>NW_028145404.1:2578250-3867375 GCF_050370095.1 Fusarium phalaenopsidis
CCGGACATCTTGACGCTGCTGCAAGTGAAAGTCGAATCCTGGGCCGAGGTGCAGGTCACACTGCCAATTGGCTGTCAGTCATTGTTATTTCTATAAATCGGGCTCTCCTCTACCATTCTCTGCCTCCAACCTCGCTTCCTCGCCCCAGGGTTCGGGAGAATTCGCTGTCGAGAATCCATGACGACGAGAACTTACAGCTCATCACGTGCCGAACCGGAAGCATTTTCCCTTCGGCTCCTCCCCCCCGCCGTTCCCGGCGCTCCTATAGCTCGGCATGTGCTGTCGGATCCACTATCACGACCGGCCCGGATACAAAGCCGAGAAGCTAGGAGAACCCGCCGGTCTTCAAAGTCCGGCTCTCCCAGGTCATCCTCACGTCCGATCAGAGTCTCATTCATGGAGGCCAATTGTATGATGCTCATAATCTTGTTCAGTATACTCTATTCCTCCGTCTTCAACCAACTTTCTTGTTGTAATAATCAACGCAACTCCTTACCCTGATCGAAACTCGATCAACCGTGAAAACAAGCAAAATGGATATCTTGAAAGCTAATCCGCCAAAACGTCCCGCAGCATGACCAGGAAATTCTCCGTCAGCTTGTGAACCTCGCCAACTGGAGGTTTCACTGGCTCTCCTGCACTTCGCCGTAAGCGATCCTGTCGCTTGGCTCTGCGTCGTCTCTCAGCTTCGATGGGGTCCATCTCATCCTCTTGCTCCGCTTCTAGCTCCGAATCAGACCCATCGTCGTATGCCATGTCTTCAAGGTCGTCGCTATCAAGCCCAAAGTCTGATGAGTTAAAGGCCATTCCAGTGGGCATCATGTCACTTCCCACATGTCCTTCTGCCGCCATCTTCTGCCGCGTCTTGTCATTGTGCCACTTCTTTCGTGCTTCTTGCCATGCGATGAGTGCATTGATCTCCTCGATTGCCTTGGTCTTGTCTAGCAGTCCCGTACTAACACCGCCCTCGAATAATGCGTTGACGTTGAGAGTTCCGTTCTTTGGACCCTTTCGCAGGAACTCAAGGATGCCCTCGATCCAGCCCATGAGCTGGGTAAAGAGGCCATTGTCATGTGTGTGAACTTCATGAACAAACTTGTAAAAGTTATGCTCATGCCTTTGACAAAGATCGATGAATGCTTGAACAGTTTGGTTGGGATCGGCAGAAGCGTCTTGCTCTCTGCACTTGTCGACAACCTGGAAACAAGTTAGCCACGGTTTTCCGGCTCACGCCTCATTCTGTATCTTACCTGAATCATGTCATCGATAAATACAGCAAAGTCTGTGACACTGTTGTAGACGTTTGCCGACTTGTAGACTCGCACAAGAGGTTCGTAGAAGATCGTAAAGAGATCCCGGAAAAGCTGCAATGTCACAGGCTCTTCAATCAACTGAAGCATCATCTCCTTGTCCCGCTGTCGAGTGCAGAGCTTCAGGTACTGCTTCAGGTATGAAAACAGCTCGGCTCCCTGGCGCAACTCTTCATCAATGTTTTCGACAGCATTGTTGAATGCGACGTAGGCATTGTAGAGCCTCTGGATTTGCTCTCCTGTCAGCCCTGGCTCGATGAGGTCTGACCTCAAGATTGCCACAATCAGGTCCACATCATCCGCCTCGGCCTCCTCGCGAATAGCCAACTTGATGTGCTCTTCTGAATGCGTGTACTTGTACAGCTTGTCTGAGAAGACTGGGTCACCGATCTTAGTACTCAGAATATCGATCGATTTCTGGAAGCTCCTGATACCATCGTTCAGAGTCAGAGAGAAGATTCTCTGCATCAACGACCGTGTGCCAAAGGGCTGAGCCAGGAAGATGTCGAGAACGCCCGACATGACGGCAGCTGGGTTGGCGATTCGAATCACGTTCTTCATGAGTGAGTACGGGATGAGAGAGTGAATACGCTTCGCTTGTGCGAAAAGCTCAGGAGAGTTGTCCTCGGCAAGGAAAAGGTGATAGATGACGGCGGCAATCTCAATACGAAGCCACTCGGCAAACTTTCGATACTGAATGCTGAGGTCAGGGATTGTTTCCTTTTCCTTGATCTCCTTGAAGAGCATTGTGAGTCCATTGCGTTCGACAATGTCTCGGCGGAACCTAAACGTGTTAGTCGATGCATCATTCTACAACCAGAGATACTCACTGTTCCATGTACTCATCAAGCTCAGCAGCTCGTTTCCGGGCAATCTCGTAGAATTGCTTCTGTTCTTCCATGCGCTTCTCGTCGACAGCCTTTCTCCGGATAATGTCCTCTACGTCTTCATCTGTCGGGGTGATGGGTTCACCAGTCAAGAACTCCTGCATGGCGTTTGTATTGGCGACCTGGGGGTTGTGTAGGAGAGATCGAATTAAGGCCCGGAGTGAGATACGCTGGTTCTCGCGCCAGAGAACGACAGCAGTCTGTACCAAGTTAGTTGATGATATCAAGTGATCCCAGGATGAAGCGTACCTCTTTGTCGGGGCTTGGAACAACACCTGGACTTAGTCTTCCTCCCTCAGTAGATGCTCGCGGTGAAGGAATTTTGGGCGAATTAAGTCCCCTTGAGCGGCTTGATCGGAAAGAAGCCGCTGAACCGGCCCTGCGATGACCTTGACGTGTGTCAGTATGAATATCACAGAGATGAATGATCGCCTTACCGGGTGACAGCATTGATGATGAGCCGTCGGGAGCGAGGGCAAGACCAGTTACCCGGGTTGATACTGAAGAGATGGAGGAAGCATCTGAGTCGTTTCCATTGCTGAATACAGATGTCAAGGCGGTCGTTGTCGTGTCGGACTTATTCTTCTTAGGCATATCCGGCAGTACTCGACCAGGAAGCTCATTGCGCAGTCGCCTATGAAGCTTTGCAAAGTCGCTGTACCTCCGGCCAACGTAGTATTCCAACTCTCCCTTCTTTTTTACCCTCAGGATGAACTCGGCGTGCTTATGCTTTCGAATCGTATGCTTAACTTGAGTGACGCGCACACCGGCAACGTTGACATCCCAGCCGTTGATGTAGTTCCCCTCAGGCAGGGTGTGCATCACCCCAGTCTCGATAGCATTGCTATCCACGATCTCAATCTCCGAAAATCGAATGCGCTCTTCAAAACCAGATGATGTTCCGATTCCGGAGACCATCATCAACTCAACAAGTTTTCTAGCTTTAATGGCGAGCTTTCGGCGTTTCGTCTCCTCCAGGCGATCCTCAGAGGATGAGATTGACTTGCCTGCAAAGGACTCGAGGAACTGTACACAGGGTTGTAAGCGCTAATTTCAATGCTGCCGAATACTCGTTACTCACCACCTGGAGCTTGTCTTGCCAGAATTCCTTCTCGCGCGCCTTGTCTAGGAAGGGAAAGTCGCGGACATGATGGACAAAGATGTATCGCAGAATAGGCAGCTCAGATTCTTGGGGGGAGACCTCGCCGTGGTCGGAGCGGAAGGGCGCGCCGAAGCGCTGGAGGGCCGTCGTGGAGTTGAGCTCGTTAATCTCCCATTTTACCTGCTCAGAGATGAGCTCTCGCTTGAGGTCTGTCATGTATCAGCGCCTGTCAAGTATGTCGAACGCGTCGCGACTCACAGTGCTCCTGCTTTCCGGTGAGCGACTGGCCTGGCGGCGGCGTAGCATCTCGTTTCGTCGTTCGGGCGGGCAGTTCGACGGTGGAATTTGGTGTCGCCTCGGGGGCAGCGCCATCGACGGCCGCGGGCTTGTCTCCGGCCTCAGCAGCCATGGCTCGTAACAAGGCAGGTATTCGACTGAAGCTTTAGGGGACTCGGTTCGTGAGGATGAGGAGGGGAGATGACGCCGTCGGGGAGGAGTCGGTGGAGGAGGGGAAGATGCCAATGACTTGGTCAAGTCGGATTCTGGGCGGGTTTCAGAAGAGAGATATTGCCAAGATGGGCCCTGGTAGGTCAAGTTGATTATCCGTCGGTACGCGGAAAGCCCAGGACGATACTTGGGTTTGGCGGGGCTGGCTGCTGTCAGCTCCAGGCTCGTCGTGGTCAAGTCTGGTACTGGGCGTTGGTTGACTCGAGCAG
Organism: Fusarium phalaenopsidis; assembly: GCF_050370095.1. Classification (NCBI taxonomy): domain Eukaryota; kingdom Fungi; phylum Ascomycota; class Sordariomycetes; order Hypocreales; family Nectriaceae; genus Fusarium; species Fusarium phalaenopsidis. The sequence continues at coordinate 2,582,266 of NW_028145404.1, forward strand.
AAGGAGGAGCTCTGTGCTTCTGGGCAGCAACTACGTCAGTCTTTCCTGCTGCTGATGCACTGCAACCTTTTCAAAGCCGCGTCACCCCTATTGGTCACGTATGTCGCTCACTATCAAGAAGAAGAGGAATATGAGTCTCTTCCAAGTGTTGACGCCCTGTTTTTTTCTTATATATTCTTGCACTGGGCGTCTTTTACAAGGTCACCAGCTCGTCCTGGGCACTTGCGCGTGCAAAGCGCCAAAGTGAGGGGCATGACGTGTGCCGCCAAGTCCCAAGCCACTCGCCCAGACTCTCACAGCCCTGTTTTATCGGAATCTTTTTGCCGTACCACAAGCATGGCAAAGTCCGTGTTTCCTCCAGATTTTCTCCGGTTGAGCTTCTGCTATCTTTTCTACGTGCTGATTCTCCGTTCTGAGAGGCATGTAATGACGGCTTGTTGGGCAAGCGACGACTTGTCATATCTGCCCGTTGCTGATTCGGATTTAACGGGCCGAAGATCAAAATGTCTGCTAGATTGTGAGGTGACCTTGGCCAATGTTAGCCACGATGGCATCCACTCTTGGAGTTGTGCATCGTGGCTGTTCCTGACAAGGGTCGCGCTAACAGAGATTACTGGGTGACCTCTGCCCCATTCACAACCGTCTTGGAGAGTTACTCTTACTGTTTGCTCCTCGACAATACGGTATTACGAGCAGGCCAATCGTGGCTTCAAAATGGCGCCCAAACTCTGCTCATCTCGGCCTAACTCACAGCAAGGCTGACTGTGAACGGGGAGAACAAAGTAGATGAGGTCTAATTCACAATTTGCATGTTCAAAAGGAAGACCCTATCACTTCAATTGGAATTCAACGATCTGTCTTGAACCCCTCAGGCACAATATCCGCGGAATTACACTGGACGTCTCAGATCCCACAACAGGGTTCATCAGTTTGGTGACACCCGTCAAGATTGCTGAGACATGAGACATGAACCAACTTCCCAGCAAACAAACACTTGCTTCTCGCGACGAGGGTATCTACATGACGGAGCAGGTGGCGATTCCCAATCCCCTGGGTTGGGTCAACGGTGACCATCCGCGTACCAACGTTCGGGATAAACGGCACGACACCAGTCTGGCGCAGCACATCCGGTAGTTTCTGGTGCTTGTGGATATCTATTTATGGGATGATTCCCCATTATTGTGTGTTTGTTGTGCTAAGACTCGTTGACCCTTACATTCCGTCGGCAAGCTAGATGCTGGTAGAGAAAATGAGACGAACAAGTAAACATCAGACATTAGTTAATAGCAGGTGATGCAGTCCAATGCAAGCAGACGTGCCAAACTCCCTATTAGTCCCCATACAGTTATTGATCAATTTCCACAAGTCTCCCTCCGTTTCGGCTCTCTGCCGAAAACAAATAGATGCAGGGTAGGGTAACCCTGCATCCCCCAACCTAGCAATGCCTCTGACAAAACAAGCAACATGCTTGATTCCTGTCAGAGTAGCCGCTCGGCCTTGTTTCCAAAGTGGCTTGTCCCACTGTTACGTACTCCAAGGCCATGCACGCGAGGATTTTACCAAAATGAGTTTGGATGCTTGGCGGCGGCTGCGGCAAAGGTTCCAATCCCAAGACAAGACAAGACAAGACAGCGCGGAGAAGGCCGCCGGGATACCGGCTCGGCGGTGGGGAAAGGGACTTGGTCAGACGGCAGCTCCGAGATGTGACGGCACTGGATGGCTCAGCTCGTCTAGTTGATGGATTGTACGGTAAATAGGGCTTCTGATCCGGCTGCATGGTTGTAACAACGGCCTTGGCTGATACCAATACTGTGACATCTTCCAGCCAAGAGATACGCGCCAAGTCCTCAATCTGTATGCTACGTAGTATTGCGCGCCAATATGGGTATCATGAATCGTACAGCAGTAAAGCAAGCTTGTCAAGAGCGCCTCAAAATATGCCAAGAACAAATGGCATCACAGTTCATCGAATGCATGCAGTATTTCTCCTCCATCCTCATGCCTCCTCCGCAGATATGCTTCGTCTCCCTCATGCGTGGTGGGCGGTAGTACTGTATGACCTGCCTCCTTCCGGGACTCGACGATGGATTCAGCAATATGGGGCGTTTCTGAGCTCTCATTGCTCACAATGTCCCCGCTTGGCGACAAGTATTGGGCGCCAAAGAATAGAACAAGCATTGTCAGCATGATGACAGACATGCAGATCATGATGGCCCTCAGCCTCAGTCGCGTCTTGTCCTGGGACTCCTTATCGAGACGCTCCCAGAGCTCAACTCGTTCACGGACAATATCAACCCGATCACTCAAGGCCCGGATTCTGGCACGGCCATCTTGGATTCGAGCCTGGAGGGATTCGATATTGTCCTGATGTTCTTTAAATTGCCCCATCGACGCAATCTGTGCCGTGATGTCGTTTTCGATCTCGCGCGCGTCCTTCTCAAAGTTGTTATGGATACTCTGGGACTCCTCTGCCAGCTCCTTAAGGACTGACACGGTGGATTGGAGCGTAGTCATCTTTTCGAGAACGGCGTAGTAGGTCTCGTCGAGTCGTCGGGCCGTCGATGTCGAGAACGTACCGAGTTCGACGAGTGATTGCTTCAGGCCCCTGAGCAGTCTGTATTAGCATCGTGCTGTGATAGACCATGATACTGGAGCAACTTACTCGACCTGCGAGGATGACTTTGCCTGATCCTCCTTGAGCTTCTCCTCCTTATTCAATTTGGGTTCCACGGGAACAGCCGCGTTGCCATTCCTATTCTCCTCCTCCCTGGCCAGCATGACGCTTGGCCGCCGACTCTGGTCAGGGCTCATCATGGGCGTGACGCCCTCCGACCGAGGCATGATCTCAACCGATGCCCGACCTTGGTAATACGGGCTCACCGACACGGGATGGGATATGGATATGTAGTGCGACTGCGGGGCGCGGTCGTCATGATAGCGGTCTCGGTCGCGCTCGCGTTCCTTCTCCTTGCGCCGGCTCAGCTTGACGGGCGAAGTGAGCTCGGTGATGGATCGCTTGAGCTGGTGACGGCTGCCTGAGCGGATGCTCGAGACTGAGTTTGTCGAGTCCCGGGGACCCGTGAAGGCACCGGCGGTGGCCATGGCGTGAGCGGTTTCCCGGTTTCGCACTCCCTGTCTGCGTCTGTCCCTTCTCGTCGAAAACTCTATCCGCCTGGACCCTGCGACGCAAGGGGTGGGATGCCCAAAGAGGGCAGCAGAGATTCCCGCTGACTGGCTGGCTCAAGCTCCGATGGTCAGCAGCTTTCTAGGTTTGTTGCGGGATGCATCAGGCCAGCGCCGAGTGGACTGGGCACAGTAACTTAAGGACGTGACGTGCCCTGTCTGTGGCTGAGTGGGCCCATGCTCCCATCCGTAGGCAGTAAGTTTCACATGTCACCGGAGGGCAGACGACAGGCCTTTTCATTGACCAAGATAGCCCAGGGACTCCGGCTAATTCACAGAGGCTAAATCAAGGGTTATAGTATCATATCTACGGTATTTCATAGAAGATAAACTAATTTGCCGAACCCTGTCCAGATAATGAATGAGCTTAACAAGATCGGTATCGCTTTGTTGCCCCAGCCTGATATCGTTTCCTCCACAGCCCACTCAAGTAGGGTATTGAAGACATAGGATAATATTACGAGACAAACATGATTTGATGGCTGAGGATAGTTCCAGGAACAGGCAGCCTCCTGCCATCTGCCATTCTTCGTTACGCAACTCCTATCCATGCACGCAGGGGATAGCCGAAGCCCTGCCGACGATTGTGAGCTGTTCTCAAGCCAGGTTGACGTCCGACACCTCACACCCAGATGTGCTTCAATCGCATTGAAATATCGATTATATGCCTTTAAGTGGAACTATCAGCGACATACACAGCCCTCAGTCCCGAGTCCCCGATATTGCGTAACACCCAAGGCTGAGCTTCCACTCAACAATGGCCACGTCTTCAACCATCCGTATATTGCGCCGCATCCGATTCTCTAAAACCGCTCCAAGTGAGGTATGTCGCATCGTGAATCATAACGTTTGTCAAAGAGATTTTGCCTGTCCATGCCACCGTGAGCCACCTAATCACGAGTTGATCAGCTTGTTTCGCTTCTCCTTGCGCTTCAATCGCTCGACTCGTTTTCGGTGCATCTTCTCGGCCATCTTCTCGTATCGCTCCTTTTCCTCCTTCTTTTCTCGCTTGGCCTTGATAGCTTGGATCCTTTCCTAATGTCCGGCATTAGACCATTGTCACAGCTTCGTAAAGAAGCGACTCTTGCTTACCTGTCGTAACTGCTCCTTCTCATCCTTCATCTCCTTTTCCTTCGCCTTTATCTGCGCCAACAGAGCGCGCTCTTGCGACCGTTTCTCATAAGACTTGAGGCCGGCTGTGGGCCGGAAGGCCTTCTTTGGAGCATGCCATTGCTTGCCTGCGATCGGAATGTCAGCTTGGTGATGACGAGACAGGTTCGGAAATACCCATACCATTCTTGCGCATTCCTAGAGGCTTCTCAGCCTGAGGCGCAGGCTCTGGCACTGGGCTGGCTGTATCGGACATAATGGCAGTTGACAAAAGTGATACAGAGATGTCGTTCTAGAGATCTACAATCGTCGCCAACTTCACCAAATTTTCTGCCGGTCAAAAAAAAGTTGTGGCGGGGCCCAGCTGAAGGCGGTGAGAAAACATGTGGCTGGGACTCCGCTTCCCCACATCAGGTGTGGCTTGAAATCCAGGGTCCTCGAACTCCCCACACTTTGAGTTAAGGGGTGGATAAGGGGCGATCTTTATTGAGTCGCGTCACGCCTATGTTTCACGATCTGGAGGCCATCGTCCCCTTCCAGGCAGAGCTAATTCCCGAGGACAGAGAGCCCAAAAAATCTCATCATCTTCAGCCCCATTCAATAGTTCGTGGTGCCCGTATTGCCCTACGGCACGGAGTACGGTGCGGCAACTCGGTCCGCATTTCTGTAGCTGACCTCTCTTCCAATAACACACGCTCCCGTCCCTGCCACTGGGTAATGGTTGCCAGCTCAGGGAGAGGTGACATCCTTGGAGAACTACACCCTATTGGCCCCGAGTCTCACAGCTTTAGCTGCGAACTGTAAGCCTCACGGGGCCTCCAAGACTCCTGGGCTTGCAGACATCTACATTTGGTGGGATGGAAGCCGAGGACTGAAACGCTGACTAGGCCATTATTTGGTACAGAAATAGCCCAACCGTACATTCACAGTGCATGTGTTGTTATTTTATGGAATAGGGGTATACCAGTGATGTCCGAATCATGCTCTCATGAAGGGAGCCAGATGCGGCCAAGCCAGGAGTTTAAAACGAGCCCCCATCCCTGCCCGAGAACTTGCGCATCCTAATAGTCTGGTTGCAGATGGAAGGATGGCACTGCATACGTCAGATCAATGGGCAGCCAATTGACCAGACAACTCGTTCGGCACGACATCGTATCGAGCGAGGAGGGCCCCTGAAGGGTTCGCCCTCTGGACAGGGGATGAACAACCAAGCTTGACCGGATCACGCTTAAGTCAACTGCCCACAATAATGACGATAAGGCCAACTCGCCGCTGACCACGGAGGACGGGATTTCTGGGCGCAAAGTCTAAAGGACCGAGGCCTCCTTCACGGGAATGCAGGAAGATGGATCTTGCAGCGGAATGGAGGGAAATCGTAATTAGCTGGGCAAATTGGCTTATTACCGATAATAAGAATAGGGAAATCGTGTCCAAGAGCAGTCGTCAGCAGTACGAGTCCTCACCTGCCACAACTTGGCGAAATTACCAAGGCATGCTCGTGCATGCAAGGAGGGAGCACCCATTGCTGAAATGTCGAGGCGCCGGTGGGAGGTTATTCACGGACGAGCTGAGCGATCGCAGGCTGAAAAAAGGTGAGATTTCGTAAGCCTCTTTCACGGCCTCTGGCTGAAATTGGCCGCTCGCTCAGCGGTGGAGCTGGGCGAGACAACGAACCGGGAACTTGAATGAGGGAGAAAATGGATCCCTGAAGAGGCTTGGCCGGTGGAGCGGACCACGCAGGAGACTATGGTCCTTGGCAAACGCCCCAGAGCCTGACTGCGAGGGATGAGACATGAGGGATGAAGAAGAGGACCGACAAGGGCTGGGTCTCACCCATCCTGGTGTTGCAGGTACGAAATGCATGCAGTTCGGAGAGTTCAGGCACATCTTGCGTTGCGCTCAGGGCAGAGGATGGTTTCCCAGCGGGTTATCGCCACGACAACCAAACTCAGGCGGTTCTTGAACAGTGGCCTGCGCTTGTGTTCTGCCTCGGTTGTTGGAAATGCCAAATGCCTCTCTGGAGAGAGACTGGTACACGAAGCATCATCAACTGGATTAGGTCAAGTAACCGATGCGCCAAGGGACTCTCAGCCCGTCTGTGCACCATTTTGCGGGTGTCGTCGGGCGTTAGATCTGCTCATCTGGCCCTCTTTCTTTCTCGGGTCACTGGGACAGACCAGGGCACATCCGAGGGCGGGCGATCGATACGTGTCAGTCGCATTCGTTTTTGTGAGAAGTCGTAGCGCTAACGATGATAAACGAGAAGAAGGGCTGGGTGAGACCCGCGTGTGCCATGTATTTCTGGCGTCGTGGGTGAGGCACTGTATCTCATCGTCATCTGAGCGGCATGTCAAGCGTCCAACAATGGATCTGTCCTGCCTGTCAAAAGCAATCTGTACAACAGTCAACACGACATGATTAGGACGTCGATGGTCGTTGCCTTGGTGAGCTACCCGCCCTCGCCGAACAGGGCAATCTGTTTTTTCAAATGTTGCCTTGCATGCCCAGATTAAGGAAAACCAAGCCTCAATTGCATCCGTCATCTGCAGCATCAGCATCTTCCAAGGCCTGAATGGAGTTCCAGGTACTGGGGTGTGCCAAACAGGGAATGGAGGCTGTCTGTTCCTGACACAGTAAGAGCAACGGGTCGTTAGAACGGAGCATAACGGGCCAGGGATCTTGATCGAGAGGAACCATTGTAGAGGCAAACGGTACATGGTCAAGAATAACTCCCACGATGCGCCATCAGCATGTAACCTCCGTAAGCATGGCAGCGAAGCCGGCTCATTCGTCGATAGGTAAAATCACCATGTTGTTATTGCAGCGAGGAAAAGGCCGGTCATTGCGACTGCTCAAGCTAGCCCGGACGGGTACGTAATACGGGAGGGCTTGGTCGGATCGCCTGGCTCTGTTTTGGTGATCACTTTTTGCTAACGGGCGGTGCTTGGTCGTGTTCTCGGCCTCGTAATCTCGAGTTGACAGGCCAGGTGGGACACCCAAGACGAGGCCAGCCCATCCTGGACAAGATCTGGGTGGATCGGGGCCAAGAGGGAAAAGCAACGGGAAAAGAAGACGGAGAAAACCCGCAAAAGCAAAAACGGCACTATGCACAAATGCGTGTTGTCTTCTGACTCCTGTGGCGCATCGCCGTCTTCGTGTGGTTCTAGCCCCGAGTCATCATGCAAGCCATGTCTCGCGGAGGAGCTGAATTGCTGAGAGGGAGGGAGGTGAGGACACGACCCTCGATCTGAACCGATCCAAGAGCTTTGTTGGCCAGTTGATGTGGCAGTCATGATGACTAGTACACGATAATTCGCGGAAACTATCGAGCTAGTTGGTGGTGTCGGTGACAGTCTGATACCGTTCGTGGTGAGGCCTTTTCCTTCCCGTCCCTTCATCACGATGAACAACCCGTCCGTTGGTGGCGGCAGCTACAGCAGTTAAAGGTCTCTATCTTGGTCTGATTGGTTTCCGACTTTCGGGATTAAGGTACGGAGACGGGTGTGCGCTTGTGCAAGAGAGTTTGGAGGGATCGACGACGCGAGGAATCGTTTGGTCAGCTCAGACAAGAGTCGGTAAAAGGCATCAACTGAACCTCATGAATCTGTCGTTGACCGCCCGAGGCCGTTGAGTCGTAGCGGCCGTCAAGCAAGACATCGTGCCGCCGGCTGCAACCGTTGCTCTCCAGGCCTCCACTCTGCTCTTCGCCTCCCCCGCTCTCTTGCCCGTACAAGGCAGGCCATCTTATCCCGGTAACAGGACCGGCTGAGTGCTGTCACGAGCGCGTCAAGTGTCATTCAGTTGGGACGAATGCCCTCAAACGAGACAGGACAGCAAACAGGGCGGTTGCCCCAGCGGCCAGACGCAGCGCTTGCACGATGCAGGTATTATTAGGATATAAATCAGCCGTGACTGACTGCTCGCTTGCACGTTCGTCCGTCTGCCGTGCTTTGCGTTGCGCTGCTGCATGCATGCACAAGCGCTCCTCAGGTGCAGGTACACGGCGCGCTGAGCGTGACATGGGCCGGGGGGTCGAGTGGCCCTGAAGGAAACAGCGGGCGAATCGCAGCGCCCTCAAGTGCCCAACAAAGCAGCACCTCAAGAGCGTTCGTCGCGCCGAGACGAGTAGACGACCAGGGATGACCAGGGTTTGGTGGCCATGGAAGCCGTCACAGTGCAGAGTGGGAACCCAGTATCATGTGCCAATGGCTATGCGTGTGTAATAAGGGCAATCTTGACGGTTACGGTGGTACCTATGGGGGTATATCTGTGCTGGCTGCCATGAGATGGTGGCCGTCATGAACGGGGGTGAGTGAATATCAAACTGTGTGACCTGGCCTGGTGATGAAGATCAATCAATCCATGGCCGTGGTGCTGCCCTGTTTCAGTAAGATAGAGCGAGGAGCATCCAGAGGGACCTGCTTGGCGTCGTGTGCGCTGTTTGTCGGGTCAGTTAATTGCTTGATATGCTTTTGGATCCAGGTACCCAGCAGGTTTGCCAGGAATTTAATCAATCAATCGAAGGTTTTGGACGGATGGGATGAGATGGCATCTCGTTATTGGAGCACGATTCAATAACATGAACGAACACCTGCTGGCAATTTGCTGAAGAGTTGCACAGTGCGGGCCTTGAATGGATGGGATGGACAGGCCGTCAAGTGGAGCGGAGTCAAGAAGGAGAGACCAAGGAAAAGGTGGAGGCCCCTGGATGATGGGAAGGAGCGAAGGGGGTGAGAATGTCGAGGTTTTGGCCCTGGAGGACGCGGCCTTGTGTGATTCTCTCCTCCCTGGAACCTCTTGTTGTGCCTCTTTGGGCTCCCTTGTTTCCTCCATCAGGCGCCCCTTGTCCCTCCCGTCAATTCGCCCATCCTCTATCAAGCAGCTATGGCATGGCATCCATGGCATCCATCCATCGTCCATCGCGTTTACGGCCTGGGCGGATGCTGGAGTTCCCCGAGGTGGCGCCCCTTGGTACCTGTGCTGTCCAGGGCGGGCAAGCCGCTAAGAGGGTACCTGGCCAGGTACCTGGACTATAGCGAGCCGGGGGGGTCCATGGGGGTCCTTTTGGGGGGAATGGACTTGGATGGGCAGCGGTACCAGAGGACCAGGTCCCCCTTGGCCATTTCCGGCGCTTCGTCCGCTCTCGTGTTGGTTGCAGCGGTACATGCTCCCGTGTACCTAAATCACGAGTGGACCCCTTGCTCGCAGTGGGCGCTGTGTGGCTGAACACCCTCCAACCCCAGCAGGCCTTCCATTTGCCTTTTCCCTCCATCTCTCCATCTCGAAACCGCCTTGCCCTCCCCGTCTTCTCTTCTTCAACCCTTCCTTCGGCTGCATCTCATCAACAACGCCGCTTTGCGAGCGCCAAACCTCCTCCCCCTTCCTCCTCCCGACATCTTCTGGTGCGATTCCAGTCGCTCTCTTGTCTTCAGAGTTGCGCTGGTCTTGTCCGTCCACTCCTTTTCATTAGTTTAAACAACCTTGTCTGTCGAGTTGCCTTCGTCTTTTCGAATTTCAGCCATCCAGCTCGACGACACCGAAGCCTTTTTTGCCATTTCCGCCTGGTCCGTCACCCCAGCCTGTTCGCTTGTTTCCAGTCTCGATCACAGCATTGCCCCCAAGTCGATGCCCTTTAGCGTTTCCCGTGCCGTCGACTTGCAATTCCCAAGACTGGTCAACTGATTGTTGTGACGTCTCAGACCGCGACTGTTCTTCGACGAGTCAATCCATCCCCACGCCCGGTCACGACTGTTCGAGCGAGAGAATCAAGCGAGCCTCACGGTTCCGGAACGGTCGCCTTGCTTGTCCTATGAACCCTTAATTCACACCCAGTTGCCCATCACTTCGATTGCCGCTGCGCGGCTGAGGAGAAGATGGCAACCACCTTCGGCCCCGAACGGTTAACCCGGCCATCCGCCGGCCCAGCTTTCGACAACCCCGCGGATCGATTTGCTCTCCCGATGGATCCTCTGGCTGCGTCTCCGTCACTTGACCACCAGTCTCGTGCTGATCCTCCACCAAATCCACCATTCGTCTTCCCGGCTCAGCCTCCCGCCTCGGCACCATCCTCCTTCTCGCGAGCCACAGGTCGCCGGCCCATGTCTGCTATCGAGACACCTAACTTCAGCTTTGGGTTCTCCGCTGAAAATGCGGAGAGGCAGAATCGATCTGCGTTACCAGACTTCAGCTTCAACCCAGGTGCTCTTCTCCCTCCAGATCCCCAGACACCCTGCCTTTTGACTCCTCCCTTGTCTCCTCGGAATATTGCATCACCACAACGACCTGGTGGCCATGGTCATCGAAGAGGCGGCAGTGAGTTTGTTGGTGGCCGCCTTCGTGAGGGCAACTCCATCGCTGTCATGAGCACAAGCCCAACCAAGTCAGAGAGTGGGTTTATGACGCCTACTTTCCAACCCCCGAGAAGAGGACACCGAAGGGGTATCTCGGGTGCTATCTCGACTAACGATTTGCCCATTCTACAACCACCCGTGTTCGATGCCTCTGGTCGAGGAAGCAGTGCACCAACTAGCCCAACTGGCTACAATCAGCCCGAGAACAGTGTTTCCGCCCAGCTCGATGAACCGATCCAGCTCGAACCCCAGGCTACCCCAACGGAGCAACCGGATGACGCCAAACAACCTGCCTCGGTAAACTGTTCCCCCGAAGGAAGTCCGAAGCAGAGCAAGGCAGTACCGAAAGCGCGAGTTGGATTCTCGGATACACTGGAGTTTATCCCAAGGCCGCTATCCCTGGTCTCTAATGAAACGTCCAGCACGGTAACAGCGCGACCTGGACATTCAGTTTCGGGGAGCATTTCTTCAATCGTCTCTGCCGCGTCCCCGAGTGGTAGAGATAGCCCGGTGCCACTCTCTCGAACATCAACACGTGAGCTTACAGATTCGAGACCGAGCACCGCCGGCGCTATTCTCGAACGCACCCAGGATATTTCTAACACCACATCTTCACCAAAGCGCCGGAACTCGATCCCGACACTGCTTCACCTCGCCGAAGCGTCCAGGGCTGGAGAACCTGAACCCAGCCCGACCAAGGTTGCCAAGCGGTGGTCGTTTTTCGCCTCAACCACAGGCTCTTCTCCCACCAAGACACGGCCACACAGTTCCAGCTCATCGGATTCCTTGCCAAAGGCAGCTTCTGGATCCGAACACGGCTCCGATGCTGCTGGCGAAAGTCTTGACACGGCACCTGCCAAACAGAAGAAGAGCAAGAAGGGCAAGAAAAAGAAGAAGAAGGTCAAGGGCTGGGCTGGTGCAATTCTACCCCGCAAGCCCAAGAGCCACACCAAGCGTTCCAAGTCGGATGAAGTTCGCCCTCCTACACCACCAGCCTCGAGTGTTTCACGAGACGATGACGATGGTGAGATGTATGGGGAGCCCGAATTGCTTACGCCATCTATTCCATCCTTCACTGTCACCGAGTCTCCCAACCTTCCAGCGGAAAATGATCTGCCCAGGCCCTCAGACGAAACAACGTATCCCATGATTGATCTTGACGCAGCTCTTGGACCATTTAATACACCACTGCCGTTGAACCCAGAATGGGAGGCGGCGCAGCGAGCCGCTGGCAACACCACCAACAAGCGAAGACTTCATAGTGCTCAGGGTATGAAGGGATTCACTGGTCCAGGCATGCACTACCACCGACGTGCGGAATCTGCTCCCGATCTGCCTCCTTTTGACCCTGGTAGGGCTGGTATGCACCGCTACAACAGCAGCTCGACGATGGCCGATGTCTTTGAGGAAGACGAAGAAGATGAAACTGGAAACGACGAGTCGAAGACACCAGATGAATCCTCTGAAGAGGAGTTTGAGTCAGACAGTGACGCAACTCCCCCGGCTGGCGTCACTAAGGACCCATTGCTCGATGTTCAAGATAAGCTTTCAACTCACAGTTCAGCACAGAGCATGAGGCGGACTAGCTCTAGCTTGAGCGACAAGGATCAGATCACGGCTGGCTCAGTCCGTGCCGAGCGCTCCAAGTCATCTCTACACGACAGCGTCATTGTTGAGGAGGAGCTGCCAAGTGTCATCTTCCGGTCACCCTTCGCGTTTCCCGAGCGGAATGATAATGCGGACTCAGCTCCCGCTTCGCTTAGAAGGGCCTCGGGTAACAACGATCTTGCTCCTGTCGATATTGGCCCCATCCACCTCCCTACACCGACCAATGTCCCCAACAGCCCATATGCCATGAGCCATTCGTCCTCATTCCCGTCCCCCAGGTCGCCCATGTCGGTTGAAGTGCAACGCATCTCGACTGCTCCTTCATCAGTTGCAGATGAGAACAATTTCCAATCCTTGTTGCTCATGGGCGAGCCTGGCCCCGAGGTGCGAATTTCTGTGGACTACGACATTCCATCACTTACCTCGAGCAACTCAACGATGACACGGGAGAGCATGTTCCTCCCTAGTCAGCGTATGTCTCAGCCGATTCTTCGTGAGCCACGCCCTGTCTCGGTGTCATCTGCCGCCTTTGGCCGCCGTCGATCCAGCCTCGCCAGTCTGAGCCGTCTGATTAGCAGCTCTCATGGTGAACGCAGCAAACTCTCGATGGAAGTGACACTTGACAATGAGTCGACGCACAAGAAATCCAAGAGCAGCCGAACGAAGCGACTCAGCCGAATGATGCAATTCTGGAAACCCACGGCCAAAGAGGGCTCATCCAAGCAGTAATGGCAGGCTTGATAATGGATTCTGGCCGGCATTACTGGCACTTTATTACTATGTCCATACTTCTTATATGGGCATGTGTACAATATGTTTGACATTCGCGCTTCACAAACTTGCTCCCTAGCTAGGTCAATTAGCTCGACTCAAGCCAAGTCAAGGCCTGGGGACAAGCGAGCTGAAGCGTCAAGTCCGATCGAACGAGGATTCCAACAACAGACTTATACTCAAGGACTCGGATCGGCACATCATTTAAGACTTTTAGTTTAAAAGGACGGAAAGGGGCGCAGGCGGTTAATGATTGCATGATTAGCATTGGTACCTGCATAAGCATACCTGGCTCCCGGGCCAACGGGCCGCTGGTTGAGTCGGGTTTGACAGGCAGCTGACACTGAAGGTCGCTAGACACAAGAGACTACGAAGGAAGGATTTGGATGGCATCTCCGAGCGACTGGTTATGCCAGTTGGAGAATGGGATGATCTAGGTATTTGGCGAAGGAGGACGAGACAGGGTTGGTGACGCACAGAACTAGTAATGAATATAGTGCTGCAATCATGCATGTTGGTACAAATTTGTGAGTGAGTGTTCGGCTTTGTCTCGTGAAGCCATCAAGAGTCCCGTATGAGCCCCGTATGAAGGTTTACCGAGTTAGCTTGGCTTGAGATATCATACATCTCACGATGTTGCCCGAACAATTGTCTTAGTGACGGTCATAAATCATGAATTTTATCCAAGTATGTGTGTATGTATATATGTATACTGCTCCAATGCATCTGTTTGATCAAGAGTTTAAAAGGGATCAAGAAAGCAACAACAAAACAAGCCCAGCCTTAAACGCCCATAATATCTCACATGTCCTGTCTTGATCCATGTCCAGCCCTAATCACGCACGCTACATCCACTTCTTGGCCATATCGGCCAGGCCACTACCCCAGCTGTCGTCGCCTCGTCCGCCGCTGAAGGATCGGGTATCGCGCTCCATACGGACAGAGGTGTTTCCACCAAAGCCACTAGCCATGCGGACAGCCTCGCCAACAAGGCCAGACGAGTCCCCGGTGGCAGCCTTGGAGGCGACGCCGAGCATGCGCTCGATAGCCGGGGGGATGCGCAGGCCGAAGCGAGCGAGGAGGGCTGTCAGTGCGCCCCCGGTGATGAGGGGCATGATGACGAGGAAGAAGACCTTCCAGGGGTGGCGCTTGGCCCAGTGGACGAGGTCGCGGAGGAGGCGCTTCAGCTGCTTGTAAGTCTTTTGGATGAAGCCCTGGCGAGGAGAGCGCTTGTAGTAGGACGAACGACCTGGAGGGAGCACAAGGGTCAACATCTGGGGGCGAAGTGGTCTGCTGAGGGGGCTGAGACTTACTGTTTCCAAAGAAGCTGGAGCGGCTGTGGTTGCCACCGCCGAGGCCAAAGAAGGAGGCGCGTGAAGAATTGTGCTTGCCATAGCGGTCGCCCCCAAAGATGGAGCCCGCAAAGGAGCGGCCACGGTCGGGGGAGCTAGATCGGGATCGCGAGCGGGAGCGGCGCTTCTTGTGGGACCGAGAGGAGCGATGGCGACGGTGAGAGGAGCGAGTAGAGAGGACGGAGGCGCCGTCATTCCAATCGAGGAAGCCCATTGCGCCCGAGTTTGCTTTCGCTGTTTGCGCGGTAGAGGAAAAAGTGGTGAGATTTCAGAGAGGCGAGGGTATCTCGAGGGGACCCGGGGAGGGTTTCTGTCTGGCGAGTGCGCGCGCGGGGAAGCGGGCAAAAGTGAGACAAGGAACCAAATGCGTCAATTGATGTCGCGCAAGGGAGTCGAGTATTTCCCTTGCGTCGGCGATCCAGCTGGAGGCAAAAGTTGGAGGTTGAAGGAAGGATGGGCGCGGCGGATATGCAAACCACACTTTGCAGATGCAAGTCAGAGCTGAGATGGAGGAGACGGGAGCGGGTGAGAAAGTGGGCTGGGCTCACCGTAAATTCGAGTGGCTGGGCCTTGGCTGGGCCTTGGCTGGGCTGAGCAGATTAGGTGAGGTCCTTCCGTCGGAGTCCCTGAAACGAGACGCACGCACTTTGTAGGGGCTAACGTGCGGGGACCCTGGGGCTAACGTATTTAGGGAGGTTAGCTGATCTTCAGAGTCTTGGTCTTGGAGTTTCTCTTGATATGCGATTGTCGATGGTATTGTAGAGTAAAATATCCAGGTGGAAACTCGCCAGCAAGAGTTTCTCGCCCGATGTCGACTTTAATACGACGTTGTGGGCAACAAGCGAGGGCTCATCCAGCTCGAACGCAACCCTTGCCTGTAGCACTTCACATTAGGTATTCGGACATGGATTGCCTGCAATCGAGCCAGTTCGACAAGCCTGATCGGAGCATCAAACAATGAGATCTGGGACCAAGAGGGTTACATTTTTATAGTCTTGTTAATATTTCTATCTTAAAGCTAAATACTATTCCATCTCGAAGCTTATTTTCACCAAATGCCCCAACCTTGAATCCCACTAATTTCACTCAGTGTCCCACGAAAGACTTCTTTGGTGGCATAGCTATTCCCGCTCACAGAACAGCTTGAGTACATGCTTCAAATGTGCATAATGCTTGTCGTAGACCAGCCTCAATACTTCCAATAGCATCCATATACCACACCTAGCTTCCGACAACCGCTTGGTAGCATGGCGAGCGGCAGTTCATCATCAATATTATACAAGGCTATGCACACAGGGAGACGTCCCAGCCAGATGTCTGTCAGTCGAGGTCCTTGAAGTACAAGCACCACAACTCGCTTAATGGAACAAAAAGAGAGTACCTAAAATGCAATAATACATGCAAAAAATATATTTAGCAGCTGCTGGTGTCGATCCAGCGCTTTCTGAATGTCAGTCTCTAAATAACATGTTCGAGGATTCGAAGTTGCTTACACCTCCGGGTTATGAGCCCGGCTGTTTGTAAGTTAGTGGATGATCAGAAATGAGTGAATCTGTGTGTACATACCGCGCTTCCACTGCGCCAAGCTGCTTTCTTGGGTGGATTCTCGCTTTGGAAATGCCTCTAATGAAGGAAAGGGAAACGAGCTCTGCCAGCCTCGAAATCCACTCTCGTGCGTGGTTGATATGAGATACCCACTGTGGTGGATAGCTTGGTGAGGGTTTCGCGCCCTTAGCTGCTACTGCCCATTGGGGATTCATTGACTTGCTCCACGGTTCTTTGATTTGATACCAAGTTGTAACAAGCTGAGTGTCTATCTAAATTCTTGAGCCCATCATGCCGTATTACTTGGCCGTCACGCCGACTGTTGTTCAGACAAGCCGGAAGCCGGAGTGGTGTGGGGCAATCCGGTGCCGAGGACAGCCGGCCCGGCGTGTCGGCCCCGTAATAACGGCATCTGTCTCCGGCCTTACTCACAGTTGGACAATGTCGCTACTCAGTCCTCTTAATTGTCCAATACGCACATGGTATCATTCAGTTGGAATACTCCTTGTATATATCAAGTATTGCCTTGTCATGGCCAATCTTATTATCCATTTATGATGCCAAGTCTGATATCAACTCCATCTATACCCATTCTAATCTCTATTAACTTTTATCCCAATACTTATCCGCTATTATCATTCTTTCAAATCTCTACTCCTTCTTCTTCTGGAATGGCTTCTTGATCAGATCCACCAGCTTGCCCAGTCCACCAAACACATAGCCGAGGCCAAAGCCCCAGCCGCGGACGCGAACGGTGTAGATGAAGAAGTACACCAGCATCCAGTTGGAGATGCAGAACGCAAGGAAGATGCCAAAGTCTAGTTATGAAATTAGTACTATCGAATTAGATTGGGTCAAGTAACATACCTCTCCACTTGTCGCTCGCATCAATGTTGAGCGACTCAAGATACTGGTTGCCAGAGCTGTAGGGACAGTACTGGCAGCCGCTAGTATCATCGGGGTTAAGGAGATAACCTCCAGCAGACTTGGCAAAAGCCCCTGCGTAGTCTTGACATGTCTGGTTCGGGGGAGCATCAAACTTGGCTGTCTCCTCAGGGGCACACCTAACGGGAGCACCATCGAGAGTGGCTGCAAGCATGCCGCCGATCCAGTAAGTCGAAGGGTTTACGTAGTACATCCAGTACCTCCAGAACACGGGAAGCATCGAGTAGGGGCGGACGACTCCGTTGAACAAACTGAACATGACGAAGAAGAAGGGCAAGACGTTGGAGATGACAGTGAAGCTGGGGGCGAATGCACAGATCCATTGACCCCAGCTGGTCATAAAGAAGAACATGAGGAGCGTCATCAGGAAGGTGTATCCAGAGACGGAGCTCTCAGTGGGAAGTCCAGTGGGCCAGTACCAAAGCACCCAGTATAGCACAGCCGAGATGACGGCAGCAGGGATATCAGCAACAATGTTGGCAGTGCAGAAAGCGACCCATCCGTAGATTCGAGAGGGATACTCTCGGGCCTGCCACAGAGCCATGTTGGTGAAGAACTTGGGCACCACGCCGTTGACGATGGTTGGGGGCACGGTGACGATTAGGAAGCAGGTAAACATGCGGTTCTGCATGTCCTGCAGCGTGTAGCCGAGCTTCCAGAAAGTGAAACCGTTGAAAATACCGACAATGACGGCGACAAAGAACTTGCCATAGATGTAGGAGGGGTCACGCCAGTGCTGCTTGAACATGCGCTTGGTCAACTCGACTGACTGAAGCCAAGTTGAAGCAGCAAACTCGGCGTGCTCTCCGTCGCTGGACTGTCTTCCTTCAGTAGCAGAGCTTCTAACCCGCTTCAAACCATCAATTTCTTCAAGAACCCGCTCAGCTTCAACGCTCTGGGCCCATTCCTGGTTCCAATCGACCTTGGTGCCATCAGGTCGCTTGTGAGGCCGGGCAGCAGTCTCGAGGATGAACTCGGCAATGTTCTTGTTTGGAGGGCAGACAGCTCCACGCTCAGCGAAGTAGTTGATGATGTCCTGGCCGTTCTCTCCCATGGGACCAAAGTAGAAGGTATTGCCACCGGGGTTCAGGGCGAGGACCATGTCAAACTGCTGGATGAGGACGGAGCTAGGCTGGTGAATGGTGCAGATGATGGCCTGGCCAGCGCGGCTGAGCTTCTTGAGGAAGCGGACGATGGAGTAGGCAGACTGCGAGTCAAGACCAGAGGTAGGCTCGTCGAGGAACAGAAGGAGGGATGGCTTGGCTGCAAGCTCGACACCAATGGTCAATCGCTTTCGCTGCTCAACACCAAGAGACATGATGATGGCATCCTCAAGGTCATTGAGCTCGAGGAGATCGATGATCTTATCCACATAGGCAATCTTCTCAGCACGGGGGACGGAGGCGCTCTGGCGCAGGATGGCGGAGAACTCAATGGCCTCTCGGACAGTTTGAGTAGTGTCGTGAATATCACCCTGAAGGCAGAAACCGGTATTCCTCTGGAAATCTGCGGTCAGAGGTCGGCCATCGACAAACATCTCTCCAGTGACGACACCGACCGTCTGACGCTGCGAGAGAGTGTTGAGAAGAGTCGTCTTTCCGGCGCCTGAAGCACCCATGAGAGCAACCATGACACCTGGCTTGGCGTATCCGCTGACCTTGTTAAGCAGCTTCCTCTCTCCTCCCATGTAGGGGACACTGTATTCAATGTCGCGCCAGGTAAATATGGACTCGCTGTCAGTGATTTGCTCCAGGGGCTCATCCGAGGCATCGGCGGCATTGGAATCAGCCAAGACGGTAGAAGACGAACCACCAGCCTCCATAGCCTTCTCAGCATCAGCAGGGGCAGCGGCCTTGACGGCCTGGTCCTTCGCCTTGCGACTCTTCTTGAAGATCAGGGCACCACCACCTCCAGCAGCAAAGCTAACCATCTCAGTGGCGATGACGGTGATGAGGATGTAGAGGACGGCAAAGGCAATGACAACACCAAAGTTGCGCCACAGGTGCCCGCGAGTGTAGTTGTACGTGATCTCCAAATAGTCACTGCCAGTCACCTGTCGCTCATTGACTCCAGCTCCGCTGATGGCACATCCTTGGTACCTTGACTGAACTCCAGGTCCCTGGGGGACAAGCTGCTCAGGGGCACAGTCCATGAGACGGTCCGACAGCTCGTTGGCCATGACAGCCTCGAAACTGTAGCTGAGAGGGTTGATCCAGTATATCCAGCCAAACCAGATGTAATCCTTCAGTAGCTGAGTCTTAGGGATGACGTATCCGGTGTAGATGATGAGCAGGTTGAGCGAGATACCAGAGAACCGCACAGCAGTGTTGATCTCGGGCGACAAGCTCGCAAACATGCGATACAGGGCCGTGACCATGATGGTGGTGGTGTACACAAAGAGCAGATAAATCCAGAACTTGGAAGCGTCCACGTCGAGGCCCGTCATGAAGTACATGATGATGCCAAAGATGCAGACCTGGACAAAGATGACAGGGAAGTCAAGGACAACTCGGGCGAGAGAGACGGCGGATGGACGGTAGAAGGCGTAGTCATGGTGACGGGCAACTACCGAGCGTCCGGATACGGCCTTCATGAGTTCAGACAACTGGAGCCAACCGAGGAAGAGGATCGAGAAGAAGAGAGTACCGCCGCGACTGAAGGCACCTGCAGTGGTGGTGGGCTGTCCGTAAAACAGAGAACCCACGATCAGACCGTTGGAGATGATAATGAAAAGCTTGGTCCAGAGAGTAGTCGTATCGCCGAAGAGAAGCCAAGCCTCTCGCTGAGTGCAAGCAATAACCTGTCGGATGAAAGAGATGGTGTAAGGCGACTTGTCCGAAACGTGCTTGGACTTGGCCTCCTGCACAGCACCCTGGAACCTCTTGGCATCCTGATAGTCAGACTGATGAAGGGACTCCTTGTACGCAGCGACGTCGGCCAGGAGCTCCTGGTAGTTGGGCGAGTTTCGGAAAGCTGACTCGAGCTCCTCAGGGGTCCGGGGGGCTCGGTGCTCGAAGCCGGGCCGGAAGCGGCGCTCGGTGGGGTCCGTGACGGCGGTCAAGAAATCGGCCGTGGTCTGGCGCTCGGGGCACTCGAAGCCGAGATCGATAAAGTACTGCTTGGCCTTTTTGGCAGGACCCGAGAAGATCTGCCGTCCCTGGTCGATGACCAAGACCTTGTCCATGAGCTCGTAGATGCCTTCACCGGCTTGATAGAGAGTAACCAGAGTCGTTCGGTTGCTAATGTCGGTCATGATTCGAAGGGATCGAGCGTAATCGAGGGCAGTCGAAGCGTCGAGACCTCGAGTCGAGTTATCCCAAGCCATGACCGTCGACTTGGAGGCCAGAGTCTCTGCGATAGAGACTCGCTTCCGCTCACCACCAGAGACACCACGGGTGAAATCATCGCCAACAACAGTGTTCTTGGTGTGGCTGATTCCAAACATCTTCATGAGGGCGTCGACAATGACGGGGATGTCTGCCTTTTCCTTCCTCTTGGTCTTGTTCATGAGGGCAAAGGCCAGAGTCTTCCACACGCTGAGAGTAGCAAAGTGGATGTCGTCCTCGCCATTGTAGTTGACCTCTCCTCGATACAGCTTCTTCTGCTCATCCGCAGGGATACCACTGTAGGAGACGTCTCCTTCAACAGCCGCAAATGACTCGCGGTTGTTGCTGATGGCTTTCAAAAAGGTACTGCATCCAGCACCGGGGCGGCCCAGAACGAGCATCATCTCGCCATCTCGAACACAGCCGGTAAAGTCGTTGATCAATGTCCGAGTGGGAGGCTGGCCAAATCGAAAGGCAGGAATGAACTGGGAAACCAGACGGTAGAGATCGGGACCAAAGGTGCCGAGAATGGCATCGGGGACGGTGCGAACAAACGAGGTGGTGCTCCCGATGCCCTTGACGGTGAGGTTCTCGTAGACGACTCCGACACGCTTGAGGGAGCCCTCTTCGCTGCGCTTCTCAAAGTGTCCCTCGCGCATAAACTCTCCAAGCTCGAACCCACCATCGTCATTGGGACCAGCTTCAACGTCGGTTACTGAGTCGTCGTCCTCAGCCTGCTGCTGTCGTCTTGACTGAATGCGAGAAGCGGCATGGCTTGTTCTGCTCTTTGTCGTGTGTGCCTTGCTGACGTGTGATTCGCCAGTTCTCGTCTTGTGCAGGCTCATGAGGTTGTGTCGAAGAGACTCAAACTCGTGCATGGCTTCCTGCTCGTGGACGTCGTCCTGGTTGCGTTCACCCCATTTTCCTTCGGGGGCGACGTCTGATGAGGAGGCATCACTGCCTGCTCGATGCTCATCTTGGGGAGGGTGTTGTTGTTGCATGGACGATTCTGTCCGGCGAAGAGCATCGCCGTCCACAGTGTTGCCCAACATGTTGACGGCTATAGAGGTTGGCTTGTATGGGTTGTGCTCTTTACACGAGACGTGAATGCAGGTGTATTATTGAGGCGCCGCCTCGACTGTTATAGATATGCTGCTCGAGTCCAGGATGCAAAGACCTCTGGAGATAAGCCAGTAAGGCCGTGAACCTTGTCTCTGAATCGAGTCCATTGACCCGGCTGCAGTGGATTTATAGCCATCCCGTTGCGTATTGGCCTCTGGGCGTATCACTAATGTGCACATTTTTAATCAATGATGCAAGATTGCCTGGGGGCTTGCAGGCGAGATGGCGCACTAGGGGCACGTCTCGTAGTGTTGCTGTCAAAATCAACACCCACTATGCATCATGATGAGTCTTGAGCCAGAAAGGGACTAACACGCTTGCCCTGGAGTTAGGTTCTTGTTTCCGAGAAGGCTCCGGACCAGTCATAAACGTGGCGTTGAGAGCAAGATGGAGATCCTGACTCGGGATATCTGAGTCTGGCCCACTTGGAGCACATCCAACGGAATCAGGCCGAAGATGAAGATCTTTTCGCTCCGGACATAATCTGCGGACTTAGGACAGGGCAGGGTAAGCGTAGGGCGTCTGGGTCTCACCTTGAGGGTCCAGAGCCGCAGAGCCGCGACGGTGAGCGTGAATCTTTCACAGAGACAAAAGATTTGTGTGTTGCTCCTGTACTGTTGGGACGACGTCGTATTGGTAAGCACGGCACAACTACTAGTGCCAGTCCAACCCAAAGCAGTAAAGAGATCTGCGTGAAGCCGGGTCTGTAAGCAGGGGAAGCTCTCAACGGTGAAAGCTGATTCACGGTGGGATGGTTTATCAGCGGCCTGCCGCCGTGCAGAGACCTGTATCCTCTTTTGTCCTGGGGCATGGAATTCTTCTTCATCTTGGGATTCGTCGACCAATACGTTCGGCCGATGAGACGGACCAAGCTACAAAGGCCCAGACAGATGGAGGGCAACAGGCATGACGAAATGCTACTGCTCGTGATAATGCCAAGAGCTAGCCCATGTTGGGTCGAGAGCTTATCTTGCATAACGTTGATGGCCTCGGACCCTTTGTTGAGGTGTGATTATTAACTTGCCGTGTGATTCATCGGTCAAGACTTGGCTCGTCCGACGGAGTCTGGTACTCGGTGATAATTAAAGCTTACGACGATGAATGGGGAGGTGGTCGTGAATGAAGAACTGAGCATTCCATTTAATGAATGTTCTCCAAGCATAACTGGCAGAATAGTAGTCATAACAACCAACAGTTCAATAGCTTGTCTCCCTTGATGCCCTCAAGTTGCAGCCTAAACAAACCAAGCCCGATGCCCTGCAGCTGAAACCGTCAAGGGTTCGAATCTAGCGAAGCCGCCAAAGGCGCAAGACGGCAGCTAATCAAGCGCTGTGCGTGGCGGCGCTGACTGTCAAATGTCAACAAGGCGCCGCCGCGTATCCGTACTTCCCTCGTATCCCTTGTCGGAGATTATACAGCAATCCCATGTGGCAGGGTGTACGCCGTTGATACGATCGCCGCCGGGGAGCTCGGTCAGGAACTTTGGGGTTTGACGCAATCAACTCGCTTGCGTGCATGTTTGAACACCATGTAAGATTTCTAACAAGATGAGATTCTACATAACGCCCGCCGTTTCCGCTTTTGCGGTCTTCTCGGCCTCCGTGCCGATCCCTTTGCCTCATTGGTAGAGAAGTCCTGTCGGTATCTCCGGGTAAGCTTACAGTTCTATCTCTTTGAGTGCGCGAAGGCTCCCAACGCGTACCGGACAGGGGTTTGATCCAATCAAAATGGAGCTTACGAGAGGTACTTCT
Source organism: Fusarium phalaenopsidis (assembly GCF_050370095.1). Taxonomy (NCBI): domain Eukaryota; kingdom Fungi; phylum Ascomycota; class Sordariomycetes; order Hypocreales; family Nectriaceae; genus Fusarium; species Fusarium phalaenopsidis. Next base: position 2,605,329 of record NW_028145404.1, read on the forward strand.
TTTCCCACCTAAATTCTATGGTGATATAAGTCAAAGCAGTACGATGAGTTACATAGTGCAACATTGCAAAGCTCACAGCCGTACCTTGATTTGGGCACCTTCCTTTTCCCCCTGTTCCCGTCAATCTCCCCCAACGCCTTCTCTTTTGCTTGTGACCTCACAACACCACAGCGATGGCCCTGACAGGCGTGACAGGCAGAGCGCTTGGTGCGGCCTCGATAGCTGAGCTTATGGCCCGGGTGATTGAGGTCTTCGTTGCCGGCCCTGTATCTCTTCCTTCCATGAAAATCGGGACTGAAGGTCGCGATGAGGGCATCTACAAGGCAGCCTCGCCACGCCTCTTGCGACTTGTATCTCTTCCAACTTGGGCTGCCGTGAAGTTGAAGAAGATAGCTGTTGATGAGGGCAATGTCAAATAAGAAGGTCCAGGCTAGAGCCTGCCAAGGGCCCCGACGAACGCGGTGATCATAGCCTAGCGATGCCCTCAGTTGGTCTCCTCGGTCCACATGATTCATTTCGTCGTTGTAAGTAGCAGCAATAGAAGGAATCTCGAATTGCTTCACAGCTTCCTTACCAAAAAAACGCTGTATCGGCCGTGCCCGGGCTTCCATTGTATTTGGCCTCTTCCTCTTCCGGTTGACGCGTTCATCGCCCTTGAATACAGAAGTCAGGAAGAGCACGAGGGCGTTATCCTTCCACGCGATTTGGTTGACCTGCCAAGCCAAGGGACAAATTAGTAAGGGAAATACAGCTAAATCTGTCTGAATTCCTTGCCTTGTGATCAACTGCTGGGGCCATTCGAAGCTCGCCAAACCGAAGAAGGTTACGGCCGGCAGTGTCATCGACTTTGAGCTGTACGAAGGGCTTGAAGATACCACAGTTGCGGCGGGCTGTGCCTGTGGCCCCGTGACCTAGCCGTCGAAGATGTGTGAAGAGATTCGCCGATGAGAAGAGGTTATCGATGAAGACGTGATATCTGGCTTTTGGCAGCTTATTGACTAGGGCAACGACCACGCTTTGAGTCGGATTGAGAGGCGTATATAGGTCCTTTCGTCTCTGAATGCGTAGTTGACGAGAAAACTGACTCTTCTTCCTTGGCTGCCGGCGCGGCTTCTTGGGGAGACCAACAGGTCCGTATCTCTTCTTCGGCTGGTGCCAAATCCACCGTAGGAAGAAGCCCTTCTGGGCCACAACCCAGGTCTTAAAGCCGAGGGGCGTGGGTTTATTTGGGACCTTCGTTGTCTCGTATGACCTCCCTGTGAAGCGGGTCATACACTCATCCACAGCGATATTCGTGCCCGGGCTCCATAGCTCGAGAGACGCCGCTTGTAGGTGCTCAGACCAGTCATCCACGGCCTTGAAGACCTTCGGAAGGCCTGTATCGGCGAGGTTGAACGGGTTGAAGACTCGTAGGTGCCGTTGAAGAAGCTGGAACCTGTCGAACGTCATATATCGAATAATCGAGTGGCCAGGGCCTTGATGCCCCCGATGAGAAGTCTCCCAATGGGCGCGGAGCCTTGGTTCCTTGTGAATTCCTATGTAAATCAGGATAGCAAGCCATACGTATACCTCGGCGACGGAGGTGTCATGCCAGCCTCTAAGCCGGGCTGCCGGGCGTAACTGACGGTCTCGGAGCAGGCTTGCAACCCAGCTATTGGTATATTGGACCCATCTTTTAACTAAGGAATAAGGTAGGAAGAGCTGGAAGAGCTGTAGGGGCGTATGGGGCAGTGGCTTGACCTCAAAGTCGCGTGAAGGCATCTCCATTGGAAGGAAGTAAGCCCCGCAGGTTGTGGCCGGGCTGAAGACCGGCCGGCACGTGATATCGTTGGGCTGCTCGCGGCGGCTATTTTCCTCTGTGATATAGCTACTTGAATCAGAGGCGTTAAGTGCCTCGCCGGGAATTGATTGAGAAGTCATAGGTCTCTTCAAAATGATTTCTATGGTGTTTTGGCTGTAATTCCTTTCTGAGAGACCTTCCCGTACCCCGCCCGTACCCTCGTCATTACGTGAGAAAAAGTGGGTCCGGTACGCGTTGGGAGCCTTCGCGCACTCAAAGAGATCTGGCGCGTGTCGGAGTCGGGGTACAAAATGACAAAATATCCGCCTCGTCTTTGGTTCGGATTTGGCTCTAGAGATGAGATATGAAGCGCAAAATTGCACGGGAAGGTTTTAATCATCCTATTTAACTGCCCAAATGATTAAATAGTGCTAAATTACCATTAATTGAGATATCCTAGAGTTGACCTCTGAAACCAGGGTAATCAAGCTTTTGTCGTTTCACGAGATACAGAACAAATAGAAACAAACAGGCTCGCATAAGTAGAGCATTACTCTGTGACGAGTCAATCAATGAGACTATTTCTCCAAGGCGATTTTCTCTGTAAAAGATTCTGCCTAGCCATATATGTCTTTGAGTTATTCTCTTTATTTTGCTTGTTTGTAACACTCCAGAAGGTGACTACCCTGAACTGTCCTTTTTACATTTCGCGATGATATTTCCCTAATAAACCCTTCGACTAGAAAGACAGATAAAGAGTATGATTTATTATTCTTGAAATGTCTATGTTACTTGGAATTGTATTATTGTCCTGTCCTTTCCGTGTGTCGCTATCATCGCCGCCAACCCTCATCTTCGATGATTTCTCCCCCGTTGTTATGTGAACCAAAATTTCCCATCCCCTTTATTGGAAGGAAACATCCTATTATTTACTCAAGCCAATGGCTCTCAATCACCGCTTATGTGGCACGAAGATCAGGCACTCATGCATCCCAAACGCCAGAGTGGCCGCTTACATGCTAGGCAGACAGCATTGCAATCCCCTCACGAATTTAAGTCCATGTCTCACTACCTTTCAACTTGGTTAAACATCTCTTTCCTCTCAAAATCGCCAAACACTTGGAGCCATGGACAAAATAGCGCAGAGGTGGATCGAGGCCACCACGGTGAAGCCTGAATGGCTCCCAGGCGGAACCAAATTCTGGTATCGACACTTCTCCGAGCCTGGCAAGTTTCACTTTGTCCTGGTTGACGCCGTCGCGAGGCGTCGTGACATGGCCTTTGACCACAAACAGCTGGCCGAGGCTCTGGAAGAAAAGACGGGCGAGAAGCTGGATGAGGATGCTCTTCCATTCACCTGGATCGAGTACATCCCCGAAACTTCATCTGTCAGGTTCCGCTTTGCCGATAAGAAATGGGAGTATAGGCCTGGAAACGACCTGAGACAATGGGAGGGCGAGCTCTCCTCAGATGAGTCGAATCAGTTCCTACAGAAAGAGATCCCCTCTTCCAACGGCGACGCTGATATAACTGTCGACTTTGTCAACCGCACCGGAACAACCATCAAAGCATTCTGGATCGACTGGCATGGCGAACCGATATGGTACCACACCATCCATAACGGTGAGACAGTGCGTCAAGAAACCTACGTCGGCCATGTCTGGCGATTCGTAGATGCGTTGGATGAGAGGTTTCGGGCCATCTACGCAGCACCGGATCAGCGTAACGATGTCGTCGTTGTCAAAAATCTTGTCGATTTGAACGAGGAAGCTTCTTCGCTAAGCCACGACGACGATTCCGAGGAGGAGGGAGAATCAACTGCTTCGACGACTGAACCTCAACTTTACGTCAAGAATTCCAACGTTTGGTTTAGAAAGAAGGACGGTCAGGACAAACAGTTGTCTAAATATGGTAGTGAGGAACATCCTTACGACGAGGACCAGTTACACCTGTCACCCAACAACCGGTATGCGGTTGCGTGGCAATACACCCCCGAGCAAGACCACAAGATGCACCTCGTGGAATCATCTCCAGACGACCAGATCGAGCCGAAGCTACAAACTGTTCAATATCTGAAGCCAGGGGACAGGGTGAGAATCGACAGACCTCGCCTCTTTGACCTGGAGAGTCATCGTGAGATCCCAACAGACAACGCGCTGTTCAGGAACCCCTATAAAATACGGGATCTGGGATGGAGCAAGAGTGGCCACGAGTACCGCTTCCTCTTCAATGAGCGTGGTCATCAACATCTCAGGGTGATCGGTATTGGGATCGATGGGCAAGTAAGGAATCTTGTTGAAGAACAGAGCAGCACCTTCATCGACTACACAAAGCTGTGTGTCAAACTCCTCAAGGAATCAGACGAGCTTGTGTGGTCGAGTGAGCGCGATGGATGCAACCACCTCTATCTGGTTGATCTCGCCCAAGGTGCCGTCAGCAACCAGATCACAAAGGGAGCTTGGACAGTTGGCGATGTCCAATTTATCAAGGAAGGTGAGCGTCGTGTATGGTTCCAGGGCTATGGACTCCAACCTGAACAGGACCCGTATCACAAACATCTCTGCTGCGTCAACTTTGACGGGCTTGACTTCAAGATCCTAACAGAAGGAGACGGGACCCATTCCTGGACTTGGTCTCAGGACAAGCGCTTCTTGATAGACACTTGGTCGAGGGTTGACTTGGTGCCGACGACAGTCCTACGTGACGGAGCTTCTGGCGAGATGCTACTGGAACTCAGCAAGGCGTCCATGGAAGAATTGGAGAAGGACGGTTGGGTTCCGCCTGAGAGATTTGTAGCCCCTGGTCGAGATGGCGAAACCATGATATACGGAATCATTATTCGCCCTGCCGATTTTGAAAGCAACAAGAAATACCCCGTTCTTGATGACATATACGCTGGACCACACGACTTCCATGTCCCAAAGGCCTTTTCAACTCTCGCCAGACAGCGGAAATGGGCAGACCAGGGTTACGTCGTGGTGCAAGTTGACGGCATGGGGACAAGTCACCGCAACAAAGCCTTCCACGACGTCTGCTACAAGAATGTTCACGACTCAGGCCTCCCAGACCACATTGCATGGCTCAAAGCCGCGGCAGAAACTCGCCCGTGGCTGGACCTCTCCCGCGTGGGTATCATGGGAGGATCAGCCGGCGGGCAGAGCGCGGCCGCAGCTCTCCTGCACCACAGCGACTTCTACAAAGCCGCGGCAGCTGACTCTGGATGTCACGACAACCGCATGGACAAGTTGTGGTGGAACGAGATGTGGATGGGCTACCCCGTCGGCGAGGCGTACGCAGAGTCGTCCAACGTGACGCACGCGGCCAAGTTACGGGGGGCGCTGATGTTGATTGTCGGAGAACTCGATGACAACGTGGATCCGTCCTCGACGTTTCAGCTTGTCAAGGCATTGAACAAGGCTGGAAAGAATTACGAGTTGGTGTTGATTCCTGGGGGTGAACATGGATGTGGGGGGAGCTCGTATGGACTTGCTCGGCAGCGCAAGTTTTTTAGGCGATACTTGCAGAAGGGTGAGAATGTGTGTGTAGATTTGGATGATGCGGTTTCGACTGATTGAGTTGAGTATTGATTTTTGTGAGATATGTTCAATTGAGAAGTTGAAAGCGGTTCTGGGCTGGGTTGTGATATAGTGCAATGGGGATTGAGGCGGAGGAATAGGGGCAGAATGAACTCTAGCTATAGCAGAACGAGGTCATGATTCAACAAGTTAATAAAGTCAACAAATAGAGTAAACCCAGGTTAAACCTCGTCAAAAACACATCTCTCATGAGCATTTCTTGAGCCGAGTTCGAGAGCATGTTGCCAACGATACCTGACGAAGGCTTCGAAAAGGAGAAGCCCGGCTGGACTCACGACGGGTTAGAATAGACTATCGACTCCTAGCCCGAATCTATCGCGATATTTGGAAACGTGGCTTGAGACGATCTCTTGTGGCTGGACTCTGCCCGTCGAGGGGTGGACAGAAAGAAGCAGACAGTATGAATACAGGTACCTGTCTATAGATGCTCAAAGGTTTTGAATATTATGCTAATTACAAATGGGAAAAATTACACAAGACCTTGGATTTTCTGATAGCGATATTTTGAATCATATTAGACTTTGTTTAGACATCGAAGTCAATAAACCCGTGACTTTTATGATTCTGACGTCTACTTTTTTCCTCCACCAACAAACACATGCATCTCAATTAGTCCCGTCCCCCTCCCCCTGTCAGGCTAAAATATTCCCTGCAAAACGCAAGGGGTCTCGGCCATTCTCTGTCTCTATTGTCGACCCTTTAAAGGCCACGACATTCAACGAAAACCTCAGTCAGCCTTTTTTGAGTACCCAAACTCTTGCGCTTCAATCATTTCCGCCCGTGCAAACTTTTGCGTTTGCGGCGCCTTGCTTTTCTTGGTGCATTGGGCTTCTTTTACCCCCCCAGCTAGACATAAGTTGAGGCTTGACGCCTTGTACTTCTGGACAGCTGGCCTTGTTCTAACTTTGGAACCCTTTTTTTTTTTCTCTGGTCTCTCCTCTTAGGTTTCCCTCCTACATTGTCGGGCAAAGATGAAGATCTCGTACTTGTCTGTTGGGCTTCTCGCCCTGTTCAGCCCCTTGGCTGCTGCTTGGAGCAAGGAGGGTATGTTAAACACCTAGACCCTTTGCATTAGCGACTCTAATATCCGGCAGATCGCGAAATCTTTCGCATTCGCGATGAAATCTCTCGCTTCGAGCCCGATCCCGCCGCGACCTTTTACGACATCCTCGGCATCTCCTCTTCGGCCTCGCTCGACGACATCACAAAGGCCTACCGCAAGAAGACGCGCTCTCTGCACCCCGACAAGGTCAAGCAGCAGATGCGCGCCAAGGCCGGCAAGGACAAGAAGACTGGTGCTACCGTTAAGCCGCCCACTCCTGCTGAGATCAAGACCGCCGTTAAGAAGGCTGGTGAGGCTCAGGCCCGTCTGTCTCTGATCGCCAACATCCTGCGCGGACCCGAGCGCGACCGATATGATCATTTCCTCGCCAATGGCTTTCCTCTGTGGAAGGGTACCGACTACTACTACAACCGCTACAGACCCGGCCTGGGTACCGTCATGATTGGCCTGTTCCTTGTTGTTGGAGGTGGTATTCACTACCTGACCCTGTACATGAGCTGGAAGCGCCAGAAGGAGTTTGTTGAGCGCTACATCAAGTTTGCCCGTGACACGGCCTGGGGTGGCGGCCTCAACATCCCCGGCGTCGACGCTGCTCCTGCTCCCGCTCCCGCCCCCGTTCCCTCCGACGATGAGGATACCCCTCCTCCTATTCCTCAGAACCGACGAGAGCGCCGTATGCAGGAGAAGGCTGCCAAGCGCGAGGGAGGTCGCGCCGCTGTGAAGAAGACCCGTCGGGCTCCCCAGCCTGCCTCTGGAACTGCTACCCCTGATGCTGCTGGTCCTACTGGTGCTCGCCGAAGGGTTGTGGCTGAGAATGGCAAGATCCTCGTGGTTGACTCTCTTGGAGATGTGTACCTCGAGGAGGAAGACGAGGAAGGCCAGGTTAACGAGTTCCTCCTTGATGTAAGTTGTCTTTGGCCATTGGATGTAACCAAGCTAACACCGCATAGCCCAACGAGCTCGCCAAGCCCACCTTCAGCGACACCGCCGTCGTCCGTGTTCCCATCTGGTTCTTCAACATCACCGCCGGCCGCTTCCTGTCCAAAAAGACCCCCGAGCTCGAGATCGAGATCCCCGCCGACGAGGACGACTCTGATGTTCCCCAGCGAACACCCAGCACCGACTCTGCCGGCGAGGACTTTGAGCTCCTCGACAAGAGCACCGATTCGCTTAGCAAGGGCAAGGCTTCCGGTGTTCAGCAGGGCAAGGCCAACAAGCGAAAGGGCAAGAAGAGGTAAAGGATGGCCGAGAGCTGCCTAGACAATGATACGACGGAGTAAGGGGAGAAGGACCAGGCGGCACGTAGTATTTAAAAAGAAGGCAAAGTCGGATCAAATCATGAAAAATCTATGATTGGATGCTCAAGTATTGTGTGCCAAGATTGTGCGTCATGTGTTGCTATGTATCAACGAATTATGGTCCAAGAGGCACTGATCGTGTAGAGTCTTGTGCTAAATGACTGATGAGTATAGAAGCACGCTAGTATTGATGTAATTCTATGTCAAATAGGTCGTTACTGACCTATTCCTTTGTAGGTCCTGGTTGACTAGTCTCCTCATCTCGTGGAGCGGGAGGTGGTATATCATCTCTTCGTGGATGCCATCCTCCTGTCCATCCAACCCAACCCGTCTCTCTAGGGCCCCTCGCTAGGGAAATGATAATTGAAGCTCCTACAAAGGCAACTGAACTGAATGAGCAAATGCCGTTAAAGAGTTCATGGGTCTCGACTTACTGCTACAGGCGCCACTTCGTTTCCAACCTCCATCGGCATACAGCTTGTTTCCAACAGCCGTACCCGTCAACTGACCGACAAACGCCAAAGCCATGTACGCAGTGTTTACTCGGTTGCGCGCTCTGGGGTTGATGTTGAAGATGGCGGCGCGGTTTGCTACCTGAGCTGTCTGCATACCAATATCGATGCCGATGGCCTGGATGATGGGGCCTGCCACTGTGGACTTGCTGATGAATGTGCCAACAAGAGTGCCAATCAGCGCGAGGATCTGACCGGCGATTGTTGACAGCAGGGGCACAAAACGATCAATGAGCCTTCCAATCAGCGGGATTGAAATGATGGTTGCGATCGCAGTCAGAGAAAAGAGACCAATCTGCAGCGATGAGTAGTCGTAAGGGGGAGACGCCAGCAAGAAGGTAAGTGTTGTCCAGAACGAAGTAAAGATGGTCGAGAGGGTAAAGGCGATGAGGCAGGACTGGATAAGAACCGGTTCTGTAGCCATCATATAAGGAATCGACCAGAGGGCGCGGAAATAGTTGAGACCGTCTGGGTTAGTAGAAGGATAATCAGGCATGAACAAGAAGAGCACTGAGGCGAGGAGATACTGGGCACCGCAAGAGAACCAGTAAATGTTGCGCCAACTCGTGTAGTTGGAGACAACTCCAGACAGGAACCTGGCCATTAAGAGACCAAGCATGAGTCCAGAAACGACAATGGCCAGGAGAGATGCCTTCCGACGCGGAGGAGCAAAGTCTCCCACGAGGGGGATCATCAATTGAGGTGTGACTGTGGTAACACCGCATATGAAAGACAGGGCGCGAAAGACTGTAAAGTCGTTGGTCACGCAGAGACCTATCCACTAAGTCTGTAAGTGAGGGACTAAAGTTATATGGGTTGTGAGGGCAACTTACAAGAGTCGCGGTAACAATGATGAGTGAGATAATGAAAGGACGTCTCTCGAGGATGTCACCCAGCGGTAAGACAAATACAAGTCCCGCAGCATAACCCGACTGCAGCAGAGTTGCAACTTGAGACGATTCCTCATAAGTGACTTTAAACTCGGTAGCTATCTTGTTGAGAATAGGCTGGTTGTAGTAGAGATTGGCCACGGTAAAAGCAGCAGACTTGGCAAGTTAGAGCTATTGAAATAAGTTTTAACAAATGGACGCACCATGGCATATAGCAAGCAAAGCGCCATGGTCAGCGCAGGCGGAGATTTATCATCCCATCGGCAATTCTTTGGTGTCGTCACTCTACGAATCCAGCTCGAGTCGTACTTTGACTGGACTATCGTGTCTGCCTCGTCACTTGACTCCACAGCGCTTTCAGTAGCTCCAGCCTTGGTTTCAGGGGATGCCACAGCATCAAAGTCATTCCCTTGGGCGATTTCGAGGTCCGAAGTGGTTGGCTTCTCGGCCGAACGGGTGGAAGACGTCATTGGCGGCAACTATTCGCGTCCAGCGCGAGCAACAAGATATATATAAACTTTGGGTTGGCATAAAAGGCATCAATCAAAAGAAGCGACATGGATATCCAAATGTTTTGCAAGAGAGAGAAAAAAAATCGGTGAATGGACCAACAGAGTCAGGGTCATCGATCAAGAGCCTCATAAGTGGGTATTCCCGTTCGCCTTTCGGGATTAGCAGCCTTCGTTTTGATTAGCAAGCAAACAAGCTTAATGGCTAAGGATTGCGACATCGATCTTTGCCAAGTCCGATCTCCGGTGGGATATAGAAAAGAATTGACTTGTGTTTATTATTGGTGATGGAGGAGGATAGTTTCTGTGGGTTAATAGCTAAGACTGGGACTAAGGACGAATGGCATGACAAGTGAAACCATTCTGTATGAGACTCGCCAGGTTGCCTGTCATTGGCACAGACCCGTTGCCCATAACCCTGGGATCTTGATTTGTCTTGATTGCGTTTGTATCCTTCAAGACATAAATGTGATTTCTTCTCTTCACTGCATCTACCTGCCTAGGTAGGCAGCTATGGCGAGGAAGCGGCTATGAAGCCTATCAGAGCCAAGACAAAGCCTATGACCATGTGAAATAAAAGCTTAAAGAACCTCGGCCGGAGACCTATCAATAGTTTACCTAATTTCAGTCCTGCACTCCCGTACGGAGTTGGCATCTTTTAATTTCCCCAACGTGATAGTCCGGCCCGGACATCCGTTTCTCACGGAGGCCCGCTCCGCTCCGAAAAGAGTTATCGAAAACACTCTATGAGAAGCAATACAACAGAGAGCACTGAAACCAGCTGAGTGGCAAACATGAAACGAGGAATCACGCGGGAATAGAGGTCAATGACAATCGGACAGGACAAGGGCTGTAAGCCGTCATCTTCTCTTTGACGCAAGTACCCGACCAACAGATTCCTTCCATCAGCCTTGTCGGCAAAAATAAACCACCTCATCCTATGCGCGTAACGACAGCCGGCAAGTGGGCGTGCCCCTTGAAACCTGACACGGCATCTGGGGGCGCAGGATATGAACCGAATAGGGCAGTCCAAGCTCCCACGGAGGCTGATGCTCCATCTGTACACCTCTAATCTCGCTGGGGCTTGGGTGCGAAAGTGCGAGGTGTGATGCTGCGCCATGCAGGGATCCATCCGCCTGAGGATTTTGCTGGTTGATCCTACGGGGAATATCCCCTCGATACCGGTTTTTTGGGGGGGAACCGTGTAAGCCCGATGCCGTCACGACCACATAAGTATGTGCGGGTGACCTCTTCTTCTTCTGTACGTATTTTGTGCGTCTCTTCTTTTACTCTCTTGACTATTTAGTTACTGGTTAGACTACACTAGCTGGGCCATGTCTGGGCATCTTTTGCCAAGTACTCACCGCCGGCCCCAAGATAACCATCATCTTGTGCAACCACACTCACAGCCCGATTTCGAACAAACAAATTTCCATCAAACAAATTCTCCCATGACTTCCGAACGATTCTCTTCAGGCCCCTTGTGGGCAGCAAAACTCAACCTCCGTCTCCTCTCCATCTCCTTCGACGCCGTCCTCCTAATCGCGGTTCTCACACTCATCGCCGGCTCCTCTTCCGATGCGACAACCATCATCCTCTTCGGACCCCTTGTACGTGTTTCCGCTTCTACTTTCACCGACTCAAGTTGACCGTTTTAGACATGTATGGCGTTTGCGTGGAGTTTCGTGGACGCAATCTACCTCTGCACGCGCAGCCGCCTTGGTCACGAGCCCATTACCCGCATGAAGTTTGACCTAGTCTTGTGCTTGGCGTTTGTGATTGCGTCGTCATTGATTGGATATCTTGGCACCACCGATCATGCTGTACCGACCCTGGACCAGACCACAGACGAGCCTCACCTTGCAACGCGGGCTTTGTTCTGCTTTGGCATTGCTGAAGTGTGAGTTTTGAGGCTTGATGTTCTAGGAAATGGCTACTAACAAGTGCCGCTATAGGTTCGTTCATTCGCTACTGTTCGTCATCGCCCATCAAGAGTGGAAGACCTCGACCAACGAGTTCCAGATCAGCAGCACTCCCTCTGTCGATGATCCTCTTCCGGCTTCAACTTGGACAGTACCACCACCAAAGTCTGGACCTGGTCGGAGAGAAATCGTGGTCCTGAGAGACGAGGAAGAGGGCCTTTTGGCCGACGCACCACGACCATCGAGCGGGTAGCATCCGATTAGCGACCATTTTATGACTTATGACAATAGACTTTCTTTCTTTTCCATTTCCTACCGTGCACTCTCGATCAAATATGCTGGAAGGTGGTGAATAGTTCGACAAACGCATACCGAAATCACTATGTATTGTCAAAGCCACATACTCAACGCAGACAACTAAATGGTCTTGAAAAGATCATACCTTTTTCCTGATACCCATCTACTAATGCCACAAGAGGAGCCCTTGTTTCTATTGAAGGCGTCCCCTGGCTGCTCTGGGTCGCGATTTATTTACCACCTGTCCTGTTCAGTTCTTCCACCTTGCCTCTGGTTCTTGTTAAAATCGTTCACTCCGCCACAGCCTTCCAGACAGGCATGGCACATGAGGTTCCTTGGCCCATTCACTTGAGGCTCCGTAAATTCACAGGAAATATGGTACCGGCGTTGGTCTTCTTCTATTGCCCTGGAGCAAGGACGAATCTTGCCCCAGGGCTCCAGTTTCGTATTGCACTTTAAGCAGTGGGCAACTGGAACGACATGGATACACATGGTGCTGATAGGATCGATGAGCAAGGCACAGTGATACAACAGCTATCGTGTGCTTTCTAAGCCCCTTCTTACAACCGGGTGTAGATGGAGAATGCATCCTCCGCAGGCGAGACTACATATCTTGCTCCGATATAATGCTTATGGGTTAGAATGATCGCTCAGTGTTACAAAACATCATCTGCAAAGTCTCCCTGTTCAATATTTTTGATATAACAGCAGCATGGTGCTGTCATGGCCTTTGTTATCCATGAAGGAAGCATAATAGAAATTAAATGTACATCTAGGTGCGAAACAAAGAATTCTCTGGTACAGCACCCGCACTCTGATCGTTCATTGCTGTCCCAGTCTAGTCATGGTCTTCCTCTGTCAAGCCCGGACAACCTTCCATCTCCGAATCTGGATATGCCATCTTGCACCAAAAGCAATACTGATGTTTCTCCCTTAAATATTCCAGCAACTTCGTAAGTCGCTCACCAATCTCCAATGCATTAAAGTTATCCAGCTCTTCATCCTCCTCGTCAAGATCCTCAGCCGTAGCGTAAACCGTGTGTCCCTTCCCCAGTGCCTTCTTGTCGTCTTCGTCTTCTTGGTCATCCTCGTATGTTGGCAGCCGTGATAGCGACTGCTCAAGGTCGTACCGCATCCGTCGATCACGCTCTGCTTCTTCTCGGTGTCGAACTAGACCGCGGTATAGCACGGGGACTGATTTGAGAGGTCGAGATGATATCGGCGCTGGCTTCTTTTGAGAATCATCGGTCTCATCTGTTGATGCGTCGACTGCATGTTGGCCTTGAGGATCTGCCTTCTCATCGTCCATCCGTTCTGCTGTGCGTTGCGCCGCAAAGAACTGCTTTTCGAGTCTCGCATCCTCGCGCTCCTTCCTAACCCGCTCTCGATACTCATCGGGGTCCATCTTGGCCATCTTGATATCCCTCTCCTCCGCAGCCTCTCGAAGTCTCCTCTTCTTTTCATTTTCCAGTCCAATACCTCCCCTGTCCTCCTTGACGCTGACCTTGATCGGTTCTGTCCGGCCCGGTGCGTTGCCATCATCTGCCTTCTTTCCCAGACCGCCGCCCGTGAAACCCATCTTGGCCATCATGGCAAGACCCTTGCTCTTTTTGGCCTTTGCGTCATCGAGCATCGACGTTGACAAGGCCTTTTCTCGTGCGGCTTCCTCCTCCTCTGCGATCTGGGCTTTTGATTTGACAAGCCCTCGAGCGCGTGATTCACGCTTGAGACGTTGTGTACGTTGCAGAGATGTTTCTTTGATTGGCGCGGGATCCTCGAATGTCATGTTCATGTAATCATCCTCTTCCTCGTCTGGTGCATTTGCACCGTTTTGATGGGAGCTCATGCTGAAATGATAAGCGAATTGTGTCTGGTAAGAACTGACTTGATTGATAGACTGTCGATTGAGCGTGTAATGGTAAAAAACGAGATGGCTGGTGAGTTTGATGGTGTTGATGGATTGTTCTTTCTCACAGCGTGGTCTCCACTAAAACTCAGTGGTCGGAGCGCTGAGATACAGTGCCAATAAGAGTCTCTACTCAACTACTAGGAGGACGGCCTCAACGAGGGACACAGCGTGAGCTGTTTCTGTGCTTTGATGAGGGCTAATTTAATCAAATACTTTACCCGAGTTTTGGACTTCGTTTTCTTGCTACATCTAAGTTAAGATACTCCATATTGGCACTTCGGTCAAGCGGCGCATAGTGTGGCTATCACAGGTGAAGTCATTGGACGAATGTCAGGGACGACGGAAGGTTGGTCAAGGGTGAAGGCACTGTAAGACATGAACAAATTACACTCATAGTATGCTCAAAAGATCATTGAACTCTTTCCTAATTTATGACGTTCTTTAGTCTAAAGCATATCATAAATTAGGGAAGTCTAGACTAAACTTCATGCTCAATTCTATCCAGCAACCTTGCACATAACTTTTTGCCCTATAATAAGTTCCCAAAGCCAAACCAGTATGACAGACGAAAATATGTAATATTGGTATCCTATGCCAAAGTGCTCCTCTACCTGTTCTTGGCCCTCTTTCGAGCCGACTTCTCCCTCTCGTACGCGTTCGCCTCTCGTCCCTCCTCGCTCTGGATCTCGGCCACGAGCCTCTTGTACTTCTTCTCGTACGCCTCGTCCTTGGCCTTCTTGATCCGCAGCTTCTCCCGAGCCATGAAGTTGGCGTCCTTGCGCAGCTCCCGCATCGCTCCCTTGCGCTCCTTCTTGTGCTCCGCCTTGAGCTTGGCTAGCTCCGCCCTCTCTCGGTCGGGGTCGTAGTGCTTGTCCGGGTCGAATGTCTCCTCGAACTTGGGCACGTACGTCTTGATGGCTAGAGGTCGGTGGTGGTGGAGTTCCAGGTTGCGGCGTGATAGCTGGGCAACCTTGAGCATCCTCTCAAACTTGGCCTGGAGCTTCTCAACTCTCTCAGCGAGGGCGAGGGGGAGTCGAGAACGGCAACCCTTGCTGTTCAGATGCTTCAGCACAGCAGCAACCTGACCAAAGGTCTCAAGGAACGCGCTCTTTCCAGTCCACGTATCCGCAGCCGCTTCCAAGAGCTGGGCGGTGGTGTCAAGGATAGCGACCTTGCGAGCCGCCGCCTCCTTACCACCAGTCTCCTCATCAACGCAGTCCGAAAAGTTGAGCGTCCTCACGACCGTTTTGCCAGCACCTTCAGTGCGGATACCAGCGGGGACAGTGTGAAGAGGGAAGTTTCCAAGCTGCTTTGAAGCAGCAACGGGAGCCAGGGCAGAGAGTGTGTTCAGAGAGAAGTTAATCACCTCGGGCACATATCGCTTCGATAGCTTCTGGTAGCTGACGGCAAGAATAGAGAGATATGTGCCGATAGCATAATGAGACAGATTTTGAGGGACTCGTTGACCAAGATACCGCCCAATCGTCAACATGGCAGGTGTGACAACCTGATGGAAGTGATCGGACGTGGGGAAGATGGAGCCAACAGCAGTAAGCAGGATCAGATCTCCGGGGCCCAAGGCCAGAGGCCGTGACTGACCCATCTCCTCAATGTTTTGTCGGAACTGCTGGCTGATCTCGACGGGGAACATCTTGGCAAGAGAGTGAATATGTCGCACAATGCTCTCAAGCACGGCGAAGGGAGGAGAGGTCGCAGGATCCCAAGGCAGAGCGACATAGTCGACCAGAGCTGTGGAGAAGTTGGCCAGCTTCTCCTTGTTCTTGCTGCTGAGCTTCGGGTGGTAGAGGGCGCGGATTCTTTGAACAATGGTAGGGAATGTCTTTGCTGGGTAGGGAGCGATAATCACTCGGAACTCATCGCAAGACTGGGGACACTCAAAGGTGTACGGTAGACCTTGTTCGTCGCCCTTTTGGATTGCCGAGGCTTTTGTCGTCGAGTCGGCCTCAAAAACGGGGTTTCGGCGCTCTTCTTCGTTAAGCAGGCCCTTGGTGAACTCGTCATCTTCCTCCTCGTCAGCCTCTTCGTCAGAGCCCTCCATATCCGAGTCCTCATCACTGTCGACAAGTTCCAGGTCCGATCCGCTGGCGACAAGATCATCATCGATGATAAAGTCATCCTCATCATCGAATCCCAGTTCCGTCGCAGTTGGTCGGGCCCTGATACCGCCTCCAAGGCCGAAATCCTCGTCATCCTCGTCCAAGTCCATCTCATCTTGCTGATTCTTCTTGCGCTTGTCATCTGCCTCATCATCTTCACTATCCGAGACCTCTTCTCCTCTCATGCGTCTCTGGCGCTTATCTTCAAGCTCCTTAAGCCTCTTGGACTCCTCCTCAGCCTTTTCCTCGTCTGTCTTGGTTCGATCCGCAGGCTGGGCCCTCTTATCCTGGGCGAGTTTCTTCACTTGGAGATCAAAGTTCTTTTCGAAAGCATCGCGATCAACGCCAGCGATTGTCGAGACTGCAGCCTGAGCCTTGGTTCCCTGTCGACCTTGAGACAAGAGCGCATGGAGGTTCGGTAGCTCCTTGTCGAGTTCTGCTCGCAGATCGTCGTCTTGATCCTTGGCCGCTTGTCGCTCATACTTGTGCAGCTTGGACTTTGCAATGACCTCTTCCATAACCTCCTTCTTAGTCTTTTTCCGCTCGGGCTCATCGTTTTCGCCGTCCTCTCCGTCGCTGCCAGTCGCTGCCATGTCGCGAAGGCGCTTCAGTCGCTGTCTCTCTCGTACTGAGCCGTCGCTGTCATAATCCTCGTCGAGATCGTCTTCTTGGAAGTCGTCCACAGGCCGCATATCCTCAAAAGAAAGAGATTTTCCCATATGTGTTAGACCCTCTTCGGGCTCGTCATCCTCCAGGTCAAACATGGAGCTCTTCTTGTGGCTTCTCTGTTTCTCTCGGGCGAATCGTTCCAACATCTTCTCTTCGGGTGCCATGGTCGGGTCGTTTTCACCGAATCGACGATCGAGGATACCTCCAACCTTGTTGCGTCGTTGCATCTCGACTAGGAGCGTTTCTCGGCGCTTTGGGTTCCGTTAGTTGGATTGTCACCCAATGCGACAGTGTCTGGCAACTCACTCTCTCCTCGCTGGCCGCCTTGGCCTGACCAGGACGGCCTTTGATACTGCCTGCAATACCAGGCGCCTTCGGCCGGTTGGTGGTGACCTCAAACTTGGGTCCTTTCGCATGCTTCAGGTCGAAAGGGTTGAATTGCTCGCGAATGCCTTCCAACACAACCCCTCTCTGCAGTCGCTTTTCGTTACGGGACCGCTCATCTTGAGCAACACGGCGCTTCTGCTTCTTCGACTGCTGAGGGCCGACAATTCCTTGCTCTCGGAGCGACGCCTTGAGGCGCTTGAGCTGGGAGCCGGCCATGGCGAATGCGATGCTAATTGCAACTTGCGCTACGACCGAGTCTCCAAGATTTTTTCCAATGGAAAAAGCGTTATCGTTATCAGCAAATTATTGTGGGGCGGCTTCTATAAGCATGAGACCCTGCCACCTCTGGAAAGGATCTGATCAAAATTTCAGGTGTGTTCTTTCACGTGACATCAAGGCGTAATTGGTTTAGTGGTAAAATTCTCCGTTGCCATTCGAGTAACGTCGGGGAGCCCTGGGTTCGATTCCCAGATTACGCATCTCTTTTTGCCTTTTTCCTCGTGTCTCTCTTGAATGCGATTGCCGTTTTCTTTTTGCTCGTCAAGACAATTTCGTTGTGTTCTCGTCAAACTCTCACCCATCATCTGGGGGACGTGCCAAAAGTGGAGCCGTCCACAGTCCCCAGGTACCTTATGCAGGAGCTAAAAGCGGTATCCTATGGCAGAATGCCCTGACGTCAGGAGCTCTCGCCTATCGCTATCGCCAACTTTAATGAACATGAACTCAACAAGCAGATCTAATCAACATGGGCTGGGCAAGCAGCCTACTCGCCTTCGCCCGCGATGAGCGGGTAGTTCTTGTGAGCCTGGGTCTTGCCACTTTTGGTCTCGTTAGTACCATATTCACCACACTTACATACATCCGCGACGAAAACGAGATCCCTCCAGCACAGCCAAAGACCCAATACATCACGCAGGACACAGAGGATTCTCTAGAACTCGAGACCCTTGAGAAGCTTCTAGACCATCCAAACTATTCAATCAGGGATATAGCCATCAAGATTCTTTGCGATCGGGCTATCAACGACCGCGAAACAACACATTCCTTGCTTTTTGGCATCACGCGGCCAGACTACGATGAGCGTATGAAGTGTCTTCGGGCGCTGGCCCTACTTACAGGGCAAACACTTGGTATGAAGACTTGACACTTTTCGGGGAGACAACTAACCACCTTAGGTCTGGATGGGCTATCCAAGTTGAACAATCCCAAAGGCTATTCTGCCCTTGTGAGGTCTCTCGAGCTTAGCTTGGACGATGTCGAGCGACCAGATCTCACTGATAGCCACTGGGACGAGTACTACCTTCGCGATATGGCCGAGAGGTTTTGTCTCATGTTCATCCTTGAGCTGACCAACAAGTATGGTTCTCGCGATCTGATTAAGGCGCGGTTCGTCGAGAAATGGCTAGCAAAGCAGGAATGGGGGACTGACCCTGAGGAGAGACGCCGGAACTTCAAGAACTACATGGACCTCAAGAGCAATCGGATCGTCGAGATCGTGGATAGAATCAAGGATGAGAGGCGTGGACGTAAGGCGTTGGAAAAGGCAGGGTTGGTGGACTGGAAGGAGAGCATGCGGACCATCTTTCGTAAGACCCCAGAGGCCACCATGGATATCCAGGAGGAGGCTGCGGACGGCGCTCTCGCCGAGCAGCAGATTCCTCGCACCCGGGAGCATTCGGCCGAGGAGCAGCGACTTCGACGACAACATCGAGAGGCGATGGTGCTCAACGACGGAACTCGACCACTGGGCAGAGAGGACATAATCGAGCGGGATCACGGTTCTCCGACCTAGTAAGAGCGAGGAATCGGCAAGAAGAACATCTACCAGGTCGGTTGTGGCATCAAAAATTGTCAGCCAAAGGCCCAGCGCAGCGCCGAGGTTGTCGTTATGAAGGCAGCGCATAGAAGCACAGCCTTTCAGACAGCGGGCAGAAGAGGTCACCACTGCTACTCCTACTCACGCCCAGGTCAATCATACCTACGGCAACATAGCAGATACGTTCTGATCGGTGCTATACCAACATTTTGCAGCCTCGAGACAGGCTTCACGGAACAGTATCGGGGTCCAGACATGACTAAAGTTAGGTCTATTGCTAAGAAGTCATTCGCGTTCAGCGCTACCCATAATTCATTATTCTTAATGGTGCTATATGTAGTCCATCCCTGCCTGTCTACTTCCCCTTCTCCAACTCCTTGAAGTAAGTATCAGCTAATATCCCCTTGCTCTTGGGCCAGATACGGCGGTGTCCTGTCTCTTTGGCAAATATTCTTTCGTAGAGCCTCCATGCCTTCGTTGGAGACTGCACGTTCAAACTTGGCGTTAAGGGGAGGCTGACCGTAAAAGGCTAGGACCAGATTACTCCCCCCCGGTATCTTTATGTCACTGAACCAACGAATTCTGTGCTCCCAGAAGGGAAAGTCCTCCCCCAGGCCAAGCTGCTGGAGAAAGTCGTCAAGAAGGTCAAGGTTAAAGTCCCTCGAGTCCTTGCACTTGAACGCGGTGCGGATCAGCTTTTGCCAGTCATCCGGCTTTGCGAGGTCGGCAAACTGGAAGAGGGCGACAGCGAGCTGACCCCATCGCAACACCAAGTCAGGGTTCATGGTTCCTTCTAGGTGACGGAACTCGACGGTGCCCTTGGCGTAAACTTCCTCTTCGTGCTGCTCTTGGGGCTGGCCCTTCGCGTTGAGGGCCTGACAAGTTGATATGGACAGCGAGACCTTGCGGCAGTACCGCTTGAGCTGGTCCAGGTCACGTACTATCCACATCTCTTTCAAGACGACCCAGAGGAGAGGATCCTCCTCAATCTCGTCGGGGAAATACTTCTTGAGGTCCGGGTGTGGAGCTCTGTTCTGGGAATCCCGTCTTATCTCTTCTGCATTCATCATCAAGGCAGCTGAGTATGTCAGGTGCCTCCTAAAGGGGTGGCAGAGGCTGAAGACAATATTCTCCACACAGCACATGAGGCAGAACATCTTTCGAAGGAGATGTATAGGGAAGATCTGCTGACCCTTGCCAACATGGACATGTAGTCCGCAGGTGACAGCTTCAATCACCCTGACTTTTGTTGCAACGCCGCCCACGACATCAAGGATCCTCTCCCAGTCCTCGGGCACGTCCTGGCAGACTGGGCTGATGAGTTCAAGGCCGGTCAGCTTCCAGTATCCGTCCCAGGCCAAGGACTCACTGAGTGAGCCGTCTTGCTCGAGGGACCACGCGTGGTAGTTGAGTTTTAGGTCGCCCACGTGGAAGAGACCGTGTTTTCCGAGCTCGCGCTTCCAGGGGCGGCCGGTGCCGTTGCTGTGGTTGCAGATGAAGTACGCCGGATGGCCGAACGAAGAGATGATACCCGCTATCTGATGGGCTCGGCGAGAAAAGCAGCGCCCGTGGGCAATCTCCCTGGGGTCTTGAGGATGGGGGTCGTTCTCAGGGGTAGTGTCTTCTTCGGAGGATGCGTCAACGTCCATCGGGTCAGAATCAAGAAGGCTCGATGCAGGAACTGAGCCGACGTCCATCATTGAAGTATCTAATGAACTCACTTCTGGATCAGTCAGCAATTGATCAAGCAGCCAGGAATCGAAATTCCTTATGGCCATGTCTAAATTCAAATCATCCTTACTTGTGGTCGAGGTTGGCTCAGTTTCTGGAAACGTCGGGGTCCATGGTTGCGAGTCCCGACGGGATGCCCCTTTGACCGAGCCTTCTTCTTGTGCTAAACGAAGCTTTTCTCCGATGTCAAAGAATAGCTGGTCAGGGGGGTCGTCGATATACTGATAAGTGTAAAGAGA
Organism: Fusarium phalaenopsidis; assembly: GCF_050370095.1. NCBI lineage: Eukaryota > Fungi > Ascomycota > Sordariomycetes > Hypocreales > Nectriaceae > Fusarium > Fusarium phalaenopsidis. Next base: position 2,626,064 of record NW_028145404.1, read on the forward strand.
TGGTTTTAGGTCCTTGGTTGGATGTTCCGACGTAGGGAGCAACATTTCCAGCTCCACGCCAAAGGAGTAGGTGCTGTTACTGGTGCCCTTGACGCCTTTGGTGAACTTGGCCCAGTTCTGAGCCTCCATCTCAGCATCGTCCAGCGACCTGTAAGATCTCCCCAGCCCAGGCTCCGGATCATATTTGAGGACGGGTCTTGTACGAACCGGCCAGTAGATCAAGTCTGGGACTTGAAATTCTTTCCTTGGCGTGTAATACCTCATCTTTCCTATACCATCTGAGCGCAGACAATCGAAAACGGTGAAGCCTTGTTCGACACGCTGTCTCAAGATTCTTGACGCTGCGATGAGAGATGAGTCGTGCACTGGTCGAGGAGGTTCGAGAATAAACTTGCAAATGGCGACCCAATCCACGATGGCTGGACCGTGGAGAGTTCCGCAATGTTGATTCAGCTCAATACGTGGGTGCGTCGGATCGGAGGCGTTCTGAAAGTTGTATGCCGCCTGGAACTTGTGCTTATTGCCTCTCTTTTTAACAGCCAACTTCAAGAGATGGAGTAGGTCTGGGATAGATTTAGCTTTGTGAATCTTGTCGAGTCCTGGTCTATACCTCCCTTCACACAACTCTCCAGGATGGGCCATGACCCTGAGCTGTCGGCGGTGCCAGGAGAGGCGATCAGTCCAAGGATCATCGATAAGAACACCCAAACCCAATTCCGTCTTGAGGTCAATGGGATGATGCTCCCTGACAAGGTTTGTGAACTGAAAGCCCAGAGAGGGCAGTGAGCTTGGTCCGCAGTGAGGGGGGTGAAGCGTACTCAGGAGAGGGTCTGTCACCCATAACATGGATGCGATTTCCTTCAGTCGTTCGAGGTTAAAGGCTCCTTGTCGAGGCGTGAATGTGAGTTTTAGTCTTGTTTCAGCGCTAGTAAAGGTGATTAACTTCTCGTTGAGGAGCTTGAGGACCGCCTCAAGTTGTCTGTATTGGTCGCAAGTAGGCTCAAGGTAAGGAGACGTGACCTTCATCCCGATCCAGCGATACTCATCGCACTGAGTCTCCTGGAGATTCTTTTCATAGCTAAACGTCCACATCTCAGCTCTAGGAAACTCCCAATAATGAGCCAGAAGCTTCTCAAGAAATAGAGCGGCCCACAAGCCACAATCTTCTCTCACTTGAGGATCCGTGAAACCAGCAGCGCTTCTCTGATAGTTGTTGGCGGGGTAGGGAACAGGACTTCCTTGAGGCCGCACGTAGCCTGAGTCGTGCTGGCCGGGATCCTCCTTGTAACGGAGCGCCAGGAGGAAGGGTAGCTCGATGCGGGTTAGCAGCTCTGACGACATGATGAGTGATATCGGTGTCGAAGCTGTACTCCAGGTGCCAGTGACGAGCTAGTTGCTATGTTCATCTGAAATCAGTCACTCATTCGGCGTAGCGGTGTCGAAGTATATATGTTTGCCACGGGAATAAAGGAACATGGTAGCGACCCTTGATGGCAATAGGTGAATCAAGGAACTGCCGCTAGACGAAGCATGACGAGGTTTTGTTCGACGACATGACTGCAGTTTATTGGGGGAAGCGGTGCTTCACATACGGAACAACCATGAACACACGCTGCTGAACACGGCCTGTGTGGGTTTAATTGTCAATGGCAACTTTCTTTGTCTAACACACCATGTTGGCCTATGTTTGGACCCAGAACATCACTGCAGTGTCAAATCGCATGGAGTAGACTCAGATACACTGGTATGTGCTCGTTCCTATTGGTACCTACGGTGATATGTCAAGTTCGCGGTGGGCGACGATTCACACAATGCAGAGCTGTCTTTTACCATTTATACCAACTAAATCCTAAATTCCTGTTGAATGAAATATGGCACCCTTCTGCAGGTATATTCTGGGATTGAGTCCGGTTGTGCGAATCCCCGTTGGTGTCTATCATCACAAGCTACCCTATGCTGACCCTCGACAGGAACTATTGGCCGGATGAAAAGTTCGGAAAGGAAACCCTCGACAACTAACTACTAGATCAATATTGATGTGTAAGTACCAATTATTCCAATATATTCCAGCCAAGAAGGTAGTGTGGGATGGCGGGTGGAATGGGTTCACCCACCGTATTAAGGCCATGGTAATAACATGAACACGATGTTCCATTCTTTGTTCAGAAACATGTTGCAAGGGCATTGCCCTTTTCTATTTATAGACTTAACCTGAATATCTCATCCAGCACTAAAAACGAATGTTGGAGGGCTTTGCTGATTGTCACACAGTTCAGGGGTTGATTTGACATTGGGGAGTTGCACCTCCTCGTTCGTTTCGAGTCTTGCTCAATGCTGTGCTAGCCTGTGAGGGAGCCCCAATATCGCTGCTGGGTTGCAGAGGCTGGGTTATGTGCAAGAGAGGCAAGGTAGGCTGTCAAACGCAGCTTGTCTCCTTGATCGATCTTGGAGTTGGAGAACCAGCTCCAACAGGACCTGAGATCCTGCAGGGAATTCTCCGCATGGCATTCGGCGACCTCAACAGAGAGCATGCCTGTTCATAGCTACGCCGACAAGAAAGGAACAAAACGCCAAAACATCAAGAGTGCTACCTAACTCCTCTCAAGCATAATGAATAGATTTGGAGAACATCATAAAATAATCTAACAATCCAGAGTACTTTTGTTTATTCTTATCATGTCCTACTGACTCTCTTTAGAGAACAAGATCCTTGCTGCTCCTTTACTCCCGGCTGCGCTTCCCACCACCTCGCGGCTTCACCTCGCACATGGTGACGATGGCCTTGCAGACGATGATGCAACTCTCAAAGTTGTACCCATCTGCTTCCCCATACTTGACGATCTGGGGCGAGACCTGGAGCTCAAGCTGAGTGTTCTCCATGTTTCCTCTGGTGTATCGGATGTCGACATTATCATCCTCGTATTGGTCCTGCACACCCATCGGAAGGAAGAAGGCTCTCGACGCCATGAACAACATGTTGAGATGCATAGCTCGATCAATGATTTTCTTCAAGCGGCGCTCCACACCCTTGGCCTTCTCGGCGTGCTTGGTCATCTCGAGGTCCGTGAAGACGTGTAGGTCGGCCTTGAGGCCGTTCACAAGCTTAGCTGCCTGAGCATTGTTTACGCCATCGCGAGTAGAGCTTAGAACACTGGCTGTCTGCGCCTTCAACGGGCTGAAGTTCTTCATCTCCTCGGCATCGCCCCCTAGAGTTGTAAACAGCAGAACGAAGAGAAAGGGGGTTGGTGGACGATCTTACCTGCGACATCGATGCAGAGGCGATTGAAAGATTGCCCGCCGCGACCACCCCAAATGTTGGATCCCGCCTGGAACACCTCGCTGTTGATACGGTCCCAAATGTGCTTCTGGAAGTGAAAATTGACCAGTTCCGGGTCTTGCTTGCGCTTGGCTCTGAGCGCGTTGACTTGGGCTGTGTTAGCTCCTGGAGGAGCTGTGGCACGGGTTGGATCCCTGGTGAGGACTTGGAGGGTGAAGTTCTGAATCTCATGGGCAAGTTGAAGCCACTCATCCTCAATCTTATCGTCTGAGATCTTTTCATAAGGGAAGTCGGAGCCCTTCTTCAGTTCAGCGTCCAGTGCGCTAACGTCGAGCCTCAGGTCGTGGATAAAATCCTTCTGTTCCTGGTTCTCAGCCTTGAGGGTTTCGAAAGAAGCAGAGAGCTCCTTTTCTCTGGCTCGGCTGGCATCGAGGGCCTTCTGGCACTCGGCAAGGTCACCACCAGCACCTTGAGTACCTTCAGCGCCCCGAGTACCTTGAGCGCTGAGTGCTGCCAACTGGGCCTCGAGGGCGGTGATCTTTTCTTGCATAGCCTGAGCATCCAAGACGCCCTGCATACTCCTCTGGGCCGCATCGGCATCATCGCGTATGTGAACGAGAAACTCGCTAAATTGCTGGAGACTGGCAGTTCTGGCTGGATGGAGAGCTGCTGGGTAGAGAGCTGCTATGTGGTGACCCGCTGGGCGAAGAGTTGTTGCTTCATGGGGGATTGTCGTCAACGAAGTGGCTTCTGTCTCTCCGTTGATCGGTGGCTGCGAGGGAGCTAGCGAGGTTGCAGGAGTCGTTTCCACTGACTGAGTCGCCAAGTTGGATGGAGCCGCTGGCTCGGTAGGAGAAGTTGGGGACGAGGACGACGCTCCATCGGAAGATCTGTTCTTATTCTTGAAAACGATTCGGGGTTTCTTTGCAGGAGAATCGGTGTGCTCCCTGGGCGCACCTCGCTTGCTGACTGGAGAAACTTGCTCTGACGACTTGGCGGCTTTCTCGGAAACGACTGCAGGAATGGATGAGTTTGAGCCGGAGCTCTCGTATCCTGCGTCTTTGTCTCTCTTTGCGGCTCGGCGCGCTGCAGCACACTTGGCGGCTCTGGCTTTCTTGCGAGCCATGAGAGGGACATCATCGCTGGAGCTGGAACGGGTCAAGTTGGCTGAGGTTGCTTTAGCCTTGGAGGCGGAGGAGACCTTGGGGGCTGAGACTCTCTTGGAAGGCTCCGGATAGAAATCATCGTCGGAGCATGGGTTGGTAAACTTGGTCGGCGCAGCGGCGCGTTGCTTTCGTGGGCGCCGAGGGGGAGACGCCATGTCGATAGAGCGTTGCGAGCGACCGCTTGAAATAGATGTATGATGAGAGCAGAAGAATGGGAGATTGAGGGGAGAAGTAGTTGAGAGAGAAAGGAAGAGAGAACAAGTGAGACGGGTTGAGCAGGGTGAAGAGGGTTGCCGGCCTAGCACAAGCCGGCACAGCACAAGCCGGCACTGGCAGACACCTGCAGGTGATGCAAGTTATTTTACAGCAACGCACTGATATTGATGGAAATTGACTGCTATTCACAATGACGCTATACAATGTCGGATGCAAACAGGCAAACGATGCGATATCGGTGTTGGTCACTGAGGAGACCTTTCAGGGGGTGACAATGGTGCAGCGATTCATTCTCCAAGGGAAGAAGCAGTCTATCGATTGCAATTCAAAGCGTACTTCCATACAATATAAATGACTATTGAGTCATCTCGCTTTAGAATCGTAGACGGGTATCCTGATTGTCAAAGATGAAAGGACATCATACCTCTTCACACTAATAGACAGCTATTAACATAACAGACAGTAGAACTATATCTGCATTGCATTTACTTGCTCAAGAGGGTATAACTAACTGGTATCTATACTATAACTACTATATCTAGGGGATTCACTCCTATCCTCGAATTCATTCCTTCGTCCAAAGTTCCATTCCGTAAACCTCCATCGCTAGTACCAAAACAAGACCAAATCATAACCGGATCATTCCCAAATCAGTTGTCATCATACATCTTCATCAAGTTTGCCTTGATGTTCGTCATCTGGTTGCGGTGCATGCGCTCTCGGTTCTCCAGTACCGTGATGCGCTCTTGCAGACTGGCAATCTTTTCATCCCGGATCTTGAGGGTCGCCCGTGCAGAATCACGACCAAGAATGGTGCCCTTTGTACGGCGGGCTGCCGTAGTCAAGGTGTGTTTTATAGTCCGCAAGACCCCAGGGTCAACCTTCTGGCCCTGCAGGAGACCCATGATCTCGTCTGTCACGTCGTAGCTGTTGTCGGGAGGACTGCTGGAAGGGCCTGCCTGCAGCCCAGCCAGGGTCCTCGACGGGGTTGTGCCAGCTGAAATGGTGGCGGATGAGAGGGCCACCGAGGGTCGAGAGGGTGTATCTTCGAAAGAGACCTGCTTCTGACGTTTGGAATCGGTGCCCGGGAAGAGTGTACGGGACACTGGAGTGGGCAGGCCAGAAATGGCATCGGCAGAGCGCATGTTGGTCGGAGTTTCGTATCGTCTCTGGGCAGCAGCCTTCTCGGCGCTCTTGTCCGCAATGGCGACCATCTGTCTCTCCTCATCCGAGCCGAGGTCACTGAATTCGTCCTCGTCTTCATCCTCTTCAAATATATCTCGCTTTCTCTTAGTAGGTCCCCGACTAGGCGTTTCTGGAAGGGTAGCTGCTCTTGATGGACCCGCCTCCGCGGTTTTGGCTGACTTGGGCATTGGGGGGTCTTGCTCAGATTCCTCGCCGGACTCTGTGCTGTCATCGAAATCCATGTTACTCGCATGTCGACTAGGAGTGACTTGATAGCCATATGATACAAGTGACTGCTGTGTCAGTGTCGGTGCCTTGGTTCGTGAAGATTCACTCTTCTCAGAAGACTTGAGACCGGTCTCGCGAGTCTTGGCCTCATCCCACCAGAGAAAGAAGCCGCAGTCGTCACATTTCCAGTAGAAGCGCCCCTCGTTTGGACCAGACTTTTTCGTCTCACGAAGACTGGCCTTGTTTCGAGGCTCGCAGTTGCCTGTTGGAAACGTTAACCAAATGTTTTTGAGGAGTGGCAATTCAACTTACACCACCAATGTCCGTCACTGAAACGGCCTTTGTGGAGGCGTTTCTTGACAGATTTGGGCGTCTCCGGCTGTTGAGTTGACTGGAAACGATTCTTGCCCCGAGGCGTCGAGGCCATAGTTTTCGAGTGTCGGCGAAATCACAGAGAGGCTCGCAATGGATTCAGATCTGAGTAAAATGGTCAAGTCGATTAATGCTGATGTCAAAAGACGATGAGCGGGAGCTGCCGCCGCGCCGGTAGATACAGAGGGGCTGCGGGGTTGGCGTTGGCGTTGACGCTCCGTTGCTAGGGAGGTCAAGCCTCGAAAGGGGAGGCTGGGATGAAACGAATGTGGCTGTCAAGCGGGAACCCAGCCACAACTGTTTCGGTGAGGACCTGGTACCTGCCAAGGTGTACCTGGACGTGTACCCCAACCCGGGCAGGTACTGTATCAACAGCAAACTCTCTGCCCTGATCTGTTCGTTAATCGGTTGAACTCGACCGCAAATGGCGTAGCACACGGGCATTGACCCGAGCTGTTAATCTCGTCATGGATCTGATCTTGCAGGGTCCCTCGTGGCACAAAACCGGGTAGCCACTGGATGGTTCTTTTATGCCTTGGGGACGTTGAAGAAGGCAATCTCTTGGATTCGTATTATTTACCAATGTTGCGTTCTGTTTGGATACTATAACACTTCAATCACAAACGTCAAGTCACATGACTACGCGTCTCCTGCCAGAACCTATCGGACTCGTGACCGTCTAATATCCGACCCGATCCTTCCATTGATTGATGAAGCTGAAGCTGTACCGTCCCGTAGAAACAACGGGAACGTGGCTCCTCGGTGGCACCTTCCCCTACCTGGGTAGCGAATTCTAGCCAAAAATAATTAATCTCCATTAACCTCCCTGCTGTCAACTTTTCCTCCTCTTCTTCTTCCTCCTTCTCAAATCCAATCTTGACCCTCTTCACTCCTTTTTTCTTCTCTTCTTGTTCGTTTCTCGTCCCCGTCTCCTTTTCATCTCTTTGGTCGGCTTCAATTGCCCTAATTGCTCCTCCGTTTGCGCCCGTCACCGCCCTCCGGTAGTCGCCAGCTCAGCTCAGCTCGACTCCCTGTTCTTTGCTTCTCTCACCTTTTCCGCACAGAGAAAAAAAAGGCGCCCAAGCGCATCGACGTCACCCAATGGCTGCACGCATGCCCCTCCTCTCGGGGCGATTCGTCGCTTCTCGCCTGTCCCCTCGAGCTTCATCCTCCCTGTCCCTGCCGACTCGCCCGTCCCTGGCTATCCCGCGCGGTTTTCGTACAGCTCAACGCGGCCGTCAATACTCATCTCAGCCACCGAAGCGCAACGACGCTGTCAAGTTCTGGCCTTTTCTTGTCGTCATCGCTGTAGGCTCTCTCGGCTACGTGGGTCTTGTCAACCGCCGTAAAGGTGAGCTACTTGCAACCAGCACGCACCCGTGCTTCTCCTTCATCTATTCAGTTATCAACAAGGACTGGGTATGGGTCTGCTCCTGGTACGAGGGGTCGTCGCCCCGTCCGAGACATCGGTCCATGCAGCCCGAGGACGAGCTTCTCGGCCTGCATTACGTTTCACTGTTGCTTTGCGACCAGATTCATGCCCACCGCCTTCTTCGACCCTTAGAACTTCCTCCCGAACTCTCCTCCTAATCTTCACAAACTAACTGCCATCCTTCTGCAGACATGCCTACGCAACCTCAACTCGAAGCCCCCGCGGCCCCCGCTGGACAGCTTGCCGAGCCCGCAAAGTCTACTCCCACTTTCAAGCCTGAGGATGTAACTGTCATCTTTGTCCTCGGCGGTCCTGGCGCCGGCAAGGGAACTCAGTGCTCGAAGCTTGTCGAGGAGCACGGCTTCACTCATCTTTCCGCCGGCGATCTCCTCCGCGCCGAGCAGCAGCGCCCCGGCTCCCAGTTCGGAGAGCTGATCAAGGACTACATCAAGAACGGCCTTATCGTCCCTATGGAGGTCACTATTGCGCTTCTCGAGAACGCCATGACCGAGGTCATCCAAAAGTCGGGCGACAAGAAGGGCCGTTTCCTGATCGATGGCTTCCCCCGCAAGATGGACCAGGCTGTCAAGTTCGAGGAGACTGTCTGCCCCGCCAAGCTTGTTCTCTTCTTTGACTGCCCCGAGGATGTCATGGAGAAGCGCCTGCTTGAGCGCGGTAAGACCAGCGGCCGATCAGACGACAACGCCGAGAGCATCCGCAAGCGATTCCGCACCTTTATCGAGACCAGCATGCCCGTCGTCGACCACTTTGAGAAGGAGGGCAAGGTGGTCAAGCTGGACGCCACTCCCACACCCAACGAGGTCTTTGCCACCACTCAAAAGGTCCTCACCCAGCGGTTGGGTCCCAGCTTTTGAGAAATAAACTTGCATAAACCGCACTTTCACATGCACGAGGAGAGCGCCGTCTCGCATGGGGGGAGCAACGTCTGGGGTGTTTTGGACCGTAGAGGGGTTTTTTAAAATTACTTGACCTATAGACCTGGAAAGGGAGGTGGGACATTTAGGATCGCGTCGTCGCCAGCTGTTGGCTCTTCTCTTATCTTGGTTGTCTTAACCCGCTGGCCCTATTTGTATCCCTATTACCTTTTTGTATAATCAACGCTCGAATGACCACGCCGCCGGGAAATAGGGGGTGAAGTGGGCTCATGAGAAGAAACTGAAATGAAATACCTATGCTACAAGATGTATCAAAGACGAGTGAAATCAAGATGCCATTCGTCACGTCAAGGCACATCGTCTGGTCGACTGGCGTTCACTTTTGATTCTATATTGGAAGAGTACCGAGACATCATTCTCCCGCTCAATGCTGGGAATAGAAAGACCAATATGCTCATGAAACCGGCTACGCCATTCGCAACCCTTCGTTCGCTGGATTTCTCATGTTGCCCAACGATATTAACGCAAAGCAGGTATGTCAAAAATACCCCCATTCCCTAGGAAAACCCCTTCCCCTTTTTGAAACCCCCCCTTCCTCCCTTCCACTCTGTTTGTCCCGATTTTGTTTCGTGTTCCATTCATCATTTCCTATCTCTAGTCGTCATTTTCCGTTCGCTCGCGAGGCTGCTGCTGCTCGCGGGGCTCCCGGGGCTCCCGCTGCTCCCTCTGCTGACCCTGACGGCGGCGGTTGCCACCCTCCTGGTTACCGCCCAGGCCAGCGTTGGCGACCTTGCGCTCGAGGTCCTGGATCTCGCGCTCCTTCTGGGCCTTGGCGTTGGCCTGCTCCTGGCGCAGGACGCTGAGGACGTTCTGCAGCGTCGACCGCCAGTGGTCAACGCGGGTGGCCAGCTCCTGGTACTGCTTCTGGCCAAAGACGCGGTACGTCACCTTGTGGACGAGGAAGTGCTGGCGCTGCTGAGAGAGCTTGCCCTCGACGAGGCCGGCGCGGATCACGTCGATAGCCCACATCTCAATCTCCTCTGAGGGGATCTGAAGGGCCCTTGTGATCTTGGAGTACTCGATCTCGCGGCTGGGGGTGGCGGCCGCCAGGCTGGCAAAGGTCAGGAGGCGCATCTTGCGGTGGAGCTTCTCGTGATCCAGCTTCTCCTTCTCAACCCAACCCTCATGCTCGTCGTTGAAGTCGTTGTAGTCCTCAAGGTCCTGCTCAGCAAAGATGTCGAGGAGTTGCGAGTAAACGGGGTGGGAGTCGCTGAGAGCCTGCACGCTGGGGATGCCCCGCAGGTCTTGGAAGAGGAAGTGGGTGCTGGAGAGGAGGGCCATCTTGACGGCGCGGAGGGATAATCGCTGGGCATCCTCGGAGGAGACGCCGTCCTTTTCGTCGCCTTCGAATGTCCGCAGAGCCTTGAGGATGTACTCGTATCCTTGCCTGCACAATTGTTAGAAAGCCGCTTCAACAACACGACTCAACCTGCCACGCCGGGTTTCCATATCCCGAGACAAAGATTGGCCGCGCATTTCAGGGACAACTCACGTCTCCTCACCGGCCTCCAGGGCCACCTCGGCAACCTCCTCATAGATCTTGCGCTGAAAGTCGACATCGGTGCCCCAGGCGGCGAGCCACTCGGGCAGTTTGTCGAGGTACGTCCGCAGGCCCTCGTACATGCCGTGCGATCGCAGGAACTTGAGGATCTCCATAAAGACGCGGGCGCGGACGGGGTCGTTGGGGTCGAGCAGGTTGAAGACGGTGGTCAGGGCGTTGAGCGACAGGCCGACGCCGTGGACGGGAGAGTTGATGAGGGACTTGGCGAAGGTAGTGCAGAGGGTGGGCAAGTGCTTCTTGGGTTCGGCGGACTGCAGCACCAGGTGGATCATGAGGTTGGAGGCGGCAGTGTACTCCTTCTCAGGGACAGTGTTGAGGGCGGCAGAGGCCGAGACGAGCTTGGCGACGACATCCTCGGTGGAGGGGGCCTTCTCGTTGCTCAGGAGCTGCTTGGCATCCTCAGCCTTGAGGTAGTCAGCCATCTCGGCGGCGAGGTCCTCGAAGGCTCCATCGACAAAGACCAGAGTGGGCTGGCCGGCAGTCTTGGGGGCGGCCATATTGGCTCGGGTGTTGACTGCCTCGCGGGGTGACTTGAGTATAGGTTTCTGACGTGGGATCGACTCGTCCAGCTTCGGCTTCGAAAGATGCGAACGAGGGCAACGTCAAGGCAAGGCTGCGCGGTCGGAGGGCGATCTCGAGCGTCGGGCGGGCAGGCGTTGCAAGGTCGACGAGCGGAATAATGTGAGGATTCTTGTCCCAGCGGCGATGGATTGTAGCCCTCTCTGGTGGGGCTTGACTTCACCCACTGGACCCCGCCATTTTTTCTGCCATGTGTGGGCGCTAAGCGAGGGCGCTGGCCCGGACAAATGGACGGGCCGACAAGGACTTTCAACCACACCCACGCAAAGCAAACTCCAGACTTTTGTTAGGTAGTGTAAGTTATCATGGGCTCGACCGATAGTTGGTCGCCCATCCATGTATCCAAGCTGAATCCTTCTGCCATCATACTGAGTGATAAGCCCTCAATCAGATGACTCCCAGCCGTAAATGAAAATCCAAATATGAAACCCCGTGCAAACCCCCAATGTGTGGCCAGCCCCGTCTTCTATAGAACCACAAACAAAATCAATATCGAAAACCATCCAATACATCCAATCGCACAGAAACCCAACACCAGTTACAGACTCGCCCATACCCTAAAATCCAGGTTGTACAAACTATTGCCGCCTTATCGCTTGGCCTTGCCCGCCTTGACCTTGCTGGCATTATCACCTATTGGGTAAATGCTCGAATCTTCATCTCCGAAGAGTTCTTGATCGCCCTTACCTCCCAGCTCCATGAACTCTTGGGGTGCTCGTTGAGAAGCGGGCCCCGCCTCCTTGTGAACATTGGTAACACGGCCCTTGTTCTTGGAAAACACCTTGACAGGATTCTTGTTCTTGCCCACCTCGAGCTGGGCCGTAACCTGCACCGAGTTGATCGATGATAGGAGGGTTCGCTCTCTAGCCGGCACTCGTCGGTTGACCTCAAGGCCTGCAAGGCCGCCCACTAGGCCGCCGGTGCTGTCATTGACACTGGGGGCGTTCTGGGTGAGCCAGGGGTGTGAGAGACATTGATCAATTGTAAACCTCTTCTCGGGGTCAACAATCAGCATTGAGTCAATTAGGTCAACTAGGCATCCATTGTCAGTAAACAGTTGTGTCCAGAAGGCAGAAATTCTTACGGGCTGGGTCGCCAACAGAATCCCAGTAGGGCGAAGGATAGTCGAATCGTCCACTCTTGATCTGCTGGGACAGAGTAAAGGGGAAATCGCGCGAGTAGAGCTCGTCTGAGAAAGGCGGGAAACCACAAAGACAGATATAGAGCACGACTCCCAGGGACCAAATGTCGACGGCCTTTGTGTACTTGCGTTGCTTCGAGTCGGCCAGAATCTCAGGAGCAACGTAACTAGGAGTTCCGCAGAGCGTAGTAGTAAATGACTCTTCTCCAATAATCTTGGCCAATCCAAAGTCGGCGAGCTTGACATGGAGGTTCTTGTCAACTAGGAGAATGTTTTCGGGCTTGATATCCCGATGCACAATGTTGCGCTCGTGCTAAACATGGTGAGTTCTCAACTCGATCTAGACATCGGCAGGATACTTACCAAATACTTGATGCCCTGGAACAGCTGCAAGAATAGTTTCCTTGATTCGTCTTCGCTGAGTTTCTGCTTCATAACGATGTAGTTGAAAAGCTCTCCCTCTGGCGCAAGCTCAAGCACCAGGTAGACACGGTCGCGCTCGTTGAACGTGTCCTTGAGGCAGAGGACGTTGGGATGGCTGACACCCATCAGCACGCCAATTTCCTGCTGCAGACCCTCGGTCTTTGAGCGATCCTCCATGCCAGGGTGCTTGGTGAAGATCTTGACAGCATATCGCTGACCGGTCGACTTTTCAACACAAAGATAGACTTCGGCAAAGTGACCCTTGCCAAGCTTCTCCAGAAGCGTATACTGCTGCAAGAAGTCGCTTGTCTGGCGGGCCTGGGGGTAGCGGAACACGAAACGCGCCTTGCCGTGGACGGCAATCTCATCTTGCTCCTCCAGCTCGCGACGCTGATTTCGGCCGACAATGGCTTCATTGACGTAGGTTCCATTGCTCGAGAGGTCTTCGACGATCGCAACGGTGTCGTTGCCCTTGTTCTCGGTGAAGATCAGGCAGTGTCGGTTCGAAACGATTCCGTCATTGACGACAATGTCTGCTCAGGTTAACTGCGGTGCCCGGGTGACACAAGACGGATAGGTTACTGACCACACTCGGGATGGCGGCCTATCAAATAGCCACCGGAAGGAACGCCCTTGGTCTTCTTCTTCTCGTAGGTTTCTTCCTCCTTCAACGCGACTGCTTTACCGTTGGTCTTGGGCACATCCTCTTTCTTGACACCATCGGCAACTGTCTCTGGCAAGGGACACGCACTTCGCTTCTTTAAGACAATGGGCTTGTCGCCATATTTAGGGTCGAGGGGAACCAAGTATCCCCAGACACCTTCGCGAACCTCATCCTCAATGTCGTCAGAGATGGCAGGGTGACGGTCGACAAACTGGCTGAGCGGCTGGGTGTCCTGGGGCGGCGAGGACAGCGCCTGGGCTTGGGAGAAGGCGTCTTCGGTCTTCTTTGGGGTGATTTCCTGCTGGCGCTGCCCCGGAGGAGTGATGGTGGCCTCCTTGACGAGGTCGCCAGAGTCTTCGGTGACGTGTGTGACGGGTGAAGGGAGATGCTGCTTATTGGCGACGGGAGTCTTGTCTGGCGCGCCGGGGGTCAGATGTTCGGCTCTGCGAGGCTTCTTGGTCTCGGTTTCGTCCTCTGGTAGCGAGCCCTGAATAGCGATGTCAGCACGAGTGGCAAGATAAGGAGAGCGCGACAGCCGTTGCGCGCGCAACGGAGTCTTCGGAGACGGACGATGCCTGGCGAGCGGCAGCGCAAACGCAGGAAAACGAGGGCAAGAGGAGTAGAGGAGAGGAAAAACTGACGCGCGGGCGCTTCAATTGGCTCTTTTCGTTTCGCGGAGCCATGTCAGCCATGGCTGAAAGGGAGCTGTGGATGAAGCTGGAGACGAGCCAGGTGAAATTGATCACGATGGGGGTGAGCTGAGATGACGGCCAGGAACAGGGACGCTGATCTGGTGGGGAAGGGGAAGAAAGTGATGCCTGGGAGGAAGAAGGGGAAAGAAAAGAAGCAAATGTATGAAGCGAAAGAAGGGAAGGGGATGTGCCGTGAACGAACGGGCCCTAGAGACTTGTGGTTGTTCTTCTGACGGATGGTGGAGGAGGCAGCCTAGAGCTAGAGTCCAAAGTACCTGGGGTGCGACAACTGCCTGGCGATGGTACTTGTTGGTTCCAAGCCACTTTAGAAGTACCTGGGTACGGCCCCCATGTACTTAGCCCTTGCACGTTGACCTACCGAGCGAGTCACAGCCTCGAAGAAGGGGGGCTTGTAATAATTAAAAGAATGACTACCGGTTCTTGCGAGTTGTAGAGAGGGATTCGAGCATCATATATTTGAGCACCAGGTCTGCGCAGCCGAAGTGGTCACAGGTAGCAATGCCCGTCCATGACAGCATCGGGGAGCTCGATCAAGTACCTGACCCAGCCTGCACAGCACCAGGTCTGTAAGGGATGGCGGATGTGTTCATAAGCCCCCGCCCAGCATCCATCCGTGGGCTGTGGTATGGATCTCGCCTCGTTTCAGTGGAACCATTCGCTCCAGCTGCCTGTAACTAGAGCTGCTCAAGAGTTGTGAGCCAGACAAGGCCAGTTCAGGAGGCCGACATGATGCTGTCTCTCCTGTCACTCATGACAAGGGGGCTGCGAGTGCCCTACATGTGGATCCTCCTGTACTCATCGCATTGGACAGCTTCTTCAACTTCATAGATGACCTTACAATCAACCATCGAGATGCCAGGCCATGCTTAAACACCAGATGATCATACACTAGAGCCCTGTTCTTATCCCATGGGCCTTTCCCCATGTCGTCATCCGCCAGCCTCGGCGAGTCACGCTGTCGGCCTGAATGAGACGTTCCGCATGCTCCCCTGACGCCCGTTTTCTAACCCACTCCCATGTCCTCTTGTCACGCGCGTCATGACTCGAGTACCAACCAGTCAAGGGACTGGAATCCGGATTATCTCCAACTTCAACCCTCGAAACGCCTAAAGTTCACCAAAGGATTCACCACAGGACAGAAACAAATATGCCACATCCTCAACTCGGCATTACCATTATTCAATATCCATGCCTAGGTGTGCTTCTCGGCGTATAATAATCAACAAGACGTGCCTATCCAACAACTTGGCACTCTAACAAGAAAGCTCTACTCCCACCACCATCCATTCTACACCTCCTCCCCTCCAAAACGTGCCCATATCCATCTCCTCTTCTCCCTTGTTCTCTGCAGTTCGCCTGTTGTGTTCATGTCGCATTTCCCAACCGTCATGGTCCAGAGAAAGCGATCGTCAACGCCTGTAAACTCCATGACACCCATCTTTCTCTTATCAAAAGTGCCTGCCGTCCGTCATTATCAAAGCGAAGTCGTCGTCAACCCAATCGCCTCCAAGAAAAAAACGAAGAATGAAAAATGCAGAATCATTTACTCTCCCGGCTCCGTGGCCGTGAGAGGTCATACAGATAGTAGCAGAAACCCAAGCCTGCCAATCGTTCCTAGCAGCCGGGTTCCTATTTCTCGGGGATGGGAGATCTGGCCAGCCTGCCTCCTGTGCTCACGCGCTTTTGAAGTCGAGCTTCTCTCTCACGCTGAAGTTTCTCGGCTGGACTCATTGTTCCAGGGAGTGAGGGGACTGCATCGCCAGAGCTCCCAGTTACCCCACGCCCACGCTTCTGCTCTACGTAGAGCTGCGCAAAGCGCCCCAGAGGGAACGCCGGCATCGCCGAAGGGATTTCGGCCCCGTTCTGGACCAGCAGCTCCGCTACTGGGAACGGCACAGACTTGCCGTCATCGGCTGCCGACACAGGGGTAGGAGATGGAGCTGCCGGGTCTGCCGCAGCCAGAGCAAGCCATACAGCGTGAGTGCCCCTCATCTTGTCGACAGTGTTTGGGTTCGCCTTAAGTGCCAAGGCGTACAGCACCTGCTGGATCTCGTTTTTCTTAATAGCGGCCAGCAGAGTCTCATCCGCGGTCGCATATCGTGATAGCGTCGGTGAGATGGGCTCTACAAACGCCCGATCCACATATTTGGATGTGATGAACCGAAGACGCTGCTCACGGCTCGCCTGTGCTGTTGGCTTCTGTGATTGATCAAGCTTGGCCTCCCAAATCATGTTCGACACACGGTTCCCGATGAGCAAGAGGAGCTCGACAATATCGACCGTAAAAGACTTGACGTCCAACGTCAGAGATCGTACCTTGCTGACGTGGGTACCGAGAGAACGGTGAATGCCACTGCACTCGATGCACAGGATGATACCCAGGTTGATCGACACCCACTCCACCTTGGATCCGGAACCACAGTCGGCGCACCACATGTTGCCTTGATCATTGTCCCGAACCATCTGCAGAAGCCTATCGGGATACTCGTCGTAGCCGGAGCTTGGGGTTCTGACTGCGCTGGGCCGTGCACCCACTGTGATCCTACGACTGGGTATGCCGCTGCTGGAGGAGCTGTGATGGTTGCCGTGGCTCAGCGACTGTGTCTTGCCTGTGAGGACAGAGCCAATGTCTCTCTTGATGGAGTCGCCGTTCGATGAAGTTGGCTTGCCCTGGTAGCTTCGGCCCTCCATGGCACTCTGAAGAGCGTTGTTGATAGCCAAGATCCAACTGTTCATGTCTTCTTCCGACGTAGCCTGGTACACTCGCTTGAAGTTCGGGGTGATCACCTCGAAACAGAACCGTCGCTCAGCATTCCGAGCTTCTCGAACTGAGGCCATTCGAAGATCGATGGGATCCATGTGGAGATCCAGCCTCTGTTTCCAGTTGCTATATTCAGACAGCTTTCCCTGATCCAGAACGATCCAGAACCTGTAAAGGGTCAGCAAATATCTACTGCGTCATGATTGGGAAACTCACTTGTGCCAGCCCTGTTTATTCAAGTTTCGAGGGTCAACATGTCCTCCAGGCCTGTTGAGCGCCCATAAGAGTCCTTCCTTGCGGTGGGTGACAGCCGATTGTGAGCTATCCCGCTCCTCAAGATCGCGGATCCCCTTGAACTTGGACGGCGCGACGGGGCTTCCTACCATCGGCTGTGCGCTACCTGGGGACCTAGATAGTTCCACGGCTGAAGGAGCGCTCGCGGCTCCAGAATTAAGCTGTGATCCAGTGCTATCTGCGCGGCCCAGGTCGGAATCCGAGGTGTTACCAGCACTTCCGTTAGTGGCAGTGGCGATAGGGATGCTGCTAATGGTGCTGCTCTGCTCAGGCTCTTTATAGGGGGTATTAGTCTTCTCAAGCAGGCGCCTCTTCTCTTCGCGCTCACGTCGCTGATATTGATATTCCTTGTCAGCTTCCTGAACCTCGTTCGATAGCGCCTCAAGTTGTGGCAGGAGGGTTTCGATTTTCTTGGCTGTCGCGAGGAATCCCCTTGTTTGGGAGTCGGCGAATTTCGTAAGGTGAGACAAAACTTCCTGTTCCTTTCGACCTCCGTGGAGGTCCTGCATGAAGCTGGAATAGTCGAACCGCTTGAGCTCAAAGTTGCGTCGCTTATTCTGGTACTTGGAATCGGCCTCCGCAAGCTTCTTAGCCTTGACCGAGTCCTGACGTTGCCCCAAGTAGCGGGATACGTATGCATAGTAATCTTTGCTCTCCTCTTCAAAGTCTCGTTTCTTCGACTCGGCCTGCTTGATGTCGACCTGGTATAGCTTCGCTACAGGGTCGATGATGATCTTTTGGAGGTTATAGGTGTTTTGGCGCTCAAAGCTGAGAATTTCTCGCGCAATCTTGTCAAAGTAGTGCTCCAGAGCGGGTTGGACGGCGTTGGCGTTGGTTGACGCAGCATCTCGGAGCGAGTCAACGAAGGCGAGGAAGGCGTCGTTGGCTTCGATTTGACATGCGTGTGCGTGTTCGGCCTTCTTCAGAACCTTCTTCATCTGGGTCCTCATGTTGCCCGTCTTTTGCTCCAGAGCCTTGAGGGTAGCCCGAAAGACTGGTCCGTCGTCGCTGACCATGACTTCGTCTCCAGGCTTGGGACAAGGTACGTCCACCTTGACAGGCTCCTTTGCTTCCCTGAACGAGGGTGTAGGTGGTACCTCGGCGGTAGGCATCAAGGGCGAGACGGGTTCGTCGAGGATATCTGGAACGGTCATGCGGGAGTCTACTGATTGGGACGAGGCAACTCGAATCTTGGGCGGGGATGCTAGCAGGAAAGGAGGGGAGGGCGAGTTCGGATGGCTCAAGGATGCGCCTGTGCCTGGAATAGTGTGAGCGGGCGAGAGGCATAACTGTTGGGTCAGGAAGTTAATACCTGCAACAAAATAGGAGAAGCTCGCCAATGTGTGCAGCCGATGGGCCCGAGAATCGTACTCAACAAACTACATCTTCAAGTCAGTATGCACTCGTCAAGTAACAGAAAGGAAAACAGTACGCTGCACGAGTTCCTCCATCCGCCACCTCGGTCCTCTGTGGGCTTCGGTGGCTTCCACTTCCATGTCCACTCGAATGTCACTGACGGGCTTCCACCGGTTGAATAGTCACCAACCAAGGCCACGTTGGCATTCTTATGTAGATTCGGGTCGGCATGGAACTCTCGAGTCACTAGGTTCTCGACTTCTCTGGGGTTGGAGGCGTTGACATAGGTGAGGCCGGAAATGCTGGTATCGATGGGGCCGGGATTTGCGTCAGGTTGGCCCTGCGACTGGCGCATGACAAATGTGAAGGAGAATATGAGCTCGTCATCGTTGCTCAGCTTAATTAGAAAACTCGGTGCACCGCTCGGGTTTGAGGGGTCGGGATCCTGGGGCGGGTCAGGAGCTGCTAACAAAGGTCGAAGACTGATGGGAGGAGGGGAAGCTGGGGGGAAGCGGCGCAAACCAACCTGAACAAATTCTATGGGAGATGTGTCGCCGAGCGTTCTCTGGGCGGTTATCTTGGTAGTTGGATATGCATTGGGGACAATGTTAACAGAGGTTCGCTTCCGTGGGCTTGTAACGACCAAGGAAGATATGTTCACTAGGAGACGAAGTCGGTCAGTTTGGAGGAACAAGCCACAAGGACTCGGAGCGGAAGCGGGATCGCAGCGAGAAAACGCGGGGAAGGACAAATCAACGTACATCGGTTCTGATCTCTCAGGTAGAGAGCAGCCCCGTCGTCGGGCTTGCTGCTGACGATACCCATTGTTGAGTCGCGATGAGAGGGCGGCGAGCGGCGAGAGACGGGGGACGGAAACAGTCGCGGCCGGACCCAACAACTGGAGCTGTCGGGATCTTTTTAAGATGGAGCGACGAACGCACGCACACCGGGGGGGCGCACAACGGCGAAACAGGCGACAGGCGACACCGTGACACCGTGACAGCGAGCGAGCAGCAGCAGTCGCAGCAGTAGCAGCAGGCCAGCAGCCAGCAAGGACAGGATAGTGCCAGTACGAATCGTGGTAGCGCGGGGCTCAGGGCGGGACAAGGGGGACCGTCATCTGGCGCTGAGCCAACCGGAGTGGCCCACTCGCACCTCGACTAGCTGTAGAAATGATGTCGGAGTCGCAGGATGCAGACTCGCTGGCTGGTTGTGGCTCAGGGCGCGGGCGCGGGCGCAGACGGGCTGGACGTTCGCGACCGCCTCGGGAATGGGCGTGTCGTCTTTGTATTTAGCGGATGCGCGAAGCTCGAGGGGCGACGTAAGTATCGAGGCGTCGAGTGCGCGGCGGGACAGGCAGTCATAAAATGGCGCTCTGATAATAGTACTGCTGCCTGTGGGTGTCGTAATGCCGGCGATTACTGGGATAGATGAAGAAAGCGACTGGGGGATGTTCTTCAGGCGGCGACGAAAGACGGATGTCAAGGTTAAGGCGGGCAGAGAGACGACGGAGAAGCTGCGGGCGAGCGGCCGATGGTTGGTTGGCGGGGGGAGGCGGATGAAAAGAGGAGGAGGGGAACAAGAGTGAAGCAAGAGAGAGGATGGTTCTTTCGCCCTGTCTTGCAGTGGATAACTAAGGCGTAGAATCACTTCAGTCGGGGGAGGAAGAAAGAAGAAGAGAATGCAGGCGTCGAATCCTACAGAATGGAAGTTTGTATTTAGCAGCAGCCCTCGGCCAGACTGATAAAGCAAAGACCGGGGATGTTCGTCCTCTGGCCCCAACAGGCAAATTAGTCGTCGGTGTTTTACTTTGGCTCGGCAGGGTCTTTGCATGTACGTATGTATGTAAGTTGGTTGCTTGCTGCTTGTCGGGGATGCGGCGCCGGTCGTACATGAGACATTCATCCAATCCACACAAGGTGCTTCTATGGAGAATGGCTGCAGAATTGGAAAGCCAGTTCGCAGCGATCAACAAACTTGGCGTTCTTGTCTACCCTTTTTCCACTTTTGGTACACTTCATGATCTCGGTCATCAATATGTATCACACATATAGAGGTCTGATCTCGTCTGTTGGTGGTGTCATGGGCATTTCTTTGTGACAATCCACCCACCCTCTATTATGAACCACCCTCTATGAAGAGACTACCTAACCCCGGCTTCTACTTTCAGGTTCAGGTTCAGTTTACGGATGCTGAGTACGGAGTCTAGCACCGAGGAAAACAGGGTACTGGCCTTTATCCGGCCCGAGACCCTTGCGAAACAGAACAAGCCCGGGTCTCTCAAACAGAAGTTGATCCTCGGAGGGGCCATCCATTGTTTGGATCAAGTCGGCTAGGTTCCTTGTCTGTTGTTGGATCAGCGGTCCGACAAAGGCACAGCGTCAGTGACATTGAACACAAGCCAGCGCCAGTAGCAAGTGCAGGTACCCGTGGAGCTTCTAAAATTGGAGATATCGAGCTGCCCAGCCTGTCCCGTCCAGTCCTATCCTCCCGCGCAATCAATCATTTGTGCCAGCAGGTTTGAAACGTAACGGTGCTCCTGGTGGGCGCTTCGGCTGGGGCAGCGGCGCCTGTAGCTAAATGCGCCAACGGCGGTCTCAGCCCAAACTCGGTAGGTGGCTTGGCGCTCTGACAGTCGTACAGTGCCAAGAGTGCGAGTGCTAACCACGCTTGCGCTTGACATGACCCTTTTCCCGCTCAACCCCAGTGACCTCGCTCCCCGGTCACACTGTCACACAGTCATTTCAAGGGCACCCGACTCCAGAACCCTGGCCCGATCCTTGATTCTCCAGACAAGGAACTGCTGCTGCTGATCCTTTCAGGCATTCGACGTCCAGGATCCATGGCCGTGGCTCCTCTTTGGGCGGGGTTAGAGTCCTTTAACCTCCAGCTCCAGATTGTTACCCAATCGTCGAGAGGCTGCTCGTCATCCATCCCAAGTCAGGTGGTGATAGCCAGTCATGTCAATCAAGGCACAACCAAGTTGTTTGCTTCAGCAGCCTCGAGGTGATAGAGCACATGGTTTGTGGCGAATTACAACCAAGATGCATGCGAACAGGTGGCTTCCAAATGTGGAGTGCAGCGACTTCAGCGTCCTCGTGAGCTGTCAATCCGGTCCTGAGTGCTGAGAACACGAGGACAGAAACACATGATGCCCTGCCATGAATGTCTTTGTTTGCAAAAGAAGGTGGCTCGTACGCGTCTGCCATCTTACTGACAAGCTGTGGCTCAGTCGTCCTGCATATTCTTGCAGTCGCACAATGCTATATCTGTACACTGGGTACGTAGTTATGCAGCTTATACGAGATTCTGGCATATTTCCGATGAGGGTCGAGGCTGGTCTAGATCTCGGCCGGTCGAGACACCAATAACGGCCATGAGACTAACAGAACGACAGTGGTATGTCGTCTTTCATCCTAGGGGTTCAACTAATTATTGCACTTTTCTTCTACACGCACACATATCTTGATTGTTCTAATGACGAATACAGATTCATTCTTTGACTTGATTAGAATGCCTTGTATGACAAGTGAATGCATAGTGGAATGAAAGGAGTCTTATCAGGTCCAGATCTACAAATGACAATGAGAATGGTTGCAGCCAGTATGATACCAATAGTACGGTACCTGAAAGAGAGATGACGTTTCCTAGTTCCCTTGTTATTAATATCTCATCCTCTGTTGCCTTCGCTATTCACCGAACCCATGTCTCCCATTGTCAAGACGTCTCAGCCACCATGAATCCATCATGAGATTGGTGTGGCGGATACGGCGTTTGAGTGGCGCAGCCTCCGACCCGACCTTCAGGAGCCCGAGCAAAAGACAGAAAGCAAGCGCCCGAGCTCGGGCGGGCAGTAGCGCAAAGTTAGCGCTCCTCAGGGTCCTGCCCAGGGGACGGAGCCATTGGATATCCCTGGCGCGTGTCAGGCTCTCAGCCCATGGATCCAACTTGGATGGATGACGTTGCGTTCCATCATTTGGGCTGAGCTTTGGGGTTTGGGCTTTGTTTGGGCGCTGTAGCATCCAGCGGCTGCCCACATTCGCAGGACAACCTGGTGTTAATGCTGTATGCGCCGTAGTATCTTTCACGACTTGAGCAGGCCTTCAGCTGCTTCCATCTCGAGAGCGATCGTCATTGTCTGCCCGTCACACCAAAATTGCAGTGCGCCGCTATCACATCTCTTCAGCTAATCACTCCTTTCAACTTGCTGAGCTGGCTTGGCTGTCTTTACCGCTTTCTTCCCCCCCTTCGTATTGGTACCTACCTTGCTACTGCTTATCGCACGGATCAATCAGATTGACTGAAGGAGGCGACGGGGCGACTCCTACTTCCTCCATCACTTCACACCGTCAATCTCCCATCAGCGGACTTCTAACCAAAGTTCCAGAGTCAAAAAAAAAAAATTCATCTCGCGACCGGCTCAAAGGTCTTTGTATCACAATCGCACCTTGTCATTCCATTCGCAAACTCACCGCATATCTGTTACTCTCTCTACATCAGCATCCAAGACCCCTCGCTACTTGTCTCCCTTGGCTCGCTCAGACCAGGCTCCGTCCCCCTCCCACTTTCTCCTCCATCAGCATCGACGTTTGCTGGCGCCATCTTACTCTCGAACCGCCGCCGCTTGCCATGAGCTGGGGCGCGTAGATATAGACCACCCTGGGCATCATCTCGCGTCCTGAGCAACCCCGTCGTTCTTTCAAATCCTCACCGTCCACGTCGCCGTCAGCCCTCGACCGCCGCCGCCGCCGCCATGTCATCTCGACACTCGTACAATCCCAGCCGCCGCATGGGCAGCAGTAGGGATATCGGCAGAGCCCGCGCGACATCCAGAGTCCAGCCCATCGTCGTTGAACATGACGATGCTCGCAGCTTCGCCTTGCGCTCTGCCTACCTACATTACCTCTTGCAACCCAAGACCAAGCGAAAACAATATGTCCCCGCCCCGAAGCAACCTGTCAGAACCCATACCAGTGTCGGTATGCTGGTGCAGGAATTCACATCAGGCTCTTCGTCCAGCATGAAGCTGCCGCACAACTTTTCGTACAAGGTGCTCAGCCGGGTGACCAACGTAGTCAAGGGCCAGGAGCGTGTCCCCGGTTTCAATGACGCTGCTATCAAACGGACGTTTGCTGAAGCTTACATCACCTTTTCCGAGGACAACTTCAAGAGAACCATTGACAAGGAGAGGAAGGTGGAGCCCCTCATTCTCATGTTCTACTCTGCTGCCACGAAGGCGGCGCAGAAGGGTGCTGCTCCAGACGACGACTCATGGAAACTCCTGCCTGATCGACACCTCGCCCTCTTTGTTCGTCTTCTTAGCGCTATTCTTCATGATCACGGCAGCGATAAGCCCGAACTCTTGTCCAAGCTCAATTCACTCGAGAAGAAGCTGCTCACAAATGACCAGAACCTGGTCGGTAGTGGATCCGATGGCGCTGGCACAACCATCGAAGTTATCGTGCCCCTGAGTTACGACGTCAAGGACATGCCCCTTGTTCAGCAAGTGGCCAGGATCTTTGGGATGAGTCTCTCTGAAGCGCAAGCCGAGATCAATGAAAACAAGCAGTCATGGACAGAGGAGGCTGCCCTCAAAGACCTAAAGTCCTACCAGGCTAGGCTCAGCGCGAACATGCCTGGTGCTCTGAGGAGCCAGGACTTTGATGTGGAAGACGCTTTCTTGGAGTGGCAAAAGTCCGAAGCCACCCATCTCTCGCAGATGATGCTCGATATCCTGACTGCCAAGCCAGAGCTGGCAAAGACGTCGGCTGGTGCCTTGGACCAAGGCTTGTCCAGTAGGCCTCAGTCTACTTATGACGATCGAGCCTATGCAGACCTCAGCCGTGCCCTTTCTCAATCAAACGACGGTTCCATGGCCTTTGATCCGTCTCTTAACCTTGCTTCCCTAAACCTTGGTGATTCCGGCATCCGAGCAGTGGAGGGCAACATCTACACATTCACTCCGCCGGATCCTAGAGCCTTCTTCAAGTATATCCTTCAGCATGCCATGACCTTTGACCAGATCAACAACGACCCTGATCTTGAATATCAACCCCTGTCAAAGCAGTCCATGGACCTCCTAACCGAGCTCTGTGTGAGATGGAGAGTGCCCCAATTCTCCAGACTCATCACATTGCTCGAGGTTGCGTCACGCAACTTTATGGATCGGGAACTTCTCCCCGACGAGTTGGACGCTGTTCTAGACTTTGTCAAGACACCACTCCCAGAACCCAAGAAGCCTCCCCATATGTCACACTACAGTACTCCCCTCACTGAAATCGATCCGAGTCGTTGGACAGTCCATGACTTTGCCGTCTACCAGCACACTCTCCATAACCTTCACGAGACGTTATTGCGTGAGCTGTATGATCAGATGGATCAGTGTTACGCAACCAAGGCCCCCGATATTGGAGTCATCCAGTATATTCTAAGCAACCACATCTTCAACGACCCCTGCTTCTCTCCAAGAGCTGAAGCTGCGTCTGAATTTGCGGCACATCTGACTCAAAGCCTCCACGAACAAGCCAAGGAACTGTACCGTCAGAATATGGAAAAGGAGATCTCAGCGGACAGAAATGACTGGGTGTTTGGCAACGTGGTGAAACTTGGCAAGACAGTCATCAAGCATTGCGAAAGAATCAAGAAGCGATACAAGAAGAATCCCGAAATCATGGGTGTAAATCCCTTCACCATCCTGGTTGAGGAGATATTCCCGCGCTTTGAGGAGGACGCGAAGGCGATCCTTGAGTCCATTCTGGGAATGGGCGAAGAGACTGGCACCGAGCACGATATCCAAGACGGATTCGACCTATACAGGGAGCTTGTTGCGATCCGCCAGATTCACTCTGAAAATCTCCCTAGCCGACCCTTTGCATTCAACATCGAGAACCTCTTGGTTGACTTTGTGTGGCGCTGGATCAACGCTGCCGAAGGCAGGATGGAAGAATACGTCGAACAGGCCATCAAGCAGGATCAGTTCCAGGTCCGCACTGAGAACCCAGATGACATCCCCCGAGACTCGGAACGGCACAGTGTGTCCATCATTGATATGTTCATGTTTTTCAATCAGACACTTGAGACCATCTTCCAGCTCAACTGGGACAACCGGGAACACCATGCCAGATTCATGACGGCTCTCTCGAGGGCATTCTCGATTGGTATTGGAAAGTACTGTGAGATTGTGGACCAGCGATTTGCAAAGGAGATGGATCGCCCATCAGCCGAGGAGTTGGCCGCGCAGACTCAGACCACTCAGGAGAAGTGGATGAAGTATGCAAAGGATGCTTGGAACAACAAGGAAAGGGTTGAGCCCTTCCAGTTTTACTCGGAGGTAAGCACCACACTCACGAACCATAGTCCTAACCATACGGATATTAACCCTTGCCTAGTCCTTTGTCAAGCTCAACAACATCGAGTATGCTATGCAAGAGTTGGATAAGCTGGAGAGGGCTATGGACCCCGACGCTTGCGCCGCTCTGCTAGAGAGCATCGACGGGCCCAAGAAGAAGACACGCAGGCCCAACAAGTACACTTTTACGATCAAGGTGGTTGAGGCCGAGGACCTCAAGGCCTGTGATCCCAACGGGTTCAGTGATCCTTACGTGGTGTTTGGTGACGAGTATCAAAAGCGACTGCACAAGACAAGGATCATTCAGAAGAACCTGAACCCACGCTGGGATGAAACCTTTGACATCACAGTTCAGGGCTCGGTCAATATGATTGCAACGATCTGGGATTACGATACATTTGGCGATCATGACTACGTGGGACGAACGTCACTCAAATTGGATCCCCTCCACTTTGGCGACTACTTGCCTCGGGAGTTTTGGCTACCTCTGGACCTCCAGGGTCGATTGCTGATCAGAGTCAGTATGGAGGGTGAGCGTGATGACATTCAGTTCCACTTTGGAAAGGCCTTTAGACATCTCAAGCGCACTGAGAGAGACATGGTCCGAAAGGTTACGGATAAGGTATGGTATCGCCCGAATCATTACAGAGGACAGAGTGCTAACAATTTACAGCTCACCTCTCAGATCAACAGCACATTGTCTCTCGAGACTCTAAGACATCTGCTGGGAACCGGTGGCATTGGTGCATCGGTAACGAGCCTCTGGAAGAAGCGGGCATCAGCCGCGCCCACGGCGACCCCAGCCCAGATTGATGCAGTGCTGAATCCTCTGTTTGCCTACTTCGATGAGAACTTTGCCATCATGAAGCAGACATTGACTAAGGCCACGATGGATGCCGTCATGGCACGACTCTGGAAGGAGGTTCTGATGGTGATTGAGCATCTTTTGGTGCCACCCCTATCAGAAAAGCCTTCGCAACAACGGCCCCTTACACGAAAGGAGCTGGACATTGTGTACCGGTGGCTAGATCTACTCTTTGCCTTTTTCAATGCCAAGGACGATTCAGGAGAGCAGCTGGGTGTCCCAGCGGAGACGCTCAAGTCGCCTAAGTGGCACGAGTTGGCGTCGCTGAACTTCTTCTACTTCGAGGACACTAACAGTTTGATCCGAGAGTCGGAGCGGATGGCGGCCGCAACGGCGCAGCGGGCACAGCAGGCCCTCCAGCAGCAGAACCAGCAACAGAACCGGCTTTCTGCCCCAGCGGCGCTCGGAGCGTCGCTGGGCAGTGCCAGTGCCTTTGCCAGCATGGGAACGATCCGACGTGGAAAGAGTATCATGATGAGCCGTAACCTGGGCACCATGCGCAAGGCTAAGGAGGCGAAGCGTCGAGAGGCACAGGCAGACCCAAGCGACGATATGATCCTGCGCATCCTCCGCATGAGACCTGAGGCGGCGCACTATCTCAAGGAACGGCATCGCCAGAAGGAGCGACAGGCGGCTACGGCAGCAGCAGCTCTTATCGTCAAGAATAGCGTGACACAGGGATGGAATGCTGGTGGAGGACCCGCGTTCTCGGGCAACTTTGGGCGGAACAACCTACCACGGCGATGAAGGGCTAGGTGTTGTGTGGAAGAGGAGGATATCTAGACGGTTGGCAATATGACGGACGGTATTGGCTGTTTGGTGCAGTCAGAAGGGAGCAAGTGGGCAAGATTTGTTGGGTTTTTTGGGCAGTGTTTTCTTGATACCTGGCTGGATGGAAAGGCACCTGATACCCTCATTCGTGAAGTGAAGGCAGCGAGTGCGATTGTAGCGTATTACTTGGACACACGAACAACCGGGATGTTTTGGGAGGCGGATAGGGTAGGGGGTCAGATAGTTAATGAACAGAATGGTCATGAAGTTCTGATGCTTAGTGGATGTTTCCGTGTGATGGATGTTGTTTACTGGTCCCTCGCGATACTTCATACTTATCACCACGTTCGTAATTGTATTGACATCCCAGACGAACATGCTTGACTTGTCCTTGGACCTAGGTTAGCAAGACTGGCTGGCCTGTCTTCATCTTAGGGGCTGATGCTACACAATTGAATTAAACAAGGATCCAGCCCCAGCCATGATATTGAAACGACGCTTAAGGCAGATCGCCGCTGTCGTCATACGTATAAGTGTCGTACTATACCGAATGATATAGGGTGCCTGGCTCTATAAGATCATCAAGAAGGTTGTTGGTGTTGATGTTATTTCCATTCAGGTTGCCTACCCTGTACCTATACGAGGACTCAATATCGCGGACTGATATGAATTCAGGCTAATATTTGCTGCAACAGGACCTAGCAATCATGCCTGCCGTTGATCCCAGGCCATGCAAGTGATTGCCATTGCACGGAAGATATCGTGCGACTAGGCAAATTACCGGGTCACGGCCGAAATCGAGTGCCTCTGGCTCTCTCCCTGAAGCACGGCATCAGCAGGAGAGGAGGCTCTCCCAGGTCTCCTCTGCATATGGATGTACATCTGTGTGTGTGCGACTCGGCCGAGCAAGGAGTGGCTCTCGGCAGGCAACCGAACTGTAGGGAGGGAGACTACTTTACACGCTCGCACAAGATACGCAAGCGGCGCGATTGTCAATGCTTCAATGCATTCATGGTGAGACAGGGGAGCAGCCCCTTGAACTGGACAAGATCAACGCCAACGACCATGATAAACTTTGAGGCCATGCTCTTCCTTCTCCTATTTACCGAGACGCTGGCTCTGCCGCTGGCCCATTGTTCTCGCTCTGACCGACGAACGGGTTACATCTGGCAGAACACGAGAATTGCCTTCCTGAGGGTCGAGTGGAGTGGAGCATGGTCCCGTCGAGTCCGAAACAGGCTTAAGGCCTTGATAGGAGGGACGCTATTCGAAAAATCAGGGTCCAACAGGGCCCGCTTCAAGGCGGAGCCGCCCAGAAGATTTCATGAGGGGCAGACAGAGACAGAGACAGAGATTCGGTCAAGTTGGGGGGTCAATCCCTCATTTTTTTTTTGTGAGGGATCGGCTGTCGAGCAAGGCAGCAGTCGATGATCAGGAGGATGATGAGATTAACACATGTGGATTTGTGGGTGATGATCTGGAACTTGGTGCAAGCCTGTTGGTCGTTGATGGGGACATCGACGTAATACCAGACGATTGAAGTCCGTGGTGTTTTCGAAGAGATGTGGTCTGTGATCAGCCGCCCGCGCCTGAATCGGGCAGCCTGAGACCGGAGAACTCCCAAAGATAGTATCGTGCCCAAGTCTATTTTGCCACCGCTTCGACCCTGATTATCATCATGGCAATATCGCGAAGAAGGTCGCGAGGAATGCCAGTGCCGTCAAAAGGAGGCGGCCATGGGATATGCCGCAACATCATGATGGCGGGAAACACAGGGGGAGGAACGAAAAAAAGCGTGAGATCTTCCTCAGGGTCCGTTCATCATCAACTACATTCGGGGTGTGATTTTCATCCTGCCATCTTAACCCCCCCGGAGCTTTTGAAAGAGGCCTTGCTTGTCCGGACAACCCCCATCCGGGCGCCTGAAACGGATGGCGTTAACAACGGTCTTCGGCTCTGCAACGGAAAAGGAGGAGGCGGTTCTTCGTCCGATGTCGACGGAGGTGTGAGATGTGATGTGAGGCCTCGAGGCGAGACTTGGCATCTGGGTTCTGAGCGTTGCCATAGGTCCGTTGTGCTCTGTACATGTGACAGAGGATGCATGTCTTTTTTTTCCCCCTCTCCGCCTTGTTCTTTTCTCTCTGCTGCCCGTTGTAACACGGCCTGTCAGATAACAAGAACAAGCTAGAGCCGAGTTGCACATGTGCTTCCAACAGTTCTCACGTGGGCGAGCAGCCATCCATCCCTTGGTGCCGTGTGAGTCCCGTCCCCTTCCCCCCCACACATACAACGACGGCTTTGGCACAGTGTTTTCCAGCGTCTACACGAGAAAACTGCCAGCAAAAGATCTGCCGGTACACCGTGCGAAGGTGCCAAGATTCAACGCGATCTAAAGGAGCTTTTTGGCTGGAGCGGCAACGAGCGTCGAGGTCCGCCAAGGTTGAGGCTGATTCGCTCGAGTTCGGGAACCTGACATGTCGGCGAATCAGAGGCCGATCGGCTGTGGTGCCCCGAATGACGTAGGTGGCGTATTCGAATTGGACCCACTCTCCGTGACCCCTGAACCCGAACCCGCGTCACCGCTGCCCACGATGTCATGCCCGTCTGATCTTTTTC
Source organism: Fusarium phalaenopsidis (assembly GCF_050370095.1). NCBI lineage: Eukaryota > Fungi > Ascomycota > Sordariomycetes > Hypocreales > Nectriaceae > Fusarium > Fusarium phalaenopsidis. The sequence goes on from NW_028145404.1 coordinate 2,655,988, forward strand.
TCAACGCGAGCGAGTAGGGACTCAGGGATGCATTTCATGGGCTGTGATGGGTGTGGGTGGGTTCTAGTGGACGGGCGACCAGCATAAGCCCGCCCGTCGAACAGCTCAAGCCCCAAAGCGCCGAGATTTGGGACGTCTCCTCTTCAAATCTCCCAGCCCAGGCGAGGCCGCCTCTCCCTCGATGGAGGGGAGGGCATTGACGAGCGAACGACAGCCCTGAAACGCCAGACACGTCCATCACAATGCTGCACCACCCGCGCTACCGCCCGCCGCAACTTCCCGTGTGCGCCCCTCCCCCCCTCGCACAAACACCATCCCACGACGGATGCCACTGTCCCTCGTGGCCCAGGCCAGACTCAGAGTTGCCCGTACTGCGGGGGCCCGTCAATGGATGGTCAACGTCGAAAGTGGCGCGGGTAGACAAGCGCACCGTGCTGATACGCGCTCCTGGGGCCGAGCTCATCGAGCAAGTTGATGGGGATCGAGGATTCCGACAGGCAGGCAGACGATGGGGGATGGGATGGGATGCAATACGGAAATAGCCCGCCGCCTTTGACTGGCTTTACGACTAGGGTGCTCCATCCGAGCCGAGACGAGGCCGCGTCTTGACAGCTCGAGAGCCGTTCAAACACCAACGACAAAGGGTGGCACCCGGATCGTTGGTGCTAGGACAGGAATTCTGTCATGCTACAATTTCAACACGAGGGCCGATGGATCCACCTCCGGCCTTAGGCCTGGGACCACGTACGACTCGCGACTCGAGCAATAAATGAAGCAGCAAGCAGAGGGAAGCTGAAAAGTCAAGAACTTCATGCCCTCAAAGACACAAGCAAGAGTTGAGGAGCTCTCTCTCCCTCGCTTAAGTATCGCCACCGTGCGAGCGGCATGGAACTTCCCCACATCAACCGTCTTGGTTCTCAAGAGCGTTAGACTCTGTCCTGCACAAGCTGACAAGAAGAGACGACTGAGAAGAGATGAGGGGAAAAAAGAGAAAGAAACAAGGGCGCCTGTTTCGAAACTCTCACTTCTAGGCGCGATAGGGCGAGAAACTTCAATAGACCAAAATTCAATGAAACCCGCATCCATTCATTGAAACAAACCCCGGACAGAACAGGAACAGGGCCCTCGTTCTTGTTGCCAAGCCCATGGAAGGCAAGTGTCGCGGTTGAGAAAAGGTGGATGGACGCCACCAGAGAAAATGCGCCAACCTCCGGATTGCAACCAACCAGTCACCAGCTGCAGCCATTCATTGACCGACTTTGCGAGGAGCGACAATAAAAAGAGAGTGGAGGCCGAGGGAAAAAGCAAAGAAAACGGTTGCGGCACAGAACGCCCCCTCTCCCTGCCCCGTTCAGCGGCTACTGAAATGCCTAGACGATGATGAAGGAAACATTCCAGAGGGTGAGGCGCTCAGGCAGTGGATCATGCCCAATGGAACTTTTTTCCTTTCCTTCTTCCCCAAGACACCTGACACGCTCAGAGCACGCAGCAGCAAAATGCCCGTACCCAAAATTCGACGTTAACGGTCAATGACAATGTCGATCGATCCGTTCGCACAGGCGCTAGACCCCAGTTGAGAGGGCGGGGGGACGCTGTGACTGGCTGTCCATGCCCTCTCTTCTTCCCCAGAAGGGGACCCCCGGCTGAAGGAGTGATGCTGATCCCAGGTTGCGACGCAGCCCTGATTTGCAGAGTACCATTTGCTTGGCTGAGAGACGAGCAATTGTACTTTGGGGGGTGGTAGGGAGAGACTTGGATCGGAAATAGAGGGTTTACACCCTCATTGTTCAAGTGAACAAGGAAGAGGGGGAGGCAAGAGGAATCAGCGTCGAATATGCAAACGAGTCGAATCGTTCATACTCGCATATACGCAGTATATAACCCGACCAACCCTACCTATGCAGAGCATCTGACTACGGGCAGGGAGGGCCGAGATCCAATGAATACCGTCATGTTCCCTGTGAGAGAGCAAGCATCTTTAATTGATAGGAGCAGCCAAGACCAAAGGCTCCGTAGTGTAGTCCCAAGACCCTCCCTCCCCTCACAGGCTGCTGTGATGCCTCACTCTTTTCGCTACCGGCTGTGCTTCTAATGCCCTATCTCGTCCCATCATGCCGGTGCTCGAATTATACTTACAACCCGGACGATACCACCCTGGAAGAGACCCTCTGCCCCAGCTATCCTCCCACATGGTGAGCACGGAATACGACACGCCCGTGGACCAGCTACCAGAGGGAAAAAAAGACAGACAGAAGGTCACCACCCAGAACAAGTAACCAGGCTAGGCCGGGTTGGATGCTAGCACGATTGCCCTGCTCCGCCTTTATCTCTTTTGTCGCCCTCCTTTTCATTGTAGCGGCCGAGGGACCCAGGATCCGTCCCGGAGGTACATGCTACCCCCGCGGACGCGCTACTTTGTAATAGGTATCCTAGGGACAAGCCCCTCCCCCTTGGGTAGGTAGACCGGGCTCTCTGTGCTTGCTTGCTGGTGCTGGGACCACCCTTTGCCCTTGTCCCCATCAATCAATCATTCTCACCCATCCTACACCCGCTTCAGTCAACTCAAAGGTTCTACCCTCACTCACACTGCCCGTCGCAGCATCGCCATCCGGCTTCTCGACGACCGCAGGGCACGCCTGATTTATTCCCCAGAGAAACCTCCCTCTCTCCCTCGCTACGTCTAGTTGAGGCCACACACCACCACAAAGACGATTCTATACAGTTGCTCTGATTTATCCCGGTATCGCTCGCCTCGCCGTTGCCCAGTGTATCGCGCCGTGAACCCAAACCTCTTCGCTCTACACTCGAGGATGCTGTGCGGTCGGCTATTACTGTGTCGTTGATCTGGTCGTCGTATCGCCTCTTCTGGCACCCGCCTCCAACTTTCCTTCAATCGACCGCTCGACTCTCTTTTTTTTTCATCGACTCTGCACATAGAGTTTGTCGTCATTTCAACCATTTCGACCCGATTATCCCACACCCCATCTCTCGACCTGTTGGAGCCCGAAAGCGCGAAAACCTGCCTGATCGCCTGACTGCGGTTCAGCAGTCTCTGCCCCCGCCAACATGATTGACGATGCGGCCCTCGCCGCCGCCGCCGAGATCGTGGCATCGATTGCCCCAGATTCCCGACTGCCCAATTCGATACCCGTGGGCGTAGCGTCCCAGGTCCAGCTACCAGGCCGCGACACACCCGCCAAGCGAAAGCTTGAGATAGAACTCCAGAACCTCGCCCTGCGCGTGGGCAAGCTCGAGAGCCAGGCCTCGGCCACGTCCACGTTCCCCGAGACGCCCAACGAGGCCATTGACACTCTCTTTGGCGGCGAAGACACCAGCAACAGCAACGTTGCGCTGACGACCCGCCCCAAGTCCAAAGTCATTCACGCCCAAGGTAGCTTGCACTCTCCGCATCTGCCATATTACCAGCTGACCAAAGAAGCCCTCGAAGGACTTCGAGAACATGTCGACGACCAGTCCAAGTTGCTCGATAGCCAGCGAGAGGAGCTGGCTGGCGTCAACGCCCAGCTCTTGGAGCAGAAGCAGCTACAAGAGCGAGCCCTCGAGGTCCTCGAGCAGGAGCGCATTGCCACTCTGGAGCGGGAGCTCTGGAAGCATCAAAAGGCCAACGAGGCCTTCCAAAAGGCCTTGAGGGAAATCGGCGAGATCGTCACCGCCGTCGCCCGCGGCGACCTGACCATGAAGGTCCGCATGAACACGGTTGAGATGGACCCTGAAATCACGACATTCAAGCGCACTATTAACGCCATGATGGACCAACTGCAAACATTTGCCAGCGAAGTCTCACGGGTCGCTCGTGAGGTCGGTACTGAGGGTCTGCTGGGTGGACAAGCCCGCATCGGTGGCGTTGATGGAACATGGAAGGAATTGACGGACAATGGTATAATCCCAACGGTCTCGCCTCGTCTTGTAACTGCTAACAGCGACTCCTAGTGAACGTAATGGCCCAGAACTTGACCGATCAAGGTGGGTATTCCCTCTGTTCTGAGCAGGGTATGAGACTGACAGCATGTTTCTAGTGCGAGAGATTGCCTCTGTTACAACAGCTGTAGCCCACGGTGACCTGACAAAGAAGATCGAGAGACCTGCACGGGGAGAGATATTGCAGCTTCAACAGACCATCAACACCATGGTCGACCAACTACGGACCTTTGCATCTGAAGTCACGCGCGTAGCAAGAGATGTCGGAACCGAAGGTATGCTGGGTGGACAAGCCGACGTAGGGGGAGTGCAGGGCATGTGGAACGATCTCACCGTCAATGTCAACGCCATGGCCAACAACTTGACGACCCAAGTCCGCGACATTATCAAGGTCACGACCGCTGTCGCCAAGGGAGACTTGACCCAAAAGGTCCAGGCCGACTGCAGGGGAGAAATCTTTGATCTCAAGTCTACAATCAACTCTATGGTCGATCAGCTCCAGCAGTTTGCCCGCGAGGTTACAAAGATCGCCAGAGAAGTCGGTACTGAGGGTCGTTTGGGAGGTCAGGCTACTGTGCACGACGTCGAAGGCACCTGGAGGGATCTCACAGAGAACGTCAACGGCATGGCCATGAACCTGACGACTCAAGTGCGAGAAATTGCCAAGGTTACCACTGCCGTCGCCAAGGGTGATCTGACAAAGAAGATTGGGGTCGAGGTCAAGGGCGAGATTGCGGAGCTCAAGAACACCATCAACCAGATGGTGGACCGCTTGGGTACATTTGCCGTCGAAGTGAGCAAGGTCGCCCGAGAAGTCGGCACAGATGGAACGCTGGGCGGACAGGCTCAGGTAGCCAATGTCGAGGGCAAGTGGAAGGATCTCACAGAAAACGTCAACACGATGGCCTCGAATCTCACAGTCCAGGTAAGGTCCCGCATTCGCAACTAACGATGGCCATGTTACTAACAACCCCCCAGGTCAGAAGCATCTCAACAGTCACGCAAGCCATTGCAAATGGCGACATGAGCCAGAAGATCAAGGTCGAAGCAAATGGAGAGATACAAGTGCTGAAAGAGACCATCAACAACATGGTTGACCGTCTGTCTAGCTTCTGCTACGAAGTGCAACGAGTCGCCAAGGATGTGGGTGTTGATGGCAAGATGGGTGCTCAAGCCGATGTGGCCGGACTGGACGGCCGATGGAAGGAGATTACAACAGACGTCAACACCATGGCTAGCAATCTGGTAAGCGGTCTCAACCTACAAGCGATGACAGCAGCTGACAGATGCAGACAACGCAAGTGCGTGCCTTCTCGGATATTACTAACCTGGCCACCGATGGGGACTTTACCAAGCTCGTCGACGTCGAAGCCTCGGGCGAGATGGACGAGCTCAAGCGAAAGATCAATCAGATGATTTCAAATCTGCGAGACTCTATCCAGAGAAACACCCAGGCCAGAGAGGCTGCCGAACTTGCCAACAAGACCAAGTCCGAGTTCCTGGCCAACATGTCCCACGAGATCCGAACACCCATGAACGGCATCATTGGAATGACTCAACTGACATTAGACACCGACCTGACTCAATATCAGAGGGAGATGCTTAATATTGTCAATAATCTTGCCAATAGCCTCCTGACGATCATTGACGACATCTTGGATCTTTCCAAGATTGAGGCTCGGAGAATGGTGATTGAAGAGATCCCCTACACTCTGCGGGGAACCGTCTTCAACGCCCTCAAGACTCTCGCCGTCAAGGCAAACGAGAAGTTCTTGGACCTCACCTACAAGGTCGACAGCTCCGTGCCGGACTACGTTATTGGCGATTCTTTCCGTCTCAGGCAAATTATTCTGAACCTTGTTGGCAACGCCATCAAGTTCACTGAGCATGGCGAGGTCAGCCTGACGATCAAGGAACGCGTAGAGCAGAGGAATGTACGACCTGGTGAGTATGCGGTTGAGTTTATCGTTGAGGACACGGGTATTGGAATAGCAAAGGACAAGCTGGACCTGATCTTCGACACCTTCCAGCAGGCCGATGGGTCCATGACGCGCAAGTTTGGAGGAACTGGTCTGGGTCTATCCATCTCGAAGCGGCTCGTGAATCTCATGGGCGGTGATCTTTGGGTTATCAGCGAGCAGGGCAAGGGCAGCGAGTTCCACTTTACATGTCTGGTCAAGCTCGCCCACGACGACGCTGCTATGATCGAGCAGCAGATTCGCCCTTACCGAGGACATCAGGTTCTCTTTGTCGACAAGGCTCAGTCGAAGGACGGTGCCTCTATCAAGGGCATGCTGGAGAAGATTGGCCTTCACCCCGTCGTCGTCGAGTCCGAGAAGAGCCCCGCCCTGACACGCCTTCAAGCTAGCGGCTCACTCCCCTACGACGCCATTCTCGTCGATTCGATCGACACTGCCCGGAGGTTGAGAGCGGTGGATGACTTCAAGTACCTCCCTATTGTCCTCCTCGCACCCATTGTTCACGTCAGCCTCAAGTCGTGCTTGGATCTGGGAATTACGTCGTATATGACGACCCCTTGCAAACTCATTGATCTAGGAAACGGCATGATCCCTGCCCTTGAGAACCGAGCGACCCCCTCGCTGGCTGATAATACCAAGTCGTTCGAGATCCTGCTCGCTGAGGACAACACGGTCAACCAAAGGTTAGCTGTCAAGATCCTCGAAAAGTACCACCACGTGGTGACGGTTGTGGGCAACGGTTGGGAGGCCGTGGAGGCTGTCAAGAGGAAGAAGTTTGACGTTATCCTTATGGACGTGCAAATGCCCATCATGGTAAGAAGAATATGCTTGTTGATGACTTTCACCAAGAATCACGGTTCAGCTAACACATGGGGAACAGGGAGGCTTCGAGGCCACAGGAAAGATTCGAGAGTACGAGCGCGGCATAGGAACACACCGTACACCCATCATCGCTCTGACGGCCCACGCTATGATGGGTGACCGAGAAAAGTGCATCCAGGCGCAGATGGACGAGTATCTGTCCAAGCCCCTACAGCAGAACCACCTCATCCAGACGATCCTCAAGTGTGCCACCCTCGGTGGTCCGCTCCTCGAGAAGAACCGCGAGCGCGAGCTGGCCCTCCACGCTGAGGCCAAGTCGTCCAAACACAAGGAGGGAGGACAAGGCCTCCTGCGCCCGGCTTTGGAGGGCCGCTCCTTTACGAGTCGAGAGCCTCTGTCGGGAAACGGCAAGGAGAGCCCGGCCCTGCTGTCACCGGACGAAGATCCTATGGCAAGAGCACGTCTCGATTTCTCTGACATGAGGAGCCTGTCCAACTAACCGGGGCTTGTGCTCGCGCTTCTCAGATCTACATGAGATCGCTCAGCAACTAGGCGATGCAGCACGACGACGATAACAACAGCAATGATGAAGACGCCCGCCCGCGTCTCTCTCTCTCTGCGCACGTCGAGCGTTTCGAAACGCTCACCACTGCTGATGCTTCTTGGACGATATGACTGGACCTATTTTTGGATCCTATCGCGGACATGGCCGCCGTCCGATGAAGCTCATCGAGGTTTCCTTATACGAAGCGATTTGGCTCGCTGCGATCGGCCCGATTCTCGATCATGATGCCATGCCACATCAGCACATTGGAGTCGGCAGGCGGCTTTCCAACGCCGTCCTGGACCAATCCGACACCCCTGGATGCTTCGATAAGTTGTGTCTCTCGCGTGCCTTTTTTTATACCACGGGGCTTTTAGGCCATGGCAGGGTGAGGTTCATTCTTGATTGTATTCTATTCTTCGATTCGGCGTTTTCGGTTCATGGGACAACTGCGTTTATTATGCATTTTTGCAACAACAAACCCGGTCGACTATCCAATGATGAAGCGGAACGATTGATTGCTCCAACGGCGCACATATCAAACTTGGATTGGGCGGTGACTACGGCTTGAGAACCGATCCCAAGTTGACAACGCAGTTAGAAATGACGTTCTGGGAAAGGTGGCGGTGGGAGACGAGGTTTCTCCTTTTGGGCTGCTCTTTGCTTTTTTTGTTCTTCTTGATGGGTTCAACAGTCGCGGGGTTTTCTGCTGTATGAGGAATATATGGGATCACGATGTGGAAGCAAGGGAAAGGGCCTGTTTAGAGTGCACGAGGACGACTTGACTTGTCTGAAGAGAGTAGTTATTCTCAAGGTGTGGATAAAGACAGTTCCTTGAGAATCAAGGGGACTTGCCTATCTCTGCTAAACCTCCATGTTGAAATGCTGTGTTTGTCTTGTGACCAACAACCATGACCAATCGTGCCATGATGCTCCAGCCCCAGCCATGGTTCACGCTCCCCATTCCGCCCTTTTGACGGTAGGGAGGACGAACTCGCACGATGTTACGTTGACGTTAGGGTTGAGACAGCGAAGAGGCGGCCATTGTTAAGAGTTATTCACATGTACTCGGAGCTACTGTAGGAGCACCAGCCCCCTCCCCCTCACGCCGTATCCTCCTTGCCCTTGTGCTTGTCCTTGTCAGCACCCTCTTTTGCCTCCGCATGGCGGTCTGCTTGGTCAGAAGTCTCGACAGGGCCTTCGGCCTCAGCAGCTGTGGCGGAGGTGGGCGCCTGTGGGTCGGCTCTGGCCTCGAGGGCGGCGAGGATGGCATCAAGCTTGCTCTCGAGATTGGAAAGGTTCGCCTCAAGGGCGGTGGCAGTCTGTTCACCCCTGAGATGGGGGAAGAGAAAACCATGTTAGCGACAAATCTCCGGGGCCGTCCCTGAACTAATGCAGAAGAGATACAACCAAGGTGAAAGAGAGGGGGAATCGACGAGGGCAGACAAGGAATGAGGGGGCAAAGAGGCACGGGCAGCCGCGGACTCGGAGCCATTGGGAAAAGCAAGGGCAAAGGCAATGTCATTGATTTCAGCGAGGCATCAGTATATCTCCGAGGGTGGGTAGTGAGACAGTCGGAGCGTCTTGGGTAAAGCATGAGATGCAGAATTGAGGTCCTGGCGGTGGCAGTAGGCTCACTTGAGCAACTGGGGATGCAAGACAGAGACTGAGTTGGCTCCGAGGACTGACGGCAAGGTCGATCTCCCGCTAAGTCTTGTTGAGTCAATGCAATGAGCGAGGTTCCTGAAGATGCAGATGCTTCAATGCGCCGAAACATGCCGCACGCCTTGGCGAAACCCAGTGTCGGCGTTGCCGACGTGTTGATGTCTTCAAGACATAACCGAGGAGGACAAGCAATGGCATCTGGTCAAGGGACTAAAGTGGGTGTGGGGAAACTGTCCGGTCTGAGAAGAGCCAGGGTGGAGGAAAAAGTCCCTTCATGGAGGTGGGTGAATTGTTATGGATGGTGATGTGAATACGGTATAGTACAGACCGACCAAAAGGGACTCGATGAGACTGATTGAGGGAAGAACAAGGCGGTGGAGGGGCGTGGAGTGCTGAGGGTGAGGGTGAGGGCGAGGTGAGGTCGAGATGCAAGCATCAAGACAAGGAGCGAGTGTAGTTACCTAGCGAGATCCCGGTAGGCCTAGAACAACGAGGCTGTCAGTTGAGCGGGAACGAGGCGCTTTGGTAGGGCTAGCTGGGGTAATGGTGTACCGTATGGATGGGGACGGGGATGGGGTGTGGGCGAGGCGTTGCAAAGCCAGATAATCAATCAGGGTCCAGGGGCAGGAGGGCGAGATGCAGAAAGACTGCATTCTGCAGGATGCAAATCAGGAGGAGTCGCTCGTGGCAGCCAAGCCAGGTCTCGACCGATGGCTTGGTTGAGCGCCATCCATCATGGACGCACGGCTGGGCCGGGCTGGACTGGGTCTGGACTATCAAGATGGGGAAGGGGAGGGAGGGGAGGGAATAGAAGGGGAATGGGGAATGGCAATGAGAATGAGGATGAGAATAGAGAGAATATCGAGAGTAGCCCAAGTCAACTCGAGTCAAGTCAAATCATGGATGAAAGCCTATTCCAATGCCGCCATTGTCTGCCTGTATCTTGGTGCCGTGTTCACCAGATACCGATAAACAGCCCATGAGGGAATGGCGAGATGCGACGGGTGATACACTGGAATGGAATGCGTAATGGATGGATGGACGGATGCGTTGGTTGCAGGGCAAGGATAATGATAAAACGCATAATATCACAAGAGCAAGCCGATGATCGATCGACCCAAACGAAGGAAATCTGAGGTGACTCAGTACGGACTGACCTGGGCAAGGTCGGCATCCCCCGATGCCTTGGAGGCTTGGTTGTTGGCGGCTGACTGATCTGATGGGGCCATGTTTGTTCAACAGTCTCAAAGATGCAGGGCTCGTCAGGGTCAGGGTCAGGCTGGCAGGCAGGCAGGGGCTGATGAGAGATATGCCGCACGTATACCGGAGCGAGGTTTATGGGAGAGAGGAGATGCGATGCGATACGGTACGGTACGGCACGGTGCGATACGATATGACCCTGGGTCCTGCGCCGTGCGTGCGTGCGTGCGTGCTGCGGTTCGTACGGGGGGTTTGTAAGAGAACGGAGAGAGATTTTGTTGCGTTGCGGCGTCGAGCGGGGGGCACCGGCTCCAGGTCCTGCTCCAGGTTCAGCTCACCTCACGCAGGCTCACGGGGAGAGGCCACTGCCTGCCCGCGGTTCGGTGCAGCAGCAGCCAAGGTGACTAGGTGGGCACTGGGCCTGGTACTGGGGGCCTGGGGTCCTCGGAGGTTAACCAGCGTGCCTACCTAGCTGCCGTGGGAGCGGGCCTCCTTTCCCTTCCCTTGGGTCGACTGAAGCGCGCGGGCTTGGTGCCCAGGTACCTGGAACGTGGCTGTGGCTGCGTGGGATGTGTCCTAGCCGTCGACTTGTCTTGCTACTGAAGGCGCATGCTGCTGTGGTGGCAGACGCCGTAACCCCTAGTGTCGATGCGATGCGATGTGATGTGAAGGGTGGTGGATGCACAGATGGGAAAGTGGATGAAAACCGATGGTGGGGGACATGGTAGATTGGGTCTAGATCCCGAGTTGATGGCACTGAGGCGGGCCGGGAGGGGGTGGGTGTCTGTCTACAGTACTGTGCCTATTCTGTTAGACATCCAATGCGAGCCTGAACAAAGCTGTTTTGAGTCTTGATGCGAGGGTGTTGCCAGAGAGAGAAAGGCCTGGCTTGAGAGTCCACGTGGGTGTAACCCTCTATCCATCCGCTAGTCGCCTATATCCGTCCGAAAGACATCGGGGGGGCCAATGCCAATATGTCAAGGGCAGCCGTTGCTCCCTCTTGAGTTGAGTTGCCGTTGAGCGTTTCATCCGCTATTGCGTTTGTTGCCGCCGTCTTTCACACGTGCCACTCGATGAGGAAGACCCCCTTGAAACTCTGTAATGTCGACTGTGGGTGTGCAGTAGGTACTGTATTCTTGAACTGAGTTGGGTGGCTTGTCTGAAGCTCCGACAACAAGACCCTGTTTGACTCGTCGACAACAACAAGAGATGTCACCGACGACAACATGAAAAGTGTCCGAAAGCAAAGTCGACACCAAGCCGCGTGGCTTGCTCCTTGGTCTCAGGTTTTGGGGGCGTCTAAGGCTCCGACTCCTCGGTGCATCTCAGATTCTGGGCCTGGGTCGAGCGAGGGTATCACATCGATCGGTCTAGGCGCGCCACATGGCCTGGACTATCAGATCTCGAACGATGCGGGGCACGGCGACAACGACAAAGACCCTGACAGAATGCGCAGGAGCAGACAGGCATCGATCGGGGTGTTTGCGCTCTTTGGCAAGGGAGGGGTTTGTCGAATGTGAAAAGGTGAGATGATCAAGTTGGCTTTCTTCAATTGCTGGGAAAGCGTGACAGGTCATTAAGTTCAACCCATTGTTGCGCCAGGCAAGCAAGTACCGGCTGGGAAAGTGCCAGGGTTGGCGGTGAGGCCACTCTTACCTCGAACTACCATCCATGATATGTCACAACACAAAGTGGGCAAATTCGGAATATAGGGACGAAATGCCATATTAACGATTACCTATCCTATCCAGCTGAACGTGAACTGAATGAAAAAGCATCTGATCAAAGCGCGCCCACTCTGCCGGGCCCTAACCTGAAATAGCATTGAGCTGAACATGGGAGATCACGCTGTTTGTTGGTAAAACCTGTGTCTCCCCCAGATATCAGCCAATCTCCTTTTAGGAGCTCACGGCAACGATTCAAACCTGCAGCCGAGTTTGCCACCTGCTCACCGGAAAAGGCATGTACTTCGTAGCAAGTAGCATTGAATCTCGATCACTCAAGGATCAAATTCCCATTCTTCAAAGGACCTACAGTACTGTACGCCCAGCCGTGTATCTGTCTGTTCCGCCAGACCGGTGGAGGGTCCAGTGCCTTAGTCAATGTCGTATCTGTCAGTCCCAGGGGTCTGTCAATCTGCACCAACTCAGGGTCTGGAACACAGACGCGCAGATTTGTCTAAATGACCTAGACTATTCGGAAACGGGTCGAGTTCCGCATCGTAAAGCGAGAAACGCACACAGGTGAATTTTGTGGCACCAAGCGCCTTTCTCATAGCGAGCTCAGCTCCGTGGTACAGTACCCCTACGGCCGCCCTGCATCGGACGGCTGTTTGTCGTGGGGATAGGAAAGCAGGGCTACGGAGATTTCTTTTTATGTGCACATGAACTCGGGTTAAACTGCTCCTGGTAAATTTTGTGCCGATTACAACCAAGGGTTTGTGCTGAAGGTAAATTAACTCATCTTGACAGGCCAGAGGTGTTCTGGAATGTTAGCGGCAGAAGCAATAATTGCAGAAAAATAGTCACATGGAATTACCATCACAACACGATCAACCCCAGATTCTACAATTCAAAGTAAATACCTAACTATGCTTCTTGGATGTTTCTCTCAACTTTGTTCATCAATCTTCAAAATGCCTACCCAATCAGCAAAGCCTTTTCCTCTGGTGGCAGCTTCCACCATGCCCAAAAAAGCAAATGCTCGACCAGCCAGTAAAGACGGTAAACCCCGGGAATACCGTAGCTTGGGAAAGCGGCGTCCGCCAGGCCCCTTCCATATGCAGGGTACTGGTACATGTGCCTCCAGGTCCTGCCTTTTGAGAACCTAACCACACGCCCTCCACTCCTTCCCCCAGTTCCCACCAGTCCACTTCTTTGCCGTGAAGCCTCGGCGCCTTCTGAGTTCTAGACTCGACAACCTCGATCATCATCCGCCCATTGAATCAATCACTCGACGGCGACCGCGACGGCGCCCATGGCTCCTTCAACTTCGGGGAGACGGACGCGGAGGAAATAGCCATGACTCTCTAACCACCATCCTAATACTGGCGGTCAGCCTGAGATGGCCGAAACGCTTCGGGCCTGACTACTTGGAAGCCCTCCGACGCCCATCCAGGAGGCGGCGACCATTGTGGGCATCTACATACAGCGCTGGGCTAACTCAGCCTCAAGCTCAGCACCAGCCTCAAGGCCGATTACCTTGCTGCGCCGATTTGCCAGACGCGAGGCTCGTCTGTCCGAGTTCAAGTCATGGAACGGGTCAGCTAAGCAGGCTATTGGATCGTGGGCCGCCGTGGGCGCCGCTGGCGTCTCCCGCTGCGCAACCATGCCATGGCGCGCACAAGCACGAGCAAGAGGCAGAAAAACCCAAGACACAAAACAAGGCCCCGGGACCAGACGATGCAAAAGGGGAGGCGCCGCACCTATACGGGGAGCCGGCCCCTCCAGCCGTCCTCGCCCGCCAATCATAGGGCTGGGAGGGATCGAGATTCTAGGCCTATGATCAAATTCCCATCATGCTCATGGGCGATTTCATCTGGCTTTGCCCAGCATCGCATTCATGAATACCGGCGCCATTGCGATTCATACCCGCGCTCTACTGACCAACAGCTGGCATCCAGCATGTCTCGCCCACCCACTGCTCATGGCTCTGGGCCATGCAAGCTCACCCTCACCAGGGCCTTTTGCAATCACCGACTTTGACAAAGAAACGAAGGGCCCTCCCTCGGAGGAGCTAGAGACCGGAGAGACAGGATGAAAAGGGACTACGGGATATCGGGTCGTGCATTCTTGCCATCTTGACCATCGACAGCCGCCCCATCATGAGTGAACGGGAACCAGCACATGATGCCTTGGATTTTGCCTTCGGGATGCGTCATTCGACTGGGGGAGGCTTACACTACAGTACACCCTCGCATTGTGGCAGCGTCGCCTGTCGGCGCGACATGACGAAAGAGAGCGGCCCGTTGCAGTGAGGATGGGATTTGCAAAGACGTCGGTGGTCGTGCCATGTGGCCCATGAAAGGGGGAATTGGGGAATTTAGACAAAGCAGATCGTGTGTGTTGGCGCCGTGGCATGGACGATTTGAAAAGTCGCACCCGATGATGCTGTCGGGAAAGTTCTGGCGTGGTGCGATCCATGAGCCAAACTTCGATTTCGACAACGGCCATGGCCCGATGACGATCAGGAACAACCCACAGCGGACAGGGCGTGCGTCACTCATAACACTGCTCCACACCCCCCCGGGCACTGTATTTGCTCCGGCCTTTCAAACTCAAGTCGAGCTCCAGTTTAGTTAACCCACGACCATCTGCTTGCCGACGAGCGATCCCCTATCAAGAACAAGCTCGCCTTTGGCCCTGACGGCCGTCACGCTTCTCCGGGCATCGCTACGCACCGTCTCGGCGAGTTTCGAACCTCTGGCCGTAATGCCGCGAGGGCAGCGACATGATGGCGAGACTTGGTCCAGCAGCGTGACTCTCTCACCCCATCCAGAATCCATACTCCAACGGTTTCACGGATTGGGATCGAGATCTTTCCCGTTGCAGTCGGGGAGCTACTGCGCTGCGGACATGCTCCTTCGTCCTCTGGGCCAACCACCAAGGGAGCAACCAAGTCGATGAGGCTCGCGCGTCTGTGGACTGGATGGGTGTGGAAGGGTGACGGTGACGCATCCAACCGGTCCTTGGGATCTTGCCGCGTTGGGGCAAATCAATCAATTGACGGTTGATCGCCATACTCAGTTGCCCGTTTCTCCTCATGGAGGATGCACGATGCGCCATAGCTCATGACAGTTTGGCCCTGGCCTTGGCCAGCAGAGCATCATGACGGGCTACAAGCTCTGTGCGACGCGGGCCAAACACCACCACCATCAACAGCAACAGCAATCGCGCGATGGTGGATTCTCGAGATTCCCGCGATGCTTCTTTGCAATCTCGCTCGCCTGACTCGCTGATCCCAGGCACCCATAGCTTCTGTTGGAGTTTCTGGTCACGGGCGCCGGTACGGTAGCGTTGCGTTGCGTTGAAGCGACCTCAATATTCGCCCATGGCCCCAGATATGGTCCACGGATGCATGCATTGGACCAAGACGGGGCATCTCGATGTCGTCCAGGTGCCGCCCTATCGTATACGTAGCCGACGACAGGGCCCGGGTCCACGCTTCTTGTTTTTCGACCCATTTGAACTTCAACTACTGTACTGTATGGAGCGCGGTGCATGCTGCGTGCGGTTGCTCAGCCCAGCAATGTCCGGTCCGTGCCAATGCAATGGCGGCGACCTTGTTTGAGGATCAAGCTGGCTGCTCCAACAAATGCCGGCCCTTGCATCAATCATCCTTCTCGAACATCGAGGCTCGACATCATGGAGCTTTAAAACAAGAGGCAGCGAATGAAGCCAAGCCAGTGAGACCAGAGGCGGACGCCAAGGCTGTGTGTCCTGGCAGCGGATGGTTGTTTGTACCTCTACCACGGCGGTATAGTCTCACGCCCCCCCTTGCGAGCTGGCTGGCTGGCTGGGCTAGACCACGCCCTCTCTAGTTCCTGGCGAGCCTCTGGGCCTCTGGTGAGAAGACAGACAGACGCACCGCGCCGGTGCACCCCCCGAACGGAGTGCGATGAATGTAGGAATCTGATGTTTTGTGACCACTTTCTCCTCCACACGCACGCCTCTTCTCATGCTCACTTCACTTCCGCTCTTGCGATTCTATCCTCGCTTCCAAAACCCTGTCTTTCTTTCTCTTTCCCATTGAACTATCTCTTTTGTTTTGCCGGTGGCTGCGGCACCTCAGAGACTGCCCCGTATCCCCCCCCTGGACCCTGTCTTTGCACCCCATCTACAGCATTGGGATCCCACGATGCCCTGAGTCGCCCTCTCATCGCTCGTTCTGATAAACTCCTCTCCACAGCGGATTTGTCTGTGTTGAGTAACTAACTCTCACGCCCCCTGCCTTGTTCTTCCTCACGGCAACCCCCTTCCCTTCTCTTGTGATCCCATTCTTATATCCTTCCCTGCCTTGCCAGGCTGGTTTCGTGCGCGCAACGCACACGCCAACGGGAGTCATCCAAAGGTCCAGAACATCGATACTTACTTAACCCGACTTGCGACTTGCAGCAGTACCCGGCACCGGGCTTGACTCCTTGACCCGTCACCTCATCAGTCGCTTCATAAGATCCAGTCCCGAGATCACCTGCCAACCCTGCCCTCCGGGACCCTCGAACAATCACTCACCCTTGGAAGGGATTGCCTGCTTGCGCCTGTAGCAGACTGACAGACCGTTGGCCATCTTCATCCTCTCATCGCCGTTGGACGCAGCCCTCTTCTGCTAACCCACCACGGACGGCCCAACCTTGGTTTGGGGCAATCGAGATATCCGATCCTGCCTCTGCAAACTCTGGGGGTGCCAGTATCTGTCCGCCATCCATCCATCCATCCATCCACTCACTCCCTCACTCGCAAGCTCAAATCATCCCTACCTCTGCTCGGTTGTCCTCCGCCTCCCGCTCTCCCGTCGACGCTTGCCTGGCCTCTTTCAACTCAGTTAGCTGGTTGTGGTGGCATGTCAATTGCTCTGCCATTAACACACGCCCGTCATCTGTCCCAACTCTCCCCGGCTCCAGGGATCGTCATACTACGCCTGTAGTAGTTCCTCACTTACCTCTTCTCACCTTCTGCGTCACTCCATTTCTCTCGCTTGTGCTGTAGGTGACTCCTGTTCTCCTCGTCATTCCCCTCCATCTCTCTCCTCTTCCCCTTCCCACTACCTCTCTTGCAGACCAATTAGCATGTCATATGCTTCTAGATCCCTGAGCTCATGACAGCCTTCTCTCGCACTTCTCCAAGGTCTCCTGTACCACATCCCCAACCTACCTTTCACAACGTTGATCATTGCCCCCAGAGGCGCCAAACACACATACCCTTCCCCAGATCTCTCTGTCCAACAAGGCATATCATTCTTACATATCCCAGAGCCATATAGCAATCTCTGTCTCCGACAACAACTTCTTTCCGACTCGCTCAACCAGGAACGACACCATCAGTCCACCATAACTCTGGCTTGACCCCGCGTCTCAGGATCCACCTTGTCGACTTGCAACTGCACGACCCATTTCAACCCAACACTGACATCGCCTTGTCAGCAGCCCTGAAAGGACACTCACCAAGATTCAGCTAGCCCATCCACCGACACAACTGAGACACAAACTCTCCACTTACTTATCCGACATCTCCTGCCATCTCAGCCACTCACAGGTGCCGTGCCGCAGCTGTTGAGCGAACGTGAACGTCCCACCACCGGAGCGTCAGTTCAGCTGTCAGCAAAACTCGTCCTGGCTTGCAGGCCACCTCTTTATCCCATTCATCCACATCCGGATAGATGTTAAGTCGTCATCCTGGCACCAATCAAAGCAAGAAAACCGGTTGTCTTTGGAGGGAGGTTCCCCGGAACTTTCCAGCTTAGCTGCATGTCTTCCGATCTTGAAAAGATCTTTGGCGAGTTGGGCTTGACCCAGTATCTTGACACATTTGTCGAGCAGGGGTTTGATGAGTGGGACATTATCCTTGACATCCAGGAGTCAGACCTGTGAGTTCAACCCGGACTCGAACTCGGGACTCGCGCTGATAGGGTTGATTTAGCGATGCCTTGGGTGTCAAACTCGGCCATCGAAGGGTATGTTTGCCGTTGCTGCCCACTTGGGCCGGGTTGCTAATACGGGCTGTGCGATAGAAACTCCAGCGAAGGATTGCCAACGCTCGAGGCATCTCCCCGACGGCATCATTGGTAACACCAGTAAGACCAACAAGCGAAGAAGTCAAGCCTGAAGGCGTCCCACCAGAACCTCCTCGGCCGGAAAGCCACCAGGAGGGGCAGGGGGTTGCGAAGCGAAAGTATCGACGACATCCGAAGGTAAACTGGTACAAGGATTCATTCGTCGAGTTCTCTGCTAACGAGTAATCAGCCTGATGAAAATGCCCCAGAGAGGCCCCCCTCTGCATATGTGCTGTTCTCCAATAGTAAGTTACCACTGAGCCAGACACTTGTCTGTAATGGCAGAGTGCTGACAAGAGGGTTGTGTATAGAAATGAGAGAAGACCTGAGGAGCCAAAACCTCAGCTTCACAGAAATCGCTAAGCTTGTGGGAGAGAACTGGCAGAACCTTGAAGCGGTTGAGAAGGAATCGTACGAGAGCCAGGCCAATGCCGACAAAGAAAAGTACCATCGAGACTTGATGGAGTACAAGAAGACAGCCGACTACAGGAAGTACATGCAATACCTCCAAGAGTTCAAAGAGAAGCAAGCCAAGCGAACTCAAGGTTTGTAGCCAGAGCAGCACTAGATGCAGATACTGTTGAGATATAGTTCATGAAGCTGACTTGTTGTCCCGGGTATAGTCAACGATGCGTCAAAACGTCCCAAGCTGGACTCTGTCCGGTTACGGCATGGAAGCAGCAGTAGCACAATGACGCCCGGAGGCAACACGTCGAGTGCAAGTGGAAGTGGCAGCGAGAGGCTTCAGGGGAGCGAGCCGCCTCCATCCCGAAGGGAGAGGTTGAATTCGATCGCATCAGTGGCCGAATCGCAACACTCGTCAACGACACCGACATTACCGTCGCAAGCAAATTCGAACGACGACACCATGTCATCACCGCGAATCCTTCACTACGACAGCGGTAGCCCACGAGATTCGCACCGTCAGCCTCCTCAGCGTCAGTCCTCGTGGCGAGAAGGTGGCCCATCCCATCAACACCTACCATCATTGTCCAACATGCTCGATGATGGTAGGAAAGCCATGCCGGCTGCCACTGGATCGGAGGGTAACCCGTACTCGTCGGGCTTCGTCGCCGCCAACCACCCTAGATCGGTACCGGAGGTTCCGAATGTGCTTCCTTCAGCGCCGGTGAGAGCACCGTTGCTCCGACACGAACCGTCCTCCAACAGCAGCGTTGGATCGATCAGTCCAGCAAACAGCTTTGCGCGGACGCCCGGCGAGGGACCGCTACCGATACACGCTCTCCTTTCGCACCACCAAACGATGCCGACTCCGGCCGTGACTACAGCCGCAGTCTTTGAACGGGGCTCGCCTGGTTCTGGCACTGGCGCAGTCAGTCCAAGCCCGACAGACCTAACACGGCCGCCTTTCGGGCATGGGGCCGTGCCTAGGGGATATGGTACTTGATCCTCGCGATGTGTAGACTTCGTCAGGAGGTCAAGCTAATTCGGCTCACAAGGCTTCCGTCCTCTGCCACCCACTGGGCTGCTTGGCAGGGCAGAACCAATAGGGGATGCCGACGTGTTGATGACACCAGCTCCCGACCTGGCGGCCCCCATCCAGGAACACTCCATCAGACCTCGACTTGATGGGATGAGCGTTCTCCTGAGAGCGGGCGAGCTGGTTGAACGACATGAACGAGACGACCGAAGATAAGACTTGAGGACGAGTGCTTGCGACGTGACGGATGGATCGACGGTCCAGTCCACAATGGCAGGCAGGTTCCCGCGTGGGAATAGGTTTCTCACCCCCAGAGAGAGAGATAGCTTTGTGTGTTTTTTCTTCTTGGATACCCACGGATTATCATGTAACCTACTGAATGAGATGGCATTGGCGGGTGGTGGTGCGGTACGGTACGGTACGCATATGTATGTAATGGGTGGCTGGTTGGTATGGATGGGTATTTGCGGACTCGATTGTACGTGCAGTCGTGCGTGGGCTTCGGCGTTTCGGGCTCTGGTATGGATCCCAAAGCAAAGGGATCAAAAAGGATATCTGGACTGTCAGTCGTACAGTACAGTGCAGTATGGATGGAAGGTGGCATATTTTGAGCAAGGTTGGCTGGGTTTGGGTAACGACGACATTATATATACTGTCATGTCTGCGTATTTGTGAATGTGTGTGTGAGAGAGAAATCCTGTTTTTTTTTTGTAGTGGTAAAAGAAGGGACTAGAAGAAGGACACAAACAAGAAATGAAGAGGCAACAATAAACGAAACGAATCTGACAGAAGGCGAGAGATCTGCGCTTGTGTCTGTGTGGTCGGCCAAGGTTGTGAGAAAGCATCAGACCACCGGGCAGCACATTGAGGCGAGGGACCTTTTGCAGTGACATGAAACAAGAGGGGAGTGAGGCTTTCGTTCCTTCCTTCCCACTTCGTCATAAGGGTCCAGTTGTCAATCCGTCAGGACGTCATGGCGCAGCCACGTTTTTTTTTTATTTTGGCGCCTTTTTGGGGAAAGGAGGGAGGGGCAAGGGTCCTTCCCATCCATTCACGTTCATCGTGGGGGGAGATAGAGAGAGAGAAAGAGGGTCCTGCTCTCTCCTCTCTCCATCCATCCATACGACGTCAAGTCATTGAAGCTTGGATGGGGGGCGAATGGCTTGCTTGGGGGTGCCACTGTACCATACCATCTGATTATGCCGTCGTATTGTCGTGCCATCCAAGACGAGAACCAACATGAGGGGATTCCAAGTTTGTGAGTCTGACAGGCTGACGATACAGAACTCAACTTCACAAGAGTCAAATACTCAGGCTGTCAAAGTGCAAAACATAAACCATCTAATTTCATCCATTCCCATCTCATTCATGCCCGTGTCGTTGCATCGTATCCTCTCATCGGATGTTGTTGCACCATTCCATCCGTCGACCTTCTCCCCAACGCCTGGATATCAATCATCACACGACTTCCAATGCCCAACACCACTCGCACGCTGCCTGCCATGACTTCATGTACAACAAACAAAGACGCTGCGCAACCGCAAGTACAATTACCCCCTCCTTCCTCTGTTTAATTACTCTTCCACAATCTCTGCCGTCCAGTCCTTGCGGATCTCCAACTCTGATAGGTCGGCCGTCTTCTCAATCACCAGACCCTTCTCGTTGGCCAAGTGCAGCAGGCAGATGAAGCAGTATGATGTCGAGATGTCGTCCATCACCGGCTTGGGATACACCGACTGCAGGTTGTTCATGACAGAAGTAAACTTGAGTGGCTCATCCTGATTTGCCTCGGCAGGGGTCTCGACAGGTTTCTACAGTCAAGCATTAGTCTGGTGTCCAAGTTATTAGTTGCACCCGCAAACTTACCTCGAGAGCTTCCATATCCATGCCCTTCCAGATCTCCTCCTTGAGCCTTCGGACGTCCACCTTCTTGGCCACTCTTGCGTATTGGACGTACTCTGGCCGCACCCTCCTTGTTTGAGTGACCAGCGTTGTTCCGAATGCTCCAGTATTCGTCACCGTATCGCCGCTGAGGAGAGCTGTGAGACCACCGCCCTCTGTCAGGCCAGGCTGACCATCAACCCCTGGTGAGAAATGCTCCCGTGCATCTGAAAACTCGAGATCATCGTCGTCGTCCAGGTCACCACCGGGGAATGGCATGCCGTCATCTTGGAAGAAATTGGCGTCATAATCACCCTGCGGAAGCGCTGTGTCGTCCGAGTTCTGCATAGGCGCCTTTTGCTTAGCCCAGAACGCCTCGTCCATCTCTCCTTCGGGCTGGTTGTCCTGGGCAGTGTTGCCGAAGCCACCGGCCCGAGCGCCAAATCCAGTCCGTCGTCTGCCCATTCGAGCCTTGGGCTTCAAGAACAAGTTCAGGAGGGACTTGGAGTTGAAGTGCTTGTCGTCAGGAAGGAGGTTGCGTGACTTGGACTTCCAGTCCTTCTTGGGCATGCTGATAGTCGAGTTGCTGGCAGCCTGTGTGTATAGGACATCCCACGCATGAGTGTCGATAGGTGCCGCAAAGTCAATCTCGAAGGGCTCCTTTTCCTTGCGCTTCTTGGTCTCGCCCGTAGGCTTGTTGACATCCTTAATTTTCCGGATTCTCCAGTGCTCGGCACTCGACCAGTTCTTCTGCAATGCCTGGTCAAAGAATCCAAGGATGTCTTCGTGCATCTTATCCGCCTTCTGCGCACTGGTCATTGAGACCACATACTCTCCATTGTTGTCGAACCCTTCCCCGTCACCGCCTTCTTCGCCGAGACCAGCGTCGTACACTCGCATCTGCGGTTCCAAGGCGGCTTCTCGGGCCCAAGCTTCACCACCCTCACCGAAAGCGACCTCGCCCACCACATCGAAGGAGCCTAGTCCGAGGTCGTCGTCATCAAAGCCTGCAGGGGCATCTCCGTCGATGACCAGTCCGGAGATATCACCAAGAGCGCCTGGCGTCTTCTCCTTGTCTTGATCTTGCCTCCAGTCTTCGGGTGCCTTCAGGAAGGGGATATCCATAGATCCGGAGGGATCCCCGAGATCAAAAGTCTTGAGAGAAGGGCACACGTCGAGCTCGTCGAGCCGTTGCAAGTCGGGAATAAACTTGGCTCCCAGAGCCCCCACATCGATCTCGACATCAGCTTCCTCCTCTTCTTCCTCGATAGGTTCCTCCTCTTGTTGCTCGGCCTCCTCATCTTCCTCGTCGCCGAATTCCTCAGACTTCGTCTTCTTCCCCAGGGTGTTGGCGTCTCCAGAGTCGTCGCTGCTGTCGAAAACGATACGTCCTTGTGAGTCAATCATGAGATGGTTTAGCAGAAGTCCCTTGGCACCACCCTCGTCAAAATCGGCAGACGCCTTCTTGAATAGGGGGTCAACAGCAAATTCTAGCTCAAATTTCTTGAGCTGTAATGAGTTGAAAGAGGGGGCCAAGGTAGCTTCGGATGATCGTTGTGTCTATGAAACGTCAGTATAAGCCAGAGAGAGCGCAAGGATCTCCCCATTACCTTCTTCTTGGGCTTCTTCTTCACGTTGCCATTCTCGTCCAGCTCTTCCTCGTCGCTCTCCTCACCCTCCTCGCCATCCCGGTCCTTCTTCTTGGCATTGTTGCTATCGGCAAGACCGCTCAGCAGCTTGCCCGTCTCGGTTGCGACACTGTCAACTCGGTTTGTGTAGATCTTGACACACCCATCGAGGGTGCAACTGGCCTTTTGAAAGTTGACGCCGTCGCCCTCTTTCAAGAGCGACATGTCGTGAAAGTAGTCGATGAGGGCAAAGTTCCACGAGTTTGTAGCATTGATCTTGTTGTCGGTCGCCATCTTCATCCACTCCTCAAAGTTGGCGAGAATCGGGACACGCTTCATAGGCGTGACCGCAGTTCCGCCTACTACAAAGCCCTCATCATCGTCAATGTTGATGCTCCGGCTGCCGTGGGGAGTGCGGGGATCGGCTCCTGGCGAGTTCTCCATGTCGTCGCGGCGGAGGCTGACCTTGCGAGGGGTTGCAGCCTTTTTGATCTCGTTGAACTGTCTTTCTTGAAGTGCTCGCCTGGAGCTCATGCGTTGGCCCTTTTCGTGGACATCGTCGTTGAGAGGGATCCTGCGAGATGCGTCAGTATCACGGTTGCTATGGGATGTTCGGTGAGGGCTTACTTGATGGGCGACGCCGTCTTGAAAGGTGAGGCAACGCTGGAGCCAGTATTGGATCTGGCACTCCCCGTCCGGGGAACCTGAGCAACGCGAGGCATTTTTTGGAGTCTTTTGCGCGGATTGTGAGGGCAAGAAGGCTGGATTCAACGAGGCCTGGCGCGTCGTCGTCGTGGTGTTGCGGGACCCCCCTTGCCAAAGTAAACAAAATAAATGCGGCGTCTACTGTATGGGTTCGTGGGGTAAGGTTTGGGCCAACTAGGTGGTGGAGGGACGGGATGTAGGCCTTGGAAACCAGGCACAAAGTGTGGCTGAGATTCTTCAACTGCCACAGCCACAGCCACGGCAAGTACACGGCCAGGTACCTCGAGCGGGGTGGTAGGTACAACCCTTCGGTGCCTTTTCGGTGAACAAGCGGTGGAGGAATTGAATTCCCCTCACATCATCACGCACCTTCCGTCCGAAACGGAGAATAACGGAGAGCTGCCAAGGCAGGAAGGCGCGTTGAGTACTACGTGCTGTACCCCTGCCCCATGTCTGCATAAAAACAAAGTGCCCCCAATCAGCACGTGGCAGCGCCAAAGCCAAGCACGTTGGATATTGTGTTTGAGCCAGGTCGCATCGGCGTCGCGCATGATTTGTAGCCGGATCTCTATTGATCAAGAGTGGCTGCTGATCTTGTGAGCGAGTGCCACTGTGCCAGTCTGTCACTGCCAACTCTAAAGTGGGCGAGACCAGGCCGTGCCAAAGCCAGCGGTTCCTCTCCAAGACTCTTGGAGGGCTGGGCCACACTGTGGCGAGAGCCGGCTAATCTCCGCCGCGCGGCCTTCTATTGGACGCTGCCGGCGGCCTCCCTCGGGGTACCTAAGGTTGTCGTCACGGAATAAGGCGAAATGGACCCGTCACACGGGGACGCCAAGTCTCTGCGAGCTTGGATTCTGCCCGCTTTTGGGCGTGGGATATCGCCGGGGGGAAGAGACTGTGCTGTAACTAACTCTATGGGACACTCCTCGAATCCGATCCGAGCCCGAGGCAGGCACGACGTGGACAGGACGTAATATGCCATGATACTTTGGTTTCGCTACCTACCTAATCTACAGCATCTTCCCTTCCTAGTCTCCCGTCCCCATATGACCCGCCTCCATCCATCTCCCTCACTAACACGCACTTCTCTTTGAACTCCCGAGCTTCTTTCTCCCTTTCCCCTTCCTCGGTCAACGAGTGAGGATGGCCTCGGCAGCTATCGCGGTATAACATGTCGACAGCAGTTACAGCATGACAATGACAACCCCTCGTGGGCCCATCCGCCCCAGCGGAATGGCCAAGGGCCGCAACCCGAGCTCGAACCGATTCCTCAGAGGCAGCCGCCTGCAGTCTCGCCCTTTTTACGTTACGATCCTGATCCTATCGCTACTCACGGCATACTCCTTCCTATCGCACACGACCACCGCGCGTTACGCCTCCCGCAGCGACACGACCCCCGCCGAAACTCTGCTCTTCAAGCGCAGCTCCTCCTCGCTCGAAGCCCCCGAATGCAATGACGTCCACGAAGCTCAGGATAAGTGCGCCTTTGTCAGGCAGTATTGCGCCGACGACGATGCCGGCCTCATCCATTACCTCGACCTCTACTACTGCGCCTTCGCCGATATCCAACCTATCGCATTCAGCTTGCTCGTGATATGGCTGGGCCTCCTCTTCACCACCATCGGCATAGCTGCGAGCGACTTCTTCAGCGTCAATCTAAGCACAATTGCAACAATTCTTGGCCTGAGCGAGAGTCTGGCTGGTGTCACTTTCCTCGCTTTTGGAAATGGCTCCCCAGATGTCTTTAGCACATTTGCTGCCATGGGCTCCAACAGCGCCAGCATGGCCGTTGGCGAGCTTATTGGCGCCGCCAGCTTCATCACTGGTGTTGTCGCAGGCTCTATGGCTCTTGTCAGGGAGTTTCGTGTCGACCGTAAGACGTACGCTCGCGACATTTGCTTCTTTATTCTTGCGGTTGTCTTTACCACCATCTTTCTGGCCGACGGCCATCTGCACTTGTGGGAGTGCTGGCTCATGATCGGCTACTATACCATCTACGTGATCACTGTTGTTACTTGGCATTGGTACTCAACCAGGCGGAAGCGGAGGCAGCGCAGAGAGGGGGAGGCGCGCAGCCACGTCTACGGGCCCATTGGCCACTCTGGAGATGAATTGGCTGGCGAGCCGTACCGGGACGATCCTGATGAGGTTGGGTCCGGCCCAGGCACCTCGAATTCTACTCCGCTTGATATTTCAGTTCTTGAGACTGGACCCAGGATTGAGATCGAGGGCCAGGAGCCAGAGTCGTCGAGTGACACGTCGAGTGAGGACCATGACCGAATGGTCGCCGCCGAGGTCGCCAGCAGCATGCGAGTCCTTCGGACTAGACCTGGCAGGAGACATACTTTGACTCCTATCAGGCCGAGTCTGGTTGGTGCGCTCGAGTTCCGGTCGGCCCTCGCCCAGCTGCAGCGCGAGGGCAACCTGCAGATGGCGCCCATCCCAGAGAGAAGCTCCTCTGATCATCATGTCCACCACAGACGGAGGGTGACTACGACGACCATGCCGGACTCCCGCTCTGATGGTCTGCTCGCTACCGCGCGCGCCGACCATGAACTGAGGAGAAACAGAGCCCTCTCCTCAGGAGACCAGCCAGTTGGGCCTTCAATCCATCATGATTTGCTAATGCCTGGTAGCCGAGATTCAGGCGACGGCAACCTATCTGTCCCTCCGTCGAACACCAGCGGAACGCGATCACCAAGCCCGAGTCCGTCTTACACCGTCGGAGGCAACTTGGCTCCTCCCCCTGTCGGCCCCAGCGGGACTACTGATGATGCTCCAGCTGAGGATCACCAGAACAAATTGCTCGCTCCTCAGCTCGAGTTGCAGATTCCCAGTCGTCGCAGCAGCTACAGTGATAGGTCTTCACCAAACAGCCCTTTCCCCATGTATACGGACTCACCCGCTTTGCTCACACCCAACTATCAAGCTGAGCCCAGCGAGTTCTTGTCACCAGGAGCCGTCTCACCAGGAGGTATCTCACCCGGCACTACGCCTTCAGCTGCGGTAAGCCGTGAAACACCGTTTGCAGATCTGCAGCGGACGGCGGTATCGCCGAGTCGTCCTGTGAGATGGTGGCCATATGCTGTGCTGCCACCTCCGCATATCCTCTTGGCAACTTTATTTCCCACGTTGCAGGGATGGAGTGAGAAGACGGCTTGGGACAAGTTCGTCAGCGCCATTTCTGTGCCCAGCATCTTCCTTCTGGTCACGACTCTGCCTGTGGTCGACTCTGAGACGACAGATGACGACTTGTCCATCCTGGACACGCTCCTTGACCACAGCGTTCACCACCATGACCATAACCCAAGCATTGGGCATATGGCTCCGCCCGTGTCCATCGAGCACGCGGCGATAGAGCCAGAGTCGGAGTGGGAGCGTTACCGTAGGCATACCCTCCACAGCCGTGGGAACAGCTACATCGCCTCTTCCGCTACCACTCCGTTCACCCACGCCGAAGAGGGAGAAGCTGTAGGCGATCCGCATTTCTCACTGGGTCCTCCGGCCATTGTCACAAAGCCAGCATCCGATTTCCCGTCCTCCAGCAGTGTCAAGAATGATTGCACGGGTTGGAACCGATGGCTTGTGGCGCTCCAGCTCTTCACTGGACCCCAATTCGCTGTCTTCGTCCTCTGGGCTAACATGCTGGAGGACTGGGACAACCCTCACAAGGTTTTGGTCCGAATGGTGATGTACTCGCTCCTCGCCTCGCTTGTCCTCCTGGGTATTCTTGTCCTCTTTACGACAGAGGAGAGACGCCCGAAGTATCATTATATGCTATGCTTCATGGGATTTATCATCAGTATAGCCTGGATATCGACCATTGCCGGCGAAGTTGTGGGAGTCCTGAAAACAGTTGGGGTCATCCTCAACATCTCGGAAGCTCTGTTGGGACTTACAATTTTTGCTGCTGGAAACAGTGTTGGAGATCTAGTCGCCGACATCACGGTAGCGAGGCTTGGATACCCCGTCATGGCTTTGTAAGTATTGTTCCGGTCTCTTGACGTGCACAACTGACAATGACTTCGTAGGTCTGCCTGTTTTGGAGGCCCCATGCTGAACATTCTGCTGGGTATCGGCATCGGCGGCGCCATGATGATGATTCAAAAGGCAAACAAGAAGCACCGCCTCGACCCCAGTCATCCCATCAAATACAAGCCTTATCGCATCCAGGTCGGCGGGACTCTTATGATCTCGGCCATCACACTCCTGGTGATGCTTGTGGGCCTGCTGATTGTGGTGCCGATGAACAAGTGGATTCTAAGTCGAAAGATTGGATGGGGACTGATCGCGCTCTGGGCAGTGAGCACAATTGTGAATGTGGTTGTTGAATTGACTGGTGTGTGGGGAGAGATGTAACTGTGCATAGGCCCTAGCAACATGGCCTTGAGAGCATCATGATAGACGACATTCTGTAGTTGAGCCTTTTCGAGCAATCGACGAATACATTTGCTTCAATTGACGTTGGAAATTTCGAGGAAAAGTGCACCCGGTACCATATTATGATCCAGCTTGGTTGGTGAGGCAGGGTCTGAAAAGAATAAGGGGGCGAGACACGAGGGTTGCAAAGATCAAGAAGGTCTGACTAGCAAAATTATAGAGATGGCAGAAGATATATGACAGATGATAAATGGTAGAAGATAAGTGGCAGAGGATAAATGGCAGATTTTATACAGCAAACTACGCTGTAAAGTTAGTCAAGTAGCATGCTTCGTAGAATGTTAGTCAGGGCGGGGGTCGAACCAGAGCACTCGCTACTAAGTTCTGCGAGAACTCGGGGACGTGACGCTTGCCAGTTCCGTCATTGCTCTCGTTGGGAAGATTGGGAATTGAATTCAATGATAATACTTCCCCCCGTGGTGCGGGTGCTGCAGCTGGCGGGCAGCTGGCGAGCTTATTTTCTGATGCGCCGCTCACCGAGAGCTGACCGAGGGGCTTCGGCGGTGAGGGACCCACTTGTCGTCTGCGAACGGTTCGGAGGTCGGAGGAGCGGTCCACCGATAGTGTCGGTGGGGACCCCACTTTAAAAAAGGCGGCCGAGATTTCGCTTGCGGGAGATCGCAGTGGGGGCAGACAAATTAAGATGGTCGAATTGCAGCGGCTCATGATGGCTTCAAGCTTCTTGTTGATAGCGCATTAGCCTTGAGTGGAGGTTTGTTTCGGAGAGTAGAGATAGAGGCAAGGTTGGCCAGGCACCTATGCACTCAACCGCTGAGCTTGAACAAGACAAGACTGTCAGGGAGGGGACGAGCTGAACGGCAGCAAAGAACCATCCTCTTCATGACATGCTGTCCTCATGGCTTCGAATGGCGCGTTCCTAGTCAAGATCTTGTCAATCTCATCTCGCTTCAACAACTGCGCCTCCACGACATGACTCTCTACCGTCGTCCGGTCAAGCAACCCCTGGAGTGGCTTGGGCGATTAATATCTGTAAATGGGCCAACGTGGTCTTGTGAGAGGGATCTGTCGCGTAATCCATCGTTTCGAGGTGATCGATGCCCCGCGTGACCAGTGTTGAAACAAGATGAATTCGTCATGGGCTTCAAGATGCCAGATTACGCTTGTTGATGTTGATGTTTGGTCCAAGTTAGAGGCTGCACAGAGTCAAGTATAAGACGTCTGGACGTGGTCAAGCTCTTGCCCGTTCAGAGAAGGTACATTACAGTAGCTTCCATCGTTGCCCCGCACACTTGCATCGCAGCTGCCCCTCAGACCCCTTCCCCCTCCTCAACACCATTGACCCAGCTACTTTGGGTATTCTGTGCCATTTTTTTTCTTCTTCCTTGTTCCTTCATCAATCGCCCTCACAAATCTCACAATGGCCAACCCTCCTCCTTCCTACACTCCCCTCGCGGAGCGTCCTCTCAAGGACACCATCTGCCTCTTCGACGTCGACGGCACCCTCACCCCCGCCCGCCTGGTACATCCTGCTTGTCCCTCCACCGCCCTCCTTCGTCGCTAACAGTCGCAAAAGGACGCCTCCCCCGAGGTCCTCCAGATCCTCGAGGACCTCCGCGCCAAGTGCTCCATCGGCTACGTCGGCGGCTCCGACTTTGCCAAGCAGCAGGAGCAGCTGGGCAAGCCCGCTGGCCAGCCCGTCACCGCCCTCTTCGACTTTTGCTTCTCCGAGAACGGCCTCACTGCCTACAAGCTCGGCGAGCCCCTCGAGTCCAACACCTTCATCAAGTGGATCGGCGAGGACCAGTACAAGGAGCTCGCCAACTTCTGTCTCCACTACATCGCCGACCTCGACCTCCCCGTCAAGCGCGGTACCTTTATCGAGTTCCGTAACGGCATGATCAACATCAGCCCCATCGGCCGTAACGCCAGCACCCAGGAGCGCAACGACTTTGAGAAGTTTGACAAGGACGCCAAGGTCCGCCAGAAGTTTGTCGAGGCTCTGAAGGAGCGCTTCGGTCATCTCGGTCTCACGTATGCTAAACTCAACCCATCATGACAAGACCCCCAATGGCTAACCCATACCGCACAGCTTCTCCATTGGAGGCCAGATCTCCTTCGACGTCTTCCCCACTGGCTGGGACAAGACCTACTGCCTCAGGCACCTCGAGAACGAGGCCAAGAAGCCCGATGGCATCACCTACAACACCATCCACTTCTTCGGCGACAAGACCTTCGAGGGCGGCAACGACTACGAGATCTACACCGACTCCCGCACCGTCGGACACTCCGTCACCGGCCCTGAGGATACCATCCGCATCCTCAAGGAGCTCTTTGATCTCTAGATACATATGCTGGCGTTGGAAGAAGAAGCAGCAAAAGCACACATACACGTACAATAGACATGAGACCAAGAAAATACAAAATTTGCGCACATATTCAACAACTGACTGTTAATATTTATCAATTGCCATGTGATAAAAGATATTGTCATGTCCATAAGTAGGTATTCAACATCAAGGTATATCCAAATGTATAAACAAGTCTTCGTCAAGTCATATAAGCCGCTACATGTGCAACATCAAATGGCCGAAACCTGTCACCAACTCCATCCTCCTCGAGATCAGCATCCAACTCTTCTAGCTCCCTCATCGTCCATACTCCAAATGAGGGATGATGACGGGACCATACTTGGTCGGCGCTGTAAAGGCCCCGTCACCCTGCACCACGAAATCGACAGCCAGGCTGACCTTGGACAGGCCCTGACCGTGTTGTGAGCCGTTGAGGCTTGGGTTGGGGCTAAAGGCTGCCTGGCTCTGCGCCGCCAGGGCGTCTTGGTCATAGGACACGACAGCGACGTAGTTTCGGCGGCCCATGAGCTTCTTGAGCTCCCGCGCGGCACCGCTGGCATCAGTGTGGAAGATCTCCATCATGTCCTCCTTGGTGTCCGACACCTCGTGCGTCGACTTCTTGCCATTCTGTGGCACGTACAGCGTCTTCTGGTTGTGCAGCATCTTGAGGACATAGTTGCTCTGTGGCGCCGCCACGATTGGCGACGAGATGATCTGGTACATGGTCTTGTGGTCACCAGGGTGAGTGGGATCATGGACCAGTCCCGCTCCTGAGGCGTTGACATCTATAATCATGTTAGCTTGGATGTTCAGTGTGTATCAAAGGATTGTCAACATACCTCCAGAAAGGAAGGTCATCCGGATTCCCTTCTGCTGTGCGATGCCCTGGAGTGTTCGGATAAAGTAGGTCCTCTCGAGATCCTTGGTGTCATGCGTCCACATATCCTTGAGCACCTCTTGGATATCAAGCTCGCCAAACTGGTTCAGAACGTTGCCCATGAGACCCGTCTTGCCAACGGCCTTCTTGACCTGCGAGAAGCCCTGGGCAACAACCTCTTTGCCACCGACCACGCCAGCCACTGAGCTTGTCACCTTGCCCAGAATGTTGTACGTTGTGTTGACCGCCTTCTTACCCACAGCCATAGTGTTGGCAAGACTCTCCACCGTATCCAGGCGAGGATACACAAGTGGCACAGAAACCATCCAGATACAGTGCTGTACACTAGGAGGTAGCGTGGCGACCTTGGGGAAGATGCCTTGATAAGTCGGGCCAGCCATTACCTGGGCCTGAGTACGCTCTGATCGACAATCAGGGCCAACAACCACCACGGCCGGTCCAAGGAACTTGACAAAGTGCCAACCCGTTCCGGTAACCGTGAAGATGTCATGATCTGTGCTAACGTTTCGCAGCATTTCGACCGTAGTGTGGTGCTGGAAGAGTAGATACATTTCCGTTGCAATTCGGCCAATGTTCTTGAACATGGGCGACGACTGCATATAATCAGGGTAGGAACCATATCCGTCGAAACTATACTAGTCAGTAACAGTCTCTAAAGAAACAAGCAATAAACTTACATGTCATGATCGTCAATCTGTAGGATGTGAGGGATCTGCGCAAACGCTTCCCGCAGATATGGCTGATCAAAGTGGCTGGTATAGTAGTGGAAGTAGGCATGAGAAACGTCTTCCTCGTGGCGGGCTGTCCATTGGACATTCTTCTTGTTCTCGCGGCCGCTCATGGCAAGCCATTGCTTGAGAAGAGGCACTTCTTTCCAAAGTCGATCACCGTAAATCTGGTCTCCCAGGCCCAGCTGGACGTGGAAGCCACCGCATTCGACATTCTTCTGGAGGACATCCTTCCACATGAATCCGACTCCGCCAAGCTTGGCACGCTCGTTCTGTGATGTTCCGGAGGCGAAATCATTACCAGAGTGTGCGATGAAACGCCAGCTCGTTTCTTGACGTCCAGCGACAACAAACTCGTAGC
The DNA here is from genome assembly GCF_050370095.1 of Fusarium phalaenopsidis. NCBI lineage: Eukaryota > Fungi > Ascomycota > Sordariomycetes > Hypocreales > Nectriaceae > Fusarium > Fusarium phalaenopsidis. The sequence continues at coordinate 2,688,295 of NW_028145404.1, forward strand.
GGGTGCAGCCCAGATGGGACGTGACAGCGTATGTCCATCGTTCGGTACCAGTTTCAGACATGGGGAGCTCAATATCATACTTATAAAACTTCCACCTCTGGTGCGTGAAAATGGGACGAGGCTGAAGCTGTCTGGGATTGGGTGATAGATCCATACTCAAGTGGAGGTGGATTGTCGGGGGCTGAGGAGCATCCGTCACGACAAGAATGCTTCCAAGCCACAGGCCCTTTTCAATATCCATGTTGACATATCGAAGGTACGGGCCAAAGTAGACGCCATTGGTAGGCTGAATTCTATACATGTCAACGCCAGCGCTGGGTGGGGGTCCTGTGAATCCAGCAGCTGTGGGAGTAGCTGAAGCGGCCACGCTCATGATACTCTCGGCATAGCCTGGAGTGTGGGGTGGGAACATGGGCGAGGCCATATTCTGCTTGCCAAACATGCCAGGTGATCCCAGCGGGTTTCCATACGTGGAGGCCGTGGGAGACAGAGGGGCCTGCTCATGTGTCATGGGGTTTGGTCCCTTGGGGAATTCCCACTGGGTCGCTTGGGTTGCGAGATGGATGTAATAGTACTGGCCGGAGTTCTGGTCGAGATGTGCTATCCATCCCTCAGGCAAGGGAGGAGGCGAAGCCGGATTTTGAGCCTCAAAGGGCTGAGCAGCAGCGGTTGCTTGCTGCGAGCCTTGTCCATTCTGCTCGGGGTGAGGGTCATTGGCAAATGCTGGGTGGCCAGGATGTTGGAGAGCGGGCGAGGCAAGGCCAGCAGCAGCAGTTGCGGTCGCCGCTGTCGCTGCGGCTGCTGCCACGGCCGCTGCCTTCTTGGGTGGTGTCGATGCGCTGGGAGTCGGCTGCTGGGCAGGAGTTGAGCCTGATGCGAGTGCAGGGTGTTGCTGCTGCTGCTGCTGCTGCTGCTGTGGCTGTGGCTGTGGCTGTTGTGCCTGCGGCTGTTGCTGTTGTTGAGGGCGCTGTTTCTCACTTGGATAGGAAGAGCCAGAGCCAGTGTTCAAGCTCGAGTATGCAGGAGGCGGCGAATTTGTGCTCATGCGTTCGAAGTCCTGCTCCAATACACTAACTTGTTCCTGACCATGGGGTTGCTGGGGTTGCTGGGGTTGCTGGGGTTGCTGGGGTTGCTGAGGCTGCTGCTGGGGTTGCGGTGGAGGCATGTATTGCTGCTGCTGTTGCGGCTGGGGAGGAGGACTGAACGACACTTTAGTCGGGGGAGGACTTGAAATGGCATTCATGCCCTGGTAAACAGTCGGAGGTCCGGATGGCGCCTGATCCGGCGACTCTGTCGGCGTCCACGGCCGTTGAGGCGGAGGTTGGTTTCCATATTGGGCAAGTCGCTGGGTGGCGGCAGCGCTGGGGGCGCCGAGGCTGTTGAGTGTCGCCGTGCCGGAAATACCGGCGGCGGCATACCGGGCCTCGATAGCATCGGCCGGTACGTGACCGGGCTCCTCGACCGGGGTTTCGGGGGGAGGAGGGGAACCCCGGCTAGCCCGGGTGGTTGAGGTCGAGGCGGTTGAAGCAAACCGATTGACTCCGGAGCCATCCATCTTTATTTGCTCAACGGCAGTCTTCGCCGGGGGCTGGGGGGCCTCAGCGGCGCCGGGTGGTGGGTAGTATGTCTTTTGGTAGCTCGGATAGTTGGCGTTGGAGGAACCCGGACGGTGATGATCTGCTATGGGACGCTGAAAGAGATCCTGGTCGGCATCGGGGCTTGTTGGAGAAGAAATGGGCTTCGGGGCGGCACCTCTTCGCTCGGCAAGACCAGGCTTCTTTCCCTGGGGACTTGTCTCTAGACGAGGGCTGGTATCATTATAGGCGGAACCAAAGGGCTTTGCCGGAGTTGGTTTACGGATGTCGTCGTCGTCCGGGAAGGGCAGGGGGGCAGCAGAGCTCGAGGCACCTGGAGGAAGAGGGAAAGAGTGCTTGGAGATGGGAGACGTGGACGACGGAGGCGCTGGGTATCTGAAGGTGGAGGAGGAGGACCTGCTGTCCTTGGCGGGCTGGGGGCTCTGGGGTTTGAAGATACGCAGTGGCTCGATGGTCGGGCTGTCGCAGTCGTCGGGAGCAGGTTTGTTGAGGAACATCTCCTCGTCCGGGACACCGCGACTTCGCTCCATCTTGACCTAGAGGAGCGCCGGGGCGGGCGGCAGGATAATGTGAGGCGGTTTCTGGGTATGTGCCCAGGTAGGTATCGCGGGGTTGTTCGGTAAGGGGAGGGGACCACGAGACGCCGCACTAGGGCTGTATGAGGCGAGCGTTTCGCAAGGTCGAGTATCCAAGAATAAAAGATGACGAAGCGCTAGGGATCTCCGTTGGACGAAACTCGCTCGAGTGAGGGCGAATCCTTCAAATCGCAGAGTCGCGATGAGTCTTGGTGGTTGGGCGGGGTTGCGTTGCGTGAGGCCTGAAGGTACGTAGTAGGTAGGTGCGACAGGTGCCAAGTGACGTGGGCGGTCCCCGGCAAGCTCCAGCGGGTCGCAGAAACGGTCGCGCCAGGAACAAGAGCTTTATGTATTGGTTTCAGAAGCGCGATGAGTCCGACAGATGGATGAAGCAAGCAGACAGAAGGAGCAATAAAGGAGACAAAAATTACGTGGACGAGGAGAAGGGGGACACGAGAGAGGAAGAGAGGGTCTGTCTGGTCAAGCGCCGTGCCCTGCTTTGGCCATACAAATATGATAGACGGCCCCGGTAGGTACGGCGGGAGAGGCGGGGATGCTTGGGCGCGGGTGACGTTAGTAGCTGGGAGGGAGCTTGTCTGTAGCGTAGTGGTGTGGCAAAGATGGAGGCCCAATACTTGAAAGTTGATAAAGAGCGAGTGAGTACGTGAGGACAAGGATCAAGGCCAATATCTCGCTAACAACTTTCTCGATGGAATTAGGACAGTTGAATGATACTCTCGCTACTTTACAGTCCAACCTGTTCAACTGCATGACACGATACCAAGCGTTTAGCCGCCGGATATGCTAGCCAAGACCACGCGAACTTGCGCAAAACTTATCAACAAAAAAGTTCTCATCCAGGGGCACAGAGGAAACCAGCTTTGATCATGCACAGCAATACTTCGTCACCACGGCAAAAGAATCCATCCCGAAATGGGACCCGACTTCTGTTTCAGCGGGCACCATGAGGAACAACTGCCGCTGATTGGCCCCGTCAAGACATTTGCCAATCCTGTAAGCGCCCGGGAGCTTGATCTAGAGCAGGCCAGAGAACGGGGTCTCGGGAAGTGCCAGGGTTTGGGGGCCAGACGACGGTGAGTGTGGATCACTTGGGGTAGACCCGTGCATCATGAGAGGCTTCTGACCCATCATGGGCACCAGCATAGCCTCGATGCAAGCGCTGAGCTCCTCGAGCCAAGAACAGGAGGGATCCAGTACCAGCGCTCGCATTTGCCCACCTGGCAGCTCAAGACAGCTGGCTTGCGAGCGCAGAGAGGAGTCACGGTTTCTTTGAGACGGGAATGAGTCGATGTGTACATGTGTATCCGTACGGATTTTGTCATGGGCGCAATGGCTTCACATGCGTCCAATCACGACTTAAACCAGCCTGATGAGCACAGGTGCGAAGCTCCCACCAGATAACAAGAGTGAAACAAGCAAAAACAACCAACGGCTCTTGAAGACTGTTGGTTCCGCACATGTCAAGAGGGCATTCGGATAATTAGTTATGGCCGCATAATGGCCCGGCCCTGACGTTCAGTTACAAGATTGTCCGGGGTGTGGACGTTTCCCTTGCCCAACCCTTGTAGAAAGCTTGGAGCATGCAACTGATAAAGAGGAGAAGACCCAAAAAGCTTTGATTTGCTATTTCGTAGATCATTTCAGCTTTCATCCGTCCCTCCTCGAAATATTTAGTAGGTTATGGGAGCTCTGTTAATGACGGAAGCTTACATGATAGCACCAACGTGTAGAGTCTGACTTGCAACAATACGTAGGAAAATCTGGAAATTTTACTTTGAAATGCAGACTCGTTCAGATCTCAACTAACTAGGATCCAATCCATCCCTTTCATTTCCTCGTAAAAACAATGCCCTTGTTCTCTTGGTCTCACAAAAGCAAACAACCATGGATTCAAATTCTAGCAGACTCGAGAAAAGTGGGTCGCGTAACCACTCAACGCGTCTCGAGCAGCCTGAACGCGCTTCTCCAACGTCACCATCCGCTGCTTCAGGGACAACTCCTGTGAACAGCTTCCCCATATCAAAGACACTCACAACGACCACGAAAATTGGTCTTCAACATGGCTCCCACCACAAAGCCAGCTGCAAAGAAGCAACAGTCTCTCACTTCCTTCTTCACCCCCAAGACCGTCAATGGCCTAGCTGCCGTCTTCCAGAAGGAGAGCGAGGCACGAGCCAAGGCTCAATCACCTTCGAGCAAAGATGCCGGCTCGCCATCACGAAAACGACCGCTAGAAGACACAGGAAAGGAGAACGAACAACCCGAGAAGGCCCTCAAGAAGTCTCGAGCAGATGATGCAGAGGATGCAGAATCAAGTACATTCTTGTCCAAAACAAAGGCCAACCAATCATCACCCTCCAGGGCACGCACGGAACGATATCGATACGACGATTCGAGTGCACGGAATACTCAGGAGGCCCAAGAGAACGCCGAGGAAGACGAGGACGTGCAAGAGAAGCGACGGCAACATGAGCTACACAAAAAGTTCGTCAAGAAACTCGGGCACCCGGATGCCATGGCCTGGCGACGCCGTGTCCAGGATGACGCGCCAGCCGGCGATGATGAAGATGCAGATGGCGAAGGAGACGAGGACGAGGCTGCGGCGCCAAAAACAAAAACCAAGAAGAAGGGCTCAAAGACTGGGAAGCTGACTCCCATGGAGATTCAGTTCCTCGACATCAAGAGGAAGCATCTGGACACAATCCTCATTGTCGAGGTTGGCTACAAGTTCCGGTTCTTTGGCGAAGACGCTCGCATCGCGGCCAAGGAGCTGAGCATAGTCTGCATACCTGGAAAGATGCGATATGATGAGCGTAAGCTATCCTAAACGACCCCTTGTATTCATGCATACTAACAATTACAGACCCGTCAGAGGCACATCTGGATCGCTTTGCTTCAGCCAGCATCCCAGTGCATCGTCTTCCCGTCCACGCAAAGCGCCTAGTCGCTGCAGGCCACAAGGTTGGAGTGGTCCGTCAGATCGAGACTGCCGCACTGAAGAAGGCTGGAGACAACCGTAATACGCCTTTCATCCGGAAGCTCACCAACCTCTACACCAAGGGCACATACATCGATGAGAATGGCGAGCTCGATCAAGGCAGTGGCTCTGGTGCTCCTTCGGGCGGCTACCTACTCTGCATCACCGAGAACAAGGCCAAGGGATGGGGCACTGACGAGAAGGTTGATGTCGGCATTCTTGCTGTGCAGCCAGCCACAGGAGACATCATCTACGACAACTTTGAAGATGGTTTCATGCGGAGCGAGATTGAGACTCGACTCTTGCACATCTCCCCTTGCGAGTTTCTCATTGTGGGTGACTTGACCAAGGGCACGGATAAACTCGTCCAGCACTTGTCGGGCAGTAGCACCAACGTCTTTGGTGACCGAAGCCGGGTCGAGCGCGTTCCCAGGGGTAAGACCATGGCCGCTGAAGCATACTCGCATGTCACCCAGTTCTACGCCGATAAGCTGAAGGAAAACACCCAAGATGAGACTGCCGCCGCCCTTCTCGACAAGGTCCTGAAATTACCCGAGCCCGTTACTATCTGCCTCTCGGCCATGATCAATCATCTTCAGGAGTATGGCCTGGAGCACATCTTTGACCTCACCAAGTACTTTCAGAGCTTCAGCACACGTTCTCACATGCTCATCAATGGCACCACGCTCGAAAGCCTCGAGGTGTATCGAAACTCAACAGACCACTCTGAAAAGGGCAGTCTATTCTGGGCATTGGACAAGACCATCACTCGCCCTGGTCACCGACTTCTTCGAAAGTGGGTAGGCCGGCCCTTGCTTGATCAGCAACTTCTCGAAGGGCGTCTCGCCGCCGTGGAGGAGCTTCTTGAGAAGCAGTCTACTGCACCCGTTGCCCAACTAGAAGCTCTCTTGGCCAATGCCAAAACGGATCTCGAGCGAAGTCTCATCCGTATCTACTACGGCAAATGTACCCGTCCTGAACTCGTCTCTGTCCTCCAGGCCCTCCAAAAGGTCGCAAGTCACTACTCGACCGTCAAGTCTCCTTCCGACGCCCCCTTTACGTCTCCCCTCCTCAACGATGCTATTTGCGCTCTCCCCCAGATCCTCGACACCGTCATTTCCTACCTAGAGCAGATCAATCTCGGCGCTGCTCGAAAAGATGACAAGTATGGCTTCTTTCGCGATGAGTATCAGACCGAGGACATGCAAGACCACCAACTAGGAATCGCCCACGTCGAGCACGAGCTTGACGGCCACCGTGCTGTCGCTGCTGAGAAGATCAAGAAGAAGACGGTCGAATACGTTACCGTCTCCGGCATCGAGTATCTCATTGAGGTCCCCAACACAGACATTAGAAATGTACCGGCGTCATGGAGCAAGATCTCGGGTACCAAGAAGCTATCACGTTTCCATACCCCTGAGGTCCTTCGCCTCATCACCGAGCGTGACCAGCATCGCGAAGCCCTAGCCGCTGCCTGCGACAAGGCCTTCAAGGATCTCCTCGCTGCCATTTCCGCAGACTACCAGCCTCTCCGTGATGCCGTCTCCGCACTGGCAACCCTCGACTGTCTTCTCTCCCTCTCCAAGGTGGCCGCTCAGCCCGGCTACTCTCGCCCATCATTCCTCCCCTCCTCCTCTGACCCTACCATCTCCATCACCAACGGCCGCCACGCCATCGCCGAGCACACACTTGAGGGTGGCTACATCCCCTTTTCCACCAAACTCGCACACCCATCACCTCTTGCCCATCTCATCACCGGACCCAACATGGGCGGCAAGTCCTCCTTTGTCCGAGCCCTTGCCCTCATTGTCCTTCTCGCACAGGTTGGCTCATTTGTGCCTGCCGACGCCCTCTCCCTCACCCTCTGTGATGCCATCCACACCCGTACAGGTGCCCGCGATAATCTCTTCGCCGGCGAGTCCACCTTCATGGTCGAGGTCTCCGAGACGGCCCGTATTCTCCGCTCCGCCGGTCCCCGAAGTTTGGTCATCCTCGACGAGCTGGGTCGCGGTACTAGCACACACGACGGCGCTGCCATCGCCCAAGCTGTTCTCCAACATGTCGTCACAGAAACACGCTGCCTGACACTATTTATTACCCACTATCAGAATCTAGCACGGGTCGCAGAGGGCCTCGACGGCGTCAAAAACGTTCACATGAAGTTCAAAGCGGAGAAGGGAGCCGATGGTGAGGAGGAGGTCACCTTCTTGTATGAGGTTGGTGAGGGTGTCGCCCACCGCTCCTATGGCTTGAACGTCGCAAGACTTGCTCGCATCCCGAAAAAGGTTATTGAGGTTGCCTCCCTCAAGTCGAGTCAAATGGAACAAGAAATGAGAATGCGACGCCTAAAGGGTATCTGCCGCACCCTGTCCGATGTGATGGATAATGGACCAGACCAGCTCGATCATCTTATATCGAACATTGAACAATTGTAATGTAATCAAAGTAATCAATCAATACTACTCTTGGAGCCTTGGAATCATTCTTCATTCGATATTGAAATGCACCCCAATATGTCTAACTAACTTAGGTAGTTGCTCCCTCCCATGATATTCCACATGCTTGCGCCTCGTTTCCTCCCCATAGCTCCAATGTAAAATAATCCTCCAGTACTCCCAAACTCCAAAGTACCCATAGTTGTTTGCCTTGCCCATCATACTGCTGTTTAACCCATGTCCTGCTAAGATATCTCATGGCGCCCCAAAACCTTGTGAGTGTAACGCCTTTTTGCCTCGTCCCGAAGTCAAACGAAAGTCCCATTGTTCTTTGTCCGCGTATAGTATCTTCCAGGCTGGCAAACGCGAGAGGTATGCCTGTCAAGATCGTAATTGTGTAAAAATTGGGTGCATTGGGGCCGTCAAATGCATGCACATCGCAGTGTAAGAGTTCTAGTTGCGTACCAAGATTAGCCACTAAGCCGTTGGGAAAAGAGCAGATAACTCACCTCCTCAATGACAAGTAAGGCATTCAAGTTGTCCGGTGCCAAGTTGCACCACACGGGGAGGCTATGCTTCGAAGAAACCTCTGCTCCGTACCTTGCCGGTTAGTCGGTTATATGCTAGTGCTTCCATGGCTCTCCCTGGTCGATCATGTCTGACTTGGTCTGATCAAGGCCTGAAAGACTAGATTTGCGGCTCCTCTGAAGCCAAACCATCTGGAAAATCCAGCTCATGATTGGAAGGGTGCAAATGCCAGCCTCCATCGAGACCTGGGGTCTTCACGTCGCATAGGTCATTTCCGTCCATTACTTCGCAAAGATGTGTGGCTGGTTTGACGTCGCGAGCAGACTGTGAGCGCTCTCTAGGCCGGTTGATTGGGGAGAACGATAGCGTGGAGAACGATGTACTTGGAAATCCCTGATTGTATGAGTTCAAGAACAAACGATCTTGAGAAAAAAGGGGGTTGGCGCCAGAAATGCTGGTAAAGGGACTGTCGTTAGTCCCCTGAGTTGAGTCTCCGGCCATAGATCCAGCGTAATCCTCTTGTTTCATATGGAACATGTTGTTTGACGAGAAACGAAAATGGTCCTGGTTAATTCCGTGGAACTGGTTGTGAGCAGGAACGGTGAAAGGAAGTCTTGGCGAGGCATTGTAGATGGTTGCATCTTTCATCGCATACGTAGCTTCAATGTGGCCGAAGGAGCCTGAGAAAGGTTAGTTTGGATTCAAGAACGGCGACTTCCAAAACAAGAATGGAAGCTGGCCAAGTAAAAGCATACCCGGTGGGAACGACTCTGGCCGAAGCGAAGTGGTTCCATCCCTGGAGGTAAAGTGCCGTGGGAGGTCTCTCGCGAGAGGAGTCGGAGAGACAAGGTTGGAGGGAGTCGTGCTCATTGAGCGCATTCCATGTCGATCACGTAGATCAAACCTACTGAAATATTAAAATGCATTTTTGGAAGATAAAATGCAGACTTACCTTCTATCATTGAGAGTAGAGGAAAGGGGCTGGCCACCAAGCGGCCCTGTCTCGACAGTCAGAATCTCGCAAGAATTGCTGTGTTCAGGACGTACCTAGGTGCCCATCGTCATCACGAAAAACATCGTGACCATGTCGAAAGTGGAATGGCGAAGTTGCTGTGCCAGAATCGTCCTGGCCTTCAATCGTTGGCTTGACTTCAGCCCTCTTTCCCGTGTTAGACTTCAGACCGCGGGCAGTGTTTCGCCGCTGTTTAGGGACGTTGGCCGAAACCTCAGTAAGAGGCGTGGCCTTCTTGCGCCTTGGCTTTGGAACTTTGCGTGGCGGAGTCTGAGAAGGTCAGTACGAATACAAAAATCTGGAGGGCACGGGCGTACCGATTCCTCTTGACCCGGGATAGGGGATGAGCTATCGTCGTAAACATCCTTCACTCTCTCTACCTTGAAGTCAGGCGTCATGATGACTTGATTTGGCACGATGCCCTCAGAAGCCCTTTTCATCTTGTCAATGACAGATTTGGGCTTACGCTGATTGCGAGTGCGTCTCATCTCGTCATTGGCAAGATCCATCTTGCCCATTCCTGGCCACACCTGACCCTTCAAGGATAGGGAATCAGCCACGGTAGCAAACTCTTCTTGGCCTTCAGCGTCCTGGTCGTGGTCGAAGAAACCGGGGAATAGCGGGAAATCGGCCGTCAGGGCTTCTTGCTCGATTTTGACCTCGGGGTCCATTGTGGTCTCTTGCTTCAGCTTTCGCTTAGTTTGCTAGCTGGTATCAGTATCAAGTGCCACGGCGAAGAACGGGTAGCCACCTTTGCCGTAGGTGTAGGTACGGGTACATTTGCTCGGTTCCGTTTGTTGCGTGCGTCCTCCTTCGCTTGCTTTGCCTTCATTCTCTGAACCAGAAGTGCCTCGATACCATTCTGGGAGTACTACTCCTCGTAACGTCGAAGGGCAACAGAGGCAGCAATGTCTTGATGAGCTTTGAGCTTCGTTTGTGTCTCATGGTGGAGATGGCCTTTGGACGCGATGTGTGTGAGCAAGTGGGACACGTCAGAGAATCGAGGAACATCCGGGCAGACGCTGCAGAGGAGTGGGATTTGACGATTGGCAGAGTTGGTTGCACTATGGCCTGTCGGCATCGCGGGAGTCATGTCCTGGAATAACGCATGATCAGTAATGGCCTTTCCCGTCGATCGAAGGCACGATTGTCTGGATGTGACAGAGGTCAAGTGAGGTGTCAAGATCGTACAAAATTCGGATGCGAGGCGTCCTTCTGCTTCGCCCAAAGAGAAAACAGGAAAGGGCTGGTACCTGGGGGAACGAGTGTGCTGGGTAGAGGCCGAGACGTAGAATAGCAAAAAGAGCAAGTCTTGTGCAAGTGGAGATGAAGAATTGGGATGAAACTTGAGAAGGGACCAGAGTTGATCCAGATGGGAGGTCAATGGGAGCCTTTGGAGGATGTACTTACCGCGGTAGCCTTCTTCGTGGGCTTCCTTCCTCGAGCCATGATTGCGTCCGTTTGTGGGAGACCTCGCTATGTTGGTAGCCGGTGTTAGGATGCAAGACCAACTGCTTGGCGATGCTCATGGGAGGAGACAAAGAGGGAGAGATGCCGAGCAAGTATCAGGGAGGACTTGTCGAGGGAAGAAGGCAGCTCCTTGGAGACCAGGTACGAAGGAAGTCACGATGCTACCGCAAGGTTACTGTTCTTTCCGAATATCTTCGGCTGTTGCGGGCATCCAAGTACAGTCGAAGCTTGGCAGTTGCGTTGGCTTACATGAGAACCCGGGAGTTTCGGTGTTTGTCAAGATTCTCGAGAGCCAGGCTTGATCAGGACAAACAAAGTGGCTCCGTGCTCATGACCAGGAGTGACCATATAAGGGGATTGTCGGCCTTGAAAACGGTTGCAAGCTTCGATTAAACGTCCAGTTGCTTGTTGGTCTTGTCTGTACCTTGTTTTGACTAGGCTCGTCGACTGTCACGAGCATTCGAAGCCGTCAATGTTTGGGCACTCACCACGCCAGCAAGTCTTCAAGACCAGGGTTCCAGGAAATCTGGCAATCGAAAATACGTATTGCGAACCTAGACTGAGAACGAATCCACGCTGTGAACTTGATCAGTTTGCTTCGACGATGGTGGTTGGGTGTTAGGATGAAGTGTCCAGTCCAACTCCCTTGCACCGTGTGAACAAGGTGTTAGGGGAGCGACCTCGACAGCATCTCGTGCACGCGTCACAAGGCGTACTGCTGAAAGGCATTATCAAGGAAACACTCACTCTTGGTGGGAACTGGCTACCGGGGACATGGGCTTGATGGGTGGCCGAGATCGTAGACTCCTCGTTGTCGGAAAGCGTGCCAGCGACAGCGGCGATGTCGGCCAGTTGAGGCTATATCGAAGGACGACAGCTTCCCCACGGGGTGGACAGAGCGAGGAAGGCGCTTGGGAACAGGGCTGTGCCGCCCTGCCGATGACAATACTGTCGATGGCAGGTGAACAGTCCGCGATGGGAAAAGATGGAAGGAGAAGGACCAGAAGTCTGGAAGAAATGGAGCGAATGTGGGAGAGAAGAAGGAGGGGTCACCAGATTTGGGTCGAGGAGGAAGGAGCGCGTCCATGAGCGAGTGTGTTCCGGCAAGTGCCCGACGGCACCCTAAGCCTTAGGATGGAAGCCTCTACCACTCATCTCGTGGTTCCGAGCGATGCAAGAGAAGACGGGCTGGCTTTGGAGAAAATAGAGGTGCGATGAAAGAAAATGTGCAGTGTAGTTGAATCTTGCTCGTGTCTTACAGTTGATTGTTGTCGACCTTGATGAGGGTGACGATATGATGAGTTTGATCGCTCGTTCGACCTGGAGATATTGATGGCGGTGACACCCAGCCTCAACACTTTTCGTGTTCTGTGAACGTCGGGGCTTTGAGAACAGTTGTTTTAGCCCCCCTTAGCGATTGGATACAGAAGAAAGGAAGTAGAACAAGCTCGAGTATGTGGCAATGAACTGAGCGACGGATTGGCGTGGAAGACGACGGGGTTCAAAGGATGCATCGTGTCGAGGCCTGGGAGAGTCAAGGACTGCGCAAGAAGGGCGGGAAGAGATCACACAAGTGACAATTAGACATAATAGGTTTGATTGCTGTAATTAGGAACTATCTTGGTTCGATAATGCAACCTGCTCTTTCAAGAGACCAAAGGGTTAGTCAACCCTTGACTTGCGCGAGGAGAAATACCAGTTTGGCAAGAATCCACGGATCCATAGATGTCTGCAGGAGATTACAGGACGAACACCACGGGGTAAAGGCGATGTCCCTGAAAAACCAACAGTTTCTTCTTCTCTCAGCCATACATCCATGCTATCACGGGAAGTGTCTTTAGCAGGCAATTAAATGGCAAGAGGATACCCGGTAGTGTCGGGTTTGTGCCGGGGAGACGTGACGCAGCTCAGCTTGGACCGGATTCAAGAGTTGCAATCGATCAACCAAAGATTCTTTGCGTAGTCGTCTTCGGCATGCAGTACACCGGGTCCACGGCCTCCAGGCCAGGATAGCCCAGAAGACTCAACCCGCACAGGCCGAACTGGGTATGCCACACGTCGACCATGTCGCCAGGTCGATCAGAAATGCCGCCAATTTGGGTATCCTGACATTTCAGGATGAAAGCGATGAGAGCATCACGGTCGATCCAGTGAGTTCGATCGATCATTGCGAGACTGCTCAACACCCACCAGCTGTAGCAGACATCCTCTTTCTTTTCTGGTCGGCCGTTGAGGCCGCCACAGGGAACTTGTCTCTCACTCAACCATCGACCGAGCTTTTCCTTGTCGACAAGATCGAGGCGACCCGCAATCGCAAGTGCGGCTACGCAAGTGAAGATCTGGCCTGAATGCGACTCCGCACCGGGTCCCGTTCCATAACCACCATCGAAGTTGGCACAAGCGATGATGTGAGTGACAGCCTTTTCGGCATCGACCATGGACATGAGTCCGAGGAGCGATAGGGCGTTAAAGGCACCGTACAGGAACCGCGTGTCTTCCTCGCCCCACTCGTCGCCAGCAAACGTTCCTGTCTCTCGGTTCTGCAGTCCTGCGATGTCTATTCCTAGTCAGTGGGTGCATGGAAGCACTGCGGACCTTTAGTGGCACCTACACTTGCCGACTTGGCTCTTTCCTTTGCCTTTGGCTTCTAGCTGGTCGAAGGCATCTGTCATGGCGAGAATCTGCACAGCACTTACTGTGGAGAGCATGTGGGCATCATGACCGGGCGCAGCGCCGAACCCGCCGTTTTCATGCTGACAAGATAGAACAAAGCCAATGACCTCTTGACGTGGAAGGGCATCAGGGCGGCCAAGCAGGTAGAGGGCATTCAACCCCCAATAGAGACCGTTGAGTCGCAAGTGCTCGGTCAGCCAGTAATCCAGCTCATCCTTCCTGGTGTCCAGGCTTTGAATGTATTTCACATGGGCGTCAACGGCGAGCTTGGGGCCGTCGTATTCCGGTGCGACCTGAGCCATGTTGATGAAGGATGAGAGAGCTTGATGAGAGATGTCGGGGTTGAGATGTCGAAGAGATTTTTGAATGGCGGGTCGTTACGTAAGCGCGTTGCCTGGCCAGAAACTGGTGGACTTCAAGTTGCTGACGCTCACTCACCACGAGCTTCCTTCAATAACTGATTTTATGTGGCATCGAGTTCGGTTTATTCGGTTCCATATATGGATCGGATGGGTTAGTTAGCGTATTGGATTGTTTAAAATAAACTTGCATCCGTAGAGTTGGATTTGCAATTTCGTGAGCTTAAACTGTTGAGCTGGATGCAAATAATAAGGTTTGCGGTGATTGTCATGGTGATTCTCAATTAATGTGAAGAGAGCGAAAAGGCTCAGAAGAAATAAGGCAAGCTACCAATCTCGTAGTAGTTTGTTTGACCAAAGAAACACACCAATCTTACCAAGTTCGCTCAGTTGATGGACCCGGAGTGGTCAACTCCATGCCCTGAAGCTTGAAGCTCCAGTTGTGAACTCCACATAGAGCTTTCCTCAATATTAGACCTCGAGGTGGGTTGGCAGCTCTTCCTTTCCACACCTTCAACCACACCCACCCTAGAGGCTCAACGATACCGAAGCAGAGCTACAACCCCAGCAAAGCGGAGATGCACCTGGAAACATTCACCACCAACGATGGCTGCAAGATAGCTTACCAATCCTCCCTGCCGTTGAGTGCTGCTGCGGGGAATGCCTCATCTCGTCATTGCGTGATGCTGATGCATGGTTTCAGCGGCTCCAGCGACTACTTCACCCGCAACATTGGTCCTCTAAGCGAGTCTCTCTGGGTCGTTGCCCCTGACATGCGCGGCCACGGCAGATCAGACCGAACTCGTGGTGGTTACCACGTTGCCCGCCTGGCAGCCGACCTCGCCGGCCTTGTCGCCCACTTGCACAAGGCGGTACCGGATACCCGTATCGTGCCAGTTGGCTGCTCCATCGGTGCTGCAGTTCTCTGGACGTACATTGAACTATTTGAGTGCACTGAGTTTGCTGGCTTTGTCTTTGTCGACCAGGCACCATTGCAAGACCGGTCGACGTTTGACGACTGGGACAAGTCCAAGGCACATACGGGATGCTACGATGAAGCAACAATGCTCGTGGCCCAGAAAAGCTGGATCCAGGAATCCAAGTCAGCACACATTGATCTTGTGAAAGGATGTTTGGGGTACCGGCATGCACCGCAACAGGAGGATGGTGTTTCAGCCGAGCAAGCAGCGAGCGATGAAGCCTTCTTCACGGAGATTAGTGCCCTGTGCGATCAAACGTGGCTCGCGCGGCTACTAGCAGATCACACCCGATATGATCACCGCGAAGCTATAGAGACGATCACAGTTCCAACGTTGGTGATGGCTGGGCGACGATCCGGATGCTTCCCGCTCGAGGGGATGCTGGAGACTGCCAAGCGGGTAGAGAAGACGAGGCCAGGACTAGCCAAGTCGAGCGTGTTTGAATCCGGCCACTGGCTCTTTTACGAGGAACCTGAGAGGTTCAACAAGGAGATTGACGACTTTGTCAGATCGTGCTAGGCCACCAGCTGGGTTGTGTTCGGGGATCGTCAACGTCGGATACTACAACGGGTGCTCCCTTGACCGGGAGTATACCTCAAATAACCTTCTCTCTCCCAGCCAGCGACAGTGTACATTGTATTCGCCGAAAGTGTGAAACGTGACGGAGCTGGAATGCTTTGCGTACCTTGATCAAGGTGGAACTTGAGACTTTCTCTTTGGTGATGTAAGCATTTGAGTTTGCTCAACCACGAAAGCAATGTGCGAGGACAGAGCAAAGAGCAAACAAACGAAACAACATTCTCTATCAGTATCCGTAACTGCTAGTTACTCGAGTGGTAGTCGTGGTAGTCGACTTGTGGGCCGGCAGCCTCATCTCCATCCCATGCAGATGAGATCTATTTCGGTCCACCACTTACAAACCAGCAGTGAAACATGGCCAAGGTTGGTCAAGGAATGAGATGACTAGCAATAGACGAGACGAAATCCAAGGCACCACGTTTCATGTAGGTTCCTCCATTAGCAGGGAAACCCTTACTCAGACAGGCTGTCAAGCTTGGCTGTGTGATCCAAATTCGGATCCATCCGGGGTGCATCGAGCAGAGTAACGACGACGACTACGACGACGATCCAGCTTCCTAAATTATGCGAGATAAACACGCGACAGCAGCCAGGACGCGCAATGAGGGAAGAGGCTCAGCACGAGATTCCTTGCTTAGGCGTAATTATATACACGTACGCGGTCTGGGACCGGGAAATGATCGTACGAAGAAGAGGGCTTGCAAGCTCACGGCGGCCCACAGCGGACGTCTGCTTGATACAGAATCCTCCCCAACTTCCTCCTATCGGCGGCGTTGAAGCCATCTGACTTTTACGGATACCTATGAACTGTACTATGTACCATGCTGCATCTGTATAAACAAACAAACTGACGTAGCTGAGCATAGGCGGCGCAGGGTGGCACTTCTGCGGGCGGCTAGACGGCATGCCGAAGACGGGGACTGACGGGAGGTCAAAGAGGATCAAGCGCCGCCACCGAGAAGCCCGAGGTGTTGCGCCTCCTCCAAGGAAAGGAAGCACAATAGGCGCCGCCCTCGAGAATAGACTCCATCTAGAGGCAGGGGGCTCCGTTCTCACAAATTGCCTTTCAGGCACTGAGCGGGAGGGATCACGGCAGTCAAAGAGAGCTCTGACCATGTTCCATTTCCCAAGAGTCCATTCAGAAGCACGTTCAGCAATCCACTAGCAGCGCCACTTCTGCCACTCATTCAGGCACTGGGCCGTGACCCCGGGACGCTGGCATGTGGGTGTAAGAATAAGCAGAGGGGCAGTCGTCGACGGGGCTGGGGTTACGTTGAGAGAAGGGAGAAGACGGGAGAAGGTGATATGACTGAATGCTAATGTTTAGAAACACTTTGATTTATAGACATTATGAACATACTATAAGCATCGTGGGCTAGTTATCCAGAGAGTGAAGTGAATTAGTGGCTGCCCAGGTATTCTTTCAACCCCTTGGCGGGAACCAGTCGCTGGGCTACGATGCCAGGGGAATGCCAGGAGAGGCAGTTGATTAGGCTTAGCACCAGGCTGTTGGCAGGGGGGTGAGTAGATCGTTAGGTTCCTCTGAGACACGTGAGTGTGGGAAATCAACACATGCAATGCCGGTCATGAAGACGACGATACGATGAGATGGCGATCGCGGTGAGAAACAGGACTGCATGTTACACAGCATCTCAACAGTGATCAGAGACCACAGGCATCTCGTGTAATACGATATAAAGTTGGCCTCCTATTTGAGGATGCAACCTCTAGAGGTCGACTGAACCCTTTGCCCACCTGGGCGGGAAAGCCAGGATCTAGACTCACGGGCCTGGTACCTGGTCCATGAGGCAAGCGGCACACGAGACACTGGGCGGCTCTCTGACTGACTGACAGGACTCTCTTGCGATGAGTGGCAGCTCGTGGCTTCAGTGCCATCCAGAGATCCATCTGAACCCCTGGGTCGACGCCCAAATCCCACATTTTCGGTGCAGCAGGGAGGGCCTCAGAGCTTGCTGCTGCTGCTTCTCGTGCTGTTTGTTATTGATGCTAGTTTCTCAAGCTACTGCGCATGTATCGTCTTTTTTGCCGGGGGGCGGGCTGTTCCAGGTTGCCGAGTTGTGCTTGGTCGAGTCGGGTGTTTTTCTGATGGTCACTGGTTTTTAGTGTGCGACAGACCGTTTCAAAAGCTGCCAGCTCACACCCACCAGCATCAGCACCAGCACCAGCACCATTCACACCGCAACCAAGCAATAGAGGCCGCGCAACGCTCAGTCGGTCCAAATAGCCCGAGCCGGATGGGGGGAGCTAATAACGGCGTCGTTGTTGCGATTGATGAATATTGATAGAGGTGTGATACGTACGATACGACGCTGGATTGCTGCTACTCCTCCCGTCCTCGGTGCCCGTTAATGCCCCGGCCGACTCCCCTTCCCAAGTGCCTGGCCTGCCTCTAGCCTTACTGCAGAGTCAGAATCAACCCCTTGGCAAGGTCTCCATCTCCATCCATCCTCTCCTCCTTGTCCCTTGTTCCTGGTCTCTTTTCCGTGCAACGTCCCACATCCATTCATCCCACATCCAGTCCCTTGCTTCTTTTGGCCCCCTCCAAGCCCTTGCTTGCTTCCCTGCTTGGCCTTTGTCACGCCTGCTTCCATGCTGACATTGGCTTGATACACGCTCGTACTCTGTGCCGTATTGCCTCTTTTTATTTCTCCTCTGCTACCAGGGAGCGGTCAGCAGCACGGACTGTTACCCAGCTGATTGGGACGCTCTCGCTCTCGGGGCCACCGACAGTTTGTGAGCAAGCCAGCCTGCGTGCGTAGGTGTGCTTCGCCTTGAGGCTGGGGCTCGGGCATTTTGACACTGGCATTGGCACTGGTATTGGCGCGCGGGCACTGGCACTGACAGACCCTGCCACGATCCAATCTCTCACAAAAGCAGCAGAGTTCATCGAGTAATTCGAAAGCTAAAGCTCAGCAACGCCCAACCCGGCGCAGCGCAACGCAACAGGGACCAAGACCAAGACCAAGGGACTCGCTCGGGCTCCGACACGGACACGGCCTCTAATTACCCTTCAAACCTTCGAGAGACTATCCCGGCTTCGTTTCTCTTCGTCTTGCACTGCTTGCCCGCTCACTCGATTCGAATCTGCCCCATGCTCTCCGCTTGCCCCTGACGGACCCCAACACCACCGCCAGAACCACCACTACCACCACCAAGACAAGAGGACGCGGCCACCACCTTCACCACTGCCACCAATCGTCAAATCTTCCACGTCCGTTGCGCTCTGCCCTGTCCGCCTGCCGTTCTAGTCGCCTCCATACGGTTTTCCGCAGCTCTCCCTCCGACCCGCGACCCGCAGATCGAGACCACCAGAAACAGACCCCCAATCCCTAATCGGTAGCCGCCCTGGCCCGCCCTTGACCCTCCAGCTCCGTTCTGCCCACACTGCCTCCCCTCGTGTGGCAGAGGCCCAGCCCAAAGCTCGCTCGCGAAGCAGGCCCGCGACTGCGACTGGAGGCTGCGCCGCCAGCAGGCAGGGCTCCAAAATGGGTCGCAAGGCGGCACCGCAGCCGCTGGCGCTTCCGTCTCAGTCGTCGTCTCCGTCTCAGTCTCAATCTGACGCCGCTGCTTCACGCAACAACAAGGGCGACCCGCCAGCTGCTGAAACGACTTCCCCAGGCGTGTCTCCGGCCGAGTCCAGATCGCCCCGGTCCCCCCGCTCCTCTCCTTTCCACAGTCGATTCTCGCCCTTGAGGAACCAAGGCGTCAAGAACCGGAAAGTGTCACAATCGACTGCAGCTCTGGCGGCTGTGACGGCAACCGGTACTTCATCGTCATCGTCAGCAGCGGCAACAGCAACAGCAACAGCACAGCCCTCGCCAACCACAGCCGCTGTCGCTGTCGCTATCGAGAGGAGCAGAGAGGAGCCCTCCTCCCAGAAGCAGTCCTTCAGGCATACGCGCGAGGATCCTCCTTCGACATATCCCTCCATCTCATCTACCTTGAACGAGCAACTTCCCCCTCCTCCACTCTCCAATCCCCAGACCACCTCGCGACCCGACCCGCCGCAGCGGCCCATGACAAGCGACCCCAAGAAGGGATCCAAGAACGGCTTCTTTCACTTCAACAAGCAGTCCAAGGCCAACAACCAGTATCAGCCGCATGCCCACCACCACAATAACAACAGCAACAGCAACAGCAACAGCAACCCCACAGAGACGAGAGCACAGATTATGTCGAGGGGCAGCGACGGATCTAGCCGACCGAGACACGGAGGAGGTATGTAAATCTGGATCTAACTTTCGTGAGAGGGGTGTGGTCCAATATACTTTAGCCCACCCGCGCAAGCCCAGGTTCGCAACCAGCCGCTGACACCATGCTTTTGAACAGATCCATGCTACTCCGACCACTCCCTACACAAGCCCGTCTCTGCCGATCCCTTGCGAAGCGACCTGTCTTTGTCATCTGCCGGCGACCTCGACACTGCATCACCGCAGTCATCCACAAAGAAGGCCAAGACAAAGCCCTTTGGCATCTTGAACCGCAGCAGATCCAATCGCGACAAGGAAGACGCCAGCCCCGAGCTGAACCCCGTTCCATCGCCTCGACAAGGCAACGAGCCCGAGCTGTACCTCAACTCTGTTCCACTAAAGACCACTCCTCTGGGGCCCGACCGATCGTTTAGAGACATGATGAGCTCCGCCGTCCGGAATCGATCCGAGGATCGCGCGCCAAGAGACTCGTCCTCGACGAGAAGAGGGCACCGTGAAAAGGAGTCAAAGACTCAGCCCTCTTCCTTGAACGAGAATGGAGGTTCGAACTTCCTCAATGGGCTGAAGAGCTCCGGCACACGTGCAGCCGGTATGCTGAGTGACCGTTTGTTTGGCGGAAAAGGTGGGCGTGGGAGGGACTCGGACCGAGATGCAGTGGATGACGAACACTACCAACTCAAAGTTATCAACCTGCCGTTGGTCGAGCAGACCCGGTTGACCAGGATCTCTAAGCGACTCGAGGACTCTAGGGATAAGACCGAGTTCTGGATGCCTGCCTTCCCTTGGAGGGCAATTGACTACTTGAACTACAAGGGATGTGAGGTGGAAGGTTTGTACCGTGTCCCGGGAAGCGGGCCGCAGATCAAGAAGTGGCAGCGAAAGTTTGATGAGCGTGAGTATTCTATATCAGTACTGCAAGACCTCAGCTGACCTAAAACAGGGTATGACGTTAACCTCTTTGACGAGCGAGACTTGTACGACATCAATATCATCGGTTCGATGCTAAAGGCCTGGCTTAGAGAACTGCCCGACGAGCTGTTCCCCAAGGCAGCCCAAGACCGGATAGCAAGGGAGTGTGCTGGGTCGGAAGAGGTGCCTGAACTGCTGATCGAAGAACTCTCGAATCTCTCACCCTTCAACTACTACCTGCTCTTCGCCATCACGTGCCACCTCAGTCTTCTCCTGGCTCACTCGGACAAGAACAAGATGGATTTTAGGAATCTCTGCATCTGCTTTCAACCATGCATGAAGATCGACGCCTTCTGCTTCAAGTTTCTGGTGTGCGACTGGCGCGACTGCTGGCGAGGATGCAAGAACGAGGCCAAGTACATCGAAGAAGAGTACATGCTCTTTGACCAGCCTCCTCCACGAGGCTTGGCCGAACCGCAAAAGCCCAGGCCTCAAGAGCCAGAGATCGAACGCCAACAACTATCGTCTTCGGACAGCAGCAAACAGTCAGGACGCATCAGTCCCGGAGATCAGAAGCCAAGGCTGAAAAAGAAGCAGCTCCAAATATCGCCATCCAACGGAAGCGTCGTCTCGAACAATTCGATCATCTCGAATACGTCGATCGTCTCGACTACTCTGACCCTGGATAGCGACCGCGACCGCGACCGTGAGGTGGGCAGGAGCTCAGCGGATAACAGGGAGATGCGGCCATTGTCGCCTATCATGCCCCTGTCACCCCTCGGCTTCTAAAAGACATCCTTTGACTCGCTGAACGCGATGGGATGGAGCCTGCTATCACCTTTTTCTCATGCCGATACCCACGATAGAGCCCGTGATGATCTATGCGCGTTCAGCACCAGCCGATTTACGATGCCATGCCGTTTACGACTTTTTCTGCCTTTCGACTCTTGTACTCTGGTTGATCGCTCCGGACGCTGGCGTTTCCGCAGAGTGACTTGGTGGTGACGGCGAGGAGAGATCAAGCAAGGTTTTCGACAAGTCTTGGGAGGGTCTCCTTGCCGTACCGGAGCGAGTAAAGTCTTGTTTCTGTTTATTTTTCTATTGTTTGTTTGGTATACCCCATGAATGCATTTGAGGGAGGATATCGTCAGGGGGTTGTTTTTTCTGCCCTTCATCTCGCGGGGAATCTTGGGTTTGGAATCCTAGCGTTTTCGCAATTGTGGATTTGTTTCTCGAACATGCTATCTTGTTGCTTAATCTGGGTTTCTAGGGTTGGAGACGCAACCGATCTCACGTTTGAAAAGAAGCTGGGGAGAGGAGGATATGAGACTGGGAAGCAGACGGCCAGGTCTGGCAGTCTGTTGTTTTCCCTAGTCTCTGAACATCCTCTCATTTTGAGAATCCAGGAAGATAATCATGTACGAAAGCGAGAGTCATGTACAGGAAGGGGTGATGATATAATGTTGGAGTTTCGAGAAATTGGGAAAGAAAGATAGCACATAAATGAAAGGGCGCAAGTGGATTCTTGTTCATTCCACCCAAACAAGTCGATTGTCTTGAACCTCCCACCCGAACTGTGTGTGTGTGTGTGTAACTAGCTTTTTGATGCCGATTCGTAACGCCAATCCTGAACGCCGTCTATGCTCAACAGCAGCAATTGCAGAGCTATATATCAGCTCCATCATCCTCAACTTGATCTGCCATCCCTCTACTTCTTCTTGCCGGACTTGCTGACGGCATTCCTCTCGTTCTTGCGCATCATGCGCTCGTTGCGCTTGACCCTCTCCTTGCGCTCCCTCCGGCCGTCGCCCCTCACGCTGGTGCCCTCCTTCCTGTTCATCTCCTTCTCGGGGTTCACCTCGACCAGCCAGTCGTCCTCGCCCTTCTTGTTCAGGCCCTTGTAGCCCCACTTGCGCTTCCACTCGCCAGACTCCTCGTCGTAGGCCAGGTTGCGTCGCTGCTCGCGCGTCTTGGGCTTGATGCCTTTCTTGGCGGCGAAGCGCTCCCACTTTGTCGGGGGCTTGGCCTCGGGGACGGGCTTCTCGCGCGGGAGACGGGTGCTCGGGGCGGGGAGGGAGAGGAGCACGCCCTCCGGGGTGGAGCTGAGGGGGCACGTCGTCAGGAGCTGGTTGATGAGAGACTGGGCGCCGTCTCGGGCGAGCTCAGCGAGGGACTGCTCGAGGTCGGTCTTGTCGAGGTCCACGGGGTTGGGGTCCTCGGCGAGGAGGTGGCCCAGGTCGAAGGTGTAGGGAGTGGGCTTTTCGACTGCGACGGGCAGCTTTGGTCTGGAGCTGGGAAGCGCCATTGTGAATGGTGATTTATGGGTGGCGATTCGTGTGGTGGGATGTGTTGGACGTTGAGAAATGCGAGTACGTCTTTGGATCGGGAGAATGTCTTGTCGCAAACCCAGCCTCTCGTCGTTGCTGGTTCTGGTAACTTTTTTTTCTACATCTTCCAACTGATAAGATAAATTGACGTCGGAGCGGTGGACAAGGGTTTTTCCGACACAGCGGCTGACTGGCCAATCACAACGAGCACGGACCGACCACCCCTGTCCAGCTCCGGGGGTGTGTGGTTAATCCTCGAGATTTTCCCATTGAGACCTCACAGCTCGAGACGAACCCCGCGAGAAGAGCGTCCCAGAACCGGCCCAATTGGCGCCAATGCCACGATAAAACGCCTGCCTGCCATCCCATATACCCCGAGGCCCTTCAACATCATGGCGTCCGTCCACTCGCTCCGGTGCCTCGTGAGGCCGGCGGCCATTCCCCGGGCTCCTCGCATCCAGCCCATCCTCGCCGCCCCATTCTCGACCACCGCCGCAGTCCAAGCCGCCGCCGCGCCGCCGCCCATCAAGAGCCGTCGGGACCTCCCGCAAAAGGTCAAGAAGGCCTACAAGAAGAAGGCCAACATCGTCCCCGTCCGGAAACCCAACCCCGGCGAGCGCAAGGCCTTCCGGAAGCGCATCCAGCTCAGCAACAACAGCGCCTTGCCCGTCGAGGGCCTCGACTCGCTGGACCAGAAGAACATGACCCTTGACGAGAGTGCTGGAAAGGTCTTTGCCATTCCCGACAACGTGGTGGATCACCTCCGTGCCCTCGAGGCCTTCAAGACGACACAGAGCTGGAACCTGTTCCGGAGACCGCATGTGCTACTACGCAAGGAGACGGTTGAGCTGATGAAGAGGCTCGAGGCCTCGGCTGAGAAGAAGGAGGCTCTCAAGTGTGTCTTGACCGGAAGCAAGCTCTCTGGAAAGAGCATGACTATGCTGCAGGCCATGGCCTATGCACTTCTCAACAACTGGGTCGTGTTGCACATTCCCGAGGGTAAGAAGACAATGATTTTAAACATGACCGAAATATGATATTAACTACTCAAAAGGTCAAGATCTGACAAACGGCAACACTGAGTACTCACCCATCCCCGACACAGAGCCCATGCAGTTCGCCCAGCCCGTCTACTGCCTCAAGATGATCCAGAGCATCTACCGGGCCAACCGCACAGCCCTCGAGAAGCTGCAGCTTGAGAAGGACTGGTCCAAGTTCACCAACCTCAAGCAGGGCGCCACCCTCGCCGACCTCGCCCTCAGTGCCAAGGAGGCCGAGTACGCTTGGCCTACCCTCCTCGCTCTCTGGACCGAGCTCACCCTGCCCGGTCGCCCCCCCGTGCTCTTTGCCCTCGACGGCCTTTCCCACATCAACAAGATCAGCGACTACCGGGACCCCTCCTTCAACGAGGTCCACTCCCACGAGCTTGCTCTCGTGCGTCTCTTTGTCGATGCCCTCTCAGGCAAGGCTCCCCTGCCCAACGGCGGAGCCGTCATCGGCGTCACATCGGCGAACAACGCCCACCGCCACCCCTCGCAGGAACTCGTCCTCTCCCAGCTCGAGGCTGGACAGGCTGGCCGCGAGGTTCCCAAGCCCAACCCCTACGAGCGCGGGTACGACGAGCGTGTGTATGATGCTCTCAGGCATAGTTGGGTGCTCCGGCTCGAGGGCATCACCAAGGACGAGGCCCGGTCCCTGATGGAGTACTGGGGCGCCAGCGGCCTTTTCCGCAACGTGCTCAACTCGAGGACCATCTCGGAGAAGTGGACCGTGGGAGGCCACGGCATCGTGGGCGAGATGGAGCGGGCAGCCTTGATGCAGATGAGACTGTAAATGTATTCTAGAAATGTACAATATCGGTGTCTGAGTAGAGACTTCAAAACATGTATCAGCTCCAACAACCTCCCAAGTGGCTTGCTGGCCAATGTTGCGCTCTCACACGTCAACTCTAGAAATGGTGCTCCATGTGCTTCATCAATAGTTTATCATTGTCGACAAAGATCTACCAGCAGACTATCCTTATCTACCTAATATGCCAGAACGCCAGGCCCTTACGTCAGATGCCTCTTCCTATTACACGTCATGCTCTTCTTAAAAGTCCATATCATCATCCCGGACATCATTGCCACCTGTGACAAACACCAGTCTCGTGCCACCGCCAGCAGTTTGCCAGACCTGTCAAGTAATGTTAGTCTTAACCCTAATGGTTTGGGCAGTGGTAAACTCACATCATCTTTGGCATACACTTCCAGGGTGTTGAGCCACTGATCTTCAGTGAAGCCCTTGGCAATAACTCGTTCCTTGACCTTTCTCATGCTCAGCTCAATGCCGAGGTCGTCATCGTCGACATCATCAGGACGGCAGGCACCAGTGTCAGCCAATGTCTTGACCAGGCGGAAGATACTGCTGACGGCGTCGGGATTTTTTCTGCCAGAGCCCAGATCACTATTCAGACTCTCTTTGCTAGCCTCGACAAGTCGCAATGCCTCATCGACATCATCCTGAGTGGTCTCGTTGCTGAAACGCAATCGCGCCAGAGCCTGGGCCAGGCGGACAACACCGAGCAGAGTACGGGGAGTTGTGTGGGTGAACTGCTTGCCCTTCTTCTCAGCACGCTGTTGCTGGTCTCGCATGCGGACATATGTCTTGATCATATACTCCGATACTGACTCAGGGACAACGGGTCGGTAGGTTCGAGCCTGAGCAATGTATGATCGCACCTCGTGAGGGCTGAAAACCACATTGTCGGTGCCAATATCAGGGTGTCGGCTGTTCATGTGCACAAAGGCAACGTGCTTGGCGAGTTGCTCGTCCGTCTCGCGTGTAGGGGTATCAAGAAGCAAGAAAAGGATATCGAATCGAGACAAGAGCGCGGCGGGGAGGTTGATGTTGTCGACAGGCGAGATGCGAGGGTTGTATCGTCCGTAGACAGGGTTAGCGGCGGCGAGGATAGAGGTGCGGGCGTTGAGGGTAGTGGAAATTCCAGCCTTGGAAATGGAGATGGTCTGCTGTTCCATAACTTCGTGAATGGCAGTACGGTCGGTCTCGTCCATCTTGTCGAATTCATCGATACAGCAGATACCGTTGTCAGCAAGGACGAGAGCACCGCCTTCGAGGACCATCTCGTCAGTGACGGGGTCTCGCATCACGGCGGCTGTCAAACCGACACCACTGCTTCCACGACCCGACGTGTAGACACCTCGAGGAGCAACCTTTGAGATGTACTTGAGAAGCTGGGACTTGGCCACACCAGGGTCACCCATCAAGCAGATGTTGATGTCACCACGGATCTTCATACCGTCTCCCATCTCTTTTGTCACACCTCCGATCAGGAGAAGGAGAAGAGCCTTCTTGACATCGAGGTGACCGTAAATCTCCGGAGCAATCGACTTGGCGAGAAGCTCATACACCTGGCCGGTCTGGCGGTACTTTTCAATTCTTCGGACCAGCGTAGGATCGACAATCATCTCACTGTAAGCCTTCTTGTGCTGAAGAATGTGGTGGGCCTCGAGGTATGTGTCGGTGAGGAGTCCAGCCTTCATGGCCTTGAAGCCAGTATAAGGGGTAGGCAAGAAAATGCCCGAGATATCGACAACATCACCAGGGCTGATTTGTCGGACAAGTGTGCCGTAGCAAAAGACGGTAAGACTTCGAGGAATCTGACCGATGGGGACTTGCTCTGCCATCTCCTGAACCTTGACCTCCTGGAAGGGGAGGAACTTTGAGGCCCTTGAGGAAGGATTGAGTTGACCCTTGGACTGGTTCTGCTTGCAGTCTTCCGAGGGACACATGGTAAGAGGACCATACTGCTTGTCGGTGATGGGCTGGAAGATCTCGCAACCACATCTATCGCAAGTGTATGCGCTGACCTGAACAATTGGCTTCACGTCGGAAACTCGAGTGGCGATAGCGCGGATGGTGATGAGATGACCCAGGTGCTCGCCGCGCACTTGCCGGACGGCCAAAGCCTTGGCAGGCTTGCTTGAGGTGCCCGACCTGGGCTTGAAGACAAGGGTATACCTGCGAGTGAGCTCGGCAGGGAACTTGTCTCCTTCTACTGTAGGGTCACGCTCGGCAGCCTCGTCGAGTTCTCGGTTTCTGGCTTGTCGTCGCGCCATCAACACATCGAGGACATCATCCTTGAAGCTATCGTTGGCTGGTCAGTATGGCTCATTCCCACTTGGTTCAGTAACTTACGTCACATCCACGCTCGGCTGGGGCATCACCGCATCCACAGCTCTCGAGACGATCTCGACGTAATGTTTTGTGTTCATCTCGATAGATTCAACAAGCCTCAAGCTGTCGTCGCTGTCGAATGCCTGATTCTCCCACTGCAATATGGTTAGTAGTTGTTGATAATCCGACATGGAATCCGTACTATTGCTAGGTCATCGAGATCGATTGTGGCCTCGTCAATTACTCGGTCTGCCAGTTGCTGAAGCATATCCTTGTACTTGTGGTGAGGGGCCCGCCGGCGCTCCTTATTCTGACCACGGTTCCCATCCTGATTGTCCTCGTCCATAGGGTCGTAATCATCGTCAAGGTCATCTTCGCCGATTGTGATGTTTCCAAGCGCTGTTGTGATGGTCTGCTCGGCTGACGTCTTGTAGCCCGTCAAGAAGTCTTGGAATGCATCTGGATGGTTGTTAGTATCGGTCGCCTTTACAGCTTGGGCCTCAAAGAATCCTCACGCTGCTGCTTCTCGTAGCTGACGGGGGCCTTGAACTCGCGCAGCGCCATTGTGAAATATCTTGTGCGAGAGGCAAAGTCGATGAGCGCTGGGAAGTTGTGAAGCTATGCAGATGGAGAGATGCGATCGCGATGCACAAATTGAGTGGGCTGGGGCGGGCCACAGGGCAACGACGGTTGCGCTGGACCTTCGACGCGAACAGCTGAACCAACGCGTCGTTTCGCGTTTTGGGCTGCACCGCCACATGCAGAGTTTAATGGGCCTGCGCCACAGCGTCGGCTTTTCTGCAAGCAAGAAGGAGCGCAAGGGTCCCTCATCGCTGCCCAGG
Source organism: Fusarium phalaenopsidis (assembly GCF_050370095.1). NCBI lineage: Eukaryota > Fungi > Ascomycota > Sordariomycetes > Hypocreales > Nectriaceae > Fusarium > Fusarium phalaenopsidis. The sequence goes on from NW_028145404.1 coordinate 2,715,985, forward strand.
ACAGAAGAAAGCTGGGGAAGAACGGGGAAGTACCCGAGCACGTGTGAGCTGCCTCGGCTGCGGGACGGGAACGGAGTCCAGGTCGGAGGTGCTTTCGGCGCCAGGTCCCCAAACTCTTTCGACAGACAACATTTGTTCAACCTTTTCTTCCTGCGAAGGCAATGACGCTGGCTGCATTCTAATCCTATACGCGATACATCATGCCTCCCAAGAAGAATGCGCAGTCCGTGTCGGCGGAGATCTCGCTGGCTCATCTCAAGAACTGCTTGGTCAACCTCCCCTCGACGCTGGTCTCGCTGCTGGTTAATGTCAACACTGTGAGCAATTGCCTTCAGCCCCCTTTTGACTCGACAGCGTATTGACTTGATATTCACAGCCAGTCCAAAACGTCGTCGTCGAACTCAGCTTCCGAGATGCCGCATCGAGTGGAACAAGCTCCCAGCAGCGATCCGCCTTCGTGGGATGGACCGGCATGCCCAGCAAGAGGAGGGCAGCGCCGCCATCTACACGCGATGGATTCAATGGCTCGAGAGGATCTTCGCGCGACCAAGATATTCAACTAGTCGAGCTTGATGCGACGTTTGCCAAGACGATAGGGTTGTCGGAGGGCCAGAAGGTCATGGCCACCGTCCACCTCGATCCCCCGCTGGCGCATACCATCAACATTGAACCTCTTACGCCAGAAGACTGGGAGATTATTGAACTTCACGCGACATTCCTCGAGTTGAACCTCATTTCCCAGATTCGTGCGCTCCCAAACCCCTCATTCAAACTCGGCGAGACGCCCGTCGCTCCTCACGCATTGACGCTGCATCTCTCCCCAACATCGACCGCGAATATCAAAGTCTTGTCGCTGGATCCTGTTCCTCCTGCAGACTCGCCGTTTGCAAAGATTTCCCCCGATGCCGAAGTCATCGTCGCGCCGAAGACAAGGCAAAAGAGTTCTCAAAGCTCTGGTGACCATCGTAGCGTGGCGAGCACCTCAAAATCCAAGCGAAGCGGTACGAGTACTGTGCGCCGACGGAGTACCAGGGAGGAGCGGAAGCCTACCATGTTTCTCCGTGGTGTTGACAGGAAGTCTTGTGAAGAATGGTTCGACGAGGGACCTCTTGCCCAGGATTTCAGCGTCTGGGTTGACCGCGACCTCCTGCTGGGCGATGCCTTTAAGGGGGTCAACTATGTCGTGGTGGATGTCATTAAACCCGCAGGCCTTCTACAGCCCCAGCCGGAAGAAGGTGGTGCTCCAGCAGGCATGACTGCGTCGTCAAGGGTGATTGCCCACCTGCGATCGTGGATTGATCCTCCAAATAGCCAGACAGTTGCTCTTTCGTCGCCTCTATGTGCAACCCTTGGGTGTACCGGTATGGTGGGTGGCGTCGTGAAGCTTCAGGCGGCACCACAACAGCTGCCCAAAGGACCGGTTCAAGGGGTCAAGGTGTTCCCGTTTGCTGCAAGCGCCAAGACGGTCGAGGGTCTTCGGTTCGGTGGTGAATCCAAGGCTGAAAAGGAGGAATCTGCCAGGCGATTCCGTCAGATCTACAATGCCTCGCGAGGCATTGATGGACTCCTTCAAGGACCGTTGACGGACGGTGCTGTTATGGGCGTATACGATGGCCTTGATCCACCTCAAGGCTGGGAAGGCGGCATCATCAAGTTCACCTACGGCGCAGACTTTCAAGAACAAAAGGATGCGACGAACTGGATAATGGGCCTTGACCCCAAGTTGGCCATCGACTTCCAGCCACCTACCCCTCGGCCATCATGGGTATCTGACTCGGACGGCTTCGAGCGACAGCCTACCCATGACTCACTTCTCGTGGGAATCGACTCACTCCTAGACAATCTCCAGTCTCAGCTTGTGCATCTATCATCAGTCCTTCTTACTGGAGGTATGGGATCAGGAAAGACATGTGTGGCGAGGCACTTGGCTCAGAAGCTGCGGGAAGAATCATTATTCCATACGCTGTATTACCCGTGCCGGAAGCTTGTCAACGATGAGACAAGGATCTCGACGATTAAGGAAACCCTCAACCGCCTTTTCATGTCTGCAAGCTGGGGTGCGCGACTGAATGGGAAGGCTGTTGTGATTCTTGATGATTTGGATAAGCTGTGCCCTGTGGAGACAGAGCTCCAAGTTGGAAACGACAATGGGCGGAGCAGACAGGTTGGAGAGATTCTAGGTTCGATCGTCAGGCAATACTGCACACGAGACAGTGGTGTCGTACTTCTGGCAACAGCTGAGGGCAAGGAGTCGATCAACAATGTGGTTGTCAGTGGCCACGTTGTACGCGAAATCATCGAGCTCAAGGCACCCGACAAGGAGGCGAGGCGACGAGTGATGGAGTCTATTGTGATGCAAGACGCCATGACGGCGGAAGAGGCGGCAACCCAGTTCAGCGACGAGAGTCGACCGCAGACTGCCGATGGCAGCACGGGAGACGACAGTGGCGCGTGGATGGACGGTGCCAGTCATACAAGCCGCGAGAACCCACCGGCAAAGACCAGCGGATTCCTTTTGGATTCAGATCTCGACTTTTTGGATATTGCGGGCTCTACGGATGGATATATGCCCGGTGATATCAGCGTGCTCGTCTCTCGAGCGAGGAACGAAGCCATCATCCGGGCGATTGCCGAGTCACCAAACTCCACGGGGCCTGTCCATTTCGCCAGGACCGATTTTGACAAGGCATTGAAGGGCTTCACACCGGCTTCACTGAGGAACGTAACTCTTCAGAGCTCTTCGACCAGCTTCAAGTCGATCGGCGGCCTTCAAGAAACACGACAGGTGCTGCTCGAGACGCTGCAGTACCCAACCAAGTACGCACCAATCTTTGCGCAGTGTCCTCTACGACTACGATCTGGTCTTCTGCTATACGGATATCCCGGCTGCGGCAAGACTCTCCTTGCGAGTGCCGTGGCTGGCGAGTGCGGGCTCAACTTTATCAGTGTCAAGGGACCCGAGATTCTCAACAAGTATATCGGAGCCTCGGAGAAGAGTGTACGTGACCTGTTTGACAGAGCGCAGGCAGCAAAGCCCTGTGTACTCTTCTTTGATGAGTTTGACTCCATCGCCCCCAAGAGAGGACATGACTCTACCGGTGTGACGGATCGTGTTGTGAACCAGCTTCTGACTCAGATGGACGGTGCTGAGGGACTGTCCGGAGTCTATGTTCTGGCAGCCACTTCGCGACCTGACCTGATCGACCCGGCTCTGCTCCGTCCTGGTCGTTTGGACAAGTCCCTGCTCTGCGACATGCCGTCCCTGGAGGATCGGGTCGATATCATCAAGGCCCTGTTCCAGAAGGTCCGGCTCTCGGATGAGCTGACTGAGTCTGACGGACCCCTGACGGATGTCGCCCGACGGACCGAGGGCTTCTCGGGTGCCGATCTTCAGGCCCTCGTGTCGAATGCGCAGCTGGAAGCAATCCATGACGTGCTAGACGTGGATGGTCCTACAGTCACGTCGAAGCGTACGAATGGAGCCGGTGGAAAGCCAAACAGCACGCCTAGCTTTGTGCAGTTCCGCTACGGAGAAGACGCCAAGCTCTCGGACCAGCCGACCCCAAAGAGCAAGTCAGCGGCGCTCGTCGAGAATACGGCGATCCTGTCCAAACTGGACGAGATCAAGATTGCGCGCAAGAAGGCAAAGCAGGTTCACGGTGCCCCGGCGGCGGCGATAAACGCGGACGCTAAGGCGTCGGCCGGTGAACAGCGGGAGGTGGTGATCGGGTGGGAGCACCTGATCAAGGCGCTTGACAACACACGGGCGAGCATCAGCTCCGAGGAGAAGACGCGGCTGCAGAGGATCTATACTGAGTTTGTGGTGGGCAGGAGTGGACAGATGAAGGACGGGCAGGGCAGCATGGAGATTGGGGGACGAAGCAGCTTGATGTAACATGTATGGACATATAATGGCGGCGAGATTTAACGATGGATAAATAGAACACCTTTTATATATGCAATTTTGTTTATGGTTTCTATCTATGCCTAACGCGAGGCCTCATCCTCTGCCGTGATCTTGGCCAATGTCTCCTGGACCGTGGCATGAATACCTCCCCTCGCCGCAAGCAACCCCCGGTTCTGATTCAAGTCTCTTCCAGCTCCAAAGTCAATGGTCTTGCCGTCCAGGTCCGTGACCTTACCCCCAGCCTCGGTCAAGATGAGCTGAGCGCCGGCGTGGTCCCAGATCCACATTCGGACGTCCGGGGATGAGGGAACTCGGAGCTGGAAGTCGCCTCCGCCGACGGCCAGGGCGGCGTACCGGATGTGCGACGACCACACCTCGGTGTTGGGGTACACTGCTCCAAACGAGGCGGCGAGCTTGGCGATCAAGTCGTGTCGGGACGTCTTGCTCGAGGAGCAGTCGACGATTCTGGCGTCTGAAAGACTCGAGGCCTTGTCAAGACCCTCAAGCGGGCGGGCTTCTTCAAGACCACTGAAGTTCATGGTGCGGATTGTTGCGCCCTGGCCTCGGACGGCCGTGAGCATAAGGCCGAGTCCCTCCTTGTCGACAGTTGACTCTGCGAGAACACCATCTACGGGCTTGAGGTTGGGACAGCCCAGCACGCCAACGACTTCTCGACCGTCCTCGATCAAGGCCAGAGAAACGGCGTACTGCTCGCCTCGAAGAAAGGTCGCCGTACCATCGACAGGATCCATAACCCAGAAGCGTCCAGTCCTTCCTCCCTGACCACGACCTCCAAGATCAATCAAATCAAGCATCTCATCCGCCGAAGCCGGACTCGCCAACAGCGCCTCATCCTCCTCACTCTCCAGATGCGCCCCAGAGGCGAGCTCATATACGCGGTCCCTCAGCGCAGCATCGCTCCGCAGGGCAGCAGAGTCCTCCTCGCCGACAAAGGTGTCACCGGGGAAGGCCTTGGTCAAGGCGCTGATGAGAATAGCCTGGGCGGCAAAGTCGGCAACGGTGACGGGCGAGGCGTCGGCCTTTGAAATGCCGCTGACGGAGGAGAGCACCTTTTTGGTGAGGATGGAGGCTCTGAGGACTGCGAGCTCGGCGATGTGACGCTCACGGGCGTATGCGGCGGCCATGATGAATATGTGTAAAGAATATTAGTATGTCTGATGAGAATTAGCTAAATATGCTGAAATAGTTTGGATATCCTCTCGTACTTGTAGGTAATGAATATGGCCACGTGCTCTTGCTGGTGGACGTTACATGATCTGAAAATGAGGCGGTGATGAATCGGATCAATCAATCATGATGCTTGCTCCACGGATCCACAGAAACACAATCGACACCAAACACGGGCGACTCTACCTAGCAAACTGCAAGAATCTTGCAAACAACACGTCTAGATCGCCTCACTTACACAAATCATGTCGCATGCGTAGGAGCCACAAACTCGTCGAGATGGGCAACAAAGACTTGGTCGCCAACTCTCATCATGATGCCACCGCTGGACTTGACCTTGACCTCTTCGTATCCCAGGCTTGTCAAATCATACACTAGAGCACCCTCATTCAAGGCTGCCGCCGCTTCTTCCTCTGATAACCGCCTCGCCTTGAACCTAAGGTGCCGTGATGTGCTAGAGGTACCTGTCGTGTACTCGACAAATAGCTCAAGTGAATCAGGCAGGGTCACAACTTCTCGTCGACCCTTTTCAACTTGTCTCCAGGCGTCCTTATTACCAGCCTCGTTCTCTTCGTAGGGTTTCTTACCCAGCGAGGCAGGAGTCGACATGCTTGAAAGGCGTGTTTCGTACGTCTCTGGGCTTACAATCTGGCTCAACTAAGATCCAACACTTGGGTTGCTTTCCGCGTCTGTCTCGACTGTTGAGTGATGCAAATTTTCAGACGATTGGAAAACTTGAGCCTTTGGCGTAGAATACCTACCAGCATCTTTATATTCGTCTGCTGGCGGGTGTTGAGGCTCCTGGCTAGACAAAGGCCCAGACAAGGGCCTTGATAACGACAAAGGCCTGGAAAGAGTCAAAGGCCTGGACGCAGACCCAGGTGAAGGCCTAGACAAAGGCTCAGAATCTGTACTTCTCTCAACCTCATTGTTATCTGGAGTCATCCGTTCTTTCTTGCCAGAACCATCCCGTCTAGTAGAGCGGTGGTGTAAGGAATGGAAATCTTTCATCTGTGCCCCCTTGCGTGTCCAAGACTCCGGCTTTACTCACACTCAAGCACAACCGTCTCTTCGCTATCGGAGGATTCTGACATATTCCCCAAAGCGTCATCTTCCCGCTGCGCCAGAATCGACACTCCCGATGCAGCAGCTGACGGTGCCGTGCTTTCAAGTGGATAGTCTACCCTCTTGACTCCTTTCTCGAGGATGCTATTGATCCTTTCCACAGCCAAGCGCTCCAGCTCCAGCAAAAAGCCTATCTTCACGTCCCACAGTCCGTCAGATGGCATTCGCCATCCGGGGTAGATCCTGCCATGTGTTCTTGGTATGATGTATTTCCCGTGGAAAGCAATAAAGGCGTTGCAGAGATAACAGGCATCCTTGTTGGAGGCAATCACCCGTGGAGGCGTCGAGCCTTGGTGCTGTTCGAGATACCATATGAGCTGTATTTCAGCATGGACTTTGGGATCGTCCATCAGCTGGTCGATGTGTCCCTGGTGATAGTCATACTCACTCCCGAGGCGATTGGACAGCTTCCTGACCACCTGGTCAGTGTGCCAACCTGTTCCATGCCGGACTTTCAACTTGTCCAGCATGGCCCTAAGACTAGGTCGCTCCGCAGAACTATCGTGGACAAACGCTGAGGGTTCCAAGCTCACTACGATAGTAGTGGTCTGGCAGATAGACTCGTATTGTCTCGCGAGCTTGCAACTTTCCGGATTATGTTGAGAACCGCTTCGCATATATTCGGGTTCACTCGTGGCTTGACGTGGCTCACCTCGTTAAGCAGCAGGCCACCAATGTTTGGTATCTCGGAAATTCCATGGCATGTTTCAATGATGGACCCGAGATCCCCGTCCGGGGTCAGAGCCCAATCGTCGCTGCTTGGAGGGATGAAAGTGACGCGATACTCGGCTAGTTGAGATACCAACTGCTTGCTGAGTGCCAAGAACCTCGTTTGGTTGACGCTACCGACAAGTCGATACATTGCCATGTTGACTTCTTCTAGGAGCTTCCTAATCGGCAGCCTACTCCTGGGATTTATCATTCTAATCCTCGACAGGATCCGCCAGCGACACATTGACACTATAGCCTTGAACACGTTGGCTTCGAGTTCCTCGCGAGAGCCTTAGTTTTATGTTATCAAAGATACCTCCGAGGGCCTTATTCTTTACTTACTACATGAGGCGTCTTTGAGCTGGGAAAAGACATTGTCCAACCCCAACTTGACCGAAGGTAGGTATGGCGACGAGAGCCCAGCGTCTTTAGCGTTGGCAGCTACCATGATGGCCATTCCAGGCAGCTTCTCTTCGACGCATACGGCTGTGACATTGTTGATATCGTCCCTTATACATGACAGCAATCCAATCGTAGAAGTCAAGTGCCTCTCGTTGTCAAGAGAGAGTGTCCAGCTAGCATCCGCCTCTTGACGTCGGATGAAATTCTTGTGAGGGTTCGAAGCGATCCTCCCCAGATAGAAAAGAAGAGCAATGGCTCGGGCGCAATCCGATTCCAGATCAAGGCCAGACATTTCCATCTCATAGTTCGAAGGAGCATGTTTGGCGAAGGGGAGTTTCTTACAGACCTTACTCATCGCTCATCAGGCCCTAGCAAGTTCCAACCTTCCTGTGGCTTCTGTAGAAACACCAGCACAGTTCATAATGATTAATTTTAAGCTCTTAATTATCGCTATGAGCTGTGTGGTTGGCTCCAAGATACTGCGGGAGGCCGACCACGGTGACGGAATGATAACGATGCATCACGAAGCAGGCTAGGAACAATGTATACCGCTCAAGGTTTGTCACAGTCAGGGGCAGAAACGTATCATACAGTATTGAAGATGCTCTCTAAGCGGTGGTAACCAATATCCCAGTCTACACCACAGCCTAATACTACCAACCTCGACATCAATGACACTTGATATCGATATATAGGTATAGGTCCTATAGCCAAAGCTTGTTCACCAGTCAAGCAGTCAAGGGCACAGTGAGTTTGTCATGTACTTTATAGCTTCAACCATATCTATGCCACCGAGCAGAAGCCTCTTGCTGGTCCTGCCCCTTTTTTTCCACAGGCCCTGTAAAACATCTTTCATCTAAGAACAAGGGCTCGTTTGCACCTGTACGCCTCGCCTCGCCTCGCCTCTGCTCTGCCTGCCTTTCATCCCTGGCAGTGAGCAGCCATTCATCGACCCTCTGTAGTTGGCCAGATCCATCACATCATCTGTGAGTCCGATAGCTTGCCTGCCTCTAGGTCGTGCTGCATGAAAAGAAGAAGAAAAAACAAGAAAAAGAAGACAGCCTGCTCCGGTAAGAGAGACGCGAGGCATGCTCATTAGCAGCCAGGCAAGGCCTGTCCTCGTATGTATCAGTTTGGCCAAGCTTGGCCATATAGCATAGCATAGCATAGCATAGCAGCAGCGACAACTCCTTCCACCACAGGTCCTATAATGCAACGGGGTATGATCTCAGCCTCTCCGCTCCACGTACTTGCGTGCAACATGATGCCATCCATCTGTACAACCAAACGCCAAAACCATGCTGAAAACAAACATGCTATGTTGAGTTGCTGTGAAACACAATTCACCTTCCCTTCGTAATCAAGTGTCTCTAAAGACCTGTCGTGCTGAGCTGAGGTCTCTTCTGAGAGATGAGACCATTCATTAGGCCCCGTTGGTCTTGGTCGAGCTGGATCCGCCCTTGTTGCGAGAGTGCAGCGTACGATACATGTTGCTCAGTCGCTTGCCTGTCACGCTCTTGCTGGTGTCGTCGACTGGCCACAACGCTGCCAAAAAGTCCCTACACCAAACATGTTAGTCCGAGTTACAAGTCAGGCTGTATCAACGCAGCTGTACTCACCAAAAGTTGCTCTTGAGACCCTCGTCCGCAGCAGTAGCCGGCAACTTTTCGTCCAGGAATGTGCCAATAACTACCAGTTCCACTCCAAAGATGGAGGCTCGTTCCTTGCTCGACTTGACATTGTCCTTGGTGGTTGACAGAATCTTCTCGAAATTTTCTCTGACGGGCTTCAGGAGGAACCAGATCATCGCATCGTTATCCTTATCCCTCTGGTCTTTGTTGTCACCGATTCGCCGAAGCTCATCCAGTCGACGAAGAGCCTTGGCTCGGCGCTCATCTTGAGGGCGAGATTCTTGGGGTCGCTCGCGCACACGATCCCTATCGCGGTCTCGCTCTCGCTCGCGGTCCCGATCACGATCACGCTCACGCTCACGCTCACGATCTCTATCTCGCTCTCGCTCTCGGTCACGGTCGCGTTCGCGGTCACGATCATCACGATGCCGGTCACCACGCCGTTCATCACGATGTCCGTGGCTGTGACGATGCTTCTCAGGTCTTCGGTCATCATCATCGCGATGTCGACGCTTCTCAGCTCTGTCCCTATCGTCGCCGTGCTTGCCAGATCGACGGTGATCATCCAGCCGACGATGCTTGGGGCTCCGGCTGTCCTCATGGGAAACATGCTTCCGCTTGTAGTCGGGCCTTGGAGTTCCACGCTCGTCGGCATAGCTGCGTGACCGATGGTCGCCATGAACATGATCCCGATCACGGTCGCGATGTTTCTTGCTGGCTTGGGGTGCAGGGGATGCAGTAGCACTTCCGCGGTGGCCGTTGACAAGATGGTGCTTCTTGTTGTTTCGGTGGTGATTCTCCACGGCTCGCTGCACACTTCGATCATTCGAGTGCTTCGCTTGCAGGACTGAGAGCAGGTATTCAGATCGACGAACAAGATGTACTGCGCCAGGCGCCTTCATCTTGTCATTGGCCTTGCTACGCTCCTCCTTCTTCTCGACACGATGCTCTTCCAGGAAGAGCTTGTCCGTCATGTCCAGGTCAGGGTCGTCGCGAATCTGAGGCCAAGCACCAAAACCGTGTCTGTCGATGCCAACCAGGAGCATGGCATCCTCCTTAGCACCCCATGCACAAGAATAGTTGGCAGCCTTGGTGGCGTCGGGAAGGCGGAACGCTCGCCAGTCGCTGTGCCCGTTGATGACCTGTCGGAGAAGCTGAAGTTGCTTGGGCCGCTCGATGGCCGTCTCGGCGTTGATCTTCTTTAGCTCGCCAAAGTCAATCAGAACAGCCTTGCGATCCTTCTTGGTCAGTGTCTTGCCAAGCCTCTTCTCTTCCTCCACCATAGTGATATAATTGTCATCAACAGCTTCCTTGGCTGCTTTGATGAATTCATCAAGAACCGACTTGACGTATTCTTGGTCTCTCTCCTTGAGCTTGGCCTCTCTGATAATCTCCTCACCGCGGTCGTCCATTGAGCCGAATCGGAAGTAGGCTTTGATGAGAAGACGCTGCTCCTTGTCTGTCAAAGGCCTCTTGGGGTCTGCGACCAGGGCCTGTCGTTCTTCCTCTTCCTTTTCTCGCTGTTCTTTCTGCCGTTTCTTAAACCGGTCAGCACGATCAGTTTCCCTGTTGCGGCTCTTGATAGCGGCTCTTCGGGGAGCACTCTCAGCCGCGACCTGGGCAAGATAGTCCTCGTGTTGCCGCTTTTCTTCGTCAGCCTTGATTTCGGCAAGCTTCTCAGCAGGAATGATCTGATCCCAGTCGAGATTAATGTCATCCACCTTGACATCCGTGATCTGCATGAAGTTGTCCCAATCAATGCCACCACTGCTAAGGTTGATCTTGTCGTCAACCTTGGTCTTGGTAACTTCGGCGTTCTCGAGGATCGAGTCGATGTCGAGTTGCTCCAGGCGTTGTTGATTGCCGCTCTGCTCAAACATCTTGGAGGAACGCATCTTCAAGACCATCTGGATGTCTTCAGATGAAGAGGGCCCATCGACCTTGAGACCCTTCTTATTGAGCTCTTCTTTGAATGCAGCCTTGCCATCGTCCGTGACACCAGCCTGAATCGTCAGATACTCAAGCAGAAGCTTGTTGCGTGCTCGTTCAAGAACTTCTTCCTCGACTGTTTCCTTGGAAACAAGACGGTAGATGTTCACGGGGCGCTTCTGGCCGATACGGTGGGCTCTGGCCATGGCTTGCAAATCGGCCTGTGGGTTCCAGTCGGAATCAAAGATGACAACAGTGTCGGCAGTCATCAGGTTGATACCAAGACCACCTGCTCTGGTCGAGAGAAGGAAGCAAAAGTCATCGCTGTCTTCGGCATTGAAATGGTTGATGGCCATGCGACGGGGTCCGGCTGCGATGGTTCCATCTAATCTCTGGAACTTGTACCCTCGTAGAGAGAGGTAGTCACCAAGAATGTCAAGCATCTTGACCATCTGGCTGAAAATCAAGACTCGGTGGCCGTCCTTCTTGAGCTTGGAGAGAAGCTGATCAAGAAGCATCATCTTTCCACTGCTGGCAATCAAGCCTTTGATCTGGTCTTCGCGGCGAACGCTGCCAGCAAGCACCTTTTCCTCGGCACCTGGGAACATGTATGGATGGTTACTGATCTTCTTGAGCTCCATCATGATGTTCAGCAAAGAGTTCTTGTGACCGTTGGTCGCATCACAGAGGGCAGTGTAGTTGCGAGTGAGGATGTTCTTGTAGTAGTCCAGTTGGACATCTGACAGCTCGACGCGGATGATCTTCTCAGTCTTGGGTGGAAGATCGGATTCGACGGTTTCTTTGGTTCTTCGCAAAATGAAAGGAGCAATGGCCTTGTGGAGTTGCTGAAGCTTTTCTTGCGCATCGCTGGCAGATAAAGAGTCAAGATCCTCATCAATGTCCACCTTGCCCGGGTTCAAGAAGTCGAGTAGGGCTGACAACTCGGCTAGGTTGTTCTGGATGGGTGTTCCGGTGATCAAGACCTTGCACGGGATACCGAAGCTCACCAAGCGGCTGTACAGTTGGGATTCACGATTCTTGAGACGGTGCGCCTCGTCGACGGCAAGGGTTTGCCACTTGATGGACTGCAAGAACTGCCAGTCCTGGAGGATGAACTCATACGAGGTGACCAGGATGTTGAACTTGGGCTTCTTCGGGTTGTTATCCACAAGTAGCTCATGCTCGCGAATGATGTTTCGGGCATCTTCAGGTCCCAGATAAACGACGTAGTTAAGGTCTGGAGACCAGTTGTTGAAAGTATCACACCAGGCGGGGATGACACTGAGAGGGGCAACCACAAGTGAAGGGCCCTCCTGGTGGCGAGCGTTGCGCAGCCAGCTGAGGAATGACACGGTCTGGACTGTCTTGCCGAGACCCATCTCATCGGCGAGAATCACATTGTTACCTCTGCACCAGTTGAGGCAGAGGAAGTTAAGACCTCTCAGCTGGAACGACCGAAGTTCGCCGCCTACGATGTAGTCGGGCTGCTTTTCCAACTTGACCATCCTTGACCGTGTGTCAGGGTTGGTTTCCTTGCGGTCCGACTGCCATGAACGAGAGGCGCGGTCAAGGTATTGGTCAATCTGGTCCTGGAACATGTCGCTGATGTCCGCTGCAGCTTCCCAGGTGCACTCCTCGTAGGTGAGGCCCTTCCATTTGACAAGGTACTCGTCGCCATCTTCGCCATTTCTTGTGGCAACCACTCGCTCAACCTTGATGTAATCCTCGTAGGCCTCGTCGTCTCGTTCGCGGTCAAGGAAGAACTGCTCCTTGGTCTCGGGAGGAATGTCGTCGCCAAAGCGGATGTCCAGCTCGTAGTCAACGAACTTCTTGAAGTAATTCTCGACCTTTCTAAATCCGCGAACATTGCGAAGGTCGTCGAGTGTTTCCCAGGTGTCATGCAAGTGAGACTTGCCCTGCCATTTGATGAAGTATTCAAAATCACCTTTGGTCATGTCATAGGTCAAGTCCTGCCCGTTTATCGGGCGATACCGCACTACTTTTTCCACGTATGGGGAATCGTCGACATAGTCAACGACGTAGTTGGCAGGGGCGAGGTCATCCTCGTCTTCTTCTTCGTCAAAGTCGCTCTCTTCATAAGCTCCTTGTTGTACCTGCGCGGCGCGACGACTTGACCAGCGCTTTTCGGCGTATGCGAGAGAAGGCTGGGCCTCGCGCTGCAGTCGAGCCTTCTTCTGGAGGCTCTTGGCGCGAGCGCCGCCGTATGTGTCTGAGTCGGAGTCGGAGTCGTTTGTTGACGCTCGTAATGTCGGTGTACCTATCTTGGAAGCTAGGTGACCGTGTTAGCCTGAGTCGCAGCGATCGAGTAGAATCTGGGGAAAGGGGGTGCTTACAAGGACGGGATGTTTCTACACGTCGTCGCTTGACCGTACGACGGCTGACGGGAGGTTCGGATTCGGAGTCATCGGACTCGACCTGTCGCGACTTGGTCAGTAACGCTCCTCGAGATGGATTCAGCATGGCTACGTACGATTTTACGTTGTTCTCGAGGTCGAGTCTGCAAGTGCTTGTTAGCCAAGAAGATGGCGGTGAAAATTTTTCGCTTCTTACACTTCGTCTCAATCCATAGAGTTCTGGATTGGCCTTGATATACTCATCCTCCTCAATGGGTACTTTACGTTTCGAAGCTCTGTTCGAGTCTGTGGAGCTGGCGCGGTCCTCAACCGCGTCGTCATTCTGAGATGGCAGGCTCTCCTCCATGTCAAAGTCACCGTCCTCGGACGCGTTGTCCTCGCTGGAAGGTTCACTCTCCGACATGTGTGTATCGTCCTGGGCCATATTCGAGGTCTCGTTCGCATCGTCCGAAGGTGACGGTGATGGTTGGTCAAGCGTATGATCATGGACATCAGGGGAGTCGCTATCTGTTACATTGTCGCCTGTATCGAACGACATGCTGATTTGATTATCTGGAGATAAATGTCCATTGGAAGGACCCCCAAAAGTAGGGGTGGACATCATGATGGCGATGGCAGAGGCTACCTGCTAAGAGACGCGACGATGTTAGCCAATGTTCTGGGCCAGCAGGTGCGGTTGAGGGATTAACGGAACGAGGCGACTCTGGCGACCCAGGAATGGTGCCAAAAGCGCCCGGAAACGCGAACAACGATGGAGATGGTTCACTTGTCGCATCCCGCGTGCGTTGTAGATGGCAAGGCTGATGAAAACCCGACATCGCAATTGGGAAGCTTGGGCGGCCACGGTGTCGGGTACGGGGTCGCAGGGGCATCCGAATGAGCGAGAAGCATCGATTTCATCAAAGGGAAGCACGGTATCGCTTATATACGACTCTATGGGAGCAATATCGCGATGGAGATGGCAGGAGTCGAGGCGGGATCGACAACAGGCGACGGGCCAGCAAGCCAGCAAGGCGGCAGCGGCAAGGAGGGAGCGGGAAGGACGAGGGAAACTTACAAGTCATTAAAGAATGACATCCAGGCGGCAACCAACATCTAGATGTATCGGGAGCTTCACCGGGGGTGCTTGGCGGGATCGGAGGACGGAACGGGGGTAACGTGGGTGAAGAGGTGACGGGCGGATTCTCAGAATGCGAGGCAGGAAAAGAAGTCGAGAGGTCCGAAAAGGCAGGGCCACTCTTGTCCTAATTGGGTGATGGTCTGGGGTGGGTGCGCATCACGTGATCCAGTCCCGTCATGCGAACAACCGGACAACCTTGAAAGCTCCCGACGTAGTACAGTGAATACAAAGGGATCTTTGGCTTCTCACGGCAATATGCAGGGCTAGATTGTTAAATATTACGTTTAACATTGTATCATTTGGCGTTCTAACTTTTCTTCTCACTTTCTTGTTGAGGCGTTCGTATCCTCACAAGGAGGCTCCAAGGACCGGCCAATCATAGCGCAACACCATTACCCTAAATTTTGACAGAAGAGGTAAATTGAAATGCCTGTGGTTGAGAAACCTCTTGATCGTTCGTTGTAAGATATTTCCCTGTTTGAGGCCAATACGTTTCGTCTCTTGTTTGCTTCGAGGAGGCTTGTAGTTTGTGGCTGCCTGCTATCAGGGTAGGGATTGACACTGTTTGGGTTTGTCACTCTGTGTCAGATAAAAGGCTATTCGGGGCCCAAAGATGGAGCACTTCGGCGTGGTCACTGCCCGCTACGGGGAAGTTTACAGTGATTGGCTTTTACCTATGTTTATGGGGAAGGCCTGTTCGGCCCAGAGTGTAGTGATCTGTCTGTTTCAGTGTTGCTGCCGTCGTTCTCCGAGCTCAGGAAGTCATCAGTAATGTGCCTCATCACCTCGCCTGATTTTCAAGCATCGATAGCTACATACAAATATGCGGTCGGCATTGATCACGTGGTTCATATTGCCTGGTTCTCCTGATATGCTCAACACGTGAGATGCGACTTCTTACGCCCATGTGCATGCAACCCTAGAGTTAAACAACGAGCGCACCTGAGTCAAGTCAAGCATGCCAGTAGATAATAGTTACCAATTCGACATTTCCAGTCTTTATACACATGAACAATAATTAATTAATGCCCTAGTTTACGGTCGAGGGACGTTGCAGGGTCGGTTTTAAATGCTTAATCCCTACTTACGGGCTCGATGTGGTCCAGTCTAACAAGCTTTGCTACTGTATTGAGTCACTATTCTGACCACCAACCCATAACGTTAGTTGAAGTATGCAGTAAGCAACTGTCGGAGCAACACGGCAAATAGACACAATAGAAAAAATCGAATACATCCATCTCCAACTCGGCCAGGGCGGATGCTGATGCACGGGTGTTCGCAGGTATCCCTTGTCCACCTCAACCTTTAGGCAACGTCATAGGTAGCTGGAGCCCAACTCCCATCCACTGTAGTAGCCCCCTTGCCAGGGCGAAGCAACCGCCGGCGCCTCCCACACAAAATCGGCTCCCAAGACCCACAGCCCTGGACGACTCACAGGGCACGGATTACCACCACACGAACCTGGAACTCCCGTCGGTTGACCTGTGATCTTTTCTCCTTCTTCTTTATCCTTCGCTGTCCGTAAAGGAATCGAATAGTGCCAGCGTGCCATCGTCTCCTGCGCGCGAGAGATCCCCCCGTCTTCTCCGTCTTTGGAGCTCGAGCTCGACCTTACTTGTCCCACTTTCTCCCACACACACAAAAAAAATCCACCCCCCACCAACTTGAACTTGGACTGGAAGTTTTTCGTGTTCTTCGCCAGTCGCAACAATGTCGGACAAGCTCACACGGTATGTGCGGCTGGATGAGGAGGAGTACTCGATATAAGGGACAAGATCACAGTGACTGACATGTCAATCCAACAGTATCGCCATCGTCAACAGCGACAAGGTCCGTCCGCGATCGCCTCCCTCAAGCCAAACACGCTTTTTGCCCCGCCAAAGAAATTCTGACCCCTCCTTTTAGTGTCGCCCGCGAAAATGTCGTCAAGAGTGCAAAAAGTCGTGTCCCGTCGTCCGTAGCGGAAAGCTCTGTATCGAAGTCGCTCCCGAGTCTCGCCTCGCCTTCATCTCCGAGTCGCTCTGCATCGGTTGTGGTATCTGCCCCAAGAAGTGCCCCTTCGACGCCATCACTATCATCAACCTGCCCACCAACCTCGAGAGCCAGGTCACCCACCGTTATGGCCCCAACAGCTTCAAGTTGCATCGCCTGCCGATGCCCCGACCGGGACAGGTCCTGGGTCTTGTCGGAACCAACGGTATTGGCAAGAGTACCGCTCTCAAGATTCTGAGCGGCAAGCTGAAGCCCAACTTGGGCCGACACGACAACCCCCCCGACTGGGAGGACGTCATCAAGCACTTCCGTGGCTCCGAGCTTCAGAGTATGTAACGGCGCAAGCGTTTCCGTTGTTATTTCTTGCTGACTCCACAAATAGACTACTTCACCAAGCTTCTGGAGGATGACCTCAAGGCCGTCGTCAAGCCCCAGTATGTGGACCAGATCCCCAAGGCTGTCAGAGGCCCCAAGAAGAGCGTGCGATTCCTGATCGAGAGCCGTGCCTCGCTGGGCAACATGGAAGAGGTCGCCAACGTCCTGGAGCTGAACCACATCATGGACCGAGATGTCAACCTCCTCTCTGGTGGTGAGCTTCAGCGTTTTGCCATCGGAACTGTTGCTGTCCAGAAGGCCGATGTCTACATGTTCGATGAGCCTTCTTCCTACCTCGATGTCAAGCAGCGACTGAGTGCTGCCTTGATCATTCGCTCTCTCCTCCGAGACGACGACTACGTCATTGTCGTCGAGCACGATCTGTCTGTTCTCGACTACCTCTCCGACTACATCTGTGTCTTGTACGGTCGCCCCGCCGTTTACGGTGTCGTTACCCTGCCCCACTCGGTCCGTGAGGGTATCAACATCTTCCTTGATGGTCACATCCCCACTGAGAACTTGCGATTCCGTGACGAGTCCCTGACTTTCCGTATCGCCGAGGGTACCGACGACTTTGCCATCGACAGGTCCCGCGCCTTCACCTACCCCAAGATGGAGAAGACTCTCGGAAACTTCAAGCTCAACATTGACGCTGGTGACTTCACCGACTCGGAAATTATCGTCATGATGGGTGAGAACGGTACCGGAAAGACCACCTTCTGTCGTCTCTTGGCCGGTGCCCTCAAGCCTGACAGCAAGAAGTCGGTGCCTGAGATGAGAATCAGCATGAAGCCCCAGACCATCACCCCCAAGTTCGACGGTACTGTCCGCCAGCTCTTCTTCAAGAAGATCAAGCAGGCCTTCCTGTCTCCTCAGTTCCAGACCGATGTTGTCAAGCCCCTCAAGCTCGACGACTTTATTGACCAGGAAGTCAAGAACCTGTCCGGTGGTGAATTGCAGCGTGTCGCCATTGTCCTTGCCCTCGGTATCCCCGCTGATATCTACCTGATCGACGAGCCTTCTGCCTACCTTGATTCCGAGCAGCGTATCATTGCCTCGCGAGTCATCAAGCGATACATCATGCACTCCAAGAAGACGGCCTTCATCGTCGAGCACGATTTCATCATGGCTACCTATCTCGCCGACCGTGTCATTGTCTTTGACGGTCAGCCCGGTATCAACTCTCATGCCAACAAGCCCGAGTCCCTCCTCACCGGCTGCAACACCTTCTTGAAGAACCTCGACGTCACCTTCCGTCGTGATCCTACCAACTACCGACCTCGTATCAACAAGAACGGATCTCAGCTCGACCAGGAGCAGAAGTTGGGTGGCAACTACGTGAGTCAACCCCCACCACTAATATCTTGCGCATAACAACTAACCAACATGTATAGTTCTTCCTCGAGGAGAATCCCGATCAGAGCTAAAGGGCGTTAACAAGGAGATCTTTCCTCCCCTTGATGGTGCATCTCCCGGCGTTTGGGGCGTTCAAAACGGAAATGGGAAAAAGCAGCGCGGGGGCGGGCATGTTCGGGTTTTGGGAATAGACGACGACCACGGCGTCGGCGAGGATGACGATCCTGATGGATAACGACGGCGACGGCAGCGTATCCCCTGTTGTCTGATCCTACGAAGAAGAGCCGGTCTCGCTGGAGAGCAGTTTTGTTTTTTGATCTTTTTGTACTTGTCGTTTCTTACATGTCTTGCCTGACTCTTCAAGGTCCTTGATTGAGGACAGCTTGATGAGTATATGGGAAGAGCGAGACCGGACTGCTTCGTAGACTGAGGGACAATGGATCAAGTAGGATCACTGCCGTCTTGGGTTTCCTACCTCGCGGGAAACAACCCCAGAAGAAAGATGGCTGTCAGTTAGTTTTACCATATTCACAATCACAACAGAAAATTGGATCGTCAAAGAGGGAGCCCTCGCATGAAATAATGACAAGTCTTAATGTCCTGACTAACTATCACTACCTGAGTCTTATCATCTATCCTTCCATCCAAGCAACTCCGCCACTACCCATAGGTTTTTTTTTTACGCATATAAACTCACAGACCAAAAGACCTAAAAGAAGGAAAAGGAAAAGAGGATGATTGGGAGAGACACATACTGGCCAGACAAGAATTGTGCTTGTGCTTGTGGGGGAGCAACGTGGTCGCCATCTGTTTCCACCGCTGCGGCACCGGGCGGCCATGGCGACGAGAAGCCGCAAGCCTGTACTCGAGAGTCATCTCGCCCAACAGACAGACGTGCCGGGGGATTGACGGTGCCGGTACGTACTAGGAATGAGTGCAGGTGCATGCCAGCCATCAACTGTATGAGAGGATCGAACCCCGTGTTTACTTTAATCCTCCTCAATCTCGCCCTCCTCACTTCCGGAATGGACGTCCTTGGATGGGGGTGGAGGTGTCTTTTTGCGAGGGCGCTCTTCAGGGCGCGGCTCAGCACGCGGTGGAGTACGCTCCCGTGATCGATCTCTTCTCAATCGCTGTAATCCGTGTCAACTATCAATGCCTTCTAGCTGTTCAGTGGAGTCTTCGTACCTTGGAGTCTCGCGAGTCGCGGCGAGTGTAGTCGTCTTCGTCATCAGGACGTCGGCGTCGAGAACCTGATGGGCGTTCATCATAAGGAAGCTCATCATACGAACCTCGGTCAATACGTCGGCGATACAGCCTCTCGCGTTCGTCTTCCCGGTCTCTCCGCTCACGCTCGTAGTGGCCATCGTCATCGCGACGCGAGCGAGAGTGACGGTCGTAGTCTCGGTCTCGGTCTCGCTCACGGTCGCGCTCCCGTTCCCGTTCGCGGCGCGGCGGCGGCGGCGGCGGCGGCGACAGGCGACCTCGGTCAGATCCCAAAAGGCCTTCTGCCATGGTCGATTTCCGGTGGTTACGCTCTCGCTCAGCAATGGCCTTGCGTCTGTCCGCTTCGTAGGCATCTGGCTCCGGGCTGCGACTACGTCGAGAACCACGTCCACCGCTTCGATGAGATCGCTCACCTCTGGATCGGTCCCTCTCGCGACGGTGCAAGTCCCGCTCGCTGGACATGCGATCACGCCGTCGGTAGCTTCGGTCTGCTTCCTCTTCCTTTTCTCGCAGCCGTCGGATGTGCTTGTCAAAGGCGCTTCGTCGAGCGTCCTCAGAAGTAATGGCCTGGAACTCGTCTGATTTGAGAAGTCGAGGTCGTACCTTGTCATACGTGTCATTCAAAGTGATGGGTGGTTCCATGCGCTTCATGTACGCGCGCAGATCGTCAACGGCTCTACGTTGATGGCGCTCTGACTGGCGATCGTCGTCCCGCTTAGATGAGCGTTTCTCGCGCAGCTACCGCTTGTTAGTCTGGATACAGTAGCAGATAGGCAAGTGTACTTACTCGATCAAAAATGAGTTTGAGAATATCGGGTTCAATGTTAGCAGTCCGTCGATCATCGTTCATGATGGAGAGGAACTCGTCAAAATCGCTCGTAGGCGTGAGATCAAACCGCTTGTCCTGAAAGTTGTTAGAACGGCAAGATGGGAGAATTCGTCGATTACTCACTTCCAAAACGTCAAGCACGTCATTCCTGGGTACACGCAAACCGCGCTCTTCGTCTTCGACAATATCCCAGAACAGCTCCTGAGGAGTCGAGCCAGCTTGGCCAAGCATGTTGAGGTATCGTTCGTCTTTCTCAATATGGGGGAAGATCTGGCTCCATTTCGTGCCGGCGTTGATCTTGCCATCTCGGCGAAGCTCACCGAGGAGGGCCTTGAACGCATCTCGCGCCTTACGCTCCTTGCGAAACTTCTTGTTCTTCTCTTCCTGTTTGGTGTCGTTGAACTTGCGCTCCAGGGCCTTCATATGGTTTTGAAAGGCAGTCAAGATGTCAAACTTGGTGAGAGCCTGGTACTTCTCGTCATTCTGAAAGGGCGGGGTGGATGAGATGATACCTTGAGCATCAGCCCAGCGAGTGTACGGTTCCAGGTTGAGCTTGGGCAAAAGATCAATGAGTCCGTCCATAGCGTTCTTCCTCAGGGATGTCTGCTCCTCGGCGTGCGCCTTCTTGAGCCCGATGATGTACTCTTCAAACAACTGACGGCGCTCGCCCTCGTCGCTGGTAGAACGGAAAATGGTTTCGCCTTCGATGATGGGGCGGGCAGTCTTCCAGCGGGTGTAGTGAACGATCTCGGGATGCCTCTTAAGCATAGTCTCGAAGTCAGCCCGGAGCTTCGCTAGCCTTTCCTTGGCGCGCTCCTTGTCCTGAATGACCATGTCCTGACAATACTTATCGAACGCGGCCTTGCGATCCTTGGGATCCTTGATGGCGCGGAACTGAGGATCTCGGGCAGTTGCTCGGATACCCTGCTCCCAGGTCCAATCTGGCTGGACCCCACTTCGTCGTAGGAGCTTGGTGAAGGCCGCCTCAGCCTCCTCGGCAGTGGCATATTCGGGGTCATTCGTGGCGGGGACAAAAGCCTGGACCTTGGGGTCGTTTCCGTACGTGATCTGCCGGGACTCGGGATAGACGTCGCGCTGGTCGCGATGCTGGTCGCGATGCTGGTCGTAGGAACCGTGCGAGTATCCGCCAGGACCACCGGCACCGGCGCTGGCGGGAGGCGTGTAGGGAGTCGCGGAAGCTGGGGTCGCGGGCTTGCTCGTTGCGCCGAGCGCGTTCTTATAAACGTCGGGCATTTCCCATGAACTCTGCTTCGTCTCAGTGTTATACCAGTACTTTCGACCTCCCTCCGCCGTGTACTCCTTCCAGGGTTGGTTCGCAAGGGCGCGCTTGAAACATGTCAGCATGACAGCGCACAGCATACAACGGAATGGTAAGTCTAACCTCGGCCGAGCTCATCATATCCTCAGGCTTGGTCCATTGGGTAACCTTGGTAGTCGCATTGTAGTAGTAGGCTCGTCCATCGGGCGTATGGTGCTCTTGCCAAGCCGAGGCAGGCTGGCCGTAGGGAGAGCCGTAACCGTTCATCGTGAGGCTAGGGCGACGTCGCGCGAGAGGAATAAAGCGATGATCGGATAGATGCAAAAAATGCGACGCGTCTCGAGTGAAGCGACTGTGCGCCAAGCTTCTCCCGCCGTCAAGAGCGATGGCAATGGTGTTGGAGTTTGAGTCGCGATTGTCGAAATTAGAGGTTGTTTGCTGGAGCCACAACTTTTTGGTGCACGGACCAGACGTTGAGCTTGAGCGATTACATAATCAATTTATCTTGAGGACCACGTCGGTCTATGTAACAACAAAGGGGGTGTAACCAACGTCTTGACTTACACGGCTGGTCCGACGAACGGAGTGAAAGGTGTAATTCGAAAAGGAGGCAAAATACTGGAGATTTGATATTTGGTTGAATCTTTCAGTCCGTTGCAAAAAGTCTCACCCGGCCCTTCGCCGCCACCATGTCCGACTCGGAAGCAACCCCGGAGCCAGAGTTCGAGGCTGACTCTCTCACCAACTTTGGCATCAAACTCATTTCTGATCCCACCACTGACTTTGCGGAGCAATCGCAACTGACATACCTTATACCTTCAGAGACTAATCTGGATTTGGAGTCGGCTTTCAGAGATCTTGAGCCGGGCAAGTCAATACTCGACTCACTAGAGCGTCGGGACTCTTTGTTCTTTGGTGAGCTATTCGTTGTACCTCTGGTCTTAGACACTATGTCACTAACTCTTGCAACTAGATGAAACGGTTGATGTACTTCTTCTCTTGAGAACACCATGGAAGGATGAAGCATCGCTCCGGTCTCACCTCAGCCGGCTAGTGATATCAGTTGAGGCTCAGGTGGTCAATAGCAAGACTCATGGTCGGGATAATTCTGTATCGGAGACCATCTTCTCAGGCACAGTTCCGGATATCAACGACCCCTTCATCATCGTTGATGAAGATGAGGAGGAAGACGATGACGACGATGATGATGAGGATGACGAAGACGAAGAGAGCGATGATGATACCAAGCCGACCGTTAAACATGTCTACGCCGCATGGAAACTACCCGTCTTTCTAGGCCGGCCTCGTGCACGTGTCTCTACGCCATCCGTCATTTTCACCGCCTCCGCAAGCCTCAAACCCGATGTCTCAGCCGATCTCGTCGGGCGAGGGAGCGGCTATCTCCAAAGCGGAGTTCCCTCGGGCTTCAACCTCCTCGAGTCCTTTGGAAACGACGTCGCCCTCGGCGGTGCCAAGCCTCGCCTCTCCGCCCTCCGGGTGTCCAGGGTCGCGCCCGTTACGGGCTCGCAGGACCTCACCAAGCATATCCGCGCGCTACCTCAGGTTGAGCACAAGATCTTTCCCGTTGTGCATACCCGGATTCGTTTTTCGCGGCCGACCACGGCACCAACCAGCGCTGCTTTGATTGCTCTGCTCGAGGTTGACTTTACGGCTCATTTCGAGTGTGAGATTTCATTAGGCAAGATCGACTTGTCTATCCATGATGCCACTGTGGAGAGTCTCAATGAGGACGCGGGCATGGAACTACCGCTCAGCTGTGTGTCCCACGACCATATCACATTCTTCTATCGCATTGCTCCCCGAGAGTACGACGTTTCACCAAAGAATCCTATGCGAGACCTGGATATTTCCATCTCAGCTACCGCCCAAGTTATTCCTGGCCGCTGCACTCCTCGCCTGACCATGACATGGACAACTCATATTGACTTTACTCTCCCTGTCAATCCTGGCTACGGCACGTCCACGACTGGGACGGGCATTGTCCGCTCCCACCGCCCCTCGCAGCTCTCCATAACGGGTCAAGCTGTGCAACATCTCAAGTCTCCATCCATCATTCGCCCAGATGCCTTGCCTGCTCTCGAGGCTGCTACGGCCAACACGGATATCCCAGTCCCAGAGCTCGGCATCACCATGACCTTCACCGGCCCGTCCGAACCCGTGCATCCCGGCGAAGTCTTCTCCTGGACCGTCTACGTTGTCAACCGTGTCACGGAGAAGAACACGCTACCCCCTCGCAAGCTGGCCCTGGTTGCAGTTCCTAAGCGTCGAAGAACTGAGCTACGTATGACACGCCCTCCTTCGGTAGGGGGCCGACGACGTGGCGAGAAAGACATCGCGGATGCCGTCACTGATGAGAATGTGTTACATGCACTGCAAAAGAATGCCCTTGTCGAGTCTACCGATGTAGTATGCCTCAGCGCCGATACTCGAGTTGGACCGCTTGCACCAGGCGCTTGTCACGTTGTTGAGCTTCAGTTCCTTGCTCTACAAGAGGGCGTCGTGGGCTTGGAAGCAATTCGTGTGGTGGATTTGGGATCAAATGAGCACGTCGATATTAGAGACCTGCCTACCATGCTTGTAGAACCAGCTGCAGCATGAGATGCTGGAAATAATGTACAAGTCTCTGTCTTTGACTACCATGCTGGTATGATGCATGTCATCTCAAATGTCGTTATCCATACCGGAATCTTGCCACAAGCCTAACGCCATCTAATGCTATATCCCTCCGGCCTTTATATCGTATGCGCCGAATGAAAACACCGCTGTAACATGCTCCGTAAACAACTCATAACAGGTCATCCATGTCATCGTCCCATCCCAATTGCTGGTAAATCGACATTGGCTTTGCGGGCGCAATATTCTGGTCCTCGGCGTTGTTGATGCTCTTTGACGTAGCCTTTACGGGCGTGGCCAATATTCCTTCGTCTCGCGATGGTGTAAAACTGACCCTTCGCTTTTGTTCTCTGGGTGCGAAAAGATCTGCTGTTGATACATTCCTCCTCTCCATTAGCGGCGACGAGGGCGGGAACGGCAACACATCCTCCTCTTTGGTAGGTCGGCGCAGAAAGTTTGAGCCACCTTTTGTTGGTGTATCCCCAATTCTTTCAAAGTCTGGGGTTGGGCTTCGGCGGAAGGCGTCTCGGTGACCTGCACGTAGGCCCGTGGACGGAATCATAGAGGGCATACTTGAAGGGGGGATGACCTCCTCCGCGCCCATCATGGGGACGTCTACTGTCTCAGACTTTGATGCAAATACGTCCCTGAACCGGTTATTTGCTGGTGTAGCCTTGACGACCGAAGCGCCAAGGGAGCTCCGGGCAGGCTTTCTGACTTCTAGAAATTGTTAGCATGATGCCCTAATAGAATAATAAGGTAGTTGTAGACTCACTCTTTGCCGAAAGGCTGACATTCGCTCGGCGTTCTGCCGCCTCAGCCAACGCCTTTCCAACGACTTCGCGGTTGGGTTTTCTCAAGGAAGAGATGGCATCCTTCAGCTCAGCCTCGACTTGGGCCTTCTTGCTGGCTCTTGCATCCTGCAGGTTGGACATGCTGCTGCTCCGTGAGAGTAACCCGCTTCTCCTGTTCAAGAGATCAGGCTCAGCCTTCAATGCTGACTTGATTGCCGCAGAGTCGCTCGCTTCCCGCTTGATTCCTGGTAGAGATGTGGACGTTGCAGAACGCATAAGAGCAATCATGTTGCTAGGCCCTCTGGACACACTTCGTCGAGATTGTTGCTCTGTCGAGAGCGCTCTTTGCAGTGTTCTTGTTGGCTTGCCAGGTGTAGGACGCTTGGTGACTGCGCCTGGTCTCTGATCGCGCTTACTTGACGATCGCTTCAAAGACCCAGACTTGGAAGGCTTAACGATGACAGGACCGCCCAATTTTCGATTGATCGAGTCACACAGTTCGGGAAGTCGGTGGGAGAAGCTGCTCAAGTTAGACATTGTATATCTCCAGATCACGATGTTTATAAACTCACAATGGCACAATAATGTCCACACAAAAGTCTTTGAGAGGCTCCGACGAGGCCTTCTGTTGAGGCTGACCATCCTGAGCCTGAGAGACCTGAGAATCCTCGAGAAGCAACTGCTCGTCAGAGGCGGTGGACTGCCAGATGGTCAAGCGATCGGCATGCACATCTACCAGGACAGGAAGATTGTGCTTGTTCCGCTTCTTCGCAGGAGGAGGTGCCATGTCGTTTTGGGACTCCGTAACACCAGGCAAGGGTGGCAATTGGCTATCTTCAGCATCCTCGGCAGGTTTCAATGGTGTCAATGCCAAGATCTCGAGGATGAGGATCATCTGAAGCTGGGTTTCTCGGGTGCGTAGCATCGAAGTGAGCGACTTTATCTGCTGAATGGGCACATCGAACTCGTCCTCTCTCAGCTCAGGCTTGTTTGCGGTCCACCACTTTCTGATATGCTCATCCTCGTGTGGATAGAGGCCAGACTTGCCAATCTTCATCTTCTTGGCTCGGCGTTTCCTCTTGCATCCTTCGTCAGAGCTATCAATGGCCGTCTTCAGTTTGGCGATGAGTTCAGGGATAGTATCGCGGTACTTCTTGTCGATTTGTACCGTGGTCAGGACTAGACCCTTGAGGAACTCGATCAGATCGCCCATGTCCAAGCTGGACTCGAGATCGAGGTGGAAAGCAGAACGAGCCCGGGAGAGTGGTCCTTTAGCAAAGTAGGCGAGCGGACCCTAGACACGTTAGCTATAGACCGAGGCTGAAAACTAAGTGTTCGTACCATGGACTTGTACAACGCGTCAAAGTACTGCGCTCTAAGGGCATCAAAAATCTCATCGGCAGTTTGTTGTGGAGGCGGCTCCTCGGGGTTGATCGAGGCTGAAGGCACTGCTGGCTTGGCATTCTCAGTTGGTATCACTGCAAGTTCCTCCTTCATGAGAACTGGTGATGGTAGCTTCGTTTCCATGGGAACGGCAGCATCCGATTTTCCATCATGCCTCTCAGATTCTGCCAAGGTCGAAACAGACTGCGACCTTGGCCTTTTTCGAACAAGGGACTGAATAGCCTCAATGGCAGCCCGCTTCATCTTTTGGTCCTTGTGCAGTTGTGGCGTTGTGATGGCCGAGGATGCGGTTTGGCTCTGGGATTCGAGTTTGACGGGTGGCCGCAGGCGCTCGTGGCAAACGGCGGAGGCATCCTTGGCGAATTCTTCCAAATTTACCCAAGATCCCAATCTGAATACAACGTATAATCCATTCTCCTGTCGTTCAAGGGCGTAGACAGCGCGGCTGGACTCCTTCCTGGCAAGGAGGACCACTGGGACTGAGCCCATGCGGCTCTCCAGGTCGAGGATTTTGACATGGGCCTCATAGAATCGGTGCGAAGATAGATCGATGTTGGATGCATGGATATCGATACATGATAACGGGAGATACTGGCGAGGTAGGACCATCAACGGGTGGAGGACGCGAGGTTGAATGTGCAGGTTTGGGGGATGTGGCTGTCGATGACGATCAGCATGTCTGTGTACACAGCAGGTACCCGAGTATTAGCAAAAACAAACGCCTAGGACACGTACCTTGAGAGCAATTGAGGGCTTTAAAAGATGCTCCATGGTGACAGAGTCGGCCCTCTTCCTCTTGCGCTGCTCAGGAGAACGGAGCTCATCTTTCTGATTTGAGCTACCCTCAGAGCTTGGCGTCAAAATCCTCGACCGCGGCGGACGCGACGACGCGTCTGTGCCAACGAGGGCGGAAGAGGACATGGAAACGGCAGTGTTTTCATTCGACGCGGGCCATTTGAAAGTATGTAGAGCTCAAAGAATACGTTAGAATATATAAGCGTGACCGCGAGACCGAGAAAACTGCCGTTGTTATGATAAAGGGATGCTGTCGTGAGCTGGTGAGTTAAAGTGGTTTCTTTGGCGTGTGCGCGGTTGTGCCACGAGCGGAGCGGAGCGGGCGGGATTTTGGGCGGTGACGTCGGGTTTGGCAGGTGCCCGTGTTTTCGGTTGCCTGCAGTCACGTCCAATCGCACCGCGTCCGGGCGACTACAGTTGACAGGTCGCCTGCGATAGGCTCTGCAACCACTGAAGCCCGCTAAAGACTAAGCGCCCAGACGCTGCAGACCACATTGACTCTGAACAAGTACATCAAGACATGGATAAACATTTTCAAACTTGGAATCATGCGATTTCTAATGCATATCATTTTCATGCATATTTATTAATAGACCTGTCAGTGAACAATTTGCATAGACCATCCTTGCAAAGTCCTGTCAATGGATGTCTTGGACATGCCTTTTGACAGCCCTGGCGCAGCTCAACCCGAAACAATGACAGCCTGCCTACCTATCCAATTTCAAACTGAGACAAGATAAAGGGTTTCTATTAGTAGGTCGAAGCTCCTTCCTAGGGCAAGCATCTTCATTCTATGACATGACGGGGTACTGGTTCAACATCCATTCACACTTAGCTCCGTGCCAGACCCCAGGTGTCCATCTTGACATGGAAACGCTTGGTCCAAGGTCTTCCAGCATTCCTGCCCTTTATTTGAACCAGTAATGAGAGACGAACGGATGAAAAACCGCCCACTTGGGTAATAAAGAGAGTTCAAGAATCCAGTTCGAGAGCTTGATGAGTTTTCGTGATTGGCTCGCTCAACAGCCAGCTACCAGCACACTCCCAAGACTTGTTCATCACACACCAATCTGCCAAGAATATCAATCTCGATTGGGAGACCCGTTCGCCCACAATCCCGGCCTGGAGACTTCATGATCCTCAAGATATCCACATTGTCGTGCTAGCTGGATAGCTTATAGCCACAGCCCTTTAAGTCGTCCCGCCCTGGTTGGCTCACCCAAAGCCCCACGCGTTGCTGCAAGGGCAGCTTCAGCAAAGTTGGCCGTCCCTTGCGTTAGTTGGGCGATGCCCATCCAGGGCAGCCTTTGTAGAAAGGGAAGAAAAACCGTCAGTCTTCAAAGTGTATCTCTGTAACCGAAGGCCGTTTTTTATCATCGTTCGGTGTGCCGTCAGAGTTTTTTCTTTTCAAGATGAAAAAAAAAAACACCTTTGAAAGCCGAGCAATGCAAGTGGCTTGTTGTGTGATGTGCATCTCCAAGGGAAGGGGAGAAACCGGTTTGGCTGTCAGCTCAGCCTGGCCAAGAAACAGAAAAATGTTTCTGACGCGACTTGGCCAAATCTCGTTTATTGCACCCACAGTTACCCTCGATCGGTAATCTCAACCGCCCTTGATCGATCCGGCACAATCCCCAGCACTTGCAGTGTCGATCCCCCGCGGCTCCATCCTTCCCTCCCCTTCCCTTCCCTTCCCATTGCAGGACCAAGAAATTTGGCTGTTCGGGTGGGGCCTTGTCCGGGGTGGGTCACCGAGGTTCCCGGTTCCCCCTCCACTCGCTCGGTTTATCCCGTTCGGAGTGTGGCCGGGTCCCCGGCTTGTACGACGA
The DNA here is from genome assembly GCF_050370095.1 of Fusarium phalaenopsidis. Taxonomy (NCBI): domain Eukaryota; kingdom Fungi; phylum Ascomycota; class Sordariomycetes; order Hypocreales; family Nectriaceae; genus Fusarium; species Fusarium phalaenopsidis. Next base: position 2,744,884 of record NW_028145404.1, read on the forward strand.
CGGACGGGCGTTGTGACACCCGCTTCCAATTCATCCTCATTAGACTTTATCGACTGTCGCCCGCCCACCCGGCTTCCCCTCCCGTTCCTGTTTAGGACGGGCGACCTGATGGGAAAGGAATGTGCTGCACCACCACGAGAATCATAGAGTTTGAGGCTTGCCCCGAATTCTCGCGCCGTCGCGGTTGGACCTGGCTGCCGTCGTTTGTCGTCCATTTAACCTCGACTCTATCTCCTGTTGGTGGCTCCAAGTCAACGTTAGGGGGATCGCATCACAAGTCTTCCCCGATGAACCATCCGGTGATCATGTTACCTTCCGTGACATCACCGGTGGATCATTGAAGATGAGGTCACATGGATTCTTTTTAGCTTTGGAAACGTTTTGTCTTGATTGGATTTGTCTTTTTGGGGGCTCTATTCTCCTGGCTGCTGGCCCTCTAACAGTCCTGGCATCCGTATGTCGTTACTCTCCAGATGAGACTTGACGAGGCTGTCTATGCCCGCCGTCTCCTCCAACTTGTGAGCTGGCGCTCTATCTCTGTCGCATCCCCTCATGAAATGTTTTTCCACAAAGCTTCCCAAGTCACCCCGTTATGCTCCCCTATGTTCAACCCAGAGCGCCGACCTGTACCGTCCTCCCATTACATTAGGGTATGATGCCTTTTTTATGTTCATTCGTGAAATACCAGAAAGACAGAGACAAATAGAAAGTGGATGGGGGTCGATAGCAGCAACAACGGCCATCATCGATTGATATGGAAGCTAGACAAGGAACACCCAGTCCGTATTGTACAATCTCCCATCGAGAAACATGAATGGATATCGCTATAATGCAAAATTTGATAAAATCACAGTCCGCTGATGATAAGTGACGTGTGCGTTCGTGTACGTATGTTTGAGGTAGGTGGGTAAAGGAGATGGTTGCTTCTTCGGCTCGTTATGTGAAGCTCGATGGTGTCATGTTCATGAACTGCACATTCTGCTGGCCTGGCGAGGAGTGTGCTGAGGCAGAAGCATCGTCGGACCAGTTGTACTCGGCGTTGCCGCCAGCGTAGCCAAAGTAGGCGGGTCCCATCTGGGCACCATAGGAAGGTGTCTGAGGCTGACTAGAACAGTTGTTGGAAAGGTAGTTGGGCACTTGGCCTGATGCTCCGGGCATGTCAAAGTCGTTGGGGAAACCACCCAGTCCAGGAGTCACTAGGGGCTCGTCTGATACTGCAACTTCGTATGTTGAGTCGGTGTTGTAGAGGTTGTCCATGACACCAGGTGTGGTGGGCGGTGTTCGGAGAGTTGGGTCGTGAAGGGCGAGATCCATGGGATACTTCTCCTCGTATGCCACCGTGCTGGAGGGTGTGGCCTCACACAATCCTTGCTGAGTTGTGACAACAGGTGTGTTGGGAGTGGGAGGTGCGATCGTTGTGGCTCCCGTGAAGTTGGGAGAACGGTTGAGCTGCAGGAGCATGTCCGGGTTGCGATCAAAGTATGGGCTTCGAGGTCCGCCTGAGGGCTTGCTGATGCGACCAACTCCTGTGGCCGAAGCAACACGACGAATAGAGTTGCCGACGTCTGCCCTTCTTCCCATGTCTACCCCAGTTCTAGGGGCACATGCCGAGTAGCTGCGAGAAGCATTGATAGCAAGCTGAGGGGGTCGTCGGTTTCGTCGAGAGGCAATGTCCATGGCGGGTGACGGCTTCAGCGGCGCCATGGGCTGGGCGGCCTCGTTGACAGCAAGACTGCTGTTGGTATACAGATACTGCTCCTGCACAGGAGATGCGGATAGTCTGTTAGGGACGGGGAAGCACTGCTGTGGCAGGCAAGGGGTGGGCTCATCCTCCTCGTTAGGCACAATCAGTTGAGGATACTGACCATAGCTAGAGACCGAGACAGGTTCGGGAGTCGCCTTGGCCGAAACACCCAGGGGCGAGCTAGCACCGAAATCCGACTGGCTGGCATCGGTCTCGCTGTCCTGCTCTGATGTGGACAGGTCTGTAGGTCCAGCCTTGACAGCATGTTGCACGGGGAAGGGGGCGCTCGAGACAACTCGATCGCACCGCCGTTCATCGTCAGAGTAGACACCAGCTTCGTTGGCAGCCTTCTCCTTCTCCATCTTCTGCTTGGCAGCATATTCACGGATGTTCTTCTCCTTCTTTTCCCGTGCTCGCCGGTTCTGGAACCAGTTCTGTCATCAAGTTAGCCATGAATGAATCTGGTTGGAAGGGCTCAAGTAACAAACGTTGATGCGGGCATTGTCGACTCTCATGGACTCGGCCAGGGCCTTCTTGGTGCTGCTGTTGGGCTTGTGATTCTTCTGGAACTCGGCCTCGAGGATCTCAACCTCTTCCTTGGAGAGGCGAGGCTTTGTCTCAGTTGTCCTAGACATCTGGTGATGATGGAGGAGGTGACCTTGGTGGGCATTGTACAGCTCCATCGACTCCGGGAGGTAAGCGGCATAACTGGGCAGCTGCTGAGAATATCTGGGGTATTGGTTGTTGGCGGCACCGTGGTAGCCCCAGCCAGACCATTGGGGCTGATGGTAGGAACCCATGTTCTCCATCATGGGCTACTTGTGTGGAATGTGGGAGGTAGTCTGGTGGTGGTGGTTGGAATGAGGGTTCAGTCCCGCGTGGGATCGTCTTGGTCGAGACCTGTTTGGTCTATGAAGCGTCGATGGAGATTGAACGAGTGGCGGATTGGATCCTGACAACTTCAAGCAAAGAATGACTTGGTGAGAGCAAGACGTTGGACGATATCAAAGAGACAAAAAGAGTGAAGATGTCGTGGGTGATCGGAGGTGGTTGAGAGTGGTGGATTCGAGTCGTCTTTTGAATAGGCGCTGATGGATGTCAAGTGGTCCTGGGCAAGCGAGAAGGGTACCGCAATGGTGAGACAAAGCTCACTTAAAACTGCCCTCTTAAGGATGAAGTAGACGAAGGAGGTCTTTGGTCGGAAGGGAAAACAGTCATGGAGGATGGGAGGGGCGTGGGAGGGTAAAAGAATGAAAGACATGTACGCGTTGCGGACGCCGGAGCTACACACAGCACACAGCCAGCCTGGGCCTTGGAAACACCGGCAGTCATCTGGCCCCGTCATGACGGTCTGCGAGATGGCGTGTGGGTTCGCACCCGAGTGAACTGGGGTGGAGGAGAGCAATCAGACCCCTGGATCCCAACCACAGACTGTGGCCGGGGGAGGAGATCACATCCGCCATCGCGGCGAGGGCTTCGGTACAGGGAGTACCCAGGAGAGCTCTAGCCCAAGGTCTCCTCAAGGGCAGAGTCGCAGCGGCTCCACGCTCTGGGTACCGGCGGGAGGGTACACAGCAGTCCTCAGCAGTCCGGGCGCGACGCTCTGGCCAGGTACTTTGGGAAACTTGGGTTCCAGGTCCCAAGCTGGAGGCTCGTCGTCAAGCTCATCCCTGCTTTCAACCCCTGTCCGCCCTGGCCCGCCCACAACCCTTGCCAGCGACAAGGCTACCCGAGTGTTTTCACTAGGAATGCACCCCGGGCGTCTGCAGGCACAGGGCCGGCGAGGGAGCGCACCGCGCCGACCTATCCTGCCGTCGTGGCGGCGCCTTGTCCACCAACTTAGGCCACTCCCTATCTCCCTCCGAAGCCTCCCTCGGAGGGCTTGGCCCAGCATCGCGAGGATTGGGTCACCAACCTGGCGGGATTGGGCCGGCGAGTCCCGCGCCCACCTGGTTTTGGCCGCGATAGGGATTGGGTCTCCTGGCCCTATGCTCCAAGGAGTCTGCGAGGGCTGCCATAGTGGAGGCCGCGCGCTAGAAATGTCGTACCTAGCTCAAGGGGCTGATGCGCCTTTGCACAAGCTGGCGCTGGCAGGGCGGCGAAGGAGGCGGACCTGTCCATCGCTTGTTGATGCCATCGCCGTGCCGTAATCTTTTGTCCGAGGAAGGTTGTTGCACAGCCATGCCCACACCTGAGTCGTGGTCAAGATCTGGGCATGGTTCTGTGTCGTGCTGGGCCGTAGGGGCGCCGAGAGATGACTCGAAGGGAAGGGGAGCTTCCACACACCGGCTCCCTGGCCACATAACCGACCATCCAAGGTCAGGCAGTCTGGACATCAACGACCCGACAACTTGCGGGGAGACAGGCCTGCGCAAGGTTCCGGTGAGTGACACCATTCGCCATGGATACGGTTGGTAAGAGCTATAATGCAGATAGCAGGTGAGATCCCAGCCCGTGAGGGCCTAGACGGCGCGTCAAAGCAAGGTGATGAGCACCTGGTCTGGTCTTTGGAGTCGGGATATCCAAGCAGATCCGGGCCCGAGCTGAGGTGCGGTGCGGTGCGGTGCGTGACCGGGACAGTGCGAGCACGGGTAGCCGGCCAGAAGCCCCCGCAGGTCCCAGCGCTTGCAGTGGGCTGCTGTCAGCAGTCCTACAGGGGGCAAGGGGCACCATTCCCAGTGCATTCGGGTGCTGTGGTCGCTGCAGGCGTGCCTCCCCTAGGCGGAGTAGAGCACAGTCGCAGGAACGGAGCTGCACGGATGAGCGACCAGGTGCCTACCGTGCATTCCTTCCTTAACCCGACTCGGGAGAGCGCAGAAGGACGACGTCCCGAAACAGAGAGTGCTTTCCGTTTCTAGTTCTTCAAGTCTCTAGCTCGCTGGCCCTTGACGCAGGTTGCTATTTGCCACTTCACACCATACACTTTCAAACCTCAACAGTCGATGCCGTATTCTCATGACGGCCTGGCCTGCGATCACTTCATGGCTTGCTTTTTTTAATACTTTCATCCTATAGAAGCAATCTCATTCCTGTGCAAGGCACTCCTAGCATCTCTGGTCAGCTTGTCCTGGTCTCTTGCCGCACAAATGTGATCCTGACGGCTATTGTATCCTATTGGGGCACACAGCTGGCAAATTAAGCACCCGCCATTGTGTCCCCGATGCAGCACAGCAGCGCCATGGGTGTCGGTCGTGACGGCTGGCGGATGGCGGATGGCGGATGGCACAGGATCCCTTCGGAGCTGTGCAACCACACCGCAGTTGATCGCGCCAGCATCGTCCGCTCCGAGATACCCCCATGTAAAGGGTTTGCGATTCTCGCAAAAGACTCCATCAATCCCCGCCGCCAGTCCACAGTCTTGAATTTCGGCCTCGGGACGCTTGGCTCGTCGTTCGCACCAAGCAAGTGAGCACCAAGACAAACGCAGTACGTACCGTCCAGGCCCCGAAGCTAAGAAGTTTCTTCCAGCGTCCCGATCTCGACCGCTGAGAAAGGCGGCGTGAGTCGACCGACAACACACGGACAACCCCAGAACCCCTGATTGTTGGGCGACCCCCATGCAGCGAGCGAGGCAGATGTGAGAATCCAGACTCACCAAAGCGCACAGCTCTTCTTCGACGATGGAACTGGTGTTAGCGGAGCGCAAGCGATGGTAGCAATGTAACCCTCGACCATTCAGCTGGGCGAAGTGTTGGCCGTCAGTCTCAGCCTTCCCCAGCCTCTGTGCGACGCTGGAAGCGATGGCATCGGCAACCTCTTCTCGTTCTTTGGCGCCCACTCAACACCGCTCAAGGGGAGCATGGGGCGACAGTGACAGCTCTGGGTGGTGGCACGGCCGAGGGAGATGCTAGCCGTTGACAGTGCTCACGTCCGACCTTGTTGTTCATCACGCAGTGATGGATATCGGGCATCTCAAGTTGGTGTCTCTAGGGGCGTGGCACGATCGGCAGCGAAACAACGGCTTGCGTGAAGTTGTGTAAGCGGCTTGACACCACACCTGCAGTGTACCGCTCCGGTTTCCAGCAAGTTGGTTCTTCGGCTCTTGACATTTCCGAGTCCAAGAAACTGTCGTACGGCTCTGTGGCGATATTCAGGCCATCATGCATGCAAATCCATCTGATTGTCTTCGCGTCATTATGTTTCGCCCACAGAGAGTGTATCAACTTCGAACAACCACTCGTTGACGACATTGAGAGGCTGCTCAAAGACGTGGGCAGCAGCAACCCACCAACAAGGTTCGCCCATCTGGACGATCAAAGCCACGACCGGTGAAAAGGTGCAAGGGAACAAGCGGTTGGCCCTTGGCGGGCCCATCCGCAAATTGCGCACCTGCAGGACAGAGACGCCAGGGCTGGCACCAATGCAGTGGGGAGATTGGGGATGTATCCGTGAAGAGGCTTGAGGGGCAGACGACGGATAGTCCCAATTGAGTCGAATACACGGCGCATCAATGTTCGAAGGAAAGGCCTGCCAGCGGAATTGATGGTGGATCGTTCAGTCGCTGGCCACCCATGTGCCTCAACGGTGCTCAATGGCATGCGAATCAACGGCATGGATTAAGCGACGATTTGGACACTCACTTGAGTCTCGCCGGCCGGGGCGGGTCACCGGAGACGACAACAGCACAGGGGTGGGGACATGCCACCTTTTCCCAAACAGGCAGTGCCCTGGAGCTGGAGAAGCGCTCAGGACCTGGTCAGCCTTGAGAGCTGGAGGTGATGTATCGATCGAAAGCATGGTACAGCACAGCAGCGCCGTCATCGTGCTTCTGGTTCGCGAGAATACGCCAATATGAGGGTTACACGAGCCCGGCTGGTGTGTGCCGCTGAGATTCGGGGTCGTAAACCGCTGTGTGTTGTACCAATGAGTGGAACCTACCTGTCCAGCACATTCGCCGATTCCCTCATCACACTGCCCTCGTCGGCCGACCATACCATGGATCACTAAACACTGGTTACCAACGGAGCTCAGGGGAAGAATCCGAGCAGCCGTGTTCTCGGCGCGCTGGAGTCAGTGACGCCGTTTCACCATCTTCAACCATGTCTCCTCCGTTGCGCGTTCACGATGCCAGCAGTTGATTGATACTCTCAGTGCAGGGAGGCACATCTTCACCCTGACCAATCCCAAAAGGAAGACGAATGCTTGGGAGCAGTGGGCCATTCTCCATTCTGAAGTGTGCTGCACATCCACTTCTCAGGTACCGGGTGGGGTAAAAGCAGAACAAACCTCACGGCACAACCGAAGAGAACGGTCTCGACTTTCAATTAGGCCCGCGTGAGGGTGAGAAATCCGTACTCGCACCCGCTTAGGGCGGCTTCTAAGGGAGCGCGTTTCCTTTTTTCACTCGTCCCCGAGGAAAAACATAGCCGCTTTCAACTGAAGTTGAGAAGCAACCGTCTGTTGGTGCCAGATGCGGAATTGTTGGTGTTGTCGGAAGGGAAACGGATGTGTCACATCATGCTGGGTGCCTTTGTAGCGAGTACCAGGACGGTCATTGCTTGCCCAGGTCCAAGACGGATGATCTCCATAAGATGTGCACTATTATGCCCCCATAAGGCCCAACTCGAGAGCTTAAGCATTTGGAGCGGGGGCAGAAGCCCATATCTTGGCATAAGTTCCAAGGTGGGAGGTGCTTGAGGGTTAATTACTCCATATCTGCGGCATCTTCCGTGCCGAGGAGAGGAGCAATGGTCAAGACCACAGGCCTGGATTGCTAACGACCAAGACGCAGGAAAGGATGGCCACCGTTCACGGGATCAACGGTAGCCGGTGGGCCAAAACGGCGGCGATGGCGCCGAGGCACAAGAGTCCCGACCCCCAAGTGATCCGACAGCCTTGCCTTTGCTCCCGGGTATACCTGTTCCGGGGAGAAGGGCGGGGGCAGATCTTGTCGATCACCTCGACCATTGCGTCGTGGGTGCGGCTCTGGACCGTCATCAGGCTGCATTGCTGATCCTTTCAAGCAGAAGGCATCCAAAACCAGCAGTGCATCGAGTCCAGATCAGGCAATCGAGGAGCGCTCACAACTTCGACCCCTTCCCAGCTGAGAATGCTGAGCTGACTGCAGGACACTGTTCCTGATTGAGCTGCCAATTGAGCGACAACCAGCACTTTCATCCCCCCTCGGCACTTACAAGTTGAGGACGTCACCCAGTCCAGTACGGTCTATTCTCTTTCCCCACGTCGACAGCTGCTCGAGTCTGCCTGCAGGCGTAGCAAGTGTCGGCCTTCTTCGACCAATACCACGCTCCGCAGAGTGGGCCTTCGGCGACTACTTGCTACCAAGCGGTGCACAGCGCAACATCGCGCAAAAAAGAGTGCAGCACTGGCGAGGACCAGAGGCTCCGATTGAATCCAAATCCTGGAAATTCCAGGATCATGGCTATAGCTGAACCCGTCCCTCGGTTACGAGCACCGGGCGCTAGAAACACGGGCCGCGATATCACCCTGAGCTGCATTCTGCTGCGACGACAGTGGCGGAGAGACCGAGGCGACAGAGTCTGGGAGCGAAACGGCCATCTTGAAAAACGTACGATTTAGAAAGGTTGTGGACGTCTGTGAGCGAAACAGGACCCCGTTTTGTGGTGTTTCCGGGGAGCCCCTCAGCCGCCCGCCTGGTGTTGAACAAGCACAACGGCTGCCTCATCAGAGACAATGTCTCAGAACCGCTGCGGAGCCTAGCATCTACGGCCCATTGATTGGCTGCTGCCTTGCGAGTTTTGAGCCCTGGGCTTAGCGCCGATGAGGAAAGGCTGGTCTGCCATGTCTCCCTGCCCGTTGAGCGTCGCCCAATGCAGCAATATCACCGATCTTTTCCTCCGGAAGCTTGCCCTCCGCCGGGCGCCTGGAGCCGTCCAGGCGAGATAGGGCAACTACAGTCTCCAACTTTGATCCGACAACCCAAACACCACTATACAGCTTCGCAGAGGCTATTCTACACGATCTAGGTAAATGTCAACAACCAGATGGTTGCAACCTTTGAGATAAGATTCAAACGCCAGACCCAAGGACCAGGTCATGGTCATCCGCCGCATTGGTAATACTGTAGCGGCCAAATGGAGACAGAGTGGGATCGTTGGAGGTGCTAGCGAGTAGTTACCAGTACGCTGGAAAGCTCTAGGCTGTGGCGAGTCACTCCCACGTCAAGCTCCATCCATCTAGGCAGCTCCTGAGCCATTCAGGCCAGCCCCAAGGTGATGCGAAAGTCCGAAGCCCCTGTTCGATGGCTTGCAGCTAGCGCTGAACTCACTCTCTCTGTCTGCGCCTCTTCTCAACTCGATCGTACGGGATCCTATCTCGGCAATCCAACCTCAAATCCCCAATAACCTTTGAACCCAGTTCCCTGCACCTTTCACCAACAGGATGACGAACACTCAGTGCGACGTGAAGGGCACGGTTCGTTCTTTGCCATCAGCATTCGTCGGATTGCTTCCGGCAGAGCACATGAACCCATACTGGCACAGGCGTCTCACAATACAAGAGGGAGCTAGGTGACACAAATTTCCTCTAAATGGCATGGCGAGATCTTGCAATTAACTTTTCAACAAGACCACGAGGGTTGCCAGGTTGCTGGGGAAGGATATGCACCTGAACCCTGTGCCTCAGGGACAAGGTATATTGAAGCCTGTCGTCGGGCGTGCCGTTGGGGAAAGAAGGCTCTATCAAACGAAAGGTTCGAGACGGCGGAGGTTCTTGGGGATTTGTTTGGTCTCCTTGGCGCATGCGCTGCAGGAGGGTGAGCTCAAGGCGCAAAGCTCATGCCCATGCCTTTTCCAGACAGCGCATTGGGCGGTCTTCTTCCCCGAGTACACGGAGGGTACAAGAGAGCGCCGTACCGTCAAGGATCATGGGGGATCAGACGACAGAAAACGACGAGGGGGGCCAGCAAGCAGCCCCAAAGAAGCACCGGGGACAGGGGTCAGGGGGTGCCGCGTTTCTCAACTTGTCCAGCAAGGCCAGAAGCGGATCCCTCCCACACGTGGCCAGCAAGCCTCGGCGGTGGCACTAGTCCCTCTCAGGACTCTCTGCTGCTCGTGCAGCAGTAAAGTTGTTTCTAAGGCCTTGACTTTGGGCTGGGTGAGGGTTCTTGGCGTTTCTCTCCAGTTGAGCGTGAAGTGGGAAGAAGAAGCCGATCACCAGTGAAAGCGATGCCGCGGCTGCCTCGCGAAACAAGACGAAAATCTCGTTCCGAGTCCAGGCCCAAGGTACCAGGCACAAGATCCGCAAAGTCTGGGTGCCGTATATGCCGACACTTGGTGATGAGCCGCCCAGGAAGCCAAGACAGGCGGACGCAAAGTTGGAGATGGTGTACAAGCGCCCAAGTTCCAAACTCATCAAAGCTCCAACATCAACAATCATCACGTAACGGCACTGGCCTTCCCAAATAGGGAACCTGGGAGAAGACAAGCTCACACAAGTGGAGTCGGGCCGGACGGGGCTCCGGTCTGTTCGGACTCCCGTACGGAGTTTGGGGTCTTCGGCCATGGAGATATTGACCATTCGCTCCGGCCTCTCTGCTCCCATGCCTACGACTCCCACCACTATGTCCGGACCCGTCCAAAACCCAGTACTCGCCAAACCGAATCCGCGCCGAAGTGGGGCGATGGAGGCGGCTGGCAACTGACTCGCTAACGGTTGCTTCACTTGGGAGCCGCTCCGTTGACCTGGAGCACATAGGGGTTCAGAGCCATTGCTTCTTATCGACAAGACGCAAACCACAGTCGTGGTGTTTTACCTCATGTCCGTACTCTAGGACGAGTTGAGTGTTTTTGCCGGGAAAGGGGGATACCCATCAGTGTCGCGAGATTCAGCCCACAGGGCGGTCTCGTCTAGTTTCTTTCTTTTTTCTCTCGCTTACTTGATATCTCTCGCTGTCATGAGGCGATGTGTTGGCATAACAGATTTCTTTTCGCAGCACCGGCAGGCTGGGGGTTGCAAAAACACGCCATGCTGCCAGTGCTCGGACTCTTACTCAACAAGAGTCTTTTTGGGCCTCTTTTTTCTCTCGGCCAGGGCTGCAAGAATAAGGAGAAAGACATGCGTACGCATGAAGTGTGCCCACGCACGTTAGGCTGACGAAACAACAAAGCAAATCGGTTTAGCATCTGGAACATGGCAAAGCCCGCCATGGAGTGGCTGCGGCTGGCGCATGAGGCCAGAGGAGACCAAATCTCCTTTACGCCAGCCACCATCACGGACTACGACACGAATCGAGAGGGCGTCTGCATCTATGGCGGGTTTCCAGGGGGCTGGCGCTGGCCCTAAGAGACTAGGAAGCGAGAATCCAACCAGCCGGGATTTCGTGGGGCGATGGGGTTGTGGAAGAACGATGAATTGCATCCTTTTTCGAACGATAGGGCGGGTGCCAAGAGTCGGACGGCCATTGACTACACTACTACTGCAGCCTACGTACGTCTGTATACGCACGCACGCGCGACGGTGTTTTTCCCATTCACATCTATGTGCATTGGCATTATTTACTCTGGCCGCGCAAGAGCCCCCGTGTGCCCGGCCGTCTCCGATAATGTGGATGCACAGATGAGTGTCCAGATCCCGATGGATCCTGATCCTACCGGAAGATCTCCCTTTGTTTCCAGCCTGGGCCTCCTGGCTTCCCCTGGCCCAACGTGAGTAGTTGCAAGGGGGGCCGGCAAACAGTAATCACCACACAACACCAGAGGTTTGTTTACACTGAGGGAGTTCCAAATCACCACTCCCTTCGCTTCACGTCTAGCGCCGTGGCGGACATTGGAAGCAAAGCCACCAGATCAGCCTCATGTCACTACCCGCCCCTTTACGAAGGATAGCGACCTCATTGACAGCTACGCCGGCGTACGGGACCTTGCAGCCTACGCTTGTGGCCGTGAGATGATGGCACGAGATTACCGTCGCCGGTCGAAGCCCGGATCTCGATTTGCTGCAACAAGACAGGTCGCCCATGACTGAGGGTATCCCGGCGTGCAGGATTCACGGGAAGGCCGTCATGTTGTGCAACCAAGCTTAAGATTACAGCTCTCATCTCATCTGCCACCGCAATCCTTTGCGCTGTCCAACGTGATGAAAGACTTTTTTTGTCATTTATCTGCCCTGATGCTATTTTGGTGTTGGTTCAGGCCTCGGGATGTATGTCACCAGCCCAGAGGTGATTTCACGCACTTGGATCCTCCTGGGTGATAGGTGCTGCCTGTCAGTCCAACCTCAACAGTTTGCTTTTTCCGTTCCACCCTCCTCGGGCATGGTCCCTAGAAAGGAATGACTGGAGTGAACTGAACTGAACCGTATCGTACCTGCAGACTGCAACACGACAATAGGTAGGACAAAAAGCTCCGCCTTTGTGATACCGCCACAGGTCCGGCTCGGGCGCTGGAAGCGTCTCGCGACGCCGGCGGTTTTGCGAGTCTTTGTGCCCAGGCTTGCCAAGATGCCCTCATCACCCTTTGTTTACCATCTCGTCGCGTCAGGGGCACGGGTGCCCAATCTCCTTGAGTCAGCAACGTGTGACAGCGTGGGGAGAAAGGGTGGGAAAGGGGAGAAGAAAAATCGACGCGCCAACCAACGGTTTTCGCCTTTGCAGACACAATTGCCCACATCGCCTTCTCTTCCCTGCCTACGAAGTTCTCCCCTCCCCTTCCCCGCTTGACGCATGAGTGGGCTCAATGTTGGCTGCCCTTGAGCTTCCCTGGCGAACTCGGGAACGGTGCGATGACAGCCGGCAACCGAGACATTTCCAATCGGCTCCAACAGGGCAGCACCAGGCATGCTACAGGTCCGAGGATAGGCTAACGTGGAGCGGCGCGATCGCTGGGCGCGCTTGACTGTGGGAAGACAAGGCAAGACAGGGCGGCGCCCGTTTGTCTCGCTGGGTAGCGCAATCGGGACACGGGGGACAGTTGATGCCGAAAAGCAATGTTGGACAAGACAAGACAAAGAGAGCATGAACTGCATGCAACGAGAAACCGCTTGCTCAGTCAGAGGTGGCTTTGAGAGGTCTCACTTGTGTGGGCTGCGGGTGGAGATGAGGCGTGGAAGGTCGCGATGATCCAGGCCGGACAATGGTGACAAAGACTGGAGCCCTTGTCTCGCCCTGAATGTCTGAGTTTCCAGGTGCCTGGGCAGCTGGGTGATGAAGGCTCCACGTCAAGGATCTACCACCAGAGTCTCCCTCAAGCATGTGGTTTCCGTACTCGACGGAATATCTTCACTGGGTCTCACTGCACGTTGAGAGGCCGCTTCGTTTAGGCGTGTCGATCATCGATCATCGTGGGTCAGGACGAGATGGAGATCCCCAGGGAGATGAGATGAGGGCAAGTGCCGAGGGACAGACAGCTGATGATGTCAAGATGCCCTCTCTAGGGCGACGATCGCTGGCCTAACGTTGTCTATTTTCCCTGCAAGACCCAACCAACGCCCGTCCGTCTATCAACTGAAGATTCTGTCACGATGATGAAATCGAGCGATTTCCTCCCTGGCGGGTTCCATCTTGTCCAACAAGCCCTCCCTTGGGCGCAGAGTTCCACTTCCCATCTCCCCCGTCTCTGGGTCTGTCAATATTGGACTCAGAGTCTGAGGGCATTCGAAACCTCAATCGTCACCCTGCCTCCCTCGGTTCGGAGCACCTTGACGGAGGACAGATCCTGGACCACCCAGTCTGGCTCGGCGGCGACGACCTGCTCGACCGTATGGCTCGTCACAAGCCCGAGGACCTTGCACCCAGCCGCCTTACCCGCGCGAATTCCGGCCGGGCTATCCTCAAGCACGAGGACCTCAGCATCCTCTCTTTGGAGGTCGAGACGCTCGCGGCCGAGGCGATAGCATGCGGGGTCTGGCTTCCCAACCTCGACAGACTCGGCCGTGACGAGACGATCCGACGGCGGTGTGGGCAGGTCTCGAGCACGGAGCCATCCGGTTACGAGGGGTACAGTACCGGATGTGACGATCGCCCAGGGGCTAGAATCGGCGATGAGAGCCTCGAGCATGGAGCGGGCGCCCGGGATCTCGACAGCTTCATGGCCGTGGTACTTTGGAAGTCGGCCTTCCATCTCTCTCACGTCTGTCAAAAGATCAGCAGCTGCTCGCCGTGGTAGTTCCGTGGGCCGAGCCTAGTCAACCAGGGAGTGGATTGATGCTCAAGAGTGAGGCGGTTGGCCTATGTGTCTGTGGACTGGTGGAAAATAACGCAACTTACAGTCCCAATTGGCTTTTTCGGGGGCTAGGATTTTGAGGATGTCTATGCTGCGGCGTCCATGAGAAGTCTCTAGGATGACCTCGGGCGCAACTCCTATCTCGTTGCCGATCCTGGTGGGATGTCAACTGGTCGGTCCGATGGCGGGTGCAAGTGCACTGTACTCACGTTTCCCAGTGCTTAACTACGGCTTCTGTGGAGTCGATGATGGTTCCATCCATATCAAAGAGGAAGCCATCGAAGGTGATCTCCTGCGGCGGCAGCGAGTAGTCCGGGTGTGAACCCATGTTGTGTGTATGTGTTTTTGGTGTTGGGGTGGTGAGTCAAAGGTGACCGGCTGATGATAAGGCCAGTTTCGTAACGTAGTTGGGCAAGTCGGCTTCTAGTTTCGATGTATGTAAGTTATGTAGGGTGCGGGTTGGCTATTTTATATCTTTGTCGTGGCCGTCGTAATGATGAAAAGGTTTTGGCAGGTATGGATGAATAGGTGAAGCCAAGGTGACCTCGTGGTTGGCTCGTTTTGGTAGCTCCGCTCACCGAGGCGGTATTTCCGCAGAGGTAAAGTGGGGAGCTGACGATGATATTGTCATCAACGAGTTGAAGATGTTGGTAATGAAGTCTAAATGATGAATAGAATTCATTTGGCATAGGTGACGATATTTGGCTGAGTGTTTCGTCGCTGATAGGTCCGTGGGCTATTATTTCGGCGCATGCGCAGGGTGCTGGCCAGGATCAAGTGTGTAGGTTAACGATGAAAGTACTCAGCCATACTACACAACAAACAACATTGATGAATGCATATGCGAACTTGGCCTTTTCGGTCAAGAACCTGACTTGAATTCCCACTAGAATGGAGGTCATCTATGCAGCAGGTGAAGTTCAAGTTAGCTCTAGTATGAGAGTGGAAGGCTGGTACACCCACTCCATCTGACAGTAGAACTACCTAATGATAACGCCGACAGGTGGTTGCAGCACATCAGGCAGGCAATAGACCAATCAAGCCAAACACTTCCGAAACCAACCGCAGATTCGCCACTACCAATCCATATAATTCCCACAACTTTATAGTTGGAATGTGAGCTCAATAGGTGTGAACCCGAGACTCAAATTCTGTGGCACCTACCCTAGATCTTCCGATTCCGGTTGGTTGCCGCTTTAGGAAATCAGTATATGAAGATGCGGGGAGGGTCCTTGGGGGGTTCAAGCCTCCTCTCGACCATAGCACCCGCGTCGGGGATCTTTGTATTAAAGCGAGCTGAGCTGGGACGTGCTGTGCCTGGAAGCAGCATCCATCCGTTGCAAGACGGGGTCC
Source organism: Fusarium phalaenopsidis (assembly GCF_050370095.1). NCBI lineage: Eukaryota > Fungi > Ascomycota > Sordariomycetes > Hypocreales > Nectriaceae > Fusarium > Fusarium phalaenopsidis. The sequence goes on from NW_028145404.1 coordinate 2,760,121, forward strand.
AGTGGCAGTTCTCGTCGTCGGTGGTGTTTGATGCCGTGCCCTCGACTGACAACCCGCTTCTCCCAGCCTCAGGTGATGACGAACACTGACCCCCCACGGGTATAATAACCTTGGATATCCCCCCATCTCCTGCCCCCAGAAGGAACAGGAATCATACACGATGGGTTCGCAGATAGGGGATCCGGATGAGTTGACGGTTCTCGTCACGGGCTTTGGTGTACGTCTATCCTTCTCCCTCCTCCCCCGCATACGCATCACGACGCCACTGTCACGCGAGATACACGAGCTTGTTTGATATCACAGCTGCTGACGCGGGTTACGAGCAGCCCTTTAGGGAGCAGTATCCCATAAACCCCTCGTGGGAGATTGCCAGCGGTCTGCCCTCCCACCTGCCGCCGCTGCGGGCAAAGAACCCGAACTCGCGGCACGTCGCCGTTGCGCTGCCCGAGGTGCGCATCCTGGTGCACCCGGAGCCGATCCGCGTCAACTATCGCGTCGTGAGGGACCTGGTGCCGACGTTTTACAGCGGACAGCGGATTGACCTGGTGATCCACATTGGCATGGCGGGCCCGCGGCCGTTTTACTGCATCGAGAGGAGGGGGCATCGTGATGGGTACAAGCACACTGACGTTGATGGCGAGAGGCCTGATGAGGAGGAGGAGCGTAAGCCTGGGAGCGATTGGCCGTGGCGGGGATTGCCCGAGGAGATTGAGACGGAGCTGAACGTGGAAGACGTGCTTGAGCGATGGCAGGCACACAGTTCGGTAAGTCGTGACGGAGAGGAGGATTGCGTTTGCCGATGCTGATACTATCGCAGGAGGATATGGACCTTCGCATTTCCGAGGACGCGGGGAGGTATCTGTGCGACTTTATCTACTACTCGAGCCTCGCCGAGCTGTGGAAGCTGCAGCAGCCAAGAAAGGTGGTGTTTCTTCATGTGCCGGCCGACGCATCGCATCAGAGCATCGAGAAAGGACGAGAGTTGGCCGTGAATTTGATACGGTCCATTGTCGAGAGCGAGACGGACAAGTCGCGGGAGGAGTAAGGGGGACATGTCAGCGTGTATGCATACGGGAGTTTGTATATCTTTTGTTTCTATCAATGACATCACAAGCCGAGGTTTTCACTACAAAATGCAATTCGGCGACTTGTATGCATCGTTCGCCGACCTGATGAGGGCATCCAATGGAACCGGCTTACAAAATATTCTGCGTGATAGGTTGAATTTAGTAATCCGCCCCGGGCCTCGGAGATGCCGCCGCGACTGGATTGCGGAAATCGGGGACGGGAATATATATCTAGGCCGGATCCTGATAAGACCAACTCCACCTGGGGATATATAGAACTGGACTTTGCATCTTTAACCTACAATTACTCACATAAACTCAACTCTCTGTTATTCAACCATCACAATGTGCAAGAAGGCCACCTGCGGAACCTGCAGTAAGTAACCCCCCCTCACCACCAAAAACACCACTAAAACCCCCTCCTAGACAAGACCTCCTGGTGGGGATGCGGCAGCCACATCTCGTCCGTCCTCGACAGCGTCCCCGCCGCTGAACGCTGCGAGTGCGAGCCCAAGGTCGAGGTCGGAGGAAACTCATACCCTCCCATGGCGGCGTCGCCCAACTGACTCATCCGCAACGCCGCGGCGCTGGTGCTGTGGACGCGTGGGAAGAAGGCCGTGTGGTCGCCTACAGGTGTTGTTGAAGAACCGCTGTGATTAAGGGATGGAATGATTTGATGAGGCGTGGCGTTGGGAGGTGAATAGAAAGATAACCCGGAGATGAGCTCGGTACCGTGGAGTTGGGTTGAGTTGAGTTGAGTTGCCAAAGACAAGATCGGTCAAGTCGAATAGAATGTCTACAGACCAGTAACAAACCGTTCTATCAAAGTGACCATATCCCAAAGTGTATATATATCTGAGATCTCCAACTACACCCTCATTCTTATCTCCTTCTGGCACCCCCACCAGCACCAGCATCACCCCTCTCTGCCAAACTCACCACCTCCTGGATGCCAGCCGCCTCCTGCTCTTCCTCCAGTGCCACAATCTCCTCACGGCAGTCCCACCACTTTTCTTCACTGAGCTCGTACGCCTTGGCCTTGATCTCCTTGATGGCCATGGTCTCAGGCTGGATGTTTTTCCACCGGAGGCTCGTCATCAGGATTTCCTGCCACTCGGCTGATGTGCGTGAAAAGAACTCGCGTCGGCTCTCGAAAGGCTGTCACATTGTCAGAATGATCTCGAAACGGGGTAAAATATGATGCGGAAACTTACTCTGGGGTGTGGGAGTCCGTCATCCACAGAAGTGGCTGTGGTCTCAGTCTCGTCATCCTCCGATGCGGCTACCGAAGGCTCCGAGGAAGCCTCTGAAGAAACTTCGGAAACTTCATCCTGCTTCTTCTTGCGCTTGCTAGGTGTGAACATTTGAGTTGTCTCTTCCTCCTCCTCCTCATCCTCATCGTCCTCGTCGTCTTCATCATCCTCATCTTCAGACTCCTGCAATAATTATTAGCTTTGGAGCTGCAAGTTAAGAGCAAGCAACTCACAATCCAGTCCTCGACAGGTCGGGTAAAGATCTCCTTGCACCCGTCCATCTTTCCTAGATCAATGGCGTACAGATCGTCAAAGGTAAACTCTCGATCCCCCTTTTCAAAGGTACCGCCGTAGATGTAGAGAACATCATCCTGGACAGCCAGCTGAGCGTTGAATCTCATATGCGGGGGTTCCATGGTTACTGGCATCTCCCTTGCTGGTTTCTCATCCTCTTCCTCTTCCTTCTTGGCAAGTTCAATGTCATCGGCGTCCTCAAGCGAGGCACCCGTTTCGAGGGCGGCAAGTTGCCTGAGAAGCTCCTCCTCGTTTGCCTGAGCTCGTCCACGACGTCCACCCCGAGGCTCGGGGGCGGCTTTCTTTTGCTGACGGGGCTTACGGAGACCCATGGGCATGAAACGGTTGCGCTCAATGTTCCAGGCAAACAGCTGATTGAAGAACTCACTGTCCATACCCTCCTCGCTCTGCTCAACGTCGTGTACTCCGCCAAACATGATGCCGCGACCCTTGTGCCAAGTCATAGTTGCTCCAGCTCGAGTAGGGTTTGGCGCGTTGGCCGGCTTCTTTCGCCTCTCCCATCGAACTGCAGGGGGAGTGTTGGGGCTGGCATCAGTAGGGGGCTGGGTGATCCTGAGGTAGAAGCAGTCCTCGTGGACCTTAGGGATCAGGACGTTTCGCTGGGCTTGACTGGGTCCCTTGTTACCCTTTTGCTTGACATTCACTGTCGCCTTGACTCGCGAGTAGCCTCCATACAGGGCCGCGCCCTGCTCATGGGGAAGCAGGGTGAAAGATGATCGAGCGTCTGGCTTGAGCTGCGCAGGAGGCAGCTGAGGGGAGTGCCACACAAAGTTGATGGTGTCAAAGATCCAGAGGTCAGCCAGGTACTTTGTCTGATTCGAAGTATCCTGAAAGCCGCCAAAAAGGATGATGTACTGCTTCCAGTAGGTCATGCGGTGACCGCTCCGAGCAGAAGGGCTCTTGTCCTTGCCCTTGACCTCGATCTTTGTCCACTCCCTTGTTGCAGGCTCCAGCCTCCAAAAGTCCGAGTAATGATGGAAAGTTCCCTGCTTGGGGGAAGAAAACTCTCCGCCAAAGAGGTAGACGTGGTTTGGGTTACCAGCTCGGGTCCAGGCATGGCCAGATCGAGGAAGGGGGGCGTTGGGCGAGGTGACGCAGCGCCACTCATCACGGCTGATGTTGTAGATGTTCAAGTCGTTGTAGAACTGGGCGAGAGAACCGTTAAAGTACTCCCCACCAAACAGCAAAAGAGTGTTGCTGTCATGAGGAGAGGCCATCAAAGTCGACGCAGCTCGAGCCCTTGGCGGCGCCTCACAGACCGTCTCTGTGATCTTGAGGAACTGTTCCTGCTGGCGACGATACTCCTCGAGCACCTCATCAAGATCAACATCCTCGGCGTCACTGCCCTCGATCTTGGCAGCCTTGGTCTTGGCCTTCTTTTCTCCCTTGCTGGCCTGCTTGGCCGCCTTCTCAGCCTGACAGAGGGGGTCAACATCTCAGCGTCGAACGATGGAGGGGCAATATTTGGATGGAGGGGTAGTAGACATGGAGGGGCAAAGCATCTTCGCACCTTTTTGGCCTTTTTGGCGTCGTTATTCTTCTTCTTGTCCTTGGCCATTTTCACGGGATATTGCTCGCACTGTGGATCAGTCCTGGGAAGCTTGGGATTTGAGGCGAAAATCCTGCGCGTGGATGGGGTTGCTCGAGGTTTTGATCAAGTCAAATTCTACCATTCACGACACAGTGTCATTTACATGACATGTACTGTATTTCAACCCAACGGCAACAACGAGCCTGACGAAGAAAGGAAAGGGGAGGTTACTAGAACTGACAAAGGCTGAAGCGGATAAAAGGGATAGTTTTCATCATCTCAATGATTCCATCTTGATGGTCTTTAACGTTTCACAGATCGTGCATGCAGAAGGGTGAACAAGGCCGCGCATCCAGAAGCATCAGTATGACCAAAGCTCTGTTTGCGAGGTGTGAATAAGAGCAAATTGTCCTTGTCCTGAATTCGAATTAAATGACGCTTGTTCTATAAATTATATCTGACATTCCCCTCTTTGACCGACCGCACAATCGTGGGATCCAGCTGTTGGACACTGAATATTCCCACATCTCGAATAATCACCTCCCTCAAATGGCCGAGACGCCTTCCAGAGGTACCTGACCTATTCATCCTTCTAGCGCCACTGACTTTGATACTCACTCGCTGGCTTGTTTCGGATAGCTTCCTGGTAGGTAGGCCACCATGGCCTTGCTGGCACCCTCCATGCAGTACTGGACCACCTCGACCTTGCGATCAGGAGGCGCCAACTTGGCAATTTGCCGAATGTCGCTCGTCCGGGGTAAGAAGAGGGCGTGATCCAGCCTCTTGTATGCATTGTGCAGGTCGCCGAGGTTGTACGGCTGCATGTCGTACAGGTTAAACACCTCGTCGGTTCGATACCCGGGACCTCCCCATGGCGGGCTCGCAAACAGCACCGTCTCGTCCAGGTTGACCCTTAGGTCTGGATGGAGCTCCTCTGGGCGGTTGAAGAGCTTGTCGAGGAACTCGAAGCTGTCTCCGAGGACCCAGGTGATAATGCCTGGTTCAATTCCGTAGACTTTGGAGTTGTTTTGGGCACAGGCAAGAGTTGAAGGGTCGCGTTCAACTGAGATGATGCGGCTCCATCGTTCTGAGAGGGTGAATGCGATGGTGTTTCCACCGGCGCCGGCAAATACGTCGATGAGAATGTGCTTCTTCTTGTCGGTACCGTACATGTCATGGGCGACTTGACTAGGAATATGTTAGGTACAGCTGCCATGAGAGAGTGAAGAGGGGACGGGACTCACTTGGCTACTGGCTCAGGAGTAACGCCAAACCAGGCATCGTCTGTCATGTAAACGCCATAGTCGTAGAGGGAAAAGATTGAATATCGTTGGGCGAAATATCTGAAAAGCATTAGCACAATCCCCCCTGAAAAAGATTTTTGTTATGTCTCACTTTTGAATGTCCCAAGGCACCTCGTGTTTGCCCTCATAATGAAAGCAATCTTCATTGAGAGGGAGCTCCTCTGCTGGGCTCATCGAGTACTCTGCATCCCCCGACGCCATCTCCACCTCTTGGCTGCCCATGATATTCACCTCGTTTGATGTAGACAGATCCGATCAGGTATCATCCTGCGTCAAGTGTAAAAAACTTAGTTTTAACCTCGAGACACTCGTGGCGAGGCAGCTCAAGAGAAAAGGATGGATGAAATTCAGCGCGAGGCTGCCAAATCTAGCTCCCCACAGTACCCACCCACATCGGGACTAGCGCCTTGGCAAACAGCGCCAGAGCTGCAAGGCTGTGCTCGATGGTGACAGCTTGCTCCACGACCCGCCCTTGGAGCTGCAGTGTCGCTGTCCTTCTGACCCAAGACATAACAGCTTTTAACACCCTTCTCCAACCCTATCAGTATTACGACCGGCATATCGAACCTCCCAAAGCGCCATGTTCAATGCGCTGAATCGTTTCATCTCGCGCTTGGACGGAGATGTCCAGCAGCAGAGGCGAGAGGAACGGGGCTCGTTTGGCTTCCAGGTCTTGAGGAACACCAACCTCGAGCTTGCTGTCGAGCCCTGGTTCGACTTTATTGTTGGCATCAACGGACGACCTATTGTACGTACTCTGACCAACCAGCTACTTAGACAAACTCCCGCTAATACACTCAGGATAACCCTGAGCCCGCCTTGTTCTCCCAAGAAGTGAGGAACTGCGCGGGCAGCACAGTCACCCTCGGGCTATGGAACGCAAAGGTAGAGACACCCGTTGTCCATCTCTTAAGCAGCCTACTCACCATCTTCCAGGGCCAACGGACTAGGGAATTGCACGTCCCGGTTCCTGTAGACACGGCGTCGCTCGGCCTCTCCCTCCAATACGCTCCGCTTGCTCTCGCCGCCAACATCTGGCACGTCCTCGATGTCCCCGCCAACTCCCCCGCTGATGTCGCCGGCCTCTTGCCCTATAGCGACTACATCCTGGGCAGCCCTGAGGGTGCTTTGTATGGCGAAGGTGGTCTGGGTGAGCTCGTCGAGGACTTTATCGGTCGGCCGATGCGCATCTGGGTTTACAACAACGAGTACAACGTCACGAGGGAGGTCACAATACAGCCTAGCCGGGATTGGGGTGGCCAGGGTGCTCTGGGCTGCGTTCTTGGTTACGGCGCCCTCCACCGGATACCGCCTCCTCTGAGTGAGCCTGTCGATGCACCAGGCGAGACCATGTTTGATGGAGGTATCAACGAGAAGAGCGCAGACATCTTTGTGCCCGCTGTTGGGGTGCCTGCTGTTGGAGCTGGAACCACAGAGACACCGCCTCCTCCTTCTGGGGATTTCCTCGTTCCAGCTCAGATGATTGGCACATCTCCCGTGAGCGCGCCGCCAAGAGGAGGACACAAGAAGAAGGAACGTCACGGTCACAGTCCCAACAGGATGATGGACGACTACTTTAAGGAGGAGGAGGAAAAGAGCCGAGCCGTTGACAATGCTCCGTCAACCACAGGCTCACCACTCCCTCCTCCGCCAAAAGCACACGGCCCCCCCAGGGCGTCTCCCAAGCCGGAGGCACAGGCGGCTGGAGGTGAAGCAGAATGAGTCCATGGCAAAGTAGCATGCATGTATAAATGATTCCCCCCTTGTTGACGTTGACCTGATCTATTTCCTCGCTTTCTTGCTGGCAAACTTTTTAAAGACTTTCGTGAAATGCCGTCTAGTATTGTACACTGCCTGTTGGGTCCGACATGTCCCCCAGGAAGCCCCTATTCCACATGCAGGGCGATGCTGTCCGTTCTCGATACTCTAGTTGATGAAGTTGACACAGAAGAAATGCAGGATCAAGCTGCAGACGACGTAGTCGGCGAATGCTCTGAGGCAGAGTTAGATATATGCCTAGAAACGGCAGTTGGGAAACGAACCTCTCGGGAGACACTGAAGGGAACTCGGTCTTGTTGGACTGGCTGGTCTGAACTCGCAATGAAGCTGGGTACCACGTCAGCACCCCCTTTACTTGAATACAGACAAGAATACATACCCGTCAGGACAAACTGTCCAACCGTAGCCGAGAAACCAGACAGGAAAGCGTTGAAAGGCTGTATGCTCGTTAGTATCTGGTACGTCTCGCATGATGCGCCCGGAACCTACGTAATTGCCAGCAAGCACACAGTAGAGGAACTGGAGAGCTCCAACGGCCACGAGGAAGACGAGGAAGACGTCAATCAGCTTGGTGCGCTGGGGGGTATCCTGGATGTAGTGGTCGTAGATGTTCTGCAGCACCTTGTCCCAGCTATCACCGCTCTTCTTAGGCTTTGGCTGAGAGGCCGAGGCGGGTGCGGCAGCGCTGGCCTGCGCAGTAGCAGCGGCCGTGGGGGTGATGTCGCGGGCGTTCTTCTTGGGCGCCATGATGCTCTCTCGATCGAAGGAGGGGAGTTGACAGTTGGGGGTGATCGGTCGAAGCGGGCACGTGTATGTGAAGTTGGTGATGGATCGCGGCTTGGAGATAGTTGGTGGTGGTTCATGCTGGTGCAAGCCAGAGCTCCAGATGGACACGAAAGCTCCAAGGTGGGTCGAGACGTGATTGGTCGATATGGTGACGCTAGAATCCGGGGGTCGGGCCCACTTTCGCCGACCCGTTGATGTCGTCAACTTGAATGCCCCGAGCTCCGACGAGCTTCCATCTGTCTTTTGTATTTATTCGTGGTTAAACTTGAAATTGGTTCTTGTTCACTTTAAACTAGCATATCAAGGGGATCAATTACCCACGAGATCATCCAATTGAACTAGAAGCACTCACAATGGTTGGTCTCCAGCTTCATCTCCTGTCTCACTGACTGACACCTGCCATAGGCGGCTCCCAACTTCCACGACCTCGAGATCCCGGCCTATGTACTGGGTGCCGTGACTGCCGGTGGCGGTATCATGGGGTATGCGCGCACGCGGTCCGTTCCATCCATTGTCGCAGGCTGCGCCGTTGGCCTCTTGTGTAAGTCTAGGCCACGTCGTCAACCAATCCTCAGCCACTGACTGTCGCAGACGCCCTTGGCGGCTACCGTATCCAGAACGAGCAGTCCTACGGTGTTGAGCTGGGCCTCCTGGCCTCGATTGTCCTCGGGGGCTCTGCGTTTCCCCGAGCCATCCGTCTGAGGAAGCCGGTTCCCATCCTCCTCAGCATCATCTCGGCATTTGGCCTGTTCACTTTCGGTACTGCTCTGCGAAGGAAAGCTTAGGATTTTCGAGTGAGGAAGTAGTGCGATCAATGCAGTCTGTTATTTCACCATGGTTGCAAGTTGTTGATAGCAAGTTCTTGCCGCCGTACAAGTCCTCGGCGAATAACGCAAGGAGTCAACTAAAGCCATGTCCAATATCGTCCAAGTGCCATGAACGGCAATCATCAATGTCTTGGCGCGAGAGACACTGGTTGTGATGGACTCAAGTTTGCCCCTGGGACTGGTCCCGCTGAGCAGAGGTGGCTTGAAGGGCTGTGAATCTGGTATGCTTCAAAACTCGCCCTTTAGCTCACTACATTTGCCTTGATCGCTGCAGGTTTACCAACCAAAATCGTTAGAAATGTTGAGGTTTCAAGTACTGATTAAAATGCATTCGTGGGATGCAACATAGCTATTTTAGTGACCGTCTATCCAGGGCGATGGGCATCCGCTGGCCTATTTATTGAATGGGAGACCTGGACTTGACAAGATTGAACTCCCGCACGAAGAGTCAGCGTTGCCTTTGCCGAAATCTTCAACATGAAGCTTCGACTGAGCCGCCTGATAGCTTCGGCTATTTTGCTGTCGCTTGGTGTGGGATTCACAATTGTAACCAATGCTGACGGCAACACATTGGGCAATGCCATGATGCCTGGCTCCGGGATATCTCTCCTGTCAGGTTCATACACTGGGGCCTCTGTCGCCTCGGGGACATTCAGCGATGGGCCCTTTGGCATCAGCTCCGGCACAATCTTGACGTCGGGACGGGCAGATGGAGCAACGGTACCCGGGTCAGACAACGACAACTCACAGCCAGGATACATGGGGGGCAACACATTCGACGCGGCGGTATTGAGTCTCGACATCTCAATATCTCCGCCGTTCACCGGCTTTCAGTTGGAATTCGCCTTTGCGTCCAACGACTATGGCGGGTGAGCTTTGAACTTGGCCTTATTTCCCTTGAGAATGGCGTAGCTAATTGATCCCAGCAATAATGACGCTTTGCGTGTTGACGTAGCCAGCAATAGCTTGACGTAAGTTGCGAACCTTTATCCATCTTCCACAAGTATGAAGCGGCTGACAACACCAGAACAATCTTCGACCTTGGCAATGCCTTCATGGACCCTCCATATTCCATCACCCCCCCAAACAGCCTGACGGAGTACGACAAATCCAGCCCGCCTATACTCGTAGGGTTTGCGACGGGCGCCGGAGTAGTCAATGTCAAGATCGCCGTGTATGACCTGAACGACGGGTTCGAGGACAGCGCCGCTCTCATCCGGATGAGAGGCTGTGAGAATTGTCCTGCGGGCCCAGACATCAACTATGAGACAAAGACCGTCACTGTTACCCCTGGGGAAGCAGAGTATTTCTCCACTGTCAAGGCGTCTGGGACTGCTACAGGATACTACATTCAAGGTGTGTCAGCAACTGCAACTACAGACACAACTACGACTGAAGAGACAACTACAACCGCATACACGACTACGACTGAAGAGACAACTACAACCGCATACACGACTACGACTGAAGAGACAACTACAGCCGCATACACAACTACGACTGAAGAGACAACTACGACTGCAGAGACAACTACGACTGCAGAGACAACTACGGACTTTACCACAGAGATAACTACATACTTCACCACAGAGACAACTACAGACATAACTACAGACACAACAACGGTCCCAGATACAACTACGACTATGGACACGACAACGACCATGGATACGTCTACAGCTATAGACACAACAACGACTACAGACACAACTACGGCTGAGGATTCGACCACCACAGCGGATTCAACTACCACCACCGATTTGGACACATCCACGGATTCAACTCTGACAACAGATTTAACTACGACTATCGACTCAACCATAACTGACACAACTACGACGACTGATATTACTACAACTGCTGATACAACTGTGACTACCGATTCAACTGCGGTTATTGATTCAACCACCACCACCGACTTGACAACCACAATAATCGACTCGACCACGACTATCTACTCAAGCGAGACCACCGAAGACTCAACTACAGATAATGGAGAATCGACAACAACCACTACAGATTTGGCTACCATCAACCAGTCAACTGAGAGTCTTGGGGAGACGACCTCCACAGCTATCACTACCTCTGCCCAAATCTCTTCCATAGCATCCACCGAAAGCGACACAACATACGAGTCTTTGACCGATACGACCGAATCTACAGCTGTACTCTCCACCTTGGAGTCGTCGTCCGCCTTGGAGGCCACCCCTACCTCTCAGTCCATGACTGAAACGGCGACTGATTCTACCAGCGGCATTTCGACAACGGAGTCAAACCAGTCTGAGCAGCCGCAGCCTTCTACTACTAGCGGATCATTTATATCCTCTGTGGACACACCTACAGGGAGTGTTGAGTCTCCCGGTACGAATACGCCAGTTGGTCAGTCCTCCACCAGCGCCCTTTTACCAGAGACACTGTCACCAGATACCTCTTCTCTCTCGTTTCCTCTACCCAAATCTTTGTCTACAGGCTCGGACTCACAGGCCCCGTTGAGCACAACATTGTCGGTCCAGGACTCTGTGACCGTCGACTCGACAGCATCCTCGTCACCCCTTGCCACGAGCTTCTCGGCTGATTCTTCTATTCTTTCATCTTCAGACTCAACCTCGACAGTTTCTGGCTCCACCCCCAATGCTTCAAACGTGCCAGCTATAGATCGGTATATATACTTTGGGTGTCTATCGTCTGTGCAAGGCTACCCGAGCTTCAATATCGTCGGTAGCGCAACTGACATGACACCTCGAAAGTGTATATTGATGGCTACCGGGCGGCGGTTTGTGGGCATCCATGATACGTTAGTAGCCAAGCTTGAAGCTCCAGCATGTGACCCTGACCATTGCTTAGATCTTGCTACGCGGCAGATTCCTTGGATTCCGCAGAATTGACTGTGGATGCCAGTTGTGATCTTCCATGCCCCGGAGATCCAACACTCTTCTGTGGCGGGTTTCTGAATGGGGATGCGAGTAGGAGCAAGAGACACCAACTTGACCGACGTATCAGTCGCCGAGATGCACCGCCGGGCATCTTGCTCACCTTGTATTTGTTTGCCGAAGCCAATCAGGAGTCCTCTAGCGAAATCACCGCGGTGAGCACATCGTCGACTAGCCCTGATCGAACTGTAGTCTCGCAGTCGAGCTCTGGGGATATCTCGATCAGCCCAACACTGAGCAACCCTGCCCGAACTTCCACAGCTGGTCTCGGGGATGTCTCGCTCAGTTCGACGCTAAACAACCCTGACCAGACATCCGTTTCAGCGGTTAATTCTGAGGATATCTCACTCGAGCCGACGCTGATAGGCCCTGACCAAACCTCAGCCTCGATGGGAGGCCCTGGGGATGCGTCACTTACCGACTCTCCTCCTTCTGTTCCTACCACCTTCTTGCCTGGTGTGAACCCACCTCCTCTACCCTCGAGCTCATTCAACCCGGGCAACCTGTCGAGGTCCGCAACCTTTGAGGCTATTGTCACAACGGTCGTCTATACCGTGCTCGACCCTCATGACCCGGCCTACCTAACCGTGGCCGAGTTTTGCACAACACTCAAGTATCCTCCCTGCCGCAACTGTCAGTTCCAAAGGATACCGACGGTGGAGATGACGACTATCCTAACCGCCTGCGACGCGTGTGGCTATCATGGAGAGAGCAGCATCGAGCTGACCATTCCGCTGGGTGCTAATCCGGCGTTGATGACGAGCAACCCCTATACTCCGGAAGATGGCCCAGATGGTTCTCCCGCAGCTGCTCACGATGAGAATCCGGGCCCGAAATATAGGCCAAGGCCGGGAGGAGCTGAAGCTAGGCCAACAGTTGTTCCAGTTGGACACCCCCCTTCAAAAGCGAATGGGTATGGTGGACATGACCGGCCTGTTATTCACCATGACGGAACAACTGGAGAGCACAACAAGGAGAATAACCCCCCTGGGGGTAATCATACACCAGTCGGTGAACCTGACCCTTCTCAACATGAGCAAGTTCCAAGCAACGATCATGGCGAGCCTGCCGGACCAGGATATGAGCCGCAAATAGGGCCCGACAAAGATGTCGAGCCATCATCGGCCCCTTCAGTCGAGGCTGTACCAAAACCCGAGCCAGCCGGAGCATCAGCTGACCTAAAGGTGTTTACGGTTCCTATGGCAAATATACCGACGACGCCTCCAGATTCTCCTGTTATCGTGGCAGCCGGCCATGTAGCAAGGGGGATAGACGGCGCATTGACATTCTTTGCTCTCGTAGCTGGACTTTTCCTAATGTTGTAAGATCTTGATCCATGTACATAGTTTTCACCATTCGTTACGATGTTTCCTTTGTCTTTTCGACTGTATGGTTGTTGTAGTTAGCACTTCTGTAAAGACAGCTGGATTATCACCCCATCACTTGAAGAGTTGGGTATATACACCAATTGTATCCGTCACTGCTTCGAATCGAGTCTGTTAATCGAGTATAGTTGCGTGGTTGATGATTGTACATTGCGGTTCGTTCCATACGCCCGCTCCATGCATTCCAATTGTCCCAAAACGCCAGCCCAGTCGTGTAGTATACAAAATCGTAGCAATCAACTCGGTCGTGGGGCTCTTCTCGGTCGTGCCGGCTACAGGCCCAGCTCTCGCTGCTGCTCCTTGATCTTGTCTCGCTTCGCGCGGGCGGCGGCTCGGTTCTCGGCCTGGACCTTTGTCCTCTCGGCCCTCAGGCAGGCGCTGACCTTGTCCTTGGCGTCGTTGCAGCTGCCGACGGCCTTGTGCATGAAGCCTTTGGCGTGGCACTCTTCGAGGGCGGCGATGACTTCCTCGCACGCTGCAATTGAATGATTAGCGATGGCCAGATTCGAGATTAGGGGTGTTGGAGCATACCCAAGGCGTTCTGGGTGTGAAGGTGAGGATGCATGGCTATGGTGTTTGCGTTGAATTAGTCAAATGGACCCTGGAGGATGGAAAGAAATCCAATGATCGCCACAGGTCGACGGGATTGATTGATGAATTGGATGCGGAGCGCACGGACCACGTCGGAGGTTAGGCGACGCCCACCCAAACTTGGAGCCTCTCTTTGGAGGGGCATTCACTCATTCACTCTCCTCCTCGAGGCGATATCAACACTTGATACTCCTCCACGACAAGCAAAATACGTCCAGAGTTACAGAGTCAGGCCTGTAGAAAGACTTCAAATCGCCCATCATGTCTTCGGCTCAGGTCCCTGCCAAGAAGCAGCAGGGTCAGTCTCACCTCCTTCATCTCATCCCACCTCGATCCTTTCTCACTCAAAACTCCAAACCACAGATCTCCAGGCCACCTACTCCAACTACAAGAACACTCTGCAGCAAATAGCCCAGAAAATCGGTGACATCGAGCAAGAAGCTGAGGAGCACAAGTACGCACACCCTCCCTCACCTTGCCTTGACTCCTTCACCCTCCAGCGCCCGGCATGACGTCGGGGCTTGTCGACCTCATCCTCCCGCTGTCATGCCATTTTAGCATCTTCACCGCTCAAGAAACGCTTTCACCGCCTATTCTGACCGTGCTTGCCCAGGCTTGTTTTGGAAACTCTAGAGCCTCTCTCCGGAGACCGAAAGTGTTTCCGCCTCATCAACGGTGTGCTTGTCGAGAGGACCGTCAAGGATGTAGTGCCAGCCCTCAAGACCAACCAAGAAGGCCTCCGTAAGGTCCTTGATGATCTTGTCAAGCAGTACAAGACGAAGCAGGATGATCTTGAGAAGTGGAAGGTGAGTCGAATCTCCAGTTGTTTGCCTGATGTGCTGAAGAACAGACGCTGATACACTATACAGAAAAAGAACAACGCGCAGGTTGTACAGCAATAATCATGTTACAAAGACAAAACGAAATAAAAGTACTCGCTTGTAAGAGAGCGATATTGATTGGGTCAAAGCTACAGACGTCCTTCGTCTTCCTCTTCAACGTGCATGCTGGAAGCGACCAAATGGGGTCAACCAAGCGCAACGATTTCGGTCTATTCTGACCCGAAACCACCGTCCATGCTCTTGCGCCTACCAGACCACAGGCACCCAAGTCTGCCGATTGATTGCTTACCATCAGATGCCTTCAGGCTGAACAAGCAGAAAAGATGGTGTCGATGCGTTGTACATTTCTGTGCGCGCGGTGGGGTCCTGGCGGCAAGGGCGTCTCCATGCCCAACCGCATGAGGCTCCAGAAACCTCAACCCCCCGGGCTTCTTGACATGCAGGACACAGACAGAATGCGAGGGCAAGGGCGGGGGGAAAGGTCTCGAATGTCTTTGGCTGGACGAGGAGGCCCCGATTGACGAGGCTTTCCCACCGGCTGCATCTCGATATGCTGGCCATGTTGGACCAAAGTTGGCGATGGCTGCATTGAGTGAAACTTGTAGACCTCTTCTGACACTACGGGCTTTGACCCTCAAATTTTGAGGTGCTGATATAGCTGTGGCCTCAGCATCCTTGTCCTGCTGGGAACTAACAACACTTCGACTTTTCTCTTGTTTAATGCCTCAAAAGGAAGAGACATGCATCTCGAGGCGGACTGCGTGAACCTTGGACAGCCAACGATGCCTCAGGTAGAATAACAAACGGACAACTGGCACTGGATACTCGGATCAAATCGCTCAACATCTCGATCCTCACCGGGGGCTTGAAGAGCTTCGTAGACCCTGCTGAACGATGTGGACAGGATGACGGCATGTTTGCAGCTGAAACTACCAACCCAACACTACTACCACTGCTCTGCTTCTCCTCACTGCCCCTTCCCCATCACCAAGACCCCCCTGTGGGGGTTGGTTCATTCGGGTTCCAACTCATCGGGCAACAGATCGGCTGTTACTGCGAGGAGGCATATTCGAGGCTGGGATATGTGCGTCTGACTGGCTGCCGCTACGCCCACGTCCCCCTCCAAGAGCCCATGCGGCGCAGTAGTCGTTTCTGCGCTGCATGCGGCTTGTCGTCCCGAGATATAGCTTCTGGAAGGCATGGATGTATTCAAGCCCAATCAACCCTGGATCCCGGGATGACCGACTGCAGCTTACATCGGGTTGCCTAGATGAGCTTCGGACGAGACTGCCTGTCTGATGGCAGAGGGCTGGAACCGCTGACCTACAGTCCAGCCTCTCAGGATTGGATGGTCAATGACAGGCTCAGGAGATTTTCAGGGACTTTTATCATGGCGCACCTATCACTTTCGTTTGGAGCATCCAGGCACACGAGTCGCGAGGCTGTTAACGCACATCATCTCGTCAGCTCAGCGCCAGTGCGGCCATATCAGCCAGCCAAGGCCGACCCAGCAGCAACCCCTTGGTAACTATTAGTTCATGACTCGTCTACGGCTCAGGCACATGTGCTGAAAAGTGTGACTGAACGGGGCACGGGGTTGGGTTCCAATGATGAGGTTGAATCGAGATCTAGAAGCGCCGAGCGGCTGGGTGTAATATGTGATTCCGACATTCATGTCACAGCTTGATGAGAAGTGATGCCGGTAGGCGCTGGGAGGAAATGAAGTCATCTCGAGTCGTCGTACGAATGATCTAGCACCTTTGTTGATGCGAGTTCTCATTGGTGATATCGACGAGATTTCTTGTGGACTTGACCCCAGCTCTGTGGGTTCCCATGGCCCGGTAGGATACTGTCCACGGTCGTCTTGAACCCTTGACAGACTCAAAGAGAAGCCTGGTATTCGATTGGACCATATTCATCATCACAGGCTACCAGCCTCGTGGCGAGGTGCTCTGCGGCAGCTTACAGGGAGTACTGTAAATGAGGCCCAGACGGGTATCACCCCAGGTGAGGGCAGGCCAGCCCAACCGGCCGAAAGACGGGCTTGGGACCGGACCAGGCCCTGTCACCAGGTTGGCTGCTGGACAAACGACAGCGGTGGCTTGGTGAGGTTCTGCCATTGCCAAATGAGGGCTCAAGATGGCCCACCCTCCGAGTACCGTCCCAGCGGACGTGATCGTCACCGGTCAGTGGAGAGCTGGAGGTGTGTGAGTGATGGCGGGACGTCATTTGAGGTGCCCCGTCCCGTGTCACTGGAGGTCGGGCGATTTCCGCATGGCGCTGTGAATATGTCCTGATCAACAGGCACAATTGTCGATGTAGAGGGCCTCGCCTGGAGGGCTTTTGAAGGAGGTGAGAATGGCAGCCCTAAATTTAGCCGTAGGGCACTAGGCTATACACGTTTTCTCGGTCAGTACTAGGTAGGCAAGTAGGCAGGTATTACTTGGAACACACGGCCTCCTTCGTACGATGCGATGGATGGCCCCCCGGACGGAAGAGTTTGCGGCACACCGCCGGAGCCATGTTCGTGTTGAACCTGGTGTAGCCGTGGCCGTGGCCGTGGGGAGTGTTTGCAGCAATTGTGTCTGTTACCAAGGATGGATGGCTTGGAGGGATTAGCGGCTGAGGGGATCATTGAGTTTGGGCTTGAGGCGGATTGTCTGGTGCTCGGACGGGCCGGAAGCGTACGTGACTGAGGAAACCTTCAGATTGATAACTTCTGTTGGCTATCAGAAATGTATCCATTGCCTTTGTTGTCCATCAGATAACCAAGCAAAGACAACAAATGTTGTTCCACGTCGTTGGCGGGGTGTCGTGATGATGACGATGAATGGTAGGGGCACCCGCTAACGGCTGGGTAGACTCTTTCCAAAAGGGCTTAGACGCGATGGCAGACCCCGAGCCTACTGCACCTGGCAGTGGCAGTTGCTGTTATCGATATGGAAAACAGGTCTGGAGTGCGGCAGGTGCCATGGACGACCTAAAAAGCACCCAGCAAACAGGGCCTGGAGGCGCTTTGGGGGTCACCATTAGCGCCTTCCTGAGGCTGGGGGCGCGCGCAACCCGGAGCCTTAGCCTTAGGCTTTCTCCTCAGGCTTCCATTTCTATTTGTTGTTGCGTGCCGGGGAAACGAAACATGATTCTAACCTCTCACTAGCTAACCCATCCAGTCTCAGCTCGCATCACGTCTACTGTTGACCGCATCTTGAGCCTCGAATTATTCCCTGCTCAGCCTGGATTGGAGTCACTGATTCTGCCCTCTTGCTCACCTCGCCAGCCAGAGAAACCCCACATATGCACCTCTAGGACGGCGCTGCGACTCAAGCGAACAACTCAGACACCCTCTCTCGCCCTCCACGTCTTTGCACCTCGCCCTCTCAAACCTCGCCTCCAGCCGCGGCCTGTGAGCTTTCTTCCTTTCCTCGTCCCCCTGCTCTTGCAAACCAAACAAACCCCGTCGCGAGATTCCCTCGATCGCAGACACACGCCCCGGTCTGGTCCCCCTCTGTGATCCGATCCGCACAGGACAGTGCCCTCTGGGAAGCTGGTCCCTTCAGTGTCGAGCTCCAACCATCGTCGCCCGCTGACGCGAGAGCTCCCAAACCCCGCGACCCATTGGCATCTGCCACTGGCATTGGCGAACGAGAACGCTTGCGAACCCTTTCGTGTAACAGCCCTTTTTTTTTTTTTACAGTACAGTACAGCTCCGTACCCGTACCCGTACCCGGTACTCCCTCCGTGCGCAGTCAACACCGCACCGCACCGCAACGCCGCTCCGTCGCCATCTCAAGTCGCGACTTCACCTGCGCCGCTCCGTCCTCCCACCGACGTTGAGACGCGCCTGAACGGCCATACTATACCGGTTTTTGCCTCGCCTGGGACCCTGCCGCTGCGACCTGCGCGCAATAATCCCCCTTCCTGCGCGTATCCTCCATCCTGCGCGTGTGTTACGTGCCCTTGCGCGCCTCGGCCATTAACCCTTGATCTGTATCTGTCAGCCGTTACCACCGGCCGACAGCTGCTGCAAGCAATAACTCGCCGAGAAAGGCAGAGAGAGAGGTGCGTAGACTGCGCGCGCGCGATTCATCCACACCCGCCCGTCTCTCCCAGATTCGCGCATCTTTGCTGGACAATTTGCCCTTGCCCTTCTCTCCCGTCAGAGCCCCCGACCTTGAAGTCTTGGTCCCTGGCCTCGTTCATTCTTGGCCCTGCGTCTGCGTCGATGAAGGTCCCACCCCTCCCCCTCCGGCTCCAGCTCCGCTCCGTATCTACCTTACCTCCAAATCCACAACCCACAGCAGGGCACCTCAACCACGCCTCAGAGCACACCCCCCAAAAGCCCCAAGCAACCCAGCGTCATAGCCCCAAGATCCCGGGCCAGGGACCGCCTGCCTGAGCGACTAAGAGCCCTCGCCGGCATTCAGGACTGACGCAGCACTGCAGACAGAGACCCCTCTCCTCTCACACACACCCCAACGACGCTTGCAAGCCCTACCGTCTGCGACGTGGCCTGGGGACACATCATCTCGAGGCCCAGCTGTGCCAGCCCGAAATCCCCTTTGACAAAGGACGCTAGCAGCCGCTGCAGGTAGCCAAATATGTCGGATTCCCCCCAATCCCCTCCCAAGGAGGTCGACCAAGGTGCACAGTCACCCGAGGACGAAGCACAAATGAACGAGCAACAAGACCCACAGGCCGCAAACACGGCGGGCTACGAATTCGAGGGTGTTAAAGAACAGGACCGATGGTTGCCCATAGCCAATGGTAAGTGCTCTATCCCCAGAGGGGCCCTCGTCGTGATTTGCTCGTTTCCTCGTGCGCGAGCTGCTCGAAGTCTCAGCCTTCTAGCCGTGCAGATCTGGCCGGCTCCATGTCTTGCGATTCGTCCTCCAAGTCGCCCAAAGCGCCTCGCGCCTCCAAGGCCGATAGAGCTGATGAGCTTGATGCTAACATTCGCAACTTTGCTCCAGTCGCCCGCATCATGAAGAATGCCCTGCCCGAAAATGCAAAGATAGCCAAGGAAGCCAAGGAGTGCATGCAAGAGTGTGTTAGTGAGTTCATCTCCTTCATCACCAGCGAAGGTACGTTAGCACTCCTCTTACCCCCCTCAGGACTCGCAGTTACATGCTGCGATCCGAGTCATGTCTCTCCTCTGCAGCATGCTGACGGGGTTGGCTCGCACAGCATCGGAGAAGTGCCAGCAGGAAAAGCGCAAGACTGTCAATGGCGAGGATATCCTCTTTGCAATGACATCTCTGGGATTTGAGAACTACGCCGAAGCTCTCAAGGTGTATCTCTCCAAGTATCGCGAGGTTAGTATATCAGGTTTACTGCGCGCTTCGCCCTTTATTAACATGCGCCAATAGCAACAGAATCAGTCAAACCGCGACAGAGTCATGGAAAACACCCCTTGGGCTGGTGGCATGATGGGCGATGCCAAGGCTGAGCCCGGTGCCGTCGGAAACGAGTTTGCCCCCGAAGGCGCAAACAGCGTGGAGGGCGCCGGTGATCCTAACTACATCTATGGATCGCAGCCTGGCCATAACGGCGCTGGTGCTGGCGATGGCTACTAAGATGTTTCTAGTCACCTCTGGATCTGTCAGAATTGCAGGCGCAAGGCCTTGCATGCGCTGCTGGCTTATCACCCCTTGGAAAGTCGACAACAACCAACAACAGTCGCGATCTGGATCACATGGATCACCGAACCGATTTGTATTACCGCTTACCTGCCGTTACGAGAACCCCCCGAAGGAAGAAATTGCGGACGGTGTATAGAGGCGGATGTATATGTACGAGAACATATGGATTAAGGATATGGAATGGAATAAACCAGAAAAGCTGGGAAAGAGACTCGATGGTGCTATCGGAATGATAGAGTTCTTGACAATGCCGTCTCCTATGCCTCTGGGCTGTGGCAGTCTCGAGCCCAGGTATAACAGTCCTTCGACAGTCAGATATCGGACTCAAGGATACAGACCAACAGCTATGCATCGAGTCCTAGCACAGAATAGAAACTTGCGCATGGAGTGTTATAACTGATACCTGACAGTCTGCGACTTACAACATGACGTGTGGAATATGAGAGGGTGACATGAACCTGGTTGGTGCTTCTGGAAGCAAACCAAAATGCTCAAAAAGGAGAGTGAAAAAAGGAAAATGAACCGAAGTCGTCTTTTGTTCCGTTACGGGCTCAATTGACCCGTTTGCTTCCATTCTCGGCATTGTTTTCTTATTGCCCGAAGAGGTTGACCAACGAGCAAGACTGACGCAACAATGTTCGTTCAAGAGGTGCACGGACCACCATATCCGGATGCAAAAGGCACGTGTGCGACCCCACCTAAAAAGTGCTATCGAAAAATGAAGTGCCCACCAGCGCCTAAGACCGGATTGAAATATTTGCCTTCTCTCACCACTCACTACAGGGCTGTTTGTCTTCATCGACCAGCACGTGTGCTGATGATTTGTGCTTATTATGATCAGTAATTCGTCCTGGACCACCTCGCAGCACAACCTTCAGTTCATGAATATCCCTTAAACCCGAAACCCCCTCTTTTCGGTGACGGTGTCGAGAGCCCTGTTGCCTGAGAGACGCCACCATTCCCAGCGAGCGAGCAAGCAAACCTGACATCACACGATTTTCCCCTCCCGCAAACGATATACACCCATGAGACCCTTTACACCGACGACCAGGAAGTTCTCTGGTCCTGTTCCAAGGGGCTCGACACCCGTCCGGTCGATCCTCAAGCCGGCCTCTGTTCTGGGCAGAAGAAAGGCTGAGCATGCTGGGCTCAGTGATCCCCTCGAGGCACCCGAAAGTCCCACCAAGCGCCGCAAGGTATTTTTTGACGACATCCGAAACGTAACGTACGAGGTTGGTCGGAGGACGATGGACGAGGTCAAGCTGGAGGTCAGGACTGCTCTCGAGGAGCACCTGCGAGGGAATGATGGCCAGTATGATACTCTCAAGGAGCTGTTTGCCAGCGACAAGCAGCGATACCTGCCGCCCGTCGTCGGCGAAGAAGACGACACTTTGAAGCCCCATGAGCTCCAGGTCTACGTCATGGCCCTCACGGGCTGCATTCCCATCCTCAAGGACAAAGCCTGCAACGGCCTCGTCAAGACTATTCTCAAGTGCTCCTGGCTGGGACGAGACGACGACTTTGTCAAGGTCTTTACCCACTTCCTGGCCGCTCTGGTCAGTGCTCAAGGGTCCTACCTGTCGCCTGTTCTGGCCATGATGGTGGGCAAGTTCTCTGATAGCCGTCCCTCTGTCTGGAGTGTGCCAGACTTTCCTGAGGTCAGCCGCGAAACCATGCGGGATAGATTACACGGCACCCTGCAGTATTTGCTCCAGATGTTCCCATCCGCTGTCCCTGTGCTGGAGAACCTCCTCGGCTCCAACTTTCCCTTTCCCGACCAGTCAATGCGTGTCCACATGGCCTACGTCGACAACCTGCTGCGAATCAAGAAATACGTCCCTCTCTTGCGCGACGAGGTGCTCGACCTCATCCTCAACCGGGTTGTCAAAATCGACTCTCAGATGCAGGTCGACCTGGAGGACCTGGACGATGACGTGACTGCAGCCGTCATGTACGCACTGGGCGATCACTCACGCGCAGACAAGTGGGAGGACGACGGAGACGACGAGAGCGATAACGAATCGGTCGACAGCGATGATCCAGACTTTGATCAAGATGCGGCGAGGATCCAATCGATCAAGGGAAGCGTGGAAAAGATGGATGCTGTCTTGGACACCCTCTTCCGCGTCTACACCCCTCACTTTACCAACCCCGGTTCGGACACGGCCTTTGACGCGTTTACGGTACTGCTTCGCGAGTTCGACCACATGGTGTTGCCTACCTACAAATCACGACACACACAATTCCTCATCTTCCACTTTGCGCAGATGCACGAGCGGTTGACGGATGCATTCTGCGGCCAACTTATCGCGACGGCCTTCCAAAGCAACACGCCCAACGTGCTCAAGCAAGCTGCTGCAGCCTACCTGGCTAGCTTTGTGGCTCGCGGATCCCATCTTCCAGGCAGCTTGATCCGCAACATCTTTGGGCTTCTGCTGCATCATCTGGACACGTACCGTAAGAAGTACGAGCCTCTGTGCCGCGGACCGGACCTGAAGCGATTCCATCCCTACTACAGCCTCGTCCAAGCTACGCTCTACATCTTTTGCTTCCGGTGGCAAGATCTGATTGTGTCAACACCAGAGTTTGTGGACCGCGACGACCCTGCCTCCTACATTGGACAGGAGATGGAGTGGATGGGAACCTGCAGAAAAGACCTCTCGATCCAGATCTTTGGCAAGCTCAACCCGCTCAAGGTCTGCGCCCCCGTTATTGTCGAGGAGTTTGCCAAGATAGCGCACCGTCTCAACTTTATGTACGTGTATCCGCTGGTGGAGGGAAACAAGCGGGTTCGCCTAACGCAATATCTCTCGTCAACCTACTCAACAGGCGGTGCTCTGCGAGACGCGGGATACGAGATGCAAGACGAGAGCTACCACCAGCTGGACCCGTATTTCCCATTTGATCCATACCAGCTCCCAGTCAGCAAACGGTGGCTCGAAGGTGACTACGTCCACTGGAAGTCGATACGCGGACTGAACGCGGAGGATGATGACGACAGCGACGACCTCGAGGAGCTGGACGAGGATGATTTGGAGGAGGGAACAGCGACGGACAGCGAGGGGGATGACTACGAATAGAGTCGTGGAGAGTTGTGCTGCTGCTGTCAATTTCGAGATGCATTGAGCGAGGCGTTGGACGGATTTGCTTGTCTTTTATCAGGGTATTGGTTGATTGGACAATACCCATTGGAGTTCGGCTTAGAGAAAGATGATGATTTGTTAGTTTTGCCATAATTTCGAGATGTTCTCGGGTTATGATCCAAGAAAAGCTTTAAACTTAGGAGCCCATCTCAATGAATGTGCCCAAGCGAATGCAAGCTACCTGCCTGCATAGGTACCTACCTATCTACCGAAGGTACGTGGATGCTGCTGCCTTCCAATGTGACGTAGGTCGGTACTGTAACATAGAAGTGAGCAAGGCGCAGGAGGTAGGCAGAATGCAGTGCCAGCCAGTCTAAGCCTTTGGGATGACATGGCTCGCGGATCTAGAAAAAATCCGATTCGTGACTTACACACGTGCCTGGCCTGGCCTGGCTCAGCTGGCTTGACTCTTCAACCACCTGTGGCTGACTTGTTACTATTGCCCTCCTTTGAACGCTGTTTATCGCTGGTTGAGAGGGATTGATCCGATGGACCATTACCGTTACAATTGAAACTAAGCTACCTTCCCCTTCGGCAACGGCTCCTCGTTTGACCCGAGCTCTCCCAGACCCGAAGCAGCGTCTCACTCACACTGCCTTGCCTTGACTTATCAGCACTAGCATCTGGATCCAATTACCCAAGAGCAACAAAAAAAAAAAAAGGATTCAACCCAGCCATGGCCTCTTCAAAGTCACCGGGCGATCGGCCGTCCTTCTCGGCGTTTCTCAAAAAGACAAAGGACAAGGTCCGCGGCATCAGGCGTGATGAGAGCGCCTCGCCGCAAGGGCGGGGAAAGGCGATTGCAGTAAGCAGCGAGTGTAAGTCGAAGAGAGCGGGTTCTTTCATGTCTTAGCCTTTGAGACTTTGGTCTTTGGATGTCTCAGGATTTGCTTGAGAGTCGGGATATCAAGTCTGAGAGTGTGGATGGATGACTCAGGCTTGGACAACAAAATCAACTTCAACTCACACCTAGCTACGTCTTCTCGGATTCAGGCTGACGACTCATCTCAGCGCCCGACACCAGCAGCGGCACGTCACCACCAAAATCCAGAAAGTCGCTGTCGGCCAGCGAAAAGGCAAAGGTCCGACGAGCCCAGGTCCGACGGGCTCAGATCCAGCACCGCCAGCGCAAAGCAGAGTACCAGAAGGAGCTGGAGCTCGACATCACCCACTACCGCGAGCTCATCTCGCTGACCGAGTTTGAGGCCGGGGAGCTGCGCCGTCAGAATGATGAGATCAGGGCACTTCTCGCATCAAAGGGCATTGCCATTCCCGACTGTGGCAACTCGCAGTGTCAGCTGCAGAGGCCTGTCATGGCCGGACAGGGCGATGCTTGGGTGGATGAGATTTTGGGGACAGGCGGTTATGACTCTGGGGCGTTGACTCAGAGTGAAGGGGACATGTTTGCTGATGTCAACGTCGACGATATCATCGTCACTCTCAAGAAGGATGACGGCATGGACACGCCCTTCTTCAGCATTCGGTCCAACTCGGCCAGCAGCAACGCAACCAACTCACCAGCAGCTGAGGGAGACTCGGGTCTCTCCCAGGAGGAGGAGCAGATGGTCATCAACTTTATCCTCTCGTAAGAGTCCCTTCTCCACTGACATTATGTTCCAGCCTCACTGACGCTCCCATAGTCTCGAGCACATTTGCTGGGACCACTTCTTCCTCGGCGACTTCCCCTCCCACTCTCACCTCTCAGACGATGAGGCCAAGGGCCATACCCTCATGGCCTCATCACTCTGCATGGCGCACGCCCCGCAGCATGTATTCCTCGGCCGAAAGCTCGTTTCATCGGCTTCATCTTGTCACAAACGCCGGGCACTTGGCCTCGATCCCGTCGTGCCCGCAGTCTCCTTTGAGTGGCCCTCGCCAGCCATCTCACTTTCATCGCTGCACGACCTCGCTCGTAGTCTCAACCCGGGAGACAAGGAACTCACTCCCATCCAGGCGTGGTTTGAGCTCGCCGCCAGCTTCGACAAGAGTGTTCTGCTTGACCCCGCTACGCTGGATCTGCTGAGCAAAGAACTCAACGGAGTCGTCAAGTGTCTCGAGTTTGGCGCTGTTATGGAAAGGGAGGCTTTCAAGAGTGTTGTCGGCAGGGTTCTAGGCGAGGGCTTGGAGGATGCCATGGCAGGGGTTGCACTCACCCAGCCAGACGGCCAGCAGACACAAGACTCAGAGAATCCATTTGGTCTTGTGGGGTATGCCTGGGCTTGAGTAAGGGTCGGTGAAGTGTAAGATAAAGGCTGAATCTTTTCCTGTGTACTATATTTGGAGTTGGGGAGCAATCAGATGGGACCTTGGTGAGTAACTACAGAGGCTGTCGTTGCGGGCTACTAACCATAACAACAGGACACAACATTTCGAGCCCTGTAGCAGGGTATGACTGGATATAACGACTGTTGATAGATTTTGGATTTCGCGTACATTCATAATAGGGGCTCAAGACGGCCGTAAACATCTATCTATTGAGGCATATCTCCTCGGGTCTTTAAAGACAACTCAGCTGCGTGCATGTATCTCGCTCCAAAACTTGCTCCGTTCTATTAGTCAAATGTGTCGACCCAGTTCCTCCCGTTGAAAGTAAAATCCCCCTTTTTATAGAGCCCTGACAATACTCCGCTCATCAAACAGATCCTTCAACAAACCAGAGACGCACGTCTCCCGGTCGAGCCGACCCATTGCGTACGTAGACTCGAAAGCAAAGATGCTGAGCTGCCCAAAGAAGGGCCGGAGCACCTTGGCCACCAGCTCGTCCTTTCTCTCAAGGCTGACATCGTCATTGATGCCACCTGGTCCGAGGAGTGGCCTTCGGGATGAGCCGCTTGCTACTGGGTTGACCACCGAAGAAAGCTGGAAGCCAGAGTTGGACACTGCAGCGCCAAGTTCATCAGATAGTTCGTCGACCAAGGCGACAGGTTGATAGGTAGATGACCGATAGACTGCATCGATGGTGTCGGTGATGAAGAGCCACTCATGCAGCTGGAAGTCATCAGGCGCCACACAGATCAGAAGGTCGAGAAGCTTGCAGGCCTGGAGGATGGAAGCATTGGTATAGGTGTCAGACGCAGGGCTGTTGTCTGGGGCCACAACTGAAGAGATTGCTGCGTGGATCTCGGCGTTGACGACCGGCCACAGCATGCCAAGGTGAATGGCACTGGTCCTGAGAGCAAGAGCGCGGAAAACCATGTAAATATCCCCTCGGGTGGTAGACGATGGCGAAGATGTTGACGAGGCGGCGAGAAGCTCGGCCAACTTGCCAAAGATGTCCGAAAGGTCAGCTACAAACGCGTCCTCGGCTGACGCAAGAATCAGAGTGGCGATCCTGCGAAGATTGAGTTGTGTCTTGCGATCAGCCTCCAGTCGAGCTGATGTAGCTCCGACGCCAAATACGATGCCGGCCGTGGAAGGAGAGCTAATACGGCCGACGATCTCGGACATCTTTTCCTTGTCCGCCAGAGTCCATTGTCTCAACAGCGGAAGCCAATCATCCTTTGCCAACGCCAGGTTCATGCCAAAGAACTTGGAGTCGTTGAAGGCATCACCGACATCCTTCTTCCAATTCTTCTGATTATTGTGCAACCTCGACAGTTCCGAAAGAAGTCGCATGGTGCTCTTGGAGACGATGTCGGGGAAGCCCTTGGCTCGTAGAGTTGGCCCGATTACATTAGTAGATATCGTTGCAGCGGCAGAGAGCACCCTGTCAGGCTCGACGAGAATCTTGCTGAGGTTTGGGACAATCGAGGCGAGGATAGATACAACATCGTCAGGGCTTTCAGCTGCCCCGTTGAGTGAGTGGTTAGAGTCGGACTTGGGGATCTTCTCAAGGGCACCACTCGGGGCCGCTGGCTCAGTGAAAGTCATGGGCCTCGTCGTAAATAAGGCAGTGAGCAGTCTGAGGAATGTATCCTAGCCAGGAGTTAGTAAACATATCGACAAGCGCACGGGGGTCACTTACTCCCAGCTCTCTTCGCATCCTCCGCTGCTCTCCAAAATTGGTGTTGTCGACCTTCTCCCCAAGAATAGCTGCAAATTCGAGCAAGTTTGGTAGTGTTTGGCGATGGGGGAATGGGTTCGTCAGCAAGTCCTTGAGGAAGACCATGCAGTCTTGCCAGATCTCATCCATAGCGTCATCGTCCAATGTCCTGGCATACTCAACCAGAAACCAGACAAGGTCCGTGTCATGGAGAGATATTGTCATCGTTGATTTTGATGCAGGATCGATTGTAGCCGGATTTGTTCGTCGGTAGATGGCATTGAACAATGCTGGCATGCAGTGTCTTGGCCGAGAAGCCTCGAGCGCGGACAGAAGGTTGAAGACCTGGTTTGACTGGGAACCCTCGGTCGAGTTTTTCCAGATGTCGATGACAGTCTCGAGGCACTCTAGGTTCTCGGCGGCAAAGAGATGCTCTAGCAGACGCCTCGCGCGGTTTCGCATGCGCAAGGACGTGTAATTGAACGATCCGAAAGACCCCTGATCTTGTTTGGTGGAATCGTCACCTTGGCCCCATGTCCAAATCTTGTAGCAGATGCGAACGGCGTCTTGGAGGGCCAAGTGAACAGTCAAGCGGTCATTTGCCGTAGCACTCCTCGATTGGGGGGCATCCGACTGCCAAACATTCGAAACCATGCTTCCAAAGATGGATTGAGGCTGGTCTGGGCCCTTGACCACTTGTGTCCGAGCCTCCTCCCGGAGAAGCTGCTCATGAGCCCGTGCAAGAACTTGTTCAAGGCCGTTGAGAAGGTGTATCAGCGTAGACTCAGGAGAGGACTTCTCAATGCTAGCAGACAGGGAAGTGGACGCGAAGGTCTCTCGCAGATTGGAAAAGGTTGTACCAATCTCTCTGCATAGTGTCTCGACCAGAGGTATGAGAACCTGGAAGATGGATTCCGAGTAAAATGGCAAGCACTCAGCAACGAAAGCAACCCAGCTGTCCAGAACAGACCGACTGTTGGGCGAGCTTAGTCCATCCTGAAGACACTGAAGTAGTTGAGGTGGTGGTGATGAGATAACTGGTCGAGCATCCGCTCCTGAGAGGGATGGCCTACTCCCTCGATTCGGGTCGAAAACGGATGGTCTCCTCTCGGATATGGGTGATGGGGTAACCTCAATAGCTGGAACGTCTCGAAGCTTGAGGACATCATAAACCACATCAAGCAGGAGGACTTGCACGTGAGCATCAGAGCCTTGTAGAGACTTGAAGAGACGCTCGATGAGAACGTTCTCCAGATGGAACCTTGAGAGAGGGGCGGCGAAAGGACTCAGAAGGAACTTGTGCAAAAGGGTGAGTGAATACCGATACAGCTGATTGACACGAGCTTCGAAGTCTTTGTCAGTGTTCGCAGCGGGGTTGCCCCTGATGCATCTCATGCAGACACGGATGAAGAATTCCTGCAACGTCATCTCGTGTTCCTCTCCTCCGGCTGTTGTCTCGTTAGTATAACGAGGACTTTGTACGTGCAAGGTTGTCTTACAGCTGATTTGCATCTGCTGGCCATGGAAAGAGACATGCTTCGAGGCCAAGACGTTCCAAGAAATCTCTGCAGCGCAACCGAGGATATTTGAAAGAGTTCGCAGGTAGTACAAACAGAGATCCAAATCATCGTCCTCGGTGAAGGTGGGTGGTTCCTCTTCCATCTTCTCGTCCGCCTCGGTCAGAGTCTGAAGGAAGGGTATCTCGCATAATTTGGAGACAAAGATCAAGAAAAGTCTACGCGAAGTTAGCCTTGGTTGTCCCTTTTGTATAGCTCAACGAGTCTCACCGATCAATCCCCAGCATGCTGTTCAGCCACGACTTCACTGTCATGTACAATTGTGTGCGATCATCTTGAAGAGCGTCAAGAACCAGGAATAGGGGCTGTGTGAGCATGATCTCATAGTTGTCTGCCCCAGCGAGCCGTGGAAGGGTCTTGATATCAAGCATCGGCGTCTTTGAGCCTCGTCGCTCTGAAGAAGCATTGTCTTGTAGGGTGTGCGACCATAGGACACCGAGTGCGCGACCTTCATCAACAGGCTCAATGATGCCACTGTATCTAATATCATCAGAGATGACGAGGCTAGACAAAGCTGCTTCGATATCGCGATTGAAAGGCGTCAAGGCTGACTGCAGCTGCCATAAACCTCGCACAGCCTCCACGTGGTATTTCGGCTCAGACGCAGAGAGGTATGTCCAAGCCTGTCGCACCAGAGGGAGTACTAAGCGTGAGAGTTGTTTGGATTCGATCCTCTCTGCATAGTATAGCTGTGTCGATAGCTGCAATATCGCCGCGAAGGATGGAAAGGGGATTATCTCTGGCTGATCAAGCAGGTCATGCATAAGTTCCAAGAGCTGCGCTTCCTTGACTGGATATGTCTTGGGTGTCTTGTGCATTGCAAGAACCAAGAGTCGTACACAAATGCCAAGGTCAGTTGCTGACGAGTCCAGGTTTTCACAAATAAACTGTGATGCTTTCTCCAAGATCATTTGTCCAATGTCCAGGGGTTTGAAAGGTGGCGGCGATGCCTCGATGTTACCTTGCTCATTGACATAGAAATTCCGTATCTTCTTGAGCACATCCACTGTTGAAGGGGACTCGTGTACTCCTTCGCCTTCCACATGCTCTGGGAATACCCTCTCTGGAATAATCTCCAGAAGTGATATGGCGACATTCTGAGCTTGACTGGATAGGGACTGGGATGAGGAAGAAGGCGAACTGTCGTTTGATGCCAAACAGCCCTTGGAGTCTTCCAGCATTGCAAGGGCTGCCAGGCAGCACAGAGGGGCGTGGATAGTAATCATTTCTTCTTCTCGCACGTTGAAGTTGGTCAGGATGAAGTTGACTAGCGAGAGCTTGTCACTTCGTTCCGCAAAACTGAGAGTTCCAGGGCCCAGGGCCTGCGCGAGAAGCCCGACAATCTCACCGTAAATAAGACCACTCTCGATTCCGTCAAAGAAGACGCTGGCACTTCGCACGACCTCATTGAACTCGGATTTGGTCGAAGCTTGGTCCTTGAAACGCCGCACACTTTCGATTATTGGAAGAAACACCTCGGGAACAACCAACCCGCCAATCTCCCACCGATCCATTAGTGAAAGACATATCCTGTAAGGTCTGGCTCGCTCGCTGGCTGTGTTTTGTGAGTTACCCCTGATCATCTGGAGTATGGCCTTTGTCAATGGTTGGAGACCGAATTCCTCAAAGTGGCTGGTCTTGGAAGCTAGATACGCATGATGCTCGGCAGAAGGACTCTGTGGTCCTTCAGGACCGTGTTCGTGTTCCGCGGTTGGCTCTGGGCCAAGAAGCCAGGCCCATAAGCGTCTGTTCAGGCTCATATCGCGACGCGTGACAACACCAACCGCAGCCTTGAGAAGGAGTTCCAGATCAACAGGTTTCACTCGAGTCTGAATGACATGTGAATTCAGGGGAAGATGAGAAACCAAGAGATCTAAGAAACCGCGCTGGATAAGCAATTGTTCATCAGAGAGGCCGCTTGCAAAGCAGCGCAACAAGAGGCCCGGCTCGGGAGATGTCACGACCGATGCGAGCTTGCCCTTCGTCCCTTCAGCACTTTCATTTTGCGTGGTGGCTGACTTGTTCGCATCGGGTGCAATCTGCGGACCTAACGTGGGTAGGTATCGCACGAGATATGCAAGGGCACCTGAACGACGGCTCTGACTTGTAATGGATGCCAAGAAGAAGCATTGCCAAAAGAATGCGTCACCTGTTGAGTGCTGTTCGCTGATTTCTTCGCTATGAGCTGGTCTAATGGCATGCTTGAAGCTCTCAACCAGGCGCAGTGTTCGATCAAAGTCCTCGCTTGTTTCTTCTTCCAAACCGGGTAGTAAGGCGAGAATGATGGACTTCATGGCCGGTCGAAGTGATCGAGGATCAATCACAAGGAAATGACGTTCTAGGAGATCGAGGTATGGTGCCCGAACGGAGAGTGAGGCGAAGGAGAGGACAGTCGCCAGTCCGGGCAGGTATAGAGGGAGGTCTCTTGACAGGCCATCCTTGCCAATGACAGAAAAGACGAGATTATATAGTTCCAGGGCTTTCTGGTGTACGCCAGATGGGAGGGACGGGTTGAGGCATTGTGAGAGTCGTTTCGCAACGGTGGCCTTGGAAGGGATGGCATTGATCGACTTGGGGCGTGCTTGTAGAGCCTAGCAATCTATTAGATTCTCATAGACAGAATATAGGACGTCGATGCGCACCTTGAGAAGCCTGTTCAAGAACGAAATGTAGTCTGCCCACTCCTCCAGGGCTGTCTCGAATAACACGAGCGCCTTGTCCATCCCGTGGGCATACTTGCGATAGGACTTGTCCTTGATTGAGTGTTCCTCTATCCGCCGCATGTTAGCAACCCAACCTGGTGATCCGAGCAAGCCATGGCGCATGCGTACCTCCTCCGAGCTGGTTCCGCCATTGTCGCGGGATAGGTGAATCTCGTCCCGAGCTATCGGGGGACACTGAGCGGCGACCGGACCCGGGCTCAAGAGCCATGACTGTGGACTATTGTGATGGAAGCTGAATATGAGAACATCGAGTTCCCTGAAGAGTGGCGACAGTGCCAAAAGGCATCGTTAGCAACCAGAGCGCACGATAGTTGATTTGGTCGCCGGACGTTGCGTAGACGTAATCTCGAGTCTGTAGGTCCTCAGAAGGCTACGTTTCACCGGCGGCAGCTCCAGAGCCCCCGTAGTCGCACCCGCTGTTAGCACCTACCTCGAAAATCAGCGGAGCTTCGAGTACGGGGGAGGCGCTGATTGGTCAAAGCTCTATGAACACGGGGCTCATTAGCGCAAGGCTGCAACAGCCCCTCCAAACTGCATGACCATTACCCAACTGTGGCTGCGTCATGCCCGAAGCCTTGATGGATCTCTCTCCTCATTTGTAGCCCCGATACCACCATCGTCAACCTTAGCTTTGTCCAAGATGGCATAATGGCCTCGCCCGCCCTTCGTGGAAGCTTGCCCGGTCGTAGGGTTCTAGCTGCTCTGAGTATTCCTCAATTCCACCATCGAGACGGTTGATCCCCTGGAAATGCGACAAGCGAGCTACGCCTATCATGGAACCCGTCGAGATGGGACCCAACCCAGCATCCATCCCCCCCACGGACGATGAGTACCGTCCTCCACTTCCACCACGGCCACCCGCGAGTGCCACCATGGACCCGTCCGCACTGCAAGCACAGGCAGTCACAGCAATAACTCCCGTGGAAATCCAGACGCTGTCCTTTCCAGATGGATCTCGTGGAACGTTTCCTACTCCTGGCCCCGATTCTCTACCGAGTCCAGCCGACAGCGGCCATGCCTCTCCTAGTCGGCATGAGAGCAGCCTTAGCGGTGAGGCGGACGAGACCGCGAGCATCATGAGCTTTGCACCGACCATGCGACCTGCTGGAGATATTGCCAGTCTGCTCGCTGGGGAGCTCCATAAGAAAAGCCCAGCCTGGAACTTGCTTCGCTCACAGTCAGCCACCGTCCAACCCTTTGAAAGGAGCAGGACGGGTGCTGACGATAAGCTCACCGAGTTTGATCATGAATTCGATCCGATCCAGGAAGATGATAATGACGACTCTGGAGACGAGGACAAATTGCGCATATGGAAATCCAAACTCAAACATTACCTGATCCTGTCGTCGGCCGGAAAGCCCATCTGGAGTCGTCATGGAGATCTGAGCCTCATCAATTCTTCCATGGGCGTGGTTCAAACAATTATTTCGTTTTACGAGGGCGCAAAGAACCCCCTGCAAGCCTTTTCCGCTGGAGACACTCGTTTTGTCATCTCGACCGAAGGACCCCTCTACTTTGTCGCCATCAGCAAGCTGGGCGAAAGTGACGCGCAGCTGCGGGCGCAGCTGGAAGCTCTCTACATGCAGATATTGTCGACATTGACACTGCCCAGGCTAACTCACATCTTTGCCAACCGTCCATCAACCGATCTGCGGAAGCCACTGCAAGGGACCGAGTCTCTACTGTCGTCACTGGCTGATACCTTCACAAAAGGCTCACCCTCTGCACTCCTCGGGTCATTGGAGTGCCTCAGGCTTCGAAAATCTCAGCGACTTGCTATAAATAACACCTTTTTAAAGTTGCGGACCGAGAAGCTACTGTACGGCCTCATCGTAGCTGGCGGGAAACTCGTCAGTGTCATTCGGCCCCGTCGTCATTCACTCCACCCTAGCGACCTTCAACTCATCTTCAACATGCTCTTTGAGAGTGATGGGATTAAGGGAGGGGGTGGAGAGAATTGGATTCCACTATGCTTGCCTGCCTTTAACAACAAAGGTTATCTCTACATGTACGTCAGCTTCTTTGATGGCGCATCTGGAGAGCAGGCTAGCTCCCCAGCTGCAGCACAAGGACGATCAGCGGATGAGGAAATCGCCATGATTCTCATTAGTGCCGATCGCGAGAGCTTCTTTGAACTCAAGCAGATGAGGGACAATGTGGCCCAGCAACTTGCTAAGAATGGAACTCTGGCTATCATTCAGAATGCCACCCGCACTGGCCGCCCAAAGATACACGAGATCACCCCTGGCAGTCAGGTCAGTCATTTCTTGTACAAGTCACGGGCCAACGTCCAGTTTTGCATGGCCTCCCTGGACCCCAGTTTCACAGAGCTGGTTGAGCGGAGGAGACTGATGTCGGTGTATCACGAACTACATGCGTCAATACACGCAAAGCACTCGCATCTCAAAGTGCTACACTCTGTGGGGGATGATGCGACGTCCTTGGCCTGGATAACTCCAGTCTTTGAATTCTACTGTGTGGCCGGACCCAACGTGTCGAGAGCCACAATAACACAAGGGGCAAACAAGATCATTCAATGGGCAAAGAGAGAACAAGAGCGCCTTTTCATTATTGGCGGCGGTGTATTCTGAGGTCTCGCCTCTGGTCGAGGACTTGCCTCTATCTGGGGTCATGCCTCCTAATCAATCCTTAAATCCAAGCCTTTAACCTCGTCATGGTCGTCGTTGGACCCGAGAAGACTAACACCACCAACGCCGACATTAACTCATTTATTATTCATCCAACCCCATAAGCAATTAGATGGGGGTGCTCGGGTACTGAATTCAATCCATTACTTCGACTCTGATGTCAACTTTTGTGTGTTGGTGACCGTGTTAGCTGCTTGACTGCCGTCTGGCTCTGTTGATGCAATGTCATCTGCTGATGGAGATGTAGCAACACTGCTTTGGCTTGCGGCGGGTTGGCTGTCGAAGTAGTCGCCTTTGTTGGAGTTGGAGTTGGAGCGGCTTCGCACGGCGCCCCACGATCTCTTGGCCCACTCCAGGATGCGGTCGTTGACTCTTGCTCGTCGTTTGGTCTCCGACTCCCAGGAAGCATTGCGATGGGTAAGTCGAAGAGGTGACGGACGCTCGCTATCTCCAATGCTAGTTCGGCTGTTGGTTCCGGTAGACGGGTAGCTGATGGTGTCGGTGGCGAGTGTTGTCCTAGAAGCGTTCATGATGGCCTCCGAGAAGGGGGCGTCGAAGTCCTCACGGAACCGGGGACTGCGTATTGAAGGGCTCTGGAGTGAAGTCTGGGGACGTTGAAACTCATATGGTTCCCGGATGGGGAGCGGGAGAGTGAGGTTGGGCCTCCGGTCTTCCATTGTGGCGAGACGGGCGAGATTCCAAGGTGTCGATTTGTCCTGGTTCAAAGGTGTGGGTGAAGAAGGTGGTGAGGGGAAAGGCGACGGGAACCCGAGACACGATATATGGAAAGGGCCGAGCCTGAAGCCACAGGTTAGACACGGGAAGGGCGGGAATAAAGTCGTCAAAGGCTGAAAGAAGGCGTCTGTTATTGACAATGGTTTGTTGACTTGACTTGACTTGACATGGGCAGCCGGGCGAGAGGGTTCCCTTTTGTTCAAAATCAAGCGACCCCAGTTGAACATGTGCATCCGGCATTAGCTCAACCTTTGAGCGCCAAACGATGGCGCTACAAGTGAGCGATAGACCCCTGACTAGTCTTGGACAAGACACCGCGTGGACCCAGACATGGTGGGCAGCACGGACTGCGGGGATACGGCGGTGGCCAGTTGGATGCGAGGCTTGAAAGGCCAGACTTGTCCACAAGGACGGAAAATCTTGAAGGGTGGCCCAGGGTTGGCCAAGGGGGACCCTCTACTCGTCGACGGTGCAAGCCACATCGGGAGCCGTCTTGACAAGAGCGGCCATCCTGGAGCGCTTTGGGTGGTAGCGCTTCCAGAAGAGCCACAAGCCCCATGCCCTGCTAATTAAACCCTGTTGCCGAGTCAGATGCCTCGACTTTCACTTCGGCTCTCTGCGGCCACCCGTTTTCGGTACGGGGTTCCGGTCCCGTCGTCCAAACTCCAGACCCAGACCCAGGCCAGGTCCCTTGCCCAGGGCAACAATCAAGACAATGTGTTTTATTTCTGGACATGGAGGGTAATGAGTCACGCTACACGACAAAACAAGCATTCGGTCGAGGCCGTCCACGAGGGAGTCTGTTTGCTGCCCAAGAAATGAGTGTCTCGCCTGGCGGGTCCCGGCCCTGCCCTGGGCTGGGGGTTTAATGGGAGATCACGGAAATGCCTCGGGAGAAGGTAAGGTTCTTTTTTGTTTCGTTAGGCTCTTGCCCGAGCTCTGCAATCTCTTGGGAAACCGCGTGACAGGGAGGCAAATCCCGTGACAACCCGGCAATGGAAAAAAAGGGACTCGACTTGCACGTGAAGACTCGGCGGTGAGGAAAGCCGTTGGATGGTGATTGCACAGACGCAGACGACAGCCACTTCACAAATGTCCCCGTCAAAGCGTAGCGAATGCTTGATGACGCCCATCCTGTCGCTCATGACAGGGGGACGGCGTTTGGGTGAGGCGCCACCGACGTTGATTCGACTCACCAAGCATTGTTGACCCGTTGATTTGTCCAACAAATCCTCTTCGACTTGAGAGTTTTCAAACCCGAAGGTAACGTGTGGCCTTTCATTTCAGGAATTGTTTCACGTCGTTGGGGTTAGCAGAATCCCCTGACGGCTAGTGCATTGCCGATCCTACGCCGTTGGCAAAAATGACTCTTTCAATTGTGGACCTGCCACTTGGGAGGAACTCCTCGACGACGGTGATGGCTTCATGGCAGCTCGGACCCACCTCTGCATGAAGCCTTCTGTCCTTCTTCTGCACACCCACGCAACACGCAGCGTCATGGAGCTTTGCGTTGTCAAAGTGATCTTGTGATTCTTGGCTCTTTGAGTTGTCACTGCTGCCCTCTGATCTGTCAATGTTTGCTCTCGGGCTCCTTCCTTTGCTCCTCAACACCAAAAAAGCCGACTAAAATGGCAAGTGCCATTGAAACACAGGAGGAGTTTTGCTGGAAACCTCTAGTCAACCAAGTGCTCCTTCCAAAACTGCCTCTCTGCTCCTGCCTCTGAATGAATGCCTCAACCTCTCCATTACCCGTAGTTCTCCTCCACTGGCCAATCTTCCCCTGGAGAATGTGTTTCAATCTGCCTGTGACATCTGTCATTTTGGCTTGTAATCGCCTACTCCAGCTTTCTTGGTCTTCTTGGTCACTTTGTCGTCGATGAACATTCGCATATCCCTCAGTTAATTATATGCCTCCAAGTCTCGGCACGTCGAGAAGTCAATGTATCACCATGGATCTCGAAGATTCCCGACACAGATCGATCAGTCAAACCTCGCTCCACAGTTCCTATCAAGCCCACGAGAGACTGAGTGACATCTCCAGGTTACGGCCTCCTTCCCAGCTGCGGCGACCGTACCAGAGTCTGAATGAAACTTCTGCTCTTCTCCGCTCTCCTGGCCCCCTCGAGAGCATGCTGAAGACGACCACAGAGACTGGGGATATTGGCATCTTCTCCATCAAGCCCCCGACCCCTTCCATCGGGCACCGCCATCCTCGACGCCCGAGGCCTGAAGTTAGAGTACAGAAGCGTCCTTCTCGCTCCCATCCCAAAGGTTTTCAGGATGGTCCTGGTCGAGACGACCGCAAATCGCTGCCCTCATATAGAGACACAACGTCCGAGATCATTTCGCTCTATGGTTCATCGGCACATCCATCTCTTTCTCGATCTTTGTCGCCCTATTTCGAGGATGGCTATCGATCCCACTCCTTGACAACGTGCAGTTCGAGACGCATACCGTCCTTTAAATCTTCCGGTACTTTTCAGAGTCTACCAAGCACAAGTGGCCTCCAACGCCCTCGCTCCCCATTTCCGTATCCAACGCGCTTGAGAAGACCTGGGGTTCGACCTGCTTCTCCAGCAATGTCGGATAACGGAGTCATTGATTACAGCAGGATGGTTGGGATTGATAGGGTCTCGCAGGTTTGTCTCCCTGGCATCTCTTTCTTCTATTCAGTATCTCACTGGGGCACCAGCGTACTGTCTATTGGTCTCATAAACCCAGAGGCCCTCGCAGCCATCACCAGTATCCTCCCTTATCGATGCGACCCGAGTTCAGTCGGTCGACGTCCTCGTTGCCCTCACATCCATCTCCTGGACCATATCAATATGGCCCAGGACCTAGTCGCTCAAGAACACCAAGCAGAATACAATACTGGGGTCCACGGCCTCAATACCGACAGACAAGCTCCAGCGACCAAAGTATTCGGTCAGCCAGTTTGACGTCTATTGTGGAGATGTATCAGGGGATGCCACTGGGTACCAACGTGCCACCACCACGCGCGGCAGGCTCATTTTACTACGACTATACCGAAGAGTTCGAAACGGAGGCCCCATATGAACAAGAATGTGCTCCTCCCCTTTGTCCAATCCCTCAGAGGGCAGGGGGAATCAGACACCCATTCTTGCTGAGAACAGACGGCACAGAGACCACAGACGATTCAGATACCCCTCCAACCATCGATTCAAGTGGAAACAACCTCAAAGGTCAGACGATCAAAACATCAGTGTATCGATGCTAACCAAAGTAAACAGATCACTTTGAAGCTCCGTCAGAAAAAGACACAGATTTTCAGTCAGACGCAGACTTTGACAAGACTGGTCAACAGGCAACTCAAGGTTACCAACGCGCACATGAAGATGCTCTATCCCCTCGCTGCGCTTCAGTTGGAAGCAGTGTCACCATTGACTCTCAAAATGTTTTGGCACGTGCAAGACGTGTGCATTCAAGCTCGGCACCGCCTGCGGATGTACAGCATTTGATGGAACAAGTTGAAGTCGATGGCTTCTAGAAATTGCCCTCGATCCGTCAAAACACCCACCGTCCATCCAGCCCCAAGACTTTTCGTCGTTCCAAGACATTGGGTGCCGAGCCCAATACTTTGTGCCTGGATATGGTGCATCTATGTGGTCCCTACAAGAACAACTGTTCTTCCGATTCCATGCTGGCTGAGCGTGGTTCTGTTGCCCAACTGTCTGAAAGCAGCCAGCGCGATCTATTGGCTGATGAAGAGGTAGATGGAGGAGAAGTCATTACTGCTTGTCAAGGAGAGGAGCAGCTCCGAGAAGGCTTTCCAGAAATGTCAGCGGCTCCACGTCCTGAAAACCAACCGCCCCAACTGGAACAGTACGCTATGACAACGAAGGGACGAGCAGGGAGAGGTCATCATCGCCGGAACCCTGCTGCCACAGACATTGTTGTCCCAAAGGACTCGATTTTTGCCATCCCCCATCCAGAACGAGAGAGGGCAAACGTCGGCACGTCTATCCTGTCCCCTAACCCTATTTCTCCTGCCAAGCAACTTAGAGTGACGAACAGTATCCCACAACTGATGAAAGCACTGCCTCCTTTACCCGACGAGGCGCTGAAGGCCGAATCGCCTCATGGAACCTCCTCCACGGAGACCGAGGTTTCGACAGGCTTGCTGTACTCCAGTCCAGTCAATACGGCCGTACCCGTCGAACCGGAGCCCAATGCAAGCACTATGGCTTTGAAGTCTTTCTTTTACGATGAAACTCTGGAACCAAGTTCTCACCAGCAGCTTCGAGCGAACCCTTCGCGATTCAAGGTTCGACTGCGATCATCCCATTCTGCAGGATTTCAAAGGGAGGGTGATGATTCCTCAGCAGTCCCTAAGAGAAGCTCTAGCAATCCCATCAAACCCAGGCTTAGGCTCAAAGTATCTCGCAACAAAATGAGCCAGAAGCCGTTGGCTCGTGACGGTACGGTCATACGCAACGCGGATCTTGGACATTTCAATTCTCTCTTGGAACTGAAACATTTTCCTCAAAAAGAAACGTTAACCAACCGTTCTAGCTTCGGAGAAGCCCTCGAGGAAGAGCTCGCCCACTTAGGGATAGGGGAGAACAGACTCTCCAGCATCGATGAATCAACAAAGAGAGGTCGGCATTATCCATCTGACCAGTTTGATATCACTTATCCCCCTTCACATAGGGGGATAGCAATAGCGACGCCAGTCCCCCAGCCAAATCCCGGAAGTGAGCCCGGAATATCGAGACCACAAGCTTCCTCTAGCCGATCGAGGAATTCCAAAGTACTGGGGACAAAGGTGTCATTTCTCCGGCCAAGAACCGCGCCAAGAGCGAGGATAAGAAAACGTCGAAGAGTATCAGCTGTGAACGGTAGCGACCCAACGCCTCTACGGCCCAGTGCTGGTCATTACAGCTCTTTCGACGAATCTGGCATTGGACCTAGCCCAACGAGTCAGGGTCTTCAGCAGAAATCACACCATAAAACACGGCGAGTACGGCGTTGGGCATCGGAGGCGAAACGGGCAGTACGATCCTATGTGAGAAAAACTTTGAATCGCCCATGGCATTCAGAGAATTGATGACACGATGTTTCCCAATTGCATCAAGGTTCACACAAGTAATGATTCCGGGTCCCGATGGTCAAGGATGCCAGGGGACAATAAGAGGCACTGGAGGTAGCTATATTACTGGCTGAGGTCAACCGCTTGGAAGATTCGTTCCAGGCCCTCCAAGGAATTAGTGTGTAAAGAATTTTGCGTGCCACTCGTAGATACTAGAGCGATTGCAATCAGAAGAATTGTTTGTGGTGCAAGTGTATTCTTAGTATTTGGCCTCGAGTCCCCAGATGGTTAAGGAAATAGAGATATGCAGTAGTAGGTTCAAGTGATGATTCAAGACCAAGGTTGGAGGTTGAACGAAGTCAAGATAGGCTGAATCAACATTATGCTTTATTATCTGGGCTAGGGGTATCATAGCTGCAAAACAGAGGTGAAATCATTTTCCAACAAATGTGCTGACACACAATCATAACCGTCAATATCATCTTCATCATTGCTTAGTCGAGTTGCCCATATCCCACCACGCCTCACACCGCTCTAGCTCGCCCCTGTCGACACTTTCCATTGTCAGGTTGCCCAACTCGAACACCAGACGACGCTGATCGTCACCCCAATTCTCCCAGCGCGGAGTATCCTCGTAACGGTATTTGTTGGGATCGAGAGCGCGGACGAAGCTGATCCAATAGTTCATAATTATAGGAACCATGGGGGCGTTGTAGGTGTAGTAGCTGGCTCTTGATCGAGAGGCCAGCATGTCTGGACCAAAAACAGCGGGGGCGTTGGCGACGTGGGGTACACCACGACCTTCTTCGACAAAGTCCTTGATCTGGACGTTGTAGCGATACGACCAGATGTCGGTGCTGTTGTAGTTTTCGGCTACAGCATTGAGGATATTGTTGACCGGACAGATGAAGGTGACTTCGCCGTAGGCTCGGGAGGCCGAGGGGAACCAGATGTCGTGCTTGGGGAGACTGGGTTCGCGGGGATATAGATCGAGGATGGTTTCGGTGTCGTTGTCCGTGAGATAGGGGTACTCGTTCAACATGAACCTGATAAACTGGGCAGAGCTACCCGCGTTGACGGCATAGTTGGAACCCTCTGAAATCGGGTTAGTATACAATCATGACAGGTCAGGTTCATTGGTCGCAAGACTCACCATTAGTACAGGCACCAAACAGAAGCGGCACCTTGACAAAGTCGCCCCTCTCATAAAGCTTAGACGGATAGTCGGGGAACATGTCGCCGTCGGTACAGGGAGCCCAGTAGAATGTGGCCGGATAAGTGCGGTCTGCGAAAGGGCCCTGCCTGTTGAACTGTTGCAGATCCTCGGAGCTCTTGCCACGCAGACAGGCCATCCTGTCCTTGGCGTCGAGGCAGTCGACCTTGGTGAGGATGTCCTCATATTGGTACTCCAGGTCGTCGAACTTGGGCTGGCCAGGCATGAAGGTGGACTCGGAGATGACGCCGGCGAAGAGGCTTTCGTCTTTTCCGCCGTAGGCGACGAGGTGGAGAGCAACGGATCCTGCTCCGGCGGACTGGCCGTGGATCACAACATGGTCGGGATCGCCTCCAAACTATTTTATTGGTCAGTATGTCATCCCAGTTCACGATCTGGATGAGTCTGTCTGACCTTTGAGATGTGCTCCTGGATCCACTTCAACACCATGCGCTGGTCAAGCAAACCAACATTGAGATCCCCATCTTCCTTGACATCTTTTCCAGCTAGGAAACCAAAGAGTCCGACACGGTAGTTGAAGGTGACAAAGATCATGTTGTTGTCCGATGTCTCGATGAGTTGCGTGCCGTTGGTGTAAGGGGCCGAGTCGAGGATGTAGCCTATGCCAGGGGTAAGCCACGCCGTTCGAGAAGCTGCGTATGAGATATCTTACCACCGGATTGGAAGTACACCATCACTGGGAGCTTCTCGTCGGGGTTAGAAGTAGCCGGGGTCCAGACGTTGACAAAGAGACAGTCTTCGTGGTATTGGCCGCCGAGACCCTGCTTCACACCGGGACAAACTTTGCCATACTGCAACAAGTTAGAATCAATAAATGCCTCGTGAAATTCGAGTTGGATTGGAAATGCCTACATCTTCGGCGCTCTGAATGCCCTCAGTGGATTCAGGGGCCACGGGAGCACGCCATCGCAGGTCGTCGACGGGGGCTTTAGCAAAGCGCATGCCGAGGAACACGGTGATACCGTTACCCAGCTCCCTGCCCCGATACTTTGAGTAGCCCAGATCAACGACATTGTCCTCAATTGCATGATTTGTCCCGTTCTTGGTCGAGTCAGTAGAAGCCCCGTCTTGGCTCTCTTGATCGCTTCCACCCCCACCACTCGACTTTTTCAGACCAAAGTACAGCCCAAGAGTCAGTGCCAATATCACCACGATAGCAGCGCCTACAATGGAAAGAATGAGGATCCATCTCTTCCGTTTGGGCTTGCTGTCTACTGGTGGTTGCTCGGGGGGTGCTGCAGAGTGATCGGATGTGCGCCTGGACTCTTCAGAGGAAATCTCCGGCACCTTCGGGGTGACGACTGTGGTGGACATCTTTCGTCTACTTCTAGCTGAATGATTTGCAGCCTCCCGGGGGGTAAAGGATCGGCTGCCTCTAAAAAGAGGGCGAGCTGATAAGTGGCACGATGATCGGGATGTGGGCGTCGACAATCACCGAGTCTTGTATGAAACACAAGAGACGGTAGAGACCAGACTGAACGAAGTCATGAAAGGCAAACAGGAGAATTTACGTAGATTAAGAGAAAGAATCCTCCGAGAACCAGGTCTCCTGCAACTAAGGAAGATATGACATACTTAAGAGGAACCAACAGCCTCACAGGCCTGCTCGCTCTCTCACTCTCGCACTCTTTGTTGCTTGGCTTCCCAGGTCTGGATAGGCCTGGTAGCTAGGCCAGCATGGAAAAGGCATCGCCACGCACAAAATCAGGCAGGGTTCCTTTGCAATGCCCTGCGCAGCTGGGCACAAGGGTGGACGGGGTTGTCTTGGCGGTTTAGACTGAAAGATCTGGGACGTGAGTGGTCAGAGGGGGTCACGTGCGCTGACCATTCAATCATCTCTGCTTGCCCTTGCATGCACCCATGACTTTTCAACTCCATGTAAGAGCATTCGCCAAGATGCCAAGACTGACATCAACCAACAGCTCGCAGGGGTTTCTGTGTGCCTTTGCCCTCGGCGCCAACCGTAGGTCCCGCTCTTTTGAAAAAACGTGCGAGGCGTTATTGGTTCCTTTGATGGCTTATCCGGCCGAATTCCCCTGCGGGTCCGAAATCTAGACCTAACTACACTCGAATGAGTCCGACGAGAGAGTCCAAGAGTCCAAAGACAAGGGTTTTTAACCAGACCAGACCAGGAACAGGGCGCTTCGTCCCTAAGCGACATCCCCTCCGTGCGGTAGGAACGGGAATGGGGCCATGAACAGCACACATTATTATCCCTCATGCTCTTGGCCCTTGGCTAGACCCTGCATGATCCCTTCGGGCTCTATCTTTCTCCCGAGGACCACCCACTAAGCGCGCATCCGGAACCGAGACCTTCATCCCCGGCAAGGTTTTCATTCTTATCACCGACTGAACTCGCCGATCTCCCTCCCTCGCAAGGCTGAAGAGGAGCTGACTCTGCCTTGTGGTCCCTATCATGACGCCAAGATCTATAACACCAGAAAGAAACTCGCTTCGCCCTCAAGCGGGGAGGGTTTCAGGTTAACAATCGACAACGCGCCCAACCCAACACCTTGGGTCTCTTGTTGGTTGCCATCACAATGTCTCGATATGGAAATCGCCGAATAAACTGGGCGGTTGGTGCTTCGATTCGACTCGAGCCCAACCACGCCCGTCAGGTGACTCTCTCATCACGCTATCTTACTTTGACTGCCTCGGCTGCTGTCTTCAGCCAATGTTTAATGTTAAATCTTACTCCCCCGGACTCACCCCGAGTCGCTTAGAGCTTCTTACCCGGATGACTGCCTCCGTGCTGTAACACCCCGACGGAGCTCAAGTCCGCCTCCGTCCAGAGGCTCAGTTGGAT
Source organism: Fusarium phalaenopsidis (assembly GCF_050370095.1). NCBI lineage: Eukaryota > Fungi > Ascomycota > Sordariomycetes > Hypocreales > Nectriaceae > Fusarium > Fusarium phalaenopsidis. The sequence goes on from NW_028145404.1 coordinate 2,804,268, forward strand.
GTCCAACAGAACTCGGTGCCCCTGCCCCCCACGATGCCGTCACCGACATCGCTAACACCTCGGCCGCCGGGGGCTTCCCTGACGCCGAGGCGGAGCAGGCACAGACACCGCTTGTCCAACATCTCCGGATATCTGTTGGTTGTGTGTGTCCGCTATTGTCGGCCCACGCCGGCCCCGCGACCGAGACCATCGCCAATCATTCTTATAAGGCCCCAGGCTTGGGACGTGATTCCCTGCCCTTTTTAGAATTGAGGTTGTTTCATGCGACCTTGGCTGTTGGCGCTCGCTCCGAACGTTTTCTATTGCAACCATGTGCCATGAAGTCAATAATCCTGTTTCAGCGGAATATGGGAGCGAATCACGTATTGGAGAGTTGGTAGATAGCCGCACTTGACGTAGAGCTGGTCGTGATAACAGGCAAATATATGCTCCTGCATGAAAGGTCATTTAAGGCGCCTCCGTCTTAGTACTGGGCCGATTACACACGGCCCAAGTTGTACTTTAAATGAGGGGATAGAGAAGATCTTGCGTATGACAACACAGGAGGTGAGTGGTATCTTGGCAAGAAGGCAACGTGATATCTAGCAACATTGCCAGGGCAAGCAAGAAGATAGCTCAAAGTGTCCAAGAACAACAGTTTGGGCCAAAATGGGGCCCAAGGCCAACAACAAGCAAGCCTCCTTACCAATACAGAAGGGAGCCACGGCCACGATTAACTCTAGAGCTGTTGGGCAATGTCTCTCGGGGAACAGATGAAAGTTGACAATTCAGGGGCTCACATACCTCCTCAGGAAGATAGGTGACAAGAATGCAGCCCCTAGGTCCATGTCCACGCATGAGGTTTCCCAACTACTAGTGGTTCACTTCCCCAGACCTCAGACGAGTACAACAGTAACATCAAAGTATAGAACATGATCTATGGATCTCGATTGGTGTCGCAATTTTCTTCAAGCCAGTGAAAGTCTCAAATATATGTCCCTCAGTTCGCTGAACCCTCACACAACAGCGAGGATCTCTTAAAGGTTGAATGAATGTCTTTCTTTTCTAGCATTAGCGGTCCCTTGGACCCTTTTATGACGATGAGAGTAGAACCAGTTCCTGAGCCTCAAGCAAGGTATTGGTCCCAATGGTGGTACACATGGGTCATGTTCACTCAGGCCAAGTTTCGAGAAGCGCCACGCGGAGGCGCCTCGCCCGTAATATGTTCCAAAAGACGTCAGGTGCCCTCTTCGGAGATATCTTGGGATTTAGGTATCACTGGAAAGAAGCTTGAGGTTTGACTCTCGGTAGCTGGGATTGTGACGACGTGGGCAAAGGTGTCTCCAGTGTCAATGAGGATGTGATTGGTGATGGTGAAAGGAGTGCAACAGTGACAACGGCCATCATTGCTTGAACCGGAAATAGCTTGAGACGGTGTTCGATGCAACTACTTAAAACATACCCAATTTTTCTTCGGGATGTGTTATCACTCAGTAGCTATCCAAACGTGAGGCTCCGGTGACGAAGTCTATAAGTCTCCATGAGGCCTGGAACCTGGTGCGCGGGGTCATAACTACACTCCTCGGCAACAGACAATGGGCTCTCTTTACATAAATATCTCCGTGTTCGGAGGAAAGGCTACATTTCTCAACCCCGATGATAATCTTCATCTTGTAGCACGAGGGTGTGGGGAAGTTGGGGACTATCATGACGGTGGGAATATCGCCTAGTGAGAAGGCGGAGGCGGATGTCCGGCAGGATGAACAACAAGACTAAGACCAAGCTAAGACTATCATTGAAGTGAGGGCTTTTTGGTGTTATCATGTCTTGGAAGAGGGAAATAGCACTCGAGGCAGGTTTTGAGGTTTCATTGAAGATAAGCTGATCTGGTTCGCGACTGACAACCCGAGAACCTAGCCAACAGGGTACTACCAGTTGCCATTGAGAGTCAACTTGAGTTTCTTTTAAACATGTCATTATCTCCTTTAACCTATGTCGACAGTATTGTTAGCAGGGCCTCTTTACCTATAAAGTTTCCTATAGTCTTGACATGATTCCGTTACCATGGCGTTGATGCTAGCCACAGGAAAAGACGTTCGATCGGCTGCACGTGCAAACCTACACACAACCTCAACCTCAGGACTAGCCCCAGGCCATGTCCAGGCGAATCTCATCGTCCTCCCGTCCCGGTATGCCGAAGACTTTCGGATGTTATGCGTCCGCAACCCGGTGCCGTGTCCGTTGCTGGCTGAATCAGCGGCTGTTGGCCGATATGATGCCGTCAAGTCATGGATAAAAGGCCTCAGGGGAAACGACACGCTAGCCCCCGGATTTGACTTGAGAACCGATGCCCCGCGGTATATGGTGTACAAGGACTCTCGACTACAAAAGGCCAACTGCAGCGACATCATGACGGAGTGGACAGACGATCATGTGGCCTTTCTCATCGGCTGCAGTTACAGCTTCGAGGCAGAGTTGACGGTAGCTGGTTTACCTCCTCGCCATGCTGTCCTTGGAAGAAACGTGCCCATGTACCGAACTACGGTACCGCTCTGTCCATCGGGAGTCTTTACGGGCGGCACCTATGTTGTTTCAATGCGGCCGTACAAGAAGCAAGACATCAACCGCGTGCGGCGCATCACCAACAGGTACAGCAACACACACGGCGAGCCCATCGCGTGGGGATGGGAAGCAATAAAGACCTTGGGCATCAGCGACATTGACGAGCCGGAGTGGGGAGCGCCACCGCTGACGATGGATGGACGACGGCTCAGCGAGGCTCAGGATGACGAGGTGCCCGTCTTCTGGGGATGTGGTGTGACTCCCCAAGAGGCGGTGATGAGGGCCGAATTGGCGGGTTTAGTCATGGCGCATGCGCCTGGACACATGCTGGTTCTGGACGCGACGAATGAGGACATTATTTGCCGGCGGCTGTGAGTGAATAGCTGCGAGATGAGATTTGCCTAATTACAGATGATGCAAGATGGGTCATGGCCAGGGTGTTGAGGGAAGAGACGACGTGCAGAGGAGAGAGAGTAAAGTGGTGTCGTGGGATGAGTTGAAGAGGTCAGTGATCAAGTGCCTATGAGAAAATCAAAAGAAAAGAAATTGAAACAAAATTGATGGACTGAGCATATCTGTCGTGATAGTAGTTGCGAGCGATAGAGGTCAAGTCAAGTGACAGCGGAGGATTCCATATTTAGCGCCGCATCTCGACTGCTACCCCAACCTAAATTCCCACCGCCAACCACGAGACGGAGACGACCGCAACCACAGCCCATCAGCCTCTTAAAGCCCCCCTCGGCTATCGTCTATCCGTTGCGCCGTTCTTGGTACCTGTAAAGGATTTTCCTGTTTCCTATATATCGCAACACACCACGCAAACCGCCAGACCCGAGTCGTCACCATGGAGGAGACTCCGATGGGTGAGTCCATCAAGATATCGTGAGTCTACTCTCTCTCCACCCCCCTCGTGAGGCTCCACTTCAGTGGCTCAAATGCGCTGATGCTCTTTGAAACCAGCTGCGAACGATGTCGTCGTCGCAAGGTACGCACGGCTCTGCCAACTTGTAATTCTCTCATATCATGTCAGAGACTGACTCTTTCTCTTAGATCAAGTGTGACCGCAAGCGTCCATGCTCGCGTTGCGTCAAGGCGGGCACAGAGTGTATCCTCAGCGGGAGTGGAGAGAAGCAACGGTATGCGCCATCACATCAGGCCAGCATCAGGAACGGCGGTCACTAAAACTTCAAACCAAGGCCGATATCCAAGGGTTATGTCCAGGCTCTAGAGGGCCAGGTCGCCTCGCTCGAGCTGCTGATCCGCAAGCTCGCCGTGGCCGACAGTACCGAGAGGGACGACATACTATCAGAACTGGCCCTATCTCCTCCAGCTTCACTCGATCTCTCGAACAAGTCGCCTGGAGATCATCAAAAGTCAAACACTGACCCCAAGGTGGTTGCCGCTCAGGTGCGCTCTGGCCAGCTCCGGCGCCCGCGGTCGAGCCATGCCACTCAGTTCTTTGGCGGCACCAGCGCCTTTCACATTCACCTCTCGCAGGATGTTTCGCTGTCGTCTAATGATGGCACCTCTCAATCTGAAGCTCATTCAGCGCCTCCCATGCTCGGGTCCATGCCAAACACCATGACGGACAATAGCGTCACCAGCAGCCCTCGCGACCCCAGCTACGTCTATGCGCCTCACGACGAGACATCGCAGACGTGCATGGCCGCGTACTTCAAATATCAGTATCAGTTTCACATGCTCGTCTACCGCGAGTACTTTTTACGCGATTACGATGTGGGCTCGGGGAGGTATTACTCGGATGCCCTCCTCTTCGCCATCTGCTCGCTTGGCGCGATGCAGCTCGACGATTTCCGATCAGTCTCGGACATCTTTGCCAACCAGGCCCAGCAGCTCATCTACGCAACTCTTGACAGTCCAGAACTCACATCCCTGCAGGCCCTGGCCCTATTAGGATATCGCGAGATTGGTGTAGGCCACACGTCAAAGGGCTGGCTCTTTGCCGGCATGGCCTTTCGACTTGCGCATGAGATGGGTCTCCATCTGGACCCGAATAACTGGGATGCCTCGATAGAGGGACCCTCGAACCGCGACACGGAGATTTTGAGACGAGTCTACTGGGCCATCTTCATCGCCGACAAGCAGCTGAGCCTCTACTTTGGAAGGCCTCCGGCTCTACATCCGAGCGAATCCGACGTGCGTAACACCATCAGGCTGCAGTATCCTCCAGATTGGGAAGGTCTTCTCGACACGTACATCTGCAAAGGAGCCTCGGCGACAGAGTTTGAGGACGGTGTTGCTCTCGTAGGATCCTTCATCTACCAGGCCGAACTATGCAAGATTGCCCACGTCATGATCACCGATCTCTTCGAGAACCGTCGGGGCAACGTGGACGCGACGGTGGCAGCAGCCAGGTCAAGGCAAATACACGTGTCGCTGACAAAGTGGTTGTCGAGCCTCCCTGGCACCCTTCACTGGAACCAATGGACAGTGGGTGTGGTGCAACCCTCTGTGCTCCGCATGCAGTGAGTGGGCTCTCCTTGGCCGTGAGTTCCTATTTGCTGACAGAGTCTAGTATGCTCTTCCATACCATCATGATCATCCTTCACCGGCCACCTTCGCACATGTATGAGAAGCCAGGCATCGCCGAGAGTGAGGATGTCGAGATCTGCTACGAGTCGTTGCAGGCTATCCTCCGGCTCATGAGGACATACTCAAGGCACTACCGTTTCCGCTCATTACCCCTGGACTTTGTACAGACTCTGTCTACGGCAGCGGGCACGATCATGATGAAGCGCTTCTTCCAGGGCGCTTCGTGGGACGATTCGGACATTGCACGTTCACTTTCAACCATCATCGACGCCATGGAGGAGGTCCAACATACGTGGCCGTGCATGGGCGAAATCAAGGACTATGTCGTGCGAGCGCGCAACGCACAGGTGGTGGTACCGCCCGAGGACCCCCTCAACGTACCGGACCTCATGAACGGCCTGGAGCTCAGCCACAACGTCACGGCCGAGCTCATGGCCCAGTGGGGGGAGGAGCTGGGTACCCTCGTGACCGACGAGTTCCTGAGCATGCAGCTCCAGGGCAGCGAGCAGGGCATCATGGCGCCCTTTGACTTCAACCAGCCTCTGGGGCCGCCGCAATGACTAGAGTGAGGTTGAGTAATTCAAGGAGTTGGGTGGTTTTTTTCTTGTAAAGAGTGTTGCATGATATGGGCAAACCATACGATTGAATAGACTATCGATATCACTGTTGCATTTACGCACTTGGCGGGTTGACTTTGAATAAGTGACTCAAGTCATGCAATCGTATGTGAGCCCTTGATAGTACACCTCACTGTTCCAATTAGCCACCGTAGGGTTAGAGCCCACTTCTGCCATCCTTAAGAGTGTCCTGCCATGAGGTTTGCCAAAGTAAAGGGCAAACTTGGACCAAACAAGCCAACATTAAACTATCTTGGAATGAGAAACCTAAAGATTTCCTAAAGAAAGCGCAAAATCAATATGTTTCCCAATTAGGACTTGTTCAGTTGGGAGTTGCCTAGAGTCAATTGTCCAAAACCAACAACAACACTCAACAGAGCATACACAACTCGCAACAGTCTTTACGAAACTCTCTTCTTACCCTGGGTCGAGCCCGAGTCAATCCGTCAGCCGTGACCCACCTTCCTCTGCTCAAGAGCGCAAACTCCGCAAGTCACCTCAACAACAGCTGATTGGCTTCCGTAGCTCAGTTGGTTAGAGCGTCGTACTAATACTTCAGCTTCGGCTGCAATATCGGTAATGCGAAGGTCTCAGGTTCAAGCCCTGGCGGGAGCATTGCTCTCTATCGCCCATCAGCTTCTTTTTTGCTTTTTGTTGCAATTTTTTTCTGGACCCAGGAATCGTGGTGTTTTGTTGTGGTGATGCTGGGAGCTGAACAGTTGGGCAAATGTGTGTTGTTTGTTGCTGAAGCGCGTAGTGAAATGGGCTGGAAAGGCATGAGTAAGCCTCCAATGATGAGTAGATAGCTATGGGAAATTCTCCAAGGGTGCTGTGTACAAGAAGATTGTCAGTTGACAGTGACGAACAACCCGTTCAACAGCAAATCCAACCGGCAAGTAAGTCGGGCAGGCAAGTCCATTTTGGTCGGCTGGTGCTGTGCCTAACTATTTGCCTGACCCCAACAAGTAGTTGTCCAGTTTCGTTGTCGACAGCTTGACAAGCAAGGATAACATCTACAAACCACACGTACGCATCATCCACTGGCTTCTTAGTCAAAAGCATGGAGTCCACATCTCAGATCTCGTGTATAAATACCCCGACTTATTCACCCCTCCTCCCACTTCCTCTAACCACAAGATCAAGACAACAATGTGATCAGCTGTTTGTTGTTGACCTACCCCATCTCATCAGATACTTGCCGCCCACTATTCCTTCCAGTATATATATTTGTATTGGTGTTTCCCAAGAGTGGTATTTGTCCTAGAGCACCCCCGGTAGGCGATACGTTCAACGCTTGGTGCCCATCTCCATCAGTTACCATGTTGCATAACTCGACATGTTTTTCAGCGAAATATCTCCTTCTGGGGCTGGGCTCTGGCGAAAACATGGATAGAATATTCCACCTTCAGCAACGATGGCCACAAGCCCCGACCTCAAATGGTTTCGGCGGGACCAGGTGTCTCAAACAACGCTGTCGTTGAGGCAGTGAACACTCGGCGGCACCTTTTATATATCCGTACTGTCACAAACATGGCCTTCCCAGTCCAGTAACCCAACTTCTTGGACCAAGAGCTGATCCACACAGCCTTTTGGCTAGACTGCCCCCCCTGCGTGTCCCCTGCTGGGATAGACATGACTCGACTGCTGTGGCCGAAGACGAATCTTTTGCTTCAGTGACGCCAGGTCAGACGATTTGAGTTGTCAACCTCAGTTCTCCTCAACTTCTGAACCAGCTCGCTCAGCGTGAGCACCCAAATGCAGCCAAAATAACAATATACTTGCTTGTTCCAGTATCGACACCATGGTCCCAGGCAGCTGTCGGTCCTCAGGCGTGAGGCCCGTGGTGGGGACCTCCCACTATACACACATCTTCACATGGATAAGGTGGAATGTCGCTTGACTATATATACCAAACGAGGGCATGGAAGAGGTCAGGACTTGCTGGGTTGTTGAGAAATGGGCGTCCCAAGTCAGCAAGCTCACATTTCACATGTCTCGCAGAGATATCTCACTGGGGTTCCGATATCCCTAGCATGGCAATTTACATCAACCTCCCGATTTGATCGATACAGTCATGACTCTGTAAGACGCACTTAAATATATATATCCGACAACCATAAGCCTTCCAGGCACGCTTTGTCTTCCGCCGCTTTGCAATCAGACTCTCAATCCCTCCTATGATGGGCCCCTGGCCGGCGGAAAGACAAAGAGGACATTCGACGCTACCGTGAAGGCGGCCATGGGAGCCCTACAGACGACTAGGAAACAAGGAGAGCGCCCAGGACTTGCCAGCGATGCAAGATTTGTTGCCGTTCTAGTCAAGCAGGATGGCAAGAAAGGTCATCAACTTGGGTCAAGCATAACTCGCGTTGGGTAGTCTCGTATAGAATATTGAGAGCCCCCAAGTAGCAAGGAAGTACTGGGAGCCATTGTTGGCCTCGGCATGAACAGTACAAGACGTTCAACTCTTTCTGCGAGAGCTGTATTCAACATGCCACAAAGTTGATGTGCCCAAGTTCTGTGGGTTTCATGATCTTTCACGAGCTTGATTTGATCAAAGTCCCAAAGACACCGCCCTCATTATATACGTTTCCCGCATCACCATGAAACGACGGTGCGAATTCATCACAGTTGGATAAAAACACTTGAGCAGCATGCCACTTTGATCCCTTGGCGTCAAGGCTGTTCGACTTGCCCCTAGCGTTCAGGCAGCGATATTTCTTGATAGAACGTTTGATCGAGACCATGTTGCAAATCGTGGTAGAGAACGGAGATCAAGTCCTGAGAACTACTGTCCGCTAACTCCAGACCACCATTGGGTACAGTTTAAAGAAAGCTTACTGGCCAACCAAGGACCTTGGCAATCTTCAATTTACCCTGCGCGTCTGCACCTGGGACAAATTGGGAACAATGGAGGATGGGCTTGAATGGGAGAGACAAATGTGGTTGTCACGGATCAAGTTCTCACCACCAAACCCTCCTTATTCAGCTTTCCCTTGTTTCTTTTTCTTGTTTCGATAATACTTATATATCAATCATGACTTGGAGATCATTTCCGAACGGAAGCGATGCACGAAAGGAGCTGAGAAGCCTGGTTCTTACCAAGTCTGAATAGCACGAGTGGACCATCGACTTACATCATCAACGGAAAACCAAAAGCTATATACCTCAGATAACGCCCGCATCTTCCCCTGGAGAATCCGCAAGTTCGTTCCTCCTATCCTCTGCCTCCGTACTCGGGGGGGAAATACCTGGGTGATAACCCCTAGTCCGGTGGAGGATTTTTGCGTCGTGTTCGAACACGCGGCGCTGATCTGGGAGCGAGGCAGAATACTTGATTGTATATCCCTCAAACTGGGATGATAACATCAACTACTGGTTCGGTGGTGTTAAGGAAGAATGCTATGAGTAAGAACCCATTCGTCTTCAAAGACAACGAGCAACCCTCAAACTCTATCTACCCATGAGGGGAGTCTTACATTCTTTGACGGCTATGATCAGAAGATCCGGTCTGTTTTTGAAGCCGATTATAGAACCTTATAGCAAGAGAACATGGCACAAGCATCAACATAGAAGAAAGCGGCGAGCTATATACGCGAGTACGTCTGACATGTAACTTTGTGGTCGGAACTTGAGGGGTCATTGCAGATACTAGGAGAGCGGGAAACTATTCTCAGTTTCTTAGTCGGGGTCGGGATAGAATACGCATGACCCCTTTATCAGCTCAACCGGATTGTGGTATCACTCATTCAGCTATTCTTGGCCACACGACTGGCGAGTGCATCAAATGCCACAGCTGTGGACTCTCATGTGGGAGTGATCTGACCTACCTCTATAATCCATCATCTGTGCCCGGTTGAAAGTGCAGGGCAGGTGCATCATCAAGTCATGGGTCAGGTACTCAATACCCCCTTAAGAAATGGGCCTCTATATACATCAACCTCAGGCCACCCAACAACGCCTCAAAGTACCTGAACGTCAAGAGACACCAATTCCCTCGGACTATATATCAGTAGAAGTCTTGGCCAAGGTTCAATTGAGTCATAGATGGCCTCTCATTACTACGCTGGCCCATCTCACTACGAGGTCATTGAGACGGTATCTCAAGTGGCACTTTGAGAAAATACTCTCATGTCTGTTCTCTTGTCATATATATAATTGGAATAGCGGCGCCAACCTCGAAACTTTCACATCTCGGGTATTCATCCAGAGCTTCGACATCAGATGCCCTTCTGCCCCAGACTAATTGCTGATATATACAGCAAAGGGGGTTTACAACAAGGTTTCCCTTTGTCCCAGCGCATGTCCCTTGTCGCGCGCCTTCTGTTTTTTACATGTGGCAAAGCTGCACATGGTTGCCAAAAGTCGCACCATCTATGACAGGGCCCGCGTTCCATGTACTTGTCTCTTTGAGATATATATTACGGTTGAGGAGATCTCCGGTGTCAACGATATTGGTCTCCAAGGTTCGCTGTGCCGAGTGCACGGGATCGCCGGAATGCCCAGCGCGGATCACAGTCCAAGTGGCAAGCCGGCATCACTCCCCCTCCGGTCAATGGATGTACAGTCCCAGTTTGAGGACCTAGGACGATGCTTTGAGAAAATGTCGGAAACTACACTACGAGATGAGGGGGGACTATTATTTCTCTTTTGTCGGGAGAGCCCTCACCCCCAGCTGGTTTATGATATATCGAGGATTGCTGCCACAGAGCAACTTGGGATGCCAAGATCGCCAATCATCATAGGGAGCTTGATGCTTTGAGGAATGCTCAGGCCAAGCATGGCCTAGTTTTGCAGGTTCGCTGGCATGAATGGACTTGTGAGAGGTACGATTTGGGAGCCCAAAAGAGATTTCGGTTCATGATGAAGTGTTTTATCTGTTGACTTCCTTGTTCTTATCTGAAAATAAATCCCGGCGATTTCTTGATTTTGATACCAATGCATGGAAATAAGCCAATTCTTATCCCTCCGAGTTGAACATAGCACCGGGTAAATAGTCTTGCTTCTCATTAAAGACTGATTTCGCCATTCAAGATAGACTGATACTACAAAAGCATCGACTTATAAAAAGATGTCATTTGTTGGAAAATATGAGTAACGATTGGGCTTACAGGGTAGAGAGCCTCATTGCACTTACACATTCGCCCGGCTCGAGTGCCGACATAAAACTATGAGTCTAGAGCATCCTAATCACCCAAAACAAACAATACATGCATGGCCTCATTCATCTTCTGTTACCTGCCCTCGGCCCTTTCATCCCAAGTACAAAACGGCCCGGCAGTGCAGCTGTCACACTTCGGCAGCCGGTACGTACCCACCGGCCGACTTTCCTTCCTTGGAAGGAAGTTGGCACATGAAAGAAAAAGGAAACGCGGGGAGCTTGCCGGGGCACGCTTCCCCTGTTGCTCCTGTGGGTTTAGCGTTCCCGAGCCCCAAGACGTCGTCCCGAGGCTCAACTCCAACTTCAACCTCGTCTCTTTCGCATCGACAAAATCTCATCAACCTCCAGCATTGATACTCCCTTCAACGTGCACTTTTAACATACTGTAGCACTTTTTGTCTACCTTTGCACGACGCATCAGCCGACTCCGACCCTCCCATCCACAAAGGCCTGCGCGCCTCACGCTCTTCGCCGAGATCTCCCATCATGTCCTCCTCAGAATCCTCCTCGCCTTACCCGTTCGCCACCGCCCCGGACATCATCCGCGCCCATCAGAAGGATGCCTACTTCACCGGTCATCTCACTCAGATAATCAGCGACCTGCATCGTCGCCTTCGCGGCGCCCGACTGACCCACGCCCGCGCCCCGGAGCTCCAGACGGCGGCCGCCCTCACATACTTTGCCCTCACCACCATCCCCGGCAACCGGACTCTCGGCGAAGAGTACTGCGACCTCGTGCAGATTGATGCGCGCGACGGAAAACTCCCGGGCATCGATCGCCGCGCGGGTTACGTTGTGGCCAGCATCCTACTCCCATATGTGGCCGCCCGCATACTACCCAGCCTGCGCGCCCGGTTGCGCCGCCTTCTGCAGCGCCGTCTAGAAGCCCTCCGAAAACGAGACGACAAGGCAGCAACCGGGCGAGAGGCGCGTCTGTGGGCTTACATCGACACACACCTTAGTTCCTTCACAACAGGCGCCCCCTTCCAGGCCGTCATTCTCGCCCTCTTCTACTTCAGCGGCACCTATTACCAGCTCTCCAAGAGACTCCTATCCCTGCGCTACGTCTTCACACGCACCGTCCCCGACACGCCCGACCGCGCTGGTTACGAGCTTCTGGGCGTCCTACTCGTTGTCCAGCTCACCGTCCAGACCTACATGCACATCCGCTCCACCCTCTCCGACTCGGCCGTCGCTGCGCGTGAGCGCGCCGCGTTCCCCTCAGACGAGATTTCGCTCAATCACGACGGCGCTTACAATGGTGACAACAACCTGCTGCTCTCCCAGGGTGCACAAAGCCCCAAGTCCAAGGTCGACATTGCCGCTGCTACTCACACGCCCCTGGCAACAGTGCCGCGGATTCAGTTGACAAGCGACAAGGCCATGGGCTACATAAAGGGCGGGCAGCAGAGAAAATGCACACTATGCCTGGAAGAGATGAGGGATCCCTCAGCGACACAGTGTGGCCATGTCTTTTGCTGGGAGTGCATAGGGGATTGGGTGAGGGAGAAGCCTGAGTGCCCGTTGTGTCGTCGCGAAGCCCTGGCACAGCACATACTACCATTGCGTGCAATGTAGACAGATCAGATAGATAGATTCATGTAGATTGATTTCCAATTCAAATGTACAAGATTAGAATGCACATTACGTTGTCAATATCAGATGCTCAAAACATCAAAGCATGATGCCATGGCTCAGTGCCAGAGCCAGAGGGCATCCCCGGGGCAGCTGTTGCGCCCCTATATAAACGCTCCCAAGACGTCTGTCTCCCGTGGTATCCTGTCCATCCAATGCTCCCCAACCGCCCATTATCCATCCACCAGTCCACTCCTAGAAAAAACAAACATAGTCTCCCAAAGATGAAAATCTCATCTGGACATGAAGAAAAAGAGGGGGTCCTATGCGTCAAGCATGGTCCGCCCATCATCCGCTCCCCTGTATAGTTATACACGGAATTGCCCAACCAGGTTCCGGGGGCCCGGGTGTCGCAACCGCCAGATACACACCTGGCAGGCGAGCCGGACCCCTTCTATCCCATTCCCATCCCGTCTCAAAAATGAACTTGTACACAGAATGAAAGCATGTCCCTCAAGGTATCGTGAAAGCGTTGCTCCAATGCATCGGCGACCTCATAACTCCGTTGTCCCTTTAGACATCCGTTTGGCTTCCAGCCATGGTTGCCCACTGTTGTTTTTTTCTTTTCGTTTCTTTCTTTGTATGTTTGGTGTATGGCCTCAGCTGGAGACTCACTCAATAGAGAACAAGACGATCTCGCCTCGTTCGTTCTGGCGAAGACGCAGCGACCGCCAGAGTTCCTTCTCTTCCTTGCCCTTGCCGAGCTCGCTGCCCGTAGCCTCACGCTCCCGGTGGAAGCGCTTCAAGACCTTGTTCATGCTCAGGCCCTTCTCGCTTTCGGGTCCCTTATCCACGAAGCTGAGGAAGACATCGGCACGAGGCTTGAAGAGGATCACCTGGTTGTTGCCAGGCTCGGTCTTGCCATCCTTGCTTTGAGGTCGGTATTCGATCAGCTGAGGCTTCTTCTCCTTGTGAGAGTGCTTCTTCGACGAAGATGTCTTCTTAGTTTTGGATGACTTGGTCTTTGACGACTTGGTCTTGGACTTGCTCTTAGACTTGGGCTTGGTGGCGCCCGCAATCATGCCAAACAGGCTGTGACCGGCGGCGTGCTTCTTTGAGTGCTTCGACTTCTTCAAGGGACTCGCAGGGGAGACTTCAGGGGCGTCACCACCAGAGTAATCGGGAGATGGGGGGAAGACGGGGCGCATCATACGGCTCAGACCACCAGTCAGTCCCGAGTGCAGCACAGGGGGCGCATCAGTCATGACCTGGTCGTTGGGGACCTCAACGTGTAATCGCTTGCGCTTCTTGTCCTTCTTCTCGGTGCTGCTTCGGCTCTTGCGTCTCTCCGTCTTCGGAGCTGGTGTGACGAACTGAGGCTCAGGCGGAGGAGCATTGGCGAACTTGGCCACAGGCTCATCGTCCTCATCATCCTCGTCATCTTCGTCATCGTCCTCATCGTCATCGTCTTCCTCCATATAAGTGTAGTCTTCCGTCTTGGGTTCGTATCGCACCAGTGAAGTGCTTGGCTCAGCGTCAGCCAGTCCGTGACAGGCTGCGAGGTTCATGTTGGAGGCATTGGGCGTCTGGCCCGTTCCAACGAGGAACTCGAATACGTCGACATGAGGTTCAGGGGCAGCTGAAGGGGGAGTCGGGGCCTCTGGTGGGGGGCCGCCGGCAAACTCGTCGTCGCTGCTGTCATCTTCCTCCTCGTACTCGGCCCATTCGTAGTCGCGGTCTTCAGGGAGGTCTTCGACATAGGCGTGGTGGGCCATAGTAGCGTCTTCGTCGTCGTTGTTGGTATTGTCGTTGGTGTTGACAATAGCTTGGGACAGAGACTGGACCTGAGTCTGGTTCTGCTGGGGAGTGGTGGGAGGGTTGTAGTTGGGGTGACTGTGTTTCTGCTTCTTGTTCTTGTTCTTGTTGTCCTTGTAGAGGGCGCCTTGATACTTTTGGTCCTCGGTCATGCAGCTCTATTATATGATGTCAGAAGACATGACACAGACTCAGGGGCTCGGAGGGAGGGGGAGGACATGGGAGCTATGACTCCCAAGATGCCTGCCATGTCCTGTGATACGTACGGTATGAGATCGGTACTGGACGCCGGGGAAGTGTACCATGCAATCAATGCAGGTAAAGGTGGCGCCGCGGCAGCGGTTTCGATGAGGATCGAGTTTCTTCTTGGTGAGGACGTCACCGCACGCCTGTGAGAGACGGTGAGGTTAGATGGGTATAGTACAGAGAGATGAGGTCGACAACAAGAGATAGTATGTAAGTAGAGACGAGAAAGGGTATATAGCGGGATGCAAGACAATGGAGACTCGTTCGATGCGGCGGGGTGGTGGACTGGGATATTTGAGGGATGCCAGGGGAGGCGAGAGCATGGCGAGAACGTTGTGGTGGGCCAGGAGATCGGCATGGGGAAGAAGGGGTGTCCCTTGAAGGAGACAGTTCGTGACAAGAATGGTGTGGTGGGAGGGATGTCAGGCGTGTATGATGATATCCTGGGGGGTGGGCATTGTCTGAGGGTGAGGGTGAGGGTGAGGGTGGTGGGTGGGCAATTGTGTACGAGATATGTAGCCGGGCTTATTGGCGGCGGCAGTACACACAAGACAAGGTATGCAGCATGAATAGCAGCAGCTAGGGAATGGATAATCGAGCTGGGGCTTGGCGAGCGAGCAATCGAAGAAAAAAGACAATTCACAACGTACCTCACAGGAGAAGGAGACCATGGCTGCAGTGCTTAGAGGGGTGATACTCCCGATCCGAGTGTCGATGATTGGGCGAGGCGAGTTGGGCAGAGGGACAGGAGAAGAGGTAAGCTGCAGGTCAAGTGGCCGCCGCGGTATTTAACGGGAGCGTCAGGCTGGCTTCGAGAGAGACCTTGGAAGAGGTTGCAGAAAATGCTGGATGCCGAGACGATCAGTGGGCTCGCAAGGGCCACGGGCGACCAAGTGATTCGGCCGAGGCGAGTTCCTTGGGCACTCTTGACGCAAGAAAAAATCGGGGGCTGCCCAGTTTGCAGAGCTCTGTATGGCCTGGACCCAAGTTGCTGATATGACAGGCGCAAAAAACTAGCTCTCAGAGGCTGGAGTTGGGTTCAGTTGGGCACTACTTGGGTAGCATAAGGCGACGAGCAGAGAGCAGCAAAGAATGAGCGAGACGAAGCACTTGATAGGGGCAGAGGAATGCGACGCCCAGGTCAAGACAGGTCGGGAGAAAAGGCGGAAAGTCAAGTTTGACGGCGATAGCACGAGTTTGGATGGAGGGGCGGGCGGGACAAGAGATAGCGAGATAGCGAGAGAGATGAGATGAGAGAGCCCCCAAGTCAGGTGGAGGGGCTTGCAAGCCAGGGCAGGGCGGGCAGGGCGAGCGAGCCAGGGTTCTGGTCGAGCTTCCGAGGGCACGGTTGTTGCGGCGGCGGGATCTCTGGCTTGGTCCCAAGCAAGCGTGTTGTTGGCCGTAGCGTGATGATGGAGGCGCGGGTAGTGGGCGGGAACGGTGGCGTGTGATCGCAGGTTTAATTAGGATGGCTCCAGAATGTGAGAAGGAGGGGGAGGGGGAGTCAACAAGCGAACGAACTGGTTCGTGAAGATCAGCGAACCGGTATTTGTTGATGTTGATGTTGTTGTTGTGGTTGAAGGAGAAGGAGAGGATGTGGGTGACGGAGAAAAAAAAAAATAAAAAAGAGGGCGGCTGAGGTGGATGCGGCAGATGAAACTACTGACGTACCAGCCAAACAAAGGCCTGTAAGGGCAAGAACGAACCTACAGCAACAACTCGAAAAGAGCCAACGAACAGCTCAGGAACTTGCACAACAGAGCATAAGATCCAATGCGTGGGCGTCGCGTTGCATCCAGGGCCAAAATTAGGACATCCAATGTTCTGGCGTGAGATGGATGGCTCATCGCCAGCACGAGCGCCAGAGCGACAACACACATGCAACACACACCAAACAGAACCAGCCCAGGAGAAGCCTCCTTTCGAGCAACATCCAAAACACGGACGTCTGGTTGGATAACCCCAGTCATGTCTCAGCCTATCAGTGTGTGTGAGGGCGCTGCTCCGGCGACGCCCAGAAGACACTGATTGGACGCTCTGTCATTACACTACCCGAATTAGCAGAACCCTGATGATGATGATGCTGCTGCTGATGCGCCCTGGAGTCTCATCGCTCGCCCTGGCAGACGCTGGGTTGAGTGTGAGCGTGAGCGAGCGAGCGCTAGCCCAGCCCGGCATTCCTTCGAAACTCGTGTGAGGCGACGTCACCATTGGCTGAATGGCACCACGGCAGGACACTGATCAATGCCGCCAGTCATGACAAGCCCGGGCCCATGGGTCGATGATTGGAGACTTGACTTCCATGCCCATCTCGCGGAAGCTCGAGGGGAATGCCTGGCCGTTTGTCAATCACTTGTCAGAAGGCGTGACAGGGACCGTCAGAGGGTGGTTGCAGCAAAAACCCTATGGCCCCCCTGGACCGTGGCGCGCTTATGTGTTATGGATGTCCAGCTCCAATTGACTTGTCGCAAAACGAGGCGCTCGATATTGGAGATCAACCACGCGCCATTGCAATGCATGTTTCGCAGCGAAGGGTGTGCTGTGCCTGACCAGTTGGATGGATTTGACTGTTCCTCCTTCATCTTTTTCTCTCCCACCAGGTCACTCTCTGATTTGTCTGCAATTGTCCACTCGAGGCGAGGGGCCTCAAAGCGGCAGCGCTTCAATGGGTCCCCGAGCCAAAAGGGAACCGACTTACAAGGGGGAGCAGGAGGGGCCGTGGAGTCGAGACAGCTTCAGTAACCATTTTGCGGCGGGGCAGGGCAGGGCAGAAGCAGTGACAGCAAACACGGGGAGAAAAAAGAAAGAAATTTTTCCATCTTGCTTGATCTGACAGAGGCTGAGAGGGGGACCTGTGTGTCTGCTGGCAGGCATCCCGGTCTAGATGGAGGGGCAGCTTCTGGATCTCGACGACGGACGTGGCAGGTCGCCTCTTCCGGTCCATCTTCGACGGGCTCCGGCCTCCGACAACATATCCCTTCGTAGCCGCCGGCGGCCACAGCCGGAGCATACATGCATAAACTGGTTCAACCAATGGATGCACGGGGCCTTGCGAGGGCCTAGAAGCGAAATATGCTTTCAACCGTCCGCGAAACAATAACAACAAAAGTCAAAGTCCATCTGGCTACCATGACAAAGTTCAATCGCATACCTTGACCCCTTGCATAAAACCATCCTCCCGGCTGGTATTTGACCATGAACTATCCACGCCCACGAGGCCGTCATGCCGCCTCCCGTCGGTACCCCACCTTCACAGGGTGACAAGACAAGACAGAACCGGGTTCATTTACCTGCATCACCAGAAGAGAACGACGAGTCTGATTTTGCTTCCCTTGCCAGCTCTCTGGACCCGTACCTGAGTGGACTCTCTATCCCTATCAGGGACCCCGTCAAGATGCGGCGTTATTTCCAACGGTCCCGTGGTCGCCTTAGCTCTCTGAGCTATGCCCCAAAGAAGCTCACCACAAAGAGGCTAACGCCGGGGCGGTGCGCGCGGAAGAGCCAAGGTGAGGCGTGTTTCAGGGGATATCCCTGGATCGACAGCGCAAGACGGGCATGCGGTTGTGGGATTGATGCTCAACACGAAAGCTGAGGAATGGAGCAGGCGTTCAGATTTCTATTGAGACTCACACAATGGGACGAGAAAAGCGCAAGCAACCGGGACAACAAGCAAAAGGACCCCAATTCCCGCTATCCGCATTCCTCGTCGAGGTTTGTTCGGTCCCTCTGTTTAATTGTTCCGTGTATAACATTCAAGAAGCGAAGAACCCCCACGCGCGGGCCAGATGTGATGACTGCTGCAGAAGAGGTGAGATGCTGTTTCATCGCTGACACAGAGCAAGCACAGCACAGCCAGCCCGCCCCCTTGGCCTCCCGAGGTCTCGGACCTGGTCTTTGGGGTACGGCTGTCGTTTATACATGCCCTTATGCAGGCCACGCACGTTAGCCCAATTCCGCCGGGCCAGAAATCAGGGGCACAGCTCGTGACATGTCAATGCCACGATTACACGCTTGACAAGTCGCCAATGGCAGTCACATCGCGTACTCCTCTCCCCGTCCCCTTGTCACCCTCCTCCGTCACGTTTGACTCAGAGACCTTTCAGGATCTGGGGAGACACACGAGAATAACACGAGGTGGTCGCACATATCAAGATCTCTCTCGGATGAACGGCTGAGCGAGATGAGGTTGCTTCCATTGGACGACTGCCCCTTGGTCCGTCCGTCCTAACGTTGGCGCCGAACTGCGGTGTTCTGAGCTTTGTTGGTGTCGTGGAGAAGCTCGTTCGTTTCTTCCTAGAAGCTTCCTAGCTGGGAAATGGCGTGCCGTGCTCATTTCCACCGACATCATCGCAATGAGTCCCCTGGCAGCCGTTGCACACAACCCGCCCGCCCCCCTCCTTATCTGTCAGTCAGTCAGTCCGTCATTGTCACTGCCGTCGTGGCATTGCACCACAGCCCGCCATGTAGGAAAACTCAGGCGCCCACGTAATACGCAGCATCTTACGGATAATAATAAACCTGGAGTTGTCTCGTCTCGTCGATCCCGTTTGGCGGAGGGGATGGCTCGAGCTGTGCCTGTTTCGCCTGGTGTGTCAGCTTCATTGATGGGGGATCCCGTGAGCGTCAGGTAAGGGGCGCAGAGGGCACACGGGTACCTGAGATGGCCCGTCGGCCCGGGTACCTTGGCCGCGGAGCTAACGCTGACCGTTACCTCTGTTGCGTATGTCGAGCATGTACTACTCAGTAGCATCATCTCCCCTCTCCCCACCTCACCGAGCTGAGATCATCCGTGCCCCACCAATAACGAGCAAGATGGAGGATAGGAGCCTTCCAATCTCTCTCCTCCGTGCTCTCATTGTTGAGGTGGTCGGGTCGTGCTCGTGCTCGAATTCGTCGGACTCTGGGGGATTGCCAACAGGCAACAAGCTCCCTCTCTCTTCCCTTCTGCCCATCCCTCTTCTTTCTCGAAACCTTCGATTCTGGTCAGATCCCTCTCCACCTCGTGAGACGAGACGCCCAGGTCCGACTCAACTCCACCATAACCTCCAAGACCAGCGATACTCTCCGTCCCTACTATACCTATACTCCGACCCCTGCTCCGCCTTTCTTCAACGTCCCCTTTTGGACCACTGTCTGTCAAAGTCGTCCTCCAACATCATCCCATCCCACGCACCTTGTACGGCTTCAGCCTCGGCTCGCCTTCGACCTCGCCGCCGCCGACCGTCTCGTCTTGTCCTGTCTTGTCCTCACTGCGAACCCCATGTCGCGCTCCTGCATGGGACTACCTTAAGTGGGATCGCTCCCGAGATAGACGGCAGGGTTCAGAGGTCCATCGAGAGATATTCACCTTTGTTTTTTGCAGTTAGGGCCTATGAGAAGGAAATAGCTACTATTGGCATCGCCTACTAGCTCGGCAATCAATCCTTTCGCCCAACACTCCGCTCATTCATTCTGTCCTTCTTTCTCTTCTTCCCCAACAACAACGACGACACAGACGCTGCCTCCATCACCAACCTACGTCCTCCGAACCTCTCCGTTGGATAGCTTCAACTCCCGGCCACTGTCTGCATGCATGCAAACTTGGGATAGGCCTGCATCGGAATCAGCTGTTGTCTGTCCTACGCCTCGTCCGCAGCAACTACACGTTTTCCCTTGTTAGGCTGCCATCTTATTGTCGAGCAAAAGGCCCCAACGGTCATCGTCTCCTTAACCCTCCACCGCTCTCTTTCTTGTCCTTCTGGGGAGGCTTGCCCTGGGTCACCGCATTTTGGACCCTCGCAGCTGTTACCCCTGGCTTGTTCGTTTGTGTCTATCCATTGTAATGCCCAGCAAAACCGGCCGAACAAACATGGCCAGCTCCAACCCTCCTCCATCGCCAACCTCGTCCAGCTACCTCGAGCAGACCGTGTCGATACTGACGTCGGTCGCCGGCTACATGCGTCTGCCCGCGTTGGCTTCCACGGTACGTCGACTCCGCAGCAAGCCGTCGTCCATCCGCCTGAATGCAGGTCCCAGTCCCGCTACGTCCAAGTCCACATGAGCTAACCACGCCGTGCGCAACTTTACAGGGCATCGCCGCCGTCCTCACCTCGCTGCTGTACTTTAAGCAAAAGTTCGTATATCCGTCCGTCCATTGACTGCTGCTACTACTCTTCCGTTCTCCTCCGCTCGTCTCTATCCACTCTCCGACCCGCAACATCATCATGCCGTCCCCCGCGCTAACCCAGCCTCTCTCGCTTGCATTAGGGCATTGATTTATCCGAGCCACATTCCCGCAAACTCTCGCTCCGACGTTCCCAAACCTTCTGACTTTGGCATCAAAAACTTCGAGGAGTTGTATATCCCAACCGACGATGGCGAGAAGCTCTCGGCCTACTACATCCGTGGCCCTCGTGGCCACAAGAACTCCAATGTCACCATTTTGATGTTTCATGGGAATGCTGGGAACATCGGTCACCGATTACCCATTGCTCGCATGATCATCAACTATATTGGTTGCAATGTGTTTATGCTGGAGTATAGAGGCTACGGCTCTTCGACCGGGGAGCCCGACGAGTCTGGTTTGAACATTGACGCTCAAACGGGGCTGAACTATCTTCGGCAGCGGGCCGAGACACGAGATCACAAGCTCATCGTCTACGGTCAGAGCCTGGGGGGTGCCGTCAGCATCAAGCTGGTGGCCAAGAACCAAGACTCGGGTGCTATTACGGGCCTGATCCTCGAGAACACGTTTCTCTCCATCCGGAAGCTTATCCCTTCCGTTGTGCCTCCTGCCAAATACCTCACCCTGCTATGCCACCAGGTCTGGCCCAGCGAGTCGATACTACCCAGTATCAACAAGGTGCCGACCCTCTTCATCAGTGGCTTGCAGGATGAGATCGTCCCGTAAGTCTTCCCTCTATCCGCACACTCCAACCACTACTTGATCCTGTGATGATCAAATTTGCATCACCCACAAAAGATGAACCCTCGTGGTCTTGATAAGAAAGCAAATATTCCCTGACGATCCAGTCCATCCTTCCGCTTTAGTCGCCAACGATGCGAGCCGGAACATAGGCTAACGTTAGCTCGCAGACCACGGCACATGAAGCAACTGTACGAGATCTCCACGGCACCCACCAAGCGGTGGAAGCCCCTGCCCGGTGGCGACCATAACTCGAGCGTTCTCGAAGAAGGTTACTTCGAGGCCATGTCAGATTTCATCGCCGAGGTGACAGGCGACTCACCACGGGAGAAGACACGCATATAGGACGGGGTGTTCCCGTAGATCTTTCCACGCACATTATCATCACCTCAGGGTCCGAGTAAGGGAAACATCACATACAGCATGCATGCATACACTCACGATTGAATGATACCCTCCGTCTTTGTTTTTGTTGCGCAAAAAAAGAAGTCCTACCCAGCATCCATCATCATCATCATGTACAACAACACACGAATTTGCATATTTGCCCGCTTCCATAGAAGAAACCTGGAAATTAATGAAACATTGACCAACTTTACGTGCTCGTGTGGTGGGGATTATCTCCCATGTGATCCCTCCTATACAATGCTCTCGTGACGCCAAACTAACTCTTGAAGGTGACATTGTGTCTCGGATTACGATGCTAGTTGCAAAGGTCTAAAAGCAAAAAGCACAGGCTCAACAGCTTTGACCTAGTGGCTTTCTTGTCATTGAATACTCGGTATTGGCTACCAGCTATTTGGTTAAAGGTCTAAATGGAAAGGTCATGGAAATATTGGGAGCATGTCACAACAGATACCACTTTGACACTTTGACAATACCAAGATGGTAATAGACATGATTTAGACTCATAATTATTGAATTGACCTAGCCTTGGAAACTTGCTTTGCTACTAGTCCTAGCATTCTACATCCCCATCAAGTGCCGCCCACACCTTGCCCGCCTCGGGCTGCTGTGGCTTCTTCTTCTTAAGCCCAAGCAGCTTGCGGCCGGGCTTGATCGAGTCCTCGGGCGCCGGCGTCGACGATGAGGAGGTGGGCTTGGACGCTGCCCGCCCAGCCACGGCGCTCCATCCCCCTGCGCCCGGTCGGCGGAGCACCTCGCGGCGGGTGACGGCGCCCTTGTCGTCCGAGTGGCAGAGCAGCACACCCTCAGCGAGCTTCTGGCTGCGGATCGTCTGCTCAATGCGTGGCTTCAGAGCAGCAAGGCTCTTTTCGACTGGGGCGGGTGTGAGGAAGGCTGAGTACTGCGCTGTAGCCTTGATGAGAACCTCATCGTTAAGGAAGTCAGTCTTGAACGAGAAGCCCTGCAGGGATGCAAGGTCTGAAGCGAGAGCCGTTGTGACCTCGTCAATGGTCAGGCCAAAACGAGGCTCGGTGAGGACCATGCTGTTGAAAGGCTCGCTATCAAAGGGGGGTGGGCTCGGGGGACGAAGGGCGGCAGCGGCAGCGGCTTCGGCAGCCTGAGCGGCCCGGATCTTGACGCACTGGGCGAGCGTCTTGGGCGGAGCGGACACGAACTTGTCCGTCTTCCAGACAACGACGGATCGATTCGAGCCGTAATCCTCACTCTTGCTCTCGAGGCCAAAGTCTTCGGCCAGGAGGTGCAAGAACTGGCGGGACTCATTACGCATGGGCTCATATCGAAGACGAACCTCATCTGGGTTTGCAGCAAAGACGCGGAAATGTCTCTCCTGGCTGTCACCCCAAGAGGGGAACTGCTTGTACAGCTTCAGCGTGTTGTCCGAGAAGGGGACATGGTCGTTGGTGTGTGACGCAGGATCGATGTTGAGAGCTGCGGCAAGGCGACGGTTACGGTCCAGGCGTTCACATTCTTCGTCGCATCTAAGCTCAGGACGGCTTGGAGTCGGGTTGCTGGTGCTCGTGAGGCACTTGAACTCCTTTTTGTAGTTACCGCAGGGGCACTGGACAACCATCTTCTTCTGGCAGGCAGTAGACTCATTGCAGGCTATCCGCGT
This sequence comes from Fusarium phalaenopsidis, assembly GCF_050370095.1. Taxonomy (NCBI): domain Eukaryota; kingdom Fungi; phylum Ascomycota; class Sordariomycetes; order Hypocreales; family Nectriaceae; genus Fusarium; species Fusarium phalaenopsidis. The sequence goes on from NW_028145404.1 coordinate 2,827,718, forward strand.
GTTAGTTTATACATTATGCAGGTTGATTTGAACACTTACGAGTCTGGCCATGGCAGACATTCTGGCAAGTGTGATTGCAGAGCAGTTTCGTCTTTCCACAGACTTGCTCGCAGCCCTCTCGAGCATCGCCGCACTCTCCAGGGCGGTGGCAAAGCTTCCTACAAGTATGAAGACTATGCAAGGTCAGTATTAATAGAGCTTTTGAAGGGCAATGATAAACCTACCCGCATTGAAGCTTCTGCCCACAAATCTCGCCGCAGTGAACCTGCTGGAGATGACAAGGCTTGTTGTGAAAAGTTGTCTTCCCACAGGCGCATACCTTCTCAGTGAGATAGGCACAAGGAGGGCATTCAACGTCATCAGGATGACACTGATGCTCAACAGAGGGATGACCACAAGCGGTCTGGCGCCTACACTTGGATGTGCAATATGGCTGGCGAGTCCCACAGGGTTGAGGAGGCTGAAGAACCGTTGCACCGCAGTTGCAGCTAATCTCTGTCCATACAGCTTCAGGGCAGCTCTGGCAAGCTCCGCGATGGCAGAGCTGCTCACAGAAGTGGCTACCACACTTGAGTGGCCTTCCACAGACCTGAACACAGATGTGCTCAGCTTCAACCTGAATAGAGTCGACACCAGAACGCTGCTTCTTCTGTTGGGCGATCCGCTGCGCTGCCTTCTTTTCACCCGGGCAGCAGTGCTCTCCACATCGATGCCGCCCGCAGTTCCGAGTTGCCTGACACACCTTGAAGCACTGGGGGTGTTGGATATCCCCCTCATGGCAAATGGACGGAGCGGTGACTCGGCCACACCGACAATCTATATCCATGACCTGCATACAAGGGTCACAATCTCCGGTGTGACACAATGACTGGCATGTGTGGCCGCACTTGAGCTTCTTCTCGCAGACTCTCTCGCAGTGAGGAACATGCTCCTCGCAAGATTGGCGCAGGTGATCCATGAGATTCTTGAGCGGTGTCTTTCCGCAAGGACAATGGGTTACCACGTCTGGAGAGAAGGGGCAGTGAGCCGGGAGCTCATCCTGTGGGTGACAAGACGTCTCACAGCGATGAACTCCACAGTCGTAGGCCCTTCCGCAGGCATTTTCGCAGCTAAAAGAGCCCTGGAACCAAGAATCGTTGGTAGGATCGTAGGAGTCGCAGACCTCATCCTGCTTGAAGCATTCCATCTCCTTCTCGACCCGTCCGCAATAGCACCTAGCCTTCACTGCCACCTCGCAGGTTCCACAGACGCCTGGGTGACAAATCTGTGAACATTCGTGCTCTCCACAAGATAGTAAATCGCCACATGGTTCTCGGCAACTCCAACCGTTGTAGTAGTCGGTATCTCTGCAATTCTTGCGAAGCGTGTGCTTACCACAGTAGCAAGGCTCAGGAGGGCTTAGCACATTGCAAGGTGGACAGGGCCCGGGATGGCACTGAAGGGTACAGGGGTGTGAACAAGTCGTCCGTGGTTTAGAACATGTCTGTCCACACGAGTGAGGGGGCAAGATGCTGTTGTGGCTGGGGTTGAGATCTTTGCCGCACCAACACTGGTAATCACCGGGCTCGCCAGTCAGGCTTGAGTTGCAACCGGGACAACGCCATGACTTGTCACCGGTGGCCTCGTCCACCTTCATCGAGGTGCTCCACCATTGATGAGCGCACTTGAGATGGACGACGGTCCAGCAAATGGTGCACGACCAGACATAACTTTTGCGGGTAACGTCATCGGCGCAGATTCGGCATTCGTAGTTCCAGTTGCTAATGTCCTCCTGGATCCGTTGCCAAAGGTCGGAGGCAGTCGACTTAGGAACGTCCTGCTTTGGCCTCCCCTGTTTCCGATCAGACCGAGATCGACCTCCCTTAGAGCGCGGCTGGGTCGGAGGTTGAGACTGAGCCGAGCTTGATTCCGCAGCACTGAGATGGTTAGCATAAGAGGGCGTGTTGTGTTACGATTAAGCAAAGCCCACCTTCGTGAAGCGACGGGTTGCCCGGGGACAAACTCGGGAGCGTCTGCACTCAATGACTGATCCTGGGAAGTTTCTTGAGCCGGTTCTTCCGTTGTGGTGGTCAAGCGGCCACAGAATTGCCGATGGGGTCCCACGCGGAATCCTCCTCTTCCTCGGTTCCCTGAACCATGAGAAGCACCTCGTTGACCGCGCCGATTCCGTCGGCCTCTGGACGATGCTGAACTTTCAGGAGCGGAAGAGGCGGGCTGCTCCACCTGGGATGTGGTTGAAGGTGTAGCATCAGTAGCATCAGCAGCGGTGGCCTGAGAGGCGGCGTTTCTACCACCTCGGGAGCCTGATGTGGTGGATTGATTCCCTTGACCGCGGTTCCGGCCACCTCTTCCCCTACGACGTCCACCACGTGAGCCCCCTCTCGATCCTGATGCTCGACTTTCATTCTGAGACTGATTCTGAGCCTGGCTCGAGCCCTGTCCTCTCCCCTGCTCCGACATATTGACGGAGGTCAATGTGAGAGACTGCGTAGCCGATAGCAGCGGAATGGTTGCGCTATGTAATATAAAGCGTCTTCAAACTAGAATGACAATGAAAATGAAAATGGAAAAAACTGGAGCAAAATGCCTGAGGAGATGGAGCGTGCAGTCTTGGGAAGGTTCGCTCGCTAATGTTTCAACAGCCCTGCTGATGGGACGAAACGGGTAGCAGGGGCGAGAGATGCGAAAGGATGAGGAGAGGATCTAGGAAGAGGGAGGAAGAAGGAGAGGGAGAATCCGAGGCGATGATATATCGAGAGGCGTTTGTCTCGACCTCAAACAAAACTCGGGAGGCGTTGGAGGTCGGTGGAGCCTTGAAGCTTCCGCGTGTGGCGAAGCCTTGCCCTGCTCTGACAAACATTGGCTGACCATCAGAATGACTCACCCAGGGTGACTGCCTCTCTAGGTCTGCAATTTTGCAAGCTCAGTTCTGAGTGGCCAAGACATTTCTCTATTCAGAAAAATACCCTTTAGCGTCTCACGAGGAGTCATACGAGTGATTATTCAACCTATATCTTGCATTTCCCCGACGGGAGCCTAGAAGCCTGCAGGAGAAACTTCAATATCAAAGTCCATGAGTAATGTGGCTAGTGAGAGCACCGCCACATCACGTTCGACGTCTACCGGGTAACTCCCGTCCTTGGATCCATCTTACACTACATCCTACCTATGTTGTTTCTTAGTATTACATCGTTGGATATTTGACTACTCTTGCTGTATTGTGCAACTATCTGCCTTTCTTTCTATTGACTGGGTGGTTGGATGCAGGATACCTCAAATCCAGCCAATAGGCTGAAGCAGCTTGCCGCAAGAGTGAAGCAAACGCTTGAGCTTTGATCTGCTAATAAAAGTATGACTCTAGTTGCACAAGACCAGAACGAGGCACGTTCCTCTCCCGGGTGTTACTATCATTGCGGCTATCCGCTTTGCCAAGGTTATTGGAAAAGCCATGGGTGCGCCTTGTGCTCAGAAGATGAGCAAGGCCAGCTTCATTAATGCCCAACCCACGGTAAGGGAGGATACACCGGCTGCGAAAATTTCCATAATTGCGCATGAAAAGGGGGTGGCAGCCTGGCCGTTTGGCTTAGGTGCTTGTGTCATAGCATCGTTAAGACGCTGTGGTCCAGATATCTTTATTCGGCCCAAGGCTACCCACAGGACGGGAAGGGGTACTTGAGTATGGGCGCGCTCCACGAATAGAAACACCCACTTGCTTGAGGATGCCGCAATGGGCCAGCTAGAACAATAACGTTCGATATGGTTATATATTAACTCTGAGTTTGGGGTTTCAGCCCTGTGAGGCAGCATCACTCATCCAACACTCCACATTAATAGAAAGATGGTTGCTTGAGGATTGAGCACGGTAGCATTGATTAGACATGCAATTGGAACGAGCAAAGTATGTTATAGTTGGGCGAGACTATGAACCGACTATCCATCCAAGTTGCAAGTGGAGGTCAGGTGTGAGACTGTCACTCATGAATAGCTTCACCAGCAATGTAACACAAGCGTGAGTGACGCAATTCGAAACCCTCACATCCCCCTGATAATTTGAATCAAGTACCAGAGAAGTGGGCATTGAAGTATTAGAAGGTTACTCTAATTTTAAGGTCACAAAAGCTTACGTGAGTGGATGTTGTTGTAGCTGTTCCACATTCTGGCCGATTGATCGGCGAGAAAAGATGAGCTTAGGTGCCGAAATCCGAACATATCCCAGCAATGGCATTGAAACCAACTGCGCCATTGACATATCAAGCTTTTTTTATCTCATGATTTCGAGATCGTCGCTGGGTATCGGAGATAGAGCGGACTTTATGGCCTTCCCAGTTATCATAGTGCGAGGACTCGATGAACCACCAAGAAGGTGGCCATTATTACTTCGACCATGAAACTTCGAGAGATCATTTCAAATCTTTAAGTAAAATGTTATTTGAATTAACATCCTTCTTGAAGTTTCCCTGTGAAGATTGTAGATAGGATGTGCCGGTTTTTCCGTCTGGCCATCTTCGTATAAAACCTCGCAACAAGTGATGTAATGGCTCTCCACAGATTTTGTAAACACCCACAATTAGAACAATGCCTCAACTCCCTGAGTGGTCAACCGCCCAGTTCTGTAACTGACGATCTCTCGTGTTAGTTTCCACAACAGGGGATAAGGATGAAGGCTGGAATCTTGATCAGTGGACCGCTGGGTCCGTCATCTTTTTCGTGTTTCTGTGCTCAAATACTATGCTATCCCCGCCAAGAGGGCATACACTCGAATTTTTCACACTTTTCGAAATGGTTGCTTGCTTCATGTAAATGTAATAATGTCTTGTTAATTCTTCGAGGTAAATCCAGTTGAGCTGATCTGCAAACGACCTATCACGTACTCACTTTGTCATAGGTAGCTTATCCACTTACACCAAGGCTATAGTTGCCCATTCTTTACCGCGTCGATCATGAAATCACTCTTCTTTCATCTAACACTGGCCGCTATTTGGCTATTGCTGTTCCGGTATTGCCAGCGAACCTCTTTTCAAGACCCCTCGTCTTTGTTTTACGATTCAGATCGTGCCTATACCCGAAACTACTCAGCAACTCGAGAGTTGGAAGCCGACGAATTCCTTGAGAGAGCCTCCTGGACACCCGCAACAGCAAAGCGACCATGGATATATCACGGCCGAGACCAATTTGAAAAGCCAGATGGATACAGGATATGCATCGGGATCCCTAGTGTCAGGAGAGAGAGGGAGCAGTTCACTGGGCGGACGATAGCCTCCCTACTCGACACTCTAAGCCCAGAAGAGCGGAGACTGGTCGACTTAAAGATCCTACTGGCGGACGATGCGCCGCAGAACCACCCGGCTTGGCAGCAGCCATGGCTCCATAACGTCGCCGACGAAGTGCTAGTTTACGGACAAGAGTCGAGTGACAGGACCGACAACGCTCAGCGCGTCACTTCAATCTCACGACGCTCAACCATTGGCGACGATCGAAACAAGAGAGTTCAGCTGGACTATGCCAATGTGATACGCGCATGTCGGAGCACGGAAGCCGACTACTTTGTTCTGGTCGAAGACGACGTGATTGCTTCGCGAGACTGGTTTCGGAGACTGCGAAAGTCGCTTGAAGAGACTGAAGCCAGGAACACGGGGGCGGATTGGTTCTATCTTCGACTGTTTTATTCGGAGACTCTCCTGGGGTGGAACTCGGAAGAGTGGCCGGTCTACCTGCGGGACTGCATCCTCACTTACACGGCGGTCATCCTGGTTGTGTTATTGGTGCGATGCAGGTCGGCGGCATTGAAGCCAATGAGGTCAACAGATCTCATCAAGCCAAACGTCTCTCTCATAATCCATACCCTATTTTGGGTGACAGCCTACCTAGCCTTGTATTTCATGGCTGGTAGACTATTGGTTGACCCGTTTAGAGTTGGCGTCCATGAGATGCCGCGATATGGCTGTTGCGCTCAAGGCCTGGCTATGCCTCGTCGGCATTTGGGGATATTGGAGAGTCAACTTCGAGAGCCACCTCATCGTCTTCCTGGTGATTCATTTGTAGACATGGTGGCGGATCAGGAAGGCCTCAAGAAATGGGCCATGGTTCCAAGCGTATTGCAGCATGTGGGTGTAAGAGGTTCATCAGAACGCGGGGGATATTACAAGACCACATGGAATTTTAGCTTTGAGAAGGGTCTAACCGAATAGAACAAGATAGCCGTGTATCACAAGTTAATAACCGAGCTACAACGGTGTGATGGGCCTAGGATATCAGGTTTCCTTGGTAAGGGTGCGCGTAGGACTACCCTACAGATTCGGTCAACTCGGCTGTCATTGGCAACACACCTCGGTCAACGGTTGAAATCTCGGCACCTCCCAGAGAAGAGCGCCTCAAGGCAGTCTCGGCATGACGAACAAACGGAACCGATCACGTTGACAACACAAACCCGACCAAGTATTGGAAGGCATCGGGAGAGGCCGGGATAGCGGACCCGGCTCCGGAAGCCCGTCTCAGATGGGGGCGGCTCCTCCAGATGGTCGACCAACCCCCGGACCAGCCAGCTGTTTGGGGGAAGCTTCCCTGCCCAATGACGAAGCCAGTGGCACAGGCACACCTGCTTGGTGGATCTTGCAGAAAGAGACGGATTGTCCGTCAAGCTTCCCAAAACATGGCGGTCTGTGAGATTGCCGATATGTGCGAGCATGGAGGAGCCCAGGAGCTTTTGAGACCCCTGGACAGCCGGAGCTCTGGATGTACATGTTGTATCTGCACCCTTATCGTCTTTGACAGGGAAGCATTCCAATGGAACGCCACGCACGAACGGGAAGGACGATAAGCTGAATTGCTTGCCAATCCTTACCCCCAAAAGCCGGATCTCTGTTCGTGGCGCTCAACGGCTTGGGAGGTGCAAAGTCAATTGGAGGCTGTACCTGGAAGGCTTCAACACCACACCAACGACAAGCACAAGCACCATCAACCTTGAGCCCCCAATATCCGTCTGGGGTATGGATGGAGTGCAGAGGAGCTCCCAGGCCCGCCCCGCAGCCCGCCCGGGATGATATCTCGTGCTACGGGCAGTACCTTAGCGTGGCGTCAGCCTGGCCTGGAGCTGCTACTGTTCCAACACGCCCCCCTTCCACAGAGGCAGATCCATCCATGAATGCTTTTTTCGTCGCCCAATGTCGTGGTGCGGACGGGCAACCTCCGAGGCCCCCCCATGCATCAGCTACAGCTCCAGTTCCAGACCGTCGGTGAATGATGGGGAACGGCCTCGGTGTCGATTGGAATTCGACGCCTCGAGCAGAATTTAGATCTTACATCAACATTCGAGTGCGTCGAGGTGCGACTGTCTGAGGATGCTGGGAGCGAGTTCGGAGCGAGTTGGGAGCTGCGTCCGCCCTCGTCAGTGGGAGACGTTGGGGTAGCACAGGTATCCACGTGACCTCTCAACGTCGCCGATGCCAATTTTCGGCGGCGAAGGTTGATTTTTGGGGGGCGGGCCAGCAAATCTGGGATTCATTATCAACCTCACCTCCAAACGACGAAAAAACCGCTCCTTCACCTCAACCCCCGCGAGACCGACCCCAGATTATTCAAGATGGCTGCAATCATCAAGGCTGCTAATGCCAAGATCCGGTCCAACCCGGTATCTGATTACATCTGCTCGACCCGTACGTTCCCAGAATCGCCCTTGTCATGCTTTTCCCAAGAGCTCCGATTCGTCGCCGAGAGCGCAAATATGTGATGTCGCGATCCATCACCTGAACCGACGACTGTTATAGCTCTCGTGGAGTGTTTTGGACACTGGGGAATAATGCGCACGAGCTGTGCCTCTTATCGCTCAAGTCAATTGGCGTGCGGGCGAGCTTGAAGAAGCTGCTAGCTACAACTCGGTCATCGACTACGGCAGCTTCGGAGGCGTTGATATGCGACAATGTAGACTGACTCTTGACTATTCCAGACTTCTGGGGTCCCGTCTCCAACTTTGGCATTCCCCTTGCCGCCATCATGGACACACAGAAGAGCCCTGAACTGTAAGACTAACCTCCTCTGCATAGAGGTCGTAACTGACTCATCTCCTCCAGTATCTCGGGACAGATGACCGGTGCCCTCATCATCTACGCCGGTACCTTCATGCGCTACTCTCTGGCTGTGACACCCCGAAACTACCTCCTCTTTGCCTGCCACTTCGTCAACGCCGGCGCCCAGCTCACCCAAGGATACCGATGGCTCAACTACCACTACTGGGGCGGAAAGGAGAACATGGCAAAGGAGCAGCTGGTGCAGGCGGCAGAGGTGGCCAAGAACAAGGTTGAGAAGGCCGGCGAGAAGGTTCAGAGCGCCGTCAGCAAATAAGAGGAGAATAGACCGAAAACACCCCGTTAGGATCGGTGTATCGGGGACGGGTGCCGTTCACGGTGGGAGCATCCCCGGGCTTGACCTCGGTGTTCGGAGAGTGTCACACGCGGCTACGCAATTCCTTGTACACCTACGAGAACCTTCCCCATGCTCTTCCTAGTCGAGAGGGCACCTAGAGGTTGGGGTACCTGCAGTGATTGTGCCCGGAGAGGTGCCAGAGAAGGAAGTTTTTCGCTTTCCGGGGAACATTAGATGAATCAATTTGGTTAGAACAACAGACCGCGCCCCGGGAGCCACACCATGAGCTCGAGGAGCGAGTGAGCGTGAAGAATTGTCCCCCGCAAAACGCAGACAAGAAGCCTTCCCCCGGGAACGCTCCCGAGATGCTGCTCGACTTGGTTGATGGTGATGTAGAACCGCCAATGAACCGGCAACTCTCCAGCCGTGCGTCAGTGGTGTCGCTTCGAAGCTCCAGATGGCGCATGCGAAACACTTGACTGCATATCCACGACTTCCACAACTCCCAAGTTCTACTGAGTGTCTGTATGTATGCACCCCCACAGGCGGCGGCTAAAGGGAGAACGAGGGACAGACGCCCTGGCCACTAGACAGCCCAGGCTACATGAAACCTCATCTCGGGAAAAGAGAAAGAAGATCTGGTAGGAGTGGGCCCGGTTGGGGACCCCGATCTTTCGTGTCAAGCAGCCCCAGGGCCCCTGGGACTCTCTTCTCGTGCCTGGTCTGTGCCCGGGAGGGCCAAGGTGAAGGACGACTAAGCTTGCTTGGTGCCGTTGCCATTATTAAATTTGAGGTCACGGAGCGTGGCATTAACCCCTTGGCCAGGCGCAGTTGGGTAATGTTCTGGTCGGATTCTGCCCGTGAACGTGGAGTCGTATGCCGAGAGCCTGCCAATCCTCGTCGAGGATTCTCGGTGGACGTCGCTGTGGACTTGTAACGCCGGGGAGACCCGCCGTTATTGCCAAATCATTACCGGATCCGCGTGTTGCCTTTTCTAGCCGGTCCTTGGGGATGGGGATGGAGGCGCATCTGATGCTCGAGTCCCTTGTCAGACTCCCACATGATGCGCGCCATCTGCAGCACGTCACGGCAGCTCGTCCTCAAGAGGACAAGGGGAGGTAGGAAAACGAGCACCGTCGGGGAGATAAGGAAAATGTCGCGGACATGTTTCTGGGCTGATGAACTGTGCTGACTGGTTCGCCTGTTGTCGGTCGTTGGCTGTGTGCATCTCGCAGCAACGCCGTGTGCTTGGGTGCGAGCACGATTCATTGTTTCACAAGCATACACATACGCATACGCAGCAACGCAACGCATAGACGTGCCTACATAGACACACACACCTAAAGAATCGATCGTCGAGGCAAACTCGCTCCCGGTCCCCGGCCATGCAAGGTCGACCGGCATTGGTGAGGGGAAAGGCGTCTGCCAGTGCCGCGAATTGTTTCGGCCGACGCCCAATCCAATCCGCGAATGTCATGAATAGTCAAATCTAGAAATGCCTTCCTCTTCGGCTCTTGTTCAGCCCTACCCCAATTGACCTCGATTGGTCTGTGTTGACTCGAACTTGATTTAACCTTGTTCAGCCGTCACCGACTTCCAATTTGGGGGAGCTCGGAGGGGTACACCGAAGGCCGACCTCGGAGCTAGCTCGCTGTTTTGGACGACGGAAATGTCGCCGGCATAAACTTCCCCGTAGGAAAAAGGCAGAGAGACAGGTTTCAGGAAAGATCCCCCAAGAGGAGCAGGAGTAGGAGCTGCCAGTCGCCTTCACTGCGACAGGTCGGGCGAGGGGGGAGAAATGCGCACCAATGGAATAGCCGACTTAGTCAAATCGACTAGCTGCGATTCGCAATGTGCCGGCCTTCTCCCACCGAGAGAAGATTTCTTCGGCCCAGGTGAGCGACATCCAAGGGACGGCAGGGGTGGGTGGGCAGGAGGTCCCTTGGAGCACGCGCAGTGTCATGGATGCCGCCGTCAATCAAGGTCGACGACAGACGGGGGTGGTTGTTGGATGGCCTGGGGCCAAGCAGAAACGAGGTGCCGGCCTTCGACCTCCGTGGGGGTGGAGTATGCCGTGGGAATAAACACTTGACAGAGACGGGAGATTGGCCTTGAGAGCTGGCGGCAAGACGTCCGCAGTAGCCTCGGTTTTCTTCGTCTCCTGATCCAAAGAATAAACCACCGAGGCGGCTAACCCTCGTCCCTGATGGTTATCATCGCCTCGTCGGCTATTGACAGTTGCCCTGTGTTATTTCGATACGACAGGGCAGGAAGGCCCTCGCCAATGGACCAAGCGGGCCGGTTATCTGCCACCCCCATGTCACCTCTCCACTGTGCACATGTGTGTTTTTGACCAAGAGCTGGAGTGGGTGGTTGATCATCAATAAGGCCAGCGAGGGATATGGCAAGATGGAGGCGCCGGCGAGCGGCGAGGCGCGCAAAATGCTTCGAAATGCCCGGAACGGCGACGATGCACCCCGCACTCGTCGAATCCGCCGAGCTGGGGGGCTCGGGGCTGGAGCTCGGAGCTCGAGCAAGCTGGAAGCTGGAGATGCGAGTTTGGGTCGGCGAAAACAGCCAGGGGCCGATGGAGGGTTGGTCCCTACCCTTGGGTGGTGTGCCCCCCGTGGTGGTGGCCGTCCCGTCCGTGGGTGCGCCGTAGACCACGACCATGACGGGAGGCCCGTGGCGGGGGACCCAGACAAGGCCGTGACCGTGACACCCATGGCCCATGGGACACACAATCCCGAGATGCTGCAGCACAGAGATGCGATGCGGCGTGCGTCGGGAAACGCTGCTGCGGCTCTGTCGCCGTGTGCGAGAGCCTCCGGGCAGGGATCCAGGGTCATCTCGCCAGATGGTGCTGCATCATCACGACGAGTCGACACATCCTCGGCATTAAGGAACGCCCAGGGCGATGCAAACGTGGATCCTCTGACTGGACTTCCCTTTGTCCATGGCATGGCAAGCCATGGGCAGAGACCACACACAGCATGCTCGTCGCTACGCCGGCGTCAGGCGGGTGGGACATACAACCTCTAGAGGTAAAGTTGCGGTGCGGGCAACCTCTAGAGGTAAGGCGTGAGTACAGGCAGAACCTCTAGAGGTAAGGTGCGCTCAGGTCGGTGTACGTGGACGAAACGCAGAGAAGCGCAGAGTACCTTTGGACCGGATTGTTGAGGAGCAGAAATTTCTTTTGCCGAGCGAGGGGAGCGAGCGCACACACCACGGCGCAGCGTCGGTCGCGTTGGACTGGGCAAGCGGTTGTTGTTGAGATTATATGAAAAGCTTGGGAGATAGATACTGAGATATAGGCCGATAGAGCTGATAGAGACCAAAACCTGAGCCAAAACAAACAAGTCATGGCCAGGACAGCTGCGCACTATCGATGGGTGCTGATTGGCCAATGGCTTTTGGCTGAGCCAGAGAAAGAGCGAGTTGCGTCAACTCACCCGCGCGACCTTTTTTTTTTTGCTGCTTGGCTCGCTTTTCTCGTCGCAAACAACACCGAGACAGATCATGGCCCCCATCCACAGCCATCCATAAGCCAATAGCTCATCTTGTCGCACTAGTTAGTTATGCATCCAAATCCACTCGTTCACTTTCCTCATCTCCAACAGCCGGTGCTTGGTCCGCCTGAGTCTGTTCGGCCATCTGATAGGTGCTCTTCCCGTGTCGCTCGTTTCTCCCTCGTCCTCACCACCATCCATGGATCTTGTTATGCCCATCCATCGCCTCCCGTCCCGGCCGGGACTTGTGAATCTGCCACCACATCTCGCACCATACACGCCCCCCATACCCCCCATATGTCTTGTCATTTTGCCTGTTCCCGGGCGAGGCGCGGGTCAAGTCCATCATCAACCCATGTCGATGGTACACGGCGCTCACGATGCGTGCTGCGGCGCACCACGTTTCTCCCAAGCTCGTTCCCCCCCAGTTTTCCGGGGTCTAGTCTACCATGCCTCTGTCTGCGCTGCTCCTCCTCCTCCTCCCACAGCCGCCTTGCTGTACAGTTGCTGCTGCTGCCTCTGCCTCTGCTTCTCCCGCCGCTCTATGCATACATAGGACGCAACCCCCCGTTGCTGGCTGCAGCACCTCGACCGGCCCGGTCCAACAGCATCCATGAATATCTCCATGGATCCGTAGATGCCAGATGAACGCCTCCCCGGGAGCCCAGAAAGGTAGCCTGCCAAGTGGGAGAAATGACGACTGCTTGCCTGGACAACAGACAGGAACAGGGTCTAAGGAATCTGGCTCGGCGAGGTACCTGCAGTCTCCTCCGCGGCTGTATGGCCGAGCCAAGTCCCACCCCCAGCTCCGTTAGCTGGTGATCGTCTGGAGACTTTTTTTCTTCTCCTCTCATTTCTGCCGTGATCAAATGGTATTCAAAGTCCGCACCTCTATTGCCGTTTTGGTATACTGGACGCGAACCCTCAAACTCCGATCCAGGTCCGTTGAAGACACGGCTGGTAAACCGCCGACTAAATAGGTAGTGGGTGGGATGGTTCCTTGGTGTCAACCGCCGGCTCTATCAAGCTTCGGAGGGGGCAGACGGAGCTGCCACGGACGTTCTCTGACTGAGTGAGGTACCGACCGCGCCGTCCCCGCCTGCGCGCACCGCACCGTCGTCTGGAGGTACAAGCCATTTTCCTGGGATGAATGCGCCTTCCCACTCCATCATGATGGGCATCGCTCAAGACACGCCCTCCGCGCCTCCGCCTTCCAAATTACACTCCCTACCGTCCTGGGTAGCTCTTTCCCCCCCCGGCGGCCGGGTGTGTCACCGACGAGTCTCATCGAGCTTGCGATGGCGCTTGGGGTCGTCCCTACAAAATCCCCTCGCCCGCCTGCCTCTCTCTTCCTCGCATTCTCTCCCCTCTAACCCTCCAACCCTTTCCCCTTTGCTACAGAGTATCACCTTCATCCTCACGCCGCCTCTCTGTGCTACTGGGTGATATCGCGGTCAATTCGTGAGCTGGAAGAGCTGTCGTGGTATCTTCATACCGACAAGCGTGCTCGTTACCCCACCACCAAAGAACAGACCCCGCCATCCCCGAGCTCTCGACTACGAAGCTCCCCTCTCCGCCAGAGCTTGTCGCCTGCCTCCATCACCAGCAGCTTCGTTCGCTTTCAGTTGTCCCTGACACCAATCGCCCAACATGACTGCCGAAGCCCCCCAGCAGCCCCTCACCTTCAACGATGTCTTCGAGGATGATGATGTCGAGGAGATCAAGGAGGCCAACACGGTCCACCACATCCGTGCCAACTCCAGCATCATGCACGTGAAGAAGATTCTCGGTGAGTACCCGGCGTGCGCTTCAGGGCCGTCAATGGCTTCGCAAACGGGCCCAATGGCTCCTTTTGCGCTTACTCAAAGAACCCTCGCTGACTTGGCTCTCTTCGCTTTTCTACAGTCGCCAACCGTGGTGAAATTCGTAAGTCACGGCTGACCCATTCCCTTGATCGGACCCGCAATCGGCTAACATGTGAACAGCCATTCGTGTATGCTGCCCTTCCATTCCTTCCAACCGACCGTCCAATTTTAGACACTGCCAAGCTAACGCGAATACCCCATGATAGATTTTCAGAACTGTGAGTCCTGGCCCTCGGCATTTGTTGACCTGTTTTGTCTGGGATACAGTGACTAACCCTCACTAGGCTCACGAGCTGTCTCTGCACACTGTTGCAGTCTTCAGGTACCCCTCACTTGAATCCACGGTCCGCCGGCGCGAGTGTTCATAAACTAACTCTCTCAGTTATGAGGATCGGTTGAGCATGCACCGACAGAGTACGAGACTACCCTGTGCCGTGTTTCAATGATTGCTTTGCTGACCACGTTCCACAGAGGCCGATGAAGCCTACGTCATTGGCAAGCGAGGACAGTACACCCCTGTCGCCGCGTACCTGGCTGGTGATGAGATTATCAAAATTGCCGTTGAGCACGGCGTGCAGATGATCCACCCTGGTTCGACTAACCCTTCGGTATCCGGGATTCCCCACGCTAACTTGGTCCCCAGGATACGGTTTCCTCTCCGAGAACGCCGAGTTTGCCCGCAACGTCGAGAAGGCTGGCCTCATTGTAAGTCTAAATCTACCCCACCACTCCCGTCATGTCCGTGCACTAACCCCGGACCTAGTTCGTCGGCCCCTCTCCCGACGTGATCGATGCTCTCGGTGACAAGGTCTCTGCCCGAAAGCTCGCCAACGCTGCCAACGTCCCCGTCGTCCCTGGTACCAATGGTGCTGTCGAGCGGTACGAGGAGGTCAAGGACTTCACTGACAAGTATGGCTTCCCCATCATCATCAAGGCTGCCTTCGGTGGTGGTGGCCGAGGTATGCGAGTCGTCCGTGAGCAGGAGAGCCTGAAGGAGTCCTTCGAGCGTGCCACCTCTGAGGCCAAGACTGCTTTCGGTAACGGTACCGTCTTTGTCGAGCGATTCCTTGACAAGCCCAAGCACATCGAGGTCCAGCTTCTCGGTGACAACCACGGCAACATTGTCCACCTGTACGAGCGTGACTGCTCTGTTCAGCGACGACATCAGAAGGTCGTTGAGATTGCCCCTGCCAAGGACCTTCCCGCCGATGTCCGTGACAACATTCTCAACGATGCTGTCCGTCTGGCCAAGACTGCCGGCTACCGCAATGCAGGCACTGCGGAGTTCCTGGTTGACCAGCAGAACCGCTACTACTTCATCGAGATCAACCCTCGTATCCAGGTCGAGCACACCATCACTGAAGAGATCACTGGTATCGACATTGTCGCTGCTCAGATCCAGATCGCCGCTGGTGCTACTCTGGGCCAGCTCGGTCTCACCCAGGACCGCATTTCCACCCGTGGTTTCGCTATCCAGTGCCGAATCACCACCGAGGATCCCGCCCAGGGCTTCCAGCCTGACACTGGCAAGATCGAGGTCTACCGCTCTTCTGGTGGCAACGGTGTCCGTCTGGACACTGGTAACGGTTATGCCGGTGCTGTCATCACTCGTAAGTGTACACATACATCGATTTATTAAGACCTTACTAACTCCAAATTAGCCCACTACGACAGCATGCTTACCAAGCTGTCCACACATGCCAGCACATACGAGATTGCCCGCAGAAAGTCTCTGCGTGCCCTGATTGAGTTCCGTATCCGAGGTGTCAAGACCAACATCCCATTCCTGGCTTCCCTTCTCACCCACCCTACCTTCATCGATGGAAACTGCTGGACCACCTTCATCGACGACACGCCTCAGCTCTTCGACCTCATTGGCAGCCAGAACCGTGCCCAGAAGCTGCTGGCTTACCTCGGTGACGTTGCCGTCAACGGCAGCAGCATTAAGGGCCAGATCGGCGAGCCCAAGTTCAAGGGTGAGATCGCCGTCCCTGAGCTCATCAACTCTGCTGGCCAGAAGATCGACACCAGCCTGCCCTACCAGAAGGGATGGCGAAACATCATCCTTGAGCAGGGCCCCAAGGCCTTCGCCAAGGCTGTCCGCGAGTACAAGGGCACTCTTCTCATGGATACCACCTGGCGTGACGCCCACCAGTCTCTCCTGGCTACCCGTGTCCGTACCGTTGATCTCCTGAACATCGCCAAGGAGACCAGCCATGCCCTCTCTAACCTCTACTCTCTTGAGTGCTGGGGTGGTGCCACCTTCGATGTCGCCATGCGATTCCTCTATGAGGACCCCTGGGACCGACTCCGCAAGATGCGAAAGCTCGTCCCCAACATCCCCTTCCAGATGCTTCTCCGTGGTGCCAACGGTGTTGCCTACGCCTCGCTGCCCGACAACGCCATTGACCACTTCGTTGACCAGGCCAAGAAGAACGGTGTTGATATCTTCCGTGTCTTCGATGCTCTCAACGACATCAACCAGCTTGAGGTTGGTATCAAGGCTGTTCACAAGGCTGGTGGTGTTGTGGAGGGTACCGTGTGCTTCTCTGGAGACAGTGAGTCTTCTCCCTCCTACTCTTTGTAACCCTGCTAACCATACATGTAGTGTTGAACCCCAACAAGAAGTACAACCTCGAGTACTACCTTGACCTTGTTGAGAAGCTCGTCAAGCTCGACATCCACGTCCTGGGTATCAAGGATATGGCTGGTGTTCTCAAGCCCCACGCCGCTACCCTCCTGATCGGCTCTATCCGCAAGAAGTACCCCGATCTTCCCATCCACGTCCACACCCACGACTCTGCCGGTACCGGTGTGGCCTCCATGGTTGCTTGCGCCAAGGCTGGTGCTGATGCTGTCGATGCTGCCACTGACAGCCTGTCTGGCATGACCTCTCAGCCCAGCATCAACGCCATCATTGCCTCGCTTGAGGGTACTGACCTTGACCCTGGTCTGGATGCCAAGCTCGTCCGAGCCCTCGACGTCTACTGGTCCCAGCTCCGCCTGCTCTACTCTCCCTTCGAGGCCCATCTCGCTGGCCCTGATCCCGAGGTTTACGAGCACGAGATTCCTGGTGGTCAGCTGACCAACATGATGTTCCAGGCTTCTCAGCTTGGTCTTGGATCTCAGTGGCTTGAGACCAAGAAGGCCTATGAGCACGCCAACGATCTCCTTGGCGACATCGTCAAGGTCACCCCCACCTCCAAGGTCGTCGGTGATCTTGCCCAGTTCATGGTCTCCAACGGTCTCTCCCCCGAGGACGTCAAGGCTCGTGCTTCTGAGCTCGACTTCCCCGGCTCCGTTCTGGAGTTCCTTGAGGGTATGATGGGTCAGCCCTACGGTGGCTTCCCCGAGCCTCTGCGATCTGATGCCCTCCGTGGCCGACGCAAGCTCGACAAGCGACCTGGTCTTTACCTCGACCCCGTCGACTTCACCAAGACCAAGCGCGATCTCGCCAAGAAGTACGGTGCCCCCATCACCGAGTGCGACATTGCCTCGTACGTCATGTACCCCAAGGTCTTTGAGGACTACAAGAAGTTCGTCCAGCAGTACGGCGATCTCTCCGTCCTGCCTACTCGATACTTCCTTTCTCGCCCTGAGATTGGTGAGGAGTTCAACGTTGAGCTTGAGAAGGGCAAGGTTCTTATCCTCAAGCTCCTTGCTGTCGGCCCCCTGTCTGAGAACACCGGCCAGCGTGAGGTCTTCTTCGAGATGAACGGTGAGGTCCGACAGGTCACCGTCGTCGACAAGAAGGCCGCTGTTGAGAACATCAGCCGACCCAAGGCTGATGCTGGCGACAGCAGCCAGGTCGGCGCTCCCATGTCTGGCGTGCTGGTCGAGCTCCGAGTCCACGAGGGCTCCGAGGTCAAGAAGGGTGACCCTCTTGCTGTCCTCTCTGCCATGAAGATGGTGAGTAATTCTATCATGCGTATTTGTGAACAGTTGCTAACTTTGACTCCAGGAAATGGTCATCTCTGCTCCCCACAGCGGAAAGGTTGCCAGCCTCCAGGTCCGGGAGGGTGACTCGGTCGACGGCTCCGACCTTGTCTGCCGTATTGAGAAGGCTTAATTACACCCAAAAGGAGATTGGAATGTTGCTTTGCAGTAAAAGGGTTGGGAAGAATTGCTTTATGGGTATGGATAACTGAGCGGAGTACCTCACAGAGAAGCTGATGGGAGAAAGCTCTGGGTTCGGCGCGAGGAGACGTCCTATGAATGAATAGCCTTTTGAACAGGACTTTGAATACAATTACGAATAGCTTCAGTCGTTAGGATACCTTTTGAAATCAGAAGTTGCTTTCTGAAGAGTATCAAGTAGCCACTTTGAAGATGGGGGTGGTGACATGTCTTGAGCCTGACTGTGAGAAGTGAGGCAGCTTAGATTACTTCTACTAACTCCAAGATTGCTCTTATATGAAATACTGATGAAATATTCCTAAGGGTTCACTAAGGATTAGCACCCAGCTATCATAAATTAGGTGGTCAAGTTGGTGTGCCGAATATCCGCTCCTCATGGGAGATTCATCTTAGCTTGGGCCCCTGGTTGTGGACCAGCCTCGGTCACCAACGGTACATGCAGCGATGGATTTAAGGCGATACACATGTAGCAAGGTCCTTTCTTTTCTAAGCGTTCCTCCTCCCTTTCTCACTTTTAAGCTCGTGCAGAACTTTTTAAGAGAGATCTTGTGAGAGGAGGTAAAGAAGATAGTTGATGGGGTAAAAATCTACTTGTAAACAAATATCCATCCTAAGACGCCAATCCATAATCCAACTCCATAGAACAACCCAAAACTCCCAGCATATCCACATGGCGTACACGTCAATGTGTGAAACTCCAAAAACCCAGCCATAAGTTTTGCGTCTCATATCCAAAGCCTCGTCAAGTCCTGTCAACCGGTCACTTAAAACTGGTATGGCTTGGCACCTGGGTACGCTTCATATGTAGGTGATCGCTGTGGCCGTGCAAAGCCCGAGTTGAAGTCAAAGCCGGAGTTGTTGTTGATCGGGGACTGGGGCTCCTGGGGGTACTGTCGCTGGGGGACAGGGTGGGAGCCATAATGCGCCTCGGGGGCTGGAGTGTGAGATTGCTGGCCGTAACCGTAGTCATGTTGAGGGGCGGGGGATTGACGAGCAGGCTGGGCGTAAGCGTAGTCATTTTGGGGAGCGGGAGATTGGCGATATCCGTTAAAGTCGTCCTGAGGAGCTTGTCTCACGCCGTAGCCCTGGGGAGCTGGCGAAGGGCCACCTCGATATCCGCCATAATTTGCGTGATCATTCTGGACTGAAGATTGACTATACCCTTGCATCTGACCATACCCTTGCGTTTGACCATATCCTTGGTTCTGGCCATATCGGTCATTACCAGTGGGGGCTTCAAATGCCTGGTCTGAGTAACCATTTCCACCAACCGAATTGTAATTGTATGCCTGATGATCAATGGGCGAGTAGGCATCCTGGGCCTGGTTATGGGCCAAGTAACCGCTTGAGTTGTTGGTCGGTTGGCTGTATGGGTTCAACTGGTTCGAACCATTGTTCATGACGCCCACCTGCTGGCCTGTAGCTGGCTTCTTGGCAAGTGAGTCCAGCTCGACAGCTTCTTCATGAACCATGACCTTCTTGTTGCTGGCCTCGTCCCAGCTCGGCATTTCGGGGAGGGCATCGTCGTTTCGCGGCTTGGACATTTCGAACTCGGCGTACTGGGGCGGCTCGGAGTGGGAGGACTTGGGTGCAGACGCAAACTGGGGCATAGTCGAATTCATAGTCGAGGGGTTCATAGGAGGCTCTGATCGGTATCCGTGGTGCTGGTTCTGGGGGGCGTAAGGGTCGTCGAGGTGCTTGATTTTGCGGCCGCCGGGAGGATCGCAAGCGCCGCAGCAGTTGCCGCAGCACTGGAGGCATTGGAAGCAGCTACAGCAGCACGAGAGGCCACAGCAACAGCAGCGGATGATACACCAGAGGATGCTGAATATGATGAGACCACCAATGATAATGACGCCAATAACCGGCCACCTAGACGTTGTTAGTGGGGGAATAACACGACTTATATGATAGACAGCACACACTTGCACCAGGGCACAGTCATGCAGTTGTCCCAGCTCGAGAAGGCGGTCGCAAAATCATCGACTTTTTGTGCGGCGTCGGCGACTGCAGCGTTGCCAACCTCCTGTCGCCGCACCAGACCCGCGGCAAGGCTTCGAATGACCTTGTCTTTGACGATCTCCCAGTCGCTTCCCCGGAGACTCCGGATCATGGCCTCATCGATAGAGGGCATTGTGGCGGTTTTGAAGTTGAAATCGAGTAAATTATGCTGTGAGTATCGAATAACGAATGTTTCGGCAAGTTCGTTGAGATAGGTGTGGCAGATATTGAGGTAGGTTCGAGAGGTGTTCCAAGAGAGTGGTGTTGCTCCGTCGCATGAGCAGAGTGAGTAGATGGTTCACAACGCGCGTCTGTCGGTTGACTGAGAAACGATTGAATCTATTAATGAAGCTCTGGAAGCAGAATACGAATGATTCGGATTTTCAGCGTCGATGTGTTGGGCGGGCAGTCGTGGAATGAAGGAACGCAGCAGACGGGTGTCAGTCGAGTCAGTCACGGGAGTGATTCAAACAGAAGTTAAAGCGACGCTCGCGCCGATAAAGAAAAAGAGAGTATAAACGAAAAAGAAGCAAGAGTGAGAGTAAAATCCAGAAAAGGATCGAGAAGATGCCGTAGAGGCGGTGGCCGTGTCAGCACAAGGCGTTTAAAAGAGGGAGGCTTGAGTTCAAGAATAGAAGTGAGAAGGAGGGAGGAAGGAAGCAACACGCGGCCCAGAAGCCAGTCAGAGTCGGGAAGGAAGGAGCCAAAGGGAACTAACGGGAAGGTTTTGGCGGGCTTCTTCAAGGAGGCGCTGGAACGGAGGGCCGCTAGTGGTCTGCGGCGTGGTAATTTACCCCTTGGAGGCGCCAAAGACCCCTGTCGAGCAGATGCTGAAACCGTGAAACCTTGGGGGCCATGCAGGATCCTGTGGGCTCGCGCTTGTCAGTCGTTTACGGACCTAACATACGCGGCTGGACAAAGAAAGGCCGAATTTCAACAGAGGTAGGTATACTGAGTACGCGGGATAAATATCTGAAGAGAGATCACTGTACAGAAACACATTGTCATGGACATCGTCGTTTGATCGTCGACCATGGCCTAGCCCTTGCAAGTACGAGCTCGGGCGATCACCAGTTCGTGAGACATTCTCAAGGGAGGCTGTGAACGAAACCTGCAAATCCTCATTATGAGACAGACAGACGCAAGAATCGGCAATGCCGTCATGCCGTCGAAGCAGGTTCCGGGTCAAGATCATGGCTATCTATGTACGACTGTCATGGTTTTGCATCTTGTAGACACCAACGTGAGAAGGATAAACCCAAAGAATTTACCTGTCAATCAAGTCAACCTCTGACTGTGCCGTTCTCGGCACTGAGCGATAATTCCTGTCAAACCATATGCTACCACTCTCACGTCAAACAACCCCCGTCCTGGTGCGGCACGAGGTCCGCATGGCATGGGTAAGGTTCGTTCTCTTGCGGGATGGTTTCATCTACATGAGCATCGAAAGAAAGGCCAAACCCAAAAGCCACGACCAAAGTGTCAAAAATTTGAGGATTCTATATCATCTTTCTCACTACAAATTCATGCATTCATCATTATTCTCCGACATAACTCAGGTTGTCCATCTTCCCAAACGCGGGTGATCCAGGGGCTCCCGAAATGACAGGGTCACTTCGATAGCCGGACGATCCTGTCGCAGACCTGACTAGAAAAGCTGAAACACATCCATTGACAGGAGAAGCTGTCATTGAACATCATTTCCCTCAACTCGGAGTATCGTCATAAGATGGACTGCTCATTCATTGGTCTATGCCGCTTTTTAACTCTGTGCCGCGTTTCTCACCGCCAGCAACTTTGACTTTACTCGACCCCGAGGATGAGCTGACTTTGGTGGTGTTTTGATTGCGATATGCAAGAGGGATTGACATTGGTAAATTGTTCTAGCTACCAGATCATCGTCAATTGCTACACCAAAACAACCAATCAACCCTTTTCAGCACACGCTCCGTTAATGACGTTTCATGCAGACTCAACGGCTGTGGCTGTGGAAGAGAGGTCGTGTCTCGTCGAAAGAACCACTGACAGCGGAGTGGCGCCCGCTTGTCACTCGATACCCTCCAGAGCACATGAATGGCTGGCTGCTTGTTGGGCACTATCTTGGACTGACAGCTCGTACGAACCTGGAGCTGGGACCGGATCCCCGCCTTGCATTGCACAGCTGATGACTCCTGTCGATCATGGCAGCCAACACAAACAGCAGCTTGAGGTATGAAGCGCAGGTCTCTCTCACACCTCGATAGATGCTCCTGAATCCGTATGATGAAACTTGGGTATGACGTCAAATGATTTCTCAGTGTGTACAAAGCTATATTGAGCGTATGAAGAGCAGATATTGCTGAGCAAGTGACATTACACGAATACCTCCATCGCCTCTATCGTCAAGCCTGACAGTAGTAAAGCATCCAGTCCAATTCAATTCCAGAAACGCCTCATCAGTGGTATCCTTTTTCCCCAAACGGCCGTTCCAGCATCGTCATCCCCTGGCAGTTCCTTTACTTGCCCGGGGGAGGGCCAGCAGGCGGCGTGTAGCCTGGGTCGTCGCGCTGATATGTGCCCTGAGGAGCCTGAACACCAGAGTACTGCCCTTGACCGTAGTATCCATCGTTGGGGTTAAAGGTGGTGCCCGTGTACTGGGGCTGCTGGTGCTGGGCGTAGGCGGGTGGAGGCGGGGGCGGGCCGTATCCATACTGCTGCTGCTGGTTGTAGTCGCCCTGGTAGCCGCCCTGGTTGTAGTCGT
The DNA here is from genome assembly GCF_050370095.1 of Fusarium phalaenopsidis. Classification (NCBI taxonomy): domain Eukaryota; kingdom Fungi; phylum Ascomycota; class Sordariomycetes; order Hypocreales; family Nectriaceae; genus Fusarium; species Fusarium phalaenopsidis. Next base: position 2,850,328 of record NW_028145404.1, read on the forward strand.
GCATCTGGTGGTTGTTCTGGTTGTTACCCCAAGGCTTGTTGTTGGGAGCCATCCAGCCAGTGCCGTAGATGGGCGTGACGCCACGGCGGCGGCGACGACGAGAGGAGAATCTAAGGGGATCACGGTCAGTATCTTGCGGTGAATGGAATGAAGAATGTAGAGATGGCTTACAGGCATGTCAGGATGAGGAAGAAGAGGAAAATGCAGACACCGGCCAGAACCCAGCGTCCCCAGTAGGACCAGTTGCTACGCCTACATTCGCGGCGAAAGCTATCATAGACGTAGCCGTAAGGGCAGCCCCAGGCGCGCTCAAAGATTTCCTCGACGGGCGCCATGGTAGAGTGTTGATTAGGTAGATGCGAGATGAGAATTCGCGATGTAGGTGATGATGTTTTTTTTTTTTTTTTTTCGTTGAATGCCTGTGGACGAGGTTGGTCGAGAGACAAGGCTGTCAAGGTATGTAGTGGTGTCGCAAACACGGGCGCGCAAAAGCCCAATCCGACCACGGTTAGCGAGTGTGATCGGGGGGCGTCGAATCGGTGATTAATGACGTGAACTACTGGTAATAGTAAGACCAACAGGTGGTGACGTCGAACGACGAACAATAGATGGAGGGGAAGTTTTGATTTTGTAGGTGAGAAAATAGGTATTGTAGGTAGATGAAGTGAATCACCTGGTGCGAGGGGAGAGAGAAAGAGGCAGCCAATGCAATCATGCGGGAGCACACGTATTTTCTACTGCGTCGTCAACCAAGAGAGCCAAGCTCCCAAGCCCAAAGCCAAGAGAAATCCCGGCACGCCCAAACCGTCATCCCACTCGCTCAATCACGACCAGTTTACGCTGGGCATCACAAGGACCTTTTTCTCGGCACGCCCACTTTTTCGGCTCATTTGTAATTTGTCTCGTGGCTGTGCCCAGAAGGTGTCTTAAGCTGTTTCGGAGCTTGGCGACAGAGGTGGGAGCATGTTTTATGGGCTTGGTTGCTGTAACGATTTTGCCTTTATTGATGCAAGCGAATATGCCGCTCTTCCCGTCAATGCTGACCGTTTGGAGGAGATGCCATCGTATTGAATTGACAAGCAATTCCCAATAGGCACCAAGGGTATCATCTACACTATTGTCAGCGACTTCAATTTAATTACTTCATACTCCGTAGACTAAGTACCTACAGTAACAAACCATCATCCCACACCGAAACTCACCTCTCGGTCGGAGAGACCAAATATCGAACAACAAAAGTCACCTGCCCTTTTCCATCAAAAAATCCTGCTCAGCCTCACGTCGTCGTCTTTCCCTAATCCCACTTGGGCCTTGAAGCGTCGCCACCAACCTCTTGGCCCCGACTCTGGGATGACGTCTCCCCTTCCCCAGCCCCGAGAGCTCCACCCCCGAATTGACAAGGGGATTCACAAAACCCCAGTACATAGCCATGTGCTTCGAGAACCTATGCTATGTCGCGAGAAGCTCCTACTAATTAAACAACTGCCTACTAATGGTGATCAATCTCCTTCAAGATTGTTAGATCTCAGTCCAGACATCGCCATTGCCATGATCTAACAAACAGTGGAATTCAACCCAAGCTCTAGATACGAACAGGCCACATCCGGTATGCCCCGTGTTCCCATCACCCATCATCACACGTCATTACGCAATTCCGTCGTACAAAAACAAAGCATCCTTTCACACGAATTCACGTTCCAAAAATCAGCCATGATGCACGAAATTAATTCAATTAACGACGTGGACAAAGAGTCTCGTGCTGATAAGCGCTAGAGAGACTGCAACATGTCTAGGTAGCATCATTGCATCGTATCGCATCGCATCAAGCGCTACGACCCGCTCAGTAGTCGTCAGCCGCTGAGCCTCTTTCATAATTCCAAATCCTCAACCTCGTCGACGAGGTAGAGATCGCTTCATTCATCCATGTATACAAGGCTTGGTACTCCCTTCCATGCCTTCCAGTCCATTCATTGCCATCCATGTCGCTCAAGTCCAGTAAATCCATCCATCGTCACCGACGACGCCGCTGCATCCAGATTCCAGACAGGGCGAAAGCTGTCTTCCATGGTAATCATCGAGAGGAGAGTCGCTGTCAGAAGATTGACGGCAAGTTGCTTTTAGGCACCAAAAACGCCGTCATGAGACATGCTGAGAAGCGACAAAAAATTCAGTATCCCCAACTCCGTTGCCCTTCGTAACGACCAGAATCGTCCATCGTATAAGTGTAAAGGAATTCGTCAAGGACTCGGCGTCTAGAGACCAGCCCTGGGGAAAGAGTATCGCTGGCGTCGAAGCTCGTCGGCGGCCTTCATGTTGCGCTCGGCGGCCTGTTGAGCCTGCTGCCGCGCAGCGAGGGCGTTGATCTTCTCGCGGGCCTTGAGCAGGCTGCTGTTGTCCTGCTGCTTGATCTTGGATCGAATGTCGTAGAGGGTTATGAGGGTCGAGGCTCGGTCGATGTCATCTTCAAACTGTATGGCAGCCTTGTCAGCAGCCAGTTCCCAACTCCGCCGAGGAGGCGGCAGGTAGTGGAGGCGCCTCACATCAGATTCACCACGGCGGGGAGTGCCGGGGATGGAATTGCCAGCTGAGCCGGGCAGAGAACTGGGAGAGAGGATTCGGCGGCCAAACTTGTCAAACTTGCCCTCTGAAGACCAGTGGCGCTGGATGCCCGAGGGGCGCCGTGAGTTATGAGCGGAAGGCGTTGAGTGGGAGGTGGATGCTTGTGCGTCGGTCGCGGTGCGATTGCTCGTGGAGGGGAGGTGAGCCGTGACGATGGCGGTGGCGGCTTCGGGTTCCTGATGCGCAGGAGATGTCAGTAATGAGCCACGGCGCGAATCATGGGCATAAAAATGGGTATGGTCATGACGAGAACGTACAGCAGCGCCGAGGTTGCTAAGGTCGGCGAGCACCTGAGAAAGCTGGAGGCTCTCCATGATCGAGATGGCGAGGTAGCGTGTGATGTGTTATGTACGGCGGTGATGGTGATAGTTATGCTTGTCGGGAATGCTTCCTATCGAGCTCATGTGAAGTCGAGGAGGAAGAAAAGGTTTGGTCGGATTAGGAGTGAAGCGGAGGTTAGCACGGAGGAGGGGGCTTCGGGGGAGGGAGGTATGATGGATTTTATTGAGCACCCCTTCCCTTGGTTCACAAAAGCTGAGGTGCCAGCGCTGGGTTGACCTGAACTGGGCTGGCGGCTGCTGGCTGCTGGCTCCTGGGCTGGCTCCTGGGTGAATTTTGGGTTTCCCCTTCGGTGAAGTGGAGGGCAAAGCGGGGAGCCCGCCTCGCGCTTTCCAAAATCAACTGTGGGATTTGTTTAGCGTGTGTTGTGCGCGTGTGCCAAGCGGCAGGGGCGAAAAGCGGGTCCCAGTTTTTTTCCATTGTGGAGGGCACCTCATCCAAGATCATCAATCAACCCTTGGGCTTACAACGAATGTCACAGCAAACACACAAACGGAGGACGAGGACTTTCTTGTTGGCGTCTCCTGATTTCATCGGTCCGGATCGTCGGCCTCTCACGAGACGGTTACGGAATTACGTAGCTGAGTAATACCGGTAAGTAATCAAGTCTGGAGGGATCTCACAATTCAACACTGGATGGCAGCCTGCACCTGCTGAGAAATGGATATTAGTGAAGCGACATGTGCCCTCGCTCTCGACGATTATAGACTCCTCAATCATTGGCTGATGATAGACGATCAAGCTTCCAGAGCGTCCAGACGCTGCAGGGCTCCAGCTTCTGCATGTATCGTGCAGATGAGAGCCGGATCCCCCCGGATGCATTGGATCCATGGATCTTGGGAGAGAGGGGCAGCGGGCGGGACGAGGGTCAGCACGGGCAGGCGTCTAACTTAGCTCCCAGGCTCTAGCGAGCTCGACTCCTCCCCCACACTTTCAAGTTCCCCATGGCTTCAACATTGGCGTTGCCAGTATCAAGTTTGTGAGATCTAAAACGCCACGGTCGAGCTTGAGCTGAGCTACTCCTTGCCTCGTCTGAAAGCCTACATCTCACCGCTTCTCTCACATATCAACTGCACATCCTTTCTTTTACATCGGGATCGATCGGGCCTGGCTCGACTTGATCTTCGCCCTCTCCGGTGATGGTGGGCGAAGGTCCTTTCCAAGGCTGGATAAAGGATGCGGTGCATTCCACACGGAGGCGACGGAACATAGAACCTGGAGCCTGGGGTCTCCCAACCAACATCACCTGTGCCCCGGGCAGGGGGAAGCATCACTGACGGGTTCGTCACCCAAGGCTGGGCTTACAGCATGCACTGCGCTGCACTACAGCACACACCAGCGGGCAGAGGGAGAATCGACACCCGCCTATCTCTCGAATCCAACTGCCGTGTCCTTCCGCCCTGTCCCCTGTGCAATCCGTGCCATTGGGCCGCAGTTACGGGCTTGCATCTTGGATCTGGCGTTCGCGCTGGAGGAATTACTGCCATGTGCGTCATGGCCTGAATGACCAGGTCAGCTCTCCAGTCCTCGACTGTGCCCATGAGATTCCAGGTCAGGCAGCCCATCATCAACTTCGACAGGACACCCTTCTAGCAGGTCTCCCCGAATCCATCCGATGTCGGGGCACATGACCAACCCTTTGTTTGTATCGACATGTCTCGAAGATGCTGCAGGCGAGTGCAACCCCCCACTGGATTTCCCCGCAAAACGCAGACACACGCGTGAGCATTTCCTTGCTTGTCTAGCCCCCTTGCTACGAGGGAACGGCGGAGCTGCCAGCCGCATTCGGGTTGCAATCCCGACTTTGCCGTTGCAATTCCCATCTCGTCGCTCCTGGATGATCAGGCACAGCATGAGGTGGAGTTGACCTTCCCTTCTCGAAAAACGCATATCGCAGATCCTTTGTTGGCTTCTTGTCCCAAGGACCCCGAGACTCCGAGATACCCGCGACACTCCCTAGAAGAGCAACTAAGGCAGCAAGGCAGAGTTGCAGTTGTCCAGGCAATTGCTTCTCTGATTCAACACTCCCGCAGCATGCTGCTACTGTGCCCATCACTCCATCTTCCTCTTGTTGGCATCGGAATACGGCACCGGTCCGTAAGCCTCAAGCCCAAAGACCCGCCCCCGCGTGGATCCCCGGGGCCGGCCCCGCTGCGGGTCTGTCCCGGCCCGGTCTAAAGCCCCGGATTCCACTGTTATCCCATCTTCTGTCCACATAAGGCAGAGAAGAGAGCTAAGTCAAAAAGGCTCCATGAGGTCGGGGGCCAAGGGCCTCAGAGCAACTCAACAGAGAAGAAAGCTTCTTTGTCAAAGAAGCATAGTCTGCTTCTGTATCTGCATACCTCGCACCATTAACCTTTGGGAGGAATAGAAGGTGCCTGAGTGTGCTAGTCCTAGCTTAAACCCCTTTGTTACAGAAGAGATTGTTCTTAAGGGCGTTCTCATTGTTGTTCACCCACGGTCTTGTTCTTGCTCGAGAACATCCTCTTTCAACGCATGAACAATAAGAAGACTAACCTTGAACGATATCTCTGGGAGCTGGCGTATATATAGCCCCAAGCACTCCGTACTTTTTTCTTGGTGTTCACAGCCAACCAGCAGCGACCTGAACTGGAACTGTGCCCGCAATACATCCATCTGATACAAGAGGCGCACCGGTCACGATCTCTCAAGCAGCGAACCACAAGGGAGTCAATACATTAGCCATGTCAGGTTATAAGTATTCCGAGTACGACGGAGGATGCTATTCCCCTGGGCGCTCGCGCTCCTCCTCCACAGGCTCTTTTACGAGCTATAAGCAGCTCCGTAAGAGTGTTCGCTCGCGCTCCTGGCGCAGTTGCCGTGCGCTCAATCGTACCGCCTCTCGGGGTATGGAGCTTGCTCGGCGATTGTCTTGCAAGCACTCGAGAAATGCCAGGGCTTTCTACGACCTCGTCATGGCCCTTCCAGATATCCCCACTACCTGCAAGAAACTGCCCATGTGCGAGGACATGCCAGTCAGCCTGAACAGGGCCGATACAGATAGGTCGGACATGACAGAGGCTGAAATTCTGGGCCAGCAGCTGTTGCCCGTCCAGTCTTGCTTGTGTGGCTTCTCGCCATGCGACGGCAAGTCTTTCAGATGTCTCGAGGCAGGTATCAGAGCTCGGTCTCCATGCCCTTGATGACTATGAGTGAATAACCCAGCCGGCATTTGACGCAGGTCAGTCACAAAGTCGGAACAATGGGTCAAAGGTGAGTTCTTCCTTTACCCAAGCACTACTACACAGCTTGGGATCAAAGGTCCAGGATATTTATTATCTCCCAATATATATCAACAATTAAAATTGGAATTGCCTCATAACTAGTCCTTTCGTCTTGTGATGACCTTTTCATGCTCCTTTGTCGACCTCAACGGAGGGGGCTTCATGTGCCACGTAGACAATAACAATAGCACCTACCAGCCCGGAATGGTTGAAGAAGGCCCAAGAAGCAGGCCATGCTGAAGACAAAACAAATACACTTACCCAAGAATATCCGTGCCCATGATCCACTCCCGTGCCCATGATCCACTCCCAGGTGATTTGCAAGACTGCCTTGGAAGATCGACAACAGCATATTCGCTCCATATACTGCAGCCCAATTAGCCCTAATAATAAATTCAGCAAGAGAACTCACGCAAAAAACATCCAAGTGGTCTCCAACCTGCTCGTGTTCCCTACTCTTTCAAGGAGGGCCGACGACGTAACTTGAAGGGATGTCTTGTTAGGTTTGAGACTCAACAATGAGACAAGGCAGCGGGTAGATAAGCATTTCTGAGAAGTTGGATCATGCCGAGTCAGACATACATATTACTCGGTGCTAAGAATAGAAGCTTAGCACAGTTAAGCTTTCCTCAAGCACTTGGCATGGTAAAGGCCCAATGAGAGATAAAGAAATGGGAAAGAAAGGAGTTGGAAGCAATCACATTGAGAACGAGTTTGTAGGTTGCTCCAGTTAAAGGCCAGAGACAGCCAGTTGCTCTCAAATAGAGAATATCAGGTTCTTCAGCCATACAATAGCGCTCCCAATGTCACCTTTATTCTCATTCATCGGGACTCTGGGGTGAGATGTGGACTAGATTTTAAGCTGAAAGGCAGTGATCCAAGCTCAGTGGCCCCCAACTCCTTTACCTACCTCGGGATAGGCAGTTACCAATCATCCAGGGCGTTCAGGGAACTTTACGACGATGCCCGTCTTACTTGGGAAATTGGCAATCCGCAACTGTCGTAGCGGTCTTGATACAAAGCTCGTTGGCTTCCAGTAACATCGTGGAGCGCGGTAATGTCTCATCGACCAACATGTTCCAATAGTCACACCAGTTTCAGCAATGAGGAAAGTCACCTTGAGTATCTTTAAACGCCTTGGCACTTCTCTTCTATTCGTGTATGCCTCCGACGGGCGATTGTCCCTCCAGGGGCCCTATTGGGAGTGCGAGTTTACAGCTAAAGATATAACGGACCGCTTGACAAAACAGATGCCTCCAGAAACAAGCCCAGCAAAATTCTAACAAAAACATCGCTTGTAAAGTCAAAGTTCCTCCTCTTGAGTCTTGCCGTTCTTACTCCTTGGGGAACAGCTCGGGGGGTGCGATCTTACCCGACTCGTTCCGTGCGCTCGAACTGCTGCCTATGATTGTCCGGTCGTCGCCGTCACGCTCGGGGTCATACTCGTCCGAGTCTTTGCTCTGGGGCCGCGAAGGGAGCTTAGCAGCTTCGTCATCGGCGTCACTGTCGCTCTCGTGATCCGTGTCCACGAGCCTAACGCGTGATGTTGCATCCTCGCTGTCGTCGTACCTTCTAGGCCGGCCGTCGTCGGGATCCTCGGAGGCAAGGGGCTCGTGGTCGCCTGGCTCCTTGAGCTTGATGAAGGAGTCGATTATATAGTACTGCAGGGCGTTCATGATGAGGGGGAAGATCATCATAACAAAGGCAATTTGGAGCTTCTCGTTGCCCTCTGTCCAGCCGAGGGCCCAGTCACCCACAACGGAGATCCAGGGCATCATGATAAAGATGATGAGAACGCAAATCTTCATGCCGAAAAGACCACAGAAGTAGATGACTGATTGCTTTAACCACCACCAGGCATTAGGCGGGTTGCCATAGTTTCCTGATTGTACGGACTCGGGTGGTTGGCCAACGGGGGTGAAACGGACGAGACCAGTGAGGACGCGGAGAAGGACGATAAGGATGGGAATTCCGAGAGTGGTCTAATGTAAAATGTCAGTGAATATTTCTCAATGCAAATTACAAGCTAAGGAAGGGCTGCTTACATCAATGGCGAGGTTGAGGAGGTAGAAGGAACACGGGTTGGGGGCGTAGTCATCATCTGACCGAGCGGCCAGTTTTGTTGTCGCCGGTTCCACCTGGACTGAGAATCGACCGCTTGTCAACATGGACATGAAGATGTTGGCGATGTGGACAAGCACGGAGCCAAAGACCTGCTTGGAGACGTCGAAGAACCAGATCTTGAGGGGGCGCTGCGGCCTCTCCCGCCAGCGCTTGTAGACGAGCGAGAGCAAGGCCAGAGCGCCGAGCGCGCCCTGAACGAGCAGGGCGAAAGGCCCCAGTAATGAGCACTCGCCGGGTGATCCATCCTCGGATTGCGGCGACGCGGAACCCGTAGCAGTGGCCGCGGCGGTCGCGGAGGCGATGATGGAGGTGGCCATGTTGAGGACGGTCGAAGGATCGTCAAGAGCGAGGGCTAGCGAAGAAGCATCATCGACGGCGGGAATTAGACTCTCGATGCCCTGGGGAGGGTGCATCTGGGGATATAGATCTAAATAGTTTAGATCTCGTGGAGGAGAAGGCGAGAGTGGTGATGTTTCAGAATGGAAAGGGACCAGAGTAGCGCGAAGAGAGGTGACGGGACGAGATGAAAAGCGACCGTTGTGATTTCCCTTTTCTTCTAGAAAAAGACAAAGAATATGCAGAAATATAATGTTAAGAAGCAGTGTGACGTATTCAGAAGTTTATCAAGCGAAAATGAAGAAGCAAAAAGAGAGGGAAACAGAAAAAAGGCAAAAATAGGAGATAGTCAGAAACTCAGAGTCGTTGACGACGGCACGTCTTGCGGCTGGCGCTTGTGACCGATGCGGATGGAACAAGCCATCACCACCTGCTTTCCTTTTCAAACCAAGGCTCAGGCTAAGGCTGAAAACGATCTGGGCTCCACACAGCCACCGCTTTCCCCCGCCCGGGAGCCTGCGAGGTCCAGAATCTGCAGTCAAGCCACAGGCAAATCAGGCACTTTCCACGCACTTTTCCCGCTCGTGGCTGTCGCCTGCTGACCTCGACTGTGGCTGAGCAACCCCTCCTCTGACTCTGTCGGCCCAACGTACCTCCATCCTCCGACGAGCCGGACCAACAAGGCAAAGCGTCGTTTTGGTCGAAAAAGTCCAATCGTCGGCAAGACGAAGAGAGGCTGTCGACGACCAACGACGACGACGACAACACCACCGACGCACATCACAGCCCCTCATGTTTCGTCCGAGATTAAGGGCACCGCGCCTGGCCTTTGGCCTGGGCCTGCGCTCCACCGTCAATGCCCGCCGTTCCATCCACCACGTCCCCGAGCTGCAACACGACTTCTCCCAGGGCGTCCCCAACCTGATGAGCCCCGGCGGCTTCGCCATTGCCTGGACTGAGTATATGAAGCTGGCGGTGGAGAAGCTCAATGCTCTTACTGTCGGTATGTGAGCCTCTGGAGCTGCCTGGGCGCATTGGTGGAGCGCAATGCCTCGCCTTGCATCCGATATCTCGCAAGCTGTAACTCAGCCATCTACACATGCTAACATCCAATTCCCCTCCAGGCACCGAGCTCGAGGACAAGGACACCAAGACCATTGCCCTCCTGACGGCCCGCGAGCCTAACCAGGCCCCCATCTTCAACTACGCCTCCATGGCGCACAACAACCACTTCTTCTTCCAGGGCATCTCCCCCGAGGGCACCCCCATGCCCGACGTCCTCCGCCGCGAGCTCGAGGCCTCCTTCTCCTCCATCGAGACCCTCCGCCGGGAGTTCATCGTCACCGCCTCGGCCATGTTCGGCCCCGGTTTCCTCTGGCTCGTCAAGGCCGGCCCGGGAGACTACCGCCTCCTGCCCACCTACCTCGCCGGCTCACCCTACCCCGGCGCCCACTGGCGCGCCCAGTCCACCGACATGAACACGGTCGGCAAGGACGGCACCGCCCAGCGCTTCTTCCGGAACCAGGTCCACGGCGCCCGCAAGCGTGACGGTGACCTTCCCCCCGGTGGTATCGAGCTCGAGCCCCTCCTGTGCCTCAACACCTGGGAGCACGCCTGGCTGCTCGACTGGGGTGTCGGAGCTGGTGGCCAGGGCGGCAAGGTCGCCTTTGCCGAGTCGTGGTGGAACCTGATTGACTGGGAAAAGGTGGCCCAGAAGTCGGGCGTCTTGCGGCCCGAGTTCATGTCGGCGGCATGAGACAGATATGACGGGTAGCAAAGACAGGATATGACATGACGGCATGAAGGAATAGAGACAGGGGGCGTCGGAGCGGATCTTGTAAGATATTGTACTCTGCATATACAGGTGGGAAAAATGTACCATTTGATGTGATCCATCCAAGTTGCCCGCCATATATATCCCGAAACTACAGTATGAAGGCAGCTTCAAGACTGCTATTGCTATATAACAAAGAGCCAAGATCGGCAAAAAGAATAAACAAATAAAAAATACATACAACATTGGGGATTCGCTAGTCGTCACCGACCTAGCTACTAATCCAACTCTTGCCAGGTTATCGATCGGAGATCGGACGGGATCCAGATTTTTCTAGCAGATGTGGTCGTATGTGCTTGTTTTGGTGGGAAACGAGTCTATATTGACGACAGAGATTGGTGCACTTTGGCCTCAGCTCACCTATATCCTTGTCTGCAATACTACATGCCATTCAGGGGCTATTGAGTGAGATATCTCAAAAGCCCTGCAGTCCATCCCCTTTCTTCTCAAAGACGATGAGTGCTTTCAAGAGGAACACAGTGAAATAGATGCATATTTAAAGTGTATTTCATCAGAGTGAACCTAAACCTTTCCTCCACTTCTCACCAAGAGCACAACTAAACACTCAATCTCACATATCTCACAAGTCACAAGCAAGCAAGGAGCAATCTCATTAAGCCGATTCATTTTCATTCCCTTTTCCTATCCTAAATGCTAAGCTAATCTTCCAATCCAATCCAATGTCAAGTAAAAAAAAAAAAAAAAAAAAGGCAACTAGCGCCATATGGTATCCGCGTCGTCGTTCATAACATCCTTTGAGTGAGCGCTTGAAAGGTTCTAAAGGTCGTGTGCGAGTGGTATAAGTGAAAAAGGAAAAAAAGGCCATGCCGAAAAAGAAAGTACAATCCAGTATATCTCCCCCCAAGTGAAGTAAACAGAAAAAAAGACCCGTATAAACATCATGGCTCGCTTCGAGCTAACATTCATCCATCGTATGAGCATCCCGCGAGAGAGCCGCTACAAGTAATCTGCAAATGGTTGTACGATCTGATATAAAAAATGACAACGCCGACGCGTAAAGCATGAGAGAATAAAGAAAAGGTTTTAAGAGGACCTCGAGGCCATACTGTCTAGCAGATGGAATCGAGGCCGTCAAAGAGCGAGAAGGAAGTGTTGATGAGAGGTAGAGAGACGTGGAGAAGTAGAGATGAAGAGACGTAGAGAAGTAGAGAAGTGGAGCGAAGAGGTTCGTGAGAAATAGGGAAAATGGCCTAGATCATGTTGCCGTTGACACTGATCTCAAAGCCCTCGCCCTTCTGCCTGAGAGCCTTGGCAAGCATGAGCTCACGCATCCAGTCGATGCGATCATCTCGGCTCTTGACGGCAAAGTGGTGTGTCTTGCCTGTGCCGTTGACACCATCAGCGGGGATGGCGCCCGAGGCGTGGAGGTTGCTGTCTCGCTTACGAAGACGCGAGAAGCTGTTCTTGTCCTGAGGGATGAGCTGGAAGGCAAAGGCGCCGACGGGGTCACTCTTCTCGCGGCTGTGGCGGCCGTGAGAGAGGTGCATGGTCTTGAAGGCGGCGCTGAGCTTGGAGGACGAAGCAAGGCTGGAGCAAGCAATGGCGTAGTCGTCAATGTCGACGTACTCGAGAGTACGGTCAAGCTCATCAGCGTCCTTGTGCATGTTGAGGCGAGTTCCCTTGAGGGTAAAGTAGCCGTCCTGCCACTCATGGCGGAGCATCTTGGTCTTGCGCTTCTTCATCGGGCCCTGGTGGCTGATGCCATTGGCAGGGTCAGCAGCAGGGGACTTGCCCCTGGGTCCGATGGGAGGCAGAGCCTTCTCGGAAGCATTGAGCTGGCCACGAGAGAAGGTGAAGGTATCACGAGGAGGAGGCTGAAGGGGCTGCTGGGAGCGGGACGCTCGTGGCGTCCTGGGGGAAGCCGAGTGAGGAGTAGAGATGCGGGCGGCAGGAATGGGTCGGTTCTCCTCAAGAGCCGGCATCACGGGGAAGGATGGGCGGCGGGCGGTGCGGGATTGGCAACGGGGAGGAGAGGTGTGCTGGGTGAGGGTGGCGGGATCAGCCCGATAGCTCATGTCTGGGGGGACAGACTGGGAGAAGTCACGAGCCACAGGACCAATGGGCACAGCCGTGACAGGGACATCGAGCTCAGAGAAGGGAGTACCATGACGCCAAGTGGTGTTCTTGGGCGTCTCAAGGTCGGGAGACACAGGATCGACCTTGTCCATGCGGTAGGGGACGAAGGGAGCCTGAGTAGGCTTCTGCTGCTGGGGAGTGTGATACTCGGGAGAAGCAGAGGAGATGCTAGAGGCACGCGATGGTGCCAGCCGCGAAGGAGCAGGCTGGGTCTTGCCAGGAATCGAGAGCTTGGGCAGACGGCGAAGGCCTTGGTGAGGGAGCTGAGCCTGAGCATTTGGCAGGACCGCGAATGGAGGCGTGGGAGGGACGTCGTTGCCACATTCCCGGAGGTGCTGGTGCTGGAAGTTGAGGAACTGCATCACGTTGTCCTGGGGGTCCCTCTGCTGGACATCGCGAAGGTTGGCCTCTTGGAGATACTGGAAAGGAGGCACGCCAGGGCCCAAGACATCGGAGGATGCAACGACTGAAGGCACAGCATCTGAGACGGGTCGCAGCTGGTTAGGATCCAAGGCCTTTGCGGTCTCAGGGTGGCTAGTGTCTCCGATGACAACCTTGCCTCCAGCGCTGATATCCACGTTGGGGTACTCCTTCTTGAAGGCTCGGATGAGCTGCTGCTGCTTCTTCCACTTGGAGCAGTTCTCGCCCTTGGAGCAGTGGTGCGGCTTGGGAATAACCTGCTCGATGCCGATGATAGAGACCGACTCCATTGGGGTAATGTCGTCCCTCGCTTGCCTCGTTCGTGGCCTCCGTCTGCTGCTGCTGGGGCGGCGCTTAGATGTCCTAGATGTGCTCTCTTCCCGTCTCCTCGCTTCCCTCACAACATCTCGGCTGGGGACATCCTCGATGGGTGTTGCCGCTCGGGGTGATGCGGGGCGGCTGTCCCTCAGTGCTTGGATCTTGTGCCAGACCTTGGTCCGAATACCGAAAGACTGAATGTTGAGTTCCTTGAGATCCTCAAACTTGAGCGTGATGAGGATTGCTCCGCTGATGTCGTTCTCCATAAATCGGTCGGCAACTGAAAGCTCAATGCCAGCATTGAGCATGGATTGCGCAACCATCTCCGTTGACCACGACGCCAGCTCGGCAGGGTCGAGTTCCTCATCGGTGTACTGGAAAGGGCTCGCCCGGCGAGGCAGTTGAGGTGTTGCAAGCAGGTCGGCGATGGCTCGGGGCGCCTTGGGGGTGATGGGGGATAATGTCAAGATGATTTCGTCTTCGCTGACGGAGGAGTAGTAGTCATCTGATGAGTTGCGGAACAGGTGAGGTCCTCGGGGTCCCTCTACCTGCTTTGGGGAATATCCAGCTGGGCTCACTTGGCTGCCGCTTGATCTCGGCGTGGGGACCTCATCAAATGAAGAGACGGTTGTGAAACTGGGTTGCCCTGACTGAGGAAGTGTTAGTAACAAGTCAAACTTACACCAATTGTCAAAGCAGGGCACGTACCGACTGCAGGCTCAGGCGAGGTGAGTTGTCCTCGACATCGCTGATAATCTCCTCATCATCATCCTCTTCTTGCTCCTCCTCCCAGTCCGTGTCGACGAATTCTGTGGCTACTGATGTCGGTCGTTGTAATATTTGAGAGTCGTTCTTGAGGCTGAAGAAGGTATCTCGAGGCAGAGGCTTTTGTCGCATCTCCTGGTATGTAAGGCGGTTTCCGCCTTGAAAGTATGTGTATTCCTGAAGGGAGTTGTCAGTTGCTGATGGTTATCATCTCTGAAGGGAATGATGCTTACCATTTTGGGTTTTTTATTGGGGTGATTACCAAAGCTGATGCTGCCGGGCACCAGTCGGTTGGAGGAGAGGGGATTTTAACTGTGGTTGGTTTTCTGGTCTTGGTGGCCGTTGCCGGCGCTTGATCCTCTAGGGGTACCTCTGGGCACGATGGGGGAATAACACGCCGTGAAACACTACAGAGAAAAGGAAAGGTGAACCTCGTGAGGTCGATGAGATAGTACAAAGGTCGCAAAAGTTGGGAGGAGGGGGCCGGGGGCGGCGGACGGGCGGTTACGGGACGTTATGTATGCACTATAGCTCGACGTTGGAGTCTGAGACAAGCGAGGGGGTTCCAGCATGAGCGGTCACGAAGGGGGATGGGGATAAGAATAGACTTGGTGAGGAGAGCTAGATGCAAAGTGTGTGGCCAGGTCTCTCTAGGCCAGGTCTCTAGGCCCTTTAGCTAGGCCCCAATCCCCAGTCCCCAGATCCTAGTTCCCTGCCTCCTCCGGCGGAAGCAGAGCAGACGAGAGAGGGTGTGAGGAAGCGGCCCCCAGGGTGAAGGGCCGGGCAGGGTACAGTAAGGCATGGCCAGGGGGGGAGGCATAGCGGGTTTTCATCACACCGGCACGGCGCGCAGCGGGCAGCAAGCAGCAAGAGGGCATCACCCAACAACCAACGCACAATATCACCGCCTATATCAGGAAACTTTGCACTCGCCAAGTGACCCTAGAAGGCACACGTGTTGGTTCAACCAAGGCTGTCAAGCCGGGGTCCGTCCAGACCGTAGAGGCTGGCTAGGGAGATGGCCCACGGCGGAGAGAGAGGGCGAAGAGAAGAGGAGAAAGGATGGATCATGGCCCTGGGGCTGGGGCTGGACTAGGGGGCGTGCGTGGCGTCAACGCTGGAGTGTGGTGAAAGCTGCATCCCGCGTGCAGAGATGCACGTCCAGTCACGTCGCTGGCCTCTGTCACGAAAGGAAGGCAAGCAACCTTGAAGCGATGCGATGCGATGGATGCTTGATGACGATGGTGGGAGAGGAAGAAATGGCATGGGCGGATGGTACGTGGGGCGCCATGTCTTGGGCAGTCTGTGCACTTCGATTGGCTCAAGCCGCTGCACGTTGCGACCCTGGCCCGTGGGGCGTTAGGCTTTAGCACACTCACAGGCAGGATTAGCGGCACACCCCAGCCAAATATAGCGGCCCTAGCGGGCGTTTAAGCGCCGGGAGCTCTCCAGAGCACTCATGGGGAGCACTCATGAGGACGAGAGTCTAGGACTTGAACTTGTCCAAGGTTGACCAAGTTGAAATGAGATGAGGTGATGGCGGTGATGGATGCCCCTGGCAACCTCCGATATCTGATCCATCTTGTTTTCATTCTCGCCACTTTCCGGGTTGTCAATTGAAAATTTCCTTTTGCCTTTTCCTCTTGGCCATGGATAGTATTCGCATAGGGCCCTTGTCCCCTTGTCCTAGTCTCGGGTGCTGCAGTTTTTCTCTCTGCATCGACAAGACCAGGACAGGGTCCTCACAGACCACGTATCTTCGGCAGCAAGGGCGGGAGAGGAGACAGACGACAGACCAGACCGACCCCATCATCTGCATGCGGCGGCGAGGGGAGGGAGCTCTTCGCATCGCATGCACTGTATGGGGTTTCATGTGGTGTTTGTTTCTGAGCCAGCCCGCACATTGCAGTACGTCGACGGCGAGACTGACTGAGTTGTTAGCGCTGCTGCCGGCAACGTGGACGTCTTGAGCATCCATTGACGATCCCTAGGGCAAGCATATACAGTTCCCCTGCGTCTGCTGTTGCACGTAGCACCTGTGCTTCGGTTCCCTTACATGAGGTGAAGCCAGCCATGTGACTTGGGTAGCAGAGCTCCATGGCTGCAGAGGTGCGCTTGAGGTGCTTGTGCGACTGCACGTCCGTGTAGCTTTGCTCCTGCATCGCAGCTCGTTCCAGGAACGCCGCTTCTCAACGGCCGTGAACTCTCGCACTCGTCTTTCTCGGCCCCAGAGGTTGGTGATTTGCAACACTTTACCGCGCCGGGTCTTCGGCTGTGGGACCGGAAGCCGTTTCAACTGGAACTTTGCGAAAGAGAAGAAAAAAACGTTGAGTCACTTGCGGGTATCCTAGCCCTTGAGACTCACAAGTTCCCGTGTGTCCAGGTTTTCGTCAAGCTGGTTCGCTTCAGCTTCAACTCCAGCCCCAGGCCCCAGCCTCCGCCACGCCCCGTGATCAGCTCAACTCCATCACAGATCCCACCAAAGGTAGGTAGAGGTGTTGGGCCTCAAAAATGTTTGCAGCGCGGTCCGGTCCTAGCTAGATCCGCGAAGGCCAAGGCACGGAATGGGGATTCCTCATTTTCCTTTGGGCACCTGGTCTGCCGAAACCCGGCCCAAGTGCTGGAACATTTGCCGACACGCGGTAGGCGAAGACCAGATGGATCGTATGTTTCCTCACCAGTGAACCCCCCTCCCCCCAACACTCCAGTTCCTGCCCTCATGCCCCGCGGCTCTACTCGGTGGTGTGCTCGCCAAAGCTCTCATGTGCGTCCCTGAATCCGTCAAGGTGATGGCCCCCCACCCTCTGTTGAGGCCCTTCAGAGAGGTGCGGGACGTCCCTGTCAGATTCTTCCTCGGCCCACCAACATCGATTGCCTCTTCAGGCAATGCGGCGGAGGAGAATCTCTGCAGAGCTGTACACCACTCTTGGCCCTTTGTCTTGAAGAACCAATGGCCATGACCAATGGCCGACTCTGTCCACAATTGTTGGCGAGAAAACGGGAGACGGACACGGGCGGGCTAGTGGGACGGACCGGCTCTTGTTCTTTGTTCTCTGTGCCTTGAGCCCAGTCTCCGCCAGGCCCTGATGACCGCCACGATCTGGCCTGGGGCAATTCTGGAGCGGGTGAAAACGGCTGAGCTTGGTTGGCTCTGGCTGCATCCCGTTCTTTCGCCTCATCATGCTTGAGCCAGGCCTCGCTGGCATCGGACTGGAATTTGCCTCGTATGTGGTGTTACTCATTTTGCTAATCTCTGGCGGTCAGTTGGGAATTACGTCCATATCTCGCTCGTCTCATCTCATACCCCCCATGTGACCCAGGCGGCCGCGGCCAAGTGCGTTCACATGAGCAGTTCGCCTCGAGGATCGTTAGGCTATCTGAGGTGCTACCGAGTAGTACGTGGGACTGCACTGCACGGCACTGTATGGATGCCATAATTGCCGTGGGGAGGAGAAAAGAGAGGGCGGTGACAGGTGCTTGTCAAAATTCCTCAACCTCGCAAAAGAGGGCCAAGAGGTGGGGTGATGCAGTTGACCGGTTGAGATGCATGCTGGGATCTGGAGCTTGTGCACTCTTGATCACACTAGGGCTTGACTAGCGAGGTGAAGCTCGCTGTAAGTCGTCTTGTCAGTTAGCAAACAGCTCCAGCTCCTAGCAGCTAAATCTGTGATAACGCAGGATGCTGTGTTCTTGCGTAAGGGTCGGCGAGATTAGTGGACGGCGCAGACGGTTGAGGGTGAGGGGTTTGTGAGCATGGTTGGTTCTCTAGCTGAACAATGTTGGATGGGGATATGCGATATGCACTCCAGGAACCAGCCTTGACTAATTGAGATGTTGCAATGATGATCTCTCCGTAAAATGTCGATGCATCTGCGGTACCCGACGTGCAAAAACGCACATTGATGTGCCTGGTTAGAGATGCGATGTGACGCGACGTCTGCGGCATGCATTTCCAATGTCGAATAATGGGAGATCTTGGGTTGCGGGGTTGGATATTGAGATTCCCCGTGTTGCACGACTGCCAATTCTGGTGAGACGACACCAACCAGAACAAAGCCCTACCTACCCTACGGAAGGTAAGGTAGCACAGTGACGGCAGATGAGGTGTCACACTGCCCTGGCTGCCGGGGAGGGGTGGCTCGGTGAGTGGTACAGTGCACGTGGAAACTGTATACCTACACTTGTGTAGACTACGGCTGAGGTAACTCGGAGGATGTGCTCCTCCAAACTTGCCCATTAACACAATGATGATAATTCTGAGCAGTGTAGGGTTTAAGAAATCATAACACCATTGATAATATTAGACGAGGACTTGACAAGTGGCGATCTACGCTGTACAGCCGGGCCGAGCGACCGTTGTCAAAATCCCCGATCCGGCCCAGACCCAGTCCACGATTTGGATTCCTCTCTCGTCTATCTCCCCTAGGGTAGGGCTGGCACGAACAACGGCAACAACCACAACCCTCGGGTTGCGACAACATACACAAGAAACACATGTCTCAGACCATTGGCTGCCCGGTCTTGGCCTAGCTCATCGCCATTCCTGATCTCTACAAGCTACAACCTCCAACGTCTCGAGTTTGCCTCGCCTCGTGGATGGAGGGATGACTCGAGTCAACCTGCTATCAAGGCGTCGTCAAGGCGTCGGGCAGGATTCAGAGCTTTGATGGCCTTGGACAGACAATTTACTCACGATCCAATAACCATGCGAATACCAGCCTGGACTCGCCGATTGGCCTAACGTCCGTCAATCGCAATCCTGCGGGGGTATCCGATCCCGCCTAGCCTCTCTTCCAGGATCCCTGGTCCTGGGCTGTGTAATTCACCCCAAACCCTGCCTGCGAACCCTTGCCCGTCCAGCATCGATTTCTTCCCTTGCTCAGCTTTCTTCGCCCAGGCGTGACAACTGCCAGCGCTGATCCCTGACGTGCCTCGGAGAAGGAAACAAACGTGGAGCTGGCAGCGAGGACGGCGAGAAAGTGGCTTCTTGCGCCGTCGCAGACTAATGCCTCGTTCCCGCTTTGCTTCGCATGCCCGTCCAGCCTCCAGTGCGAATGCCTTGCATTCAGCATCAGACCATGGCCCGTGACGGCCAGATGGCACCTCGCGGATCTTCACCGACTGTTCCGCCCGCTCGAGACCGTCTACAGGCGGCGCCGCCTCGTTCATCGTGGTGACGACGATTTAGCTGCTGTGGATTCGAGGCCCCGAGACAACGACAGCCACCCAGAGACTCTAGAAGGAACAGCCATGTCTCACAATCGTTCTCCATGCTGTCTCACCTAGACCTCTGCCCCAGGTGCGGACACAGCTTCTACGGCTTTCGTTGGCTGATCGGTCGGGCATGAAGTGAAGCCGACGATCAAGCTGTTTCTGATGTTTCTGAGCCGTTGTGGCTCAGACAGGACAAAAGTCCACATGACACGGACACGGGTGGTTGCTCCTCGAGATGCTCAGCGACAAGGCACAAAACGCAGGTGATCGAATATCGACAAGCAAGCGACCGAGGTTTCCCGACTCGTCCGATAACCTCCTCGTCCGCAACTCAATTGACGGTGCTTACTAGACGTGATCGTCATTGTCGACCGGGATGGTACGAATACGGCAAGTCGGGGAGGAGTGTCACTGTGAGCTCTCGTTTCTCATCTTTAATGCACTCACACTCCCTGGCATCACATCACAGTGCGCGTCCCTCTAACAGGACCATCCAACCCGTTACTTGTCGAAACCCCGGCCCTTCACCAATCCGCCCAGCCCTCTGACATTCTTCGCCTGCTTACTCCACTCTATTCCGTCGTCCCTGTCGACCATCAACGGGTTTCGAAAGCATATTCGCATCTTGCGCACCCACCAATTGATTGCCCAGAGCTCGCTGCTACACAATCTCACATGATGCCAGACTAATGCGACCTGCTCATCTCTGTGGGTGGTTGATTCACAGGCCGCATCTTGTTGACGAACACCTGGAGCCTCGGTGCTCGAGCAGCGGAGCCATGTCTGACAAATTCTCCATCGAGACGGAACGGCAAAACAAGTTTGCAAAAAAGGTGCATGGGAGGCTGGGCGGGGGAAAGGAGGGATAAACGTGGATGCTCATGAACGATGAGCTCGTTACTCAGACAGGCACCACACAAGCCGCGGCCGCTCCACTATAGTGCAGCCATCTCTTTACTAGGCTTATCTGATGGCCCTTGGCAACCGACGGAGGCTTTTTTCCTCAAGAGAGTCGCATTCTGGCTGTTGCTCTTCCGTCGGTGGCGGACGAGCCAGCAAGGGACCTGGTCAGCTGTCGCCTCGATCTAGCTTCAGCTCCCTCTGTCCTTGGAAGATCACGCGATTGCACCCTCGACGTGGCCTAAGCTCCTCTTAAGCGGACGAATATTCGTCAGGCTGTTGTTTCCTGTTTACAATCCTTTCATTACTGATGGGATGGAGGTCATGCTCATACTTTCGAGGACCCTGGATATGCACTTTTTAGCGTTCCGTCAAGGTTTGGGCCGGCCCGCCGAGGAGGGGAGGAGAAGCTCCATCTTGGACCCTTCAACGGTGGTGGCCCACGTTGCCCTGATGGTGTGTAAGTTGGTTCGATGGGCTTCACATTACAAACTCAAGGCACCGAACTCAATTCGAGGTCTGGGATCAAGAAATCTCTTGGCTCTCGGGTCCGATACCATGATGGCTTGGATATCACATCCCAACGTCCCCGCGCCATCTGGGCTAGACCGTTTAAGACGTCGCAAAACGGACGCCCACTGTCTTGTGATGGCCATTTGCAAACTAGCACTCCATCCTGGCACGTTGAGATGATGAGTCGCGTCGTGATGGAGGGTGAGGTCCGAATGTGATCGGGCTCGCTGGATTGGTGATGAAATGAGAGACCAGGGGGGGTTGCAAGCTGGCTTGAGATGGCGTCTGGATAGGAGCGGCGCCGTCTTGGAAAGTGCCAACGTAAATGAACCGTGAATAGTGCAGACACGGCATTTCGAGATCAACTTGGGAGTCAAACGGCACTGCTGGTACGGTCGGTTCGTGGCCGCAGATCAAACTCTGCCACCACTGCTGGTCGCAGATCGCTGCACGAGGCGATTAGCGTGTTTGCGAGAGGGAAACAATCGCAAGCAAGGCTTCGGGATTCGGAGCCTGTCAAGATCAGTGAGGGGGTTCGGACGAGCTGACGAGATGATGAATCTCCATGCCAACCGGGGTCATCAGGAAGTGAGGGGGAGCTGAAGAAGGGGCATGACAAACTACAGGCGGAGGAGAAGTGACCGAGCTTCCATAATTAGCCCAGGCCGATAAGGATTTTGGCAGCTGTCGAGATCAATTTAGGCCGATGTCGTGCAGGGAATGTGGGCAAAATTAAAAATAGATGTTGGGATGTGATGAAATGTGATGGAACATGTTAGCGCTCGGGTGGTGTTGTGCATACCCGGCCAAACATGCTTAAGCGCCGGCCATGCGGGCTACATTTTGACAAGGAATTTAGCCCAAAATTGGAAGCTAAGGAGGGGGCTAAATGATCTAGTGAGTGATGGACAGAAGTCTCCGGCGATGGTGCCATGAGGATAACGGCAATCATAATCATGGTGGCTCTTTTCTGAGCCCTTGTCAGGGATCAGGGGTGACATGGCGCGGGCACGAGAGAAAAGGCGACGAACAACCGGAGGCGGCCGGTAGTGTATTTTTTCGTTCTTTGCAGCGGGGACACAATGACTCGCATTGGCGGGGAGCTATGAAGGATTTGACTAGGCCGGACTTGGGAGACGGGCTTGAAGCTCGGCATGGCATCCGTGAAGCTATTGAGCTTGAGATGGACTGCTCTGGCACGGTAGATGCTGTAGGTTCGTAGGAGGCGGTCGAGATGGTCTCATGGCGGAAAGGATATATTGTCAGACGACTCGGTCCTTTTGCTATAGACTTTTGAGGAAACAAGGGTGAATAGTAGGATAGGCATGCATCCTGGCAAGTAGGTTTGCAAACTACGTAGGTATGAGGAGTTGCGAGCCAACTTGACATGGATGTCGGAGCAAAGGGACTTTCAAGCTTGAGATGACAGTTGACGGCAGATAGGCTACCTGTTGGTTGTTAGCTGCAAGGTGCCGTCTGGCTTTACCTTCAATGGCTTGGCTTATCTATTTTTCCTGGTGGTGTAGGAGAGAAACGTGCCTCGGGCCAGTAGCAGCGCCAGCTTTGGACGGGGAATTTTGGGGGGAGGGGATGGATCTGGCGGTTGGACAAACCATGATCGACTGTGGCACAGCCTCCTCCGCAAACCACGAGCAACGGGCATATGAAGATCTCATCTTGAAAAAACAATACAAGGAACGGTGGCAGCCTTGACGACAGCCTCGGCGCCTTCAGCTACTAACAATAACAACAAGACCAACGCCAACGGCAACCCCATCGACGCCATCGAGAAGCCTCGTCTTGCCTTGCCTGCCTTTCCGCTCCATGCCCGACACCCGTCATCGCCCGCCCGTCACATCGGTCGCTCACTGCATCATCAAGTCTGTAAGGCCCCCCGCCCATCCTGCCAGGGGTCCTGTAGGTCCAGAAACGTGCCCTCTGTGTGCAGCTGGCGAACCAGGACGACCCTGGAAAGGCCCTAGAACAAGGACCCCAGAGATAGTCGTCTTGCCGGACGTGATTGGCCAGAGCTCCCCTGCATCCCTGTCAAGCCACCTGCGGCTCGCGCTGAAGAAACAGACCAATCTTGATCGCTGGCCGGGGTGAACAAGCAAGCGCCCCAGAAGACGCTAACCCTCTTTTGATCGAGCGTGCCCGTCGACCCCTGCCCCGCGGCAGGCGCTACGCATCGGTTGGTCCCGCGGGCCCCGCTCCTGCTGCACGAGCCAACGTTTCGTCACACCTCATCTGTCGAATCACGGGCCAGAAGTCATCTTTTTCCAACGACACTACATGGCTCGGGGCCTGTTCAGCAGACCGACCTTTGCCCACGAAGAGGCAAGCAGAATTACACCTGGCCTGGCTGGCGCCAGAGGTGCGCACGAACCCTACCGCCACGGTCGGTCTTTTTTTCCTTTCCACTGCCCTTTTTGCGCTGCGAAAGTCCGACCCACGTATGGGATAGTACCTCGCTCCCCACTGCGGCTCACAGCACATCGCCGCGTACCGCATACCTAGGTTAGGTCTGTCTGCCTGCAAAGCTTCCGCCGTGTAGTGGTGGTAGCGTCGTCCATGTGTCCTGTCGTCTTACGCCAGTTTCCTTGGTTGACGGTGCTGCTCACTCCAACGGAACCATGTTGATGACCTCTTACCCTGTCTGCCACTGCTCACTCTGAGCTCACTGCTTGGTTTCTTACCCTGTTCCATCTAATGGACCCTTCAGATGCAAAAAGCTCGTGACTTGGAAAAGAACGGAATATCAGGTCCTATCCATGGCCCACCTCAACCACCCCCGCGCCGCGGCTCGCCGAGAAGACGTCACCGTCTACCACCCCGGTCCCTAGTCCAGTCCAAGACGCATGTACCACTAGCCATTCCCGCATACATTTGCAAAGAGAGAATTGGTGTTGAGGAATTTGATACGCCATTCCCGGGGCTTCTCGACTCGGCTGCGGGCATCCGCTTGCAGGTCTTCCAGCCACGGGGCCTCGCTGCTGGCCAATCTGATGCCTGACCGCCTCTCTCGGGACTGTCATGCCCCCGTCTGGCCGTCTGTTGGGGCCATTTGAGAGAGACAGACATACAATTCATTGTCTGCCGTGCCCAGAGAGCGCCCCTGCCGCACTTTTCCTGAGTACGTTCTAGCCGGCCGTGGACCTCCGTCGCACGACTTGCGAGAGGCCCAGCGTGAACTGTGACTCGCAAACCGTGAATTGCTCAAACGACACATGGCTGCACTAAGGCGACCGTTTAATGAGTGCAATTCAATCACGATCGAATAGACTTTTCCGGCCGGCACAGTACACTAGGTCTGCCTGTTTAGCATGGGATGACCTTGCGATGGGCCATGAGGATGGAAGCTAGCGGCCAGAGTCTGATCAAGCACCCTTGTGCGACCTTTTCGTCCTTTACCCCTTCCGATGGACCTCCGCATCTGCAGATGCAGGAGCCGGATGAGCACCTCGCTGCCCGTCTGCGTCGACAGCTAGTCCACGATACGGTTGGGTGTTGCTGCCGCATGATCCAGCCAAGGTGGTTCAAGTTGTCGCCCGATTGAAGCATTCCCACGCCATCCATCCACCACGTCGAGATACAGATCTCCTGCAAGGAACTCGGTCCACGTTTGTTTTGTGTTTCTGACCGAAGTGTCGGCTCTCGAGCAGTGATTAAACACAAACAATGGCATGGTTCAGAACCGGAAGCTCAACCGCCTTACAGGGCAGTTCTTGGGACGGGGGAGGGGAGGTGGAGGGCCTCAAAAGATAGAGTCAAAGCTCGCCGCCTCGCATATCCTCCCGCGAGGAGCTAGATCCGAAAAGGATCCAGCTAGCCAGCCTCCCCCCTCTCTCTGAGCTCTGGATGCAAGCAGAGTGGCTGCGTGGTATCCCCACGGACATCCAGATGGGCACACCATGCGCGACTTTCCCCTTTGGATGAGGCACCCCTGCCCGTCGTCTCCAATTCTTCGCGCTCATCTATTCCTAGAGTGGAGATTCGATGGGCACTTGTTCTTGCAGAGCGACCGTCTTTGCCGGCCCATCCTCATTGGCTTCTCTAAGCGCAGTCGCTGTCTCTCGTGCCATGGCATGCCTCGTCGTGCATGATGCAAAAATAGCAACACGGTCGATGAATGGAAAGCCATGATCGAATCGCTCTGGATGGGCCGCGAGAGAGGCGGCCAAAATATAAGGATTTAGCCCTCCAGCAGCCGCCGAGAAATTTGCCCTCTTTCTTCCTCGTTGTGTTGTGTTTTTTGTGTGTTCAAGGCGAGAAGATCCAAGTGTCGACAGAGGTTTCCCTCTCCTCCAACCGCCCTCCTCCAAATCCTCCATCCCACTCTCCCGAATCATTCTTACGAATTTCCAGTGAAGGGCAAGCTGGACTTGCTTGGAACCAGTCACTCCTTGCGACCGAACGGTTTATTACTTGGCAATATAATCGAAGCGGACGAACGAACGAAGCGAAACGAAGCGAAAGCGTATTGGAAGAGAGAATCGTGATATTGATGCAAAGGGGCCTGGCTGCCACTTACACACGATTCTATACAATTCGCTCAGATCTTATCGATTCTGGTCGAAACAATAACGCTAATTTAATTGCACTCGTTGGATCGGAGTATTGTCAACTCCGACTCGACAGTCACATCCCTGGTCAGTTCAGTCTCTGTTTTCCTCAAGGCCCAACCTTTTCACAGTGACTGGACCCTCAGCGGCCCAGCCAGCCAGCCATGGAACCTGGGCAGTCCAGCCCAGCCCAGCCCTCAACGACAATCAGTCTAGGGGCCCTGGGTACCCTTCCCTTCCCTTCTCCATCCATATCCCGCCCGTGATCGTCTCCACACTACGGTACCGTGCGTGGTGGCTAACTCGACACAGTACCACGCCCCCCTGGCCTGGCACACCCCCTCCTCCCGGGCCCCAGCACGCCAATACTGTCCGGACCAGCATCGCAGGCTACAAATGTCTACGCTGCCCCCCGACCATCGCAAAGGCGCGCCGCGAGCAGCTGGAAACACAGTCAACATGGCTGTATCTCAGTCTTCCAAGGCCAAGCCGGCCTCAAAAGCCAGCAATGGCAAGCCCAGAACAAAGACGCAGATGCATCGCCGTTCAAGAACAGGTTAGTTTGGTTGCACCGCCCACTTACACGGTTGGGGGAGCTCATGAGCGCCCTCATGGCTTCACTCTCGAGACTCAAGACTGACCATTGCAACCACAGGCTGCTACACATGCAGACTGCGACGCAAGAAGTGCGACGAGGGCTCGCCCATGTGCACCGCCTGCAAGCACCTGGGTTTGCAGTGCGAGTATAAGCGACCCATGTGGTGGAGCAACAATGATATGCGACGCAAGCACAAGGACGACATCAAGATGATCATTAAGCGCAAGAAGCTTTCTGAGAAGTCGTCGCACAACATGCAAAACTCGGTCTCCAGCTCACCTCCAGGCCTCACCCGATCTCTGCCCACGTCCTCCTCCTTCACTGACACCCTCGACCGCACAAGGTCGGCCTCGATTGACTCGCACTTTTCCACTGCCTTCAACTTCAACAGCCCACCCAGTGGCAACGAGTATGGCTTTGGTGCTCCCATGCACCCCGAGCTCATGTTCGGCAGCTACTCGCCCTATGAGATCGACGTCAAGACTGAGCGCCAGATGTTTGTCAACGATGTGCCCACTCTTCGCGAGTCGCACATCTCCACCTTTAGCACTTTCCAGACTCCTCCTCCCGCCGGCACAGTTCTGCCTCCAGGCCCTCTCGACAGTGAGTGGACTGAGCAGATCCGCAAGGAGTCGCTTTCTGAGGAGACATTGAACTGCAACTTCTTCGACTTCTCCCACGGCCCCTCGGCCGAGACCAGACAGATCCAGATCGAGCTCGAGGAGAATGACCAGCGCCTGCTGGATCACTTCATCCAGTTCGTTCTGCCAACAATCTTCCCCATCCTCGAGTCAAACCAACATGGCTCAGTCAGCTCTGACCTGATCCTGCCCGCCCTTCAGTCCAACAGCGCCTATCTGCACTGCTGCCTCAGCGTCGCCGCCCAGCACCGCAAGTCGCACGCCAATGTCGCCGGCGAGGACATTGACGGTGACATTATGCGCCACCGCTACGCTACCATCTGGGCCCTCTGTGAGGCCCTGAAGAAGGATGAGAACCACCAGCAAATTCTTGAAGCCACACTCGGCCTCATCTTCTTCCAGTCCGTGGTCGGCCGATATGACGATGGCCTACTCGACATCCCCTGGCACCAACACTTCCAGGCCGCCATCAGCCTTGTGCAGAAGCTCGACCTCCCCGGCATCGTTGCCGACCCCACCAGGGCCTCGATGCAGACCCCCTTCAACATGTCACTCACCTCTTGGATTGACATCCTTGGCGCCACCATGAAGGGACGATCACCAACCTTTGCCCACACCTACCGTGAGAAGCACCTTTCTCAGGTCAACCCCAGTCTTGGCCTGCGAGAGCTCATGGGCTGCGACGACCGGGTCATGTACCTCATCTCAGAGATTGCCTGCCTCGAGTCCCTCAAGAAGGACGGCATGGACGACTTTACTCTCTGCCAGCACGTCTCGGCTCTTGGTGAGCAGATCAGCTTGACCGAGATGGGCGATGCAGGCCCCAAGATGCCCTTCAATGCCAATGGCAGCCTTTCGCCCAAGCAGCTGTCCAAGAACATGACAATGGCTTTCCGCATTGCCGCGCGCATCTTCCTTTGCAGCCTGGTCCCCGGCTTCAACCCCAACCAACCCTCTCCCATGGGCCTGGTTGAGAAGCTGACCTCTGTGCTTCAGCACATCCCCTCTGGCCCCAACGGGTTTGACCGCAACCTTGCCTGGGTCTACCTGATTGGCGGCTCCATCAGCGTCCCTGGCAGCACGTTCCGGGCCTTCTTTGAGGACCGCCTTGCTCAGCTGGGTGACCTGGCCAAGTTTGGGTCAATGGGCCGCGTGGCGACTCTTCTGCGCGAGGTCTGGCTGCAGAATGATAACCTCTCGGGCGCTAGCTCGCCCGGGTCTTCGGCGTCTGAGATGACCCAGCCGCACATCCACTGGCGGGATGTCATGGAGATGAAGGGATGGGACTTCTTGTTGATCTGAGCCTCACCCCAGCACCGCTTCTACAGAGCCTTCAACAGCTGGCCTTTGAAGGGTAGTGGGCGCGAGCATGCTGGTTGAGGCCCCATGGGTCATCCCAGCAACAAGTTGTACCCTCACCTTCTTTTCCATGAGGGCGGCCTAGGTCCGTCCCACAAGGCGATGCAGGCATTTGCCAGCCGCCGAGGACCGGGATCGGGCGCATGTGCTCCCTTGTCCTTTATGAGGCATTATCATTCGCTTCTTATCTCTCTTGGCCCCTTCTGGGGTTTCAAGAGTGACATTTCCTATTATACTTTCTTTTTTTTTTACATGACGTTCTTCATTTACAATGATACCTACTGGGATGGGACCTTTATAGAGGAAGCCGCAAGGCGTTTTGGGCTGGAATTGAGCCTTCAGAGAAGAACTCGACACTTGGAGACACGCACACACCACTTCTCAACACACACTTTGGGATACAACGGGGCTGGGGAAGCAAAGAAGCATGGCATTGTGGAGGTTGCATGACGGAGGTTGTGGACGATTGGCTGGAGTGAAGCATGAGGGTGGCAGAGAGTCACGACCATATGCAGGAACAATGGGACGACGATAGGACGGATACGACAATGGATGCTGGGGGATGGGTTTCTTTCTTTGGATTGGATTGGATTGGATTGGGACGAGTACCGCAAGACTCGGGATCGTTCGCTTTTTTCATATTCGTCATCATCATCATTTCATGGTCATGGTCATCTATATACCAAGCGGGCAATGGTACAGGGGAGGACATGGAAAACGGCGCAGGGCGGGTTTCTGGCATTGGCATTAGGCATAGGTGGGATTGGGGGGTAGGGAAGGATGATGATGATACTGTATGTATGAGATGGGATTTTGAAGCTCTGGGTAGCTCGGATATGGGCTAGCTCCCAGACTGGGGAAGTAGATGAGAAAGAAAGAA
This sequence comes from Fusarium phalaenopsidis, assembly GCF_050370095.1. Taxonomy (NCBI): domain Eukaryota; kingdom Fungi; phylum Ascomycota; class Sordariomycetes; order Hypocreales; family Nectriaceae; genus Fusarium; species Fusarium phalaenopsidis. Next base: position 2,879,092 of record NW_028145404.1, read on the forward strand.
AGAAATCATGTGTAATGACAGAGTACAAGGATTCTTTACAGCTGGCTTGACATTGACACTAACAGACAGGATGTGGCTGGCTGACTACCTAGACAAAGACACAAACTCCTGTATTGGACACACGCCTCTCTCCAGTTGTGATGCTACCTTGGTTGTTTCGGCATCTCTTTTGGAAGAAACGGAATCAGATGAGATCAGATGAGGCGAGAAGACCTAATGGATTGCAAGGTCGCCAAATGGGCCCAAAACGGGGACAAGGCCCGAGATGGCGAGAGGTTGTCGAGCTGAGCTGCCGGGATGAGTTTAAATGCCTCTCTTTCTCTTTACAGTGCTTGATCCGCTGCTGGGACAGAGCAGAGTTGGATTTCAGCAGGCATGAACCCCCAGTCCCTACAAGCCGTTGAAAGATGGCGGGTAAGCAGCATCACACCACACACACTCGTTACAAGGTACAGCACAGCTATTACTACCTACATAGAAGGATGGAAGCTATGAAGAGGGCAGAGATCGGGCAGGGTGTCATCAACAGTGGGTGACCTCTTTTGGAGACCCTGGGGGATGCACTGCGTGGCCTGACAAGAGTGGAAGATTAGATTAGCAGGAATAGCCTTGTACCCCTGGGGATGCGATGCGATGCGATGCAAATGCGGGTGCACAATGCAATGGTCTTTTCTGTCTTTAGTATTCCGGGGGGAAGAGAAGCCGTGAGGTTATGTAGTCATGATATGATGGACACCTAACAATAACTATTCTATGCAGCAGTGAAGCCATCCATCCATCCCATATGTAGACGCAATGTAATGTAATGCAAAGCTGGAGGATTCCCCTCCTGGCCTTGTCTTCCCGCCCGCCCCCGGACGGGCGAGCGCGGCCCGTTTGGCTCGTCTAGCCTAGCTACTGCAGAAGCAAAGGGCAGGCCAGAGTCAGAGGGACCAGCGCAGCAGCGCATTAAAGCCTGCGTTGATCTAAGGTACGGGGAAGCGAGGCTACGGTTTGTGAGTGTTCCCCAGTCGTGACATGGCAATCGAAAGAGAACACCACGTATGTCGTCGGTCTAGCACGGGCCCCCGAATACGGTATTCGTTGGATGATGATTCAGACAGTGCGTAGAGGGAGAGCAATTGACTCGTACGCCCTGCTCTAATATGGGTGTGCGAGGTGTGTTCTCCGTGGACAGAGAGACACAAAGGTGGAATCTAGATTGTGTGGGTGTGAGAGAATGAGGGACCTTTTGGCGAGAGAAACCCAAGATTCCAGACCGAGAACGAGATGGATGATCGGGTAGAAAATTTAGAGACAGGGGGTGGGATGAATGACAGGGCCAAGAAGGACAAGGGTTCTGCGGTGGCGACCGTTGACGGACAAAGAGACAAGAGGCAACAATCGATAGTCAGTATCACCTGAATCTTCTTTGTCGGTTTCAACATGTGAAGGACCTTACCCTTTGACACCATCATCAACACCATCTCTCGGCATCATGGGCCCGTGTCAGGCGTATAGAAAAAAGACTCACCCAGTGGCCAGCTCACAACTCATAGGCCCTTATCTCTGCCGATTCACGCATTCGATTGCACGACCCAAGGTCAGAAACCGAAAGAGAGGCAGCCCATCAAACGGACGACGACGGCCTAAATAGCCTGCTTTATCTTCTTGCCCAGTCCAAGGGGTTATTTTTGGTGCTTTTCGAAACCAACGGGCCACCTCTGATAGAGGCCATCGCCAGGCCTCGATTGGGTTTCGCAGGGCTCTTGCTAAGCGCTGTACATACAAAAGTCGGGCGCTTCGGTTCATGCCTGAGATGAGTAGCAAATGTAATAGGCTCTCGTTACAGGGCCTTTTAGAGGGGCCTGACCTTTTTACTGGCCTTCAGGCGCTAAACCTCAGGGTTTGTTCCGCATGCTTGTGGAGCAGGACCCAATCAGCGGCCTTGTTGACGGCCGCGCGGCTAATTCCTGAGACGCAGCCAACCACAAGTCGGCCTTGGCCATCACCACTCGCCCTCATCCCACACTCACGACTTGTAAACCACCCCACGGTCTCAACACCGAGAGATCTGGACCCGGGTATTCTGGGAAGGAAACAGAATATCTGGCGCCCTGTCGAGTGACAGGGGCATACGACTCCAACCGACTGGCTCCCGCAGAACCCCCAGTCCCCCGATCCCAAACCTTGGGTTCCATGTATAGATCTGGGAAACGGATAGGCTGGGGGGGGGCATGACTCTTTTTTCGGCGCACCATTGGGCGGTAAAGTATGCGCCGCCAGCGACTGACAGATCGTTTGACGATGGAAGCCTGGGGGCCTGTTGTTTCCGTGGACCACGATGGGCTCGGTTTCCGTCTTTGTCGTATGTCTTTGGGTGTTCTTCCGCCCAACATCTGTTCATCTCTCTCTCTTTCTCTCCCCATTCTTCTCTGTCCAGCAACTTTCAACTTTCCTTGAGTGTTTCTTTTTCCCTTATCTCTCTCTCTATTCTGTTCCCTTTCTTACTTCATTAACGACTACTACTTGTTCAGCCAAAAAAGACAAACAATCGGCTTGTTCTACTTGACTCATTTCTTTGGTCTCTTTGTCACTCACGCTGGTTGTGTCTGACTGGAACAAATTTCATCCCTATTCAGTTCCTTTTCTCAATGTCTCTCCCAGCTTGATACTCCAAATTTCCAGTTTCAACCACACACGACCCAATAACCTATCGACAACGACCAACATCACGACTTGAATATCCGCATTTACGACATCAACCGACACTACGACTCTACCGAAACAACAACCAACAACCCATTGTTTCTTCACATCCCGTCAAGATGCCTTGGGCTCGACTCCCTACACCTCTCCGCCTCCTCCTCCTCACGGCGCTCTGCACATCTACAACATCCGCCCTCCCCGCCAGCCGCATCTTTGCCCGCGAGGACACATGCGGCGCCGACAGGGTCTCTTGCAACAGCGACCTGACCGACCTCTTCTGCTGCCCCAAGGACTACTCATGTATACTCCTCGCCGGTGACACCTCGGCAATGTGCTGCCCAGCGGGCAGGAACTGCGACGAGGTCCGGCCTATTACTTGCGATCTCCGCGGTCAGGATATCACAAAGTACCCCAAGGCTCCTGTCATGACCATCATCACCAACCTCGAGCTTGAAAAGTGTGGAAGCATGTGCTGTCCCTTTGGCTACTCATGCGAGGGTGACAGCAAGTGTGTTCTCGACAAGGACCAATCTAGTCCTCCAGAGGGTGCAGAGTACCCCAGCGGAAGCTCCTCAGGTGCTCCCAGCGCAACATCACCCACATCCAGCGAGACGGCCTCTGCCAGCGCTGAGCCCACCTCGACCTCTGAGCCCTCCAAGGCCAGCGACGAGAACCAGAAGGAGGAACCAGAGGAGGAGAAGAAGGACTCAGGCCCTGCCACGACATCCATCGTCGGCGGCGTCGTCGGCGGGTGCATCATCCTCCTCATCATCGCCGTCGTCATCTTCCTCTACTTCCGCCGGCAGAAGAAGCGCGAGGGCGGACACGGCGAGAAGGGCGGCCACTTCTACGGTGGTGGCGGTAGCACCTCAAGCAGCGAGGCCTCGTTTGGCAACTTCATCTCAGAGCCCATCGTCCAGCCAAACTCGTACCGCGCAGACTTTATCCTCAAGACGCCCTCCCAGAACTCGCAGGTCTCCGGGGGCAGCTCCAGCGTTCCACAGAGCCAGTTCTCAGGGGCCCAGAGTCAGTTCTCGGGTGCCAGCTCTAGCGTTCCTCAGAGGCAGTTCTCCTTTTCTCCCACGCCTACACGCGTACCCCAAGGTCCTCCTCGCATCCGCATCTCCATCCCCAACCCCTTTGACTCTCCCAACCCTTCACCCAACCACAAGTCGGCCCAGATGAGCCCCATTGACGACACGCCCGTCCGCCACGGCACTGTCCGTCTACCGCCCATCCGCGCCATGAAGGCCTCGTCACAAGTCAGCCGTCGCCCTGACAGCCCAGACCTCCAGCGCGAGCCCAGCTGCGAGAGCATCAACGTCTTTGCCGACCCCAGCGACGTTGTCAAGCCTCGCCGCCTGACACACGCCACAACCTTTACAGACCTGATGGACGAGGCCGACCTCCGAGGTGTAGGCCGGGGGAAGGCCTACGCGCCCGGGACGAAGCCTCACGTACCGGGGACAACACCAAGAATCTAGACTGTCTTTTCAAAGTGTTTTTTGTTGTAAACATGCTACAAGCCCCCTCACTTTAATCTGACCTCCCCCCCAAATTCAACCCATCCTGCAGCGCACGATGGGATGCCCTCGTTATGTACATGATCAAAAACCTCTTTGCCTTTTTACGCATCTCACCGCACTAGAAACCGGGCTTCTCTAAAATAGGCCCTGGCGTTGCGGAAGCATGGGAGGGAGTCTGTCGTTTATACCCTGAAAGATTTTACCGGGACATGTCTGCCATGTGTTTTTAGCATCCACTCCTGCTTTCTTTTTTTATGTACTCTTGTTTGTTGGAAATGGGCTATAGACACGTTCTGAATGATAAGCGAACACATTACTGTTATCTCGGACTTTTCATGTCAAGTGAATAAACTCATACATCTTTTCGAAACTACAATTTCGAGATACTAGCATGACATTAGACACAAGAGGTATATGTTGCTGTAGATGGTGAAGAATCATCCATCTCCGAATATGTCCACCCCTTCAGACTCAAACATCAAGAAATCCATCTTCCTCACTATCCCCTTTTGGCCGTTGTATACTCCGACGCTCCCAAAAATCAGTCCCAAGTGACGCAAAGACAAGTCCATGCTATGCCGACCCTCCCATCCATACATGAAAACATACATATAACGAGTGATAAAACAACCAAGGCCAGCGGGGCCTTGCGTATAGACAGGAAAACAACTAACAGTACAAAAATGTAAATGTAGCGATTGGGGGTATGTAGTATGCGAGTGATCAGCTGTCCCAAAATGAAAAAGTCTTTCCTCATGATGCCATCACATGGCTATTACCTCCTCTCTTCTCCTCTTAGATGGTGTCAATCTTGCTGTATGCGTTCTTACATGACGACGCATTTCTTGTCCTTCTCCTTGTCCTTGTCCACGGACCCGGTGGAGATGTCTGTCCATCCGGCGCTGCTGGCGGCGTCCGCGGCCTTCTTCTTCTTCTTTTTGCCCTTGCCAGTCCAGCCACGCTTCTTGGCATCCTTAATGTTCTTAGCGGCGCTGCGCTCAGCACGGCTGGGTCGGCGGTTCACTGTTGGGGATGTTCTTGTGACGGGCACGGGGGGAGCATTCAGCCAAGCAGGTGCAGGCTGATTGGCAGGAAATGCTGTGGGTACATGGTTGCCTCCCTGCGACGAGGCGATACTATATATCGTCTCTAGACGCTCCACCGTCGGCCGTTGGCCGGACCCAGGAACGGGTCTAGGGTGACGAGGAACCGGTGCAAGCAAAGGGGTCTCGCTTCGGCGGCCAGACGTCTGACGGGTTGGTGGGTCAAAGGCACCAGTTACACCTCTGGGGGTGCTGATAATGAGTGGTTGATCAAATTCAGGCTGTGTGAGGCTGGAAGGTCCTGTTGCTAGCGCACTAGGAAGCGAATGTGACAGGTAATCACCATCCAAGCTTCCCACAGGCCTCCGTGCCACATGGTAGCCTCCTGAAAGTCGTCTTGGGTTGCCTTGGCTGACCCTGTGGTTTAGGCTTGCAAGCTGGCTAGAGCTAGGCAAAGGTGGCAAGGCCGAAAGAGAGTCTTCTGTGGGTTGCGGTCTGGACCCTGGGAAAGGGAACCCATCAACTTGGTCAGCGGGGCGGCCGGCCTCAGGCCCGGGACCACCAGGCCAAGTTTGAGCGTTTGACAACCGCCTCACTCTAGACGCCATACCCTGACCTGACTGGGCCGTATGTTCGGTCGCTGGAGAAGCATCCACATTCACCCTTGGGACCGGAGCCTGAGGTTGGGAGGGGGGTGGTAAGGCCACAGCAGGATCGGCGGGAGCTGTCACGGCTCTGAAATCCAAGGATGGGGCAATCGAAGACACGGAAGGGATTCGCGAGTCGGGCTCAGAGGTCGCCGTCTCTGGTTGGCGCGCAGGTTGTCGAGGCGAACCGGGTGGAGTAGCATCATAGAGATCGTCCTCCATCTCTTGCTGGGCCGAGGGGCTCGATCTTGGTCGATACGTAGAATCGACTCTTGGTCTACTCATAGTAGTCGAGTCACTCGCTGTTCTCTGGAATGGCGGTCGTTGAGGCGAAGCGGCCGGGTGTTGGTGCCCGTCCTTAGAATCAAGAGAGCCCACACCTCCGTTGTTTTGTCCGAAAGGATGTATCCCAGCCGCATGAAAGTTTGGCATAGGTGGAATAGGAGGAATAGGGGCAGGCAGAGGAGCAACTGAGGGTCCACGCAGAAAGGCTGGCAAGTCTCCTGGGTCCTCCTTTTGGTATGGGGGTGGAGGAGGGACCCAATTGTCAGCATCACTCTCATGCGGATGCTCTCGTCGACCGTCTGCACGGCGATACTCGATGGGGCGACCGTCTGCAGTCCGAGGATGGAGAGTTCGATCCACAGCAGCAGCCGTCGCCGCACGACGCAGAGTGGTTTGAGAGCGAGGGCTTGCATGTGCATAAGGGGCGTCCAATGCCTCCATCTCATCGATTGATAGGCCATCTCCGTCGTCGTCATCGTTCTCAGGTTCAGTCGTTCGAATAGTTGGATTTTGACTAGGATGCTGACCAATCCTCCGGGGGATCAAGGGGTCGTCATCATCTTGATTGTCGCGACTGTTTGTGCGCTCAGGCCTTGGTAGAGGAGGAATGGCGTGAGTTCGTGCGGCAGATGTAGCAGCTCGAAGTAGATTAGAGCCTCCGCCACGACCTCCTCGTCTTTGAGCCACAGTTCTTCGTCGAACGATGGCCACCTCTGTTGCAAGGTCACGTTGCTCCTCCTCCAATACCTCGGGGTGGTCGGTGCCAACTTCGATGGTGATCTCGTTCTTGGTTCCGTCATGAATGCCATAATCAAAGTCGATGAGAGTAACTCTGCCGCCGTCGATAAAGTCCATATCTTCCTCCTCGGTAACCAATCTCGGTGCGCCGACTCCTCGAGCTGTCACGACCAAGCGTTCCTGTGATGACGAGCTGCCGAAACCTGAAACCCATTTCACCATCTTCACTTCAGGCAACTCAGCTACCTTGGCGCCTGAAACGAACGTGTTCCTAAGCTTGTCGCAGAGGAGCTGCCACTGAGGTACTCTACCGCCCTCGGTTTCCTGTGCCCGCGTTGAAGGTCGTCGTGAGTTGCCGCTGTTTTGTCTGCCGAGGTTGGATGGAGATGATCCGTCGTTCGATGATGATGCGCTGTCTGGAACGGCATCCAAGTCTTCAGGGACACCATAGATCCATACGTCCTTTCCTTGAAACCCAGCCGACACCAGTTCACCCCGATATGTCGCAGAAGGAAGGGTAGAAGGGAGGAGCTTAGCCTGTGACGATGTACTTGGTACTGGTCCCGTGAAATAGGTTGTGCCGTTCCTCAGGTCATCGATTCGAACAGCTCGGAATGTCTCAAAACTTCGGTCGTACGTAAACGTCCAGCTTGCCTCTTCCTCGTTACCGTCCTGGAGCAGAACAGCATGGCTACAGTCTCTGCTGGTGTTGGGAAACAAAATCGATGTAGTCCAGAGTGGGCTCAAGTTGTCTTCGGACATGTGAGGACCTGGGTCGTAATATGGCGCCGTGATAATGACAGTGCTTGGCGGAGAGGAATGGATAGTAGTTCCAAGGATTTGAGTGCCATCATAGGAGAATGTCAGAGCATCAACGGCGTCGCACTTAACAGCTCGTCGATCAGTTGCAAGAGCATCAGCCCGTAGAGAGGACACTTCAATCCCGCCTTCATAAGCTGCGGCAACGACAGATCCACAGGGTGAGAGAGCAATGGCTCGAGGAGTGTTGTCAAGAATCATAGACTGTGTTCGACGCGGCGGGGTCTTTTCCATGTCGTAGAGATCGACCTGCATCTCGGTGGATAGCACTGCGAGAAGAGTGCCTGCGTCGTTGATGCAGGCCGAGACAGGTCGGCGGAGAATCTTGAGTTCCCGCTTGATTTCGAGACTCGAGCCCCGTACATCCAACACATAAATCCTACCGGAATTGTACGCCAGAATGTGATGGCCCTTTGGGGAGGCACTATACTGCATACCCTCACCTCCAGGACATGACGAAGAGCTGATAGATGTTGAAATGAGCTTCACGGTGGTGATGTTTGGACGCAGGAAAGCCTGGAAGAGATTCCGCTTGACTTCTTGGGCGAACAGTCGGCGCAGTTGAGGGAGGTTATCATCGTCCGAGGACGGGAAAGTTGAGTGGCTTGCGGAATACGAAGGACATCGTGACAGCTGCAAAAGATAGAGATGTGCTCGTTGGGAGACGGCTCTCCACTTGCGGTTAAGGAGAACCAGAGACGCGAAGCTGCTAGGGTCGGCGAGTCGTAGGATCCTGAGGGAGAGTTGAGCGTTAGCATTTGGCGATAGGAAATCTTGGGCAGCGATCTCTCGACTGTTGTTTGCCCTGTCATCACTCCCCAAGACCCGCGCGATGCAGTAGGCACATCGACGCAGCTGGGCGACGAGGACTCGTTAGGACTCACTGTTCAATGATCTCGTCGGGCAAGCTATCAAAAGGCGGAGGAGGGGGAAGAGGCATCTTCTCGATGCTGGAGCGACGAACGTCAGCGTCGACGGTCGGCGCGTCCATGACGCTCTAGCGCTCTACGGCGGAAAGCCAGTGATCATAGCAAGGGCGAAGACGAGAGGGAAATCGAGTCGTCGTGGTCGCGGCCGAGGATCTTGCTTTGTTGTCGTTGGTGCGTGCGTGAGTGTTGGTGAGGAATGGGTGAATAAATTGGATGGTGAGCGTTGGTTGGTTCCGTCGTGTCGAGTAGCAGTAGCAGCAGCTGAGGTGCGCTCGCCTGTGGCTGACGCTCTGTGAGGCGAGGCGTGACGACGGCGGGTCGTCCAGGTGGAAAAGGAAGGCACAGGTATGGACGGAAGCGGTCCGAGGGGAGGGGACTCGGCGGTCAAGGTGTAAGCACTACAGACAGGAACAGACCTGAAAGCGGCTGAGCAATTTCGAAGCTGTGAAGAAGATAAAATAAACAAAAGGGGATGCGTGTGGTGTTGTTATTTTTGCAAGGCATGAATATCAAACGTGAAAGTGAACAGAACAAATGGCGGCTCGTTATCCGTCCGTCGTGATCGGCGACAAGCCCAAAACTCGACTAGCAGATGCGCCGGGTGTCCAATGGCCTCGGGCTCAGGCTCCCGCTCCAACAAGGAACTTGCAGATGCCGTCCGTCGCAATGATAATGTCAAATGCCGTCTCGCGCACAGAGCGTGCCGTATACGGGCTACTAGGTTGTCTTGTCTTCCATGTCTTGCTGGACAGACCACCTACGTATCTCCGTCAAGCTTCTTTCGGCCCTGAATCAACCCCACGGCCTTGCAACCTTGATTGGATGCTGGTCAGTTCGGCGGGGACAAGTTCACGTTGCCCTCTCCACTTGGTGCTCGTGCCGCCAGGGGTTGACTCTTGTTTTTCATGTGCTTGTGTGTTTCGACCAGTATTTTGAGAGAAGAGTAACGGTGCTATAATGGTGCCGTCGCAGAGATGTTTACGGCGTTTGCAAATGCACCAGTAGTAAGATGGATCCATTCCATCTTGCTGTAAACCATCCGACAGAGGCGCAGTGTCAAAACTGCACATCCACATCCATCCACAATCATATGCAGCTGAACGGCTCAGCCAGGGGACGTCTGATGGCGCGAATAGTGAAACCCCAGTATGTCTCTACCGCCCAACGTGACGCACCAGACGATCCAAGAGATAGCCCGAGACAGGAGAGAAACAGCCCGTCCCCTCATTCACGAACAGGCAGAAGAAAGAACAGAAAAGACACAAAGTCCTTGCCGGAATGATGTAAGCGACAGGGGGTTTCAGTGGGCTTTGTTGGGTTGGTGGAATTCTCCCGCTGCTGGGTCGTTGGCCTTCCCATCGAGGTGCCATTCTGCGATGGCCGCATGTCTCGCCAAGACCCCAGAGGCCAAGCCACGGGGGAGGCGCCAGCCATTGAGCGATGCATTCACTCATGCTTTCATTCTCTTCCATAAGTTCCCCTCCTCCCTGCATCGGACCCAACAAGCGAGGAGGGTTCAAGTGTTGACTTTTGTCTGGTGTCTCGTCTGAGATGGTGTCCTGCAGCGAGCCAAAAACAACAAACTACTTGTTCAGGCCGTTTTGCCGCTCGCTGGTCGGTGCAACCCTGGCTTGTCAAAGTTGGTTGCTTTGTTGGTTCATCTCGTTGTCTCTCCTCACGCTCCCTAGACGAGATCTGCCTCCAGTCCCAATAAAAGCCATGGATCTATTCTTAGAAACCCGCTTACTCACAGCGGCACCCTGCAATCGTGTGCATCGTGTGTCATTCTGATAAGAGTGCATTCCGGTGCCAAGAATCACATTTCAGAGAATCACATCACAGAGTCGCTCTTGATATCACAATCACTCACTCATCACACAAGGCTGAGGCATGTCACAAGAAGCATACCACAAAGAATGCGGCGTGCTCCCCCTGACTAGGGAAATGCTGCTCAACGTATGGTATGTGACAGGCGATAACCCCGCTCGACTAATAAGCGACCTAGACGAGGAAACCCATGGTTGAAGAAAAGGGGAGCCGATGAAGAACATGACCACATTTGGCCTCGGCATCAAAAGATACCATTTATTTCGTAGATTGGGCACTTGGGATAAAAATACCCAAATTACATAAGGTTCAAAGTTCGTTCATGTTTATTTTTAAGTACTTTTTATAGTTCTCCATGGTTATTCGTATCTCGTATTAATTAGATCACCATCAGCCTCCCAGTGTGGATGCTATTCTCGAACCACGTGGCATTGAACTTGATCTTACGGAAGACAACGGTCAAGCAGCTGTAGTCATAGTAATATGGCAACTTCTTGTAACTATTCTATAAGTGGGAAAATATTCGTGGTGATCTAGATCTGAGCCCGGCCTGCGCGTGCGGCACGGCGCATAGAAGATTCCAAATGCTTAGACCATTTCATCCCTTTTCTAAGAAGCCCTTGACAGTATTAGCAAGCTGAACCAATTCCCTCACGGACACTAGCCAGCGAAGGTGGGATATAGTACTCGGGAGGAACGAGGCAGGACTTTCTTCTTGCCCCAGCCTCTCTCCAAATCCTTCATGGGGCGCAGTCCGGAGGTTGTTACTGAAGCCACACCGGCTGTGCATGTTCAGCAACTCGGTGCTTGTCCCTCGAGGACACCATTATCCCAGCCATTCCCAGATCTTCTAAACTTTTCTCCTCACTGCATATGGAAGACCCGCGCTGCTTCAGGGAGACTCGTCGATGTGGCCGAGTGTAGTGAGCTGTCAGTGAAGCCCCAGAGGCGCCAGTTCATTGAAGGCATCACATCGAACATGGGCCACACTTGCGATAGCTATATGTACCAGCTCATACACTATAGAAATCTGGGTAGTCAAAAGTGATCGAGTTGGTCCGGTTGCCAAGACTTTTGCACGATCCACATTGGACAACACGGCTGCGCCAACCTCCGAGGAGGCGCTTGGTTGGCATTGGCTGATGACCTGTAGTATGCAGCGAGTATTGGTTTACTACATATTATCATGCTCTGGATCACCAAGGGCACAATACATGCTACACATGATAACGTCACGGAGCACTCTTCTACCCTCAGCCTCCAACTCGTGGCCACTCACCCTACACTTGTATCCCGAGTAACTTGACTAAGGAGAAACTGTATAAACCGTCACACCTCGTACGATGACTGCATGTCGAAAACGGTCTTGCACGAGAAGCTGGAGAGCCTGATCTACACGATAGTGCCTCGAGGGGCTGATCGGGCAGCACAGCCCTTTCCTGTGGCACCTGAGAGATATTACATGTAGGGATAGTCTTTGAGCGTTGAACGTGGCTGGGTGAGCATTTGCCGAGACACTGTGGGACTCGAAAATGGGCTCCTTTTTTTCTTTTCTCCTCCATCGCAACAAGGCTCCCTGTATCGGTATGGATAGTTGGTTGTAGATGGCCTCCTGCCCAGCCGGGCGTCCAATCCGATCCAGATAAGATGATATCTATTGAAGATCGCTGAAGCCATGTGGGCCTGCGCCATGCACACTTATCCTCGCGTTTCTCTGCTGAAGATGTAAGTAAGCAGAGATGGTGTGCCTTTTCTGTTTCTCGCAGTGCTTGCCCGTCTGGCTTGCTTCACCGACATCTTTTCAAGTGGGCACATGCGTCTATACCCAATCAACTTGTTGACAAAAAAACTTCGATCTCACTAAACCCACGCCTTTTAAACAGGCTCGGCCCGCCAATTAACGTCTTGGTCGAGTTGTGGACCCGGTGAGACAGGACGAGAGACATGCACATCGGGGATCTTGGCGTGGGTATAAACGCAGGAGATATCTTGGCCATGATTCATGGTTCCATCTCTACTAACTGGGTGATGCGGAACTGATTCACAACTTGGATTCGTCGGCTGGCAAGTGCAATGCCCGAATCGAGCCAAATTGTCCGATGGCATTTCGAGGGAGCATGGTTGATCACAAGTCAACGCTACCCGAAACAACTGTCAGTTCGACATCTCCGGAGTTGACTGCCCGCCAAGGCAATCATGAAGTACTCAATTGATCTTATTGGTCATAAAGGCAGAAACAAAGACCTTCAGCATGTAACCCAATGTCAAATTGCTTCTAGACAAGTGACATTCTGTGTATAGGACAGGGAGGTAGTTGACATTAAAGTTAGTCCACTGATAGCCGTGAAAGGGTCGATCTTCTCTTGTCGATCATGCCCTTTTGGGAGACACTTGTCTACATGGAGGTTGAGAAGTCAGATATGGTTTCTTGCCAGCGGCATCTTTCCGCAATTGTATGTACGTGGGCCGGAATCAGCCCTTTACCAAGAGTTGCAGGTGTAAAACGTGGCAACCCCAGGGTGGCTTGTGGAGTCTCGAGATACCACTCAAAGAATAAACCAACTTTACACCCTCAGTTCTAATGTCGTCTGTTCATGACTCGAGCAATTCAGCCAGCAGAGCTGATCTCTCATGAACCTCAAGAGATGTCATCAACTAATGCCCCTAAAACCCTGCCAAGAAGAGTGTACTCTCAAGCTAGTCTAGTATAATGACATGCGAGTTGTCTCTTCTCTCAGCAGTTTAGTTGAACCAGGATTTGCGATCGGATGGGATGCGCCAGCGATCAAATCAACCACGGCATTTCCCCGCGGATCCGCGGCACCATCTGCCGTGAAGCCTGAGGCATCCCTGCAAAATCGTCAGGTTTCAGTGCTAGGCAATGTACTTTGTTGGTTCTCCGTCCGCCTGGTGCGCCCAGAGGCTTCTCTCGTCTCCGTCCCCTACTACTCTGACTCTGGGCGGCAGAGGAACGCAATGAGAGCCTGCAAAGATGACAACTCCCTCCTACAGGCTTCTGCCTCTACAACCTCACTTGCAAGCCCTGCAGCAGGATGCCACTACTGAAGTTCTCACTCTGTTCCCCGTGGAGAAGAGGAAGGGTCTCATGAGCTATGGCCTACCAGAATCGTGTGGAAAATTGTGCGAGGCTCTGCTACAGAATGTGGTATATTTTTGTCCCCTCCTCTTAACCAATATGCCGAGCTCCCGTTAATCTTGGCAGGCTTCTGACCTCGAGTCCTGGGCCATGACCTTTGGCATGGCCGTCAAGGATCTCCGGAGGCTTGAAATCAGCCCCCAGGCCTTTCGCCTCGAAAAGGACAACACCTCTTCTCTACTCAAGGGCTACACGGCGATAGTCGTGGCCCTCGGAAACACAAAGTACGACGTCGAGCTCATATCCGGCGACAAAAAGTCTTCGCAGAAGGAGACGTGGGACCCAGCCTTCGCTCTCCATGTCCACGAGACTGGCCTTAGAGCCATGGTAGGGAATCTCCGGTTCCTCTACATTCCCCTTCACCTGGAACCGATCTCGTGCCTGTGACAAGCCGGCGACCTTGTTCACTTCATGATGTGTATCATGTCATGGTCTGTATTCGCGTCCGACGCTGTACCGCTTCCGCTTCCGCCCGCGGTCGACCTCGAAGTGCCTGTGGTCAGACTTTTCTCAACCTGCTTACGGCTGCGTACCGCGTAAGCAACACGCCCAGGACCGAGGCGCTCGTTCGCGAGGCTGTCACGTACCTGACTTTTCCATTGCAGAGGTCAAAGACGAGACTTGGGATTCGGAGCACCTCCGAGGGCAGTGGTGTGGATGGACGGTGGGCAACGGCAGACTCCTCGCGCAGGAGTGGAAAGCACTCGCTGGTAAAGTGCTGGCCGAAAGTAAAGTACGAGTTGACTAGACGGCATGAGGATCTCGTAACGATGGATAAAAAATGGGCGAGTCTTGTAGATAGGGTACCTCTTAATGGAAGCTCGTAAGCTCGCACGCCGAGCACGCTGGCAAGCTCGTCCCCGATCAGTATGCACTTGGGCAGCGCGAATCGCTTCGACCTCAGCGTGTCACTGCCGCCGCTGATGCACTTGGCCATGGCCTGAAGCATGTCGTCCCTGGGCAGACCGTTATTGTACGCCACGTGACAGGCGGCAACCATGACCATGCTGTGAAGCTGAAGTTCTCGGCCCTCAAAATCTTTGGCGGCAGCTGCGTAGGTGTCGAGGAGAGTCGCCCAGTCCATCTCGTGGCGGGACTGGATGTGGGACAGTGTCAGGCGGTCACGCAGGCGCTGGATATCGTCTGGTGTCGACGGCGAGTTGTTGTCCCAGTCCTCGTCTCCCTGAGGCAGCCTCTTCATCCAGTTTTTGATCCATTTTCTCTGAGTCTCCAGTCCCCGCCTCCGGACGGGCCTCTGGGGGACGGGTCTGCCTGGGTCTTCAACAATAAACTCGGCGGCGAAACCTGGCGGCTGTGGGGGGTTCATCTTGAACGCCAGAGGTTTCTAGGTCTGGAAACCCGAACGGTGAGCAGTCCAATGTCATGAAGAACCGCGGTGTTGGAATCGTCAGCGTGTTGGTTATATGGGGGGCTTTGGGTCGGCTGCCGATTGTGCCGCCAAATTTTGGACTCTGTGTGAATGATTGCATCCACCAGGGTCGGTACTTGAGCCACCCGCCCTGGTGGGAGCTGTCGGGCTGCTCGGCAGGCATCAGGAGCGCAGAGAGACTGGAGAAATCAGCTCTACTCCAGGGACCCCGAGCAGAGGATTGCAAGCCATTGTGTCATACCGGTGGGAAGTGACAGTGGCGTTCGGTCATAGGCCCATCGTCCCCAATGGTCCAATGCCACGTCCTGTTTCCTCAGCCTTGTGAGGGCATTTCAGCGAGAGCGTGCGTGGGACAAGGACAGCTTCGATCCCCCAGGTCAGGTGGGATCTGGGATGCATAAACGGCTCCGTACCAGCAGCTTCCTCTCGACGCCTGCCGCTTCTAAAGTAGGATCCATCTTGGCCATCTTGGCACAGTTTTCTCTCACCATTTCGGAACCATTTCAAGCAGTCCGTCCCCTACAAGAACAAGTCCATTAACGTAACGTAACAGCCAGACCATGCAGGCGGCAAAGGGAGAAGGGACAACGTCTGTCTCTCCCGCTAACCTCGGTGGAGACCCGGTCTGCCGGGGCAAGGGGAGCTGCCTTTCCGCGACTCCTCACAGTTCCAAGAACCCGGGCTAGCGAATAGCATCGGCACGGATTTAACCCCTAGATCTGCGGTGAGGTGTGCCTTGTGGCCGGACTAGGGTCTCTCGTTTCTGACCAAGTCGCCGCGCAGCGCTGTGGGCTGCGAGGGTCGAGAGAGATATGCAGGCTTGTTTCAACGGCGTGACGGCGTGACGAGAGGCGTGCGGCTGCAACTCGCAGATTAGCGCCGTAGATCAGCGTCCAGGTTTTAGACCGGACGAGTGAGTCTGCAGACGGGCTCTGTGAAGCCGGGCAACTCGACTTCGAGCCTAATCGAGACCATCCCCACCTGGAGGGACTGTTTCGTTCTGTGCGTGTTGTTCGCTTCACCCTGGCCGCCATGATCGCCAGGAAGGGGCAAAGCTAAAGCAACGTGGGCATGGGTGGAGCTTGTCGCTTGTTAGTGTGTTAGTGAGCGTGGGGTTGTGGCGCACTGTGTAGGTGTGGCTGTGGCTGGCTGACAGAGGAGAGAGTGTGGCTAAGCTGAGCCGGCGAGCACATGCCCACGCCCACGTTAGGAAAGTGGAAGGGAAGGTGCTGACGTCGTTGCTGCCGCGTAAAGTGGCAGCTTCATGCCTGCCTCCATGTCCACGGTCCATTAGTACCCCTGAAAAAAAAAATCCCGAGGACCCGCCCTTGCAATCTCACCTTGAGGACAGGTTGGATTGTCGCAATCGCAATCGACCTCATGAACTTTGTTGCTGCTCAGTCACTCCTTTAAATTTCCCTTTGCAGGCGCTTCGTCGAGTGCTCCGTACTCGTACTCCTTCTCTGTCGTGTATCCTTTGCCCGATGGCGGTTCGCTTCAATGGATGGCGATCCCGCTGTTGATCCGGAGCTTGACTCCTTCAGCTTGGCTTTCCCTCTGCCATACCGTGTCGGCTTCATCGCAACTTTGGGTAAGTATCGCTGTGGTCTCGTTGACGATAGGGACTGACTCTGACTTCTGGCAGCCGTCTGGGGATGGGGCTTGAACCTCCACTGCCTCTATCTCTTCAATGTCGACGTTCCGCAGCTTATTCGATATCCCGGCCGATCATCACCGCAACACATTCCGCATCATGGCTCGACCTATCGCCTCGCCATAGCTCTGTCCGCATTGTTCAGCCTGTCAATAACTCTGTTCTGGCTTTGTACATGGGGCATTCCGGAGCGCGTCATCGCCTACGGCTGGATGCCGCTGTCCTACCTCTTTGTACTGGTTGTGCTGTTCGTTGTTCCGCTCAGGAACCTCCCTAGCGGCGGCAGAAGAAGGTTCTTGGCTACCCTGCGGCGCGTTAGCATTGGTGGGCTAGCCGAAGCCCAAGACGGCAAGTTCGGGGACATCTTGCTCGCCGATGTTTTGACATCGTACGCCAAGGTCTTTGGGGACCTGTTCGTTACGTTGTGCATGTTCTTCTCAGCTGAGGGTTCGTCGACTAAGAGACCCGATCGCAACTGCGGAGGAACAGTGATTGTGCCGCTCATCATGGGGTTGCCGAGTTTGATTCGATTCCGACAGTGCTTGATCGAGTACTATCGTGTCCGAAGGGCACCATACAAGGAGTCGACGGGTTGGGGCGGTCAGCACCTGGCCAACGCCCTCAAGTACTCGTCGGCATTTCCTGTGCTGATAACCAGCGCCTGGCAGAGGTCCGTGGATGACCCAGAGTCCAAGGCCGTCCTCCACAAGGCATGGATTGTTGCTGTGTTGATCAACTCACTCTACTCGTTCTACTGGGACGTGACCAAGGATTGGGACATGACCCTCTTCGCGTCAAAGCGAGACCGCGAATCACCACATCACCCGTTTGGGCTGCGAGACAGGTTGGTCTTCAGGGTGCCCAACCTCTACTACTTTGTGATCGGCATGGATTTGATGCTGCGGTGTACATGGTCGATAAAACTCAATAGCCGCCTGGACAAGTTCAGCGACCTGGAGGGAGGGATATTCCTCATCGAGTTTCTCGAGGTGTTCCGACGATGGGTGTGGATCTTTTTCCGCGTCGAGACGGAGTGGATCAGGAATTCCTCCACCGGCCTCGGGATCGACGACATTCTTCTTGGAGACTATCAGGGCAAGGACGACGAGGAGGATTAATGGCGTCATTATCAGGCACGGTCAAGGGACTACAAGGAACTACGGCAACTAAACGGCGGTCTAGGTATCCGGGCGTCCGGTGCAAATACGTGTGTGTGTTGAATAGATTGGGATATTTAATGAGACTGATCTTGGGCCAAGGTTTGGCCGAAGTCGAACAAAACTTCTTTTTACCCGTGTTGCTCCCCACGTCGAGACGCGCATTCCTGATGCGGCCCCGCGACGGTCAGGGCCAGGGCCAGAGAGGGCCAGGGCTCACGGCTCAGGGCGGCAAGGGCTTGAGTTGCCACGAGGGCATTCCGGGTCTCTGGGAAGGTTTCTGGTGCAAATGTCGCCCTGGTCTCGAGATGGCCATGTCGCCGGTCGGATGGGTCGTCCCGCGTCTCTGGGCAGCCTTGCCTTTCCCGGAACAAAATGTCGGTCAACCGCAGACCCAAGGCATGTCAACTGAGTCGGGCGAACCGGAACTCTACCAGACGAGTCGATGCTTTGGGAAGACTCGTACAATTGCGGTAGCCACTAGAAGCACTAGAGCCCAGGAGGCACGACATGGCGTGGTTGGGGCTCTCGGCAGCCAATGCTTGCCCGTCGACAGCTTGCCGTCAGTGGCCGCAGGGTTTCCCAACGACGATGGCTTCATGTTTGTTTGTCTGTCAGTGAGAGGGCACAGACGTGTCACGGCTGTCAGATGTCTGCGCACGTCTCTGCGAGGGGGAGATGTTGCCATCTCGAGCCAGACTGACCCTGGGGCTCGACAATAATTCAATCTATTCCTGTCATTCTCTGCGGGATGCCGCTCGCGCAGCCCTCCCACCCAGGCGCGGTGGACTGGAATGCTGTCCATTGTCTTGGAGGATGTGTCGCTCGTCTCGCCGAGCCTAGACTCAAGCCTCCCGCCACAACCCGCTTGGTCCCAGGTGACTCCGGGGGAGATGAACGAATATCCAGGTTCCGTGGGCTTGGTAGCCACCGACGGACTATGACGGCTCAAACTCACAATGCTTGGGCAAACTCTTAAAGACCGAGTTCGTGGCTCAAGGGCATTCTCTGCGAGGTTTTCGCCCTCTATCGCTCTCACAACCTTTGACTCACGGTTCCTGCACGACAAGACCAATATCCATCCATCCACAACAAGGTCCAACAATACCGACAAGATCGATCCTGGAACCCGGTCAATGAAAGCATAGCTTCTTTGTGGCGGAGTTGAACTCGAAGTTTAGTTGGCCACGGGGGAACAAAGGAGATCGCGCCCTTGCGTGGGCTTGAATCAACAGCCCAGCTATTGTGCTCTGCGGTGGCGCATATTGAAGGTTGCAAGCAAGCCGAATATATCCTTTATGCGAGGCCCCAGCGCTCCGATCTTGCGATTTAGACGACGAAAAACACCATTCCAGCGACAAGAAATATCGCACACTCCGCTTTACCATGCAAAGCTACCCACGCTCCATAAGCAGCATAGAACTGACGCTGCCTCCCGAAAATGCCTACCTCTACATGACAAGGCCGCTACCGCCGCCGCCGATCCCATCGAGGAGCTCATCACGGGCCAAACCTGTGCAAACTCGGAGATTCAGCGCCTTTCCTAAGACGACAGGACCTGGAAACAATCCCAAAGAGCTACCTCAACACCCTCCTGTCGTGGTTCCCCTCGCTCTATCACGACAACGAGCCTCGCGTATGAGTATTTCAGGCGCCAGCACTCTACGTGAACGCCGGTCTTCTCAAAAGATTCAACAACTGACTGGCCATAACGTTGGAGGGGGTATCGACTGGACATCGCCTCACTCACGACCCAGCTTCTCTCCCGCTATTTCACCAAAGTCGATACCAGACGATTCATCCAGTGGCTACAGCCTGTCATTAGACGAACCCATATTCGACGTGGAGCCTACAGGACACGAAGACTATCAGCCAAGATCCTCCGACAGCAGCATGCCCCCATTGGAGCCAGACTGTGATAGCATGATGAGCGTCCAAAGTTTTACAGCGCCAGCATCGCCCAAGACACTGCATCGCTCTGCCTCATTACATCTTCCCAAGACGAGACGATTCAGCACTGCAACGACGACATTGGAGACTGTCCCCGACCTCGACGACCATGCCGACCATGATGTTCACGATGTTCACGATGTCCATCAGCAAGAGCATGGCGAACATGTCCACGACGACCCTAACGAGCCCTTCGACGAAGACGTGGCTTGGCAAACAAGCCAATCTTACAACTACTTTAGCGATGCTGAAACTGCAGACGAATACCATCGAATCGCTACCAGGCTGGCCAACAACGACAAGCGACAGTCCATCTACGGAGGTGCTTCCATGATGTCGCAGTCTCAATCATCGCTTAGCAGACGCCTCAGCGTTTCTGCCAGGTCGCTATTCGCCCGCAAGAAGGACTCGTCTCTATCCGTCAGCTCCAGCAAGACATCTCTCACTGCCATCAACTACCCCACAAAGGGGCCATACTCTCCCTCGATCCCTCCGTCGTTAGATACCGCGAGCATCATCTCACCGCCTCGGAGTATTTTCGAAACTGACGATGAGGAGGACATTGACGGGGACGACGGCAGTGTCAGAGAGGTCATCAAGGACTTTTTTGCACGCAGAAGTGAGGAGCGTACCTCGACAGAGATGGTGATACCTCGCTCCCTCCCACGACAGCTCGAGCGTCCAGAGCAAAGCGGGCTCTTTGTGAAGACGGGGTCGCAGGTCAGGGATCTATTTGCGAGCGCGCGGGACGGGGCCAGGATGATCCAGGCGGCACGGGGTGAGAGGAGGAGGACTCAACTGAGGAGTCAGATTAGGATGATCCCGGAGGAGGAGATTGGACGGTGAGTGATGAACGGTTGGAGGGTAATTTCAAAGGATATGGTTGCATTTCAGCGCGGCGCGAGTGTCACTTTGAGAGAGATTCCCCCCTAAAATTTTTGGCATGTTATTCCAGGTAGCACACGTACCTCTATACAGTACACACGAGTATTCATCTATTCACATATAGAGATTGGTTCCATGTAATGAGATGTGTTGGCGGTGATTCAGAGCTGGATGTGTTTGCTGGCAGGAGGATTAATCGATCGACAGACGGTGACATTACAGTTTCTACCATATACAGTACGTACTTGAGGACTTTGTAGTACTGTACCTCACTCATCTCAACTCGAATGTCTCACTCAAATCTCGGTATAAATCAAATCGCCGATTCGGTCCCAGCCGGCTGCCTGGTTCCCTTACCTACCGAGAGCCCCGCCCCCGCAGATCTGTCACAAGCCGGAGCCGGAGCCGTTCCCCGATCGAGACCGCGGCTTCCTACATCCATCCCTCCATCCTGCATCTACAGAGAGTGAAGCGCCGCCGGGGAGAGAGTGAGAAAGGTATAGAGATAGACACTCGGGGCTATAGAAGGAAACGGCCACGTCCCAAGACATCATGATCCACGACGCAGCCGCTGCCGCCGCCATCGACCAGATCCCGGAATCAACAGACGCTGCCGCTGACAGCCACTGCGTCACCGACGCTGACGTCGTTGAGGCGCTACAGGAGGGTATTCGTGAGGCTGCCAGGGAGGAGGTGCTGATCAACCACGGAGAGGCGTCGCTGTACTATGATGCTCTAACCATGTCGCCTCTGAACGCAATGTCTACGGTGAGTTTTACTCCATCTCTCGACTTTGTACTCATCTTGTTTTCATACCGTGTATCAATATTCGTGTTACAATGCTAACTTGCTACTTCAAGGCGGCACTCGCTCGTTTCCGCGCATACAAGCCCCCGGCGTTTCCACTATGGGATCGTCTTCCCGCCCGCAGGCGTGCGGCTGTTCTGATTCTTCTCTATGCCGACCGTCGAGGCGACCTCCGTGTCGTAATTACCATGCGTGCGGCCAGCCTGAGGAGCTTCTCGGGCCATGCTGCGTTCCCCGGCGGCAAGGCGGATGACACTGAAGAGACTCCATGTAAGTTGTCTGGATCTCGGCGGTAGAGCTTGGCGTTGACATGAAAACCTTGCAGTCCAGATCGCACGCAGGGAGGCGTGGGAAGAAATTGGACTCCCCATGGATGATAACAAACTCCCTAAGCCTTTCCGTATCGAACATCTCTGCTGTCTTCCTCCCTCTCTCGCCAGGACTCACCTCGTCGTGCGACCATGTGTCGCATTCTTGCACGCAGACCAACGCACACCCGATGAGCCCGCGCCTACAGTAGACGAGATCATGATACCCAGACTGGACGCCCGTGAAGTCGCTGCAGTCTTTAGCGCACCCTTCTACAACTTTCTCAAGCAGCGCGATTTACCTCCTGCGCCGGGTGAGACGCTCCCCGAGGGACATTGGTACGACGGCTTTTGGCACTCATGGAAGGATTATCCCTGGCGGGTACACAACTTTTACGTGCCCGTCAACAACCAGACAGTATCAAAGCCACGACGGAGCAGCACTCAGGAAAACCTAGCTGAGAAGCTAGAAGAGGAAGAAGAGGCCGAGGGCAGGTTCAAGGTGTGGGGGATGACAGCGCGGATGCTCGTGGACGCGGCGAGGATCGCATACGCCGAGGAGCCCGAGATGGAGCACAATGATAATTACGGCGATGAGGCTATCATTGCGCATGCTGATGAGCTTGGTGATTTGAGTGAGAAGAAGGAGGAAAAGAAGGAGGAGAATGGGGAGGCGGCCAAGATGTAGACGAGACGAGTGCAAGGCAACAAAGAGACTTGGGCTCAGCGATGGCATAGGAGCCCAGATGAGTAGACTCTCTAGATCATGTTCAAAGCCCATGTTTCTGTATTGAAAAGTCGATTTTGTTTTTTTGGGAGTCTATCGTGGCCCAGGAATAGGTCCCCTGGCAGTTGGGACAAGGCTTGGCGAGTCGCAAGGCACTGCTTAAGCTTCATATCAAATTAAGGAAGGAATCTTCATAAATTCGATGGGATTTCTCAGTGTATCATAAATGCTGCCAGTATCCGGTTGCTAAAGTCTAAGTTCAAGTTACCCTGGCTACAAGCACAGTATCTCGGCTTCGACAATTCGCCATTAAAACGCCATTGTAGTAGCCATTGCCACTCTTTAGTGGCACGCATTGTCCTTTGTAGCCGAAGTTCTATGTCCAAAAAAGACGTATCCAATAAAGGCGCCAAGAGAAACGGAAATCATGACCCAGCCGTTATAGGTCATAAAGACGAGCCTATCGGCAATTAAGTGGCTGTCCGCCAGAGATTCATCGCAATAACTTACATCAGCATAAATGCGTAAAAGTTCTGCAGGGCATACAAGACGGCCTTGATGAGATGGGCGCGCTGGTCGGCCTGCTCCTGGTTTTGCCCTGAAAGGATGGGAGTCGACTCAGTAATAGGTTCATCACCTCACGGGAAGACTTAGCATTGGCACTTTTACCCAAGAAGTATCCATCACAAAGGAGATTATTTCATATCTTGGGCTCCCCAGCCCACTCACAGGAAAGGGGAGAATGTGTGGTATGCAGTCTATGGAAAGGGAGAGAGAGAGGCTCACTGGGTGTGGCGCGGACGCGCTTATCGAGGGCTTCTTCGTAGCGGCGCGAGAGGGAGCGGAGGGCTTCGTAGCCTACGGCGAGGAGGATTACAGCGACGAGGGAGAAGACGAGGGAAGAGGTCGAGCGGATATGCCATTGTCGGAAGACGATGCAGAGGTTCTTGGTGTCCCAGGTGAAGAGCATCTAGAGACGACGTCGTCAGCGGGTGGATGGGTGGGGGATAAGATGGGAACTTGCGTTCATGCTGCACATGTCCTTCATGCCTCCATCGCCATGGTCCATGCCGCCATGACCCATTCCCTTGTGGTCCATTCCGCTGTGATCCATGTGTGCGTGGTCCATTGTATCTACTATCGTGGGGAGCGTATTCGTTATCGTGAGGTCGTCGTGGTCTTGGAACGGAATCGATGGCGTCGTCGCAACAAGAACAAATGCAAGTAGAAGGGACGTCTGATGATTAAATATCCAAACAACCTGACGCTTGAAACGAGCTCAAACGTGCGCAAGCTTGAGATGGTGTAGAGGTTCACGACAGGGAGAGCTCGTCTCGTGGCCGAGCTGTGGATGCACGGGATCTGCCGGACTGGGATGGTGCGATAGCGGTACTTGAGACACCACCCATTCTACACCCAACAGCAAGTACACGTTCTAGAGCGGCCTGAACATGGCCCCTGTAGGAAGCGATTATCGCTGAAGCGCCCACTACAACTGCGGGGGAGAGCAAATGGAACCCAAGGCCCGTGATCAAGATGGGGGATGGGTCCCTGTGAAAGTGGAAATCGAACTCGGAGTCATGGAGATAGGACGGGAGACATGAGCAGTGAGTGGTAAGTTTTGGAGGCTGAATCTGAGGTATTATTAAGGCATCATGATTTGTTAGCTACCTACTTCTAAGCAGCCAACTTGGATCTCCGTAACATCCGCAACTTGAACTTGTACATTAACAAGTTGGCAACTCAAGCAACCCACATTGGTCGACTTTTGAGATTGTATCCGTGATACTGTAGTGAGAGATGCTTTCGGCGCCTATCAACTTGCCCAAGTGGTGAGTAAACTCGAATCAACTCATCCACCAACACACTTTACTCACCAACTCGATTCAAATTACAAGGCTTGAGGAAAACTCTCATCTTTTGCAGCCGCCGATCAACAACTACTGCGTCTACAATGAAGACTTTAGCGTCATGGTAACTACAAACTGACCACCCCGAAAAAGGACTCACTGACTCAAACTCAACCACCAAAGATCGTCGGCGGTCCCAACGCCAGGACCGACTACCACATCAACCAGACACCCGAATGGTTCTACCAGTACAAGGGCGCCATGATGCTCAAGGTCGTCGACGAGGGCAAGTTCCGCGACATCATCATCCGCGAGGGCGACATGTTCCTCCTCCCCGGCAACACACCCCACAACCCCGTCCGCTTCGCCAACACGGTCGGCGTCGTACTCGAGCAGCGCCGGCCCAAGGACTCGCTCGACCGCATGCGCTGGTACTGCGCCTCGTGCGGCGAGGTCGTGCATGAGGCTGCGTTTCACTGCACTGACCTGGGCACCCAGATCAAGGCTGCTGTTCAGGACTTTAAGGGTGATAACGACAAGAGGACCTGTGGCAAGTGTGGTACTTTGGCGGACTGGGCCCCCAAGCCGGGGAGCATCAAGGACCCCAATCTGGAGTAATTCGAAAGTGTTTAAGAGTGATGCTGTCAAGAGCGAATTAAAAGGTGTACGGGTATGACGGGCGTTGATGTTGTGGTAGTAGTAGTTGCAGAGAGAACGTCTGCCTCATTATATTCTACATTTTGGTGTCATATTTTCTCATACATCTCATCGGCCAGTTCTTCATATTCCTCTGTCTAAGTCTCGGCAAAGGAGTAAGAGCTGGGCGACTGCTCCACAGGAATCTCAATGTTGCCCTCCTCCAGCTCCTTACCATCAACCCTCAGACCAGCACGGATGACGTCTCCCGGCACAGCAGGGCCAACACCCGCAGGAGTTCCAGTGAGGACAATGTCACCGGGCTGCAGGGTCATGACCTTGGAGATGTCGCTCAGGATGCGGGGGATCTGGTAGATCATCAGGTTGGTCGAGCCCTGCTGCTTGACCTCGCCGTTGACCTTAAGGAAGAGCTCGACGTCCTGGGGGTTCTTGATGGACGCCTTGGGGATGATGTTGCTCATGGGCAGGAACGTGTCAAAGCCCTTGGCGATGTCCCAGGGGAGACCCTTCTTCTTGGCCTCGTTCTGGGCGTTGCGGGCCGTCATGTCAATGGCCACGGCGTAGGCTGCGTTGTGTTAGCCATTGTCTGTTACCCTGTTGAAAAACACGTACCTTTGATGGCATCCAGAGCACCCTGGGTGTCAGAGGCCTGGAGATCCCGAACCACCTTGCCAATGATGAGAGCCAGCTCAACCTCATAGTGCATGTCAATGCCATTCGGCCGCAAGACCGAACCCTCACCAGGGAGGACAATTGAGGAAGAGGGCTTGAGGAAGAAGAAGGGCTGCTTGGGCTTGGTGTTGTTCAGCTCAGTAATGTGCTCCCTGAATATCCATCGTCAGCGCAAGTCTCGAGGAGGCCAAGGTCAAACATACGCAAAGTTGCGGCCAATGCACACCACCTTGCCGGCCTGCTTCAGGCTCGACGATGCCTGGGGTGCCAAACTGGCCATTGTGCGTCTGAGGGCGAACATCTTGAATGAAATTGAACGGGGGTATCTCCTGTAGAAATCCTCACAGTTCTTAACTTTAGTGACGAGGTTTGGCGGGTGAAATATCCCGACAAGAATAACAGCGCGGCTTCGGAAGTAACAGCCGATGGTTCCGCCTCGGAGGTCGGCGCCGTGTCTCGAGTCGCCGGTTGGTAATTTAGAGGCAGATTTGAAGATTTGCGATGGGGCGACGAAGTCTGGGAGAGATATTACCGAGGCATTTCCCCGCCGACTTCGCAATTGAGAATATGGGGATTTGTCGACTATGACATTTCACGCTGTCGAGGTAATCGCTCGTCATGGCCTCTCGGTCGGCACTCCTCCGAGGCCATCACGAAAATTCCACTTTCGGCCTAGCGTCATTCAGTTCAACATCCTCCCTTGATCATCTCTTTATCCCAACATCTACAAAGGAGTTTTATGAATTTGACCCCATCCATCAATACTGTGTTCAGACTCTTGGTTACTTGTGGCTCATTGATCAAGTGCCTAAGCCATTACAACCAATAAGAGCCACTTCCCAAGTCGTCAAAGCAAATGCGCAGAAGGTTGAGCTCCAACTACCAAGTGGTACCCCTTCATACCCGTCTTTGGCTCTTTCAATGTTTGATTCTTTGTTGGAATTGGTTCTCGGCTTTTAAACCAGGAAAGAGAGCTGCGGAGTAGTAATCTCGGCTTTCATATTCGAGTTGTTGCATTGTTCAACCCAACTCCTTTAGCATCCTCCACCATGTCTGTGTTCCCATCCAAGAGGACTGCTATTTTAAACCTACAAAGAACAAGGCCATTGTATCAATGAATTCCATCAAGTCTTTCTTTCCAACAATGGCTCGCTTTCATGGCCGATCAAGTCAGCTAGCTACTTAGGGTGAACTGGACTTGTTCTTGGCCATCAACGAGTATATAGAAAGTCGACATGGAGAACATTCCTGTTCACTAACAACAGCCGGCAAAGCAACAATTCAGTCATTCATTCCGTCTACTCAACTACCTATCAATTATCAAAGTCAAGGCTTCTTTCGTCAGCCTTACAAATCATGTGTATCAAAGTTGATCGCTGGTTCTACTGCCCGGTGCAGGGACAAGGTCCTCCAGTCCCTCCAGAACGGGAACTTGCCAATACCTATACCGATTTCTGGACGCATTGGGATCATGGAGAGACGGCGGGCCTTGACGAGCAACGCGAAATAAACCTACCTACCTTTCCAGGCTACCACTACGTGCACCACAACGACGAGCGCTGGATCCGATGCGCCATGACCCATTCTAGAGTCTGTCAAGAGTATCCTCTGGAGATTCGCACCGAGCTGTACGATATCCCATGCCCAGACTGCTCCCAAGATGACCCTTGCGTCTTGTCTGCTCAACCCATTCGCACTTACAAGAACCCAAGCCCCAACATGACGCCAGGCGCCTTCGCCTACATTGCTGATGCATACGCGTACGAGGTCATTACCCTAATTACTTCCTTCCTCCGGATACAGATCAACGATCTGGGGCTCGAGGAGGCGGACTGGAATATCTACCAGCGCGGTCTTTACTGCACGCAGGACAGGAATCACATTATAGCAGACCGTGCCCAGAATCCCGACGGCCCACTGAGACACCTTTGTGCTCTGGACTGTGCCTGTACAGCTCGTCCTTGGGCGCACAACGCCTCACGCGCAGCCCGCAACCAGGATGCCACCAATGTGAGAATCAGGGCCGCCCAAGAATGGTTCTACTACGCCTACACCGACGAGGAACCTTCTTGGTGGACCGACGCTTACTTCGGCCACATACCAAACCAGCTCTGGTTGAACATGCACGAGGAAGGCCCCCAGAGATACACAGATCTAATCTCCCAGATCACGAAAGCTGTGTACGACCTCAATCGACTTGGCCCAACCATCCAGACCGCAAGTGAGAACAGGAGCAGATTCGTACATTCAAATTATCAAAGGTATATCCGGTTGGGACAGTCTACAGCTGCCCAACTCATCACCTTGCCCTGTCTCGACCCTGGCATCACTACCGAGTTCCTCGACCTGCTCATGCGGGATCACTTCCTCACGGCTCTGTGCCCTCATATCGATCCTACGAATGACCAGATATACACTCTCGACTGCCAGCAAACACCATCGGAAGCAATGAAAATGCTTCTATTCTATAGTCGTCGTGTGTTTGGGGACGACGACACGCGGCGTGAGGCCTTCCGTCGTGGCGTACAACAATCTGCACTTGTAAACGCCCTCGGACGCAACCGGGCTATTTGCCGTCACAATGCCCTCGTCAAGAAGCAAGTCGCCGAAGGTTTTGCTCTCACTCGTGTGGCCAACTCCCGGTACGCTGCGGCCAGGACCCAGACCTGCCCTATCTGCGCCGATGACTTTGACGACTCCAGCGCCGCGCTCCAGACCCCCACGCACCTTCGGGCTGTAGAGATGCCCTGCTGTCACCAGTTCATGCACGCCCACTGCCTCAAGGGCAGTGCTCTACACTGGGAGAAATGCCCCCTGTGCAACACGAACCTCAAGGAGGTCGGCCTTTCTATAGAAAGGTTTGCTCCAGACCAGTCCATCCAGCAGGAGGTCCGTCGAGAAGACCTGCCCGATGGCATGATGAGGCGTCCAAACGCGTCTGAGAGGGAACTTGTCGAGGTCAATCGTCACCTCATCATTGACTATGTTCGAAATCGCATAGCAGAAGAAGAGGCAGCGGCACTGCCTGCTTTCATCCCTGTACAGACCGAATGGATATGAAGAATACATCATGTATAGACTTTCAAGTCTCGAGAAGCGCCAAGTGGCGGCCTCATGAACGGTTGACGAGTGTCTACCGGATCAACTCAGAGTTTGTGTGAAAGATCAGGAAAACTATGACGGATAGACGTGTGTTTTTGGACAATCGGCGTTGGCGTTGGACGAACAAAGGCATATAAAAATAACAGAAAAGTATTGGATATAGACAGTGCTTGAAATCTATGGTTTTGCTCTTCTTTTTCTCTACATCAACCTTGAGCTACATTAAGCAACATGAACAAACGCCCTCTTCTTGGCGCTCCTCTCCTCGTTCTCCGCCTCCCAGTTCTCATCCACATAGTCCTTGACGCTGCGGTCGCGGATCTGCATGCCCACCACCTTGAGGGCGGCAATGTTGACGCCCATCTCGTCCTTCTGGCGCTTGAGGGCCGCGCGGAGGTTGACGCGGATGCCGTCGAGCATCGTCTTCATTGTGCGGCTCGCCACGATCTGCTTGTGGTGCGTCTTGAGCATGAAGAAGAGGATGCGGCATGTCAGGGGCATGTTCATGGATCGCGCCGCAAACAGGTCCAGGAAGGTGAAGAGGATGGGCACGGACGCGAAGGGGAGCACCAGGAGGGCGTCGTGCAGCGCTGAGGCCTTGATGCGCTGGAGGACGGAGAGAACGTACGCCTCGGCCGTGATGTTGCCCAGAGCCAGGAAGACGGGGTTGCGCTGGGGAGGCTGCGCGTGAGGGTTGGTGAGCTTGGCCTCCTCGTACTCACGAAGAAGGCTGAGATCAGCCATGCCCATCTCGAGAGCCTCTGCTATCCGCTCTCCTGCCATGAGTGTCTCTGTTGTCTGCTTGCTCGCGGCGGCCACCTCGTTGTTTTCATCCTGGGCATCAGGATCGCGCTCCAGAGAGGTTGTGAGCGTGCTCTCGTACAACTCCTCAATCTCCTTCTCACGCTCTTCCTCCAAGAAGATCTGCTCCTCCGTCTCGTCCCAGACGCGGATGCTTTTGTCGTGGCCGGCGCTGACCAGCAGGTTGCCGCTGTGGGCAACGGCGATGGCCCAAACCTCACCGTGGTGGCCGTCAAGTCGCTGGATCTGCTCAAACTTGTCACCGTCCCAGTACCGAATGGTGCGGTCCTTGCTGCTGCTGAAAAAGTGGTGTCCGTTGCCGTCCGAGTTGTGCGGCACAAAGGCGATCTGAAGGATACTGTCCTGGTGTCCAAAGAGTGCCTTGTGGCAATCTCCAAAGTCAAGTCCCCATATTCGGATGTTCTTGTCAGCTGAGCTCGTCACGATGAGCTTGCTGTCGTACGAAATGTCCATGCTCAGTACGGGGAGCTTGTGGCCGTAGAGGTTGAGGTACAGCTTGAGGGAGTCGACAAAGAAGACCTTGACCGTGTTGTCCAGGAGCGCGACCGCCAGCAGCCTCGCGTCTGGTGAGAACTTGAGGCTGAGAATGTCGTCCGAGACCTTGAGGGTTCTTGACTGTTGCAGCTTCAGCTTTGGTGTTGTCCTCCTCGTGCCCAGCACCTCCTCTTGGACAATCTTGAAATCCCAGAACTTGGCCGTCTTGTCGGCACTTCCAGAAACGACAGATTTTCCGTCAGGATGAACGTGGAGAGACCAGATAGCTCCCTCATGAGCATCTACGCTGTCCAAGAGGGCCGCAGAAGCAACGTCGAAGAGCTGCAATTCACCGCTCTTGGTACCAACCACAACCACCTTGTCTCCAGGGAGGAACGAACAGCAGAGAGCATAGCCGCACTCGAAAGTTCGAATGCAGTTTTGCGTCTTGATGTTCCAGATCTTCAGAGTACCATTAGATGCCGACGCCAACATCCTATCGTCTGAGCTGAGAGATAGGGCTCGAATGTCTGTTCGGTGGCCAGGCAGCTCCACAGAGAGCGCCCTTGTATAATCGGGGGCGTCCTTCTTTGACTTTTCGCTCTTGTCCTTGGGTGACAGGCTATAGTACTCGAGGAGGTTGTTTGTGGTGCCTACGAGCAGGTGAAGATCTTTCTGCCCGGTTGGTACAGCCCAGTCAACTGAACGGACCTTGCCTCCTGTCCGCACGATAACGTACTGAACAAAGACATCGCTAATGTCGGCCTTGGAGACATCAACTTGCTCTTCACCCGCGTTCGCCTCCTCTTCAACAGCCTTGGCATCCTTTGCCTTCTCACGACGTCTTCTCCGCTTTCGAGCCAGCGCCTTTTTGATCTCAGCCTCTGAGCGTATCCTCCACACGTCCACTGCCTTTTCTGAGCCGTGGACGGCAAAGTAGTCCTTCTTGGGGTGGAAGACGACTTCGGTCGCCTTGTCTTTGCTTTGTCGGTGCAATGTGCCTCGGTCTTGCAGGAACTGTGCTGCAGCTGGCATATCCACCTTGCGAGCGCTGAGCGCAAGGCCATCGGCATCCAGAGACCAGACCTTGATTTCGCCATCGTTTCCGGCTGTGACGCATCCGCTATAGTCAGGGGATAATCCAAGCGCCCAGCACTCGCCATTTGTCTGAGAGATATGGGTTTCGATACAGTGCCTTGATGACAGGTCCCAGAGCTTGATAAGAGAGTCCTTGCCAGTCGTCAGGAGGAACCCTTCCGAGGCTCCCTCACCATCAAGGACCATGGCCTGCGCACCATCTTCATTCTCGACCTGAGGCTCTGGCTCAACAAACTGAAGACCTGTAACCTGATCCTTGTGTCCTCGCAGTTTGAACTGGCCAACCTCAGCAACCAAATCCCAGATGATGATATCCGTGTCCTTGGAACCGCTGGCCAGTCTGACGCCAGACTTGTCGAATGCCAGCTTGGTGATCGCAGACTTGTGGCCGTTGAAGTTGAGAATGACGGACGAGATCTTGCTATCCCAGAGTCGAATGCTACCATCTTCATAGCCCACGGCGAAAACGTCTTTGTCGGCTTTGCTTTGCGCGATCGCCGTCGCAGGCACGGAGCAGCGCTCATCTCTCCAGCGACTTAGCAGTTCGCCCTTCTTGATATCCCAGCAAAGAACTTCCTCGTTCGCAGCGACTATCGCCTGTCCCGCGCCGGTTCCCGTTCGATCCTTGGACGACCAGACTAAGTTGGAGGTCGCCGAGGCGACGACGCCAAAGGACTTGCCATGTTCGTATTTCCTGTGCGAAAATATGTTAGCTCAGGTCGCTTAGATACCCTTCTCAACTCACAGATATGACTTGACCATATTTGCTGGATTGCGACCAGAATTGGCCTTTGCCGACGATGTCTCTTACAAAAGTGCCCAGAATCTTTCCTCCATCCCACGACTCGACTTGGGAAATTTTCTTATCGATAAGCACAGGCAATGCCCGGCTCCACCAGAAGCTCCACGTCACGTGGGCGGCTGGGAGCTTGACGTGCCTCTACCACGTAAGCCCCACTACCAGGCGTCACCTACCTAAGCTCCCAGGAACGACGAGAATCAGGGGAGCGCAAACGGACCTTTCGGCAAGATGCTTCTTCTAGACTACCAGAACGTGCTGATTCAGTCGGTCCTGACTGAGAGGTTCTCGGGGTAAGCTTGCGCACTTCAAATCCCCTGAAACGGAAGCTAATAGCATCGTACGTCAGTGCCCCTCCCGCCTCCATCGACCAGACGGTCAGCGACTTCGACGGCGTTACTTTCCATATCTCGACCCCCGAGACCAAGACCCAAATTCTTCTTTCGATCCAAATAAGATGCTTCCCGGACCTCGTCAAGTACGGAGCTGAGGAGGTTCTCCAGCGAGAGTATGGCGACTACGTGGCACCGGTTGAGCCGGGCTTCGACTTCTCCGTCCTGGTGGACCTGGAGAACCTCCCAGAGTCAAAGGGTAGAGCTGCCAACGTCATTCAAACTGCAGAGAGCTCAATGCTGATTGTTGACCAGAGGAACGTGATGCGCTGGCCCTCAAGTTCGCTCTCCTGAAGCGCAATGCCATGGCTGCGCCGTTCGAGCAGGCCTACCAGGAGCACTACGCCCTGAAGGAGGAGGCATCCAAGTTCACATCCGAGGAGGCTCCCCAGGGCGTGCAGGAGGGAGGCGAGGTTAAGGCGATCCACTACCGAGAGGAGGAGGCCATCTACGTCAAGGCCAGCCACGACCGAGTCACCGTCATCTTTAGCACCGTGTTCCGAGAGGAGACAGACCGAGTGTTTGGCAAGGTGTTTATCCAAGAATTCGTCGACGCGCGACGAAGAGCAATTCAGAACGCCCCTCAGGTCCTCTTCAGGAACGACGCCCCTCTCGAGCTGCAGGGCGTTCCTGGAATTCAGAACACCGACTCTGGAGACATTGGATACGTAACCTTTGGTATGTTCACCAAGGTGTGGTGTTTGGGGATTGGCTAACCACGACACAGTTCTCTTCCCCCGACACCTCACACCTCAGCGCATGGGCGATGTTATTTCCCATATCCAGACCTTCCGTGATTACTTCCATTACCATATCAAGGCCTCGAAAGCATACATTCACTCCCGTATGCGAAAGCGAACTGCCGACTTCCTCCAAGGTGAGCCCCCTGCCTGCACTATTTATGACATTAGAGCTAATAAGGCACAGTGCTGCGCCGCGCCAGACCCGAGAACGAGGAGAAGGAAAGAAAGACGGCAAGCGGCAGGACCTTCAAGGTGCAAGGAAACTAGGCATTGGCGCAGGAAGAGGTGGAGTTCTGTGTCAATGGTTATAGATGCGAAGCTAGACGTGATCTATCACCGAGGGCGTGACGGGGCAGGTAGACGTGGCGGTTGAACAGGAGTGTAGTTATGGATGAGCCAATGATACTATAAAATTCCATACACCGAACTCTGTGTCAGTCAGGTATTAATCGTGTTGTTAGAAGCTCAGGCTGAGAAGCCTTCTCAATTGGCACTCTCACTGGTGGAAGCGTTCGCCTGAGGCACCCAATTAGCGTTGGGGACTCAAAAGTCCAGGGTCCTTTGTGGCTCAAGTTAGGAGACATGCCGATACATGCCGATCTTTCTGATACAACACCAAGCACAACGGCCCTCGGGTCGCTACGACAATGGTATGGCCGTTCGGATCGCAGAGTTCCGACAAGGGCAATGAGGGGAAATCCCAGGAACAGACGAAACGACCAGCCGTGTCATGGACGCAATCGCTAGGCAGCCCTGACCCGGATCCTTTTGCTGCCGCCAAAGAGTGGGCGCCTACGGTTTTGTTCTCGCTCACGGGTCTTGCTGCCCTGCAATTGTATGCAAATTACCTTCGCCGGATACCTGGAGCGGCATATGTTCGACCCAACTTCTTCCGCAACAGGAGTCTCTTTGGCCGAGTCACGAGCGTTGGCGATGGTGATAACTTTCACTTCTTCCATACCCCAGGCGGTCGGGCGGTGGGCTGGGGCTGGCTGAGAAAAGTTCCAGAATCTCGCAAAGAGTTGAGAGGCCGGACGGTATGTGCACATCTACCAATTACACTCAAGTTAATACTGACAAACTCATAGATTCCCATCCGCATCGCCGGTGTTGACGCTCCCGAAGGCGCCCACTTTGGAAAGCCAGCGCAGCCATTCGCAGCCGAAGCTCTCGACTGGCTGACCAACTACATCCTCAACCGCAACGTCCGAGCCTACATCTACAAGCGAGACCAATATGAGCGAGTCGTGGCGACGGTCTATGTGCGGCGGTTCCTGTTCCGAAAGGATGTGGGCCTGGAGATGATCAAACGCGGACTGGCGACGACGTATGAAGCTAAATCCGGGGCCGAGTTTGGGGGCTTGAAGGAGGTCTACGAAAAGGCGCAGGCCAAGGCGAAGCGGAAACGAAAGGGCATGTGGTCTGGCAAGCCAAGCGAGTTTGAGAGCCCGAGAGAGTACAAGACGAAGTGGGCGGCACATGATAAGAGCAACAGCTCTTGAAAGGAATGGATTTTTGCACTAACGGATTACCCAAAAGTACGGATATGGTTCGCATTGCTATTGCAGTGTCCTGGCATGAATGAATGAACGAGTATGAAAACCGTGGCTGATTCAAATGGACAAGTCCTCGATTGGCATAGTGTCGACGACCCATGTGATGCTATTCTGGTAATACGTGCACATTTACTCCGTACTTCCCGTCAGATCTATTAAAAGCAAGGCTTGGCCCAGAGATCCATCCCTTGAGCGGGAGGATTCAGACCGGGCTAGCTGGAGAGAAATAGCATGGAGTCCCCCAACGACGGCGATCATGCATCGTCATCCTGAGTCAATTCAAGGGAGACACGTTGGCGGGCTGTGGCCGTGACACCGGCACAGCCTGGCACCCGTAATCTGCCAATCTAGCGGTTGCTACGACATGGAGCAAGCAATGTTTCCAGGCAAGGGATCCGACAACAAGGTCTGAAGCGGTCTCAGACAGCCGTTTGTCTCGCCGGTTGATGGTTGTGTTCGGTGTTATGCGCTTGGTGGTTGTGTGTAACACTAGCGATAGATTGGTGAGTCTGTAATGCCTTCAGAGGTATTCAATGGGTGCGTCCGCGGCTCCAAGGTCCTTCAGCTCATGGCGATACAGTCGATCGAGATTACCTGCCTGTGCATGCAGAAACAGCCAGGAACATGCCGTATAGAATCACGCTGTCTTGATCACCATCTGCTCCGTCAATTTCACATTCTCGCGGAGCCCATGTCTGAGACATAACCAACGAGGTGTAGTGCAACGTGATGCTCCGGCCAAGAAGCCCCCCCCTGCCTTCCCCCCAACCTCCTGAGTTTAGTGCGCCACTGAGTTGACAAAATAGGCAGATGGCTTCTTCGTTCATGAAGCAAGAAGCTGCTGGTGGGTACCTGGGTCACGGAAAAAACGAGACACCAGTACAAACATATTAGCTTATCCTTCTCTAACCATAGTCAATAAAAGAAAGAAAAATAAATAAGAGAGCTCTTAGGTATTATCGTTATTATGATATATTTCTTAGAATTTTATTAAACTTATAGAAAATTATTTATCAAATCTTAGATGAGTTTGTTAATACTCTCTGCCGTGCCTGTGTCTCGTTTTTTCCTTGACCTACGTGCCTCGTAAGAAGCTGCTGGTGGGTTATTGTCCAGCTGTTCAACGAGCCTAGACCCCGGCCAGCGGGTCATCGTATGCGGCCCCAGCATGGATTCAACGGTAGGGAACGAATGACGAGCAACAGCTCAGCGGTGAAAACGATGCTGGGCTTTAGTACGAACGAGTTAATCATGCACTGCACAGGAGACGTTGTATCCGTACCTACATGCTCCGTAGGAGATCCGGCCTTTAGCAGGCATTCGCGTGTCTCTCGTTTGTGTGCTGTAGAAGCAGGTCTGCGGCGGGAAGGAGAGCAAACGGGAGCTGCAGCTGCAGCGCGCTCCACTAAATCCCCTGACCATCGACGACGACAAACCACCTCCCGCCTCTTCTCTCTCCCAATTCTCACCTCATCCTTTCGCGAGAATCCTTAGCCGCGAGCGGAGGGGATCCTTACCTTGCAAACTTGTCATTCGTTTTCTCTCTTTCTTTGACCCTCTCCTTCCCTTCCTTTCTGCTTGTTTGCATTTTCCCCGTCCGGGCTGTGTGACGTACGTACCCGCCCACGTCGACTCGACAACACAGCACAGCGCAGCACATCCAAGCCAAATTGGTACACCTTCTTTTTCCGCAGCAGCTTCGTCTCTGACCGTCACTCGCTACCTGATCTCACCTCACCCACTCACTCGTTAATACTGCTTCGCCTCTGTTATCTCGACCCGTCACCGCCTCTCGACAGACGTTGTGACTACCAGGTCATCCAACTGCAGGATCCCGAAACTCCCGGCCAACTATTGCAGTCCTCTCATTCCAACCCAGGTCGACCAGGAGACGTGTTTCCTGTCGCTCATTATTCGAATACCTCACCCACCGGCGCGTTCCTTTGAGCAAAAATTCAACGCGAAATCGCGGCATCACCCCGCATAAAGGCAGAATTGTCCACACAATAAACTGTCGCCGCTGACGAGTCTCTTTCATACGACGACGAGCCTCGCCGGCAATCAAACTCTCGGAGGGTCCTCCCAAGCTCATTGGTGTCGCAGCTTGATTAAGGTGGCGCCCTAACTCTGGCCCGCTCCCGTGGTCGCGATACGTACCACCGGTCGGTCATACGTCTTGTCCTCCCTTGTGAAAAAGGTACGACTCTTTTTTTCTAATTGTCTGTTCCACGGCAACACCACAAACTCAGCGGCTATGCATGTGTGCAATTCGATTTGAGATCCCCTTCCCGTTTTTACTTCTCTTCTTTCGCTCCTGGCCAACGATTGGGGCACCTCGTGGTTCGTCGTCATCTTACATCCAGTCACTTCAGGTACCGGCTTGCAGTAGAATAGGGGCCTAACCGAGTCAGGCTAGTAGCAAGGTTCTGGAAATCCAGTGCACGTTCTCGAGGACGGACATCTCCATCGCAAGCAATTTCCCGCATACGTGCTCTGTTGAGCTGCACTGCCAGCAGTCAACTTGGATCCTACATCCCACTATTTCGACCGCGATTGCGTGCCATACGACGACTTCTTGACGAGCGACTGCGATTTCGACGATTAGAACGACCGAGTTTCTCGATTTTGCCGAATTTTTACACCCCGCCAGTTCCAGTAGCTTTCGCCTCCATCTCCCGCTCAGCACCAAAAAACGCGAACCGTCGCCCCTTGATATGGCCCACTCTTGAACCTGAGATGCATGTACGAATAAATTCAGCACCGACGACAGCAACAAGATTCGACCCTCCCGCGTCGGGACGCACATCGCAACCAGCGACGAGATTTGCCTTTTCGATATTCAGCGGCAGGAGATAGTTATGCGATTGCCTTTTCAACGGCGTGGCCCATCGGCGCGCCAAAGCCACGGGCTAGGCTCCATTCTAGGTCCCAGCCTGGTGGCTCTAGCAGCTCTGGCCCCATTCTCGCATGCCATTACTTTCAATCCGGTTCCCTCACCGAATCTCGACTTCTCGAAACTGGGTAGGATCGGCATTGTTGGAGATTTTGATGGTATTTCTCTCTACGAGTATGAGGGTCAGAATGAGCGCCCTCGCAGCGCCAATGGGAGCGAGTCGCTCCTGGCTCCGATGCCTAACGGCGCTTTTGCCTCGATCGTGGCTACCGACGCCTCCATCCGGGCCATGTGCACGTTCAAGCTCAGCAATGGGGTAATGCAGGGCGTGGTAATAGGTGGTAATTTTACGAGCTTGGACGGCACACAATCGAAGGCGGTGGCCCTCTTCAACCCAAACACGACCGAAATCACACCTCTGGACGGGCTCGAAGGCGAGGTTAACGCCCTGTTGTGCGACGAAGAGCGAGATACGGTCTATGTGGGAGGTAACTTCAAGGGTGCCAACTCTACCAACGCTATCGCTTGGGTTGGCACAGATGGCTGGACCAACTTGCCGTTTGCCGGTTTCAATGGCCCTGTCAAGGCCATCACCAAGGCCTCAAACGGGCACATCATTTTTGGTGGTACATTCACGGGACTAGGAAATTCCAGCACACCGAACGCATCGAACACCCAGGTCATCAATCTTTCCACAGCAAAACTCAGCGACCAGAACGGCGCATCTGGGACCGAACCCAAGGATATTGTTTGCCCTGGAACGTCGTCCAGCTCCTGGTTGCTTCAGAACAACTCACCCGGTTACTGGGAAGCGGATTTCTCTTTCGGATTTGCGCCCACCAAGCTCAGACTTCGAAACGCCCAAGGCGACCATGGCACCAAGACGTTCCGATTTCTCGCCTACCCCATCGACGGCATCATGAACCTGACCTATGTTGATCCTGACAGCGGCAACAACGTGACCTGCACCAGCGAGTGCCCCCTTCGCAACGACGCCGAATACCAGGAGTTTACCTTTGTTAACAGAGTCGGCATGAACAAGTTCCGCATCGCTATTTCTGAGTGGTACGGCAACGGAGGTGGTTTGGCGGGCATCGAACTGTTCCAGAGCGACATTTATTCTTATGCTGTTAGCGCCTTCAATGAGCCTACATGTGGAGGAATCCAGTTCCCAGCTTCGGCATCTCACACAGGCCCCTGGAAGGTTGCTCCATCTCTGGAAAGCAACTCCGACTACCTGGAGGCTGAACTCACCCGCGACTATGACCCAGATGAGGTCTTTGTCACGTTCTATCCCAACATCGAGGAGTCCGGCAACTACTCGGTCAACTTGTACACCCCAGGCTGCCAAGCTGATGGAACCTGTTTGACCAGAGGCCGTGTTAACATCACCGGAATCATGTCAACTGGGTCTGACGAGGAGTCCAACTTTACCACGACACTGTATCAGACAAACAACTTTGACAAGTACGACCAGATCTACTTTGGATACATCGAGAAGAACTCGGACTCGTTCAAGCCTTCCGTCACCATTCGCCCCCTTGCCGGCCAAGACGTTGACGCCCTTACGATCGTCGCACAGAGAGTCGGGTTCACTTTGATCAACTCAACTGGAGGTCTTAACGGCTTGTTTGACTTCGACCCCGAAGTAGCCGTCGTTAACACATCGTCTCTCACGAACTCGCCGATTAATAAACTCGGCGCCAGCTTCGACAGGGCCTCTGGTGTCACAACTCTAATCACTGATGATAACGTCACATATGTTGGCGGCAACTTCACGTCCAAGGACCACGACAACATTCTCGCCATTATTGAGAACGATGACGTCAAAGAGCCCGGCGGTGGCCTTAACGGAGAAGTCTTTGCCATGTACCTCAACGACACGCAGCTCTACGTCGGCGGAGATTTCTCCAACACTCAGACTGGACCTGTCAAGGGCTTGGACAATGTTGCCGTATACGACACCAAGGAGGACAAGTGGAGTGCCCTTGGCGCTGGCGTTGACGGCCCCGTTGAGCATGCTGTGCCACTAACTATCAACATCACGCAGGATACCCCTGAGGTGGTTATTGCATTTACCGGGTCCTTCTCTACGTGCAACGCATTTGGCGATTACGATGCTGTCTCAGTTGATGGCTTCGCCATTTGGGTTGCTTCCAAGGGCACTTGGCTCCAAAATCTTGAGGGTAACTACCCTGGTTTCACTGGCTCGCTCACGGCTGCCATTCTTGACCTCCCGATGGGCGGATCGCTCTATGCTGGCTCCCTGTCATCTGCCCAGTTCGGCATCAATGGCGCAGCTACCCTTTCGAATGAAGGCCTGGGCCAGTTCCCCTTGAAGATCCGCACTTCGTCTTCGCCCTCCAACTCTTCGACCCTGACTCGTCGCGATGTCAGCTCGATGAAGAACGATACGACCGGTGTGATGACTGGCATTTTCTACGACGAGGATGATCATAACATCACCGTCCTTGCTGGTCACTTCACGACCGAGTCGTCAGACGGCAAGACGATCGAAAACATCGTTATCCTTGAAGATGATTCCGTGTCGGGGCTTGGGTCTGGTATCTCGAGCGAATCCACCTTTGCCGCCCTCGCCATCCGCAGCGGCGTGCTGTTTGCTGGTGGCGATATCAGCGGCACCATCGATGAGACGGATGTCAAGGGTCTCATCTCGTACGATCTGACATCCAAGAGCTTCACCAGCCAGCCGCCGTCCATCTCAGGGGCCAATAGCACTGTGGCAGCCATTGCCGTTCGTCCTGATTCTGCCGATGTGTACATCGGTGGTTCATTCGAAAATGCTGGTGCCCTTGAATGTCCTGGTCTTTGCACCTACAACGTGGACTCTGGTCAGTGGAACCGCCCTGGCAGTGAACTTGAGGGAACTGTTTACAGCCTGCTGTGGGTTAGCAAGAACCAGTTGATTGCCGGTGGTGATCTTCGCGGCAATGGATCTGACCAACGCTTCCTGGCAAGCTGGGATGCCAAGAAGGAGGAATGGACCAACTTCCCTGGTGCGGATGACCTCCCCGGGCCTGTTGTGGTTCTCTCTCCTGCATCCAGCGATTACGACCAGCTTTGGGTGGCTGGCACTTCCCTCGAGGATGGCTCCGTCTTCATTATGAAGTACGACGGTGAGAAGTGGCACACTGTCAAGCCAGCCCTGTCTTCAGACACCATCATCCGCAGCCTTCAGGTCTTCACCGTGACTGAAGACCATGAGCAGAACGAGTTCCTGGACAAGAAGCAGGTTTTGATGCTTACAGGATCGATCGACATTCCCGACTTTGGGGTGGCATCAGCAGCCATCTTCAACGGCACGACCTATCAGCCCTATGCGCTGACCATGAAGGCGGGCAACTCTCCGGGAACCATTGCCGGCATCTTTTCGCAGAGAGATAACTTCTTCTCTGAAGGTACGTTTGGTGTGTCGTTGACCATGTGAATAGTTCTAACCTTGTCTCTAGAGAGCCACATGCCTCTGGTCTTTGTCATTCTCATCGGCCTTGCCATTGCGCTGGGTCTGATGCTCCTCCTGGTTCTGGCGGGCATCATTCTCGATCGCATCCGCAAGAAGCGCGAGGGCTACGCTCCGGCGCCGACGTCCATGTACGATCGAGGAAGCGGAATGCAGCGGATTCCGCCTCACGAGCTTCTCGAGTCGCTCGGCCAAGGGCGGAGCGGTGCGCCTCGCGTTTAAAGAAGAAAAGCCTCTGACTCTGCCTCTCATCTTTGGAGGATATCGTCGTTTTAGCAAGTTGCATGCATGTCTGGTTTGATACTTTTGGCGTTTTGGAAAGGTGTATGGAATATCGGGCCAGGGAGGCCCATGCTATTTTCAGAAAGGGGGATCTAAGACCAAGATCCCAGCGAGCGAGCACACAAAGACCTTCTTTGACTTTAAAGACAGACAGGCGGTTGAAGGCTCCAACTCGAAACTATACCCCTACTTCGGCTGGATTTCTGGAGAGGGCGCCGCAAAAACTCCTCCACTACGGCTACCATCGCCTCGGCCTCGCGAGGCTCACCTTCTCTCACACCCTCTTTTCTTCCTTTTATCTCGCCTTCACTTCACGAGGTCATGACCCGTCGGTTAATGTTTACCTGTCTATTTTACCTACCTTCAACAACACGCGCATAGACGCCTTCTCTGTTGAGACCATTCTTTGTCACACACGGTCTTTCTTCGTTGTACATTATCTTCCAGCGCAGTCTCCGCCCTAAAGACTGCTAGGGGAGCCGAGGCCCGTTGGCCTCGTCCCTCTTTTGTTGCTCCATCTTTTTTTGAACTCTCCCATCTCAGCGAATTTTAGGGAGATAAGGCTTTGGGGGAATGGGGGGAACTCGTACGATGGATGGCAGGTTTTGAGGAGGTTGGCTTTGTGGCTTTAGCTAGGGGGGTTAGATTTGGTCGAAAGCGCTTTTCAGAAAAGAGAGGCCATCTAGAAGTGAGATGGGAATCAGTCCACCTACCTATGATAGCTTAATCTGAATGGTGATAGTTTCTCAGACGTTCTCGACCTCGTCCTCCATTCTCAGCCTTGAACCTACAGTAGGCTGTGGCAGGTTTGTCGGGCAACCTCGCGTAGAGTTTTTGCCGTGTCCCATCGGTAGCTAGGCCGTTCTAAGCCCTGTGTCTCTGGTCCTTTTGCTAGCCTGATGTTGCTTGTGTTGGATCGTAGTGTTTTGAAGGCGTAGCCCCCAGCTTCTAGACCTTGTGCTAACACGACGGGAGCAGGGGGATTTGCCGTTCTTTCGCACGATGATACCGTCACACTCGCAGTTATTTAAAGAGCCTTTTTGGGGGGTCGCCTTACCGAGCGCCCCCATTTCCATCCTCCGTCCTTCACGGGGCCGACTGTCGATGGTGAGACGACACTCCGGAGAACTCCGATCGAAGTCGTATGCTATTTTTCTCCTTCCCTGCACCGGGAATAGGGTAGTCGATATGCCCTGGCTAGAGTTGCAATCCCCGTGATGTCCTTTGCTCGTGCGCCAGAAAGGGTCAAGAACGCTCTGGGGTAGCTCGGACGGAAAATGGTCTGCCAGAAACGTGACGAGCTAGAGTGGGCTGATTCAACGGCAATTGTAATTGTGAGGCAAGCCGCAATGCCGCCTCCGGAGGATGCCCTCTCGTTTCAGAGGTTGGGCTGCGAGGATGTCCCTTGTACAGATGGGTCGGGGGTTCCGTGCCGCCTTGTCGAGGAATGCAATGCTCGTGGGATTTGAGAGTTCAACTCGAGTTGAGGCGTCGGCATTGTATGTGAGAAGGATGCCTAGACCCAGCGTGGCATCGGTTCGTAGCCTCAACTGAAGCAGAGATGCAATGAGCAACATCATCTCGGCCCCTTCTCGGGCTTCTGCTGCTTGTCAACAGCCTCAACTCTCGGTGATGTCGCTGCAATTGGCGTCCACTGAACCTACCCTAGACTACCACACAGACAATATGGGGCCTTTGTCACCGGTACAGCGTCTGTCAGACTGTCGCAGATAGACTCAACGGGGGAAACAGCCGCCTCAGCCGCGGTGCCATTTACGTCACATTATCTCAGAAGCCTCGAGGCTGTGTGCGGTGCGGTGCGGTGCGGTACGTTTGTGTTGTGCTGTGTCTCTCCCTGCCTGCCTTGCCATCTCAGACACCGTCATGTCTCGGCGCTTCTCTTAGACAGTAACGACGGCTACGTGCCCGCGGCGGCATCGAGTTGATGGGAGTCTTGCAACAAACAACGGCACTGGGCGGCATCGTGATGCTGCCAAGAAGCGCTGGTTTCGCGTGATGCAAAGCGCGGAGAGTAGCCGCATGTACTGTAGTCTATGCAGTGGGCTACTGCGTGCTGTGACGGCTTTGGTTTGGGACGAGAAAACAAACTCGGGACCATCCATGGCTTCTCCCGCGGCAACCCAAGCAAGGCACAGGCTTGATTGACGTTGCTTGTGATGCAATGGTTACACACTGGTAAGCGATAGACGACGTCGATGCTGAGAATATACGAGGCGCAAGGAGAAAACAATACTGTAAAACATGACAACACAACACAGGACAGCCTTGGATCTTCTCCTCTAGCCTGGTCGATCGATGACGCTGCAGACATTCCTGGCCAAAGGTTTGGTGAAAACAGCGCCCACCCCCATCCCCATGGATGAGGAACGCTTGCCAGCCAACACAGCCAGGATTCCAGGAGTGACGAGTAAACACCAACTTTGATGCTCCATGACGCAAAGCCTGCCCCCCTCTCGACGCGCCGGTCGAGCGGTGCAAGGACGGATGCAGGTGGTACTGCGCGCTGCACCGCACCGTACCGCACCGGTGACGGTAGGGCCAACAGCAGCATCACAGACGGACAAAGAACTCTGAGGCCGAGAGGAGACTCTCCTTATCGATCCAGCGCCGCCACGGCATCATCCGTGAGACCCAGCATCTCTGTCGTGACCCGGCGCTCTGGGATGGGAGCTTACGTCCCACGGAAACGCCAGCAAGTGCGTGCG
This sequence comes from Fusarium phalaenopsidis, assembly GCF_050370095.1. NCBI lineage: Eukaryota > Fungi > Ascomycota > Sordariomycetes > Hypocreales > Nectriaceae > Fusarium > Fusarium phalaenopsidis. The sequence goes on from NW_028145404.1 coordinate 2,923,176, forward strand.
CAGTTCAGTTCAGTTCAGTTCAGTTCATCTCATCTTGAGGCGGAAGATTCCGCGTCAAGCAGGAAGTTGGCCGATCGATATACAGCCTTGCAATGAAGCAAACACAACCCCGGATTTTGATTGGCATTGGCATCCACAGGTAGGTTGGTTGGCTGGCAATGGTGGCAGGGCGCGGTGCAGGCGAAATAGAGTAATTACTCTTCCTAGTTGCCCAGACAGGGATGGGAATCACTGGAATCCCATATCGAGTCGACAACAGGACGAAATTGGAACAAGGCGTTCCGGGAAAGCTAGAGAGCAGCAGAGCGTTTTGCATGTCTCGGCGACATCGCGGGTCAATTGACGCGCCCGTCAAGCCACGTCTTCTTAGTTTCGACGACAAGCAACGCCTCGACAAGACCCCCCCTGGGCCTGGGTTAGCATGTGCAACCTTGAAGTAGGCGGACGACTCTCAACGTGACGTGACATTGTGAGCGCAGATTGCGGTTCGCACGACTCGAGACAATGACGGAATCCTGCCTGGCTGGCTGGCTCATGACCAAGTGACCCAGCGACCCAGTGCGTGCTCCACGACCGGCTGCTTGCTCGCTGCGCTGACAGTCCCAAATGACTGATGAATCTCCTACTCTTCTCGTCAAGACCGCCGGGGTAGACAATGGGGGCAGCAGTGGAACCCCCCCTTCGGCACTGAGTCGGTAGCGCGCCTTCGAATCTGAGACAGCACAACAGCCAGGCGAGACGAGCGGGAAGCGCGCAGGGATCAGGTCAAGTACCGAATGGGGGAGGCAGAGGACGGGAGGCAGCGAGAGAGGCGCCACCCCAAATGTCCAACTCCAACAAAAGCGCTCTCCGAGCTGCTCCGGTTCACCGGAGGGCCTCGGTTTGTGACCTGCAAACCTAGAGTGCACCAGATGAACCCTCCAGCTCCTGTCCTTGGCCTCAACCCCTAGACCTAGTCCCTGATGGGAATCGGTCAGCCCAACTCGGGTTCAGCGCTTCAGGGTCCTCTCTCGCCTGTCCGCCTGCCCGCTGTCCCTGTTCAGATGGCGCCCTGTAAGCCTCGATCGCCCTGCGCAACCATGCCTCTGCCGGCAGCATGCTTGCTTTTTTCGTCTTGTCAACAGACAGCCACTAAACAACCGTTTCCCATCCCATCCATACCGCCTGCTCGATGCAACGATTGCCGACAAACATGCTAGAGCTCTTTGGTGATTTCTGCTGCCTCGGCGAAACATTTCTTGTTCGGCCTAATCTCCAAGTCACCTTGCTGGGCGCTTGGCTTTGCCTTTTTGCTGCCTCCCCTGATGATCTTTTGCACAGCATCCTTGACTCGTCTCGCCTCTGCCGCACCGCACCGCGTCCTCGCAAAGCCTTGAACCCGAGCTCTTGGAACCCCTTTGCCGTGGCCATGGGACATGTCATGTCGCTCGCCCGTTCGCGAGGTACAGTACCGTGCAGTAAGGTTCGGTAAGAGGAACTTCCGATGGCAAATGCCTGGCGGACAGACACCCGACTGGCCATGGCCTCAACAACTCCTTGAGCCAGCCGGCACCATACTGCGCACCGACCTCTCTCGTCGTCTAGTTTTGTGAACCGTAGTTGAGCAATGCCCCCAATTGCCGCGTCAGCAGGGCCAACATGAATGAGTGAGCGAGTCCCTGGCTCAGACGAACGGGGTACTGTAACAAGCCCAACCGGGTCTTCAGGGACCTGTCCGATGACCCGCCATCGGGATACCAAAAACGCTCACTGCCATCTCCATCCATATCTCTCTTGGTTGAATGCTCCACTCGCCTTACAGTACCCGCCAACTTTTGACTCCAGTACCCCGTGCGTCCCTCAGTCAAGAGCTCTCATCGGCTTCTGTGCCTTGCCTTGTGCACCGTCGCCGAGTTATGCTAAGGTTCCTTCTCCCCGTGGCGTCGGCTTTTCTGCCTCCCGGCTGTTAGTTGCACGCCAAACATGCACCGGCTCCCGCAGGCCCCGCCTTGGTGTCCAGTGTAACCATTGCTGTAGGTACTTGCCCGCCACGGCGACTGGCGTGCTTTTACTCCGTACGCACCGGCCGAGAGGCCCCGGAGGCGAAAGTTGGGCTGAGATTGTGTCTTCCGTGCAGACCGTCTCTCTTCCCGATTGTGCCTGACTCTCACTTCCGTCCCATTTGCCTTGACGTCATTCGTCCCCCCCTCTTTTTTTCGGGGGCTGGCAAGGGTGCTTGTTGCGAGCCTGTGGCGGGCACTGCGCAATCGGGCATGCCCTGCCATGCCAGCCTTTTCCTCCAACAGATAGATCATTGTAAAAGCAGGTTAAATTGATACGAGATAGGAAAGACCGGGGCTTGGTCTTGGCACTCGTCTCAAAAGCTTGTAGGCGCGAGAAAATGCTGGGGAAGTTGAGGGTCTTGATCACACTCAACCCATCCTATGCGATCCATATTATTTTGCTTAGACAGATGTTTATCGCAGTTCTTACCCAGCAGAACGGTTCGCACAACGTGAATCGTGAAGATCATCACCGTCTTGGACTTTGTAGCACGTGTTCTGTGGACTGAGCTTCTGTGCTGTCGGATCCTTCACCAGTGCGACGGGTCGATACTGAACCAACGCAGTAGGATCTACATGTAAGAACCTGGGGGCAGAAAGCGCCGGCATCGCTCATCATGGCCGGTCTTTTCCTATGTTTTAGCGTCAGGTTCGTTTCCAACGGCTCTTGTGACCGGGAGCAACAGATCGCATGTCAAGGGTGTCTCAATCTCATTTCAACGTGACCGTGTATCTGAATGCGGCTGCGTAGTGACGATCTGAATCTGACCGGGTTGGTGGTGTGAGCAGTCGACTGTTTTCCCGTCCAAAAGGTCTTGACTGGCGGTGGCCAATGGTAAACTGCAGCCGTGACTGATAGGGCTCCGGTATGAGTCGTGCCAATGTGTTCCTTCTGGTGAGGTTGAGCAGCTTCTTCTGAACATTGCGGTCGTCCCGTGTGAGTGCAGGGCGCCTTGTATCAGGTGTTGTTCTTCGGGAGCCCCGAAGCCTGTCGGATGACTTGCATCGAATTGACCTGTCAAGTATGTCAAGGCCAGTTCGAGGAGTTCATCTCGAGTAGCTCGACTCAAGCATCCATCACGGCGTAGCACCTGGGGCGTAATCGCATCACCAGCTGGTGAACTCTGGGGAAACACCCCAGAAACGATGAGAACAAGCTCAAACCTGCGCCTCCGGCTCTTCTTTCGCTGTAATTTCTTCAAAACCCACATGCTAATCTTGAAGGCGAGATGAGGCTCAATGAAACAAAGTCCAATGAAAAAGAAAGCCTAGTCAAAGAAGACAAGAGACAGGCAGCTCCGGGTCTCTGCCGTTGAGGTTGCACTCGTCGCCTTTGGTGTCCTGGGGCATGTTGAGGCGGGCTGGGGAATGCTGGTCGATTCTGAGACGCACCCATGTCCTGAAGTCGTGCTCTGACTGGCCTTATAGCCCTGTCAATCTGCCTGCCGAATCCACATTGCCCATACTTGTGATCCTTTCAATTTTCCAAGAGAGATGAGAGTTTTTGAAAGCTCCGTGACTCGTTTGGTCAACCAGGCCTCTCTCTTGACAGGAGCTGTTCTTCGGACATACCCAGCTTCTAGAAGACTTCGGGCATGCAACCTCATTGCATGATTGCGATATTGCGCATGTTCATGCGGTCTGCCTGCATCTGCCGGTAACATGTCGCGATCGACACATCGTCAATCTCGGGTATCTTGTCCAAGCAGACTAGGAGAGAGCAAGCTTGACTTGGAAGTGTTGAAGGTCGAGAGGGTTACGTAAAGCACCGCCGTTTTGCCAATTATTGACTGGAGCTTGGCATTGTATACCTCCAAGTAAACCAATCTTCCTAGAAGGCCCATTCTCTATACCGCGGTGCCCCATTTCGTGCGTTCAAAAGCCGGATCGACGCCATAAGAGTAGCGCTGGGCGGCGATAGCTTCGGCATCGCTGCTAAGGTATAGATTCGAATGCCGGGTGTCTTGATGATCGAGCGAGATCTAAGAGATAACCACAATCAAAAGGCTTCCGGGGTCCCTTGCAGGTGCGTGTTTCACGCATCCCTTTTCGGCCTCCGACGCTCGAATCGGGATTAGTCGGGCAACTTGGTCCATGCCACCAAAGAAATCGGAATAAGCGCAAACTTCTTCCAGGCTCGGCCGGAATCCGTATCAGACACTGGCGACTCGCCACAACGGGGTCAACAGACAATTGAAGACAGGAAACGTGGAGACGTCTTCGAAGGAACTTGCTCCTGACGTCTTCGTCGGCCAAGGTGGTGTGGTAAGAAAGTGTAAACCCAGAACGGGGAACATGGTGTTCGTTTTGGTGTGCTGGCTTCCACTATGGGTGGCACCTTGCGAGCCTAGTGTCGTCAGAACGTGTGAAAAGGGCAACCTTGAAACTCAGTCAGGGCCGCGGTCGTGAATAGTCGATGCTGGCGCCTCTGCTTCGAATTCGGGCCGCTCTAGGTGGCGTTGAACGCGTGATGATGAGCGGCAGATTGCAAGTATAGTCGATCCTGGGTTGAGAGGCTGTAGGTAGCAAAGCCCTTGCTGGCCATTGATGAGCCAAGTGTTAGCTTGTGTCTTCCATTACCACGTTCCATTCTTCTTCGAACAGGAGGGCGCAACTCGAGCTACCCCCCGCGAGCTAGTTGCTCTCAAAGGTAAAAGCGCCGCCGCAAGGCTCGCACACCTTTGGAGGCTAGCATCCGGCCGACATAGGAGAGGCGAGTGAATGATCAAGATTGAGTGGGCAGACTACGTGTCAAGGCTCGGATGGAGTGAAATGGCCGGTGTCGAAAACTCGGGGGCGGTCTGTGGTGACTGGCTCGGGTGCTGTAGTTGGTGCCGCCCCATGTCGCGGCCCCCATATCCCATGTCCCATGTCCCATGCTGGACTTTCCTGGTGGTGGCCTTTTGGGTTTCCCATGCTAGGTCGCATCAGCTTTGCGGCCTGAGGCAACAGATCCTTATTCCCGTGGCGGATCGAGGTGAAGAGGAGGGTGTGCTCCGTCTTCAACTGGCTGCGACAGCGGGAACCCATGTCTAGCTTGGGCGCCACTCCCATCATCGGGTCAGCGAACGGGCGGGCCAAGCGGACACCTGTTGATGCATTGGGGCCTCAGGCGTCGACAAGGCAAGGGAAGAGGAAGGTCGAAAAGGGTAGAGATGCAGTAGCATGAGCAGTAGCTGTCATGCAGAGGGAGCATTTCACACGCATGAATCCAGTTGCGGTGATGAGGATGAATGTGACTGAAGATGGAGAGGAATTGAAGGAACATGTACTGTATCGTAATGAATTAGATGGGAAGGAACAACCTCTCTGCTTGCCTTCTGTACCTACCTACACGCACGTGGAGGGTTTGGGGCTCTCCGTACAGTGCGAAAGATGGCAAGAACAGAGGGGAAGAGTTCAAGTGCCGTTGGAATGTGCTGTCGAATACAGTCAAGCACAGTGCGAATCTCATAGATAGACTGGCTTCTAAACGCCGATATATCCCAATTCGTTTCTGTGCTCACAAAACAAAACACACCAACAGCACGCACACACGCACTCACTCACACTCACACTGGCACACACACGACCACCCTAACCCCAACACGCCCCTCCCCAAAGGGGCATTTTGGATCTCAGAAGCCGTTCCCCGAAGTGGAGGCGGCGTCGCGCTAGCGAAAGGTCCCACGATGGGGCGAAATCGAGCACAGGGCGAAGCCAAGCACGCCAAAACAGCCATCTCACAGCGTTCAATCCAGCATCCTCAAGCGCCAGCGCCAGCGTCAAAAAAAAAAAGATTGGGTACAGCGCAGTAACTAAACTGCCGTCAACAAAACAAAAAAGACCCTATCCCAAGGCCGGCCGCACAGTCTGTTGAACTGCCCCTGGACACTGTCGGAATACGCGAGCAAAAGGTCCGGCAGGCAGAACGGCTTCAACCACCACTAGCATGTGCTGGATTGGTATTGACGCTACGGCATGGCCCAGCATTGGGTCGGTCATTCATTGCATTATCCGCACTCGTTGGATGCTACCTCATGAGCAGAGAGCACCATGTATGTAACCGCCGCCAGAGCTCTACTGTCCCCCACGAGGGTCCAAGAGCCGCGACGGACGGTCAGCTACAGCAGCTACCTAGGTGTGCGGTGCAGTGCAGGCGAAGCACGGGGAAAGGCGACAAAAGAGGGGAACGACACAGAGAGAGGCTTTCAAGGAAGCAAAGCCGACTCGCGGCGCGCGATATGGCATCACTGCAACACCACCTCAGGCATGGTGCCCTGCTCCTCTGACGCTGTCCCACCCCGACTCTGGAGCACGATGACGGAGATGCCAAAGGTTCTCAGGGTTTTGAGGTTCGTGTGGCCTTGCCCGGCCTTGCCTGCTATGGGCCCTGTGAGAGACGCCGCGGCATCTTGGAGAGGGGCCACAACGTCAGTCGGTTGCCATGCTGGGCCACCCTGGACGACTGATGTCAATGCCCCCTTTGTCGCCCTCCACTCGCGCCCTCTGATGGGCCGTGGGCATGCCTCTTGCTGGCCCCCCCTAGCGCCGTCTCCAAAGGCTGTTTCAATTCCTTCACCGTCTTGCGTTCCCAGTGTTTCTTGTCTCGTTTCTGAGTTCCACACACACTCGCCCTGGTACTGTCTCTTGACGTACCTTACGTCAGGGCTCTCATGGGTAGACACCCTTCCGCGACAGGGGCGCCCTGTGGCCGACGCCTCCCGGGAAGCCTTTGGCTGTCGTCGAGGTATCCGGTACGTCTCTGGCTCCTCTCCCACACAGCCCGGTCTCTCTTGGCGTTGCTTGTTGACGTGGGATCCTTGATCTCTCCCCCATGACCCCCAGTGCACGACTCGACGACGCCCACCAACCAAGCCCGCTGGAGCAAAGAAGCTCATTGCCAAATTCTCAACGCTAAACAAGCCCCGGCGGATCCCTCGATGCTGCCGTTGAGTGGCTTGGGGGACCCTCGATTCCCACCCGCCGCCCGCGTCGCAACAAGTCATCCGCAGGCACGCTACTAGACGACTCTGGCAAGCCCTCCCATTCATTCTGCTTGACCAGACCCTGCATAATCCCGCCTTGTCCGCCGTCCACCTCAACTCCCAGCCCGGTACGTCCCCGGCGTCCTTTGCAACCCATCTGAGACCCTCCACATCAGTGGCGTTCGTTCGTGGGCCTTCGAGCTTGGAGGGGCGGGGGTCCCTTTGCAAACTGCCGTCCTTAGCCTTACCCACCTCCTCCAACTCTGTCTGCTCTGGTCTCTGGTGTCTTGCTGCCCTCTGAAGCTGCTGCTGCCACACCCCTCCCTGCAAGTTGTGACCCAGCGTACCCCGTAATCATGCCCCGTCTGCCATCTTGCACCCCCTTTCAGATTGGCAGAGGTCGCTCGCGGTCGACATTCTGCTGGTCAGCGATTCCCCCGGGGGATTAAACGTATAAACCGTTGCCCTCGTCGCTCGGACTGAACGAAACTCGATCAATTCTGTTCCAGAGAGCGTGCAAATCACCTCGAAGGAATCTACCTCAACTCGCAAGACGACGTCTCACAACTACATCACCTGGCTCAACATCTTGGCCGGCTTTGATGACCCTGAGGGGCCCTTTCCAGGATTTCTGACCAAGGCACCTCAATACCTCGCTGATCTCTGCGCCGTCTGGCACCGCGGACGCTATCTGGGTGCCGTGGGCTGTCAACTTGACTTGTGGATTAGAGGCCATCATCTTATGCAGCCCACAACCCCCCCTGGTCTGTTACTTGGTCCTACGACCCTACCTCATCGCACCAACCCTGTCGCCTCAGCCATTGCGAAAGGACGTCCGGCCTGCCGATCACTTAGACCGGAGTCGTCACACCTTTTTTCTTTCTGAGAGACGGGGGATCTCCACTGTTCTCCCGCAGCCCAAGCCCGTTTCCAGAGGCAGATTGACGCACGTCAATTCACACCACCCAGACACTTAAGACTTCGCTGATCCCACCTTGGCCCCGACTGAACTCCCCATAACATCTCCAACCTTGACGGGATCTTCTTGTCTCTGATCTGTGTCACCGACTTGGCTTTTCTTCTAGTCGGGATCCCGCATCTGATCAACAAACCTTTTTTTTCCTACCCAAAAACCAAACCTCGCACCGATCTATGTTGATACGGTCTCCAAACACCACTATACACATACACAGTCCTGTTAGCAAACCAACATGACCATGACGCTCGACACTACTCAGCAGCGGTTCGGCCCTTCGTTGAATTTCGACTATTCAGCCCCGGCACAACCTCCTGCTTTCTCGAATCCATGGTCGTCGTCGTCGCCCCCTCAGCCTCCTCCTGCTGGAGGTGGTCTCTTTGTCGGCAGCCAGCAGCCTCTCAACCCCAACATGATGGCCGGCAAGCCTCCCCAGCACAGCCGCGCGAGCACCAGCAGCGCATCATCAATGGCATCCTACGGCAACTCAATGCCAGTTGCGAGCACCTCTGCAGGTATGCCGGACATGTTACGACTTCCGTCGATATATGGCGGCTCTCACCAACAGTATGCTCACTCATCCAACTCAGATCTCCTCACCCTCAACCGCATGCAAACAACGTCTGCTGCATATGGTGACCCGACTTACACAACATCCGCCTCACCTGTGAGCGGCCAATTCGCGCCCACGTCGGCTGCCCCTTACGAGACTATGGGTTATGCCCCAGCTCCCGTGCGACCGCCGCCCTTTGGGCTTGCTCCTGACAACGACCATGCCAGGAGGTTCTCTCAACAGTAAGTGACCCCAAGGGAAAGGGACTTGAGACGGCTCATGAACCACGTACTAACAATTTGGGCAGAAGTATCCAGGATGAACGGAGGAGTTTTGCCGACGCTCTCGATGCCAGCCATGGCATGCTGGCCATGAGCCAGGAGACCCCTCGAAACATCTATGGGGCCCGAAGTGATCGTTCCTCCGTTGATTCCTATGGATTCCCCTCTACCCACTCTACTAGTTCCTCCATCTCCTCCAGTGGCAACTTTAGCTCGTACTATGGCGACTCGGTGTCAGATTACTCTACCGCAGGCTCTGATATTGAGTCGGTGAACTCGAGGACGCTGCCCCGGCCCCAGGGCCTCATGGCTTCTCAGATTCCTCCCGCTCCCCAGTCCATGATGGGCCAGTTCAGTTCCAAGGTCTCGTCGAGCACCCAGAAGAAGCACAAGTGCAAGGTCTGCGACAAGCGATTCACGCGACCCAGCTCTCTGCAGACTCACATGTACAGCCACACAGGCGAGAAGCGTATGTATTCATGGTGTGTTTGGAAAGCGCAAATTTACTAACATTGAATAGCCTTTGCATGCGAAGTCGAGGGCTGCGGCCGACACTTTTCAGTCGTGTCCAACCTCCGCCGACACCGCAAGGTTCATCGGGGCGACGCTCGCTCTGAGGCCGGCTCTGAGGATCACCACTCGGACTGATTCGATGACATTTCATGACTACGTTTTACTTTGAACCCACACGAGCTTGCGACGACTCGAGGTTCCAACCTTTTTCTGCCTTCCTTCGGTCACGCGAACGAGTGTAGCCCACGTCGGGTTCTGACGAATGGCGAAGCGACGACAGTCGAATCGACCAGAATTACTGATATTTAATTGCTCTGATTTTTACCAACAACACCTGCAAATATTACATTACTACAATGACGGCTTAGCGCGGCATAGAGAAATGGGTCACAAAAGGCTTGGGGGGAAGAGTGGGATCCATGGGTCGGACGCGAGGGGGCGGCGGACAACGGCGGTGTATACGATTCGAGTCGATCGCTTTTTCGGTGCATGGGGCTGCTTTCGAGGTCAAGTCCCCATCCTCGGGATTTTTATCTGGGTATTTGGGACATTGGGATGGGATTAGGCGGAGTGGTGGACCGACCTACCGATACCCTTCCACACGGCGTTCCTGGAGTCGGGCCTTGTTAAGGTCTCTTGAGAGTTTCTGGTCTTGTTTTTTTTGTTGCTTGTGGGCACGGCACACCAACGAAGCCTTGTGTTATACTTCAAAGCGATCGCTTTTGCCGGATCCTCTTCGAGAAACGTGGGATCCGGGCACCACTTTACAAGATGTGTTATTGGGGGAGACGATGATGGATTGTACTATTAGTTTCTACTGTTACGGTCATGATATACCCGGTTGAGACGGCACACAGCTTTGATTCTGTCCCGTAGATGGCAGATGCATCCAAGAGCTCCAAGGGCATGCAGGGCAGAGAAGATGGCGATCAGAAGACCGGGCAACGACAAAGCAAAGTTGATTATTGATGATGGGGGCATAGTCTATAGAGAGCGAGTCGACAGCGTTGGACGAACGAACAAACAAATGAGATTGACTTGAGCGACACTAAAGTGTGAATGCAATCATCGAGTGAGTGAGTGAGGGAGTCTGTGTCTATACCCCTTAATGGAACGACTAGAAGGTCGTCTGACAGGATGGAGGTCATGTCACTTGCCCCCACCGACATGGCAATTTGAGAATTCCCATATTCTGGATAGAGCGACGATCTCTCGGAGCGGCCCTGACTCGACATACGATGAGAGGGTTGGGATGGGATGAGATGGGCTGCCCTAGGCTGCGCTACAAAGGGGGGGCGCACAGGAAATAAGCGCGAAGGCGGCTGGGCCGTTTCCGCACCCCCTCCTGTATCATCGCAATCGTGAAAGCCCCCTCCCCTCCATCCTTTCAAGACAGGCGCCCAGCGAATAGCCGCAGGATGCCCTCTCTTGACGCCCTGCAGCAGTAGACGAGAGGCGGCGTTGCCGAAGAGCTAGGGGAGGGGTTAATTAGAGTGCCGTGTGCTGCTGTTGCTATCTGGTGGTGCGATAAGGCAGAGATACAGAATGAATGGGCGGATGAATACGATAATCTCATGCGATAGGTGCCCCTATTCTAAGCTGTCTTCAGTGTCTGTTCTGTTTGGCGTGGAGCAATCGCAGCACAGGACATTCAACAAGCAATCAATCACACGCCCCCAAGACAAAATATCTAGGAGGCGTTGAATTGGACCAACTCGGGACATGGCAGGGTCGATCACGACCCGGGATGGGAAGGGTCCGGCGTTTCAGAGCTCGACAATCCCTGCCGCAAGAGGCATCGCCATCTCGTCAGGGGACGTTGTCAAGACAGGACAAGCTTTGTGGGGTGGGGGATGATGAGCGTTGTTTTCACGATTGATTGATGAGATGGAGCCTTGTACTACGGTGAGTCGAATGGTTGAATTTACCGGGAGGAGGGATTCAAAGTGGGAGGGGATCCTTGACGGAGATGAAAGATGGAGATTGAATGGTGTTGTGCTTCGGGATGGACCCGACTGAGTGTTTTGAGACTTGGGGGAGAGAGAGAGAGAGAGAGTATGCCGTATTTGGAATAATTTGAGATTGGATTTCATGGCATTTGATGCGTTGGATGCAAGTCGGTATTGGCAACAAACTTGACTCTGCCTCCCTTACTTTTGTTCACCTCCTTCTCTGCCCTACTGTTTGGTTTCGTATCTCATATCATCCAATCTCATCTCATCTCTTTTCACTTTCTCCTTCCTGCAAGGCCATTCCTTACCGCTCATCAAGCAAGAGGTGGAGAAAAAGCAAAAGAAAAATGAGCGCGCTCCGATTCCGCCTTCACCTACCCCTTGCTCCCCTGCCAACTCTCCCGCACGTCCTTGCTGCAGTTCCCCCCTTCTTGGTCAAGTCCGATCTTCAGGCCGACCGGGCGTGAGTGAGGGAAAAAAACGCCACAGTGACTGGGATCAGTGACTTTCTGACCGTTGGGTTCGCGGGAGAGAGATCTGAGGAAGCATATCGAGCATGGAGCACCGTTGAGAGCAGATGGTCCGTAGGTGATGTTTTACATGCATGCTCCATCTCACCTACTTTGCAGCTGCATTCATACCGCCCTGCTGAATCCATCATGGTCCGCATCTGCTGCAGAGTGGGAAAAACCCCTCTCTACCTGAAGGAGGACCCTTTTTTGGTCAAAAACCCCTCCAGCTCCGCCTTCCACGTAGGGCAGGCAATTCGTCCAGTGGCAAAAGGGACGCGACAAGGAGTAACGGTCCTAGAGTAATACAGGATAAATGGAAATGGCGGGGATGAAAGGATGTCACTTTTCTTCCTGCCCGATATTGAATGGATGGCATGACTTGTAACAATGTGACAGCCCGCCCGCCGCGGCCTGGCTGACATGTGAGGCGTCTGGGAAGACGGAACATGAGAGATCCGGCGCCGTAATGGCGGTTTTACCAGGTTCTTCATGCCCCGCCAGGGGGTTGTGTACTGTAGTACTCGTGATGATGGCAAAATGCGAATGCCTTCAAAGGCGAAAAAGAAACCCAAATCCCCTCCAATGTCCCCTTGACGATCTCAGCTGATGCAGACGTGGCTGCTTATCGAGGGTCCCCAGCCTCGTCTGAGTGATACGGAATCCTTCCAATTGGCATCTTCTCAGACTCAAAACGACGACAATGACGGAGTCCCGTGGAGTATGACGTCGACGGAGAAATTCGCCTCCCCCCGTCCGCGTTTGAGAATTAAATCGGGCGCCGATCAGGGTCCTGCTTAGCAGCAAAGTCAGAAAAGTTGCGCCCGGGGTGTGTGCCAAGGTTTGGTTTACGACGTGGAGAAAGGAGAGAGAGAGATTAATCAATCGGTCACAAAAGAGAATGGCGGTGGTGGTGGTGCTGCTGCTGCTGCATGGGACAAGGCTTTAAACTTGATTTTGGTATCAACCATCTGATAGTGAGTCTATTTGGCGATGCTTCACTTGCAGTATTGTATTCAACAGCAGTAATAGTACAGTGACAGGAGAGATACTGTACAGCGAATGCCGAACAGACACTTGACTCGTGTCTTTAATGGATCTAATCTGCTTGTTTGGCCCGTCTACACCGTCTACAGTTAGCATCAGAAGCTTTCACCTTCAAGAAAACCGTTGAACAAGGAGACAGTGCCCCGTGACGTCAGAGGCTGGGCGGCCCAGGGTCCCCGGCTCCGTCCCTCCTCAAGATCCGGCCGAGCAGAGAAGAAAAAAAAAAAACCGTCGTCATTTTCGTGTCTGTCGATTCGTTACGGATGTGGGGAAGATGGAGGGGGGGAGGGGAGGCGTGTGTCTAAAAGTACATGGCACTTGAGGGGCGGGTTAATCTATTTAGTCTCTTTTTTCTCTTGTGCCGGGACATGGGCTGTAACTAGGACGAGACTAGCCATGGGTACCGTAGCCTTGACTTGTTTTCCGTCGAGGGGAGAGAGGGGCTCCTCGCTTTTCCGGCTAGGCTAGGCAGCTACATTTTGACTCTGGTGATGCTGTTGATGGTGGTGGTCATGATCCATCTCAAGGGTCATCAGTCCTGTATCAAAAGTGCATGTTTTGGTGATGGCATCACAAAATCATTCCCAAAATCAAGCTTCAACTCATTTCTTTTCACTTCCATATCTCGGCAATTCAATTCCTTTATCGCTCAACAAACAAGATCCTAGCATGATGCGGAGACTCCGCCCTTGAATCCTACCCTGCCTGATGTACAGTCCCCAGCTTCTACACCGAGTCCAAGGTACAGCATACCTAGCAATTGGGCATCTACATGGCCATCAACCACGAGACTCTTACATACCTTTGCCACTCTGACTTATTCATTCCATTTCCCTCAAAACTACATACTAGGGGAATCTTGTTTTGTTTTCGGCATTTCATTCTCAAACACTGTGCTACTGTATACGTACATGCTCCAACATTCCCCTCGATGCCGCTAACTAGGCGCCTCGCCATCTGAGCTAGCAAGCCCCAAAAACAAGTCTCCAGAAGAAACGATAACACGATGATGGGGATTGGATTCTCCTTCTCGCTCGTTACTTTTGCTATGCTTTTCTTTCTTTTTTTCGTTGGTGGCTTGACTGCCACTTTTGCCATCAGCCCTTTCCAACCGCGTGCATCCATTGCCTTTTCACTCAAGCACACACACTTTCTCTTTGACTCTTGTTCCTTTTTTCGTCTTTCATGGCATTTGTCAAGAATGCCATCTTGATTCTTCCCCGCTTGAATCTAGATAGGGGGAGTTGCAGTATCACGACACCTGACTCTCTGCCTTCCAATCGTCACCCTCCCACACTGTCTTCCCCGGCCGCGCCTTGTGAATAGTGACGCTTCCATCTGCCGTTGGCCCTGATTCTTCTCCACCTTGCAGACTGGCCTAAAAAGAGATAGGGCAGCTTTTCTTTCTTTCTGAGCGGGGTACCTAGGCACAGTTGCAAGCTTTCTCATAGCTGTGACGTATAGCCTCCTCTTCTCCTTCGAAGATGGGAAACAGAAAACTTCGATAGCTTACCCCGATCCATTCAGGCGCTAAAAGCCCGTGCAAGACGGGATGACAGCTGTTGCGGCCGCAGACGGCGTTAGCAAAGCAGGGGCAGGGCCTCTTGCAGAAGCAACTTTGCAGACGACAGAGTCGAAACGAATGGAATACCACCGCCTTGGCCTTACTTCAGCTCCCCAGGCTTCCTCTATCGCTCCGGAAGCCACTTCCGCAACCTACACCTGAGCTGGCTGTTCAAGCTACTGTAAGGTGTGATCCGGAATAGCTTTTCCCAAGGAGCAATAGCTTCCAAAACGGATTGAAGCTATGAAATCATGGCTTTTTTCTTCCCTTCCTGCAAGCTGAATCACCCCCTCTCTCTCAACGGCAACGGCATCTCGATGAGCCTCAGCCCCCCCCTGCAGCTAACCAACCAGTCCTCTTCTTCCTCCTCACACACACCTCTTCCTGAATGCAGCCAGCTGCTTCACTTCCTCCAAGAGATCAGAAAGACACAGAGAGGTACGACAAGTCACGAGAGCTGGAAAAGGTGGAGTTTATACTATAAGCCTTTGTTCTCAACCAAGGAAGTAGTAAACTAGACGAGGATATCCCTTGCTGCGTCCGCATTCTGCATCACCGTCACATCTACACTATTGGAGGGCGAAGGAGGGGACGCTCACCACCATCATCATCATCACGAGTAAATGAAAAACTGTGTATGTTGCATCCCGAGCCAGGGACGAAAAGGTCCGCCCACGTGCAAAGCGCCTTCGAACCGAACAGAGGCAACGATTACCTCTTCTAGGCTTGGATCCAAGGCGTTGACTTCAGCCGGGCGGCGCGAGGCGAAGCCCCCCCCGAGTCAGTCTCCACGGCCGTCGATCACCCAGCGCCTCTCATCACCTCTTCCCCCTCACTCGACATGTGGTGCCCAACCACACACACACATTCACAGTTGGTCTCTCGCGTGTCATGGCGCGTAGTAAACCCTCTGACCGACAACGGGTCAGTAAGCTTCCCGCTCCCTCCATCCCCTGAGTCAAGCAAAGAAAAGTTCACCCTCCTTCTTCCATCCAATGCGGTCAAGCTCACCTCCCATCCCATCTGCCGGACCTTGCCACCCGCCTTTCACGGTGAACAAGACACTCAAAAGTCCCCCCCCGGGATGAGAGAGGCCCCCCGCGGGTCCGGGCGTCGACTGCCGAGGGATGGGAAACGTTGAATGGTTCGTTCGTGTGTTCCACATGACTTGACAAGAAGAGAGGAGGATCATCAACTGAGGCAAGGCTCCCTTGACGGTAGATTGAGAGAACTAGGAAAGGACTTGAGACATTGGCTGCTCTCTTCTCGGCTGAGGCTGATCGGATATGGATATGGATCGTAAATCACTTGATTGCAACGTCGACGATGTAGCAAACTGCCTCCTCATGATGATCACTCTCTCGCGTGAAACCACCAGCTCGGTTCATCCTTTACCCCCCCATACAATCCCCCTGCAATAGACACCGCGAGTCTGATCCCCCCATGGCCTTGACCCCCTCTGGCAAATCCTCCGTCAAAACACCCTCCGGATAGGGGCCGGGGCGGATCACTCAGCTCACATCTAATTGAACATCACAGGTCAACCTTGATACAAACACCGCCAGTTCAAAACACCGAAGCCATTTTGATCGATCATCTATCAGAACGCCCTGACGCATGCAGTAACCTCCCCCCTTATCAACCCACAGCATTCCAGATTACAAGCCTCCATCCATAAGCAGAGAAAAAAAATATCCTTGGTCCAAACCCTGCTACAGCCCAACCCCCTTCCTGAAACCTCTCCATGTAATTCTTACAGCACGATTGCCAGCTCCGGCCGGTCTACCTTATCCTCATCTAGGTTCGGGTAGTATGGCACCATCGCGTCCGCCCCCTGAACATACGCATCGTTGTACAGCCTCCAGTACGGCGTCCTGACCTTGCGGGCCGGATGGAACAGTCCCGCCCAGACGTAGTTGAGCACAAGTCCCGGTCCGACCGCCATACGGATGGCCTCGATGGCCTCGACGATACGGTCGATAACGTGCGGGCTGGTCTCGAAGAGGTTGGGGTAGAGGAGGTTGAGGAGATGAACCATGGCGTCCTCACACCCAAGACCAACCACGCCAAGAGCAATGTGCTTGACCACAGAGGCTGCCGTCTGACGGTGCACTTGGTCACGGTCGATGAGGGCATCCTCAAGTAGCGGCGTCACAGCGTAGACGTAGTCTTTGGCCATCTCGCCAATGTACTCGAAGAGGAAAGAGAGAGACTTGAGCACACCGTTCTGCACGTTGAGCTCAGGGACTCGGTACTCGTTCATCAACGCGGGGAGAACGGTAAAGGGCGCACAAGTCTCGGCCACGATACCGATAGCGACGGCTGTGTTGACACGAGACTGACGCTCCTGTACTCGAAGGTTGTTGAGAAGAGTCGCCAACACATCCTGGGGACCAATGGCCTTGGCGATGAAACCGAATGTGTTGTTGGCTGCTCGTCGGATACCCTTCTTGTGAGCCTTGAGCATGTCGAGCAACTCGAAGCAGATTCGCATCCACTCTCGCGCGTTGACACTCTCGGGTCCACGATCCGCGATACGGCCGACCAGGTCGATGGTGTTCTCCTGAACCTTTTCGTGACGGTTTCGCAAGATGGGTGTCAGTCGTGGCAGCAGGTCCTTGATGGGTGGCTGCATCTGCGCAATACCCACGACAGTAACAATCGATCGTAGAGCACCCAGGATAGATCCAAGAACCTCGGGGTACTCTTCACCCAGGTACTCGTAGAGCACGATGCCCAGCTTGCCCATGAGGGCATCCTCGCCGCACTGCTTCATCACCATGGCGATCCGGGAGATAAGATCAGCAGCCTGTTGTCGAACCGTTGCTGACTTGTTGTTCAGTCGCCATAGGATAGTACTGACGATCTGTGGCAGATATGGCTTGCAGCGAGTTCCCAGAGCGTTGACCACAGAACCGAAGCCATTCAGCATGACCACGTCCTCGACGCTCTGCTCCTGGAACGCATGAAGGATACCGTCCACGAGCCGCTCCTCCAAACGCTCACCAATATCTGCCGCGCCCAGGCTGGCCACAATCTTTTCCACCGTCTCCACAGTCATCTTTCGATACGCCTCGCTCTCATCCTTGAGGTTGTTGACAATCCTCTCCACGATCTCGCTGACTCCAACCTTTTGGCCAATGTCGACTGTCGTCTCCACCACTTGTCGGTAGTTGCGTTTGTCCAAGGCCATTCGTCGTACCCAGAAGCTCTTGAAAAACTCATCCAGGACATGCTCCTTGAGGTATCCTGCAGTCACACCATCCGTTCCAGCGCATTGGGACACCACCTTGAGGACAACCTTCTTCATTTCCTCATCGGGAGATGAGAACTCACGAAGAAGAATCTCCATGATCTGGCTGGTGTAGTAGTTGGCGTATTCTTCGTCCATGAGGGGGATGATGTAACCAACGGCCTTGAGGAAGCCTGCGAGACCCTTGCCTCGCTGCTTGCGGGCACCAGTCCACAGCGGGTTCAAGATGTCGTCGAAGCTCTCAATACCGTAGGGGTTGGAGGCTTCAGCTAGAGCAGCAATGGCAAGACTGGTAACTGTTCTGACCTTTGTCTGCTCATCGTTGAGGTTAGGGCCGATACACTCGACAAGTCCCTTGAGGTGTGGCAGGACTGCGCAGCCCATTAGGATAGGGATTTGCTGCACAATCTTGACACCAGTGTGACGAGCCTGCCAGGACTTCTTGCTTCGGCAAACCGCTCTAAGGAAAGGCAACAAAGCTGGGATGCCCAGAGCAGAGGCAACAACGGCAAAGGCTCTGGCCGTGGTGTTTCTGACATACTCGTCCACATGGTCGATATCAGGTCGCATAGTGCTGATCATGGTAGCAAGACCAGCCGCCTTGCTAAGGTTCGAGATGATCTCGCGACCCTCCACTCTTGCATAGTAGTCTTGGTCGATAAGAAGCGGCTCAATGACGACCAGGATCTTGTGAACATAGGGTCGCACCAGGTCGTCGAGCTTGTAAAGGATTCGGTCAATGACCTTGACCAACAGATGGCGCTCCTGGTCCTCCAGAGTCTTCTCCATGAGAAGGGGTAGAATTTGGTCAAAGAGTGGTCCGGCTCCAAACTGCCTAGCATTATCCGTGATTTGTCGAAGGGCAGTCTTTCGCATAGGAGGGGTACCGTTCTTGATCTTGAGCAGTAACCTCATTATCTTCCTCTCCTTAAGTTCCTCAACTGTCAGGGCGTTCTCGTCAGAACCATCGGTGAGCTTTCCAAAGTAGGCCATATCCTCAGGCTTGAAGAACTGAAGATCGCCAACTCCTGGAATTTCAGCTGGCATTGGCTTGCCGCTGAGTCGTACTTGCTCGGGATCCTGCATCATGAAGCCTGTTTGAGCAGCTGGGGTGGCCATGAGCTTGTGCGCCGGGGCGCGAACTGGCTCATAGCCCGGAGGAGGATCAAGGATCTTGTAGCCCTCATTCTCGCCAGGAAGGAGAATGTCGAGCTCCTCATCGCTGAGAGGCAGGTTCCGGCCAGAGATATCGGTGCCAAAAGTAGTGGGCAAAGCCGGAGCAGATGACTGGTGCACTGGTGTAGCCAGTCCTTGGTTGCCCATTGGGGTGGCCGATGGAGCCTGGTCCCATCGCGAGCGTTTCTTGGGAGCTTCCGCGCCCGGCGCAGAAATAGCAGGTGCTTGATCCCATCGCGAACGCTTTGGCTTGGCTGCGTCGTCGGCCTCGGATTTGTCGGTCTCTGCAGGCGCCGAAGACACATCCCATCTCTTCTTGCGCTTTCGTCCGGCAGGAGCAGCGTCAGCTGATTCCGCTTCAGCACTCTCCTTGTCTCCATCAGTGAGCATAGGCTTGGCGTCATCGTCATCCACCTTGCCTTCCTGCTTCGCCTTGATGGCTTGTCGGACGCGTTCTTCCTCCCTCTCCAGCTCGCGGGCCTCCATAATCTCGCGGTAGCTAGAGCCATTCTCGCCGGCACCGTCCTTGCGATTCTCGGCAAAGGGGTCGGCGCGTGTGGGAGTCAGGGTACGGTTGAATCGGCGCTTCTGGTAGTCGGTTTCGCGGTCGACGATTCGGCCGCTCTTCTCTCCCTTTCCAGCCAAAATATCATCCTCCTCCACGCCACCTCCCCGGGCGAACTCGTCAATCATGTCTCGCGACGCGGTATACTGGCCGACGAGCCGTCGCGTGTTGTCAGCTCCCTCCATCTCTTCATCATCATCGCCCATCGGCAGCGACGTGTGGTATCCGGCAAACTTGTCGGGGCCATCGCGATCGTAGAGGTCATTGTCGGCGCTGTCGGTCAGCTTCTGCTTGGTATCGTCGGTTCGCTGGTTGGCGGCATCGAAGGTGCGCGACCCCTTCTTCGCGGCCGCGGCAGCGTTCCGCTCCTGCTGGAGCTTCTTGATGGTCTCGAAATCCGCGTCAGACATCTTGACTTATGGCATTCGCAGCTTCATCCCGGTTCAAGAGTACAAGGGGCGCTCCCGGCGTTGTCGTCGCGCATGGAGAGTTGCTGGTGAGATGGCTAGTCGCAAAAATGCACTGCGTTGCTCTGTTTGGGAGGCAAAAAGTAACGACTCGAGGGGGGACCCGCAGTTTAGCCGCCTAAAATTGCATGTGCGGTGCCTGAGACGGACATCAAAGCCCAGTATTTACCAACATCTCTCGTGTCCTTGGATTTGTAATGATGCAAAATAAGTGACTAATGTCTACGCATAATATCTGAAATAGCAAGTACTTCATTTATCTTTGGTGGGTTGATGAGTGGTGAGCAAGAGGACGGCACGCGACCGGACCCTCAGATTCGCGTCCCCGCCAAGGTACCTAAGGTGTAGGCATTCTCCATCAGGCGTATGTCGGAGATCCAGACTCGGGAAGTTTATAGTCGATGTATTTGATTGTAACGGTGGTGATTTCTATGAGCAATTGATTATTTCTCGGCTGTAATAGCCTTGGAAAAGACCGTTTTCTCTGTCAAAGTCACGTAGATTTCTTCTACTTGGGCCAGAACGTCAACAGCCTGTCCTTCATGTCTCGGCCTGTCTCATCGCTAAGGGTGAGATACGATGTACAGCACATGAGCTCCCAAAAATGATTTCGATAATAAAATCAAAATGGTCGTATTACCTCATTGCAAGAGCGCGTAGTCTCTTTGATCTTCTACTGTGTCCTGTTTCCCCTGGCACTTGTTCATCCTTCAACTCGACAATTGTCTCCTCCTTCTTCACCTTCGTTTCGGTCTCCGTGATGGAAAGACGCTGTCTCTTTCTCTTGATGACTTGTTCCTCCACGGAAACCTCCTCGATCTTTACCACCGAGGCTTCTTCCTTCTTCACCGCTTGGCTTGAGAACTCCCTTAGGTCTGCTGTAAAGAGGACCGAATGGGCCCAGCCAGCATAGTCTCCCCATAGCGCTCTGAAATGATCTCCCACAGCATCGTACATAGCCTTGTTGAATGTCTTGGCCTTTGACTTGCCAAATTTGTAGTCTCGTTGAGCGATTTGCCAGACATGGGTGTCGACTGGGACAGATTCACCCCATCCCAGGCCCATCAAGCAGACACAGTCTGCAACTTTTGGGCCGACTCCCTTCAGTGAGAGAAGTTTCTCTTGTGCTTCTTTATAGGTTGCATGCTGCTCATCGGGTACTCGGGGCGTATTGAAGCCTGGATGTGCTGGATTTCGAAGGGTTTCCAACCAATTGTCCGGCTTCTCTTTGGCAACCATCCGTGCCGTCTCAGCAATGTACTTGGCGCGATAGCCAAATCCGAGTTCTCTTAGATGTGCCTCCACCCGGTCACCTGTCAGATCATTGGGAGTTGGAAAATCATGGAAGGCCTCATCCCCAACGTGACCGATGAGTGGACCATAGTGTTGACACAACTTGTGAACCTAGATAGAACAGTTAGTCAGTGAGCCAACTTTCTTGATTCAAATCCACTCACCATTTGAGATATTCGAGAAATGTTGTTGTTGCTGCTGCAGATGAAACATATCAACGCCTCCCAAGCATCTTGACTGAGAATGCGGACGCCCTTGAACTGGGGTGCTCTCTTGCGAAAGTTTGGGTCTGCCTCCGACCATTGCTCGTAAAGCGTCCCAAGATCCAGCTTCAAACTGAAATAGTGTCGCAGAAGGGCCTCAGTGTCGTCTTTTGGTGATGTCTGTGACTTCACCGATGGCCAGGTGACCCGGTAATGGAGATGAGTAGAGTCCTGCTTCAGGTGAAGGATGCGCCCGTGCAAAGTACATGTCCTACTAGATTTAGAATCTCATGATCATAACGAATAGGATAAGAACTGACCATTCATGGTCAATCTTTCGCCATCTGAATGACTGTCCGCAGCGCAGGGTGGTGTTGATGCACAGCTCCGCTAGGGTCACCGGCAGCTTGCGCCAGTCAGGAAGTTTTACAATAGACATTCCAATTGTGTCTGACTCTTTCTTAGCAGGGCGTTTCAATACGAAAGAGAGAATTTGACAGTGAATTGGTGAAAAGGGGATGAGTTGATGGCCGTTGGTGGCGACTCTCACTCAGGTCCTTCAGTGGCTTGCCCCCTGAAGCCAGGCCGGCTCGCTGGGAGGTTTTGCAGGTGGTCTAGAATTCAATTGGCACTAACCCAAAGTAGAACTAGCGCCATCTGGCAAAAAAAGCTCCAGCCTCGCGCGATGCCTACAGCTCTTTGGAACTGGAACCTCGTTGCGGCTTGAATCAACCAACTCCGCCTGCCAACCAGACAACATCATCAATTTCAGAGACTCATTATATTCTCTGAAGTCGCCTGTCTGTATAGTCAGTATGAACGGCGACAGTTACTCTTCGCGGGGTAAGTTTATCCGCAGAGCTGGCTCCATCTTTCGCGTCGCGTCGCTAACCCTTCTTCCTCACAGACGGGCGCAGGGGACGAGACTATCCTGTAAGTAAACGCATCTCCATCTCGTCATGTTGCAACCTAACGATGTTTAGTCTTCTAGAGGTGATAGAGACGATCGTCGTGACCGCCACAGGGACCGTGATCGCAGGCGCTCTCGCTCACCAGACCATCGAAGCCATCGCCGGGGCGACGGCGACGTCGACGCCTACTCTTCCAGCCGAAACCACCGAGACCGCGAGCGTGAGGACCGATACTCTGGCCGTGACAGGCGAGGCGACCGCGAATGGGACCGAGACCGGGGCTCCTCCCGTCGGGACGCTCGCCGCGACGATGACGAACGGCCGAACAGGCGTGACCGAGATCCTTATGATGACCGTCGCCGAGGTGGCAGGGACCGTCGCGATGAGGGATTTGGTGGAAGACACGAGAACCGCCGAAGTGCGAGCCCGCCGCCCAAGAAGCGAGAGCCTACTCCGGATTTGACCAACATCGTGCCCATTCTGGAGCGCAAGCGTCGTCTGACCCAGTGGGATATCAAGCCCCCGGGTTACGACAATGTCACAGCCGAGCAGGCCAAGCTATCGGGAATGTTCCCTCTTCCTGGCGCTCCTCGGCAGCAGCCCATGGATCCTAGCAAACTCCAGGCCTTCATGAACCAGCCCGGTGGACAGGTCACAAGTGCTGGACTCAAGGCTAGCAACTCTCGCCAGTCGAAGCGTCTTTTGGTTTCCAAGATTCCGTCAGGCACGAGTGAGGAGGCTTTGATATCGTTCTTCAACCTTCAACTCAACGGCCTGAACGTCATTGACGCCACGGATCCTTGCATTCTGTGCCAGTTCTCCAACGATCGCTCCTTTGCTGTCCTGGAGTTCAGAGAAGCCTCAGAAGCCACTGTTGCCCTTGCGCTGGATGGTACTTCCATGGAGCCTGATGATGCGAACGGCGCTTCGAACGGAGAATCTCGTGGTCTTGAGATCCGCCGACCTCGCGACTACGTTGTGCCTGCCGTGACTGAGGAGGTCTCTTACAACCCCGACGTCGTCTCCAACGTTGTGCCCGATACTATCAACAAACTGTGCATCACCAACATTCCCCCTTTCCTGGCAGAGGATCAGGTTATCGAGCTTCTTGCAGCTTTCGGAAAGCCCAAGGCGTTTGTGCTTGTCAAGGATAGAGGAACGGAGGAATCCAGAGTGAGTACTGAAATTCGTCAACTTCTTGACTATTCTAACTAGGTCATTCAGGGTATCGCTTTTGCCGAATATCAGGATCCCAACGCTGCCAACCAGACTGCTCTTGACACTCTCAATGGCATGGATGTTGGAGGCAAGAAGCTCAAGGTCACCAAGGCGAGCATTGGTCCCACACAGGTCGCTAACTTCGACGTTGGTATCACTGCAATCAGTGGCCTGGCTTCTCAGACTGCCAACGATGTTGAAGGAAGCCGTGTGCTCCAACTTCTCAACATGGTTACTGCTGAGGAACTGTTGGACAATGACGACTACGAAGGTATGCATAACCCCTTGCCGTGCCTTTCCTAGCTAACTTTCGGTGTCAGAAATTTGCGAGGACGTCAAAGAGGAGTGCTCGAAGTTTGGAAAGATCATTGACATGAAGATCCCTCGGCCTACCGGCGGCAGCAGGCAGTCCGCCGGCGTGGGTAAGATTTTTGTCAAGTACGAGAGCACCGAAGATACAACGAAGGCGCTCAAGGCTTTGGCGGGCCGGAAATTCGCTGACAGAACCGTGGTTACCACGTACTTCCCTGAGGTATGTCCCTTGAGCTCTCTAGTAATGCTTCCTTCAGCGCTAACAATGCATGCAGGAGAACTTTGACGTTGGTGCTTGGTAAGAATGGATCCATGGATGTTTAATAGTGGGTGCACAAGGGGACGACAGGTCTATGCAATGCAATCAACAGTCAAACTTGGCTATATACTTTGAGGGGGCAGGAGTCTTCAGTCGGTGTACGGGTAGGGCATCAATCGAAAATGTAAAACAGAGGGCATCGCTCAGCATTGTTGAATTGAATCAATCACATGAAAGCAGTCAATTGAAATGTGCAAGTATGATATTGAGCCTTGGTATTATGAACATGCAAACCGGAGAATGCAAAGCAATGAAACTAAATAAAGCTACGCCTGTCCAACACTGTCGTGCAAAAGAAACCTGTAATCTGTTAGCGCTGTTGCGTTGACAGAAAAATGAAGCAGAAAAAGTTCAAGCAAATGACCAGAAATCAGAAGTCCTGTTCATTCATTGAGCCCGAAGGCTCTAACATAAGAGGTACCAGAATAAAATGTAATGTGTTCTATCATCATCGGAAGGTCGACAAAGGAAAGGGGAAGACGCTGTCAGGGTAGACTTACCAAAAATCAGGAGTATTTGCATGAAGCTCCAAAGCTCATGAAGCTTGAGGTTGAACGAAAGGAAAAGTTAACATTGAGTCGCGACGAGAAGAAAAACGCGACATGTCGCCAACTCGGATCAGGTCACGTGATTAGACTCCACACACCTGCATGCCCTGTGGCTGGGGACCCGGTGTGGCGCTCATGCCACACACCGCTCCTGCCCTAACCTAAGCGAAAAATTCAACGATCCACACAAACCGTCCTTTCTCGCAATCTCTCGAACTTTTTACGAAGCTCGACCAAGCCGACTACTTACCATCCGCAGCATCACCACCACAGCCGCCGCCAAACAGACAAGATGGGCCGACTTCACAGCAAGGGCAAGGGCATTTCTGCCTCCGCTCTCCCCTACTCCCGCGCCGCTCCCGCGTGGTTGAAGACCACCCCCGACCAGGTCGTCGACCAGATCTGCAAGCTCGCCCGAAAGGGTGCTACCCCTTCTCAGATCGGTGTCGTCCTCCGTGACTCCCACGGCATTGCCCAGGTCAAGATTGTCACTGGTATGAAATTTCAAGGAGCGAGAATTGAGAGCGTGTTGCTGACATTGACGATAGGTAACCGAATCCTCCGAATTCTGAAGTCCAACGGTACGGTTCCCTGAAAGACGCGACGCACATTGGTGGTGGAAATATATCTCTGGAGAAAAATCTCCTCTTATGCCTCTGTACGGTCAAGACTGACAGAGAGATTAAACAGGCCTCGCCCCCGAGCTTCCCGAGGATCTGTACATGCTCATCAAGAAGGTAAAGTGATGCTGTTGAAATTTTCTGTGGCTCTGATCTGACTGTTTCAACAGGCTGTTGCTGTCCGCAAGCACCTTGAGCGCAACCGCAAGGACAAGGACTCCAAGTTCCGCCTCATTCTCATCGAGTCCCGAATCCACCGTCTTGCCCGTTACTACAAGACCGTCGGTATCCTGCCCCCCACCTGGAAGTACGAGTCCGCTACTGCCAGCACCATCGTCGCTTAAGCGGTTTAAAAAATCAATCACGACCGGCCGCCTGGATGGAGGTGATGATGGTTTCCCGGGTCACGGAGTTGGGGGACAAATGATGGAAAAACTTGCATTTAGAGCCATGATGCTTATGCGCCCTGTCTGGGAGGACCACGGCGAAGTCGAGACTGCTCAAATAGAAAGCGATTCGACCGCTGAAATGTGTATTCAATGGGGGTACTCAACCCAGTGACTGATAAACTCGAACCTGAACGCCATTTATGCCATATATATATCCCGTTCCCAAGTGATTTAAGAACTGTGACCAGACGCCTAGGTATTTAAGTAGTTCCCTCAAGTTCTTTTGACTTTTGAAGGAGGTATTCTCCCAATACACGAAGAGGGTCGTTCGGCCTAGCGATATGTTAGTTGCAGTCGCCAGAGAGGGCGCAGTACTTGCTTGTCTTTCGCCAGCTGCTTCATGCCTTCAAGCAAGACTCCAGTAACCTTGGTGTTCAGATATTGCCGAGTTGAATCTCCATGCGGGGGCGCCTCGGCGGGGATGTTGAAACCTGGATCTGGATGCGCAGAGGCGGCTCTAGATCCTTGCGCTGGAGTTCCGGTTCTGGCAGGTAGAGGGCTGGGCGCATGGGCGACGGGGGCTGGTGAGGACTTCATTTTCGCGTCTATCAGCAAGGTTGATCTCTTGAGGAGCGCAGTACCAACAGCGGAGTTGGAGGGGAATAAGGGAGGTGTCGTGAGGGTGAATGGACGGTGTCGAACAAACATGTAGTCCTTCGAGTCGCAACTGCAGTGAAATTCTAGCACTGAGAGAAGCAAAGACTTACAGCAGGTTGATCGGCTGGCGCATCAGACATGACAATATCCTTCTGCAGAGCTTCTGCTTGCACAGCATGCGCGGGGAGCCCATTGGTAGCGCCCGAGTCCAACGAGGCTGCGACCTGAGGAACTTCGGTGGTTGTTTCGGGTTTTTGAGCTTCTTCGGCCATCTTGAATAGTTCCGCCAGGTCGTAAGTGCCTTCCTTTGCTTGATTCGAAGTGAGAGGAACTCCTGAGTAGACGGGAGAGTGCGATGGCTGATGAGCGAAGGTTGAATCGCGCCGGTTGATTGTCGGGCACCCAGGGCGCCAGGGGGCTTTGAGAGGAAGGCACGGTGTCAGGTGACTTCGTGTTTGATCGTCTTGCCAGGTGACGTGTCTGCCTTGGTCTCTCGCGTCCATCGACTTCAAAGCATCGGCAATTCATACCAAAAGCTACATTTACGTCTCTAATCTTGAGATCTCTAAATGTAAAGCATGGATGCATTTGTGACGAGGTTGCCAAGGCCTCAGAGCGAGCTTAGCACTCCTGCTCGTCCCACCCCTTTAAACGAACCAGATCAAGACAGACCTTCAAAGCGAGCAAAAAGAGGAATCGCAGATTCAGACTCAGATCAATCTCATCATTCTCAAGACGAAATCCTTTCAAGAAAAAGGTCTACCAGCAAGGACCCTGCCAAGGACAAAGATCAAGATGTTGACGGCCCGCGGCCCACTG
The DNA here is from genome assembly GCF_050370095.1 of Fusarium phalaenopsidis. Taxonomy (NCBI): domain Eukaryota; kingdom Fungi; phylum Ascomycota; class Sordariomycetes; order Hypocreales; family Nectriaceae; genus Fusarium; species Fusarium phalaenopsidis. The sequence continues at coordinate 2,950,330 of NW_028145404.1, forward strand.
ACTTCGAGAATGCGATGGCACCCACCGACGGGGGAACAAAGGCCATCGAGGAGTATGAGGCGATCAAGTCATCACAAGCAAGTGCTGAAGATGAAGGCACCACGGAGAAAGCACAACCTCTGTGGGTCAAGGGTAGAAGCTCCATCTATTTGGATGCTTTCAACCTTGCCCTAGACACCGTTTTAGAAGAGGAGTCTCATCTTTTTGATGACAAGGAAAATGAGGTCTTCAGACAATGGCGAGCTCTGGACTATGAAGCTCAATATCTGTGCGTTCACTTCTTGCTGAGGGCCCTGGGCATTCACTTACCATGCTCAGCTATGTTAGACTGTTTCTGAGAAAGACGGCGTGGTGGCATCGTCATAGTCGTCTTGGCTATCACAACGATATCTCTGACCTTGAAGCTGCGATAGATGTTCTACAGTCGTCTCGCACACTACCGACTGGTACCGCTCCTTCCACAAACAGCGCCGAGGGCATTGAGCTTGAAGAGTCAGGGCTTGGCGAGTCCTTCACTTTTGCAGATACATCCGAAGATCACATCAAGTCTGTGGAAGAGGCTGCCACTCTACTAAGTCTTGATGAGTTGAAGGCTCTGGCGAAAGAGGCCAAGTTCCAAGGGCGCACAAAAACAGAACTCATTCGTTCTCTTGTGCGGATGAGCCATCAGCAAACTGGGCTGATGTCCCTGGGCCTTAGTAGGCACAACAGCCGTGATTCGATAACCTCTGAAGATCAAGAGAACAAGGATCCAAAAGTGATGACCAAAACGAAATTGCGACGAGAAGACTCGAATCGCGACCAACACTTCTTGGCAAAGATTCTCGCCATTTTGGGCCCCTGCGTTCGATTATCACCGCCAGTGTTTAAGCTGTTTGAGCGTGTCCATCTAGTCTTTTACAGGTCAACCGAATGGACAGAGAAGTCTCTCACAACCATTATTCTTGCCAAGATTGCACGGCGTCATTACCCAGAGTACATCGTTTGTCGAAGCTCGACAATATTTGCATCGCGGATGCATCTACTGGAGTATGAAAGCGGAATTCGCCTAGAAGCCGAAGTCGACAGCATCATGGAATTCAACGGACCACCTGGGGAAGAGGGTCACAAGAAGATACTTGGAATATTTGAAAAGATCTACCCTCGGTGGAAGGCCCTGGTCGAAGAGGAACGACAAAAAGAGCAGACCGTATACGATATGGGCGAGGGGGCTTACTTGAGACGGTTCACGCCAGGTCACTCCTACACAAGGATCGTTCACAAAGCCGCCCCCATCTTTGGGAAACTCAAGGATCATCTCAGGGAACATGAACTACTCAGTGAGCTTCTCGACCAACGGCTGTTCCAAATGGCCAGGCGAGGTGGGTGGTATCAGCGCAAAGCCCTGTTGGAAGAGCATTACATGCCCACACTGGACCCAAAGCCCACGACCACAGATGCCGAGCAACAAAAGAAGCACTGGAAAAGAATTGCAGTGGCCACTTGCGAGGCTGGGCTACAAGACCCAGACTGTCATCTGATATTCCATTACGACCTTCAAAAACGGCTGGTCAAGCTGGAGAAGAAGCTACGGATTCCCCGTCGATTACAGCACGACTTTGGTCATGTCCACCTTGAGAAGCCTGTGGAGCATACTGTTGAAGGAGTTCAGCTCAAAAGGGATGTCCCTACCAAGGTCGGTCGTCAGACCGTCTGGCTTGACGAGCTTGACTCCCAAGAAGAGTGCAGCGTCGAGGAGATGTGCTTGAGTCATTACCGGGCGCAGGGTTGGAAGGGATATCACGCCGAGGGTGGCATCATCCGCACCCTCTTTGCGTATCTCTTTTACGACATCATATTCCTCTACATCCCCAATGTATTTCAGACAGCATACCAGATGTGCCCTCTGGACCTGCACACGGATGCTTTCTACCCAGCCAGGGCATCAGAGATCAACCACAGACTGGTTGAAATCACCAATGGAGAAGGGCCACGGCTCCTTCGCCAAGTCTGGGAGAGGGAGAGCGAGAAGAGGACGAGCGTGGTGGGTCTCAATTGGGACTTTGACATTGAAGACCTCGTGGAGCTGGTGGAATGCTTCGAGGGCAGTGCTCTCGCAGCCGTGTGCAAGGTCATGGCTCAAGAGTACCGGCAGAGGGGTGGTGGTATCCCCGACCTGATTCTCTGGCGGACCAGAGACACAACGGGGAACGGCGGCGACGGGCCGGCAAAGTCAAAAGGAGAAGTCATGTTCTCAGAGGTCAAGAGCGCCAACGACAGGTTGAGCGATACTCAACGGCTCTGGATCCATGTGCTCACGGGGGCAGGGGTCAAGGTTGCGCTCTGCAACGCCGTGGCAAAAGAGGCGAGGGAGGTGGATTAATTCCGATCCCAGGACTCTTGCATACAGTACCTACATACATACAGGGCTTACAAACGCGAAGGATGGTTTGGTGATCTCGCATCACATATAGAGAACAGTTGCGAGGGTTCGAGGTAACGGACGGCCCTGCAATTCCACCGTGCATTCGCGTCCACTCGAGCTACGGGGGTCAACTCAATCTTGGACTAAAAGAAGCTATATCGGGATACGAAAAACCAGGCCGTCTACAAGGTTGCAGATGTCCAAGGCTGACTTCTCGAGCCGACAAGGAGGCAAGAGCCAAAATTAGCAACGGCCGAAGCGGTTTGGAAACGAGTCCACGAGCCATGTTCCACCCAGCAGCCTGGTTGCAACGGTCTCAAACCCGTTTCTAATCTCAGTCTCAGGGCTAAGGAGGCCCTCGTCAGTTTCAGATAGGCGGGAGGCGTTGGCGTGGAAAGCTCGTCTGGTGGTAGCCAATGGAAGCGGTGGAAGGGGGGGCGTCGGAGACGGTGTGATGCGCAGGGTTATCACATCACCACATGCGCATCTCGTCACTGGCGCCCTCTGCCGGTTGGACGCAGTGGTTGGTGATGTGGGCGGTCTCCAGCCTCTGAAGGGGGGCAGAGAGGTCACACACACAGACGCACGCACACTGAAAATGCCACGAGAGAGCGGGAGAGGGAGAGCAACAGAGCACGCGGGGTACCTAGCCTGGAAGACAGTGCTACCACTCGGGCCCGTGCCGTGGGTGACGGGCCATGATGTTCCAGAGCCACGGGCAGCATCGATGTGACGATCGAGAGAGATAATCGACCGGGACAAGACGATGAACAGGCCACGCCAAGTGGTGGACAAGATGACAACCGCGACATGTCTTTGATGTGGCACAATGGCCAACCAGGTCTTGACAAGGCGGATGGATATTCACTCAAAGAGTCAAGATTCACGTCCTGCTCACCTGGGTGACAGAGTTGAATGGAAACAGCCTAGCATGGAGGTTAGCGCGCTGCATCCTCTTGCAGTAGCTGGGTAGCATGCGCGAAACGAAGCGAGGAGACTGGAAACGAGGGAGCGAGAGGGACCACCTGAAGCCGACACGACACGACACGACAGTCTCTGTCTTTCAGAGACAGACAAGAGGCATAGACAGAGAAACGACGCTTCTGCATCTGCCCCAAATGCTCACAATCGTCGACCCACAGACCCGGGCGCTTAGCACGCCGCCAATCACGCAGCTCCCGGCCCTGTGGTGGGTGATGAGCTCGCCCGCAGCAGCCAATGGCACGCTCCGCCCGCCTCCTGGCGCCCTCTGCCCGGCGCTTACAGGCAGGCCAGGCCAGGGCAGTTTCTGGGGTCCCGCCGGACCAGGGTGCTGGGTCGCGCCGTCGACGGAGAGGCAGTCGCACGCCGCTTTTACAGGAGGGAAACATCCATTCGACTGGGTTGGGCTGGGGGGACATGGCGCCGGCGTCCGGGCTAGTCAAGGGGGGTGCCGGCAGAGTGGAAACGACGATTTGGAAGGATTTCTGAGGCCCTGGGGGCTGGAAGAGAATCTCTCTGAGAAGCAGAGTGATCCATCCATGGGGGATATGCAAGAGACAGAGAGAGCAAGGACGATGGAAAATCTACCTTGCAGTTGACACTTGTGCTCTCTTCTGCCTTGCCTACGAATCCCGTTTAATGCGGCCCAAAATCCGACCCCTGTGGGCCTCTGTTCATCACCATCAAAGCACGCACGCACCTAAGAAGCAAAGAGAAGAAGAAAAAATTAGGAAAAGGTCCGTTCTCGCTCTCTGCCATGAGTTTGACAGGTCCCTCTTTGTCCCCATTAGTTCTTCTCCAGGGGGGGCATGAACAAACCCGGACAAAGAAAAGGGCAAGTCATAATCCAATCTCGAGTAAATCCAGATTCATTCATCTCGGCCCAACGTTCCCCAGTATAATCAAGTCATTCTATTATACAGGGAACCAGCATGACAAGATATCAAATAAAATAAGAATAAAATCAAAACGAGCCTTAGGCGGGGCTTGGAGCGGGATATTACTACTAATAGCAGTGGAGAGACGGTCACGAAGAAATGGCCTCCTCCCTGCACATCCTAGATTCGCGATGCAAAAGAGGATATTCCCGTTGATGAGCGGCCTATTCTCGAGGCCATGGTAGATCTGTAAACAAACAAGCCACTTCCATTATGGCAAAATAAACAAAAGCTTAAGAGATGCATTGCTTGGCACAACACTCGACATCACATCAATCTGGTCGGTGAGAACCCATCTCTCAGATGACAATGCACCGACTAGTCAGTCGGTTATCCTCACCAACACCACACAAGTCAGAGCACACGCCAAAATCGTGGTCAAAACAGCCCATGGCTTTGTTAATTTGCGGACAAACACGTTACCGAGAGCTAATTTCGTGTGCCCGAGACACGGGCCACCAACCCTCAAGCCTTCTTCCCTCTCCTCTTTCGCCCACTCCCATCTTATCACATCCATGCCCGCGCCTGCTATCGAGGCTGTTGGGTCCCACCTCGCTCGCTGCCTTGCCTTGTGCCCTCTGTCCTGGCCATTCCCAGTCCTTCCTTGCCTGATCCCAACCAACTCCCCCGCGCCGAACCCTTTCACATGTCGTGGTATCGAACCTCTCAGTATAAGCCATTACCCCCAGGGAAAGGCCATATCCAAGATGGTCATAAAAATAAAAAGGACGTAAAAACGCCGTCAAACTCCTCCAGCCGTGCCTCCAGTGTAATTCCAATAGGTGTGTCTCGTAACCAATTCGACTCCTCCAAAACGCGTGCCGGAATAAATGTCAAAGCAGGGAGTGGTGGTGAAGTGAAATTGCGCCCATCCATGCCCGTGGCGTCAATGCCGGGAGCCTCATAGTCATATGCTGGCTCCTGCAGGTACCCCAGGCCTATTCCATGTCTCACCCTCTCTTCGCGTCTTCGTTTTCGGTATGGCCCTTGTGATGCATGTCTAAACAAATGAAATTTCGTGATATTCGAAGGATCGTCAAGTTTGTGGGTTGAGTGGGCATATAAATGCTCTTGGTCGTCGGTATGATGAGTGAAAAGTGATGTTGCCATTGTTGCCGACTCATTCAATCTTGCGTCGCTTTCCCTTTGGCGCAGGAGCCATTCTCGGTGTGTAAGTGACGGTTCTTGTCACAACCTCCCGAATGTGGCGTACGCTGGTTCGTGAAGACTTCTTCTTCTCGGCGAACCGGGCCTTGAGGGCGGCGTCCCAGTCGAATACTGAGTGAACTGGTCTGGCACTGAAGGGTGAGCGAGGGGTGGACACGCTCAAGGGCGAGTCCAAGTTAGCCACGCTAGGGCTGGGGGGCAGCTTAAGGCTGGGAAAGGTAGCAGGCCCTGTAGGAGGGGCAGACATAGGAGCAGTGTAGGTGAATGGGCTGGGAGGCACCATCGGTGCCGTGGCCGGAGGGGAAGGACGGGTTGAGGTCTTGGAGCTGGTGCTGGAAGCCGATGATGGCGGAGTGGTGTTGCACTTGCTGGAGGCGTCGGTTTCCTCACTGGTTGCCGAGTCCGGGATAGAGTCGGGAGTGGTTTCACCAGAGCTCGGAGCTGGTGAGTTGAGAGCCATAGCCTTGGTGAGGAAGTCGGTATAGGCTGAAGGCGGGCTGATGGGCGTCTTGATGAAGTCCGGGTCAGGCTTGAAGTTGAACGAGATGGCCGAGATAGGAGTTGCCGAAGTGATCTCGGAGGGAAAGGTAGCGGTGACGGGGGTGGTGAGCTTCCCCAACTTGGGCTTGGCGGTAGGCATGATGATGATGTTTGAGCTGAATGTACTGTCGAGACAAGGCGGTTGAAGTCGATCAAGCTGAGTCGGGAGTTTACTGTAGGCAGGGTGCGTCGAGGTAGATGAACCAACAGCCAACCCCAGGTAATAAGAATGCAGGCAGATGGGAGCAGCGAGCGAACAGACTGACTGAGGAAGAGGTGGAAGCAAAAGTGTGGGAGATGGCAGCACCAGGCGATTATAAGGAAACGAAGGGCTGCGTCAAGTATTTGGCGCCGGGAGGAACAAAGTGAAAGAGGTGGGCGCTTGAAGGGGGTGTGAAGAAGTTGGAACAAGGTGGAGCTATGACGGATATGGAGGAGAGAGGGTGAGAGTGGAGGGGTAGGGGGAGTGTGTTGATCGACCCTTGCCAGATGGGTGGATTGGATGGAGGGATGGATGGGGACGACGTGCTCCGTACAATGCGGGATGGGCACAGCACAGCACAGCACAGCAGGACTATACAGGATACAGCCCAGATGGAGCCGGCGCGTGTGGGAGACACGGCCAGGGAGCAGCAGAGGACATGGAAGCTGACCAGCAGCACCAGCAACAGGCGCGTACGGAGGTGCAGAACCTGGCCAGACAGGGCAGACAGGGCGGCAACTGCACGAGAAACGACAACGCGAGCTGGGGAGGGGCGGGTCTAGCATCCATCCATCGCCAGAAAGATGCGCTGCGACTGCTGCTGCTGCTTCTGCTGCGTTGAGCCCAGTCCAGTTCAGTCTGCGCTGCAAGCGTGCAATGCGAGGATGTGACTGCGTCCATGGTAGGCTCCATGCCCTGCGCGGGACAAATTCTAGCGGGTGAGGACGGATGATGCAGTATGCTCGGGCATGTCACTTTGTCTCTTTCTCTTCCTGCCAGCCGCCAATGGGTGGGTGGATGGCGCTCTGTGTTGGTGATGGGGAAGCTGTCTGGCTATGCTGGCACAGCGTCTCTCCAGAGTTGGCCTTTGACCCGGATGACTGCCAGCCAACGCCTGTGTTTAGATTGTGACAGACTGCCTTGTAAACTTGCCTCTCTCGAGAAAGCCCATCGCGTCCTGCTGGTATGAACGTGTTGGTCGGCGGCTCAACTGCTCAGCTTCAGCGGGCCGTGGTTGGTGGTGGCACAGGCGCTGTGATGGCTGTAAGTTGGAAGGGCCCAATCGTTAATTGGGATTGGGCGACTCTGGCGGCGGGTCAGGAGCCATAGCAAGAGGCGCGTTAAAAGCGGCGGCACCGACCTACGCCTACTCGAGAATAGGAGGTACCCAAGCAACGAGCGACTAGCAGGGGGGCGGGAGGCTTGATGATTCGACAGGGCAGGGGGCGATCGAATGCCTGGTCTCTTGCTTTTTTTATTCTCGAAAGCCCCCTTGAGCAGCCCTTGAACAGTGGCCCGTCATCCTTGCACTGGCCTGGATCCCCTCGAGCTGTTTGGCTGCTGGGGCCGTTGCTGGCGCCGGGGATGGGTTTCCTGGCCCAGATGGTCGGTGAGGAATGTGATTCGACCAGCGAGGCCTGGGGAGCACTTGGGGAAGACGCCATGTCGGGCGGCTTTTCGGCTTTTTGGTAATGGTTTGGCTTGCGAGGAGGCAAACTGCCGAGCGAATGGGATCTTGCCCATGGCAGATTGAGCTCTTTTGACAGCGACGAGGCCTGTCTGGTGCTGACGACTGACGACGGGTAGTGACTGCGGCTGGACTGCGGCTGACGATTGACGATTGACGTTTACGAGGATAATGGCTGTATCTGTCTGTCCTTGTGAACTGCATCTTGTGATGCCATTGATGGATGGAGGAGCAGGGGTGGTTGCAAGACGGAGGATGAGCAGTGTCTTGGAAGAGATGCGAGTCCACTATTGGCTCCTGCCGCAACTTCTTTCACCCTTGAATTTGGAAGGAGTTACGAACTGATGACGGATGGCTCCTGCTTGGTTGGTACACGATGAATATCTGCAAGACACCAGGTGAAGCACCTTCCTACCTAAGGTGACCTATTTGGAAGACCTTTCTCATGGGACCCATCTCTAGGAACGTTGAATGCTCGTTGTGGCCACTCCCTTTCCATTAATAGATCTCGTTGAATGATGTCTGCCAATGGTTGAAAAGACTCGGCTGGTTTACAATACAGCTTCAGGTTCAAGTGACCGACCAGATGGATCCGGGGTCGGGTCGCTTCAACTTGGGACGATGTCTGCGAGACCACGCGCGCGCAAAACTCCAGTTGCTGTCTAGATCTAGTCCAAGTTGCGGCGGCCATGAGCGTCAACCAGAATCCGCCGTGGGATGGGCGTTTAAAGAGCTGACCACACCGGCGGCATGCGAGACGGGTATTGTGGTCTGGGGCATCTGGCCAGCTTTAAAGAAGCGCGCGTCAATGCGAGGCATCCTTTGCTGCAGCGACAACCAGTTTCCAATTCTTAGCTAGTGAGGCCAAAGGCCGCCCATCAAAGACCACGAAACATTTATGGTTAACCAGTCAACGGCCGATTGACACCTATCATTGGCGCTACACCTCGTGGTTTGCGAGAACGGTTGAAGATCTAGGGCACTCTACAGCGAGGCGCCGATGCGAAAAAACACGGTCTCGGACACGGCCTTGGGCACGCGAGGTTTGTGTTATTTTAAGGTACGGAGCGAACGGGGCTTTGCATATGATGGAGTTTCAGGCGCGAACAAGCGGATGAAACGAGACTTGGCCGGTCTTCCTGAAACAGCTCCAAATCACCCGGAAATAATTCATCTAGTCATGGGCGGCAGATTGCAACAACATACTCGCGACCATACGTCAAGAGTCTTTTTGTGTTTTGTGAGTGCCTGTCTCAATTCATGGTTGGTCCTATGTCCAATATCGATTATTGGGCTGGCCGCCTATGGCAACTACGGCTGTGGCACTTCGGCCTGCAAGGGCGTCTATTGACAAACACCGTGAATTCTGGCCCTGTCGTTCGGCTGACAACCCTGGTCTAACATGTTGTCACGATGTTGTGCTTGGATGTGAGTGAGCCGTGAAGACATCACTGCTGCCTGGCAGGTTCAAGACCTCCCCTGTTCATGGAGTCTGCATATCCATATATCGGCGACTACTCGATTGAGAAATATTGTCTGGACGATATTCTCGCCGGGTGGGCAAGTCAGCGAGTCCCTAGGCAGGCACTGCTGGAAATACCCTTTAACTTGGGTACTTTGGTGTTAGTCCAGGGTAAGAATCCAACCTGAACCTCACTGTTGGATTGCTCCTCTGCGAGCCCAACTTATCAGTGTTGGTCGCTGTTCATGTATACGGATTTGGCATTGAATATATCTGCCGTGGAAATGTGCCGATCTCCTTTCGATCTCTTATTATGACAAGATAGAATGTTCCGGACTGCCCGAAACCGTCACTCATGTTTAGACCATAATAGAAACATGCACCAACATTGTCCGTACGTAGTATCTCAGACTGCAAAATCACCTCCCTGCCAAGAACAATACCACCTCAAACATGCATTGACATATCGAAAAATATCGACAGAGCCGAGAGGGTACCGCAAGACAACAGCCATTCTCGGGAGGAAGCGTACTCGCGTGGAGTACGTACATGCGTCATCCAGGGGTGGAGTCCAGCCACTCTCGGCCAACGCAGACCGACAGGTGTCAGCCACTGTCAGCCAACATCTGGAATGACTATCATGACAAAGGCAGCACGAAACAGGGGAGATAAAAGGAGGAAAGAAGGGGCAAGGCTATTGAGTAAGGAAAAGGGGCAATATGTGTAAGTGAATTAATAACAATTTGCTCAGCTCTCTGTTCAGAAACAAACGTCTGAGTAATTGACCGCCAGCTGTCGCGCTCTTTCATTGGTGTGGCTTAGCCGGTACACGGGTGGCACTTTGCTGCTGCCCACCAGAAACAAACCATCGAATGCATGACCCCACCGACCTCGCCCTCCAGCTTCCAGTCCCGTCCAGTTCAGAGTCCACCCGTCCCGTCGTCGCCCTCTTCGGCTCCTCTGCCTGGCCTGGAAATCGCTGGCGCGCTGGCATGATGACCTGAACATCCATGACTGACACTGAGACTGAGCTTTTTCCCGCCTGTTGCCTTGCCTTGCCTAGGTTGTGTATCGCGCCTTCCGATCCATCCCCCCACACACCGTACCCGCCCAACCCGCAATCGCCGTGCGCCTTGTCTGTGTCCGTGTGTGAATGAGAGTGACTTCTGATCTCATCATCAGAAACCCGGCAAACCACGTTTTTCTCTCCCACTCTCAATCCTCTCTTCCCGTCCCATTCAGCTCGCCAGCCTAGAGTGTGTCACGCCATCCTCTCACTCGTCGACTCGACTCGACTCGCAGCCTCGACTCCCGCGTGACTAACGGACTGACAGCCAAAGTAAGCACCTTGGCTTGCCGTGCCTCGCGACGCTTTCCACGTTGGACTCTTGGGTCTCTTTTCTGCCTATCCCCGATCCCACGGCCCCGACCCGACACCGTCATAGTCATAGTCATACCTGCCCAGGCACCCCTCTTGGCCTCAGATCCCTTCTCTGACTCGGTCTACCGTCACGACTACAGCACCTCCCTAGGTAGCTTTAGTCACCCGGCTGCAAACGCCAACGCCACCTCTGAAATCTGCGCCCTCGTTCTCATCCTCCGACGACCCTTCTTTGCCTACCTACCCATCCCAAACCCTTTCCTTTAAAAACCGCCACGATTCCCCCCACCACGAGGAAGCGGAAGGCTGCTGAGGCGACGATTACCTCTGCCAACAGAGACGAAACACCCAACAAGAGAATCATCGCCTCAGCCGCCGTGTCGGACAACCACGCCCTGCCCCCGACCCCGGTCACCACGGCCAGCAACCCGATGGATTCGGACGAGGAGTACATGTCGGCTCTTTCGAGCGACGACGAGTTGATGCAGGACGACAGTGGGGACGAGATGTCGGCTGGTGACGGTAACCTTTCCCTTCTAAACAACCACCTTTGCCTTGCTCGTTGCTGATAAAGATTCGATTTAATAGACTTCGATGATGAAGAGTTTGATGAGCCCGATCCCGACTTTGGTTTGGCCAAGGATCTCGATAAGAAGAGACAGGCCGCCCACGTCGTATCCTACAAAGTCTACGAGCCGACCGATATTCAACGCCAACAAGATGACATGATCAACGAGGTCAACATGATTCTAGACATGCAAAAAGAAGACGCGGCCATCCTGCTCCGTTATTTCCGATGGAACAAGGAGCGTCTGCTTGAAGATTACATGGACCGCCCTGAAAAGGTCCTGGAGGCTGCCGGTCTGGGTAACAGCTCGGCGGCGCAACCACAGCTGGAGGTCATCCCCGGCTTTATGTGTGACATCTGCTGCGAGGACGAAGACGGTCTCGAGTCGTTTGCCATGAAGTGTGGTCACCGGTACTGCGTAGAGTGCTACCGCCACTACCTGACCCAGAAGATCAAGGAGGAGGGTGAGGCTGCTAGAATCCAGTGTCCCTCAGACGGCTGCGGTCGTATCCTCGACTCGGCCTCGCTCGACGTGCTTGTGACGCAAGAGCTGTCGGGTCGCTACCAGGAGCTTCTCAACCGGACATACGTCGAAGACAAGGACAATTTTAAGTGGTGTCCTGCCCCTGACTGTCCCAACGCCCTCGAGTGTGGCGTCAAGAAGAAGGATCTCGACAGGATTGTCCCCACGGTCGAGTGCCGCTGCGGCTACAGGTTCTGCTTCGGCTGTCCCAACCCGGATCACCAGCCTGCTCCTTGCGAGCTGGTGAAGAAATGGCTCAAGAAATGTGCCGATGACTCGGAAACGGCGAATTGGATATCGGCCAACACAAAAGAGTGTCCCAAGTGTAATTCGACTATCGAGAAGAACGGAGGCTGCAACCACATGACCTGCCGGAAGTGCAAGTACGAGTTTTGTTGGATGTGCATGGGGCTCTGGTCTGAGCACGGCACCAGTTGGTACAACTGCAACCGGTACGAGGAGAAGAGCGGTGCCGAAGCACGAGATGCGCAAGCAAAGTCGCGAACGTCTCTTGAGCGCTATCTCCACTACTACAACCGCTATGCCAACCACGAGCAATCGGCCAAGCTGGATAAGGATATTGCCCAAAAGACAGAAAAGAAGATGGTGCAGCTTCAGACCGCCTCGGGCATGTCCTGGATCGAGGTTCAGTACCTTAACTCGGCGTCCCAGGCCCTCCAGACCTGCCGACAGACCCTCAAGTGGACCTACGCTTTTGCCTTCTACCTGGCCAGAAACAACCTCACTGAGATTTTTGAGGACAACCAGAAGGATCTGGAAATGGCTGTGGAAGATCTATCCGAGATGTTTGAGAAGCCTATTCAAGAATTGTCCGACCCTAAGCTGAAGGTGGACATCATGGATAAGACCTCGTACTGTAACAAGAGGCGTGTGATTCTCCTCGCCGACACCGCCGAGAACTTGGCCAAAGGTATGTGCGACCCTTTAAAATCTATGTATTGTTTGTGACAGCATGATTGACTGACCTTTCAACAGGTGAATGGGTTTTCAACTCGGACCTCGTGGCCAACACGACTGCTGGGCCCGCCCCCCGTCGCTAAAGCCGGAGGCATCACCATGGGGAACGCTCCAAAACTCTGCATCATAACAGCGTCCACTGCCTCCAATCAACCAACACTTGGTTGGACAGTGTTTTAACCACTGCCGTATTCTGGCCACTCGCTGGATAGGCAAGCATACGGTTGAGACGAGACACCTTGACCTTGCACGAGAAGTTGATATCAGTGCAACAACTATAGACGGCGATATTGCTGTACAGCGACATTCTTAACCAGCCCACAACTGCCACCGTGGTACATGGCTCCTCAGCCTCATTGCCACCTTTCAACACAAATTTGTCTTTACCACCTGTTTTGCAACCCCCCTTTTCTTTGTTGTCCGTCATCAGTCATTCTTACCCATCATGAGAACTAGACGAGGCACGAGGCGTGGGTTTTTTTAGGCGTTGGGCCCACCATAGCTGGAGGCGTTGGCGCGAAGAAGGCGATGATGATGAATGGCTTGGTTGTCCTCTGCAGAGGATGTGGATGGATGATGGAATGGGATGGGATGGGAGGTCTGGGTCTTGGTTCATACATAGATTTGTTACGACATGTTTCTGCAACGCAGTCATCGACATGGATCACGAGGTTTATTCAGCGAGTACGTAAAGAAACACATCACATTTACAACTACAGCAAGACAGCTACTTTTTTTCCTTGACAAGAGCGATTGTCTGACTTAACTGCGAGGCTTTTGTGCTTGCTACCCATTTGTTCACTCCTTGGAAACATCTGAATGACTGCGAATTGGGTATTATTGTAAAACCCCTGGGCAAAACTTGGTGCCAAAAAACGCCTATCTGATATTCTGTCTCCTACACCGACAATGTTCCATTGTGTCTCTCAATACGCACGAGTTTCCACAAGACGCTAACTCCGACCACATGTTTTATGTACCTACAGAACGGCAAGCAATGGGATGCGTTCTGACGGCCAGCAGCTGCAGTACAAGAAATAAAAAAAAAGCAAAGTAAGAAAAAAGTTGGAGGAATGCCGTGTCGATTAATTCAAGTTTCGCTTCAACGGCCCCAAGTGGGGGTGTATGAGAGGGAGTTGGCGACGCTCTATGCAAATGCGAAGCGGGAGAGGTTGAGCTTCTTCGGAGGTGCAAGCTCGACTTCGTCATCGTCCTCATCCTCATCGTCACTATCGGGGATGATCTGGTCCTCACTGCCTCGGTTCAATTGCTCCACCTCCTTCAGGTTGACCTTGGGGAGGGGAACGAATGCTGGGTTCACAGGAACGCCCGAGAGGAACTGCCTGTCAAGGCTGTTGCGTGGCTTGGGTAGCTTGGGAGACATGGGACCGCTGAGGGCGCGAGCACCAAGCCGCTGCAGCGGCGTCATTCGAGAAGCGGCAGTCGAAGGCGCGGTTGAGGGAGTGGATGCCGCACTGAAGACCGAGGAGCGTCGCGAAGCATCCGAAGCAGGGGTTTCAGTTGGTTTCGAGTATGAGAACTGGCGGAGATTGGGTCGAGAGGGAGTCTCGGAAGGCTTTGAGAGAGGCGCGGTTGATCGAGGAGGAGGCATAGGATCCTCAAAAGATGACATTGGTGTCTGTTCATGTTTGAAGGATGCCTGACTCTCACTGTCGGCCTTGGTAGTGAAACTGTCGCTCGTGGTGGTGGTTTCCTGGCTCTCCCTCTCCTCAAAGACTGAAATGGACTTTCTTGACTTGTCGGCAGGTTTCCAGCCTTCAAAGTCAGGAAGAGCCATAAGCGCCTCATCAAGAGAGTCGTCTGACAGCAAGTATGCATCGCTCTTGGCCCTTCTCGGGCTTCTTCGTAGCTTTGGAGCTGAAAAGAACCTGCTCCTCTCCGGTGGAGAATCGATGGGCTCGGCTTCGTTGTCATCACACAGACGGGCCTTCTTGGGTGGCCTGCTCATAGGATCGGTCGAGGGGGCCGCGGATGAGCTGGACGTCGTACCCACAGAAGACGTACGTCTTGTGGTGGGAGGGCTTCCAGCAATCCGGGCGAGCATACTGGAGATCGGCTCAGTTCGGCGGCGGTTGAGTCGTGGGGATGTTCGTGTGCGGTTGGAAGGACCTGGGGCCGTGGGTCGAGTTGCTTCATCAAGATAGGGCCTGGGCAGAGGGAACACCCGGGGAACCAATCCTCCTCCGGTAATTTGCGAAACTCGTTGAGGGTCGACTTCGAAGCAATTGGGATCCATCTCACCCATAGGTATCCGTTGGTGACCCTTGAAGTATGAGTTGATGGGTTTCATCGGCGGAGGCTCATCAACAGCACTAGAAGTTGTCTGTGAATGTCTTCTCTTGGACGGCGTCAGAGGGAGAATGATGGGCATCTTGGTGATGGGATTCATATCACCCTTGGCCACCGCTCGTGCAACTTCGGGCTCCACAAAGGCTCCAATGAAGGGCATCTCCTCGGCAGTCCGCGTACCATCCAGGTCAGTGAGGTGAACAAGCTGCTTCTTGTTGGGACAGAAGACCCATTGATGCAGGAAGGTCAATTCGGCCTGGTAGAACTGGGTCAAGTAGTTTTCCGAAATTCGCTTGCCCTGGAATTGAAGCATGCGCACTACGCGTTCAGGAGCTTTGGTCTTGCGGAGCATTCGATATGCCGTCTTCAACCCGACACTTGGGAGACCATCCAGATAGTCGCATCCGCTCAAGATAGCCATTCGTCGAAACTCAGTATCGGACCATCCCGTCAAAGAAACCTCCCGGCAGGCGCAGAAATCCTTGCGATTGATCTCGATGCAGTTTCCGTACTGGTCCAGCTTGGTCAAAAGCTTCTTGGCGCCGAACACGAGGAGATCAGAGTCGTCCGAAATGATGCCGTGGATCAGACCCTGTCGTTCGAGGTAGACGAGTTGTGCATCGGCTTCGTAGGGGGCGACAACGTAGGGAATATCGAGCTTCTTCAGCTGCTGGATAAGAGCGGATGCCATCTCGGGGGTGATATCGATGCATTTCTGAAACTCCTGAGTGGCCTGAGCAGGCTTTCCAGCTCGAAGGAGCTCCATGGCCACCTTCTTCTTGTCATCTCTCTTCTTGGCACGTGAATCCTCGGTGGCAGCTTTGCTGGGCAGATAGTCGCCGTCGAATACCATGTAGGGGGTGACACCGAAATGGCGGAGCATGCGGACACGCATCATGGCAGCATTGATGTACCTGGAGAGTCTCAATTACTTCTGTCCACATTCACTGATGTGAAAAAACTTACTTCTGTGTCGGCTTGCCCTGCCCAAGCTCTAAAGCACAACAATAGGCTGCACGATGAAGCCATCCGTACGCGTCGACACCCAAGGTTTGTCCATCATATTTCTTGAGCTCTGTTGGCTTCTGGATAGACTTGAGAAGCGGCAGAAGTCCTGTCAATAGGTCAATATCATCTGTTCAAGGTGATTGAGGAGCTATTGATATGGGCCGTACCGGTTACACCCATCTTGAAGGTCTCGTGTCAGGGTCGGTGGCGATGGCAGGCCGTCGAGCTTACACTCGCTGCCCCCGGCAGGGACTCGGGCAGCTTCAAGCCAGGCGGATTCGGAGTTGCATACGTTAACAACGGCACATTGAGGTGAGCTAAAGGACGCGTCGAAAGGTTGATTGGCACGCGATGTCGGGTCAGCAGCACGTCCGAGGCGAGGAGGAGCGTGAAGCTGGCGAGCGGGAAGACAAGCCCGGGATGAGCTAAAGGGCGAGGCAAAGACGAATGCGAGAGAGCTCAAGGCGTAGTCCGGGGTCAAAAGTTGATCAAGTCTGATGTCCAAAGGCGGTGGGGATAGGACGAAGGATGTTTTGTGTGGGAGCTGGAGGCTCGGCGGGCAGGCAGGGTACATCGGCTAAGTTCGTCTGCCCCTGCCTGGGACGCGACAGGACTGGGACAGTGGAGGACCCAACGGGACCCCCTGAAGCAGCGGCTTTAATGGGCGCGTCGATAGGCGCGCTGCCGTCGTTTTCGACCACTAAGACCGCTGGGAAAGGATTAGTTCCCGCCGCACTGGCATTTCCCCAGCAACCTGACCCCGCCATGACGATGCGACTTTTGAACGCCAAACGCGAGGGAGGTTCGTGATAGATGGCGTCTGATAGGTAGATGTTGAATCTGACAGTAAATGGATGTGATAAATTAATGGATTTCTATGTATATCTGGTTTCGGCGCGGAACACAACCCTGGAAACCCAACCGTTGCTGGTTCTAGAAGA
This sequence comes from Fusarium phalaenopsidis, assembly GCF_050370095.1. Classification (NCBI taxonomy): domain Eukaryota; kingdom Fungi; phylum Ascomycota; class Sordariomycetes; order Hypocreales; family Nectriaceae; genus Fusarium; species Fusarium phalaenopsidis. Next base: position 2,967,201 of record NW_028145404.1, read on the forward strand.
TCTTTAACCGAGACATTAATTAAGTTGAGATCCAATCTATGGCACATGGACTTGAGATCCACCAAGAATGGCAACAGCTACATGGCCTCAAGGATAGTAAAGTCAAGAACCAAAGAGACAAACCCACGTAGCCGATGCGTTATCTATGTTTATTGTTGTTGACTCACCAGCCTCCAATATCAACATAGCTGCGGCACGTACAAAACACATGTTCTTCACCTGCGGGCAGCTGCAACCAATTTAACCCCGGCATATACCCGCCACTTTACGGGCTGTACACCGACAACCTGTGGAGCACCAAAAAAGACCCCGACGAAAAAAAAATCCTTACAGGCACAGCGCAACTTATACAGGATCAAAAGAACTTTACCTGCTCGACACACCAGTCAAGATGCCTTCCACGCTCAGCAAGACCCGAAAGCAAATCTCCAAGAAGAGGAATGGAGTCGTCAATGCTCTTCACGAAAAGTCGAGAGACTCTCTACGCCTTCACAAGGCTGGTGTGAGAGATCAGCGCATTGAGAAGTTGGCTGCCGCGAGGAGCAGAAAGGAGCAGCCACTCGGTATGTGACTTGAAGCAGAAATTTTGAGATGTATTCATAACTGACTTGCCTGCAGTTGAACGTGTTGCCTTTTTCCAGCAGGCCCTGCGTGTTAAAGAGAACAAGGGTGTTCCTGAACTCGAAGAGATTCAGCGCATGATTCACTCGTAGGCTTCCAATGTTAACCTGTCATAGCACTCTCTGACTGGGTTTCTAGATATGTTCATCAGCATGATGAGGAATACAACGCTGTCAAGAAGACTCGTCGCCCTGGTCGACCTGCCAGTGCCAGGGAGGACCTTCTCAAGGCCAAGATTTCCACTCTCGAGGACGAGTACAAGGGCGGATTTGGTAAGCTCCCTCGTTTACATTAGTCGTGGCAATGCTAACGACATATATAGTGCTACCCGATCTTCTAGATGCCGACACTGTCAACTCCCTCCATCTTTGGGAAGGCTCTTGGTCGTATCTCCCCCAGTTGAAATGGGCCAAGGTCAACAAGGAAGGCCAGGTTCGCCCGACCGCCTTTCCTACTGGCAGCACCAACTGAAGACCTGATTATCGGGAGCTTTAAAACGACAAGAAACGTCGGTGTCACAGATACTGACTACCCCTGAGTCTCAAGATCTCTGAAGGGCCCTTTATGGGATCTGGACTGACTCAACTACCAAAAAATCACTACCTCAGACCACCAAAGCAATTGAGGTCCGAGAACGATACCCCGAGTCTTGGTCTGAGTGATCTTGACTCATCTTGTCCAACTTTTTTGATGTTGCCCGCAATTGGCAGATACGCCCAAGTCCTTCACGATAGACCTGCCCAGGTTTCATGCCAGCTTCAAAACCAGACACACTGAGCTGTTTGAGACGGGTATCAACTGCCTGGCGTCCGGCATGTTTGACAGGCGACAACTCAGGCAAGTTGAGGGACCTGGCGGACCTGGACGGGCCTCTTGTCAGATGTCTCACTTCTGGTCCTGGTTTAACCAAGCTTGATATTTAATCTTGAGCAGCTATGGGGTTTCCAATTGCTGGGTTTATACTGGAGCACCTTGTGCTGGACGTTGGGATACACAGACACATGCACATGAATTGATGAGATAGACACGTGGGAACACAGCGAGAAGCGAATTGGTGAATAAAAGCACTTTACCCTCTCCATATTCAAACTCTAGACTCGAATTAGCAGCTTTTGCAGCCAAAACCCCAGTCAAAAAGAAAGCACCAGTCAAAACTCAGCGAGTCGCAGAGGAAAGAGAGCCACGTGATCGCCACGACCCCGCAGTGGCCCGGAAGATCCCTCCAGTCTGAACCCGGCAAATTGTTAGCGGGCGAGTCGTCCCGTGTTGGTGCCAAAAAAAATTCAGAGGGTGGAGAAGGAAGCTTGAAGCATTTCGCATCTCATTCTTGTACAACAAAAAAAAAAAAATCAACATCAGGTCATTCTAATTCTCCTCCCCCCCTCAACACCAATTACTCCTTTTTTTTCTCTTCCTCTTTTTTTAATACCCAGTCACAATGTTCTCCGCTCGATTCGTCGCTAGGTCGGCGCCCCGCGTCGTCGCCCGCCTCTCTGGCGCCGCCCTCCGACAGACTACCCGCCCCAGCACCTTTGTCAAGGCTTCCTCTCTGCGACCTGCCGCCTCTGCTTTCTCTACCACCGTCTTCCGGAGGGCTGCTGCTTCCGAGACTGACGGCGAGCTCTCGGCCAAGCTTGAGAGCGAGATCCAGATCGAGGAGGACATGAAGGCCAACGAGCAGGACCCCGCCAGCATCAAGGACTTCCTCAACAACAGCGCCTTTGAGCTCATCGACACCCCCGGACAGGAGGTTGTCAAGCTCGTCCGCAACTTTGGCGAGGAGAAGTGAGTCTCTGCAGAACCAATTGACTCTTATGGTACTAACATGTCTCAAGGATCACCGTCAGCTTCTCCATCGCCGACATCACCAACTACGACCCCTACGCCGAGGAGAACGCCCTCGAGGAGGAGGGCCTCGAGGAGGACCCCAGCCACCAGCGTAGCGCCCAGTCCAGCGGCCGCGCCAACGAGGAGATTGACGAGGAGCTCGAGGACGACCTGGAGGACGAGGCCGCCGCCCCCATCAACCTGTCCATCGTGATCGAGAAGCCCGGCAAGACCGAGGGCGCCCTCAACATCGATGCCACCGCCCAGGACGGCAACGTCGTCGTCGAGAACCTCTTCTACTACGCCGACGCGAAGGTCGCCAAGGTCGAGTCCCCCGAGGCCGCCCAGAAGCGCGCCGACGTCTACCCCGGTCCCCCCTTCGGCAGCCTCGACGACGATCTCCAGCTCCTCATGGAGCGATTCCTCGAGGAGCGGGGCATCACCCAGGCCCTCGCCGTCTTTGTCCCCGACTACGTCGATGTCAAGGAGCAGCGCGAGTACACCCGGTGGTTGAGCAACGTCAAGGCCTTTATTGATGCTTAAATTGGGCTGCTAGCAGTCGAAAATGATGAGATTCACAAGAGAAGAAGAGCAAGATGGAGTCTTTGAAACGGAAATCTTGTGTTGAGAATGGGAAATGCCGCTCTTGTTGTACAATAGGATGAGATCCAACGAGGTCAAACTACATGTCAAGATATGTGTAACGATATGAATGTGTCTCTGCTTTAACCACCTTGAGCTTACTCCCTCTCGAATATGCATTATGATCTTTTAGTGAACATAGTTTTCGACATGAATGTGATGAATTGAGAACCTTGCTATCTACAACAAGCAACAGTCCCTGACCGAATAACAACTCCTACAACTCCGATTAACGAGTGCGCAAGCCCGCCATGCATCCGCTGCCCCGTGGTCAGTCAACCACCGCAACTCGACCACCCCGTGCTACACCTCGGCGCAATGAGTCTATCTATTCCAAAGGTGCCTTTCTGACACGCGAAAAAAAAAGTGTACGGTGTAAACCAAAACAAGCATGTCGACTTCATCCTTTCCGTGTTCTGGGACAAGAGCTTCTGATCCTGGCTCTTATCTGATATCGTTCCCCAAAATGGAATTGGTCGTCTACAAAACACCCTCAAGTGACCACTCACCCTTCTGGGCCCTCTCGAGGACTTCACGGCCCTTATCGGTGAGATCTGGCTTGCCGTCGTTGCCTGTGACGTGCTGGAAAAAGACGGGTTGCCATGTCTCGTTCTTGGCCTCGCGCTGACGGGCCTTTTCACGTTGAGCCTCTTCCAGCTCTACCTTGACCTGGGTAGCCTTGCCGTATTGCTTGGCATGAATGGCCTCGGTAACACCGCCCCAAAGGGTGAGAGACTCATTGGGCAGCTGCTGCTCCTTGGGTGGGATGACCTTGGGTGCGACGTTGAGAGGTTCGATATCGATAATAGTAAACTGCTCCTCAACAGGGACCGATTTCTGTAACAGTTAATCTCCATTATGGCAGATAAGTCAGGATAGCCACTTACAACAGGTCTGGGGCCCAGAGTGAAAATGACCTTCTCCTTCCATGGGCCACTCAACCGGGCGAGCACGTCCTCATCGGGAACATCCTGCACCCGAGTCTTGGTATCGTTCTCGGGATCGTACTTGAAAACAACACCATCGATCTTGTTCGTCGTCCGTCCCAGCCAACCTTCTTCAATGTAGTGCAGGATGACCTTGATCTTGGTCTTGGGGCAGGTGATGTAAGCCATCTCACTGACAGAGACGCTCAAGGCTCCGCGGAGAAGGCCACCCAGGTGAGCCGCGGGGTGCGTAAGCTGGTATGTCTCGCCGTCGCGCTTATCAAGGCTGATAAAGATGCCCATGTTGTGCTCGCCAGGGAGGACCTTGACCGAGGTGCCAGTGAACTTGGCCGTGATCTGATCGAAACCGCGGGCGGTGATGCCCTTCTCGGGGCAGGTGACGTGGAAAGCGCTAACGGGAGGGTGATGGGATGTCTGTTCGGTGAGGTATGAGACACGGACGAGCTTGGTGTCCTTGGAGCTGCCATGTTGGGGCACAGAGAGTGACACGGATGATGCATTCTTGTCGCCCTTGGCCGCCACCTTCAAGTTCGATAAGCTGCCTTTGGGGGTGCCATTGGTCTTCTGAAGACCCGAGGTCTCGATCCTGGGGGCATTGTCTTCGGTTTCCCAATTGCACTAGACCACTGTCAGTCTCTCTGTCCTCTCAAAGATGGCCTGTTTCTCGTTGTGGCGGTGTGTCGACTGTATATCACGTACCCTGAAGAACTCGCCCAGGCACGAATTGTAGGGCTTGCACGGCTTTCCTTTGGCATATTTCAGGTCCTTGGTGAGCCAGAAGCGCACGACTTCGAGCATGCGGTCGAGGGCATCGTCCGAGGTGCCAATGGCGATAAAGGCATTGGGGGCATCGAGATAGGTCCAGTATTCCAGGTTCGGGGTGGGCTCGAGCAGCTGCGACGGCAGCGAGAATCTAACTGCTGCAAGGTCTGAAACGCCGATGAACCTGTCGCGCAAGAAGCGGTCAGCATTGAAAATCTCGAGATATCCATTTCGAACCCGTCTGGTCATGAGTCTGGCCCTTCACCTCCACCGCCATGCTCCGCTTGATGGGGGTAGGTGGGAGCTCCGACCTCGCTGACAAGGGCAAGCAAGCTCCATCTCTCCCTGGAGGGGCGAAGGAAAGCGGTGGAAGCTATCGCAGCAGAACGGGATCCTCGATAGCATGAGGGCCTCTCTTACTTTTTCAGAATACCCAAAAACGTGCGCAACTTGGATCCATCGCTCTGCGGTTCATCAGGCGTGTCGGCCGCGGGTGGCGGTGTCGATGACGACATCCTCGTCGTAGGACTCGATAAGCTGGGCTGGGCGAGGAAGCTGGGCGAGAGGCGCTACGGTGCGAGAGGGCAGCTTGTGGTGGCTGTTGGGGATAGGCTGCTGGATGCCTGGAGGAGGGGGCGGCAGCGCCGATGGTAAGATGATGACTTGTCGTACGGTGGATGTAGGAAGTAAGAGGGAAAAAGAGACAGATAATGAAGGTGTGGGAGAGAGAGAAAAGGGAGGAAGAAAAAAAAGTCTCGAAGGTTGCAGACTGAATCGCAAAAAGTCAAGAAAGGGAAGCGGGCGGTACTGTACCTAAGCCCAAGTGACGTTTTTGGCGGGGTGGGTGCCAGGTGCCCGCGGTGTTGAAGCAAGGGGCCGGAGGTACCTCTGCCGCCGCCTTGTCCTTGCGCTCACGGCAGGTACCCTGCGTCTTGCCGTGCTTCCAGGCCCAGTCACTTGAGCCAAAACGGCCAAGGAACGTGCGTCGAGCGCTACGGTCTGGTGGGGGAAATGGCGAGACGGGATATTTATGTTGAGGCTACATAGGTATCAAGGGGCAGAAGACCAGGTACTGGTAGAGTAAGGGAAATATGTACTTGTACTGGCAGATGACAGTAATGTCTCCTGTTGGTTACCTGCCGAAACCATCACCAGAGACTTCAGAACTCACTCTTCACACTCAACGCACAATGTGAAGCCACAGCGTGATCGACAACATGGGTGTTCACTCTCAGCGATAACTAGGCCCTTTTCCTCTTTGTTTGATAGTAGTAGCAGCCCCTTGTCGACGAGCCAATCATCAGCGCACATGGGTAGAGCCTCTGGCTTTCATCCCATCCATTCACCCATCCGATAATAAAGGAAGCGGGATTAATTATCAAAGGAGCCATATTGGACTATCGCATCGAGCCCGTCTCATCTCGTCAAACAGCTGAAGCACGGGTCCTGCGTGGCTGTCTTGTATGGATATGGTTACCCTGTCGACTGACAGATCGTGATATCTTTTCCTTGACATAGAGATCACATGGAGTGAGAGCAACGAAGTGGGTGTCCACTTCTGCCTGTTCCTCTACCTACCGATCCATGCCCCCTTTCTACAAACTCGATCAGGTCACTCAAACACCAATTGGAAACAATCATGTCTCCTCAGTAAGTTTTACTATTATTTTGTTTGTGCTTGGCGTGTACTGTGATTCCGCAACGCCTACTTATCGTTGCGTCCTAACCTTCTTGTATGAATGCAACATGTGATGAATGCCTCTACTCCATGAGCTTTTCCATGTAGTGTGCCCTAGGTATCATGGATGCATGACAAGACCCAAAAAAAAATGTATGTCCTGGTTATGCAGGACAATAGTAACAACAACAAAAAAGGAGGGAGGAGAACGACAAACCCTGAAAGCACTATGCCGCAGCATCGTCCTCAGCTCACAACCTCTAGTACCAAGAAATATGTTCAACAAAATGCAAAGGTGTACGCCGGCGCCATGTCCATGGAAGCCTTTTGGCACTTCTAATAAGTGCAGCCAAAGCCTCCCTATCCGTATGTTTTCCCCTGGTATCCTAAGTGACTATCCCCAACGCCAGGTGCACCATGGTCGGTTTCGAGAAAGATGAGTGTGTATGCATTGCAGCCTTGTGTTTGCTGCGCACCACGCTCAGCCCGAAACAAGTGTCGTTAAATCATGAAGAGTTTGAAAGACGCCGTGGAAAGATTCATCGATGGAGAATCATTTCTGGCTGCTGTTCCAGGCGCTATCATCAATGTACGTCTCCCATTCTTCGAGAACGTTCTTAGCTGGAGAGTCAGATTCGCCTTGGTTATCGCCTTGGTTGTTCCAGCTCATGTTCTTAGCCGGAGAGTCAGATTCGCCTTGGTTGCCGCCTTGGTTGTTCCAGCCCATGATCGCGAAGGGGTCTGGGTATTGCTCGTCCCTAGAAGCGGCCGTGATTTCACCCTCCTTAAGGGGTTTGGTATCAGCGGTGTAACCAAAGAACTGATTCGCAGCATCTGCGCCAGCATCCAAGCTGAAACTCTGGGCTGGCCACAGTTGAGGCTCGTTGTACATGGACGTGCCATAGGCATTGCTGAGGCCAACGCCACCCAGAAACATCCTCGCTTCAGCAGGTAGCTGTGTAGTAAATGACGAGCTCTCCGAGTTGAAGCCGCCCCTAACACTGTAAGATTGAGATTGTGTAGCTCCAAATGTCGACCCGTGGCGAGACCGAGGTGTCTCTGGGTGGGACATGGACCCAGGAGTAAGAGCTGGGGGTGACATGGGGCCGTCGTTCCTGGCCTCGGTAGGGGATACTGGCAAGCTAGCTGTGGATGGATTTCTTTCGTTGTGTTGTCGTCCGTTGTTTTGCTGTCCGTTGTTTGGTTGTCCGTTGTTTTGCTGTCCGTTATTTGGCTGCCCGTTGCTTGGTTGTCCGTAGTTGATGGGGTGAAACTGCATGTTAAAAGGCGGCTCGCCAACACTTGGGACTCGTGGAGTCGCAACAGGCGACTGAAGCGTCTGCGGTACGGAGAAGCCCTGGCCGGTGGACCAATGCTGATGAGAAGCAGCCCTAACCCGGCTCTGGACGTTGGGGAAGAATTGATCAAATGTTGTATTGATCTCGTTGTTGCGCCAGTCGTTGTCAGTAGCAGAGAGCAGCTTGGACATAGCAACCCTGTTACTCAGATACGCGTCGACTCTAGCATTGAGCTCTGGGTTGGCGGTTTGCATGTGTGGGTTGAGGAGCCGGTAGGAGCGAGGGAAGTCGTCGTCCTCTTCCTCGTACATTTCCTCCTTCATGACGATCTCCTCGGTAATGCGAAAGGCCTTGCCCGTTCTCTTCTTGTGGATGTCGCTGGCGTTGCGGGCTGACTGGACCCGTGCCTCGATGCTCCGATCTGCGCGCCTCGAGGCGGCGATGTATGCGCGTTCCTGATTCTCGGAATGGGAACGTTCGGTGTTCTTTACCAAGAGGCTTCGGGTCAGTCATGTCTGTTGTGCTGGGCCAGCGGGGAGGGGCTCCCTTACCCTGCGCGTAGGCGGCTGTGTCTTTTCACCAGCATCTTGGGATTCGCGAGTTCTCTTGGGCATTGTAAAGAGTGAAGGGTTTGGTGTTACTTGAGTTGAGTGAAGTTGAAAGATTGGGAAAAAAGAATCTTAGGTACACCCCGCCTGGACTCTGCAGGCGGAGGGTTGCCAAGGATGTGTACTGTTCGGTAGCTGTGAATGTTGATGGGATGGAGAAGCTGAAGTCGGGTCTGCCGAGGGTTGATATATGGCGAGTCCGAGAGACGTATTTCCGTATTTCCCCTCTGTTGTTTGGAAAGATGCTTAAGCTATCCCGTTCTTGGCGTTAAATCGGAGTGTGCAAGGCGACAATATTTCTGCATGTGGCTGAAATCGAGGGTTTGTTGGATGGTTTAGATTCCGTAGCATGTGGTTGGTAGTCGATGGAATTAAGCTTGAGGATGCAGAAGAAAGGACCGCCAAACTGCAGGAGGTATCCAAAGTAGATATGGAGATGCAGGAATAAGAACCGACAAGCGGGCAACAAGAGGGCAAAGCAAGCCGGCAGGGCCGTACTTTGGGTTATATACGGACAGGGCAGGACAGCCACAAACCACACCCACAGAAGCACTCTCCTGCGGAGGAAGAAAAAAGAGACATCTCATCTCACGTCTCAGGCGCCAAAAGGACGTGTAGCTCGATCCGAGAGCGATCGAGCGACGTTGAATCGAGCGTAGCTATGACGATCGATCTCGATGAGAAGGTCGCTGTTAGCGCCTGAGCCATGGCACATGTACTGCCCCGTATCGAGAGCTAGAGCCACCAGGAGCCACCAGGAGGCCTGCACATGCCCCGCCGGACCACCTCCGACCACCCCTGAGTGGTTCATTTCGGCCCACCCCCAGCGCGAGCCGCTGCACCACCATTGATTGACCTTGGTGCACCCAAGCTTCAAGGAAGCTGGAGGGTGAAGTCGGGATGGATGGACAACAAGAAGATGGCGACGGGAACGAATGCCATGCATGTCTGCATCTGCTACTGTACTGTGCCATATTCCGGGACGGCAGCAAGAGGCAATATGCAGAAAAGCCACACAAGACGCCCTTGAGCTTGAGGTCTTGCAGTCCAAGTCGCCCTGCATAGGATTTGGTCCTCTCCGCCAGGCCACATGCATCTAACACTGGACGCCTCGAAACTGGCTTGGTCAATAGGCCGAGCCGGGGAGTTGCGAACCAGACTTGCCTGGGTGAAAGAAGACAGGGCCTCACTGTCAATGCAAGCTCTCCCCCAGCCGTTGCCATATCTGGCGAGAGGATTGCAAAGTGCGCGGCCGCCCATGCCATCCAAGGTTCCATTGTCTTGCCTAGGTTGTCTTGTCTTGCAGTTGAAGCTCATCAGAACTTACATCCCCTTCGCCAAGTTGCAATCATAGTTCTGCGTTGTGCCAGAACTCTCTTTAAAAGAACCCTTCGGGTGGCATCCCTGTCACCATGCCGTTCTATCACAACCTTAGTCTTGCCATTTTCCTGCGGTCTCACCCGGAACTCTTGAGTAACCAAAACCCGTCTGGCCTGACTCTCTCTCCATCTGCATTGGCACCGCACTCGCCGTAGTGAGCCCGGTGTGCAAGGCCGTGCTGCATTGCACCAAGGCACCCCGTTAGCATCCTGAGCTGCCGGCATGTCTAGGATCTGTCAGGCAGACTCTCCTTTTTCCCGGTGAGGAGGTGGAGTGGCCTCCATACGATGGGGAAAAGTGTCCCGTCTCTGCAGACTACCGATAGCGTGCTGCGTGGGCTTTGACTCTCGTCTCCATAATCTCTTGGTAGAGGCTATCCAGTCTGGGTTGCCGCGGCCCTCCCATCGCAGTGAGACTAGGCCATCGGCCGATAAGACACTGCTCCTTGAACCCACGTTTTGTAGACTCGGCTTCCCAGATCGTGATCCAGAGAAAGAACCATCAAAACAAACAATCGGCTGCTTTGGTCCATTCCCATCCGAAATCCACCATGGCAAACGTGAACTGGACGGAGCAACTCTTCCGACTGGGGGACTGGCACTATCAGATGTCAACCCTGCGTGGTAGTCAGCCAGAGAAGGGCTTGTCCGGCACAGACAGCAATGGGTGCAGAAGAATGGGACGTTCATCCAGGGAAATGGTAGCTTAGGTGCCGCATCGCGACCCAGTTCCTTGTTTTCCATGAGTTTTCCCCTTGCTCCATTGGACTTCCAGCCGGTTCCGTTTTCTGCCACTTCCTCAGCTTCCGAATCCGTGCATGCTTCGTCGCATTGTCTGGCCTCCATGGCACAATAGCACGGCATGGCGCGGGAAAGTTATGGCGAGGTGAGCCGTTGGTGGGACTGGGCTTCGTACCGTACCCTGCAGCAATCAATCGATAAGACGCTGCTCCTCGATCCAGCGACGTTGTTCCCGCATCAGGGCATCGTCAAGGACGCGTTAGTAGCGATGGAGAGCGTTGAGGGGCTGAAGCAAAGGAACTCACATCGCAATACCATCGGTCCCGACACCACCAAGGCGAAATGGGTGATCCAGACAGGCGGTGCCGTTGGCAGGGAATCGCGCCGCAGGTGTGCCCAAGCTGGCCAAGGCCCCATAGAAAGGGACGGAGCTGGTCTAGGCCCTGGAGAACGGTGGGGGCCAGGGCCATCCACTTCCTCCTGACGGCCCATGACGATCATTTGAGTTGTCAGCCAGCCCTTGGTGATTCTCTCCTAGCGCCCGAGAGGTATCGGGGCCGTGGATGACCGTGAATTCGGCATGTACACATCAGGTGTTGATGCTGGCCATCGTTGGGCTGTAATGCCACGAGGAAAGCAATGCAAGTTACACGCAAGTGACAGGCTGATGCTTCACCCTCCACGATTGAACCGGATTAAACTGAATCTTTGAACCAGGCTGGGCTGGGCTAGGATCTCGTGGGAGATGCGTGTAGATGGATGGACCCCGCCGACCTGACCTAAAAGCTTCTAGCTGGGAAACCGCCATCAGCGCTACCTTCCCGCGAATCTCCAGCGACCAACCACGCAGCTCCTTCTTGATACAAGCTCCCAGCGCATCCGACCATCCTCATATTCACCACAATCAGAGAAACATCCTCTTCTTCTCCCTTCCCTTTCATCCCCATGCTCAAATTGCGGGCCATGCTATGCCGTAAGACGGCGGTCAACCTGTCGCAATGATTGCGCGGTTCAAGGAGAGGGTTGACCGATACCCCTCTTGTTGCCCGAGGCTCCGACATCTACATTCATGCATAGGATGCATTCCGCAAACATGCACGACGGCTACGAAGCAGGTCGTGAAACCAGAGCAACAGAATCAATCAGGCGAGTTGGTCTGATATCCCGCTTCGATATTGTACCTCGAACGATTGCCCTGCTTTCCTTGATCCTGAACTTCTTGTTGCTCCTTGGCTATGAGTTGTGGTTGGATCCCTGCCTCTTTAGCCCGGACCTTTCTCTCCGGCACACATTCCCCGAGTTGCTGTGATGATTCTCTGCTGAGGACCACGAGCTGGTACACGGAGGTACAAAGCTGCACTAACAAATCCCCCCTGGTTGCAGCAAAGCTCATGCTAGACTCGTTTCGGGCGTGATGTGCCAAGTTTCCTGTCCTCGGCGCCCTGAACCACGCCTCACGCCACGCCGAGCTCTCGTTTCACAAGCCACACTTGATCATGATGGGAATTACCTGCGTCCTGGGCCAAAGTCGACAGACATTCCCATCCCAACTCATTATTCCCGACTTCGCAACTGACCTGACGCCTCAGTATGACGTCGCCAGCCCCGACAGCATTGGCTCCCGTCCCCAGGGTCTCCGAGAGTTAATCTCTGCGCTACTCGCAGATCCCGCACACCATCCAATGATCTACCGCTGATGTCGCTATGATGAAGCTGTAACGCAACCCAGCAGGACTGTCATGGGACGCGCTGTCGCGTGGAAGGGTGGTGAGAGGCGACGGCGTGCTACTGTACGCGTGCACATTCGCCGCTACCCCGGATCTTCCTGAACTGCAACTCGAGGTTTGACAGAAGCTGGCAGGCAGACAGGGCAGGGTAGGGCAGGGCCGGGCAACCTTGCCAACTGAGTTCCAGAAATCTGGAGCCTGCAGACCACCATCTTGGCGAGCGGCCGCCAGCGCGAGTTCCCGGTCGTGGCGACTTCAACAGTTAGACGGGCGTCCCCTCTATCACTCCAAACTCTCTTCCGTCAGTTGAAGGGATTGTGATTTGTAATCCCCTCGCTTGGTTGAGTAGCAAGCACCCTTCTTGCACGGCAATTCCAAGCTCCGGGTGGAATTACATCAGAATCGCCTCGATGTTCTTGGGTACTAAAGTTCCCTTGACCTGGACTCGAGAGTTCTTCTCCCGAGAACCCTATCACGGCCGCGTACTGTATCTCCTCACGCCAAAGACTCGATCAGTGACAGACAACATGTGAGGTGCCCGAGGCAAACCGCGGAGAGATGGTGTTGGGGCGATGAGGCCGGGTAGATTGGCGAGATCTTGCCCACCGACCGTCCACTCTTGATCTTGACCTTGAGCCACCGGCCTCTGCCCTCATACCATCTACAGTAAGATTCAGACATGCCAGGCCCAGCATGAGCCCCTTGATGGCCTAGATGGACCCTGAGATCCGACTGGCGAAGCTCCCTTTGCAAAAGACAAAGTTGACTTTTGCTGGGCGCCATCCACAGCAGTAGGAAACCTCCGTCGAGGGATTACCAGAGACGTATACTGACTGGTGGGGGACATAAAACACGAGACTCAGGGAGGTGACAATTCAGTCTCGTGTATCTTGTCCCCCGCTGGACCGAGAAGTTGTTGTAGGTGAAGCACGCTGGACTCCAGGGTCCGGAACTGCCGAGTTCCTGCCAAGTTCACCTTGAAATAGATTCTTGCATTCCTAAATCGACGCCTCACCGGCGCCATGCTTTAAGTTATCTTCTGGAACCCCTCAACAAGGCCTCTGATTGATCTGATTCTTCTACTCGGCTGTACTACTCGTCAGAGGCATAAGCGAAGGCCAACAAGTCGCGTGGTCCCGCCGGTTTGTTCACAAGGCGAAGACAAATCGTAAGCCAAGCCAGGCAGAACTGGATCATCCGCGTAATAACTTCACATCGGGCCGGCCAGGATGTTGCTTGATGTTCGGAACTCTCGATATCGCAGGGAGGCTTCCTTGAACTTGATACTCGATCACGATAGGGCGCAATGGACAACTCGAGCATCCCCAACAAGAGGCGCTGGGGTTCAACTTTCTGATAGACTAGACTCTTGAGCGATTTATCAGAGGCACGTTGCATATGCTTTAGGGATTCCCGATGGCGAGTTGAAAAGATCCAATCGAGGGTGATTATGGGCATTTCACATCACTTGGGTTCACACTTAGAAGATATGGGCAAGTCTGCTTGCGTAACAACTCACGCTATATCGGAGAGGTACGAAACTGCAAATACTATGGAAGCCTAGTCTATGCTGCAGGATGGATTTCAGGGGCTTAGATAATTACACCATAGAGCTGCATAGGATTGGCATCTTGCTATGACGATGGCATCATGTATTGATCTTCACATGTAGAGTGATCACACACGGGAATCTCAAAGCATTTGAAAGTAGTGATATTGTATCATTGCTCGGGCTTCCTTCTACCCCTGAGGCCTCCGTCGTCCAAAGGGGGGTGGAGGCTTTTCTGACGACGTGGCGGGCTGTCCATGAGCAACGATATCGGAGCACATCTGGAAACATGCGAATGGGGTCCTTTTACTTGGGTGTGAGCCGCGATCAGATAATTTTCTTCTTTTCTTTTCGGTCCTTTACATGGTGGCAGTTGATTATGGCGATGTCCGCTTCGTGGCTTAGGGAGTCATCCGCGGCGCGCCCCGACGAGGCCCTTGGGGATCTCGGTAGGGCTCATGTTGCGTAGGAGCAGATTGCAGGGGTTTCTATATACGGCTTGTAGGGTGAAGGTAAGAACAGAGGCATAATGCAGAGGGGCGCTCTATCTGCTCCTGGACAGTGAGCGCGTCGAGTCCTGCCCAGTATGTCTAAGTAACTATTTGTGACACAAAGCGACTGCTGCGCATTCGAGATTGTATCTCTCCACGGGTCGCGTTCGGTCACACCATGGAGCTCCCAGGCATAGATGCAATTAGGGCTGAGATCCCCTAAGAGGGGGGAATTCCCTTGTCCCTCGACCTAGTTCTTGATGCTATGCCACTGATCCTGCTGATGTGCAGTTGTCCCTCTGTGACTGTGAATGTATAGTTGGACTGTTCTTGGGCTTGGATACCATAAGCCGCGAGATCATCTTCCTGGGGAAGCTATCTTAAAAACACATTTTGTATATAAAACTGAAGGGAGGGTATTGAGATTCCATCAGGCTCATGGTTTGTTCATCCACCATCTGCTGCTCCTCTGCATCACCAGCGATCAAAGAGAAGAGACTGCGCAGCATTCAGCTCTGCTGAAAGTTAGTGACAAAATGCACCGGACGTCCAGTGCTCTTCCTGTCGTCCTAGGTTCCCAAATTGTTATATATGAAATCTGTGTAGTTGGTGTGGACTTCTACCAAGTACTTGGCGTATGGAGGCCCTGGGGAATCAAAACAATGACTGTTTAGTTCAAACAAGTTGCGAGGGACTGTTTGCATGCTCTTGGCTCGTTCCTAGGAGGGATTGAAGTCCTTGTATCTGTAAGCTCGGGTGTCGGCGGTTTACCATTGACATGTCTCGACCGCGGAAGAAACCTGTGGCCCATTCGACTGCGCAAACACTGATAGAGACGTAGCGAGTGATGGAGGAAGTACCACAGCTGACGATACTTCTCTTCCACCATCTAGCATCCATCTCAAGCTGAGATCTGAAAGGTAAATATAAGCCGAAAGCGAAATTCGAGAACTGGAGAAAGCCAGGTAGATAAGAGGATGACCGTAAATGATAGTGAATGGTGAAGATGTCATCTCAGCTCCGATATTGCCCTGCTTCGGCATTCTCTAGAGCACAAACCACCCCCCCCAACAACGACTGGAGATGGAGATATAATGATCAAGTCTGGCGACGCTTAGATGCAGGTAGAATCTGGTCCTTCTCGTGTCGTTATATAGATGTTCTCACAGTTGTGTGTGATCCCATTCGTTGTTTCGTCATCCCAACTGCAAACGCTGAGGATGAACTTCAGACCTAGCAAACTCTGGTCGAACCATGAGCCTGCGAAGGCATTCTCGATGATTATCTGGAGTCGACGGCACATTCTGATGATCCCGGGGTGTTCTGTTAGACTTCGTCGGATCGTGGCGTGTTACCTTCATTCTTTGGAGTAGAGAACCCAACTCTCATCTCCGAGCGTCGCGCATCTCCTTCAAAGCTGAATGTAGTGTGAGATGGGCGCCGATGAACCTGGCCGTCTCACATACTGACAGACATGAGATCCAATCTCCCTTCTCAGATCACTCCCAAATCAAATCAGGGTCCTCTTTAACTTCCCCAGAAACCTAGGCGCGGGCATCAATTCTCGCCTGTTTCGACAATTGAGGCGCGCTTGAGTTTGAGTTCTATATCCATGACCGTGATATATATACTGATGAAACAGTATCGGTCAAAGTCATGAGCCCAGAGGGCATTCCTAAGGAATCCTAGCCTCAGAGTTATTGGCCTGTGAGCTCCAACCTGGGACTAGTGATATATATACTGAGGTGTTGGAGTGCATGAAACGGAGCTCAGCGGTGAATTTTGAAAGGGCCTGCGGACCAGGTGACTCCCCATGTAGTTGCTGGCTTCAGGCAAGTAAGAGTTGATGAGAGACTGGTGATCCTAGACGGATATCCAAAAGCCCGATGAGTAGAACCCAACAAAGTATGCCGAATTCTTGCCAGATCAGCAAGGCCAGACATATATATATATATATTGATCACCGACGTCGAGTTGAGTCGTAGAACTTAGGGGAGGAGAGAGATATCCTGACTTCGTCCATGTTCTTCCACCATTGCCTTGATGTAATCGCGAATGGGTCATTTGCGGGAACGAAGGTCTGGCATAACCCCAGGGGAGATCAAAACTGCAGATCAGGTTTCCTGGCACGGAATCTGAGGCAAAGGGTTTCCGTCCAAGTGAGCTTCCACCGTGGTGAAGATGTGACATCTCTGATTGTCGCCTCACACAGTTAGTGGGTATCCGTACCCGTTGCCGTTTTGTAAAACCGGCCTATGTCAGGCTGATGCTTCACACCGCTGCCAACATGATTGTAACACAGGGTTTCGGTGGGAAGATACTGATGGGCCCGCCGGTTCTGCCGAATCAACTTAGACAACAGTGTTCGTCTTTGTGTCATTGTAATCTTCTCGATTTCAAGTTGGGGCACTCTGCCTCAGGAACTGTTCAGCAGTCGAAATTAGACATGGAAGGGACGGCAGGCCTAGGTCGTTCGTATCAAGGAACCCAGCAGAGCAGCACTTTAGCTGGGTGTAGAACGTGAGCGAGGTGGCGATATATAGTATAGATGGGAAACTGTACCAACAAAGCTTTGGTGAGGGATGTTGGGAATGAAGTGTTCCTCTCGAGGCTCCAGCAACAAGTTTCTTTCCGGCTCTGGGACATCCAAAGCCCAACGATATATAAAAGAAGATAAGCCTACCAGGTTGGCACTCTTAGACCATTTTAGCAATGCTTTGCTGTGGCTGCCATCGTAGATCCAAGTCAACGGCCCCCGATGATCCCCGTCTTACAGCAATCAATGGCAAGGAACACGAAGCGGTTGACAAAACCCCCATCTTCTCCCGCGATCCCGTTCGTGGACGATGTCATTCTAGCGCAGGCCACAGCGCATTTTGGGCACTTTCCAGGGCAGTTGACTAAAGCAGAGCGAGTAGTCGACGCATTCGCATTGAGCCTCGTTGTACCGACCACGCTTTATGGATCAGCTTGTGGTGCAAACTTGGGGCGACATTCCCATTCGGCCTCAGGGGTCACGAAGTGAGACCACGACTTCGTTGAAGTGATCGAGATCCACAATCACTCTTGGCTTGTTTAGTGCCTTGGACGTCTTGATAGCGGGTCATCTGATCAGACGGGCGCGAGGATGGTGGTCTGGCTCGAGGCTGCGCGTGAGGCAAGGCTGGCGCCTCTGTGTGTGCCAAAGGCGACGAAGTGGTGGACGGAGAGTAGATGGATCCCCCGGGACTGCCCGGCGTGACAGAGTTGATCGACTGCCCAGAATGAAAGGGTGGGAGACTCAATTGTCGAGATGTCCTGACATCTGTGGTTGGTCTCTTCCTCTGTGGCTTCTAGCCGTTCAATCTCGTTTACCACAACGGCTCTAGGATCTGGGGCATCAACAAAGCCCATCTAACAGGAGACTGG
Organism: Fusarium phalaenopsidis; assembly: GCF_050370095.1. Taxonomy (NCBI): domain Eukaryota; kingdom Fungi; phylum Ascomycota; class Sordariomycetes; order Hypocreales; family Nectriaceae; genus Fusarium; species Fusarium phalaenopsidis. The sequence continues at coordinate 2,984,879 of NW_028145404.1, forward strand.
CAGCCGAGACTTAGGCACTCCTCGTCTTCGCGAACATGAGCTGATTCTTCATCTCTTGGTTGTATATATATCTATTCCTTTAGTTAGCATCATGCTATATGCCTCCCTATACTTCGAAGCTTACCGTGTTGCTGGTGGTACAAGGCACCATGTCTACCCCCGAGGAAGTCGATGAAATTCTTTCGTAAACTTTGCTTTCTTTCACCCCTTCACATTCTTGCCACCTCTCATAGGTGGAGTTTAGACCAGTTCCTACTTGCAGCCCCTCTTTCGACGAGAGCACTCCTCGTAGCGCTTTTCCGACCCAAGAACTCAATTAGCAGGCTAACCATCGGAAAGAAGCTTGTTAATGCTTGTCATACAAGGCATGATTCCTGGGTTAGAAGAGTCGTCATCTTCTGAATCGCTTTCTGTCGGACGAGGATAAGTAACGCCGTCCTTGTCGGTAGGCATTTGCGCCCTGCTCTTCGAAGGCGACAGTCGAAGCATCCGTCATGTCGATGAGATGAGATGTGTATATATAAAAAGTCACCCCGATGGCCTGCCGTCAGAGCCACAGAGATCAAATGCCATTTCGTGGGAGCTCAAGACCTTTACTCAGGAAACCCCTATGCCACGCACAACCCAAGGACTAGATGCACTGCTTAATCTGAGCGGGTTGGAATTTGTGCTCAACAGCAACTCGAAGCTTTCGTCCTATAGATGCTCGGAACCAAGGATGTTCACAAACGCTCGCCGATCCCAACACTTGGGTCAACTACTGTGGTTGCATCTGTTGCCGCAAGGTCTCTGTGGACCAGTCACCAGGTTCAACTCGGCTTGTTTCTCTGTTGGGGAGAGCCAAGAGGGGTGTTTTCTAGGACCCAGCTGTAGAGGCGGCATCTCCACGATAGGGCCATGATGTGTAATGGTCGTGAGGGTGGTCGTAAAGGGGCCGCGAGTATATAATGATCGAATTTCCTCTGGTGGTAGACCTGTTGTGGGAAGATGCGTAGAGTTATATATGTCTAAAGTCGGGCAAAGACCAAGGTTCAGAGCAAGGGGAGGTTGGAGCATGGGGAAGAAACATGCTGATCGAGAGGGGATGAGAACGGGGTTTTTATAGTCGTCCACACGTGGTGTTGCTTGCATTTGGGTTTATATCTGTTTGTTTGGTGTGTAGCACACATCAAAAATTTGCGATGGAAGTAGCGGTAACAGCACGACAACAAGAGGCATGAAGGCAAGCTGCGTGTAAGGTGGCCAACTAATCAAACATATGCTGGCCTGATTTAAGCATTAACCCTCTTGAAGCTGGCCTGTAATGATTCATCAAGGTGGGGAAGAATGGAAAGGAAAGCAAGATATGGAAGTTGAAGGATAGGGTAAGTGCACGTTACTGGTACAGTAACCATGAACAGCTTCATTAGTATGTGCAATGCAATAGCTAAATGTCCACAATTTGAGATTGGATGGCTCAACATTGGGTATCTATGACCGCTATCCCCTGATGAAATATATCTACTCCTCATCCTCAGCGACTACTTCAGCCTCTGCTGACTTGCTCTTCTTCTTCTCCTTCGTCTCCTTTTTGTCTTTCTTCTCCTTCTTCTCCTTCTTCTCCTTCTTCTCCCGCTTTTCCTTCTTATCCTTCTTGTCCTTTTTCTCCTTCTTCTTCTCCTTGACTTCCTCAGTCTTTTCGACTTCTTCCGCCTCCTCGGGCTTCTCTACGACCTCATCCACCTCCATCCTATCCTCAGCTACCGGCTCCTCCTTCTTGGAGGGTGTGTCTTGGGCAGTCTGCTGCTTCTCAGCAGCTCGTCCACGCTGAGGCAAGGTTGACTCAACATGAGCATCAACCTCTCGCATCCAAACCTTCCAGTCTCTGCGCCGTGTCTTCCACATGTCACCCTTCCAGTTTCGCCACACGCTTCTGCCCATCCAGCTATCTCGAAGCTCTGCCTCGTGCTCGCCAAGGCGCGCCATGATGGCCTCCTTCATGTGGAACGGCACACTACGCTCCTTGCCCTTGCTAGGCACCTCGGCAATGGCGTTGATAAGGTTGTGGCCGAATTGTTGGACCGCAAGCTCGTGAATGTGTGGGAGAAGAGAGCTGACGATGGACTTATGGAAGGCAGGGTTGGAAGAGGGTGTTGCCAAAGCCGTGGTGAGGACTGTGACGGTAGGCATTGAAGTAGTGGCGAGACGGACAAGTACAGCCGGCTCAACAGCGAGAAGAGACTCCTGGACGCCCTTTACTGGCCCAGGTATTGAGAGCAGCGCAGTGAGAAGCTGGGCGCCGTGAGACTGAATAGCATACTCGTTCTTAGACAGCTGCTGAACGTCCTTCTTCTTCTTCTCCTCATCTTTGAATCCACACAGGTAGGTAACCAAGTCAGCCGGTGTCTTTCCGCATCCCTCCTTGAGCCCCTTGTTGAGCTTCTTGATCTCGTCGTTTGCGCCACGAGCAGCACATCTTTCAAAGAGAGTCTTGAGCACGTTGAATCTCGACTTTGTGACCAGTTGGGGCACGGTTGGTGTGATTTGCTCAACCGCCTGTACCAGATCATCCTTGCTCAGTCGGTTCAGTACTCGGATGGCTGCATAGGACGAAACATCGTTCCGCACGTATCCTTCTATCCGGGGGAGGAAAATATTTTGGTTGAGAGCCTTGAAGACCTTGCCAGGGGCATGCGTAATGAGCGTCTCAATCAGTCGTGATCCAATCTGGTCGTAGATCATGCCGTTGATGAACTCAGAAGCCTCTGACGAGCCGTCGCTCAAGGACTTGGGAGCACCGGGTAGCAGTTGGAACAGGAGGGTCGGTCGCTCAGCATCTGCCTTTTGCTCGCCCTTGTTGAGCGTCAGATCAAGCTCTAGCAGAAGCTGAAGCGTAGGGTTGCCCATAGGATGTCTCGCAAGCACCCGCAGACTGGTCGCGTCCATGCCCGCTGTCGAATCTTGGATAATCTTGTTGGCCGCCATGGTGAACGAATGAGGCACAGCCCTTAGGCCTTGGTTGGCCTCGTCGGCGGCCTCGGCTCCAGAGACAGAGATTTTCTCCTTCTTCTTGCTCTTCATGAGAGTTCGCACCGAAGAGTCTTCCAATGGTCGGCCAGAGAGGATGAGCAGGAGGACACGCAGAGTATGCGACGCAAACCGGTCCGTGATAAGATAGGACAAGCTACCCTCCAGCTCGTCCAGCGTCGCTAGGAAAAGATGCTCCATAGCAGCCTCGGGCTTCTCAGCATCGCCTCCTGCGCCCTTGGTATCCAGCACAAACCCAACAAACCCAGAAAGCTCCTTTGTCACGATGCCCGCGGACCGCAGGAACAAGGCCTCGCAGCAGTGGCTCGCGAAGCGGTGCTGCACCAGCGAGAGGAAGTGTCCCGCAAAGGCCTCGAACAGGCGCTTCTTCTGCGCCGTGGTGGACAGCTGAATGAGGCGCTCCATCAGCCGCGAGCAAGATTGGCTGCTGGCGAGCTTGAGCTCCTTGTTCTCGGCCTCCTTCCACACGTTCTCGAGGAAGACGTCACGCTCTTCGTCCGAGGGGAATTGGTTCAGCTCGAGGAGCTCGTCAGCGCGACGGAAGTACTCTTGCTCCTCATCCGCGAGCATTCCGAAAAACTCCTTCTCTCCAATGCCATTCTCCTGCGCCTCCTGTCCATCTTGGTAGCCGTTCTCGTCGGTGGTTCGTTGGCGCTTCGAGTCGTTCTCGTAGGCTTCGTAGCTTTCGGCCTCCTCGCGTCGCTTGCGCTTTTTCTCCTCGCGACCCGCGCTGCGCTTCGTTCTAGGCTTGGGCATGTTGATTTGTGAATTCAAAGACTGTCGTGTAGCCTTGAATTCAAGAGAAGTTTTGGCGGGGCGGATGGTTGCTGGTCCAGAAGTTTTCCAAAAATTTCTGGCTCGAGATACTGATAAGGATTATCGATAAGATAACACAGCAACGGAGCTACAAAGCAACTTGAATACGGAGGTACAACATGTGCATCTCTTTCATTCAAAAATGAAAATATCTATTTCATGTCAGAAACTTCGTCATGCTTTTCTTTAATCGTTCTATACTGTTTTAGTCTAGATCTAATCATAAATCGTCAAACAAAAACGTCTCTAAGCTCTTGTCTAGTCAGCGAAGATCCTGGTCCTCTTCCTCTAGCTCATTTTTATCATTCCTTCATTCAAGTCTCTTCTCCATGTTAAATGGAGCCAAGTGATTTTCATGCTCACTCGCGTCCAACTTCCTCAAGGCCCTTGACAAGACCTTCGACGGTTCCCTTTAGCGTCTGGCAATTGACCACAACGCGGAAGAAGCTACCCTTGGGCCCAGGAGCATAATCGACCATGTAACCCCTGAGGATCATCTTCTCGACCATGGTCTTGGTTCGGAGAGTGTTGACCTCCTTGTCCTCGGACAAATCTCCACCAGGGGCGTAGTAGAAGCATACTTGCAGGCAAGGCGGGGGATCCTGAGATACCAAGACAAAGTTGTCGCTCTGCTTGATGAGGTTGGCAAGATACTCCGACTGTTCAAATGCGTGGTCAATCTGCTTCTCGAAACCAGCAGCGCCATAGTAGATCCAGGCAAGGGCAAGCTTCAAGCTGTCTCCACGTCGACCACACTGAAGGGTCAGGTCGGCAAGATCCCAAATGTCACCGCTGTCGCTGGTATGGAACAAATACCCTGCAGCGGTGCTGTTTGCCTTGTTGAAAATGTTCATGTCGGGACCCAGAAGGAACGAGCAAGTAACAGGAACGTTCATCATCTTGTGAGGGTTGACCGTCAAAGAGTCAGCCAGGTGGGAGCCGTTGAGCTTCCTCTTTTGCTGCGCCGAGAAGATGGCTGGGCCACCCCAGCTGGCATCGATGTGCATCCACAGACCAAACTCCTTGCATATCTTGGAAAGCTCCTCGAAAGGCTCGTACGATCCCATGACAGTTGTACCTGCTGTCGAGTTGACATAGAAAGGTGTCTTGCCTTCAGCCTTTGCGCGGAGAACCTGCTCTCGCAGGGCACCAGGCTTCATGCAGCCATGTTCGTCCACAGCCACTGGCCACACGCTGGAGGAGCCGAGACCGCAGATCATGGCGCTCTTCTCAACCGAGTAATGGCCATGGGCACTTGTGAAGACAACGAAATCACGGTCACCATTGCCGGATATCCTGCACTCGGGGAACAGAGTGTTGCGAGCCACAACAAGGGAAGTCAGATTGGAAGCACTTCCACCCTGGCAAGAAATACCACCGGCTCGTGGGCCAGTGAAACCAAACAAGTGCGCCAGGGTCTTTGCCGTGGTCTTTTCAACCACAGTCAGGGCAGGGGAGACTTGGAAAACATGCAGCTAGGGGACGTTGGTCAACCATCCCTGATTGATAGACAGATAGTGTCACTTACATTGGTATTCAGGACAGAGAGAACCATGTCTGAAACCACGCCAACCTATTCCCTAGTTAGTATGCATGCCGTTGTAACTATGTGACGGAAACACCTACCGCATTCGTGCTCGCATAGAGCTTGTCGAGGAAACCCTGGTCCCAAGTATTGACACTGTTCTGGAGGACTTGCTGGATGATCTCTAGGAGACCCTCCTTGCCCCGACCCTCATTCGGCAAGGAGAACTTGATCCGGTCAACTAGTTCGCGGGGCTTTTGAAAGTCAACCAGGACATTGGCCTCGCCTGGGGCAAGGTCTCCTGTGGCCCGCTGCGACGCTGCATCGTCGGCGGCCTTGATGAAGGGTACAATGAGACCTCGGACAGCCTCGATGAGCTGGTGTGACGTCAGCGGCCAATCAGCCCAAGAGTCCCCCGTGATGGGTGTCTTACATCGTGCACTTCCTCAGCCCTACGGAGGGTGGTGGAGGGGCTCCCGTTATCGAGATGGCGGCCGTTGGTTGCAGTCATGTCGGCTAGGGTCGGATGCAGGAGGGGGAAGGACTATGGATGTGGATGATGGAAACTCTACCAGGAATCCCGAGTTGCGCGCCAAAGAAGCCCAAAAAAATTATGATACAGTCGAGAAGAAGACGGTCAGAAGAAGTTGACATCGAAAACTCTAAGAATGGCGAGATGGACTATGACTACAACGACCAAAGCAAGTCTCGTGACACGAGGGATTTCCTAAAAATGTTCTACCGAGTCTTTACCGGATGAAGAATAGACACGGCCAAACAGCCATGAGGCCGAGCTTTGATTCGGCTCTGAACGGGCGATGAGTGAGTTGTCTCAATGAAGGATTCCATCCTCAAGGATATGGAGTGTGAGTTGGTCATCTCTAAAAGGTAGGTAGTTAACGCATGGCTTGGCGGAGAGTCAGAGAGAGTCTGAGCGAGCTGAACTTGGTGTCTGTCTGCCAGCCGTCAACTCGACTCGGCCGGTTGGTTCCCAACAATTCCGCGTCTACCCTTGTCGAATCTTTGTTCGATCTTGACGAGCTGGGCCTGGTTTTCCCGTCATGGCATGATTGTGCATCATTTTGAGCACATGGAGACCTGGACGTCGTCCTCTTTCACATGGGAAAAGTCGGACCAGATAGTCTCAGATCCTTGTCTTGGACCCCAGGGTCCAGGAGACTGCGGCTGTGGCCTCACCAAGATGGGATGTGATTCGCCTCGAGGCTCAGCCAGAGAGAGTGACCGAGTGAGTCAAGCACAGGGAAGAAGAGCTTCATCGACCCAAGACCCAAGACCCAAGACCCAAGACCCAAGACAGATGCAGCCACCAGGTGTCAGTCGCATTGACAGATCGTCCTTCTGGAGCTGGTCCAGGCCCCTGACCCGTCCGTCCGTATCTCTCTGTCTGCCTCGTTTATACCTGATGTGATGATGGATGCGTCCAGTGTGTTTAGAACAAGGTGACCAAGCTTGGACGCTCTGTCCGTGCGCGGAAGTCAATTTACGCGGCTAGCGATAGAAAGGACGAAGACCATGTCGACGCGAGGAACGGGATCAAGACGCGGTACGCGGAATAAGGGAGAGATGGTGGTGTCTTGCTTGAAGGGGGAGAGGATGATGATTGAGCAGTAGAAGGATAAAAAAGGTCTCAGGTGGCAGGGCGTCGACTATCACAGTCTCAATGATGCGTGACCATCACATCGCTTGCATCCTCTGACAACCAACTGCCTAACACAGTTGACGCTGGGTGGACAGGACAACCTCGAAGCGCGTCAACCGGCATCGCCGTGGCTTGTCTATCAACTCAACAACCCGAGTGTGCGGCATTATCCGGTCCCAAGTTGGGGGAGGGAACAATTGGGGACGATCGAGTCTATAGCATCAACCGCGACCCGCCCATCACCACCCTCACCGTCGCAGCTCATCTCTGACGGGCAGGGCTTGACTTGACTGACTGCCAGGCGATGCACGGCAGCCAGCCTGGTATGCCCACCCCCACAACGGCTGCAACTCAGAGGTTTGAAGATTCCAAGCGAGGTAGGTGAGTGGTCGATCAACTGCCGTATCCAGGAACGAAAGAAAGCCCAGCGAGAAACGCGCGTTGCATTTTTTTGCATTGACAAGGGCGACAAGGGGCTCTCCTCTGCTGCTGGTTAATAATGGAGATGCCTTGGTCTTGGTGTTGTTGTTTATTTCCCCCACACACACCACACGCTTTTGGCCGTTGGGATCTGGCACACTTGTCTTGGCTTGTTTTTTGGTTTGAAAGGGGAGCCGTGTAAAGCAGCGTCTAGAGGCTGCCCAACACCAACACCAACACCAACACCTACGCGAGGTTCAAGCTAGAGCAAGCAAGCTGGTGGACGGACGTTTCAGTCGTCATTGTGACGGATCTGACTACCTAAACAGACAAAAACGGCCGCGTCAACGGCATCCGGGAGAGAGCTCAGCTTTCAACTTGGTCCGAGTGTGCGTGTTGCCCCTGATTTTCCCATGTGGTTGATGACTGTCATCCCTTGTTGTTGCTTGCCCACACATCCACATCCCATCACGGCATGCCAGCTTCCAGGATCCATGTCACGGAGCGGAACTGGAGGATCGCAGGCCAGCTTACTGCTTCTTGATCAGAGTTTGACAAATACGAAATCAAGAGGCAAAAAAGGGAACAGGAGAGAAGGGAAAACTCTTCAATGGGACCTTCACCAAGGTTCTAGGCCATGGCTGGCTATCCCCAACCGCCCAAAAGGAAAAAAAAGTAGCCCCCTTTCGGGACCACATTCTGGTCCGTCCATCGGAGACATCAACTAACTTTCTCTGTAAAAGAGAGAGAGAGAGAGAGAAGTCACAAGATGGATGCTGCCCAAAGACCCAGAGAGACTTGATCAGTAAAAAACCCCTGCTCTTCTGCCCGCGCCCGCTCCGACGCCACAAACGTCCCGATCCCTGGTCTCTCTTCTTTTTTAGTTTGCTTTGCTTGCCTTGCTTCTCCCCTACTGGGTCCCCCTCCCTCCCAGCTCTACCTTAGCTTCCAGCACAGGCACAAGTAGCACAGCACGGGCAGCTCTTGCAATCCGTCCCATCCCATCCCATCCCATCCCATCCCATATTCTCGACTCTAACCACGGTCCTCTCAGCCGATTCTCCGCAAAAGAGAACAAGGGGGCACTTTACGAAAAAAGCAACGTTTTTTTTTTTCTTCCTCATTGTTTTTTCCTCTTCTCTCTTCTCCGAATCATCTCTCGACATCCATTCGCATTGTGGTGTGGTGATTAAGCTAAAAAAATCCATCATCACAAGAGCTACAACACTCGCTCGAATTCAAGGGAGGCTAGGTAGTTTTGTTTGCTTCTGCGTCAGGCTATTTCTCTACTTACTCCGTACCCAACCCAACGTCGGTCCATCCGTCATCTTTCGCCCTGGCCTGGCCTGTCTCAGAAAAAGCCCCCTCCTCCCCCCTCTCTCACTCTCTCTTTCACCAACAAGAAACAAACCCGAACCGGGGACTCGAGGACTCGATAAACTTGGCTTGACCCATCCCATCCTTTCTTTCATACTCGACGGCATCACGCATACAAGGCTATAGCTTCCGACGACGCACAAACAATCATCACCCCACGACGTAACGATCACGATTTCTCTTTGCGCATTATCCCAAGGCCCTTGCCAAGCTAGTCTGGCCCCAAAACATCTTGACGACGAAAACGTTTCTAGATAGACTCTAGAACTGGTCTCCACAAACGGCGCGGGCTGCGACCTCACGCGACGACACCTCAAACTCTCCCATCGCAAAAGCTACCTACCTAGCACTGCGACTCCAAACCTAAATAGCCCACGCCCGTCATGACAGCTCCGACACAACCTCCCGTCCCCATCTCCATCACCATCTGCGGCGACGGCGGATGCGGAAAGTCCTCCATCACCCTGCGCCTCGTTCGTTCGCAATGGACCTCCGACTATGACCCAACCATCGAGGATTCGTACAGCGTGACGCGCCGCATCGACGGCGTCACCTACCACCTCTCCCTAACCGACACAGCCGGCCAGGAGGAGTATCGCGGAATGTGGGCATCCTCTAACCTCGGCGCCGACGCCTTCCTCCTCGTCTATGACATCACCTCTCGCGACTCCCTCGATGCCCTCCAGCACTTCAACGACCTCATCGACATGGAGGCCGAGACACGCCTCGACAACGCCGACCGCGCGCACCGCGCAGGCCTCCGCTCCGAGCCCCGCGCACGCACCGTCCCCCCAGTCAAGCTCGTCGCCGGAAACAAGTGCGATCTCCAGGAGAGTCGCCAGGTCCCCGCCGCCCAGGGCTTGGAGTGGGCGCGCAAGCGCGGCTGCGGCTTCATGGAGACGAGTGCCCGTCTCGAGGTTAACATCGAAGAGACCTTCGCCCTTGTTGTGCGCCGCGTCGTCGAGGCACGCCGCCTCGCCGACATGAGCCCCGACGGAACCGAGCCCAACGCCCGGGGTATGACCAAGCCCCTGACTCCACTACCCACCGATAGCGACACCGAGAAGCGAGCCGTGGGAGTCCGCGGACCGAATCTAAACGAGGGCGACCGCGTCGGGAGAAACAACGGCGGCTTCTGGAAGAACCTGCGGTGTTGGTAAAGCTGTAAAGAAGGTGTGTGTTGTGGAGGAAAACCCCCCTGAAAAGGACAGGGACGAAAAGAAGGCTGTTTTGTTTGTTGAACCCGGGAGGAACTTTTTTCAAAGGCTCAAAATCATCATATACCAGGGATACCTCGGCGTAAAGGCGAAGGAAGGGTTTGGCTTTCACGGTTGCGTTGTCTAGACGGGTTGCTGCACCGTCTGCCCATCATGAGGAGTTGTATCTGCACGAGTTCTGTTGGTTTTTCTTTCCCCTTTTTTGTCTGGGGATTGTCCTAAGTCATATCTGTCGCGAGTTTTGTTTTTTTTTCTGGTTCGGATCGTATTTAAGAATAGCAGATCATGTCCATAAAGTATTGTTTTCCATGCTGGAGTTTGAAAGATGCGCTGGCAAAGCAAGGTTGACTGGTGTTTTGGTTTGCATCGATGGTTACTAGAATAATACATCAACTTGCATCAAGTTTGATATATTGGCCTACACGAACATCGTAAATTGGGACACTGCGTGGTATACGTCTGCGTGCCCATGGGTCAAACCTGCAACTGAGATCAACATGTCTGAATAGTTTGTGAATTGGGAGATGATGCTGAGCGTGATAGCACACCCAGCTCTACCTTTCAAAGCAAATGAGATGAAATGGCACCCCGAGGGCTGTTTCCCTCCTGTCGCCAAAAACGCCGGACCTCTAGGTCTAGAATCAACAGCTTACCCTTCTACTTACAACCACCTCTCGATAGATGCGCCCTCACTCTTCAAGACTATCCCGCCACTTCTTAAAGTCCGCATACTCGAGCGTCGTCTTCTTGCCCTGGTACCGCGTGACCTTGAGCTCCAGGTCCTTCCAGCGCCCCCGGCTGCCCATCCAGCCCGCCTTGCGGATGAGGCTGAAGAGAGTCTCATCCTTGGTCCAGCCCTGCTCGGAGGCCACGTCAGGGAGGTAGGTAGATCCGTACCGGCGGCCCCGGTCGTAGAAGGAGAGCCGGATACCGTGGACGCCAATCTCCCAGTCAAACATGTCGTCGACCTCCTCAAAGTCGGTGAGCAGCGTCACCGCGACCTGCAGTGATGGGAGCTCCGTCTTTCTTATGGGCGAGAAGCGGGTGTCTTGAAGCGCCGAGACGAGGGCATACTCTGCAATGCCCTCGGAGAGGTCCTGAGCTTCAAAGGTGCCGATACAGCCGCGGAGAGAGGCCTCGCCGTCCTCCATGGTGTTCCATGTGACGAAGAGAGGGGCTGAGGTTGGAGCAATGGGTAGAGATGAAGTGCTGGTCGCAGGCGTCGACGCGCTCAGCGAAGTAGAAGAGGAGGAAGAAGAGGTGCTGGTGTCGGGGACTGCAAGGTGCTGTAGGGTGGGATCGTCGAGAGCCCTGGGAGCGCTGGCACGGGCCAGTTTCTCCTGGATCTCCTCGAGATTCAGAGCCTTCCGGTGGTTGAGGTGGGCATCGAGGGCCTCAAAGCACACGAGGCAGTGGTCTGTGGTAGCCATCGAAGAGAGGAGGGGGCTGGGCTAAGCAGTGAGCAAGTCAGGAGATTATCAGGGATAGAGCCACGCGTAGGACACGAGGAAGCAGAAGCGACGGATAATTGTGCCTCTGAACAAGAGCATGGGAGGGCGGAGAGTCTGGGAGCCGGATTCAGAGGCACAAGAGAGCGTGGAGGAGCGAGAGGTGGAGGTGAAGGAGGAGAGGTTTGAGGCTTTGGAGAGTTGGCAGAGGATGGAAGGCTCCGGGACGGGAGGAGGTGGAGGGGTAGGTCCATCGGCGTGCGTGTTAGCTGCGGGGGGAAACCCTTTGGGCGGAAGATGCCTTGAAAACGCCCAGTGATAACAAGGTCACGGCGTTATGAGCAGACTTTCTATGGGGCGGCAGAGTTACACATTGAGCTAGAGTATTCGTCCTGGCCACTCAAAAAGGGCAGCCCGCTTGTCTATCCGTGATCATGAGTGCAGGTTTGGGTTCCATGAGTGAGGTGATCGGGCTACCCCGCGATCCAGCTGCGGCGTATCACGGGCCTGTGCGATAAGGGACTCCACCGGACTCAATAGTGCAGAGGCCGCTAATGCTCAGCGGACTTGGCAGGTGAGGCGGCCTACTTACACGGCTACCTTACCGAGCCGGATCACGAGCTCCCGTTGTCTCGACCGCAAGAACCACCCTCTCAATGACGGCATCATCACTGCAACGTCTCCTGACACAAAGGGTTTTCCAAGTGCCGCGGACGACCCGCCACGGCAGAGAGCCCCCCTTTCCACCTCCTGCTACCGGATAGTCCACCTCCGCTGGTTTGATCACCACCCCGTCGTTCCAAAGCCGAGCCCCCTATGTTTCAGCCATGCCAGCTTGACTCGCGATGCCTCACCTCGGGGAGCGGCATCACCGTCCATTTGTGTGACCCTGGATACGGGAAAAAGCTTGTTGCACCCCAGATCTGACTGATTCCCCAGGTTGTGCTTCTATTCCCGGGCATTTTTGATACCGGGGCTTGTTCGAGTCTAGAGATTAGGTCCAGATGGTGCATCCCAAGTTCGTCTCATGTCTACCAACCACTGTCTCGAGTTATGGAATCCGAGAGAGGCAATGCAGGAGTTCGTATGGTCAAGAATCGAATACAAATAGCCGCTGCCCTCAGTTGATCTGAAGTTGTTGAAAACTGTCATCGATCTTACCCAAGTCAAGCCTCTCAAGGTCGTGTCCCTTTCAGTCATTTCCAGCTTCTTCGTTCACGTCGCCGGTCGACAACTTTGATTCATCGATTTTCATCAATTCCGTGTCCAGAACACTCAACACTCCTTCACGATGCGTTTCTCCATCCTCACCTTTGTCACCCTCATCACAGCTGCCACGGCGGCCAACAGTAAGCAGGTCCCATTCTCAAGCGAGATTTCACCCAACTGACTCATTGGACTGCAGTCCGACGACAAGAAAGCAAGGTCGACGTCGAAACTGCTGCCATGACGGACAAAGACGGCAACGTGGTCGCCTTCGACTCGACCAAGGTCTACCAGGCCAACAAGGACGCTGGCATATAATTGAATGCTTAAGCGCTTGAGACCCTCCAGAGGCTCGCTTCGACTACCCTGGGAGATAGTGGCAAGGCCTGCCCATTGCGAACGACTGCGGCCTGGGGGGGTTTTTGGCGAGGAAGGTGATGGAAGACGGTAGCAGTGTGAGCCGAATCTCGCGAGCGGGATACGGCGAGGATAGCAAGGACAAATCTGGGCATGAGATTCGCGATCAATCAATAGTTTACCTGGGCGCGGAATAGAATCATAATAAATAAATAGACGGCCATGACCGAACGGCAGCTCCGAGGGACGGGCGTCATGCTTGATGCAGACGTACCTACATGTATTAATGCTGCAAATCATCAGCCAGGGCATGATGTTGTGACAAGAAGCGCCTTTGTTGTTGATGGGTACAGTACCACAAAGCAATCTCGCTGGAGTGGCTCCATTGCTGACGAGAGCAGTCAGCAAAGCGAGACTGCAAGGGTCCACGGTTCGGACTCTTGGGTTCGGACTTGGGAGAGAAAGTGGGCCACAAAGTCTCGAATTGAAATTGTTTGACATGAACAAGATGAATTGGTCTTCAGTTGATTAACTGAGTAAGGTAGGTATTGTTCATTGTTTTCTGCTGTAAATACCACATCATGATATCTTCTAATTCTAATCAAAGCCTGGTCAAAGTCGAGTCAAAGCGAGAAGGCGGTGTCCCATGTCCCGTGACCAACCAGGGCTCCTTATGCCATGTTTGGATCGCTTCAAACCCAAATCGGGTTCCATCCTGCGATCTGCACCGCACACACATAACAACGCATCAGCCATCAGCCCTGGGATGCGACCCAAGCAAGCAGTCAGCCTCGCGGCTAGCGGGGCGTCGGCCCACGGACCACAGGCTTCCCTTAGTATTCGCTGTCACAATTCGCCTACCATTGGAGGGAATTTCCTTGTTTCGACGTCGGCAAAAGCACTGAGCGCCGTGCATTTCTTGGTCTGCCCTTGGCACCGCACCTGACAATGCATTGGCACGCTGAGAGACCATCAGGATGCCGTATTCTCGACCAATCTCGTGGCCCTGAGCTGCCATTCCAGACGAAAGAACTCCCTGTTGGCAGACTGGCAACCCAAGCGGGGATGGAGCCAATATGCTATTCCCAGAGGCCAAGAAACTGACAAGACGCAAAATCTCAACATTCCAGCAGTGCCTCAGAAAGCTTCTATTCTCAGCTTCTCATGATCTCATCCTCGCTCCTCAAATCAAATCCACAGCCAAAACGGGACCAACAAACAACAGCCCAACCTCTTCAACAACACCCTGGTTTCCGCCCCCACACTTGTCGCATCTTCGGCCGGGAAGCACGGAACAACCATAGCCACTACCGCCCGATTCTTTGGACATTGAGAGGCATTGTTGTGATGAGACGGGCTCCAAGTTTAGTGGTCTCTCATGACTCTCCAACACCTGAGCTTGATCTCATACCGCTGCTCGTTGCCCATCATCACCATCATGGTCGTGTTGTTGCTCACCGACCCACGACTCAAAACAGCTCCACTGACCCGCCCCCTCCCAAGTTTACAGGGCTGAGTTGTCCGGGGTGTTTCTCGCACTGGAATCAAAGAGGCATTTTCCGAGCCGGGGCAGTCAGTTGCGACCATCTCCCAAATTTAGCCTTGCCGTTGTTGAAACGTGCTGGATAGATCGACCGATGGGCGCCAAAATGCCTCCGTCGTGCCCTAAAGAGCTGCGCAGCCTCGCGCTTAACCCTGGCGGCAATCTTAAGCGTGCTCTGGGCAGAGATCCTACCGGTCCTGGCAAATGTCCGCAGACCCCGAGACATTCTGCACATTCATCCCGTCCCACTGTTGCTCACTACTCCGTACGGAGTATGCAACTGGAGATGTGGATAGAACCAGCACGCTGACACGACAGGACAGGATAGATTTAGGAGGCCCCCAAAAGGGCCAAATCCGTTGCAACAACGGTTGCAGAGCCTCTCCCTGCCCTTGAATTATAGCAAATTAGCAGAGACTTACAGGGAGCTGTTCCAAAGTTCCCCCGCTGCGCTGGTCAGTCTTGTCAGCAACGAGATTTCAGCCGCAGCCCTCCATCAGCACTAAGCCCAATTTCAGCCCCGTACCCGGCGCGACGCCGCAAGTGTTCTAGGCAGGCATGGACCATGAACCAGAGAGCAGTGGAGGCGGTGGCTCATCGGATCCCTGACTACCCAACCATGGCGCCATGGGATGGCCATGGATGGCAATGGAGCTGCAAGAGGGCTGAGCCAGCTCGGCTGCGGGGACGAGTAACAAGTGAGGGAGAGGTTTGGGGCTTCGACTAACGACCTGGCTGTTGCATGGCGGCGTTGGCCGCGACCAGCCAGCCGTGATTAATAAAAAGGCTGGTCCCCCAGTGAAGGGATGCTGACGGTCGAAGCCTTGGACTCGACGAGTAAGCAGAGCAACGCAAAGCAACATCGAAGACCGAGGGTTTTCGCAGGGCACTCGCACTCACGCAGGACGCGGTCGACACACAAGTTGCAGCGAGCACGGCACGACAGCTTCATGACCGTCGCCAGACATTTATGACAACCGCCAGAGGTTCATGACAACCATCAAGACCTAGAGCCTGGCTGAATGAGCAACGACTATCTACGACCAAGAAACCATTGAGCTGGAACACTCTGGAAGAGAAGGAAACTGGGAACGCCATTGACTGAGTGAGATTGTTTAATCGAAGCGGCGTCGAAGGAAAGCAGCGAGCAGGACAAGAAGCCTCAGAAGGCAACACCAAGACAGCACCAGGCTCGACAGAAGAACTCGCAAACGACAATGAACATGTTGAACGGAAACCATCGCGCGCAGGCGCAGTTTGACCGCTCCAAATGGCGCATCATGCTCCTACTCCCGACCTGGGTCCTCCAATTGGCTCTGTCCATGACCATGATGGGACTCTTTGCTTGGAGACTGGGCGACAGCATGAAGGTCAACAAGGACGACAACAAACACAACGATGATCCTGCGATTGAGATAGCGTAAGTTCTTGACCTTTCAACTTGCACCGACAAATCACATAGACATGGACACTAACAAAGGACCCCTGCAACAGTTGGGAAGCGACCAATATCGCCCTATGGTTCGTCGCCTCGCTGTGCACGTTTGTCGAAATCGCCAAGTATTTTGCCGAGGCCTTGACTCCATGGACGATGCTCTTTACCCATGTCATCAAGTTGACGTGCGCTCTGGCTACCCTTGTCCTCGATATTGTCGTCTATGTGCAGAAGCACGACAAGCACTACTCGCTCGTTGCTCTCGGCCTGGACTGTGGTTTCATGTAAGTCATGCCCAAGGGTGTCGCGGGATTCATGCTAACAACTCATTAGTATCACTTCATGCGTTCTCGTCTTCTATTCGATCCGCAGATACCGCCGTCTCTCCGCATACGACGATTACACCCACCCTGTCAATGTGAAGCCTTTCGGGTTCAACGACGATATTGAGCGTGACACTTCATACGCGAGCACCCTGAACGGCGTGCGTCCATCCATGGACAAGCACTTTTCTTCAGCATCTTCACGGTCAAGCATCGCTTCTTCCAAGCATGACTCTGTGGAGTTGGGGAAACTGGACCGAACTCCCAGCGTGTACACGCACCAGCGAGACACTCAGTTTGATGACTATGTGGCACGACGCGGCTCGCTCAGCAGGACAAACTCGCTCAGCAAGCCTGACCGCGGGGGCAGCGGAGATTTTAGCTGGGCCGGAGGTCAGGTCGGTCCACAGGAGTCGGGAACACTGTCTCCCACACGGCCGAGAGGAGCGAGCACCGGCAGAGCGACCAGCTGGGCCAGTGACCGAGGTCTAGTTGCCGTGCCGGAGGAGGACGACAACGAAGCAGCGGGCAAGGAGTCCAAGGCCGAGAAGGAAAAGAAGGACCGCGAGGCCCTGCTGGGCGATACCCCGCGCGAGAGCATCGACGGCATGATCGTTCCCCAGGAAGCCGACCTGACGACGGAGCCCAGGTGGCAGCGCGAGTGAGGGGAAAGAAGTCTAAAAGAGCGTGATATAAAAGACGACATCAGAGCAGACTTGCGTGGGGAAGGAGGGCTGTGTGTCTGCAATCCCTGTACGACTGTATATACCCACGAAGGAAACGGCGTTATTTTGGAAAGGGGGTGGGAGGAGTTGGGGGAGGGAAAGCATTGCGGGTTAATGGTATATGGCACATTTTCAGCAACAGCAGCAACAAGCAATAAAGACGAATACATGATGAACATGATTACGCCCCTCTCTATTCGCCTGGGATCTTTTTGTCAATGGAGAAGCTCACATTGGGAAAAGAAAAGATCCTGGAAAAGGATTAAATGTCTCATTTCAGCGGGCTGAGAAGAGAGGAGATAATCAACGACGGGGCAAGCGGATGATGAAACCGCAATGGCAGCGGGATCGTTGGCTCCTCTCCTCTGTCTGTCGTCATGCAAGGGCAGATTCGTCATGAGATAACGAAGTCCTCGTGGCTGGCGATTTTGCCCGCAGGAATATCATGTTTTGAGTGTACAGTACGACGCGTGTAAGTCCACCTTTGGGCAGCGAAGATCACTTCCTTCGTGTCGACAGCACAGCCCGAGCCAGGAATTCAAAGTTGCATTCGATTCCTTCGAGGGGATTCGACCCTTTTACCGTGACGGTAAAAGGAAGCGAGATATTGAGCTTCCCCAAGCGTTCCGGCGCGGGATGTGATAAAACAGCAGACTCTGGACGTCAGATCTCACCACGGAGAGTGAGAGGTGACGCCACGGGGTAGCGTCGTCCGATCAGAAAGACAAAACGTCATGCCACAGGCTGAGGGAAAAGGAAACCCCGGATTTTTGCCAAGAAGACAGCCTTTTCTAGTTTTCGAGTTGACTGGCTTACGGGGGGCGGAAAAGGAAGTTCTGCGCATACGGGGGAGGGAAAGGGAAGAAGAAGGTCACTTGGCGGAAATGCTTCGCGAGGTTTCCAAGGGACAAGGGGTCTCATGAGATACGCCGAGTCGGCGGCGGGTCCTAGCGGCGGGCGGTACATGGCACATAACATGTACATCATGTTGCATGTACGGGGTACGTGTATGCGGCAGTGTCAAAGGCGACATTCCCATGGTCAACAATACATGGCATCCGAGGCATGGAAAAGGCAATCGACAAAGAGGATCCAGGGGAGGGGGGTCATCAGTTACGGGACCAGGGTTTTCCTGCTCTTCTTCCAGCACAACAAGCGCGCCAAGCCTGTTGCAAGTATTTCCCTCACTCTCGCTATATCCAAAGCGCGCGTGCACCCCCAAAGGAACCGACCCGAGGGGGCGTCCTCTAGGCTGTTCCGGGCGGTGCAGGCCTGAGCCATTGGACGCGCTGCCGCAACTCGACGAGGCAAACCGCGCACATAACTCGGGGTCCAGTGCCGTGCCGGGAAGGGGCGGAGAAGGGGAGATAGACGCGCTGGTCCCGATCGGGGCATGTTGGTTTTAAGCTTAAATCGTGAGGAGCCGAACGTCTAAGTGAACATCCTCAACACCAAGTTGAAGCTATCCGCAAAGTCGTAAACAAAATGTCGACACCCCGGGGCCGCCCAGAAATCGACTCCTCACGTCGGTGGGACCTGGCAGCTCGTCGACCACGGTATCCTTTGCTCGACAGCACCATCGCCCTGCGCCCAGCGTTGGCATCCTCCCGCCGAGCATTGGCGTAACCTTCCGCCCAGCTCGCCAAGCGTTGGCAAAACATTGGCAAGACGACTCATGGCGGAGGACGGTTCCACGGCCGCTGGCCACCGCTGGTCATCGCTGCTGATGTCCCTGCTCACCAAGCTCTCCTGTTCTTTTGTCATTTTGCCGCCAGTCTTCCCGCCGCCAGTCCGCCCGGATTTCCCATAAGAACGCAATGCCTGCGCCCCTAGCATCCAGACGGGAAAGAGTAGCTTTTGCTTTGCTTCCGCTCAGTAGCATGTCTTCCGCCCTGTCCGCCTCGGAGTCTCTCCTGTAGCTCTCTCTTGTTCTCTCTCCCGCCCAAGGCCATCTCTGGTCCTTTGCTCCCTCTTCCTCTCATCCTCCGCCATCATCATCCCGACACTTACGCTGGATATCTCCGGGTTGCCTGCTCTTCCCCTTCCAACCCATCCTCCCCTCATCCTCCTTTCCTCCTCCTCTTCACATAAACCCCCCTAGTGTCCAACAAACACCACCAAGATGCCTGGACGTGAGAACGGCACTCTTCAAGTTCTGAAGAAGAAGCTCAGTCTTCAGCCCCTGTTTGCCAAGGAGAGGACTCGCAGATCTTCATCCCCTCCGCTGCCTGGCAAGAAGCACGCCAGCAGGTCTCCCTCCCCTCCCAGACTGGATGAGAGCAATGAGAACACCTTGGTGTGCACGTCGACATGGGACTCCCGCCTTGAGCGGTACCAGATCCTCAAGCTCGACACCAACTTGAGCGTATCCATCGGCGACTCATTCGAGGCCAACCCCGGAAGCGAGGTCACCAACATCCCCAAGTTCGAGTATGGCCCTATCCGGTATCCCAAGATGATCCGCCTTCTCCTTATCCTCCCGGCCACCTATGACGACGAACCCCTCGAGACCATCATGTTCCACGCCGACCCGCGGGAGATCCCATACCAGGCTCTGTCCTGTGCCTCCAACGACCGTAAGCAGACCAGGTTCATGCATTGCAACGGCCGTGGCCTGGCCGTCACTGAGACTGTCTATTCAGCCCTCCTCAACATTCGAAACCTCGGCGACCGCAAGATCTTCTCGACAGTATGGACCGATGCAGTCTGCATCAACCAGGCTGACATGCAGGAGCGTGAGTCTCACCTCCGCCTATGCAAGACCATCTTCAGCACTGCGGCAGTTACCATTGCCCACCTCGATGGAACTGAAAAGTCCCGTCGCAAGGTCTTTGAGACTGTCGACATGCTCCACGAGGCCTGCCGCAATGACGAATTCCGTGAAAGACTCGAGGAAGATGGACTGGACCTCTCATCACTTGACCAGCTTTGCATCGGAAACAAGCGTCTTCGAATTCCCCTTGACAACCGGGTGGAATTGTCCAAGGTCTTCTCTCACCCCTGGTTCGAGCGTGTGTGGAACTGGCCTGAAGTATCCCTGTCCAAGAAGGTTTATTTCTTGTATGGATCTGCCCTTCGTCCCTGGAGCTTCTTTGCCGATGCTGCCTGGTGCATGCATCAGCTGCGCTGGGAGTCGTCCCTGAATTCCGAGTGCATCGTTCACGGCCAAACCCGGATGGATCTCAAGTATGATCACATGTTGCACTTGGATGACCACCGCCAAGACATCCGCGATGAGAAGCCATGCACCCTTCTCAGTCTCCTGACCAAGTCGCGCCAGTTCACATCAGCCAACCCGCTGGATCGGGTCTTTGCCTTGTGGCCGCACATCAGCAACACAAGTGAGAGGGATTTCGTCCAGGCTTACTTCGACTATAACCTGTCTCCTCTTAGCGTCTTCCTCAACTTGACACTCAACAGCATCATCTCACATGAGACTCTCGATGTCCTGCATCTCGTCCACAACGAGGTCAAGGATGACTGGCCCTCATTTGTGCCTGACCTGTGGATGAAGGATGGCGTCCGTACCCTAGGATCTAAGGAAGGCCGCGAGCACTGGGAGTACCACGCTGCCGGGGACACCAAGCCTCAGTTCACCGCCCTCAACACTAAGAACCAGACCCGTCATGGTATGCCCTACTTTGAGGATGACGTCAACATCATGCTCAAGGGATTCCTTGTCGACGAGGTCACTCGGGCGGGATCTGAGATGAAGGACATGATGTTTGGTGGCAAGTCTTTCCTCTCAGACTGGGTCAACACCGCTCTCGTGACAGGCAACAAGAAGTTTTACACTGCGGGTGAACTGAAGCGGGCCAGGGCTCTTCAGAAGACCTCCAAGAGCCGCAGCGACAAGAAAGATACCACTTTAGCTCAAGACAAGGGCGAGTCTTCTCGTGTTGCCGAGCTTCAGGCAGCCATGAGGCGGTCAAACCGTCGTTTTGGCTCGGCTCGGGACTCGCAAGGTCAGCTCCGTGACTCTCTGACACCGTCTCTGATGGAGGCCCTGGAGAACATTGACATTATGGAGAGTGGTTTCGCTGCCCAGGAGCCCGTGTCTGAGCCTGAGCCAATTTCGACCCTTCCCATGAACGAGAAGTATCCTATTGGCGACATCTCAGTCGTTGAGGCTTTCTGGCGAACCCTGATCAAGAACAAGGATGAGAATGGCGAGGTCCCTTCGGCTGAGATGAACAAGACCTTTTTCCAGCCATGGCTCACTGCCATGTCGGGTACGACCGCCGAGATGCTGGATGCTCTAGCTCATGGACAGAGCGAAGACGGCCCACGACCTGAGCCGCTCTTCAATGACCTAGTGCACATGAGCTGCAACGGCTCGCGCATCGTGAGGACCAAGGCGGGACTGATTGGCACTGCGCCTTGGGACGTCCAGGAGGGCGATTTCGTGTGTGTCCTTTATGGCGGACAGACGCCATTTGTGCTTCGCAGGGATGAGAACTGCCCCGGCAAGTACCGATTTGTTGGTGATTGTTATATCCACGGTATCATGGAGGGCGAGGCGCTGAGCATGGAGTTGGAGGAGCGGGAGTTCGTTATTTCATGATGACAACGACAGTGATGACCCTGTATTTCTTTTCTTTGGTGTAGCGAGCTTTCTTGGCTTTCGCATTTCCTCTCACCATTTTGTTTGGAGTCGAGTTGCATTGGCTGGCGTTTATGAGAAGGGTTTTTCTTTCCATTCCTGGGTCGCCTGCATCGAGCATGGCATGGCATTCATTGTTATAGGTAGCTTTCTGAAGGCATTTCAAATGAGAATGATGAACAGAAGACGCTGTGCAAATTCGTGTGAAAAGTGAAGGTGTTGATGCTATCGTTAAGTTGTATTTTGTACAAAGACTTTGGCAGGTCAGGCAATTACCCCGCGACGGGAATCACCTCCCCGAGCGAATCCTTCCTCCCTTCCACCGCAATCTCCCTACCCATGCCGCCCAGCGCTGCACCTCGTCCTCCTCAAGTAACAAATCCACTGTGTAATAATCCCTAGCGAGCTCCTCATGGGTCTTGAAATGATGAACGAAGCGATGACAGGCACCGCATAACCAGGCGACGTTCTGGAGATCCTCCCGACGATGCCATCCACGTTTCACGGCTTTTTCGTGGACAAAACGAGGGATCAGGTGGTGGTACGACAGTGGGATGTATGAGCGTTGACAGATTTCGCAGGCGTCGGTGCGTGTGTTGCGTGTGGCTGGAGGTGGTTCAATCAAGGGTGTGATGTATGAGGTGAGGATTGGAAGGAGAAAGGCTTCTGGGGATGATGGGAGATTAGATGCGACAAAGGGATCCGGCGAGATGAGATTGTAAGTCGTCAGGGTCTCGACAATAGACGGCGACAGGTTCAAAACTGAAAGGCTCTCTTTGGTGAGCGGGAGCGAGTACTGATCACGCAGACGATCCGAGTCTCGCCAGACACGATAGTCCAAGCCCTGAAGCTCCTCCGGGAGGCTCTCAAAAATCTCGGTAGCGAGGTAGTCGACAAACTCAGAGAGCTCCTCTGCGTCCCGCTCCGGGTCCGCCGCCGGAGCGGAGACTGGGGCCGCTGACCCCGAGTTCTTGCGGCGGCGGCGACGTTTGGGTGGGTCAGGGGCGGACGAGGCGGCAGGTTGCAGGAGGGTGGTGGATAGACAGTCCCGGAAGAGGGCGTAGTTTTCGGAGTTGTCCTCTAGAGCCGACATTGTGATCAAGGTTGTGACATGTAAGGAAGTGATTGAATTGTGTGGTGTTGTTGATTTGGTGACGTAATTGAGTTGGAGTCTGTCAATTGTTCCTGCCGAACGAGGTCTTTTTAAACAAACCCAAACCACTATTTCTCTCTATATTCAACACTATCAACGCTTCCTACAGAAACATTTCGAATCCCCAAGACTTGTCCAAGCGTTGAAGCTGGAGCCATCTCATACGGTCGCTGCAAGCCTCGAACCAATATCCAGTCCCGGCTGACTCATTCGGCCGGCCACCGCTAGACGCCGCCATCTGTCGGCAATGGTAGCGGTGGCTGCGAACGCCTACTGCACTTGCATCTGTGAATCTGATGAATCTACTTTGCTTTTCTTGATCCTCAAGGATACCGCTGTCTACCAAGTCTTGTCCTTTCTTGTCGCCCAGACCGCCAAGGGCTTGTGTCAAGGCCAAGACCCTCGGCGCCGAGATCGAGGCGGAGCAGGCCAAGGAGGAGCTCCACGTGGCCCCGGCCGCCGGCCGACGAGCGCGCCGAGCCCCGGGGGTGACTCCCCTTGCCGGAGGGGAGGGTCTGCGATGCGATGAGATGACTCGGAGCGCGTCATTCCTTCGGCAGTTGGAAGTGATGGGCGCCGCAGGCTTCCAAACATAGAACCTGCGTCGCATTCCTCACCCAGTGACGACGTCCCGTGTTTGACAGTCGCGGGCTTGGCCGAGGGAGTAGGGCGGTGCTTATTACGACGACACGGCAAAAGGTTGACAACGCGGAATACTGTACCTGAGCAATCCACGTCAATGTCCCCGAGCTGGACCATTCGCACCGCGACGGCTGAGCTGCATGAAATGGACGAGACGTCATGGTGTTTCATCAGCCTCACCCGTGTCGGTTACAGTCCGACAGACAATAAACTGACGTGTAATGGCAAGATCTACTAGGCAGCTATGCGATGGCCCTTCCTTCCGCATCCTAGGAGAAAGCGGTCTGACAGCCTCATTTCCTGAATCATGATCACTGGAGGCGTGGTGTTGAGGCGACAAGCTAAACTCGAAGAAAGCTGGCTGCAGATCAGAAAGCCCCCACGCCCAGCCTAGGAAAATATTAAGCTGAGACATGACTAACATTTTTTTGCGAAAGCTGATCTTGTTTCTTATCAAAAGAGAGGTGACACCGAGGGATGAAAAAAGATGCACACATTTGCATAACCGAAGCGCAAGCGAGGAGTGAGAAACTTGCTGGCTGAATACGTACCTCGCTACTTTTGAACAAAGGAAGTGAAAAGGGCAGATTCAGATTGCTCCCCCGGCTTCCCGTGCCCGAGTACTACTGAAGATTTCGGCCTCTAGGGCAAGGGATGACGAGATCTAGATTCGTTTCTGTCGGCCTCAAGAAGGGTTAGCTCTGCGGCGCAGCTATGAGACAGGCGAGGAAACGCCTACAGACGGGCGTTGCGTCTATAGCCGTCTGGGAAGAGCAATGGCAGTGATTTGAAGTGTGTGGCTCCGTGTACAGCTTGAGAAGCCTGCCCAAGTCGATTGGCCTTGCCATGTCCATTCTTTGACCAACGTCGAGGTCAGCCTTGTCACCTTTGTTGCTCGAAGGCTGCCGGCGGATCCGAGGAGGGGTTGTGAGAGGCGAGAGTCAGGAGAGAACGGATGAAGGGATTCAGATTGGGGGATCTCGAGAATATATTATCCACCCAATGGTCGCCGGGTGTCACATTTCTAGAATACTTGCATGGGGGGCGGGCCGAGCTGTGACATGTCAGCTCGCCATGCAACATCGAATCTTGAAATAGCGTCATCAATAGGCTCTTGTAAGAGAATCAAGGGCCGAGATAACGGAGCAACCCTCTTCCATGGCAAAGGCCTTGACCGAGGAGGCAGTCCGCATAGCAGTCTTCTGACATGTGCATGGGAATTGTGATTCTTCCCTAGCACAACATGGTCAAGGTGTTTTCCCATGTTGCACTAAATGCAAGTCAGAGATGGCTCATCACCAACCCCAGGTTGACGATTAGTGTCCAAATACCGCAGAGCCCATGCTCCTCTCACCACCCAATGATAACGATGGCGAGACAGCGACGGTGAAGCCTAGTGACGATGCTAGATGCCAGAAACCTGGGGACGCGCGCCAACACACACATCCACCATGTTTATGTTTGACTGGGGGACGGGAGCCAGCTCAGGCCCAGGGCTTGGTTTCCGCCGACAGCGGAACTACTACGTACGGCTCCTCCTAAAGCGGCAGTAGGATGAGATTTTGTGATAGGGATTTGAAATAGATATGTCATCTCTCCCTATCCGTCCCCCGCAATGGAGGGCACAAGTGGGGGGGAGCTTTGCTTGACCGGGCGATGCGATGATGGTTGAAGAGAGGGGAAGAGGAGAAAATTCGACAAGGGAAGTTGGAAGCGCGTAAGCCGCGGCGCAGACGAAAGCAAGATGGTTGTCGGCCTCATTGAAGCAGGCTAGCCTAGCATCCTCCTGAGTTACGCAGCATGAAGGCCCAGTATGTCCAAGATGGGTAATTCATTGGCCTGCCAAGTTGTTGGTGGTGGAGGGAATGGTGTTTGCATCAGCTTAGACGGGCCGAGTAGGCGGAGAACTCGACTTGACTTGACCTGAGACAGGTGCAGCCTGATTGATTACTGTTGATACGATTGATATCAACAAAACGAAGAACAGAAAAAAAGAGGCCAGACATGCCACAAAATGTCAAATATCCATGGCCTGTTACAATCTAGAAATCGTGTCTTCCACGTGAAAATTGCCTCTCGGGGAGACACCCCAGCGGCTCCGCGCCCACCAGATGCTTGCGCTGCGCGACATTGTCCTAGGCCTGGCCTGGCCTCAACAACTTTCACATGGGCTTGGAGAGGCCAGAGCGCTGACGCTTGTTTCGCCCTGCGCCCAAGGGAGGCCCGAAGCACCCAAAACCACACGGGAGATGCGCTGACCCGCACGCCATGTGAGGTCACCGTTCGGCGCATCTCGACCGGCGACGCGCTGAGGGTTGACGCTCCAGTCCAGCTTGGGAATTACCCGATTGCGCTTCCCCCGTCAGTCGTGGGGGCCTGGGACCCTTTCGATCGCCCACCTTCGCATCATGGGTGACTCTATTGGGCGCTGGAGGAGGGGGCCTTGTCCCAGCACTAAGGGTGGTCCCCCTCCTGGGTAGGCCTAGGGTCCCGTCTAGGGACAAGCGAGTGTGGCATGGTGTGCCCTCACAACAAGACAGCCCCGAATCACAAATGGAACGGAGCCTACGGAGATGGTGTTTTTTAAAAGGGGCCCTCTTTCTCTTATGGCCCCTTCTCTCGGGTCGTTTTGACATATTCCTTCCAGAAGCAAAAGATTCTACAGTATTCATCACCTAGATACATCTGTCTCGACAGGTTCAACGATAGCAACACCAAGTACTGCACTACACTACACTACCTACCTACACAGCTTATCAATATCAACACTCACAACATGCACACCTCCAAGTTGAACACTCAGCCAAACAAGGCCATGTTCATCGACAACATTGCCACTCTCTCCGACCCTCTGTCCTCCATGTCATCCATCTTCTCCCTCGTCTCCCTCCTGACCATGGCTTATCAAGTCCGGACACCACAGCCCTCGGTCCAGCAACGTCTTCTCACCCTCCTCAACACAATGTCACCAGCCTTGACGACAGAGACTCAGACGACACCCGACTCACCAAGGGGGTACTCCCGCGAGGAGATCCTCAACTCCTTCGTCCACTTCCTCAGCCCCGTGCTCAACGGCATGGCCGGCATGCTCGAGCTCCTCTCAGCCGTCGACGCCTTCTCACGGCCAGAGGACTTTAGACAATTCTGGAGCCTGGAGCGGAGCAACCTGATCAGAGACTTTATCGAGAGCGGGGGACCTCTGCGGGGGATGGAGGGCTACGACGTGCCTTTCCTCGAGGCCTTTGTCAAGGACTCATCCTGCAGAATCGCCCTCGGCAAGAACCAGGGCATGCTACTTCTGGTGCCCGGCGACGCCGAAGTCGGCGATGATGTCTGGTGGGATGAGGACGAGCAGCGTCTCACCGTTTCAAGAAAGGGCGAGGAGGATCTCAACGCCGCCGAGGCGTATCTTGATGACGGTTCAAGGATGGCGGTATTGGCCATTTCTTCTGCGACTTAGAGAGAGACATGGCGCTTTTTCTTTCCTTTTTTGACGAGTTTACGATCTTTTGCTTTTTTTTTGTGTTTGACCTGATATCCACGCTAAAGAAGTTTTTTGAGATTGGGTTAACGGCGCTCACTGGGATATATGCTGGCGTATTGTGAGCGTTTACATGGATAGAAGCAGGTTTATTGGGAAAAATAATAGTACTCTTTCTCGTGAGTTCACGATACCTTCCAATGAAAATTCCCAAAAAAGGCAAACACCTTCCTCGCACGGGCATGGTATGCAGCACAGTGTCGTGACTCATTTCGCACCACTCACTGGTCGCCCCTGCCCACTTTTTAGCGTATCGTGCAGATCTCTAGCAAGTTCCCATCACTCCCGTCGAACCTGCAGCTGCCGCTTCTCGCCCTCCACTCTCCAACTCCCTTCTTTGTCTCACCGTCTCTGCAGTCGTCAGCAAATATGGCATCAGACGAGGAGCGCGACGTTAAACGCAGCCGTCAATGGTATGACGATCAAGATCAGAAACCTAAAGAGAAGGATCGTCGATCAAGGCACTCGGACCGCGACTCTGGCCGCCGAGACCGTCGGAGATCACGCGACAGACGCGACAGGCGACGCTCAAGAACTCCCGATGCGCCACGACGGAGATCACGCAGCCGTGATCGCGATCGAGACCGTACCCGCGAACACAGACGTCACCGATCACGAGACGACCGAGGCTCACGACGCAGCCGCCGCGACGACCACGATGGGGACAACAAGCAGGTTGCAAAGCGCAGCCCGGTGAGGCGGTCGGGCCCCCTCCCATCCCAGGAGGACTCTTTTGCCATTACAAATGGGCAGGAGCCCGAGAAACCCAAGGAGAAACCCAACTTCGGTACTACGGGCGTCTTGGCTGCCGCTTCCAACTCGGTGGCACAGGCAGACGGCTCGTCCATCACGCTCAAGTACCACGAGCCCGCTGAAGCCCGCAAGCCCTCGCCCCGCGACCAGTGGAGGCTCTTCGTCTTCAAGGGAGGCGACATTGTCGACACGATTGACCTGGGCGCGAGGAGCTGCTGGCTCGTCGGGCGGGAGATGGCCGTCGTCGACTTGCCCGCTGAGCACCCGAGCATCAGCAAGCAGCACGCCGTGATCCAGTTCCGTTACACCGAGAAGAGGAACGAGTTTGGTGACAAGATTGGCAAGGTCAAGCCGTACCTAATTGACCTTGAGAGCGCCAACGGCACCGTCTTGAACGATGAAAAGGTGCCCGACAGCAGGTACCTGGAGCTCAGGGACAAGGACATGATGCAGTTTGGCCACAGCACAAGAGAATACGTCATCATGCTCGCGCCACGGGAATAAGAGATCCCTTTTTGTGGAGGAAACAAGGCTGTGTTGGATGTTGGCCTATTCCGACGGTGCCTTCAAATTCCCGTTGACGCGCAACATCCACCTCAGCATCAATTTCAACGCAGCATGCACCAGAGCGACGAATACGATATCCAATGGTTTCCATCCTCTTGACGAAAGCCCCAATGTCGACGCAAAACCTGCAGATTCCACCCGGTTGGTGAATGGAGTCAGGCCACGAGAGCCACAAACGCAGGCTCACGAGGTCCAACGAGGCCGCACAAAGCCTCAAGGCGACAAGCCAATAATTGACTCAGCGCCCAATTTACAACATGGCTTGGTGCAAGAGCCTCGTCCTGGGGTAGGGAAATCGCTCAAAGTGCCATGACACGGGCGGAAGTCGGCTCTCCAATTCTGCACTTTTAGAGCCTTTAGTGAGGGACTTTAGTGGCGGATGATACAGTTTCTATTCGGTGACCAGAATTGACTCACTTGAATCCGCGACCGAAGGCAGATTTGGCATTGAGGCGGACAGGCCAAGACTCGCATTCAGCTGGTTGCTTCTGCTACTTTTGGACACTGACCAACACAGTTACTCTCTGGGCGCCGCTGGGCAATGCTAGGCTACCGATGCGTGTTCAGATACATACACGCGGCCCTGGAAATGAAAAATAATCTGTACTCAAGTAATCAGGCTCGGTACTGTGGTTTACCGCTGGCTCACACAAGAATATGGCGCTCACAGTTGCTGCTGGACGTCGAGTGGCGCAACACTGGCCATCTCACGACCTGGCCAAATGCTCAGCTCAACCGAGAACCCTGTGTAACATCCTGGAGAAGATCCCGCATACCCGCGCGGGAGACGTGCATGATCCCCAAACCGAGCCCCCGGGCCAACGAACGAGTGCCTACGGATATAGCTACCTACCTACCTATAAATACGACATCCATCTTCCCAAAGAGTCTCACCCTGTCACACAGAAACCCAGTGATGCCATGATCGCCGCCCGTATTCAGGAACAAACTGGCCATGACAGGCCCGAAACGTCAAAATGAGTGCGTCTGACATGAGGCGACAGAAAGCCTTGCACATTACCCCAGCCGGGCGATGGGCTCAGCCACGCCTGCTGCCATTGCTTACTGGAAGCATCGCAGCCTTCTTTTCCGGGGCAGTGCTCCCCACACCATCACTGTTGTGTCTTGTGACGGCTGTCAATGGTGTGTTACAGTCGCGGATTGTGGCGGCTAGAGCCCCATAGCCTCGTCTTGTTGGTTGACTGAGAGTGTGTGATTGCTCATCCTCTGCGACTAGGCAGCGCTATTCAAAGCAGCATCATGACTGTCAGGGCTGAGCAGGTCATTTAATAAGCCGGGTCTGCCGTCAACTGTCGAGCTGTCCTCTTCCCTTCGCCGATCAATATCCAATGTTGACACCACTGAATCGCAACTTGAGTGTCCCCATCTTTGACGACACATCATGGTAAGGCATCATGACTGAACCATCACAGGGAACTCGAGCTGACTGCCGTCTGGCAGGGGTCTGAGAATCGTTCCATAACTCGATACGACACAACTGCAGTATACACACACCCCGACGCAAAGGTCGACATCGTCCTCGTTCACGGCCTCCACGGCTCACCCGACAAGACATGGACGGCCAAGAATGGCACCTTCTGGCCCCGTGACCTGCTGCCTACAGCACTAAAGGACGAAAAGGCCAACATCATCGTATACGGGTACAACGCCGATGTCAACTCCAAGGGAACTGCTCGAAACATTAGCGATAATTTCGTACACCAACAAGCCGAAAAGCTTGCAGAGAGCGTCATAACCCGCCGGCAACGTGAGGGTACATTCAAGAATCCCATCATCTGGGTGTGCCATGGTCTCGGCGGTATCCTCGTCAAGCAGGCATTAATCCATTCAGCCGATATACATGAGCCTCACCTCCAATACCGGCGGACCATATTCGTCTCTACATACGGGATCGTATTCCTAGGAACGCCGCATACCGGGGATGCTACCACTTGGGGTCTCGTCCTCCAGGCCATGTCAGATGCGATAGCCCCCAAGAGGCTCTTCGGTGGTGAGCCTATGCTGCTGAAGGCGCTTAAGAAAGACCACGAAGCTCTCATCAACATCAACAGCCGGTTTTGTGAGATCCATCAACACTTCAAGATCCTTATAGTTCATGAGAACCAACCGTCGGATATCAAGGGCTCCAAGGGCTCCAAGTAGGTTTTCCCTGAACCCATATCGCCTGTGTTCTCGTCCAGCTAACCGCCCCCATCTAGGGTTTTCGTTGTCGGGGCAGAAGCGGCCAATCCCCTTCTGCCTTATGTGACCTACTTTGGCATCGAGGCAGCATTTTTGGGCATGAGCAAATTCGACAGTTTGAAGACTCCGGGCTTCATTAGAATCCGGGCTTCCATCCAAAAATGGGTTCGTGATGCTCCCGCTCAAATCCAAAAACACTGGATGCGCGAAAACGAGAGTCCTACTCCCACTGCGGGAGATGAAGCGATGTCGCCGTTCACGCCCTCTCAAACACCAAGCGAGCACCATGTCCCGTCATCCATTGACGACACAACGAGGCCATCTCTCTCCCAAGCACAGGGGTCGGCTCTGCAACTAAGGAACGAACCCACTTTTGTTCACCCAGAGCGCTTCCGACCGAATTCCTTCTTCAAGGGCCGGAGGCAAGAGCTGACTGACCTCCACGAGATGCTGATGGACACGGAGCGCCGAGAGGATGGAACATCAGCTGTCTTGATCTGGTCAATCCCAGGAGGCGGCAAGACCCATCTTGCGAGAGAGTACGCCTTCAAGCATAAACACGACTACCCCGGTGGAATCTTCTGGGTACGAGCCAAGTCTCCAGAAGATATTATGGACGCCTTCGTGAGAATTGCTAAACACGCCATGGCTCAAAATGAGATCGAGATCCAAGACGAGACAGCTCTGCAGGATCATGGCAAGGTCATACCTCTGGTTCGAGACTGGCTCAATCGGTCCGAGAACTGGCTCCTCATCCTGGATGGTGTTCTGCACGACACTCCCGACTTAGCCGACTGTATCCCTGATGCTGTCAATACCAGCATGATCCTGACATCGACCGACACTTCTATTGCGGGAAACCACAACTTTGATAACCCACAGAAACTGGAGCTAGGGCCCCTCAGTGAAGAAGAGGCACAAATGTTGTTACTGGAAGAGATGGACAGGAAGAAGACGTGGACACCTGACGATCTTGCTCGAGCTCTCGAGATAGCCAGGCTGACGGAATGCTTGCCTCTAGCCATTCACGCCGCCGCCGGTCAGATGAGGGCAACTCGAGAGCCAATGTCCAAGTACATCCGTTCTTATAGAAAGCGACCCCAGGCGGGCGGCCTGGGCGCATACAAGGCTGTCCGAGAAAAGCTTGAGGAGCGTGGTGAGACGGAGGCACTCAACTTGATGTACCTGTTATCCTTCTTCAGCGGTAGCATCCCTGTCGAGATGCTTGCACTTGGTATGCCCCCCTATGTAGCACACTCGGGACACCATGCTAACAATTCCATAGGCCTCGAGGCACTTGACAACCGCACGCCTGTCCTCGCCAACAACTCTATGGGCAAAGGCAGTCTCAACAAGACATTTACTGTTCTCATCGCCTTTGCCCTCATCGAGCGTGATGAGGTTGAAGACATGCCATCTTCAGGCAGCATACGACAAGCTGAACCCCTTGATGTGCTCAAGATCCACACTATCGTTCAGAGCTTCTTTCTCGAAGCATTGAAGGGGGATGATCTGTTTGAATTTTGGCTCGAGCGTGCTGCTGCTGTCTTTCTTAAGTCCTTTGACAAAGGCGACCGTCGTGCCAGGGACAGGACGGAGATGGGCCTTCCAGGAGACTATCGGAGATATGCATCCCACTGTCACAAGGTCCTGAAGCACATCAGAGGCGTTGATGAGCCGACGCGCGAATTGATTGTCGCCGAGAGGGTGCTTCAGAGTCGATCCGAGGATATTCAGGGGCAGATTTCCGCCCTTGCACGCACAATGACGACAGAGTCTTTCGGGAAATGGGGGCAGGGTCCCCACGTGTCGGTCTTCGAGAGAACCAATAGCGCATCCCCCTCAAGCCCGGTTGAGGCCACGGATGGCGGCAGGCTCCCAGACGAGAGGCAGAGTTCAAGGGATCTGCAGGCTAGTCTGCCTGCTCGGGAACCCAATCCCCACTTCGACCACATCCCGTATCCGTACGACAGCACCATCCTAACACCGCACTTTCTCGGGGGCGACTCGCACCGCACTGTGCAGGGGCAGCCAGCCAAAGGCTACTTTGATCCAGCTGGATGGCGAGAGACCACGGAGCACGTATCGGAGCCGAGGGTAAGCATCAGTAGAGAAGTCGCTCTTGGCCAGTTCTCTCCAAGAGGGTCAACTCTGGACCTGACTCCACCAGGAACACGCCCAATTTCGTCTCTTGGCGCAGAAGAGCATCTTTATCTCGCCCAATATGCCGTTAGCCAGTCCAGTCTGAAGGTGTCCGAAAACCATGGCCAGACTGTCCATACGGCAAATGTATCCGACCGAGAGACAGATCTCGGTGCTATTGAAAGCGGAGCTGTAGCCGGTTTCAGAGGGCGCAGCCCACAGGATGCCAGCATCGAGCCTCAGTCACAGCGTCAAGCACGGCCGAGGACCCGAAAGCCCATCGAGGAGAACCCCTTCTTCGAGGGGAGTGGCTCTGTCGACGGTGTATCTATCCCCTCAATGGATGTTGCTAACGCAGATTGGCGCTCAGTGTCTCAAGAGCGGCCGGTATCAGCTCATACCGGACCTAACCACTCACAGACATCGCTCGAGTCGGATATCGGTCACTGGGCACCAGGTCTACCTATCGTTAGCAACTCGACAAGCAGCCTCCGACATGTCACTCACTATCCCGATTTGAGGTATTCTCGACATCGAGCCGCGGTTGCTGGCGAGGGCCTGTCCAGCTCTCTTCCAACGAGCCACATCGGCAGCACCCTCAGGCCGCCGTCATGGCGTCCATCATCCTCAGGCCCAGACGGCTACTCATCTCAGCCAATGTCGCGCAATCCATCTTCCAACCCGGAGCTAGTCCTTCCTTCAACCCATCACAGTTCCACTTTGAGCACAGCGACGTCGCACAGTCTCCCCATCCAGATCCGCGGCCCCCTCTCAACCGCAGCGACGGAGCCCTCGCCGCGCCTTTCCGGCGTCGACAACGTCCCTATGAGCTACCAGGCCTGGCAGCAGCGGCATGCAGGTCCGTGGAGCCCGGAGCGGGACTCTCGGCGGGACTTTGCTCCTAGGCAAGCGTCCGAAGCGGTGGAGATGCAGAGGTCGGGGTCCGGGGGGATCCAGTTCAATGGGCGCATCGTCGAGTTTGGGCACTCACCCCCAGGTAGCAGGCCGACCTCGACCTCCCCATCTAGGATGCCTGCCTACCCGCAGAAAATAACCGAGACGGCGTCTGCACTGGAGAAGAACGAGATCGTGTCCCCAGTGAGGAGGCCCGTGGGGTTGGGGATTGTTGTTGCCGATCCGGAGAGACGACAACAATCCTAATGAGACTTCGTGTGACGAACTGCCACTTATGGCCAGACCATTTTCTTTGTCCTCGCAAGTTTTGCCAACTGCTGTATAACTGTATAGTAATTGAGGTTCGTGGGTCATAGAGGAGGCGTTTAGGATATACCGAGAATCCATAGAGAGCTGGAAAACAGCATCGGAAAATAGACGGCGTTAATTGTTATGCTATCTCTTCACTCCACTAGTCAATCGGGAGTTAAAATGTCGGAATGGTAGTCCCTTGCCAGTTTTCTAGACTGTTTCTTTAGGGAAGCGATGTTCGTCATCTTTTCGTTCCCTTGCTCCCTGGCTGTAACCTTCGGCATAATCTCGTAGCAGTAGCTTGCCACGGCGTCTTCGTAAATCGAGAATAGTCCTGATAGCAAGGATCTGAAGACTGTACTGTTCGGCCATCCCACCGGAGCAGGTAAGTACTCTGCCCATCAATGTCTGTTTGCCTAGGTTGCTTCCTTGCATGACGCGAGGGAAAAGACGGGCACGGCAGCGACCCTTCGTGGCAGGCAGTTAGGCAAGACTGAGACGACGGATTTCAAGAGGGAGACGCCGAGCGTGGTGGTTTGTTCTGTAGCTTGATTCCGGCATGCGCAGAACAGCAAGCAGTGACCGGTTCCGCGACAGTAATTCTCGTCGAGTGGATACGAACTAGGGATGATGGTCTCCCTGCGGCCGCGATCAACATTTCGTGACGACGCCTTTGATTAACTATCCTCCTGTCCGGCACATTGGTAGGCAGTACAGTGTCTCGGCCTGGCCCTTGGGAGCGAGTCAAACACTTCCACCACCGCCGGCCGAATGGTTGCCTGTGAAAAACATTGCAAAGCCCAAGGCAGGTCTCCGAAGTGACGTCGATTTCATAAGAGCTCATGGTGAGTTGCCGCGCGCGCAATCACGGCCGTAGTATTGGCCGCGAGTGCAGCTGGTGGAGTCTAGTACGCTTGTCAGTTGCAGCAGGACTTCAACACCAGCCACGAGGCAGAGTGAAAATGGGAAAAAAAGCCTGGACAAGGGTAATGCATGAATGTGCGAGGTGTTGCAGCCTGACTTGGCAAATTCCAAAGGCGTTGGTTATTCGAAAGATGAACCGTTGTCCCAGGTAGTCAGTCAACCTCTTCGATCAACTCTCGAGAATACTTATGATGCCTTGGCGTCAGATACCAACCAAACACCCTGGTTTCATCACTCGGGATGAACCAAGGCAGTGCGGCAAGCTCAGGTTCGAAAAGAACATGTAGGGCTCCACTTGAATCGACGTGCTCTTCATGGGAGATGACACTGGCAGATCTTGCTGTTTCAAGGGCTCCTCGGATTGACAATGTTACATGGTGTGTCGGCATTCGAGGTACTCACCGGGACACCGCCATGTGCTATTTGCAGCTGGCGCAATAATTGGGTGTGAGAAACCTGAGGCCTCCTGAGTGTCTGGTACGATACACCGGCCTTCGGCACAAAGTTGACAGATTGCGCTTTTGTCGATTGGATACCACGCAGGTTTTGAAAGCTTGGCTGCGGTGATAACTCAAACTACGTCACCAAGATCCTTGGCGGTTGTTGAGCGTCGATCCCTTGTCTCAGGATCGGCAAGTTCCCTCGTCTGGTACCGAGATCAGACTAGGCCGCCAAGGTGCGTGGACTTCTGAGTCGCGGCCAGACAAGGCCAGGCTGGCGAAAGTTGACAAGGAAAGCCGCCGTAGTCGACGAGAATAGCATAGCGCACTTGACATGCGCCGAGAAAACGGACCTAGAAGTCATCAAACAAGCCCGGTCAGCCCAGGTTGCTGGTGTGCTGAAGCTACCATCCTGGTACGAAGAGACCCTGAAGCGCGCAGACATGTGAAAAGTTGCCTCCAGGGACTTCAGGGACCAGGGCCCTGAGTTATCTCAGCCTCTTGACATGGCCATAGGACGTGAGACTGGGAGCAGAGACAAGAGGTCGCGTGTAAGTCGATAGGAAAACGAACCCCTAAAGACGCACCCCAGACCATAGCTGGAGAAGATGGACAAACTCGTGGGACTCTGTTCCGTATCAGACTCTGGATCGTGGATAGCGACGGGGAACTCTTACCGTGCTCAACACAGTTCCCGTTCAGATCAAGCAAAGGTCCGTCAGATACAGTCAGGAAAACTGCGCAGAAACAGGCTGAGAAGTCCGCTTGGCTCCACCGAGATACATCAGCTTGAGACATTTGCAACCAAGCAAACGGACCACGAGCGGCCAACAAGATTGGGGCGTGGATGCCGTCTCTGGCAGACCGAGTCCACTCCTGGGCGATGAAGCCGCCCGGTGCGCGATGGACGGCCGGGCAACTGTCTCACTCGGTTAAAAACTGACGCCGCTGGCGAGAAAACCGTCAGATATCCTGAGTGCCGTCTCCATCACGTGGGTCCAGCGAGGTTGACTGAAGGGTCGAGGCCAATCGCTGAAGCACCGGCTGCTCGGAGGAGAGGAATAAGAGGGTCAGGATGCGTGAAAGGCTGCAGGGAGGTGGAGCTGAGAAGATAACGGAGGCTTCAGTTAGGCCAGCCGCGTGTCCGAGGCCTGTCGTCTTACGGTCCAACGTCGACTAGTTTGCAGTTGTTGCAGGGATGAAGTTGGAACATGGCCGAGAAGTTGTTGACGGAACGGGCTATTATCTAAAGGTGCGTGATTGGCCGGGGATTTACGTTTCGGCCTGCACTGTGCAGCTGATGGATCGTTGCGTGCATAAACACAGTGCCATTCTGTGTCTGTTACAGAAGATCCCGTCCCTCCTTCCCAAGGAGATTTTTCACGTTTCGCCAGGAAGGTACGTACCTCTCCGTAATTTGAACGGAAACCGAACTCGGATAGCTCCTCCAAGAAGCTCAAGCTCGGAAAGCTCTCCCATTTCTCAGCAGAAGCCATCTTCACATGCACCATTCAACGCGCCTCTACGAGCTCTACGAGTCAGCCAAATCTCACACTTCTCACGGTTTTTAACGGTTCGCTATGGTCTCCCAAAGGCAGGCTACTCACGGCTCGTCGCCTCGATACCAGCTCCACCGCTTCCCAAGGTTTGATGCCAAAACTTCTAGAATGTCGTCACAGGCCCCCTCGAAGCGTCGCCAAACTCGCTGGCGTTGATATTCAGGGTCCATCTTTTAGTGGATCTGTCTGGATCTCTCAGGGATCTCGCAGGAGGCGTCTGCGCCACTCGCTGCGCGCTCTGTAGTTCCCTTGTGGTTCCTTGGCCAGACGTTGCAGTCCGCAGACATCCAGCCATCCATCGCCAGTTCCACACTGCCGTCATCCTTCCAGACTGCGGCTCGTCCATCAACTGGAGACACGAAAACGAAAGAATGGACCCTCGAGATAAAATCCCGCATGTGTGTTATCGCCAGCCTCTCCACCATACCCACTCTCACCATGTACGTGAGTGTACTCCGTACGTACCCTCTTATTAAGGTGTTCAGTTGAATCCACGGTAAGACGGGGTCCCCAGGGGTCACTCCACGGCCCACACCAGCGTCGAGCAATGACGGGGGCGGTGTTGATACAGTACAGTATTGTATCGGGCGGCAAGGACGGCCGTGAGGGATGCCGGCGAGCTTGTGAGATGGACGAATACGCTCAGCTCTAAGCGTGCTTGAGCAAGGCCAGGGATATCTGGATGAGAATTGATCGGGATCGAGGAGACATGGAAGCAATGAATCCAGGTATTTAAGACGTCGAGGACACGCCATGCGTCCAGCCCGTTGCTTTCATCCTCCATTCCATCATCTCTCAAGCCTCTACCATCTACACTTTCTGATATCCTCGAGGCCTCTCCTTGTTCTCCGTCTTACAGAAACAGCGTTTGCCTTACACCACATCCACCACTATCTTCACAATGGCTCCCTCCGCTATCACCCCCGAGACCTCTCCCGAGCGTGAGATCTATGTCAAGAAGCCCGTTGAGCAGACCCAGACCCGCAGCCACTCTGGCTCCGTCTCCTCCGTCAAGCTCAACGACGGCAACTACATTCCCCAGGTCGCCCTCGGCGTTTACAAGGCCCCCAACGGCCAGGAGACCGAGGACGCTGTCACTGCCGCGCTGGACGCTGGCTACCGCCACATCGATTCTGCCGCCCGATATGCCAACGAGGAGGCTTGTGGTCGTGCCATCCGCCGCTGGCTCGAGAAGACCGGTACTCCTCGTGAGGACGTCTACATCTGCTCCAAGCTCTGGGACTCTGACCACGGCTATGAGGCCACCTTTGAGGCTCTCTGCACCTCGCTGGAGAAGTTTGGTCTCGACTATCTCGACCTTTACCTGATCCACTCCCCTGCTCAAGATGAGGAGAAACGCCTGGAGAGCTGGCGTGCTCTGGAGACCGCCCAGAAGCTCGGCAAGGTTCGATCCATTGGCGTCTCCAACTTTGGAGCTGCCCACATGGAGAACCTCCTGGAGAACGCCCGCGTTCCCCCTGCCGTCAACCAGGTCGAGGTCCACCCCTTCTGCCAGCGCCAAACCCTCGTCGAGCTCTGCAACAAGCACGGCATCAAGATCGAGGCCTACTCTCCTCTGGCTCGTGGCAACAAGCTTGAGGACCCTACCATTGTTGAGATTGCCAACAAGTATGGCAGGACCCCTGCCCAGATCCTTCTCAACTGGAGCGCTGCTCGCGGCAACGTTGTGCTGCCCAAGAGCTTGACTCCCCACCGCATTGAGAGCAACCTCAACAGCTTCGACTTTGAGCTCGCTGCTGGCGACATTGCCCGCATCGACGCCCTTGAGGAGAACTATGTCACTGGCTCCATGCACAAGTCCAAGGACTGAACGAAATATGAATGAACGACTTTATGACAACCAGTGGAAATGGCTGGGTAAACTTAAACCCGCCTACCACTCTTTCTAAGCGTCGCAACTGGGATTGCTCGACGCATGATTCCCCCAAAGCATCGCGTCGACCTCATGAGAGCGTGTGAAGCCCAGTCACTACTCTCGCGGTCCCCGGCAATGTTTTTGGTACTTTATTTCTAGAGGGATAGACCTAGAAATGGTCGGAGTTTTGTTACCTTTTCACGATAAAGCGGTCTTGCTGCCCATTGTTTTACAGCAGATAGACAGACAGATACACAAATACACACTTGAACCAATAGAAATGTTTCTGTTACCTACAGCTTCCCTGTTCATGCAGCAAACTTTTTTCTCACCTGCAGATCCTCTTCGGAATTCTTCCATCCTTTCATCCTTCCAGGCACGAATGACGTACTCCCATTGAGGCTGAAAGATAATCCCGAAGGCTAACTTTGGAAATGGCCGGACTGCGTGTACCCACTCACATCCCGTCATGGCCCACAAGGCGAGTCAGGGGTTCGCAGCATGCACGCCCAGGGGACGGGCGATTCTCTTTGTTTTCTTTTTCTTCCGGGCACGTGATTTTCCGCGAAATCATTCATCGTAGGGCTGAGCATCACGTGTGGTTCTGGTTGCTTTGGTTGAGGAGATGTTTTGATGCAACATGTAAACCTTTCACGATACCCGATGAGATGGATGAACTACTTGAAGATCACTTTGGAGCCACTTAATAAAGATAAAGACTGAGATTGCGGAGGTGGAGGCGGGGCTTCATGTGTGATTGACGATATCTGGAGTATGGGGATAGAGGCGAACTGGGGAAGACCCATAAGGGGCGAAATGGATCACAATAGGCGAAAAGAATGTTGATAAGCTCGAAACATCCAATGTGGGTGTCATACCATTTTTGAGAGAACCCAAAACTCGCAAGTTGAATTGGTGTATAAAAGAGGCGATACACGCCGTAAACAATAACGCCCTGGCAATGCCTTAACCCTTGTCGTCTCAACCTCCAACACATACAACCTTGTAGCCTTCACTTATAACTTCGTCGCAACGCCTTCATGTTCCCATACACACCCGCGCGGTGCCTTCCACAGCCCTACAAGGTGGCTGTTCGCGGGACACCATTCTCGGTAATCAGCATAGGGGGTATCTCCACGGGGCTCTGGCCATTCCTGTACGCCCAAAGACGACTGACATCCTTCACACGCACTTCGCTACGTCTCGACTTTTCCCTACTTGAGACTCCGTGCACTTCCACCGGTGTCGAGATCTCTCCGGTTCCGAAACCCTGCGTACCGGCCCAGCTAATCTCAAATGCTTCACGGGCGTTGGCCGAGGCTTCGCCCTCCTGACCAATCTTGATCACTTCATTCATGAACTCGTTGTCTTCGTCGGCGCCGGTATACTCTCCAGTCTTGGGGTCCACCTTGAGAGGGAACATGCCTTCGAGGTAGTGCTGGTTCATCTGATGACCTCCCTTGCCGTTGGCTCTAGAAAAGAGTCGACCTTGGAAGCGCGGCAGGTCATGGGACCCCATCCGGTTAGTCGCAAAATGCAGAATTCCCCAGATCGATACGAAATCTGTACCATGGCAATAGTGCTCAACATGGCTCAATGCGCGGTCTTTCGCGGCTGAGAAGGAGCGGGTAGATGACGCCACGGAATTCTCTTTCTTGAGGAGGTTGGGGATGCTGACGTTCAAGCCTTTCTTGGTGTCTAGAGGAATACTGGTGGGAGAGTCGATAGTTGTCTCAGTGAGAACGGTACTCATGGCAGACAGGGGCTTGAGCGACGACAGGGCTTGCGACGATCTATGGCGATGGGGGTTGTTGAAGTGGTTCGCGGCGTTGCCAAAGGTGTAGACTTCGAGCTTGGAAAGTAGATCCTGCGGTAGCTCCTGAAGTAGCCAGTCGAGAACCAAGCCACCCTCGATTCCTCCTTGAGAGTGCAGGATGAAGATAACCTTAGACTTGCTGGGATCGTACAAGACATCTTTGAGAATCTTGAAGGCAATTCGAACATCCCCTGTTGCGTAGCCGAAATTTCGCTGAATTAGACACTCGACGACATCAAAAATGACTCCGGAAGTTCGATTGTGAACTCCTAGGATGGGACGGCCAAAAGTGAGAGCTAGACGGTTCAGATTTGCCTGCATCCAATGCTCCCTGAGACTAGTCAGCACTGATATTAAATGGAGTGTCCAGAATATACATACCCGACAGCAACACCATTCAAGAAAATCCACTGCTCATGCTCATGTTCAGGCAGTGCCTTGGCGTACTTTTCTTCCGAATTGTACGTATCCTTAGAGCCGTTCAACAGCTTGCAAAGCAGCGAATTGAGGACCATGAACCCAGCAATGCCCGCCGCTGCCATCCAAACTGGCAAGACCACCGAAAAAGGCAAGGCAATGATGAAGGCTAGCTGTAGGATGGCTAGAACCAGGTGGACAAGAACGCAAAAGAGGTTCTGCGGTGTTGGGTAGAGTTCATCAAATTCCTTGGATCTAAAAGGGTACATGGGCCAGACGATCCAAGGCAGAGCCCAGATGTAGACGAAAAAGTAGTAGACATCTTTGACAAAGAGTTTCCATGGAAAATCAGTGTGTGAATAGTCGATGACGGACGCTTCTCCAATCTGAGAGCGAAAGTATTCAGTTGTCGTGCCCATTTTGACGATCCAGTAAGGTGACGCGGTGAGAGGAATCAGCAGAAGCGACAGCTGGTTGCCATGAAGGAGCTCCAGGTGATAGCGATTACCAGTCGAGAGAAGTTGGGGAAGTCGCTGGGTATGGAGGTTGCGAAAATAAATTAAAGATCAACCAGGGTCGAAACGAGAATAGATAAAGCGTCCTCGGAAAGAGATCCCGCACAAGGGTAAGGCGGTATTTCCTTCACATGCAACAAGACAAGACGGAAGCAATAACGAGGCTGCCAATCCAGGTGGTCTCGTGAGCTGAATTGCCTCGTGGAGGGAGTGACGAGTCTGACTGAGCTGGGGCTGCCAAGAGTATGCGCCACAGCCTCCCCTCGGGTTTCGCGCATAGGCAACAGCAAGTAAGCAGCCTTACTGGGCAGGTCGAGGGAAGGATTTCGCGTCAGATGGGCCTCTTGGGTGGGTATCTGCGACGTCAGCACACCCATAATACCCAAGCCCAAGCGCTGGGTGGACTAGGGTCATGGAGGCTTAGTAGCATCGGCGCGGCCTTGGGATTGGACCGTTGAACATGAACTGGCCGGGGCTGGCACGGGAGCGTAAGCGGGAGCGAGGCATTGCTCGGACGGCGACATTGTTTGTGTTGCCTCGATAAAAACCATGGTGTTTTATGCTGACTGAAGTGTAGAGTTCAAGTTGAGATATTCACTTGGCCGTTGAAAGGTGGCGGTGGGCTTGTCTTGGTGGCTTGACCAGTAAACGCACGTGCTTGAGGCACCCACTGTCTTGATCATCACAGCTGGAACCCAACGATTCCTCCTCCATCATGTGTGTATGGATGTTTGTCAAGTTGAAATGATAATGTACTGAGTATGCTATCCCAACATACCGTTCTTCTTTTCTTGAATCTAACATGAACCGCCACATAAAGTCATTCTGGGTGCTATGTCCTTCACTAACAAGTTGTTGATAACCACCAACGAAGAAACCGCATACCATCGGCCAAAACCGAAACATCTGCAATTTCCACCACATCTCCATCGTGAAGAGATCATGGGCAGCCTATCTAGTATTAATCGTCCTGGCCTGATGATTATGATCTCATAGCTAGGTATGAAGGTTGCAGGCAATGTCAGGGTAGATATATAGTTGATTACCTACCCTAAGTCCTCGAGAAACTCGCCTCAAGAACGAACAGGGACACACTTGGCCATCTGGCTAGCTGCGGTCACAGGAACTTTTGATATGGGATGAAACCAGCGATTAGAGAGGATGGGGAAGATATTTGCGTTTAAATTCTATGTGGTCAAGTCCGCACAGTAGCGTACATTTATTGGGCTATGGATGGCACAGCCACAGTCGAAGGGAATAACTCGTTATTATACCAGTTTTCTCGGTGATTCGTCAAGCAACATGGCCTTACTCATACCGATCTATCTTTCTATTGTTCTCATTTCGCATCAGCATCATAAGCCGTCTTGACAGCTTCGCCATTGGCCTGAGCCTCAGGCTTATATTGCTTGAACTTCCTGGCCGGGACACCCTTGGTGAACATCTCATCGAGTTCCTCGTAGGTGCGGTTGGCGGTCTCTGGGAGATAGAACCACAGGAAGACGAGGCTGATCACGGCCAGGCCTCCAAACACGAAACCGACCTTGGCTCCCATGTTGGCCTTGTCTGGGTTGAACATGAAGGGCAGGACAAAGCTCCACATCATGTTGAGAGCGTTCTGGGACGCCAGACCGATGGCGACAGTCTTGACACGCAGGCGGGAGGTAGACACCTCGCACAGAACGGTATAGGCCGTGGCTCCGATGGTGACGTTGTACCACCAGCAGTACAGCAAAATCATGGCCACTGTGCCCTTGATGGCCCCCGGGGTTGCGACGGTAGCCAGGGCTGCCATGACGAAGAGGATGACGGTGAGGATGAGGAGGCCGTAGAAGGTGAGGTTGCGACGGCCCATGCGGTCGACCAGGTACCAGGACATGATGTTTCCAATCATGGAGATAGCCTGCTGCACAATCTGAAGCTTGAAGCTCTCACTGGTTGTGTATCCGGCAAGCTGCATGTAGTAGGTCGAGTACGAAGCTGCAAACATGATGCCCGAGAGGGATTGGATGCACAGGGGGGCGATCGAGATGATAGTTCGACGGAGGTTGGACTTGCGGAAACACTCAAAGTATGTGGCACCCTCGGTCTCGGCCTTGATCTCCTCAAGGGTCTTGTTGATGGCGGCAAGACGCTTCTGACCCTCCTCACCCTTGCTTCCGAGGCGGGCGAGCGACTTGAGGGCACGATCTTGCTGGCCCTTGGAGACGAGCCACCATGGAGACCTAGGAGCTGAATGTTAGCGATGCTCGTCTACAGCTTTTGGGCTCGCGACTTACTCGGGCATGAAAAAGACGAAAATGGTGGAGACGACAGCAAAGCCGTACTGAGCGCAAAAGACGGCTCTGTACGCCCAGCGGCTGTCGTATGTGCCCGTCTCATTGACGATGAGAGAGACGGCAAAGGGTCCGAGGGTGTAGGCGAGGGCGGACAGACAGGTGAGCATACCTCGGAGGGCCATGGGGGTAATCTATTGACTATTAATTGACTTGACACGAACAATAGTTGGCATAATTCGTACCTCTCCGATATATGACACAGTCACGGAAGCCAGAGCACCAACAGCAAAGCCATTGAGGAACTTGCCACCAAAGAAGACGGCGTTGGTAGTAGCAACAAATTCCATAGTGATGGCAGCATAAGTGATAACAAGGCAGATGATGATTACAGCGCGACGGCCTAGCCAATCGGCGATGGCACCGCAGCCAAGAGCACCGACGATGCCTCTGGGGTTTCAAAAGTCAGAGAAGCAACTCGTGACAGCAGGAGATGGACTTACGAAGCAACAGGGCCGCCCTGGAAGGCGCTCTGCCAGTCGGCATGAAGGACATAGTCGCCGTTGAACTTGTATCCAAAGTCCTTTCGAAACTCGGGGATACCGATGATGTTACCGGCAGCCTGGTTCTCGAAGGACACGAGCAGGATACACCAGACGGCGTAGATTGACCAGAGGAAAGCGAGGGGGTACTTTCTGATGGACTCGATCTTGCCCATCTCGTGCTCCTCCTGGTTGGCCAGGTGGGCGAGATCATTGTTCTCGCCGTCAAAGTGCTCGGCACCTGTCTTTTCGAGGTTTGCCGTCATTGTGAAGGATGAATTGAT
Source organism: Fusarium phalaenopsidis (assembly GCF_050370095.1). Classification (NCBI taxonomy): domain Eukaryota; kingdom Fungi; phylum Ascomycota; class Sordariomycetes; order Hypocreales; family Nectriaceae; genus Fusarium; species Fusarium phalaenopsidis. The sequence continues at coordinate 3,029,416 of NW_028145404.1, forward strand.
TTGATATTAAGAAAAAAAAGAGTTGCTCTTGAGAGCGTGGTGGTGATGATTCGAGTCTTCTCAGGAGGGCATTCTTGGTCTTACTTATATAATTACCCCAGACTCCCGGGAACAAGCTCAATCTGGGGTTTTGCAAATCTCCCCACGGGCAGCGTGACTTTCCAGCTTTCCGACCCCGGCGTCGTGGTTAAAGTTCGGGGCCCGGGACGACACCATCTTGAGCATAGTTCGCCGATGGGCGTCTAGAAGTGCCTGATCGAGACTGGCAAAGGGTCTAGGCGAGGCCACGCGAGTCGGTACCTGTGGGACGGCAGATGGGTCCACGACTCGTACGGGGGGTCAAGGTTCCTGATCGAGACGTTTTCTCGTTAAGACGGCTGCGTTGCGAACGAGGTGCGTTTTTATTCCTTGTTTTCGTGGCACGGGTTCAGCAGGTATTGAAGGATGAAGGCTTAAGCGGCGGTGTACGGAGTAATGTCGGAGCAACTATTTCAACATGATCCGATGTAGAGCACAGACAGGTCAATTGCGTGCCATACGCGTTTTACCAATGATTAGTGATGTGGCCAAGTGGGCGTTGACTAACAAGACCCGACAGCTATACACGATTGACCGTTGTTGGCAGACGTCGTTCATGCATGGAGTTGCAGAGATGGAACATGACTGGTGCCAAGAAACAGCAACTACACGTCAAAGACAACCCTCGATAGATACTTGTATGCATACTAAAGACAGATTTGACATTGAATAGGTACTCTAGGCACGCGACATGTCTATACGCTCTAGTCGATGCTAAAACTTGAAAAAACAAAACACACAACACTCTCGCTTTTTCTATATGCTCATGCTCATTCTTATTCTCATTAAAGACCTCCATCAGAAATACGTCGTCTCAGTCTCGTCAACAATCTGCACCTTGATGCTGCCGTTCTTGAGGTCCGACGAGAAAGTCAGACCCTCGAGGGCCTGCTCCAGAGGGAAGACGTGCGACACCAGCTTCTTGACGTCGATCAGGCCTCCCTCGATGCAGGCGATGCCAGCTGGCCAGGTGTCCTTGTATCGGTTGATGAATCGGAGTTGGATCTGTCGCGTGTGTTAGCTCTGAGTTGTCGGTTGAACATACGGAAAGGAAGAAACATACCTCGGCCAGAGAGAGGTGCATGAATGGCAGGTTGTTCATGATGGCCCTTCCAACGCCGACAACCATCAGGATACCTCCTCTCCGCACCATGTAAGCCGCCGAAGTAACACTGCTCTCGACACCAGTGCACTCGAGCGCAACGCGCGGCTGGACATACTCGGTCTCTCCAAACAGCTTCCTCACAGCCTTGCCATTCTCTTCGGCCGACTTGGTAATGTCGACCTGGTAGGTCATGGCCGAGGGCACCATCTCCTTGGCGAAGGCCAGACGCTTGGGCTCGACGTCGGTGATGACGAGAGGGTATGCGCCAGAGGCACGGGCGGCGGCGAGGGCGAGGAGGCCGATGGGGCCAGCTCCGCAGACGACGACGGGTGTTCCGAGGGTGATGGGGGCAGAGTTGATGCCGTGGAGGACGACGCTCAGAGGCTCGAGGAGGGCACCTTCGGCGAAGGAAACGTTGTCGGGGAGCCTAAGCGCATTGTTAGCAATTGCTGGCGCTGAAGACCAGGAGAAGAAACTCACTTGTGAAGCCACTTGGCGGGATGGACCTTGTATCGCTGGAGGGTTCCAGCGTAAGGGTAGACGCCCGAGAATTGGACATCTTCGCAGAGGTTGTATCGGCCGTCGAGGCAGAGGAAGCAGTTTCCGCAGGGCACACCAGGCTCAACAGCAACGCGATCGCCTAGGAAATTGTCAATTGATGATTCCTCTAGTTTCAGAGTGTCGGTTCTCACCAGGCTTGAGGTTGGTGACGCCCTCGCCGCATCGAATCACAACACCAGCAGCCTCATGTCCAATGATGCAGTCACCCTCGAAAACGAGCGAACCGATGCATCCCGTCTTCCAGAAGTGAACATCGGAACTACAACGGCCAAATTAGTTTATTTCCTTCAAAAAACAAGGAATCGCGCCGCATACCCGCAGATGCCAGTGGCCCTGACGTGAAGCAGCACCTCGCCAGCCTTGGGCGCATAGACGGGCGCATCGACCCTCTTGAGGTTGTGATCGGCTGTTACCACCAACGAGGGGTTCGGGAGAGGCGCCTGCAGAAGCTCGGACTGAGAAGCGGCGGTGCCGTTGAGCTTGAGCTTGAGCTCGCCGTTGGTGACGGGTTTGGATTCTGAGATGGAGCACATTTTGTTTGAGTTATTGTCTGTTGAAGGAGGAAAAGAGGGAGAGAGTAGAGAAAAAGAGTTAAATGGGAGAGAGAGAAAATCACCACATCGTCGTCGCCTCCTCTGCTATCATGATCCGCCCCAATAACTTATCGACAAGCACAGCCGAGTTTCGACTTTCCTCTTCGCATATCCGTTACTGCATGTATCCATAGTCTCTGCGCATCAGCTGGCCTCCCCGTCGAGTGCATCGCCCTTCCGCTTCGAGAAGACACAAAAGAAACGACCCCCGTCGACATGGTCCACTCTCTCTCCACACCAACACCCCATCCCCTGTCCATCTCCACAAGCTGGGGAACTGGTGCTTAGACATGCCCCATTCGGCAAAGTCATGAGATGCTAGGTTCAACTTCGGAAGAGGAGGTGCTAGACGTGTATGACAAGAGTCCGAAGAGCATGGTTGGTGATGGGATATAATGATGACCTGGGGATGCCATGATACCAATCGAAGTAGAACGTACAGTCTCATTCACAGCACCACAGACACAATGGCTACCGACACAGCAAAGCTCCAATTCTTCCCCTCCAAGCCCCGCGTCTTTATCGTCTCTGACATCTCCAATGAGCCCGACGATGCGGAGTCGCTAGTGCGATACCTCTTGTACTCGAACCAGTTCAACACCGAAGGTCTCGTCGCATGCACCTCGACATGGATGAAGACCAAGGTCTGTCCGCAGGACATGCACAAGATTGTTGATGCATATGCGGGCGCTGTCGATAACCTCAACAAGCATGCCCACCCAGACTTTCAATACCCTACCGCCGAGTACTTGAAGAGCATTATCAAGCCTGGACCTCCAGTAAGCCACTTACCTCCTACACAACCCAATTCAACCACTGACACCCCCAGGTCTACGGTTTCAAGGCTATCGGTCATGACATCCCCCTCAGCGAAGGCAGCGAGCTCCTCCTCGAGCGGGTCAAGGCCCCATCACAAGATCCCCTCTGGATCCTGGTCTGGGGTGGCACCAACGTCCTCGCCCAGGTCCTCTTCAAGCTCAAGCACTCCATCCCCGAGGACGAGTTCGCCGCCATCCGCTCAAGGCTGAGGGTCTACACCATCTCGGACCAGGACGACACGGGCGCTTGGATCCGCAACACCTTTCCCGACATCTTCTACATCTCGTCGGTGCACGCATGGAACCAGTACGGCATGGCTGCGTGGACTGGTATCTCGGGTGACGAGTTTTATGGCTTTGACCAGGGTGGCCCGGACTTTTCCAAGCTTACCAAGGAGTGGTTCAAGGAGAATGTGCAGATCGGTCCTCTGGGCTCTGCGTATCCCGACTATATGTTTATCCCTGAGGGCGACACCCCTACGTTCCTATACCTCATCCAGAACGGCCTGGGCGTCCCAGAGCACCCCGAATATGGCTCCTGGGGAGGCCGTTACCTCCTCACTGACATCAGCGAAGATGGTCTCGGAAGCAAGCACTATAGTGACGCCTGCGACAAGGTAGTAGGCAAGGACGGGAAGCTATACCAGTCCAACCACGCAACCATCTGGCGCTGGCGAGACGCATACCAGAATGACTTTGCCGCCAGGATCCAATGGACGCTCTCGCCTTCGCTTTCGTCTGCCAACCACCACCCCATCATCACCCTCAACGGCTCGTCAGGCACCTCGCCCATCTATATCTCCGCTGAGGCCGGCACCACCGTCACGCTTGACGCCACTGGAACGTATGATCCTGACGGAGACGAGCTCACATACAAGTGGTGGCAGTACCGCGATCCCAGCGCATCTCAATGGGCGACATTCTTTGAGGTAGATGGCACCAAGATCGAGAACAAGGACGGTAACGACAAGATTGTCGATGTGGCGCTCCCTCCTCCAGAGCAGTGCTGTGTCGAGCTTCTTAGCAGAGCTGCCATCGCCAAGGGCCAGGTCCTGCATATTATTCTCGAGGTGACAGACTCAGGGACGCCGAGCTTGACGAGTTACAGGAGAGTCATCATTCAGACAACGAACAAGGATCTCAAGGGGGGTCAGGCACCTCGAGAGGCCATCGGCGATGTGGTTGCCGCATAAAATCAAGTAAACTTAGCAGAAAAATACGATATTCCGTAACTATGACTCCATAATAGATTCAAGCATGTCACGTATTACGATAAATACTCGTAGTGGCGTTCTGCACCACTGTTAAGGGTTTGTATGACGCAACTTGACCAGGCAAGTGAATTATAGGCACATGTGTATCAACAGACTTCAGTGCATTTTATCTACAAGATACGTATATCAGTTTCCACTTCTCATAGGCAAGTGTCGCATGGCATTAAATGTCAACTCAACACACCCAGGCACAATAGATCATATTGATTTCGATATTTCATGACATTTCATTTCTATTTGACATCTATCTCATTACTTTTTGAACTTATATACTCATGCCCCATGCAAAGCCAACCTGCAGCTTTCTAAGCAAAGATGCGTAGGGGGTAGTTGGGCAGGTAGAAGCCGGGGTCGTTAAAGCGCAGACCGCGGTCCAGGGCAGAGATGCTCTCGATCTCGTCCGAGGTGAGGTCAAAGGCCAGCACGTCGAGGTTCTGAGCGAGACGGTTGGGGTTGTTGGACTTGGGGATAACGGCAATGCCGCGCTGGGTAGCCCAGCGGAGGAGGATCTGGGCGGGGGTCTTGCTGTACTTGTCGGCGAAGCCCTTGATGAGCTCAGCCTCGAGGAGGGGCTCGGCACCGTGGGCCCTCTTGGAGAAGATACCGGGGAGCTCCTTGAAGCTCTGGGGGCCGAAGGAAGAGTAGGCCGTCACGGCAATCTTGTTCTCCTGAGCCATGGCGATCAGATCGGGCTGGACGAGGTAGGGGTGGTGCTCGATCTGAAGGGAAGACACGGGGTGGCGGGCGTATCGCTGGAGATCGTAGAGGGACTGAGCCTGGAAGTTGGAGACACCGATGGACCTGGCAATGCCCTCATCGACGACGGTCTCGAGAGCCTCCCAGGTCTCACGGATAGGGGTGTTGTCGGGCTTGACGGTGCCCTGCTCATCCATCCACCAAGCCTAAGTACTGTCGTCAGTAGTTGAACTCTAAAAAGCGCTTCACACAACTCACAGGGAATCGTCGGGTCGCAGGGTCGATGTACTCGAGAGAGACGGGGAAGTGGATCAGGTAAAGATCGATATATCCGAGACCCCAGGCCTCGTTCTGGAGCTTGGCCATGGCCAGGGCATGCTCGCGCTTGTGGTAGTTGTTCCAGAGCTTGGTGGTAACGAAGATGTCCTCACGCTTGACAAGGCCCTCGCTGATGGCGCGCTTGATACCCTCACCAGCCTCCTTCTCGTTCTGGTAGTCGTACGCTCCGTCGAAGAGTCGGTAACCAGCCTTGATGGCCTGTAGAGCTTGTCAGCATATTTGAGGGTAATCGAATTGAAGCACATACGTTGTAGACAGTCTCAGCAGCCTGGTCGGCAGGGACCTTCCAGAGGCCAAAGCCAACAAGGGGCATCTCGTGCCCGGAGGCGAGCTTAATGGTAGAGGGAGCCATTATGACGTCTGTGAGAGATGGTATAATGTGAAAAAGAAAGTAAAGAGAGTGAGTATGAACTTGAACACAAAAAACCTCCTTCCCTCCTCCTCTCTTATCCTCCTCCCCTTCCTCCCCCCCCCCCCCCCCCCGCTTCGATGATGCTGCCCCTCCATGATGAAGCGACAGACCGAGTCAGGTACCCCCGTCGGTCAAGGCGCTTAACAATTCCTGACTCGTCACCTTGACTCGCGCTAGAAGCGTCTCGCCTTTCCCCAAGGAGCAACGTCGGCTGACCCCGGCCCCCCCCGCGTGGGAAACTACCCAAATGCTTCAAGTTTCCCACTTTGGCCGCCCACACTCTTCCTTCCTCCCTTCCCCCATTTTTTGCGCACCCCAACTTCTCGATAATGACGGATGCGGTGTCCAAGACCCGCCTCAGAAGGACGAGGACGGGATGTTTCAAGTGCAGGGTCCGCAGGCGAAAATGTAAGATGTCTATTTGCTTGATTCGATCATCGATCGCCCTGTCATGCACCACTAACACGACTTATCAGGCGATGAAGGGAAACCCGCCTGCCAACGGTGCGTCGATGGCGGCTTCGAGTGTCAGTACGGCACGCGGTTATCCTTTCTCGAAAAGAACGCCAAAACATCCGGAGACCCGGCACGCGCTGCAAAGCCCTCGTATGCTAAACTGAGAGTGCGTGCCAGATCAAGTCCAAGCTTCTATAGCTTCACCCGATCCCCACTGACCATTGTTCCTCCCAGTTTGTCGTCCCAGAGTCAACTGCAGCCAAGCCTGGTGTTCAGTTCCAGGAAGATGAAGCAACCCCGACTGAGCCCGAGAAGAGGCTGAGCACGCCCGTTGAACCAAAGTCGGCATCCCCCAAGGAGAATCTCATCCAGCCGCAGCCTGAACCTCCAGCATTGATCAGCCCCAGTCTTGGAGATTATAGCGCCACCTCTCCCCATGCTTCAGGCAGCCATGAACTGCAGGATCCCAGCAGCTACACCATTGGCATCTCGCCATCCAATGCTGCCTATGAGACTGCCCTCGATGGGCTGCTGTCGTTAGGAAACGACCATTATGTTCCTCAATCAGCTTCCGTCACCTCCCAGGTCACTGCCAATGGGGGGTTTTTCGAGTCTCCCAACCACGGCCAACACCATGCCACTCCAACGCAGTTTGACATGAGGGATAAGCCCCTGGCTGAGATCTTTCCCAATTGTCTCCATATGCCCCAGGATCGCGCAGTTGAACTGCTGCGACACTACAGATATCACATTGCTCCATGGGTGCGTACATCTCTGTTGTTGCGACGCAAAAGTTCACATCTAACAAGTCTATTCATAGTTGGATATTGGCGACACGAACCAGACCTTTGGCCTGCTAGTACCGCGCATCGCGATGGATTCGGCTCCCCTTCTCGACTCGCTTCTTTCTCTCTCCCTGACGACTCTCGGAGGCCATGTTGAGCCTGACTTCGGGGAACAAATGATACTGCCGTCTGATCCAAACAACTCGAGTGCCGACATTTTGCGCAATGCCTTGACCTTTGCTTTTATCGCCCTCCGCCGCCATTTCATCACTCCCCCAACTTCATGGCAGAGCCCGTCCAAGAGCATGGGTTTTGATTCTTTAAACTCGGCCTCCTTTCAAGAGCAACATCCCCCTGTCGCGTTAGCTACTTCTTGGATGATGCTACGACTCAGTAAGTTTGCCGCAGATGATAATGTACACTATCGCTAACCAAGAACTAGATCTTAGCGTTGGCCTCATGAATTGCTCCCCCGTGTCCATCCCCTCGCTCATCTCGTTCGAGACCTCTTCGCCCATGAACGGAATATACAGGGAGTCGCTTAAATACGATCGGGAACCGGTGATCCTATGCGCTCAGGTCCTCAATTACTGCTTCGGAGGCGACGTCGCAACGTCTCCTGGCATGATCCGTCCGACTGCCGCTCAGAGATGGAAATCCTTTTCCGAGGCCCTGAAAATGTGGTACACGAACCGTCCTCGAGATTTCAAGCCCATGCTGGAGATTGATGACAACGAGCAACTATTCCCTCTTGTCCTCTTTACCAATGGGGCGGCCGTGTTAGCCAACCAACTCTATCACACCTCAATGCTGCTGCTGCTCCAGAATCGGCCGCGAACTCTTCCAAAAGAGCACGGCCGGTCGGTGTATCTCTCTCCCTTGTGGCACGCTCAGCGGATATGCGGCATCAGTTTGAACAATGACACCCGAACCAGTTGGGACTTTAGTCTTCTGGCCTCGCTCTATCTCGCCGCCAAGAGGATGACCTATGAGCCCCAGCAGCATGCGATTCTGCGTGGGATCGACCGCATCGGATCTCTGACGGGTTGGAATGTAAACGCCCTCTCGGCGCAGCTGGTCCATGAGTGGCAGCCGGATTAGGGAGCTGTCGTAGTCTAAAGTATATCTCTCGAGATTAGGCAAGAGATGGCATTAGACGCTCATCGAACTTTGTATCCCCAAGAATTTTCGAGATCTGCGATGCGCCAACAAGTTGCCCAGCCAGTCATTGCCTCTATGCTTTGGATAAGCTTGGAGAGAAGCAGGTGTTCTGACTTGTGGCTGAGAAGCCTGCCAGCAATCCAAAGGGGTTGGATGGCGTTGTTGAGGCACCCCTGGTGCGGATTGGTCAAGGAGATACCACAGATGCACTTGGCATGCCAGATGGCAGATCCTGTAGGTCCCACATCAAGTTTGACTTCTCGCGGCTTCGAGCCCAGGAGGAGGGTGCAGGCCGTGTGGTAGAGCTGGTTGGAGGAAATTCCTGCCCAGTGGACAAAAAGAATCTGGGGAAACGGGCGGCTTTCGATGAATTGAACCGGAACAACTTCTGAGGGCCGATCCTGTATCCAGGTCTGCAGGTCGTTCCAGAGCCGCAACCAACGTCTCTCAAAGGTGGCCGAATCACAGCCGTTGTCCTCACCAAGCTCAACGTAGTGAGTTCTGTCAGCAACGAGCTCTGTGACTTTGGAGCATAAGTAGACTGCGTAATTGGCGTGCATGTCTGGTGAGCGGTGGTCCCGGAAGATGTCGGCAGCTGAGTTTGGATTTGCGCCAGGGGGGAGCCATTTGTCCAGAGGGACCAAGGTGCCTTGTGTTCCGTCGGAGATTAGAGCACCACAAAGGTCTAAAGAGAGTCAGTATCAAGAGTAGAAAGCAGATAATGAAGAAATGCAAACCCATTCTTGCATAACACCAAAATACAGCCTGTAAGAGTCCGCCACTGAAACCATTGACGCCAAACGCGTCGAATAGGGCCGCGCAGCCCTCAAGATGCCGGCGCCAGTCCTGGGGGCTTGCGGACATCATCTCCAGACAGCAGAGGATGACGCAAATTGGGATGATGGTCAGGTCTCGGGCTTGAAGCAGGGGGTTGAGAAGACGAATGGCTTCCTGGTACAGCTCAAGACTGTCAAAAGAATGCTGCTTTGCCTCCTTTCGCTCCATCTGACGCGCAGACAGGGCAAGAATTGCGTAGAGCAGAGCCGGACACCGGCGAGCGAGAACCGGAACCTGGACAGTGAAGGCTCTGTTACTGTCAAACATGTCGAGCTGCAGGAACCAATTAGCAAGCGCCGCAAGTACTCGAAACATGAGCGTACCCAGGGAGCTACTTCAGCAACATAATTTTTCAGATACTCCAGCCGTCGTCCAGACGAGAGGGCGGCCTTTGTCTGAGCCTGGGCCACAAACTCTTCATCGGGTGGGCCATATTCCCCTGGGGCAGGGGATGACTCGCGAGAAGGCGCAGCTGTCTGGGCAGTGTTGAAGATGAGGCATCGCAGCTCCTCCTGGTATGCGAGGTATCCTGGATCCTGGACGAACTGATCCAGGGGCCAGCTGTTGGATGGCGACGAGGAGCTGTCCGTCATTGAGAATGAAGTCATTTTTTGGCAGAGAGGTCAGGTTTGGCTGAAGCAGCTTTTGTTCAGGGACCTCACAGACACAGACGCGGCCCGGCGGCCAACAATGTCGCGTGTAAGTGAAGGGGGCAGAAAAAACAGTCTTGGCGAGTTCGGTCTGAGCGGTCAATGGAGAATATTCAGCAAGAGGCAGTCGGTGAGGCAAGGTGAGCAGACAGAGACATACACCTGACGTCCTCGTATGAGAACGGACAGGAGAGAAACCATGACTTGATGTTTGTTAGCTAGTGACCCCATCTTGGAGAGGTCAGGTGCGACTTTGTTGCCAGACGCCAGCCTGAATCGAGCTTAATCAACCCCTGCACGTGCGGGGTTGACAGCGCAATTGCGGGGAGTCAAGCTGCATCCTCGGGTCTTGCAATGGACTCCAACACCCAAATTGCAGTGGACCAGTTTCTTTTGTGAGGCTGTTGGAGTTGCTGTGGATTTTCATCTCAATCAACGTCAGGATGACTTCAATTTATCTGCGTTCATCTAGTATTCAACCTGGCATCAGGGATTGTCCGCCTTGACCCTCGTCCTAGAGCTAATTATCAACAGCCAGCGCCCGAGCGTTGGAAGAGCGGTCTTCTCAGCTGAAGGTCTAGGTTAGCTGATGGACGAAAATCATCTCGCCAACACGACGCAGCAACTCGGATTGATGCCGGATTAAAGATGTTTGCTATTCATCCTTGACTCGTGCTGCATGCATAACTCTAGCCATAATTCGTCTGGTCCACGGATACTTGCACGTTAGCTGCAGACGACAATAGAATCCATCAAAGCTCGCTTCGGTGAAAGCAGATGTAAGAAAAAATGCTGGTGCCCCCGACCTGCAGGGAGCACACGCTAGAGGTTTCCATCCTTCCAGCTGGATTCACAAGAGGCACAGCAGACCCAGACCAAGCAGCCAGTGAGATGCCTCGGACCAGCACGCAGAGCTGTCTCATGTACCTTGCATCTGCAGCGGTCGACGATGAAACATGCAACACCGAGGGACAACCGAGAGGAGAGCTTCTCGCCACCGTCGTGAGCTTACATGCGCTTTGTCGGTTTTAGTTTTCGTCTATTTGATGAGAGCGTTGGTGATGACCTCGGGAAAAGGACCATGCGTCCGAGGCCACCGCTGTGGTTGCCATGGCCAGTACAGAGTGCTTTGATGGCATGAGTCGCTTGTCGTCATGGTCTAGCTGTTCGTCGCCCTCTAGTTTCATCATCATTGCATCCATATCTGTGGATCAGCGTGTCTCGGTTGTAGCGACAAGAACGCCTGCTTTTACTTACACGGAACACCATGGTTGCCACAAACACCACAAGCAATGTTTCAGAGCATTCGTCTTTTGGAAATATCAAGAGTGGACGGATAGTTCCGGCTCCTAGCACAATGTAATGTACCGGAAACCTAGGTCGACTGTTTTGAGCCCGCACACATGGCTTCACCAGGGGCCATCCGTGCTTCCATGACCTGATCTGGAGAGTTGCAGCCATCCCCTGCCTCCCCTGTCCCCGTCATCACCCACGCCGGCGCTAGATTTCTTCCATACCAGAAATGATCCATCCCGTAGGCAAGGTAATCACACAAGATGAAGATGCTCACGCGCAAAAGGAGTCGCAAAAAAAAAAAGGGGTTCCCCTGCTCTTCAGGGTCCTTGTCTAGAGCCTTGCCTCACCGCCCAACCCACTGGGTCAGACCCTCATCAACCAGCTCCATACTATTGTTCGAGAAGCCTGGGATTTGCGTCGCTCATCAGAGCGACTTTCTTTTCCCGGGTTCATGCAGCAGTCAATAAATTGGACTTGGACCTATTCGGCACAGCACAGCTGCTTTAGAGTTTAACCACGCGCTGACTCGTCAAGGCTGGCTGGATGCTGCTTTGACTGGAAGAGGCTTCTCCAAGGTTTGGTTCGGCCCGCCTCTGCTGCGATTCGAGGCCAGTCCCAGTAGTGCCAGCGCCGGGCGGGAATTGGCGCCATCACGGCCGCGATCATCATGATGCTCCTCCGTTGGCCTCGGATTGGCGTTTTTGGGGGCTTATTCTTGTTTTGGATCTGCAGCATGGGGCATCTCTGGATGGATACTATGTACCTTTCTCGAGCGGATGAACTAATGGACGACGTGTACAGGATACAAGACTGTACAGGCTGCCCGCAGCTGCAGCGACTGGTAGATTCATCTTCAGGTGGTGGTGGTGATGGTGACAACCAGGGACCAGGTTTAGTCAGGTACCCCGTGCCATGATGTAGGGCTTCGTTAGGAGCCAGTGCAGAGCCTACAGATAGTGGACAGTACAACGCAAACACGCGGGCGCGCTTGCTGTTCTGCTCTTACGATGCGACGTCGGACGGAATCCGTTCTTGCGCATGCCCGAAAGTGTTTCATGTGTATCCAATTCTTCTCCGCATCCTCTTGGGCGCACATTGTCCAGCAAGCCATACATTTCTCTGGCTGCCCTCCTGTCCAGTCCAGTACCTGGTACCTCTCACCTCTCAAGTCTGGTGGATGGTGTTCGCAGGCTTTTGGCCAAGTTAATTAGCCCAGCGTCTGCCCCTGCATCACCACCCCTGTCGACCTTCTCTTCACTCGCTGGGACTGGACGAATGGGGGACCCTTGGCTCCTGGGCGACGCGATACTTTCTTTGTTGGACCCAGAGGAAAGTACTCCGTACTACTGAAATTCCTCGCCCGGCGCCGTCGAACGAACGAACGGACGGACAAGACACCTACCAGTCACCCTCTGTCACGCCAGGCCCAGTCAAAGCCAGCAAGCCAACTGGCCGACCATCTCGCGCGTGGCTTTTGCATCCCGGCTTCGTCTCGCCTCGACCGACCGGAAAGCGGGCTGCTAGCAAGCCTTAGCTGCTCAGATTGGATCTGATCCAGACAAAAAGGAAGCCTCCTAACCCGGGCCCCCGTCCACGGCCATGCCCTCGCCCTCGTTCTCGTCTTCGCCCCCATCATCGTCGGCAGACAATGCTCGTCGCTGGACTCGACGTCGGCCTCATACCGACCTGAACATCAACACCAACACCACACCGTCCTCCCTTGCGTCGCCGTTGTCCAGGGACGTCCGGCGCGTCATTCCGCACCCACAGACGCCGCCTCCCCACGGCTCGCTCTACAGCACGCCGCCGCAGCCAGCCGTCCCAGCCGTGCCCGCCTTGTCTAAGTCACTGCCCACCGCTGATGGTCGGGCGCTTAGATTGCCCATCGACACCGACGCGCATGAGTCCTTTCTAGAAAACCCTACTCCCGTCGAGGACGACATGGCCGACCGCCTGCCGCCGCATGTGAACCAGCGAGATTCGCACGACCTCTCGCTGTCTCCCCGGAACGTCACCCGAGACTCGCTCGTCACTAACATGCTCCTGTCGCTCGACCAGTTCTCCATGGCACAGCTGAGCGACAAGTACGGACCCTCCCCTGGATCGCGCTCACATACCTTTGACGAAGCCTCGCCCCAGTTTGGCGCCGCCGAGCAGACACGAAGCTGGGTCGCTGCCAATTCTGTCGCAGGGCCACCCCGAGTCAACGGACACCAGTACTCCTATAGTTCCGACCTGGAGGGCGCAGACGACTCTAGCCGCATCTCGAGCCGTGGCCGACGAAGCAACAGCAGTTCCAACTTCCAATCGAGCTTTCCGCGTCTCAATAGCGTCCGCGAGGGGCACCGAAGTGGTTCATCGAGAGCCATGCATTCAAGAGGGGGCAAGCCGGGCAGCAAGAGCAGTAGCACCACCAGCGTCGATGCCGGATACGCTCAGGTCCTTGGGAGCCAGCGATGGGCGCGCGGGTTTGGAAGATCTGCCAGCTTCGACTACGGACCTCAAGCACCGCAGCAGAGCGCCCCAGTCGTCGAGCCCACCCCCTTCCGAGTCGAGTTTCCCAACAACTTTCTCGCCGATGAGTACGACGCTGCCCCGACTCCAACGGTCCCGGGCGGCCCGCGACGGGAGCCGTCGATCCCAACGATGCCGACAATGTCTACGGTACCGCCACCTCCGCCCGCACCCCTGGAGCCGCCTCCCCTCGAGCACAAGCGCAGCAGCCGTTCATTAAAGAGCTCCTCAGGGCGCAAACCTCCCAATCCACGGGATAATGCACCTGCAGTGCCAGCTCTAGACCTCGATTCAGCACCTGCACCCCATATTGGGTATGAAAAATCCAAGGACGTGGCCGTGCACAGCGGCCCAGCGCCCGCGACACCTGCACCTGCACCCGTGAAGGAGCGCCCTGGATTTTTCAGGAGGGTCTTTGGCTCCTCCAGAGGCAACTCACATAACAGCAACCACGACTCGACAACAACAACTCAAACCCCACACTCGACCGCTTCTGCCGACCACTCCAAGATGCTCTCCAATGGCTCGACGCCGCCCTCCCGAGATACCTCATCCTCGCATTCACACCACCCCGTGCTGCAAAAGAAACCATCATCGTTCTTCCGCCGCCGAAAGAAGTCCGTCACTGACGATCCTCCCCCTCTGCCCACGTCGATACCTGCACCTCCCGTGCCTACTGTTGCTCCCATCGCTGTCCCTCCTGAACGCGAACGAGAGCTGGGTGCTTCTCTGCCTCAGCCCAGCCCGGTCAGCAGCTTGCGAAAGGTCATGAACCCGTATCTGCGAAACAGCCAGGCTGTCCAGGGCACTCCCCAAGGCCCCTCTCCGCTTGCCGACATCTCCAACGTAACTCCCGATCATGTCGACAACACACCCGAGAGGGAAGTCTACAAGAGAGACTTTTCCCCTGATTACTCGCCAAGCCCCAACGCCAGGATCCGGGCAGTACGATCCGATTCTGATGAGTACCTGGCCAAGCGAAATAACACACCCTCGCGTCCCCCACCCGAGAGGCCTACTAAGGCCATCGAGACGCGCAACAACTCCTTCCTGAACCTGGACGGGGTTAGCGACAACGATGATGACCAGGGAAGCCCTTCAAACCGGAAGCTTTCCAACAAGTCCAAATCCAAGTCCAAGTCCAGGCCATCAGACATCATGACCACACGGGATAGCCCCCGAGGTGCCAAAGACCACACCGTCAGGGTCAAGAAGTCATTTCAGCGACCGGAACAGACCGATTCAGAGGATGACCCCAACCGTTCAGCCCTTGCGTTGCCTATTGAAGGTGCACGAGCGACAAGCCCTGCATCAGTATCAACTGGCACAGACTACAAGTCTGCCCTCAGCGCCCCTCCTAGCGTGAGGATAGAGAGCTCGGCAGACCCTAGTCCCAAGGTACTGGGCACATTCGACGCCATCAAGGCCAATGCCCTTGACGAGCCCGATTTCGTTATCGGCGATCCGACCGAGGATGATAAGCAGAAGGCACAGAAGATCTACGATGGAAATGAGGACTTTGTCCAGAAAGAAAAGGCGGCTGCTTGGATGGGTGAAGAAGGTCCAATCAGGCAACGCACCCTGCAAGCCTACATGGAGTTGTACGACTTCACCAACCGTAGCATCGTTCATGCTCTGCGACAAGTATGCGGACGATTGGTGTTCCGTGCAGAAACCCAACAGGTGGACCGCATTCTCGTGGCCTTCTCCAAGAGATGGTGTGACTGCAATCCCAACCATGGGTTCATAGTGACTGGTGAGATGAGCTGTTGCACTTTTACTGGTTATTGATGCTAACTGACGATAGATGTGATCCACACCATTTGCTACTCGATCATGCTGCTCAACACTGACCTGCATTTGGCTGATATCGAGCAGAAGATGACCCGCAGTCAATTCATCAAGAACACCATGACAACCATCACACAGGCCGTAGAGGAATCGGCCCCTGATGTGTTTCATAGGCCAAGCGTTCTTCCAGACAAGAGCTCACTTGCAACTGGCGAGAACCACGAACAGCACTCGGAACAGGATCGAAGGTCTTTCAGGAACTCGTTCAGACCCCCGCCTCGTGCAGACTCTGGAACTCTCCCTTCAGAGGGTGATGAGGATTGTGGACCATTAGTCAAGTCCCGATTCAATGGAAGCAAGAAGGCGTGGGAAGAACTGATCGAAGTTGTGCTCAAGGGCATTTACACATCCATTAGAGACGAGCGTCTGCCATTGTTTGGCGCCGAGGCTGAGAAGAACCTGAGCCTTCCACAGTCGAACAGCGGAGGACTCTCTGTCATGGGAATGTTGAAGAGAAGCCCTAGCGTCCTTAGCAAGGCACCATCAGAGAGTCAGCTGTCGGTTCGTGGTCGTATTTCAGAGAATGGTAGGGCTAACACGGCGAGATGGGCATCCAAGAGCCGATCTCGACCCGGTCTTGGCCGCAATGGATTTTCGTCTAGTCGTACTAGCTTTGACGACGGGAATTCACTCTGGAGCCACACTGTATCGTCTGCCACCTGGAGCCGCCATTCTCTGGGAAGGACTCAGACGTCAGTTTCTCAAGATTCTTTTGGTTCGGCCTTGCCGCGGGGTGATTACCAGCAGTCGATTGGCTTTGCAAACGCCCTGAGCCAAGCCATTATTCGAGACGAGGACGCATATGGGGAGACGGCCCCATCGATTTTGAGCGCCGATCTTCCATCTACACAGCTTCTCGAAGACGACTCTCTTGAACTTGCTGGACCACCATGGGTCAAGGAGGGAATTGTTACTCACAAGCACCATTTGGATGGTGTGGACAAGAAGGCCAAGGACAGACACTGGTCCGAGGTGTTTGCTGTCGTCCAGAAGGGTCAGATGAGTTTGTTCTCTTTCCAGCCGAACAAGTCGGTTCGACAAAGGAACCGCGGCAGAAATGGCGGACCTCCTGCGATTGTTGGAGGCGGCAACTGGCAAGACAATGCAACGAATCTGGGCACGTTTAACCTTCGCCAAACTCTTGCATCTGCTCTTCCACCGCCAGGCTACTCTCGCACGCGTCCTCATGTCTGGGCGCTCAGTCTGCCTAACGGTGCTGTTCACCTGTTCCAAGTTGGCACACCCGAGATTTGCAAGGAGTTTGTCAACACGGCGAACTATTGGAGTGCTCGACTGAGCACCCACCCACTGACGGGCGGCATCAGCAACATTGAATACGGATGGAGCGAGGCTATCGTTAACAACGCCTTGGTCGCCGCGATCAATGAGACGTCGACGACGACCACAACCAACGGCAAGACGTCACGCCCCAGCAGCAGCGCAGCCCATGGCCGAAGATCGAGTGTCAACAGTGGCAGCTTCCGAGG
The DNA here is from genome assembly GCF_050370095.1 of Fusarium phalaenopsidis. NCBI lineage: Eukaryota > Fungi > Ascomycota > Sordariomycetes > Hypocreales > Nectriaceae > Fusarium > Fusarium phalaenopsidis. The sequence goes on from NW_028145404.1 coordinate 3,046,329, forward strand.
ATCAAGCTTCGACCATGTTGCTGGTGCTTTTACCAACAACAGCGGACGAGGAAAGCTCCCTGGTGACCGCATTCATATCGCAGAGTGGGCACCGCCAACCCAGAGCATGCGTCCCAGCAATTCGCCAGAAGCAGAACAGCTTCAGACCTTGGATGCCTATGTCAAGAGCATCGAGGCAGAGCTACAAGCTCATAACCAACTACGTAGCCCTATGCTCTTGGCATTTACTCCTAGGGGCGGCAATGCTGTCAAGGCCATGGCTAACTGGGAGCGCAAGAGCGCGTATCTGCTCCGCGAGATCGTCAAATTCAGGACGTACGTGGACTGCCTTCAGCAGGCCGAGTCTAGAAAGCAGGAGATTTACTCGGAGAGGGACCTTGCGCAGCGAGCTGCCCGAGGCGAGCTCAGTGACGGCGAGATGGAGCTCAGCAGCGACGATGAGGGGGATGTAACATTGAGGCCATGATTTTGGCCCTTGTACGACACTACGGAGCAGTTTTAACATACACGGAGCTGCATTATGGGTTTTGGGCGTTTTGAGATTTTCCAAGTTAATTCTTTCGGTCGTTGCCCAGCCCTGATACCCCAAAGTTTGTGGTTCACGACACGCACCATTCATTCATTCATTCAATTCTCTCAATGTTTAAAGAAACGAGCGTTCTTCTTTTTGGTTGTGGTAGAGATGGAGGAGCGAAGGATGGTCAGTCATATGAAGGAACGCCAGCAGATGGGATTAAAACGAGGCGTTTTCAAGAAAAGCCAGAAACAAGTTGGATATTGTCAAGATTATTAGACTTCTTCTTTGTAATGATTGTTATGACACCAGGGGCTATTGATTCATTGTTGAACTAGCTGAGTATTTGAGTACTGTGACATCTTCTTCAACTATGGAAGTATGTAAGTACATGATGCCTTGTCTCATGTAAACGATGCTCTTCCGGCTGACTCGGTCAAGACAATCAGCAATAGTTGAGCATATCGGACAGGGCAGTCTTCTCGGCGCTGGTGATGGTCAGCTGCCAGTAGCTCTTGACCTGGATCCAACTCTTGGCGTAGGTGCAGTAGAAGCTCGTCAAGGGAGGCTTCCAGGTGGCGGGGGAAGCGCTGCCCTTGGCCTGGTTGACGTTGTCAGTGACGGCCCAGAGCTGGGGCCTGGTGATGTCGTTGGCAAAGTCCCTCCGCTTGGCGGTTGTCCACGAGGCGGCACCGGACTGGAGGTGTGTTAGCTGGGGGATACAGAGGGGAGGCAAAGTTGAGACTCACGATCCAGGCGTTTTGGAGGGGGACCATGTGGTCAATATCGACGTCGCTGGCCTGTGTCCATGTTGCGCCGTCATAGGGAGAGAGCCATGTTCCGGAAGTGGCGGCGCAGGCACTGTTGGTCTGGACGTTGGTGCCGTCACGCTGAAGGACGAACTCGCTGGGACTATTTAGTATACAAATGTACAAGATTGAAGGTCTGGCACATACCGGGTGTTGCAAGCTCCCGAGACAGTCTCCCAGTGAGGAAACAGGTCTCGGTCGTAGGTGCCAGTGTTGGTGGACGCGGCGACAGTGAGGCCGCTGAGGAGGGACCTGGCGGTCGTCTCGCTGGGGATACCAGGCTATAAATGAGGTTGGTGATGCAGCCTTACAACCTGGATGATGGGGGACTTACAGGGGTGGGAGCGGCCAGGGCGCCAGAGGCTGAGACGAGGAGAGCGAGAGAGAACTTCATTTTGGGAGACTGGGACTTGAGAATGAAGATGAAGATGAGAAGAGACGAGACGAGTGGTGTTTGGGTGACGGGCTTTATATTAATTAATTCGTGATACCGCCCTCTCTCCATGGGCTTCCCCTCCCACAATGTGCCACCAATAGATGTCTGAGTCTTGTCTGCAAAGCATATGCATAGAAACAATCCCTCCTTCCTCGTTGGATCATCTCCCCCGGCGACTATATTCCCCTCTCGCGATGCCCTCACCGAATGGCCAGTCTTGGAAACAAAGCCGTACCTTATCTCTGTCGATCTCCCACGCACGAGGTGCCGTGATAGGACGAGTGCTATCTCGGACGTGCGGAGTAAAGTCCCAATCAATGCCTCTAGGTCCGCCAAGAGGGGAGCGGAATCGACCGTTTAATAAGTCAAAAGTCGTGGATGAAACACTGCGAGGACGGAGCTTCGTCCAGGTCAGGGGTGTCACGGGATCAGTCCAGTCAACGGCCGAGGCGCTCGCACGCAGGCCGCCGATCATTCACGGCAGACATGCCCGCTCCGGGACACGGCGCTGTGGGGGTAACGGCTGGCAACCTTCCTCTTGGGGCAATTGGGCTAGCGGACCCCTGTTTAGATCTTGTTAGTTGCATGCTTCTAGTTGAGGGCCTTTCAGATAGACGCACGACGAGGATGAGAACGAGGCTGACGGCGAGAGGTTGCCGTATCTTCTAGTTGAGGGTCTTTAGATAGACGTACGACGAGGATGAGAACGAGGCCGTCGGCGAGAGGTTGCGGTATCTCTGATATCGGTGTTGAGACCTCTCTGGACTAGGGCCCCGACTCGGTGCGGACAGCGGTCAATGACCTGGGAGTTGGAGAGATAGTCAAGCGCTGTCCAGCCTTTGTTATCAACAGCGTTGATGTCTAAACCCTTGCTGAGCAGAACGCCAAGGACGTTGGCAAACCAGACTTCGTCGGAACCCGACGATACATAGTTATCTGCGACTAGAATGTGCAGGACCGCCAGGCCACCTTTCGCTCTGGCATCCACGTTGATGCCGCGGTCCAACAGGGCGTGCAACACTGAAAAGTCAGAAGCTCGGGTGTGCCATCGCATATTTTCAGCGAAAATGTGCAAAAGAGTCTTGCCCTTTTTGCCCCTCCACTTGATGTTGATGCTGGGGTTCATCAGATTCACGATAGCTTGGTTGCTCATATGGCGGCTTGCTAATAGCTTGGCAATAACCTTCTCCGGCCTGGACCCTCGGATGATATCTCGGTAGTGAGTGAGCAGAAATATGAGACTCTTATTCTCATACTCCGTAGGTGGGAGATCTAGGATGACTTGGAGGAATTCGTTGACTGCCTCTGAGGACTCATCGGGGAGGCCAATGCTACGACTGTATAGAATCTCCGCGGCGGCTGCATTGTTCTCTTGTAGGAACCGTTTAACATGATGATCCGAATATTCAGGGGACTCCACGGCGCAGGAGGGCATCGACGCAGGCTGAAATATTATCTCGAGTTTCATCGTCGAGGTTCTCGGCCCTCAACGCAAGACGCAAATGAAATGCATCGACATACGCCCCGGCGTCGACAAGCAGTGCAGCAAGCGAGCTCTGGGTGAAACGGATGGCGATAGTAATAGGAGTGGCTTGAACACTGTTGTTAAAAGCGTCAATGTCGGCCCCTGCGTCGATCAACGCGGCGACGATGGGTTTGGCCTCCTCGGCATCGGGCAAGGTTATGGCCCTGTGTAACGGAGTGAATCCACCATGGTCCATCAACCCCAGGTTTACTCCCTCAGAAACGAGGTACTGGATGGTGCTTAGGTTCTCTGAAGACTCCATTGCGTATGCCAGGGCTGTGTTGCCCGCTTGGTCGGGCAAGTCAAGGTCGATTCCGTATTTACGGTGGAGATCGCGGGCGAGATGATACTGGCCGTACTTGGCCACGATGTGCATAGCGTTGAGACGTCTTTGAGAAGAGGGAATGCATGGCCTGTTGAAGTCTGGCTTTTCAACCACGAGCGAGGCTCCCTTGTCGAGCAGGAACTTGATGGTATGCTGGTGATCTCTGACGATGGCAGTGTAGAGAGGACTCATGGAGCGATGGAAGTAGTCAGCCCAATAATGCGTCACGGTAATCTTCTCAGTTCTCGTCCACGAGTTGAAGTCTCCTCCGTGATCGAGTAGGATCTATAGGATGTGGTTGTGTCCTTGGCTGGCGGCCACATGCATGGCGTTGCCGCGCATCCTATTCTCATATCCGTCAAAGAATGGCGACTTCGAGATAGACGACTTCATATTTAGCGCCATCCTCACAACTGACTCGTACCCCTTGTAGACACCCCATGAAAGGGCGCGGGTATGCCTTTTAGGCCCCCAGCCGTACTTGACGTCGTCACGGTGGAGAGTCCAAGTCGCTGCGTAGTTTAGCGGTTTGACCCGGGCGGTGGTGATGAGGTCGTCTGTATCGAGGAACCCGCAGAGGACGAGCAAGACATCTTGAGAGAGCTTCATGAGGTGGTTCTTTGAAGACACCGTGGCGACTGCTGATGGCGCGACGATGATGGCGAGAGTTGGTGATGGGTGAAGGAGAGAAGAGAAGATGACGAAAAGAGATAGGGGTGGGTAACAAGTGAATGAGCCCAATTAGGAAGATTAAAAAGGTGTTTGGGATTGCAGACAGCTCAATAAATAGAGATAAATGATGGCAGTGTTCGGCACCAGTTGACCAGGTGCGTAAGCAGTGAACACACGAACGAACTTGACTGAGAATCAAAACAAACAAATGGGACCGTGGATTTTATACCTTGACCTTTAAGTCTTAAAAAGCTAGCAAATTTTCAATTGTATAAGTTTTATCTCAAACTACAAGGTTAAAGGGTGTTATCCTCGTGATGCGTTTTACTGATCCTAATTCCTTTTGTCTTTTCAAACAGACGTCACCGGATTATCAGAGGAGAGAAACAATACATCTACTTGGCGGGAGCTGGAGAAATGAAATCTTCAATACATACAGACCAGTCTTGACAGAGCATAATAGGTTCGACGCTCCAAGCAGGAGTCGCTCAACGGCGGCCAAACACCGCCGTGCCAACAAGCGACTCAGCCTTCCTGAAGACACAACGGACTTCCAAGAACAAGAAGCGAAAGAGATCCAAGACAACGACAATGGCGAGGACAATTGCACAAGAAGGAAGAGAAATACCCCAAACGGCAAGGAGAAGACAACACGAACGCTCTCGCAGTCATCCGAGGCCGGACTTGCTTCACCCACCCTACGCCGACAGATCAGGTCAATTGGGGCCTTCAAGCTCTATTAAAACGCAATATCCGAACTTCTCGTTAGTTCTTGTTGTTCGGCATTCCAGAAAGATATCCATATAAGCAAATATGCGACTTCAGCCAAAGGGGCTTGCATATACACCATCTGATATCTGGTCCAAGTTGCCTGGTAGCGAGGAGAGAATTTCGATCCTCCTCAATAGTCAGGTTAAATCAACTGAGAAGTGTCGTCTATGCCGTCTAGTTCATCGAAGACAGCCCGTCCGATGGACACATCCAGGGGCTCTTCTGGGTGAACAATCACAGTAGGAAGGGGGGCTTCCTGGCGGGGTTTCTTGGCAGATCCGTCCTCCAAGGTTCCAAGACGTTTGTTTTTATTGTAAGTGCTATTATGGCCTCACAAGGCCGGGTTCGCTTTATGTGGTTAGGTCAGGCTTGATGATGGTGCCAGGAAGTATGTTGTGCAGGTACCAAGGGGAAGATATGATCCGCGTGATAATGTCAGGCCAAGACGCAGCCGAAGAAGTCTACTAGGAAATGGCGTGCCTCTGTTTCGGTCTTGACAGGCGAGACTTTATAGATCCCGAACACAAGAAGTGTATCCATGACACTCAGCTCTTGTCGCTGCCCCTCAGGTCCCCCCATGCACAACCTTAAAGCTTCCTTTGGCAATACCGCCATAACGGCTTTACGAGGGGTTTTTATACCAATTAAAAATTACATCGGCGACGCTCGAAACCACACTAATAGGGAGGTCGCGAACCGGAACACTCAGCATACTGCCTGATGCCCTCAGATCAAGTGGACCACCATCGCGCCCAAACTCTCCCGGGCTCCGCCATCGACCATCTACGACGGCCAAAGAGCATTCAATCTCAACTCTAACGACTCAGCTGACTGGAGCCAGTGACATCATGAGAGTAATCAACCAAGTAGAGAAACACAATGAGAACACTAGGCAGATCGTAGGAGCCTGGCTCATCTTGTTCCAGGGCATAGAGGGCACACTGCCAGCTGGCTCACTGTGTGACTGACTCCCCCTTTACGTCTTGCCTAACCTGATATTTCTTCCAAGCCCTAACACGATGATGATGATAAATTGGTCTGCCAGTCTAAGAATTGGAAGGACATTATCAGCTGAAAAGATGGCCTTGATTTTCACAAAGGCAAAAGGAGAGACCAAGTCTTACGACCATGTATTCGAACCACCAGAAAAAATACTACTGGATATTAGACTTAACGTATCTTAATTATACCGAGACAAATCCTACTTCTGACCTATTGACTTATCTCGCATGGCCAGTGTTATTCTACCTTTAAACCCATGGTATAAAGCTTTATCATTTGGCAACCAGACACGAGAGTAAATGTTGAATCTTAAACACTTTTACCCAGTAATTTAGTTTGGTCCTAATACTTGGATCAAGAGTTTGGCATGGCTATGTCTACTTGTAAAACCATTAGCAAAAAGTTTGCCAGAGAAAACACTGGGATGTTAGGTAGTCATAAGGAGTTGTCTCGTCGGTTGTGTCAGAGGTCAACCTACTCTGTCAGTATAAGACTGGCCCTTCATCCAGCAGCGACAACATCGGCACTCATGCACAAAACTCAGAACAAGTCTACACAGACATCACCAGAATCATCAAGCCATATATGCATCGGCTTGCCTCCTGTGGCAATGGTTTCTCGTACACCCCCCCCTCCCCTCTATCTAAACTCGTACATCCTCCCCCCCTTGTCTTCCCCCCCACTCCTCCCCCGCAAAAGTCCTCGTCCTCTGGTCTAAAGACCAGTCCCTCCCCCGGCCCCCGGAATGTGTCGTCGGCGAGCCTCCTCCCCCTCACCTCCCCAGCATCTGGTCTCCGTCGACGGAGGCACTGACAGGGACGGGAGCAGAAACCTACTGGTTCTGCTGGACTTGGAGCCACGCCTGCTCTAAGTCCCGAGCTGCCTGGCACAGCTCAGGCTTTTTTGCCTGAGCCGTGTGCTTCCCGGTCAGCTCGCCCCTCAGCAGCGGGAACTGCTGGCCCATGTCCACGACCCTGTCGAGGGCGGTCTTGCCCTCCGGGTCATGGTACAGGACCAAGCAGCGCCACGCTCGCTGACTCCCTGCCAGCTCCTTCACGTCCGCCACCGCTTCCTTCTCGGAGTACACCCCCCCTCTGGCCGCCTTGTCGACCACCGCGTGCAGAAAGGACATGCCCGTTTGGGCGTCGACGTACCTCCAGTCTGGCTGGAGTAACTGTCTGGTGAATGTTGGGAGACGAACTCCCGACGCCACCAGCGTCCTCCAGACCAGACTGGTGTCCCCCCCAGCGTATGAACGGCCGGACCCCCGAAGCCGCAGCAGCGAGCCCTTCTTGTTGCGGCACATGGCATACTCGTATGCCATGTTGATATCTTGGTCGGAAATGTCCGACCCGTGGAGGCCAATGATATCGTACTCGCATTTCTAAGCAGAGGACTGATACCACTTCGCAAAGACACCGGGGACCTCGTGCTGGGCGATGATGCCACCCAGCGCAATTACCTCCTTGCAGAGGGTGACCATGCTGGGGGCATCGATCAGCCGAAACGTGATCGACTTCAAGGGTTGACCCACGAACTGGGGCCGGAAGTTGACATCAGCGCCATGGTTCTCGATCAAGTCCAAAAACATGGTCCTCATGGAGCCACGGTCATTCTCCCTGATGACCCTCTTCACCACCGTGGTCAGTGGCGTTGATCCATTGCCATCGGCCTTGTTGATGTCGGCACCCTTTTGGAGGAGGAGGTCGATGACGAACTTGACCTCTCGCCAGACCCTGTACCAGTCGTAGCGTACAGCCTCTGTGGCCAGCAGAAGAGGGGTCTGTCCCAGAAGGTTGGACTTGGGCTCGTTGGGGTCTGCACCTTGGTCAAGCAAACTCTTCACTACTTGGGCAAGCCAGCGACGTGTGGGAGCGTGATCTGTCATGTAAACCTCCTCAATGGCAAAGTGGAGAACATTCGCGCCGTCTCTGTTGGAGATACCGTTCAGAGTGCTGTGATGAATGAGCTTGTCGAAAAGGGTTGCTCTTTCATTTGAAATTGCGAGGTGGAGGGGAGTGTCTCCGGACTTGGGCATTTGGATGTTGACGTCGCCTGGGTGTAGGTGCAGCATGCCAGCCGTGACATCGTGTAGGTTTTGCAGCACGGCAACGTGGTACATTGTGATTGCTCTATCGGTCTCATCAAGACTTTGCGCCAAAATGGATGAAGGGGCACGGTGATGGAGAAGACGACCGAGAGGCCGGTTCTGGGATACAAGGGGAATGAGAATTGCCTTCCACTCGCAATCCTCAAGAACCTTGTCGAGATGGATCGCCCTGAGGGTTTGGAGTTGCCCCCCTGACAGCAAGGGCGTGAGATTTTGGCACATGGCCTCAGCATCCGCTCCAAGCTCCAGGAGCTTCCTTACTTGCCCCAAATTGTCTCTCATAGCAGCGATGTGAAGGGGATGGGAGTAGCCATCGTCATGGTCGTACCGAACGTTGAAGTATGCGACGTGGTCTTCTGGGCGAACATAGCTTGCCAGCTTGGTGATGGTCCGAACACCGACATCGTCTTGCATCTCGTCCACTGCATAATACAGTGCCTGATGGTTGCCCTCATTCATTTCTCTTCTGTACAAGAAGAATTCGACGTTCTGGCGCAGCGTTTGAGAGCATCGGGCCAGTATATGAACCTCAGGGTAGTCTAGATAGTCAACCAGAACCCAAAGGGAATCTGGTGAGAGCCGCTCCAGCGGTGATCTCCCACGTGGGTAACTCATGATGCTTGTTGCTGAATCGATGTGTGGACTGCGCTGATCGAGTTGTTTGAGTGATAACTTGTGGTATATATGGTTGGAGGGATAGAGTGAACGACAAGCAGAACTTGGGAACGAAGAGCTTGAACGAGAAGAACGTATAGAGGGAGAAGAATGGGAACTGAGATAGCGGAAAGACGGCGGAGAAGGTATGGTAGTGATGAGCAGCCTTCTATATATTGATTGAAGTCAAGCTCTGGGGTGAGTAAAGCGGCGCTATATGTGCGACCAGTAGATAAAGAGCGTAGATAGAGTCGGATTCGAAAGGAATATGAAGAGTGGGTAGAGATAAGCCTTTCCAGAAGGCTTTGGGCTGAGTCTTCAGAACTGGTAGCGACAACAAGTGGAGAGGATCGGCGTCAACAAAGATGAAGATTGAGTTGTCGTATCGAGAGGACTGTGAGGGGAGTCTGTCAAGTCCGTGGAAACGATGGCTGAAAGTAGGATTGATCTCTGTGACGTAGATGAAGGTTGAGTTGAGATTCTTGTCGAAAGGACTGTGATCGAGCCTGTTGGATGTGCCGAGAAAAAGCTAAGAGTGTGGTGGGTATCGTAAGAGAAGATGTGTCTTGGGTAGAGGCTTTCTCAGAAAAGACCGTAGATAGCGTCTACCGGATTCGTCGAGAAGATGACAGAGACGAAAGCCAAAGTCAGTGGGAATGAAGGTTGAGTCTTTGCATAGGCAAGATCGTAGGCGAGTCGGCTGGGCCAACGGGGAGGATGCCTCGGAGTATCGTCAACGACCGTGGAGAAGATGAAGATGAGGTGTAGATCTATTCGCCACGACGATGATGATAGAAGAAGACGTGTAGAGAAGAATAGTGAGAGTGTGGTCGGTATCTCAAGACCAGATGAGTCTGGGGTAGAGAATCCTGCAGAAATGGCCGCGGTCGGAGTCTGTTGCGCCCTTGAACAGAATGTTTGGGAGCACAGTCGACGAACGAGAGAGAGATGAAGATGGGTGATAGATATAATCGTCACGACGAGGTCCTTAGACGAGGTCGGTGACGCCCACAGAGAAGAAGACCTGAACTCTGATCGACGTTGGTAAAGAAGGTGGAGAATGGGAACAGATTGTTGTGAAGAGCGCTGCAGGGAGAGTCCAGTAGGGTTCGCGGACCATGCAGAGGTGTGTGAAGGATGCTTCTCGAAGATGAAGAAGTGAGAAACAAGAGGGATATATAGCAGAGCGAGAGTGCTTGCTTGTTTATATGTGTGTGTAGGAGCGACTCTGTGAAGAGAGGGTGGTGATGATGACTGAGGGAGGAAGAGGGAGGAGAAAAACAAGGCGGAGAAGAGTGGGAGAGAAAACGCGTGTGGGTAAAAAAGGGCTGCATGAGAGAGGAATTGGTGCCTGGCCTGCACTCGTTGCCTCAGCAGCGCAAACGGACGAGCACTGCGAGAAATGGCCAAACAATTCTGCCAGCTTCAGGGCATCCGGGTGCTAGAGCATGCCCTGAGCGGCCCCCTCGCGCACTGATAGTGATATCAGACCAATTATGACCCGGCACGGTCCTCTGTACATGAAGTTATCACTCGAAGAAGCCCGTAGAAGAACGTTTCTAGAGTATTATCTACGTGGTGCCAGTGCCCCTGAATCTGCCATTCCCGTCGAGTGCACCCCGAGTGAACCCTCTGCCTCAATATGATGCTAACAATACCCATTTACCACAAACCAAGTCCCCTTCTACTCTCGCAATGCCATAGAGTTCGTGTAAAAGAGTTCGTGTAAAAGTGCTCATTCCCTGTCAAGATGCGCTGGAGATGTGAAATCATAGGAAACAGGCTGAACGAGGACACGCGCGAAGACCGCCGCTTCTTGCGCAGCGCTGAGGCACTCTACAGTCTACCAAAAACAGTTCCAGAGATTCCCTGCCTTCTCTTCTCTCATGGAAGGGTAATGGGCAGTCTTCCGGAGCGCGTAGTAGCATCGAGTGAGGGTAAAGCCTTGCAGCCGATCCGACACTCCCTCGCTGGACGCGCCCGGAAGCTGATTCTAGCTCTTCGATGATGCTAGAGGCCGAAGAGAAGCGATTCCGAGGCATTCAATCTTCCATCGTCGACTAGAACTCAGGGAGAGCGTGTAGACGAAGCTGGATGGGCTCGCTAGGTCAAACCGTTCACCCCTGAAAGGGAGTTCCACCACTCTCAGAGAACTGAAGGAGCAGGTATGACTTTCTGACTATCTCTATGTGGAAAGAAAGGATCTAGGAGTCTTTGAAAGCTTGCAGGTCTGCTGAAGCGAAGAAGCGATGGATCAACGCTGTTCGGTCGCGGTTTCTTGGCCAAGGATCGTGGGCTACGGTCGGGATCTTGCTTGGTGTCGGCGATCGGAGTCTCGAGAGAGGTAATAGAAGAACGAAAGACGACCTATCCATAGGCTACAGTTAGCACAGGTCGTCGTAGAATAGCGACAGCTACGGTCGAGGGGGGATCTTCCTTCGTCGCCCAGGTTTCCACCTCGGGGTCGCTAGTTCCGAGACAGTCTCGATTCCAAATAGCCAACTGTTTGATAGAAAAGCCCTGAACTTGAGTCCAGGCCAGACGAGCATTCCCGGCGATTCACAAGCGTGAGGAAGTGGTTGGAAGGGATGAATGGTGTCGCAGAGAGGTGCCCTAAGGGATGAGAGGAACGGATGAAATAAGGGACGCCCTCGTCTTGAAGAAAAAAGCACAAGGTGAGGATCAAACCGCGACAAAAAATAAAACAAGAAGAGAGGTGCTGGCGAGGGTGATTGGTCGTGTGTCCAGTCGACAAAGAAGAAACCAAGATGGTCCAGCCCAGGGTCCTGGGTGGGACACTGACGAGGGACCAGGACAGTGGAGGGGGGGTCCGTTTGCTTGTCGCGGTACTTTACTACCTGGAAACAGAGCCAGGATGGACGCGAGTTTGGTAAAGCGGCCCAGTCAGTGACTGATCTCAAGAGATTGGAATTATTACAGACAGTTTTCAGTTATCTATTTCTACGCTGCACAGCGGTTCCATTTCAATGGAGGTCCAAATAAGAACAGCCCCTGGTCCCTGGATCTGACGCCGTTGCATTTTGTGTTCAGATCCATCCCCACTTGGCGGGATCGAATCGAACTCTGTTTCGCAGACCCTGGCACAGGGAACCTTAGAATGACTTGGATGATGCGGTTGTCTTACGGCAAGCCATGTTGTACCATCTGTGTACATTGCACAAACTGATTGGAAGGCTGCATGAACGGCTCCTGTCGACTTTGTCCGCTGCAGGTTCCCGACGTCAGTGGACCTTTGTCGGTGCTGACTGTGTGACACCGGTTAGATCTTCTTTCTCGAATCCAAATAGTCCAAGTTCATGGTGATTATGGTGCAGATGAAGGTCTATTGCTCAGCTCTATCCATATTGCTGTCCTCGACTCCCTCCACTCTGTAGGGTGGCGCCCAGCAGGTCTGTGATCTCCTCCAGCAGCTGTCAACGGTTGTGGGCTGAAGCGAGGCCAATTTCTTACCAATGAGGGCGTGCGTTTTCACACGTGGACCCTGGCTGGGCCCTAGGCACCCCTGGCACAGACCCTGGAGCCTTTGGTGAGCCTCAGTGCAATGCCCTAACTCATCCATCACGGCTTCTAGTTGGTTCTCCATCTAAATGGGCGGAAGCCCACTCATCAGGAGATCGAGTGGAATACCTGACTCTCTTAGGGGAAACATAGGCATAGTGCCATCGAAGAGTAAATATCCAGCCTATTTCTGCCCTTCAAATAGTAGACCGAGCCCAAGCAGACTTTTGTAATTCGCCGAGGGGTATTCGTAGCTGGAGTAGTGACAGTGCCCTTCGTAGTACACTGGGAAGAATGAGATATCATAATAAAGCATCCATAAATTTCCTTCGGCTGTTCATCTGCCCTTCCTTGGTATCTTGCACTTGTTTTGCTGTTCAGTTTAAGTGATGGCGCCCGTAGTTAAGGTCGTATTCAGGAGGACGGCCCCTAAATCCCCCAGCGCAAAATCGCCAGTGGGTTCCAGGTTTGACTGGTTCCTCCTCCTCCAAACACCCACGGACTTCATCCTTCATCTTCAAATCATCCAGATAAACCATCGCAACACAAAACCAAGACTCCCTCGATCTCGAAATCACCACGATAATCATCAAAGGCTCGAAATCTGTCGGATCTACCGACTCCCTGCCCCGACGGCCAGTCCTCGTATCTTGGCTTGCGTTTGGCGATGCCTTCACGACTCCTGACGCCGTCGGAACGACGAGATCTCCACAGAATCATCAGAAGAGAACCGAAATATGACGGACGTTCCCGTACGTACTCATGCTCAGGCCGATCGACGGAGAGAAGCGACCCATAAGCCACTGCCAGTCCTTCCCTACACGAACAACGAACCGACAGAGCCACGAAGGCCTCGATAACACCAAGAAACGTATCTGTTTCTCCGAAAGCGCTCAAGGTTAAACCTTCGGGTTTCTGAAAGCGTATACGCCTGAGTGGCAGACGGAGAACGCGACGCGACGATGGCTGTGGCTGTCTGAGATCCTCATCACTGGCTGATCTGGCCTCAACCTGTGAAGCCGAACCAATAGACAAAAGTGAGGACCGCTTCGTCATTAGCTGACTTCCTGGGGCTTCTATTCTAGCATATTGTCTTGGAAGACAGCTGCTGCAGCGAACACTTCCCCCGAAAGCTATGGCTCAAGCACTTCACAGGCGCTCGCGACGATGAGGAAGAATACTCACCTCAGATCCGAAGACAAAGATTACTCCTCTGGGATCAGAGAAGCCCCAATGTCAGTAAATCAAACCCGCAAGAAGTCCGCCGACAGGCTCCAAGCTGGAGAAAGCCAGAGACGAGGCTCGTTACTTAGTTATTGCTACAGTTGAGATCTTTTAAAATCCATCAAAGAGGGACGATATGGGTTCGACCGGATTCCACGACCGACAAGGACGACCGTCACTGGGAACCTCCATTGCTGGGAGGGTGGCTACCAACCCGTCCAAGAGCGCTCAATAAGCCTTGGCCAACAGAGCCGAATAAAGCGACTACCAAGCTGATGGAGGCCGAAGTGGGAGTAGAACATAAAAGTCTTCGTTGACTTGCTCAATGGCTGGGACTCTGCCAGAACCACAGGGTTTTACAACTTCACAGAGTGACAGCGAACATTACAAGTACTACAACCACAAAGATCGTTCGGAAGGCAAGAATTCACATGAACACGAAGAAATTAGATGGACTCTTTGGTTATCACCTCTTTGACACTCAGCGCCGCAGCACCCAAAGCCAAGGGCTTGTCTAGCAAGTGAACCGACTCCTTCTCAGCCGCCTGTATCGAACACAAACAAGAATTCAATACCGAAAGACAATGGCTTGTCAACCACCAGGTCTGGAGAAAGATGCAAAATCATCAATCTATTGGCACAATACAGAAAAGAAAGCCAGCTTAACCCAGACGGGGCGCTGGCGATCTTGATGAGCTTACAACCATTTATCCTAAGGCCCAAGGCGGCACGGATGCATGCTAGATTTGGAATCTATCATAAAATACTATAGAAACTTGTCTTCTGCAAGCTTCTTAGCACCTAACCAACAACTGCAATCCAAAGCCATCTGACATTTATGCCTGGAAGAGGTTCTTCATAGCCACCCGTCAGATCTCAGTCATTTACTTCGACCGGCCTCAGGCATGACGCATCTACTCTACTTCAGGCTTGCACTAATGGTCAGTCTACAGGTCCTAGTCTTCGGGCTGTAGCCCCTGTTCAAGCAGTTGGCCAACGAGCTGATGCCCCTCGGGAGAAAATCATAGCCCTGGCCTCCCCCCCGTAACTGGTCATCTATTTGAACTGAGACACGGACTGTTTTTGCTGCATATAAAGCTAGAAGCGGTAAGTAACTCTCCAGTGGCTCAGATGGGTTTTCAGTACTATAACCTGCCCAATGACAGGTCAAGATACGGACCGAAGCACCTAGGGGCAGGTAGTTAACAACAGGGGATAAAGACTCGCTACTGGCCATCTATCTTTATCACTGGTTCTGGTGCTTAAATGGGTTGATAATTCTGACATATTCGTCATACAGATCTTACTTCTATCGCATTTTTCGACCGTGGCTATAGATTGAGAGTCTCAGCAATCACAAGACCTAGCTTTACCGCAAAACTGATACTGAAGAAGCTGTCTGATCGTTGAGACCTTTCGCTTTCTCAAGCTAGCGTTTCCGGCCGAATCATCGCAAAATTCTTGGATCATAAAAAGGCGCGGGATAGTCGAAAGAAGACGACTGCTTACGCCGAAGAAAATTGGAGAGTTGAAGAGGGATTTGAGAGATTGTCTCGCTCATCTCTGGGTCTCTCCCTTGACCTACCGGCCCAAGTGGCACCATCGTTTGAGGATTGCTCAAGACCTTCGCCGCAACACTGAGTTTGCGATTCCGCGAGAACTGTTGAGTCTGTTGGTTTTTGGTGGGTTTGAATTCTAACTCTGACAGAATATTGTGGTTGGTCGATCTCAACTCTGTTGTGACGTCGGCGCCATGACACAACATCGTCATCATTGAATTGCCGTCCTTTGCCACCTTCATTCTACACTCGCGCAGATGGGAAACCGCCAGTATTTGGCCCAAGTACCAGCAAAAAGCCATACCAAAATCCCATGTCCTGTACAAGTTGACCTTTCGCCCCTATTACAGCAGCTTGGCGTTTCTCACCACGTCGCCTTGGCAAGCGACTTCGATTTCGAACCACACCCAGTGATGAGAAGTATTCAGAGTTTCTACAGAGCGATCATATAATTTAATCAATGGGAGCATCAGCCGTAACCTCCCGTCATGTCACGCGCCACAAGATGGAAGTTGATGGTGTCGTGACACTGTGTGTTGTAACAGTTATAAATACGAATTGCCTCCAAGAGACCTTTTGGCGCAAAGAAGATGCTGACCAAATACTTGAGACCCTTAATCAAATCGAGTCTTATCCCTCGAAACAAGCCAGCAAGGATGACTTCGTCCGCGATCGAGCTTCTCAAAGCCCACGTTACGCCTTTCAACTCTATTGCCGAAGATCGCGATACAATAACGAGATACTTCGATAGCTTCGGCGACTGTAAAGTCTTGCTCATTGGCGACGCCTCCCATGGCACCTCCGAGTTCTACTCCGTCCGCGCCGAGATTACAAAGCATATGATCGAACACCATGGCTTCAATATCGTGGCCGTCGAAGCCGACTGGCCTGATGCCGAACATGTAGATCGATATGTCAGGCGCCGGCCAGGTCCAGGACAGGGCACCGCAGAGACGGTTCAAATGGCAAAGAAGGAGGGAAGAGAACCAGCTTTCTTGCGCTTCCCCACGTGGATGTGGCGCAACATGGAAGTTCATGACTTTGTGGAATGGCTACGGGATTACAACAATGGACGGGAGGAAGGTGACGCGACCGGGTTCTATGGTCTGGACTTATACTCTATGGGAACGTCCATGAAGGCAGTCATCGACTATCTGGATACTGTCGACAAGGAAATGGCAGAGCTGGCACGGGAACGATACGGTAAATTGATGAGTTGGGGTGACGATCCACACGAGTACGGACTTGAGGTCTTGACGACTGCTTTTAAGGGGTATGAAAGGGAAGTTGTTGACATGCTGAAAGATCTCTTGAGTAAGCGCATGGAGTACTCTGCCTGCACCCGTGATGGTACCGAGTTTCATAGCGGAGAGCAGAATGCAAGGGTTGTTAAAGGTACGACACGGAGGAGAGATGGCTTCACAACTGTGCTGACTATTCACAGATGCTGAACACTATTACCGGGCCATGTACCACGGCCGTGACGAATCGTGGAATCTCCGAGACACGCACATGTTCCAGACCCTCGTACGAATCCTCAAGCATCGCGGCGACAAGGCCAAGGCCATCGTCTGGGCACACAACAGTCACATCGGCGATGCTCGCGCCACCAGCATGGGCTGGTCCCGAGAAGAGCTCAACATCGGTCAGCTCTGCAAGGAGACGTACGGAAACAGAGCACTCAACATTGGAACCGGTACCAATACCGGTACCGTGGCTGCTGCGAAGCGCTGGGATGGAGACATGCAGGTCATGCGAGTTCGACCAGGGCTTTCGAATAGCTACGAGGAACTGATGCATGCCACGGGCATCAAGAATTTTGTTCTGGACCTGCGTGCGAAGAAGTGTGATGAGCGCCTTCGGAAAACCCTCTGTGAGCGTCGCCTAGAGAGGTTCATCGGGGTGCTGTATAAGCCTGCTACGGAGAAGCAGTCGCATTACTCAACTGCGGTTTTGCCGGAACAGTTTGATGGATACATCTGGTTTGACCAGTCGAGGCATGTTGGGACTTTGGAGGTTCATCAGCCAAAGTCACCTCTTGAGTATCACGAAACTTGGCCGTTTGGGTTGTAACTACACAACTGGTATCTAGTTCAGATTGACAAGCCACGGCGATTCTCTTTCTATTCAGCGGATAATGATTGTGATATTGTTCAAGTTTTACAGCTTTACGATACGTGATGCACCAGGATATTCAGTGAAAACTGGCAAAACGGCCAAAGCGAAGATCATCACGGTGCACTCACGAGGGTCAAAACAGTATTGACATGGCGTCACAAACAAAGGGCATTCACTCAGCAACGTCAGGTTTTAGCCTTGAGGATTGCTCGTTAAGGAGTCATCGCGCAGCTTTGGTCAGTCCCGTCTTACCTTTGCGGTCTGCTGTCTGAAGCCAAACCCAAGATGGGCCAGCCACTGATCGACGGCAAACTTCTGTCTTGTCTCATATTGTGTCAGAAAAAAATTGGTTTGAAAGAAAGCACCAAGGATTCTCACCATTTGCTGTATGGAGAGGCCGGATTAGACGAAAACGTTCGTTTCGTATTCGATTGGTCGCAGAGCCAAAAGCTGCTACTCAGTTCCAACCGCAGCAAACATTAGTACCTCAAAAGTGAAAAATCCATACCCACGCCTGACACCCTCTATCACAAGAAAAAACCAGATAACCTTCTCCTTGGGTGCCTAGTAGCGATGTCGGGTGGAGTAATCCTTGGGGCTCACGACGAGACCGCGTCCCTTCTTGGCTCCTCGGTAAACAGTCTCAAAGATGTCGATGAGCTCCTGCTTGTCCTCCAGCACCCACTTGATCTTGTTGTTGTCACCGGTACCCAGGTCGATCATCATGTGCTTGTTGCGGAAAAAGAACATAAGGGAGCACGGGTCGTAGAGCTCGTACATCTGGTTAAAGTCGGGCACCTGGTCGATGTCGCACAGGTAGATGACAGCAAAGTTGCGGACCTTGTCGGCGATCTTGTAGAGGACTTCATCCTGGCGCATGCAGTCTGGGTCCCAGTCTCTGCCGAAGCGGATGACGACGAGGCGGTCCTCCTCTGGCGCAAAAGTTAGCTCAAGTTTACGGGGGGGTAGAAGAAGGGTTTGGCTTACCTGAGAGGATCGCTTGGTCGACGTGCCAGCCAGTGTTGAGATGGGGAAGAACGACGGAACCCATGATGAATGTGGTAAGTGGTTTGGTCGGTGTTGATGGTTGGGTCGCGAAGATAATGGAAGGTTGGTGGATTGCCTTGTTGGTGGAGCAAAGATGGAGGGAAAGATAAGATAGAGGGGCACGGTTAAATACAGGAGCCGGGGCTAGCCTCTTTTGGCTCAAGGTGAGTGGGGCTTTCACCGCACACCGAACTGATTATCACCAGTCTCAATGTGCGCGGAGTCAAGTCTATAAAAATGGTGTTTGTTAAGGTCTCTCCAGATTCTACATATACGGCTGATTTAAGTATTGGTAACTCAAATGTTCTTGGTAGTTTGCTTTCCCAGATTCGGCTATTTCTTTAACATTGGGTGAGATGCCCTCGCTCAGACTGTCACGTCTGAATGCCCTCATAAGTATTGGAGACTGCTAATCAATGTCTCACAATAGGAGCAAGGGTTTCTAGATTTAGCTATCGGTCAAGGTGAACTTCTTAGCGTGAACCTTAAAGTGTCACTTAAGAAGAGTAGGGGCCCAAAGCTTCACCAGGTTACCAGAGGATTGAGATCAAACGATTGAATAAGCATTACGAGGGCAAGCGATACTCTAAGAAGACTCATCAAACTCATCAATGACACTCTTGGGTTCCGTGTACTTGCCCAGAGGCTCAAACTTGAGGTGGTCAAAGCCGAAACCTTTGGGTCCTCCAATCTCGATACCTCGTTCCGAACCAGTCCATCGGTCACTTGCCGCAATACCAAGCACTACAACGAGCAATCCATATCGGTACTCGGGTGTCCCGACTGCCTCTCCGCTCTGTGCGTCAATCAGACACACCAAGTCAGGGACTATGGCGAGCACATCCTCCTGTCGTTCCTCCTTCCGGTCAGGGTGGACTCTGATAGCAGCGATGTTTTCGTTCTTGAAGGGGACCTTGATGATACCCCTGAATTGCGTCGAGGGTTGGTCTCCAGCTGTGCCATCATCATCATCTCTGATGTCTGCACCCTCGATGAGACACTCGCCATAGACATGGCCGTTTCTTAGAGTCCTCTCAACGCCAACAATCTTGCCCTTCCAGAGAACCTTTCCGGCTCCGGGCCCTCCACACTCGTTGATGATTGTCTCAGCAACATTGTCCACCCTGTTCTCCTTGCGAGCTCTCGCAACTGCACGTCCAATCCTCCACGCTTGGGACAGTGTATGCTTGACTACCCAGCGTTTGGTCTCCGCGCCCGTAACTGGTGCGTCTGCACCTGCTACCTGGGAACCCATCTCGCTCAAGGCAGCTCGCAGAATACGCTCAACGGCGGCGTCGGAGGATGCCTTGGGCATGACGATCACGTTGCCGTTGCCATCACTGAGCGCGATTGGAGACCAGATGGTCTCCCTCTCCTTGAAGACCACCGGGGTTGTCTGCCATTTCGTCGGGTATGCTCTACCCATCCAGTCGCCGTCCACAGTCGGAACGTCCATTTGTGCACTGGATCCCAACAGCAGGCCAGTGAGGCCGTTGGCACCTCCAATTTCAACGGAGATCATGTGAGTAGCTGATTTCTCGCAGATCTTGTACAGCTCTTGTTGCGCCTCGAGGAGCTCGTCGCCTGCCAACTTCTCAATGGCAACAGTAGGACTGCCTGCTCCGCCGCCGCAACCAACCTGGGCATTATCAGGGAGATCTTCGGGGTTCACCACACGGACCGTGGTTCCGTTTCGTAGTAGAGTTCGAAGTCGAATCATTAGCCCGTAAGGATTTCCGCCGCCTCCTGTTCCAAGGATGTAGGCGCCCGTTGAGATCCATTCCACGTCGCGCTCTGAAACGTTCCAGATGCGATTCTTCACTTGTGGGCGATAGGCAAGGATATCAAAGTCGTCTTCAGCTTGTGTATCTCGTTGAGAGTCCTTGTCCTTTGCTGTCTTCTCATAGTGATCCATATCCAGGGGTTCCTCTGACTCGTCCTGCGACTCGGACACAATATCCTCTCTCGAGAAGTCAAAGTCTCCGGTAGCTCGAACAACAAAGCGAGTTTTGTTGGCAATGTACTTTCAAGACGTTAACGGCTGGTGGAAACCTCTGGGTAACACTACTTACCTGGAGCGGCAGCGTCTCCTTCTCAACCATGCTGACAGTCGACCGTAGCCCGCCGGATGCGACGGTCTTCTCAATAGCCTCTTGGCTGACTTCTTCGAGGAGCTCGGTGGTCGACTTCAATGCAGTTGATTTGACGGTATCCACCACTGCACTCACCCTCGCGATGGCGGCGCCGATTGCATTGGCAACCTGGGACCACTTGGGCTTCAGCACCTTGCTTGCTCCCTTGAGTTCATCAGGGGCAATGACAGCTCCACCGCCAACTAGAATGACGGGTATGTCTTGGGGTGATGTTTTCATGGTGTCGATAATCTTTTCTAGCTTGTGCTGAATCATCAAGGCGACCTTGGAGAGCTGATCGTCCGAGAGCGCGCCTTGAACCAGAGCCGAGTCTCCGATCTTCAAGCTCGGGTTGGCTAGGACGGCGCAATCAGTTGAGGTTAGTACCTTTCCGCCAAAGACCACAGCTTCCTGGGTTAGTTTATATCCCACACTGTCAGGTCCAACTGACACGCTGCTGTTTTTTCGTACAATGGAGCCTCCGCCAAGGCCAATGCTCTTGATGTCTGGGCAGGAAAAGTTCATTCTCACACCAGAAAGATCATTGTAAGCCGCCTGTTGGCGAGGGAAGCCAGTTTCCAACAACAGGCCCACGTCAGTTGTGGTTCCTCCTATGTCGACCACCATCATTGCTTCATCCAACTCCCCTTGTACCAAAAAGGCAGCACCTCTCATACTGTTGGTTGGGCCACTTGAGAAGGTTCGGATAGGTAATCGCGCGGCGAGATCACCAGAAAGAACAGTGCCGTCGTTCTGGCTGATAAAGATAGGGCACTTCATGCCAAGCCGCCTAATAGGCTGATGGAAGGACCGAATGGTTTTTCGGGCAAAGGGTAGAATAGAAGCGTTCAGGATAGCGGCATTCTCTCGTTCAAGGAAGCCAAGTTTGGCAACCTCTTTGGAACACACGACGTCGATATCAGGGATCTGAGCCTTGATAATCTCTGCGGCCCTCTCTTCTTGCCTTTCCACCGTGTCGATGGGGCTGAAAATGCCGATTACAACCACGCTCTTGATGCCCTTTTGTTGGATAATGGCACATTGCTCCTTGATCTCGTCTTGGTCGATGTCAGAGATCAAGTGCCCATCAACTTCTAACCCACCCTTGAGGAGAGCGTGATGGCCCAGAATGAGGTCCCGCATGTCGGCAGGCCAGTCCACACAAGGAAGTGTGTGCTTTGAGAAGGGTCCGCAAAGACGAAGGATGGCAACTCGAGACAGCCTTGCTGCATCTCTCTCTATCACAGCATTGACGAAATGAGTAGTGCCGATAGTCACACTTGCAATGTCGTCAGGGCTGATGGCAGCCGACGAGAGCATGCTGGCGATGGCATTGTCGATGCCAACGCTGGGGTTGGTTGTTGTTGGTTCCTTGTGCCATGCTACAACGCCTCTATCCGGAGCAGAGGTCTGGAAAGGATCGATGATGGCGCCGTCGGTGTTTGTTCCTCCGACATCGATGCCAATCCGTAGGCGGCGTGATGCTGTGCCTGTAGTCATGATGAAAGACTAGGCGCTCAAGAGCGAGGTGCTGACTGACGTCAAGGGTTCGACTTGGGCGTTGTGAAGAAGAGGAGCTCGTCTGGATGTGAGCCTAATCAGGTAGAATATGTACCTGATACGTGAATGGATGGCACCCGATGCCGGCGTCCGGGATGTATTCCTTCAAAATGGCTCGGTCTCCGTCGGGTGGGCAGGCGTCGCCTCCAGCTGTGGGGTCTTGACATGATGGAAATGGGCTTTCGTATGCGCATGCATGTATGGATGCCAAGACCTGAGTTCTTCGAGAGATTATCAATTGTGGAGAGCGAGCTGTTGATATCTTGATCAAGATGCATATTGGGATAAAAAGTAGAAGATCGGAGTCAAATATTGGCAGATTTCTTCAAAAATCAGGTCAATTCAAAGTAATCAAGATTGCAGTTAACGCCGCGGCTTATCAATCTGTATAGGCGGCTTCCATGTGAGAAGGAGTGGGCTTGCAGACATCATCACAGGGAACGGGGAGCAAGTCACGTGATGCTAACAAGATATCGAGCAGCCAACCCTAGAGTTTCAAAGGTACTTCATCTGTAAAGGTGCCCTATATCAGACAAGCTTTCTAATGCTAATTAGTGGAATAGTAGGTGGGAATTAGGTTACGGTATGGAACCGTATGCATGGATAGTGGAAAATCGGTAGAAATGGTCACTGAACTTGGACAATTTAGTTGGGTTATTGGGTAGTTGTCCCGGCCAACTGACAAGTCGGTCCTCCAAGTTCTGTTTATTTTCTCAGTGTCTTCGTGGATCTTTTTCTGTCTATAGTAAAGTCTATCCCCCTGTTTAGAATCCTCCAGACCATCTCAGTACTTTGGTGGTTTGATGGTGTTCCGTATGTTAACTCGAACCAGGGCAACAACGTTTAAGCCTGCGAAGAAGGGGATCACATAGTTCATGCACCTTAAATGGAAGTGTTCTCATGGTCTTTGTGCTGACTAACCCCTTGCGTATTTGGCCAGGTCTGAGATACTACATTCGACCGGGCTCATGTTGGCATTGCTGACTGCCCAAGATGGCACGTATTGTTGGCCTGAACCCCATTTCCTTGCCCTCGAAACGTTATCGCTGAACACCAAGAGATATACATCGATGCCCAGGTATCTAGGCCCCGGATGTGATGTTTCGAAGAAGCTGGCAGGCAAGCAAGCATATGATGAAAACCCATTCCGCTCGTGTCCGACTCAAGAGGGGCTCTGTTAAACGCCCAGAAGTTGCGGTCGGTAGTAAAGAGAGATAATAGCAAGCTTACAGAACAATGGCGTTGTCGTTGCCACCACGTCGACATAACGTCCCTTTGGTCCTGATGTTACTGGCTGGGTGAGTACTCCCTTAAGAAGACGCCCCCCTTTCGCCCCCTCTGCTCTTCATTATTTCGGATTCTTCGTTGGCCTTACCCTTTGGGTTACTCAACTGCTGCCTCTTCTTCTTCCTCCTTTGGGCGACTATACTGCGCTCCACGTTTTTGGCCATCTTACCCGAAGATGTAACAGCAGTAGGCTCTTCTGCATCTTTCTCTTTCTCATTCCCCTTCTTTCTTGCCTCATTCTTATTGCGCCGGACATATTTGGCAGCATCGCCCGCACTGAGGACAGACGTGAGTTTCTTTGGCGTGATTGCCAGGGCCATTTGGGCCTCTTCAACAACGCCGCTGTATTCATCAGAGGAATAACCCTCTTCCTCTTCCCCCAAAAGGTTGTCCTCCACAGACTTGTCTTTGCCCGAGGGCTGCTTGTCGTCAGCCGGCATGTTTTCTGTCAAAGATCGAGGGTATCACTGGGGACTTTGTTAGAGAAGATGGGGAATGACGATTTAGCAGATGGATCAATGAGGCTCGTCGAAGTGAAGTTCTGTTGCGAAGAAAGGCTTTAGGATGTCCAGAGTTGATCGGAGCAGCTAAATACCCTCTCTCAAACAGATTCTCACGGATACAGACGTTTAGAATGGGAACAACCCCGTTGAAAATTAGAAAAAAGCAATAGGAATTGAATAAACTATTCAAACAATGGTAATTAACCTTATTTAATGTTTTCATTATGCCCATAATGCCTCCATTTAGTATCTGTAAATGGGCATTGACTACGGTCAATGGTGAACACAACGTAACACAACACTGCAGAACACATCTCACTTCATTATGTGTTTGAAGAAGAACAAGGGGGAAGAATGAATGGAAACAAGAGGAACTTTTATTAAACTCCATTCTGTTCGGTGACTATTGAATGCCGTACTGGCTGACTCTGCGTTACATATGTAGATAGGGTAAATGTAGAGACTTCGGAGAAAACACCAACTCTTATTATGGGGTTTGTTTGATGGGAAAATATTATGAGCATTGTACAAGGCGTCAACAGAACAGATGATCATCGTTGGAGATCCTAAAATAGCCCCATTCACACGAGGCTTCAACGAGCAACCATCCATGTAATTCTCCACTGCGACCTAGCTTGCAGCTGATGGGTTAAATTAGGCCGTTGGGCGTTAGCTGGGTCGTATTGAAGCCGCATGATGTGCAGACCATAAATAAGTGCTTATGCAGACGATGTTTTCCTCAAAAATCATACCGCTTCTTAAACACTGCAAAGCGAGTATGGATGGCCCCGAAACTTCCCTCTATCGGCCACTGGGCGACGACGAAATACGCCTCATCACCGTACACCCTCATTTGGTGAATGGTCTAGTCAGCTGCTCTCTCGACACATTTTCCCTCACAGAAACGAACTCCGTATTCAAGCAATTTCTTCACAACTACGACTCTCCAAATAAGCCGAGACGGGGGTTGATCGCAACATGGCGGTCAATCCAACGGGCCAAGGGCACCCGCCACCCTCCAGATCACCGCTCAATGAAGTCCTTCACGCCCTTGGATACTCACTGTTTCCGATACACCTGGGGAGACTTTGCTGCGATGTCGTACACTTGGGGTACAGATGAGGCGGGGAAGATCATTGTCAACGGCCAGGAAATGACGGTGACCAAGAACCTCGAAGATGCGCTGCGAGAACTGGGCAGCGACGGTGGCCGCTTCGCCAGAAGATACAAGCTGTGGGTTGATGCGATATGTATCAATCAATCTGATATGGAAGAGACAAGCGAGCAAGTGGCCCGCATGAGAGAGATCTACAGCGAGGCATGGGCGGTAGTGGCCTGGCTAGGGCCAGCTGGAGACGAGAGCGACCAAGGAATGCGTCTCCTCTGTGCTCTCTCTCGCCTAGATGACAAGGAAAAGGACGATTTGACTGCTCTTCTCGAGCAAAACCCTACTATGTTTGGAGAGTTTGCCTTTTATGGTCTTCACAGTCTCATGAAAAGAAGATACTGGTGGCGGCTCTGGATCATTCAGGAGCTCGTCATGGGATCGAAGTCGACCATCTTGCGGTGTGGAGGAGACACTCTTGACTGGGAAACCTTTAGCCGCGGAATCTCATCTCTGTATCATGGAGGCCTATGGTCTGCCAAGGACTGGCTCTTGAAGGGCGAGATGAAGAAGAAGCTGGCCAAAGACGACCCACGCTGGGTGACAGCCAGTATCCATCTTGTCCACCAGAACATACGGCCTTTAAGCGAGTTCGAGTTCCAAGGAGGAGAGAGACAGGGCATGAGAAAGTTACTTGAACTCGCCATGTCAGACAGCCGCGAGGAAAAGGACAAGGTCTTTGGCCTACTTGGAATGATGGAGCCCAAAATTGCAAAGCGTATCATTTGCAAGTACTCCAAGTCAACGGCAGAGATCTTCAGTGCCACTTCAACTGCTTTCATAGAGCACTACGGCAATCTTGAACCACTCAGAGAAGCGAACCCATGGGGAGAGGCTGATACTCCGTCCTGGGTAGTTGACTGGACTTGGAACGGAAGACTGCGTTACTCGAAGCCAGAGAGCGTCTTTATAGGGGCTTTCTGGACTCCAGGCACTCCGGAACCGCGACCCGAGACCATGTACTGCGCAGATGGCCACCGAGACACGCTGTGCTCTGTGATCTCCAACGGAAAGCTACTGAAGTGTAAGGGGGTTATAATAGACAAAATCTGCGGCTTAGGGGCGTGCGAACGAGGCTACTTTGACTGGGATCCGTCGTCCATAGTCCAGCCGACAGAGTGGCAGAGTGTCTATGATGATACAGCCTGGGCTCTCTGCAGAGCGATGCTACTTGGGCGGGTGTCAAACGGAGAGCACGTTAGCAAACGCCACTGTGCTGTCCTCAGTCTTCCAAGAACATACGAGGCGGCATTCAAGCAGTTTGAGGCGTTGGGATGGACCTGGATGAAGGAGCAGGAAGCCTACTACTTTCGCTGGGTGAGGTGGCACAAGGCCCACGACGAAATCATCATGGCCGGTAAACCTCTCGGAGATTATTTTACGGAAAAGATCCCGTGCAACGCGTCAGAATTTGATTACGCAGAGGTCTTCCTGGCGGCTGACCGGACGGGTATGGGAAGACGGCTCATGTTCACCAGCCGGGGTTACATGGGATGGGCGCCTGACAACCCATATGGGTCGTTGCAGGACCAGATTCGTGTTGGCGACATGGTTTGCGTCGCCTATGGTTGTAGCACGCCGTTGGTGATAAGACGTGTGGAGGATAAGTACCACGTCCTTGGAGAGGCATACATTGAAGGCTTGATGGATGGGGAGGTGATTGACTTGGTGGAGAGAGGGGAGCTTTTCGAAGAAGAGCTTATCTTTAGCTGACACTGCTTCAATACTCCAAATTCATAGATGAAACAAGGCGGAAATCAGCAGAGGCGGTTTGTGAAACCGAAGCATAGAGAACGCTGTGGAACAAAGGCCACTCACTGTCAGAGTTGCCTTGATCCTCCATGTTGAAACCAGCTGTCCATCGGTGAGGCGGGCTTGAAACTGCTGACTCAGCCGCCACGCACGGCAGCTTCCCCAATCGCCCGCCCGTCCACAATCCCAGCTGCGCATCGCAGGCGCCGCAGCTCCAGCTCCGTCATCACCCAAGCCTGCCTGCGTACGCTACTCTTACTTACATTGCCACCATTCTTGCGTCGTCACCTTCTCCAGGCATCGATATTTCTCCCTGGCGAGCTTCTTTATTTTTCGACTGCCGATTTCTCCTTCGCCTTGCCCCGTTCCCCGAAATTATGGTCAAATAAGCGCCCTGCTTGCGATAGGTCTGCTGGGTTCGATCGTCAAGAGCTTCGCCTACTCGAAGCGCACCCGACCCTTCTTCACCAGATCAGCCCAAACAGACCAGGTGCTTAACAATCCGACTCTCTGCATTTCATACCGACCTCCGGCGTTTTCATCAGCTTCGCGACTACGTCACACGAGAACACAACCCAACAACTGCACACGGCGGTCCAACAAGTTCACCCCGCAATAGCTCCATTCAAACGACGCCCTTCTCAACATACGATCCGAACCAACTCGCCCCGACATCCTCTTTGTCTGCGGACCCAGAGGTCGAAATAATAGACCGGGCGCGATATTTTGACACTTTTCTCTACATCACCCACCATGGCGATAGATTATGACATCAACCCCCAGCGCGACCTCGATGATGGAACGTACGCTGCTTTGCCCGGCACAACTCCCGGAGAGTATGTGCAGCAGCATGCAACCCCTATGAAGGGGAGAATGAGGAAGGATGTCGAAGGTAAGACCCATATTTCAACTGATTTGCGGAATCTAACGTGGGCGTCGCCAGGATGCCACCCCTCGAGATGGATTCACGAGCTGCTGAACAACAAGTTTACCACTTGCGATCTCTTCGACCGAGCCCGAGCTGCCAACTTGAATCCGCCGTACGCATGGCAGCACACTCATCGTCTCATGATCAATGGAAACCAAAGCTTCTGCTCAAACACAACCAGGCTATTGTCGTCGGTATGCCTGGACTGTCACTTCCACTTCGTGTTCAAGATGGCATGGGAAGAGGAGCATGCTGGGCAGGTGTGTAGTCCACGCCAAGCCCGCTGGCCCGTTCGAGATGCGCAGTTCCCTTGGCATCACCTTGTCTGGGCTGGGTCAGACACGGAGATGAATCTGGCCAAGGAAAACTCCAAGTACTATCCTATTCTCGCCCGCGAGTACTTTGTCTGCTCGGCGCTGCCATGCACATTTCAAGTCACTCTTGAAATCTCGGAACCTCGTATGGCGTCTTGGTGGATTGATCTGTTGCTCGACCACGGTACCATTCGGCAGACCCTGCGCCTCGCCAAGGAGCAGGACCCAGAGCGCTATGCAGTAGCAACGGACGATTGGGCGGAACAGGCGCCTATGAATCTCAACACATATCTTAAGAATCTGCTTGAGGCAACGTCACCCGAGAAGCCGCGGAGCATATCGAAGAGGAACAAGCGGTTCTCTGTTCTATTTGGACCGCGCTGCTTCTCCATCTTCAGAGAGTTGGAGTTCGAGGAGACGGTGGATGAGCAGGATGGAATCGACGGAGGCTCATTCACCCCTCCATTACCATCACCCCCAGGTGGACCATTTGGAGCCACCGAAATCGGAACCTACCGAGGATTTGTTGAGGATGTCAGATCCGAAGTTCAGTGCATCATTCATCGACGGGGTGAGCCCGCTGAGCTTTGTACTCCTGGCCTTCACGCAGATCTGGGATGCGTCGAGGTGAACAACACCAATGACAGCCACTTGGTTAACATCCGACGATACACGTTGCTTGGCGTTCTTCCTAACCAACCTAAGGAGATCGTGGTGAACGCTTACAAGCGACAGTGGGAGCTCTTGCCTAACAAGCGAAAGGAGCTTATCGACGCCCTCATGGGGATTGCCAATGACCTGAACGACGAGCAACTCGCTGATTACGCTGCCACCCAATCTTCTGTGTTTGATAGTCAACTCCCCACGCAATCTAGCAGCGATGACGATGGGGTAGTGTCGCAAGCGTTGGCTTTTCTTGGCTTGCAGCCTCCTAACAAGTACAATGCCGAAACGCTGGTTGCAGCATTCCGCCAGAAGCTGTCCCAAGAGCCCAAGATGGCCAACAGCGCCCGCCAAATGCTTCTCCTGATTGCCCAGGCTTCAACGGACGATACCTACCAGGCAATTCTGCTCATGGAAGCCAATGGAAAGATGTCTGTCGCGACGGCGAAGGCAGTCCTGGGGATGAAGGAAGACAGTAGTTTGGGACCCGAAGTCGTTGCGGCTACTAGGACCAAGGTAAATCCAAAAGTTGATATGATTCCTGAAATCTGGATCTAACAGAGTATACAGATTGCGTTGAGCAATGACAAGGAAGAAAAGGCAACCTATCTGGATGCTCTAGAGGCGATTGCGGATCTAACAAATGCAATGGACCTCAAGCAGCTTGTTGCCACTCAACGCCAAGAGAACGGAATCGAGATTCCAAAGGGAAGCTCCGTTCCGGATGCCTCAGGTCGACCAGCCAATTATGACTTGCCTGTCGGCCTAGAGAACATCGGCAATACTTGCTATCTGAACAGCCTTTTGCAGTATCTCTTCACTGTCAAACCGGTTCGAGATATTGCGCTCAACTACGAAAACTTCAAATTGGAGTTGAATGACGAGAGTATCAAACAGCGATTACTGGGCGGGAACAAGATGCAAATGGATCGTGGCGAGGCCGTAGTCGCCCAAGCTTGTACGTTTGAGCCCATTTATAAGTTATCCCCCTTAACTAACGGGTTTCGCAGTTGCCCAAGAGCTCTCTGATCTATTCAACAATCTTGAAACGTCAGACAAGGTCGCGACTCGACCCTCACAGAGGCTAGCCAACGCTGTCCTCTTATCTACTCACACCCTTCTCAATGATTCCAAGTCGGCCGAGCCCGTTGCAGGGCCCAAGCCACCACCTCTTCCCGCTCGACCGCCCCCTGAGCCTCCTGCCAAGAGCTCCGGCGATGTGGAGATGGCGAACGGGGCTGTTAAGGAAGAGCGTGATCCAGTTGACACGGCTAGTACCGTTAGCTCTCAGACGCTGGTCGAGGATGGCTCTGATCATTCGTACGAGAAAGTCGAAGTCCCGTCGTCGGCGACCGACGACCAAACAACGGATACAGTGATGGTTCTAGAAGAGGGCGACTCCCCTGCTGACACTGTTCGGCCAAGTCTTAAGAGCACTGAAACCTCTGAGACAATCATCAAAAGTGCTGACGGAACTGCCGATGGGGAGCAAAACGCCGATGTCAGTATGGCTGATGCCGACGAGACGCAAACAGTTGACAGTAAAGTCTTGACGGCTCTGGAACATCAGAAGAGATCGTCGGGTACTGATCAGCAGGACGTGGAGGAGGTGATGGGGAGCATTCTCAACCGACTCCAGGCAGCTATTCGACCATCATCTGTGGATGAATCAACTGGAATTCAGTTGGAAAAGATCATGGAGACATTTTTCGTCACGACAATCAACTATACCAAGAAGTTTGACGACAAGACTTACCAGAAGGAGATCAGCTTTGACCGATCTATCACTGCATTCCCAGCTCCGGAGGGGTCATGTTCGCTGTATGACGCGCTGGGCCGAAACTTTGACCAGCAAATCATCGAGGAAAGCAAGCTTTCACGATACACGGCGATCAAGACGCTCCCGCCTGTGCTCCATGTTCTTATTCAACGGTCCCAGTCCATGGGCAGCAAGAACGGCAACCCTGTAGAAATACCCGAGACGCTATATCTGGATCGGTACATGGATGCTCCGCACGACTCGCCCACCTTCCAACAGAGGGTTCAAAGCTGGGCGGTTGCCAGCAGAATATCGGACTTGAAGGCGCAGAAGGCTCGGGTGGAAGCCATCATTCCCACGGGACCGTTCCTCGAGTCCTGCGGAGAAGAGGAGCCCACACCCATTGTCAATTCGGCTTGGGCCGAGGATGACACCATGGAGGATGGCGTCCTTGATTTTGAGAAAGAAGAGAATTGGGACTTTGATGGCCCCGTGGATGACGATTTCCTTCTGGTATCCCACCCAACCAACGAGGCGCCACCCACTACCAAGGCCCCTGTCAAGCCACAGGGCATCGAATCGGCTGAACGCAATGTTCGGGAGATGATGAGCAATGAGCTGCGCCAGAGGGAGGAGGACCTTCAGAAACACCACGCCGGGCTTAAGAACATCCCGTATCGACTACACGCAGTCATCTGTCACCGAGGTCAGCTGATGTCTGGTCACTACTGGGTGTGGATACACGACTTCGAGCAGGACGTGTGGCGCAAGTACAACGACTCCAACGTGGATGTGAAGCGCAACACAGACGAAGTGCTTGCGACCTTGAGCACCAGCGGCGAACCCTACTTCCTCTGCTACGTCCGAGACGAGGACAAGGATGCATACGTGAATGTGCCGAGACGACAAAGACCGGAACAAACCACGGATGCTGACGGCGACGTTGTTGTCGCTAACAGCGAACCAACCCCTGAGGTTAAACATCCACAGGACTTTTCGCCCCCATTTGGGCCGCAGAAGAGCGACTAGGAGTCTGGGAGAGATATTGGGAGAGATGGGCTACTGAAAACCGTACTGAAGCGGTCACCAAGGTGGAACAGTCAAGTACGGACACCGCCCAAACTTCGGCGCCTCCTCCCCCGTGTCGTTACCATTAACCCTACCGACCTACCAGATAGACAGGAGGGGGACGAGGACCTTGGCAAGCGGACAAGGGACCCGAGTTTGGATCGAGTGTTTGAAACCATAGATTTGTTGTAAAGCCCGGGATGTGAACTTAGGACGGCTTGAGAGGTTGGAGACGATTTGTATTGGTTTGAGCAGGTGGCGTTCGGAATCGGAGCATCGAGCGATAACCATACCCATGACATGAGATGCATTCACGAAGCGATAGTTGTGACAAGACAAGACAAGACAAGAAAGACCAGGGGACGATTTGACTAGCAGTAAATTGAAACGGTTATTCAAACGAGGCCATCCCCGGTGACAACAGCGTTGAAGGATGGCCGGTGTAGGCGTTATATATGGTTGACGCATCATGAGTGTGAGATGATGAGACAGATGGTGACATTTATCGGCCAGTGAAGACAGGCTTCCTCTTCTCTTGGAACGCCTTCAGAGCCTCGTGCCTATCCTCGGTGTTTACAACGCGCTCATACATCTTGTTCTCAACCTCTTCCCTGGCCCAAGCAACAGCCTGGAGGGCTGCCCTCACGCCAATGGGTCCTCCCTCACAAATCTCCTGGGCGAGCCTCACAGCCTCGCTCAGGGCAGCTTTCCTAGCTTCTCCGAGAATATCGGAGCCGTCGCGCTCATCCTCTGGAACAACCTCGACCAGGCGATCAGCGATGCCGAGGAAGTAGGCCTCGGGGGCAGCGACCCGGCGGCCGGTAAGGATGAGGTCGCGGGCGCGGGAGAGGCCGATAAGGGCGGGCAGACGGTGGGTGCCACCGGCGCCGGGGATGATGCCGAGACGGGTCTCGGGGAGACCGACTGTGGCGTTGGAGGAGAGGACGCGGAAGTGGGTGGAGAGGGCGAGCTCGAGGCCGCCACCGAGGGCTACGGAGGAGATGGCGGACACGGTGGGGATGGGAAGGTTGGAAAGGGAGTTGAGGGTGCCACGGAGGTTGGTGAGGAAGTCGGCAGTGCTTCAATTGATTTAGCATGCGTAATTGAAGGTATTATAGGGAACATACTCTTGTTGCGAAAAGCCCCGGCGCTCCTTGAGGTCGGCGCCGGCGCAGAAGCAAGTATCAACGGCGCTGGCAAGGACGAGAGCTCTCGTGGGACCCTTCTCGTCGACACCAGCAGCGCCGCCAAAGCGCTTCACGGGCGGAAGCTCCTCGCCATTGGGACCATATTGGCTGTGAACAGCATCGACTTCGTCGCGCAGAGAGGCGAGGAGAGCCTTTGAGATGGCGTTCCGGGCCTTGGGCCGGTTGAGCTCAAGGACGCGGATGTGGCCAGTGCCCGGGGCGGGCAGGTTCGTTACGCGGATGAGAGGCTCGGCCGCAGACGAGTAGAAGCGCCGCAGGCTGCGGATGGTTATGGGGGACATGCGAGGAGGCATCGTGGGGAGGTCAATTGGGTTGTGGTGGGGGAAGGTGCTGGAGTTGTGGAGGGGGGATGTGATATAATGACGTCGGCTGTTGTCGGTTCATGGTATTTTTTTGGTGGTTAGCCGTGGGTAGCTTAAGCCGACTGAGAGCTGCGATAAGCCGATAAGAGGTTGTAAAGACGAAGCTCCTTCTTACATGAATTTGTATTCATTATCCTTTTTATTTTAGCTTTGAATTTAATGTTTTGCTACTGTTTTTTAGGAATTGGCCAACGGATGCATCTACCGTGCGATACAAATGCATCATGGAGCCGGTTTCGGTGGAGAAGATGAGTTGGTTAAGCATGAAACATGCAAGACGTTTCCACTCATTGATTGAGATGCAGATGTTGATACACACGAGAATCATTTCTTAAGAACTGACTCTTTTTCTTTCTTCTTCCTATCTCTCACCGTTGCTTCACCGAGATATCATCACCAAGAACCGCCGAGACGGTTCACCTCCCACGATCTACAAACCCCTGCCGTTTCTGGGGAAGCGGCGCCAAGAGACGCCGGTCCCTAGAGGTAGTAATTTGCGGATCCAGCGCTCTAAACTTCATTGGATATTTCCTCAGCCTCCCAGATTTTGAGTCCGGTTTCTTTGTCCCTTTTCCCTCTCCCAATCTAGAGTTTGGATTACAGTACCTTACCTGGTGTCAATGAGAATGGACTCGGCTTCAGGTCGCTGTTAGTCGAGTCCGTGGGGGATAGGCCGCTGTCTTAACAAGGAGAGACAGAACAAGACAAGACAGAATTCCGCCATGGCTGGGACCGTATCAACCTCTCTTCCCCTGTCGTCATCGCTCACAGCCTCCTCAACCTCAACACCAACACCAACCACCCTCACCATCCTCCTCCGCTCCAGCATCGACGGAACATCAGACTTCTTTCCTTTCCTAGATATTGCAGGTCTTGGCTCGGGTTCCGACTCTGTCGACTCAGGTCTCACCTTCAAGGAACTCTTTGAGACTAATCTCGACGGCGGCCAGGAAATTGTTCTTTTCAGCTCAGGATGTCAGATCGAAGACGGCACTTCCGATTGCACGCGCGCCTGCAACAACCCTGATCTCTTTTTCAGCTCCCTGGAAACCTTTTACAACTGCGCCGCTCTGGCTGCTGTCAACTACTGGAGCCAGGACGTCAAGTCATACTACATCAGTGATGAGACAGAGCGCAATGCCAGCTCCATCATGGGCGCGGGCACATTGGCCGAGTTTGACGGGAAGCCAGTTCTCAAGTCTCTCATTACTTGCGCTCAGGATGCGTGTGAGAATGACGGACTGAGCAAGCCCTGTAGCCGCAGCATTGATGCCCTCTCATATGGAGAGTCGAGCGCCCAGGAGATATTTGATGCCATGGATGACTTTTGTCCTGAGCTGGCAGCTGAAATCAACCCCGATATCTTTGGGCCAGGTGTAAGACTAACATAAATTCTTCTCAGTCTTGAAGCTGACTTTTCCAGGTTCTCATCTCATATGTCCTGCAAGTCAGCTTCGCCGCAGCGCTGTACCTTCTTCTTAAAGGCTTCACCCTCTGGGTCCGCATTACCCAAGGTCCAAACAAGCGCAAGTCGGAGCCCAAACCTTACCGTCTAAAGCGAAGTCTCACGCGCATCGAGAGCATGATCTGGAGAGACTCGGGCGGTCTCTCACGCACGAGCATCGCCATCGCGACGACGTTGGTCGAGTTCCAGGAAGCCCAATGCTGGTTCGTCTTCGCGGTCCAGATAGCTTCTATCCTCGCCATCGTCGTCAACTCGCAGGAGGGAACCTTTTGGGGCGAGATCGTGGTCAATGCCGCCATTGCCTATCACGTCAGTCAGAATGGGGTTCTGCCAATGTTTCTGATCCAGGTTTGCTTGCACCACGAGGGCATTAGGAATTGGCATACTTTCCTGGGATTCTTTATGGAGTATCTGCTCGCCATTGTTGCGACGACGCAAAAAATCTACTTCAAAGATGCTTTTGCTCTATTCAAAGGCCAGAAAGAGATCAAAGGGTGCGGTTTAAACCCGAGCCCGCGGACGTATTGCGCTGCGACTCGAGGGATTGATGGACAGGCTTTCAGCTTCTTCCCGCATCCTCTCTTGTATAAGATGGTGTTTCTCATCCTCGACAGCGTGGCCATCATAGCATTGGTAGTGGACCAGTTCGCTTGGACGCTGCGAAAGCACCATCTCACAAAGCATGTCCAATTTGGATCGTTTCGGCTGGGCCGGTGGCCGCGATGGGGCAAGCAGCGGCGTGGACTCTTCATCAAGCGATGGTTCTGGAGGATCCTCGAGGTTGCTTACCTGGTTGTGAATATTCTATACATGATCTCACTTACCAAGGTCATTAACTCTGAGAGCTTCGCGGCCAACAGGTGGTCGTACGGCCAGATCATTGCTGTGACGGTGTGGGGACCTGTCATTGTGAAGCTATTCGATCTCCTGCTATGTAAGTCTCCCGATGGCTTGTTTCTGATCGAGTTATTTGCTGACTGCATATGCAGCTGGACCACCCAAGAACGGCTTGAGGCTTAACTCGGGCCCGCCGCGTCTGCGCATCGACAACGTTATAAACGGTCGGGTGGGGACGTCTGCGGACGAAGAATGCGAAGATGAAGATGTCAAGTACGACCCCGAGCCAAATGGCGGGGGAGGCTTCATGATTCGAGCATCTCGGCTAGAGTTGGCGGATCTAGACCGTCAGGATGTGGAAGAGAATGCGGCAACGCAAGAGCGAGCTGATGATGATGGCTCAAAGGGAAAAGGAATTGGACGAGGTGATGACTGATGAGATATCGCATTTATGATTATGATTGATGAAGCGTAAGATTGGACTAGTCATGACGTTTGTTAGTGGTTTAGATCAAGGTACTCTTAGACTTGGTGGATACAATATTTTGGTGCATCATGATACTGTATGTATCCACTTGGCGATGCCTTCGCGGGAGCAATTGCAAGCGAGAGAAGTTGGTTTATCCAGTCGAGAACTTGGAAAGCATCATGTGACGCAGAAACTATCCTCAATTGATTCAAGACACGCATTCAAAGTATCCATGTCCCAAGCCACGCCCATCACATCACAACCAGCCTCACCAAAGGTTAGCCTCCACTTACAAGCTTCCCCACAGCATTACATTCCCCCCTTTTTCTACGATCGCCCACGGAATCTCTCGATGGCCTGGCAGAGCTTTACTGTACTCCAGCTTTAAAAAAGCCTCCCTGCGTCATCATTGCTACATGATCTTCACGTGTCGGGTCGCGCCGCAACAAGCCTCCCTCCCCCAGGAGCTCTTGCCCCGCGAAGTCATGATGTCATGACGAGGTCAACGGCCGCCTTCGTCATACAGTGATATAACAATGCTCTGCCCAGCACTTTTTTCTTCTCTTGCCATTGAAGCTCTGTTTCTTAATCAAACCAATTAAACCTCTAACACCATAAACAAACCATCTCCCACTTCCATCTACAACACCAGACAACAACCTACATCATGTCCTTCATCCTCCGCCGTGCCGCTCTCGCTCCCCGCGTCATCGCCGTCCAGGCGCCGCGAACATTCACCACCAGCTTCGCCGCCCAAAAGACCGCCTCCGAGGTCGTCAAGGATGCCGCCAAGAAGGTCGACCGCGTCGTGAGCGACAAGATTGTCGACGGCATCGAGGCAGGAGGTCAGATCTCCCACATCCACTACCCCATCATGAACACAGCTAACACACAACAACAGAGACCGTCACCGGCAAGGTCAAGGAGACGGCCCAGGACATCTCGGGCAGCGATGTCAGCGGCAAGGCTGCCGAGCTGAAAGGCGAGGCCAAGGGAAAGGCCAGCGAGCTCAAGGGTGAAGCCAAGGGTGCTGCCAAGGAGGCCAAGGGCAAGGTGAAGGGCGCCGCCGAGGAGATCAAGAACAAGTTGTAAAAAGGGTGCAATTGGGGATAATGAGGGTCATTGTCGATGGCCTGTTGTACTTTTATAAGCCATGCATCATCATACGGTTGGGGAAGTAATTCAAGCATCAAGAAGCATTCCTAAATGGGTCCTCTTCAACAATTATTGGTGTTAACGAGTCAATTGGTGTTGAAGACATGCCAAGCAGAACCATGAACAATTACGTCATTATTGTTGTGATATTATTTTCATTCATTCCATTATCCTATCCTCTGGGTATCAATCCACCAGTCATATAATCTTCCATTAACCAACCAATGCTCAAGCAATGTTTGTCTTCTTGGGTTGGACGTTAATCTCGCCGAGAGGAAACCTAACCCAAGTGGTATCCTCTGTCATGATACCAGCAGAACCAGCATAAAATGCCACGAATGCACAAATGACGGAAAACGCTCCTCCCGTTTTATTAATCCGGATAGCAGCGACAGGGTGGCTGGTCTGCAGGAATTGGGCCAGGCTGAGGAAGAGGAAAGCCAGGAACAGGAAACCAAGCACCATCAGAATGGCAATGTTGGTCTTGAGAGCGGCGATGAAGAAGATGAGAGTCAGGAAGCACCAAAGGATGAGAAAGATTCCCAGGGCGAAACTGTAGGCTCGGTCGTCGCCCTTGTATGCGTCCTTGATGGCGAGGTCGGGCACGAAGAACATGGCAAAGGCGAGCCAGAAGGCGCCGTATGAGCAATGGACGGTCGTACCGAAGGTGTTGCCGACACGGAACTCCATCAATCCAGCAAAGAACTGAGCAATGCCGCCAAAGAAGACTGCCAATCCAAAGATGGCTTGGTCAGGGCCGACGCCGCCAAAGGGGTTCGATCCAGGGAGGCTATTCACAAAGGTTAGCAGAGCCCTAATGTCAAGCAAGATCATTTCAACTTACCCAGCACCGCACTGATACAAGCCAAGAACAAATGTCGTCAGAGCGAAACTGATCAAACCCAGTGGACCAGGGTTGGCAACTCTGTAGAAGGGAGGGTCGTAGACCTGTGACACCATGGACTGGTGAGGCTTCTGAATATGGGTGCGAGGCGCATGATGGTTGTGGTGGTGACCGCAGTGGTGATGAATGTCATCCTCCTTATCGGTATAATGAGTAGGGGTGCTGGCCCCGTTGGAAGGAGAAGGGGTGCTCGAAGACATCTTGTCTACTGTATCAAGGCAAGTATCAAGTTTCTGATATCAAGGAGAAGGACAGGTAAGGGACGGGTCGAGTCAATCAACTCTGGGGTTAGAGTATAGACTTTATATCCCCCCTCACAACCCCAAACATCACCCCAGAGAGTACCCCATACCCCATCACGTTGAGCGTGACGATGGGGCGGACATCCAACTCCATCCGGCTCTTGAGAACGGCTGTCCATCTCCTGGGGGATCAGAAGGTGGATCAGCAAAGAGATTGGAGCAACATGGCAACTACTTGCAACCCTTTGCCTCCTTGGAGTACACGGCCCACGGGACTAACATCATCGACACTCAAAGGGCCGAGGAGGCAGACCAAATCCCCAATGTGGAGGTTTGGTTGGTCATGACGGAACCTTTGCCAGACACTCAAATCTTGAAAAGCTGGATCTGTCGGCACGTCGTATGGAGCACGTCCGGAGAGAGCGGACCTATCATCCAGGGGTCTGGTTGAGTCGTGGGTTGCGTTGAGGGTCGTGATGGGTAATGTGTGGCGATGGTTGGTTACTCACTCGAGTCAAGAGAATAGGTCTGGTTTGAAATCAGCCCATCGACAACCTCGGCTGTAGAGGTCAACGGGGCCGTACTAACTGGAGATGTTGTTAGCCCAGGTCGCTTTCGGCTTTAAGAAGGCCGGTTGATGAGGCTCTGGTCAAGCCGGGCGGGCCGTCAGCCTCAACAAGGGTGACAGACCAGCATGAACCAGAGGGCAACCGCTCGAATCACTCCCTTGGCATTCTCTACTCTCAAAGAGCAGGAAAAGCCTGCGGTGGAGATGACGACCGAATCTTGTCGGTGGTGGGTGGAGAGACCATCGGAAGAGTTCCGCTACAGCGATCCACAAGTTGTCGCGGTTGATCTCACAACAAAAAGAGAAGTTCTCGAGATTCTTGTTGGAGCAGATCTTCATGAGTCACGGCAATGCTCTGCCGTCCACCCCTCGTCGAATCCCCTCTCAGTCTTTCTTCCCCAAACACGTTGTCTACCCCGAACTCCCGAACTCTCCGGTTTCCCCATTGAGGGGAAGCATAAAACTTTGATGTGCCCCCCGAGGCACAAAAACCTGTCCATCCTAATCACGTCGGGGCACCGGGCCTAGCACGGCGCCGCTGATGACGATGGCGTCGATGATCCCGTCTGCCGTTATTTCCGGACAGGACGCTTGTCATGTCCGTGGCCTCGGGAGACATGCTCGGGGCTTCGCTTGAATGGAAATTTCGGCTATGGTTAGAGTAATTACCGAGAGTGTTGAGGAGTGATTCAGGTGGTAGCCATCTTTACGTCAGTGTCCACGTCTGTAGAGGCATATGTGAAGCAATCGCTGGGAGTAGGCCTCCAAATTTTGGTGATGTGAGACTGAAAGCTGTATTAAAGAGCAATTGTAGAACGGTATGTAATCACGAAATGGTAGGATCTCTGCATGCGAGGCAGCCAAGCATCAATCGGCCAAGCCCGCCACATGGCATGGATCGTGGAAATACGTAAGGGTGTGGAATGTCACCAAGGTCAAAGGCTTGTCAGCAGGGATCTCACAATTCTTCACCGAAACGTTCACCTCGGTGAGAGGCTCAGCTTCCAGCTGACGGGTCTCGTGACTGTGGCGCAGCATGACTTATCGATAAGACCAAGTTCGCCGATTCTCGGCCGGGACTTGAATTGATCCCTGCTGTTTGAGGTCCCCGAAAATGTGGGGAAGTCCGCGCTCTAGCTCCGAGCTTCCAGTCCGTGAGTGAGCGGGAATGCGCCAATTGACCTCGTGACGCCCATTGATCCATTGTTTCTTCTCTCTCCAACATGCTCAATCCCGCGATAGCTACAACTTGGCTTCTCGCGACCCTGAACATGTCCCCACTGTGTACAGGCTCCTGCCATTCATCACAATCGCCATGCCGCTAAACAAGTCCGCCGTCCTCCTCTGCTCTTGCAATCCCTTCCCCGCCACGGCAGTGCTGGCGCTGCCGTCTATAACGTCATCTCGAGGGGCGC
Organism: Fusarium phalaenopsidis; assembly: GCF_050370095.1. NCBI lineage: Eukaryota > Fungi > Ascomycota > Sordariomycetes > Hypocreales > Nectriaceae > Fusarium > Fusarium phalaenopsidis. The sequence goes on from NW_028145404.1 coordinate 3,086,370, forward strand.
CTCCAAGACACGCCGCATCGACTACCTCTTCGGCGCATCAACAAAGACGATATGCCACGGTTGGCCATGGCCGTCAAGGCGGCTCCCATCGTGACCATGTCCCCGAATGGCCCAAGACCACTTATCCATCCCCCTACGAGATCTTTGCCATGAGGACGGACGATCCATACACCAAGCATCGGTTCTACCAGCTTGTCAAGCTATACCATCCCGACAAGCACAGTCATACCTCGGACCTTCATCACATCCCCCACGCGACTCGTCTTGAACGCTATCGCCTCATCGTCGCCGCCAACGACCTCCTCAGTGACCCGTCTAAACGCCAGCTCTATGACAACCACGGCGTGGGCTGGAGCGGCGGTCGCCCACAGACCCTGAACGAGACAGTCCGCAACGCAGATCGCGCGTGGCGTCATCAAGCCGGCAGCGCTGCCAACAATGCCACTTGGGAGGACTGGGAACGTTGGTACGATGCCCGCGACGGCAAGCCCAAGGACCCCTTATACATGTCCAATGGCCTCTTTGCCACGCTGGTCGTCGTGATGTGCATGATCGGGGCCTTTGCGCAGATGAGCAGGGTTGAGCAGTCAGGCGCCGACTACATGCAGATGACGAACCAGTCCAACCTCGCCATCGGTCAGCAAGTCGCCAGGAGGACCTCTGTGGCTCAGGGACGGTCAAAGGATGAACGGGTAGATATGTTCCTGAGGGACCGGGAGAACCTGACCTACGCCTTTGTGTCGTCAAAGTATGATAACGACACGGTGGACCCAGGTTCTGCTACACCTAAGCAAAGCACACGAGCAAAGGGTGAGGGTAATGATGCTTGAAAGAGTATGGTTGGTGAGAACGTACCTTATTCACCCTCGCATTCAGTGATTTTGAATATCATCGTGTTTCAGCACGTCCGGAGTTTGGAGTTGCACATGATTTTACCCCTTGCTGGCCTACGAATCTCTCCAGTCAATTTAGATATATCCCCAAGACACAAAATACAAGACATATCCTCAGGCTCCATTCATACCCTCGTATGCAGCTCTCAGTAGAAGGCCGACACGAACGCATTCCTATGATGCCGACTTTAAAAGGCATCAAGGCCCTTAGAATTAAGGCCCATCGGCGAAGTACTGAAGAGGACTGTTCCGACTACATCACGAAAAAGACAACAATGTAGATAGACACGTGTATTCTAATGGCTGTGTACCATTCATGAGGCGTCTACCCAGTTCAACCCTCGGCAGTCGAAACATGGCCGAGTCCTGAGGAATCAGGACCTCAAGACGGCCTTGACCTCCAGCATTACCGTGAGCATATTGAATTCTAATGACAAAAGGCCCCCTTGCGCACACTTCCAATCTCCTTAGGTTTCAACCCCTGATCCATCCATCCGTCCATTAAAATTATGTGACACCAACCCCTAGTTCAAGAAACGGCCCCTGAGGTCAAGTATCATAAATCACTGCGTCCTGCGTCCGTTTCTCAGAAGTCTCTATCCTTTCTCAAAATCTTCCTCCCTGACCTTCTTCTCGTCCTCCACTATCCCAGGGTGACAGAGAGCCATATCTCGAAGGGGGCGATAGAGGACTCACGACATGGCTCCCAGGGTAAGTCGAGTCCGCTCCGGACGCGGGCGAGATGGGCGCTGAATCGTGGCTCCTCCCCAGCGGGCTACCCACGGGTTCTGAGCTCTGCAGCTCAGAAGGCCCGCGTTCCCCAACCGTATACACCCGCGGCTTCTGCCACGTACGGGTGAAGCTTCTGACCTCTGCCACAGCAGGCTGGGGCGTGGGGGATCGAACACCCTGCGAGAGCGTCTCCCTCGGGTCGCTGAGGATGCTACAGCTAAGCAAGGAGTCGTTTGGCGTGTCTGTCCGCTCAGCATGGGAGCTTAGCTCTGGCAGCGGCGGGAGGGAGGGCGGACGTAGGGTGGGCATGGAGTTGTTTCGAGAGATGGTGCTGTTGTCCTCATCGCACTGTTTTCTTCTGTGCCAGATGCATATCCATGCCATCAATATCATGACTGTTAGAGCGAGAGCTGTGCCGACAGCGATGGCAGCGATAAGTCCTTGAGAAAGACCATGGGATCTGTCGTCTATTGATGCCGGAGGCGCGGCGCCATCGCTGTCGGCCGATGTTTCGGCAGATGTTTCGACAGATAATGTCGGTTCTGAGCTAGACATGCTTCTTGGAGTGGTCTCTGCTGCCATCGTTGTCGTGCGTGTGGTTGGCCTCGTAGGTGGCAGTGGAAATAGCGGCTCTTGTGAGAAAGGGTCGGTCACGGTAATCATGGTTGTCAGCGTCACCACAGGCCAACTGCCTTCAAAGTCTCGATTGTCTTCATCGTCTGGGACTGCAGTCACATATATCGAATTGCTGGATGTCACGGTCTTGCTCGTCCATCGGACGGGCCTCCCCTTACTAGAGGCAGCAAATAGGGGGCTCGTCGGGTAATCAGTTGCCATGAGCTTGTCAATCTCGGGGGAAAAGACGTCAGCGGCCAGGATATCGCGGCTTGCTATGGTCAGACTCTGATTCTCGAATACGCCGGAGGAGGGCACGTTTATTGAAAATGATGGCGCCCCCGTGTTTGCTTCCTTTGTCCCCCGGGCGCGCAAAGAGATGCGAGTGGTGATACCAAGCGATGCTATGGCAAAGCCTCTTCATCATCATCGGGCCGTCCAACTATCTTTAGGAACGAGCGCTTCGTGAGCTTGAAATGGGCACCTTGGTGACACCAATATCATCAGCGTGCGGGGGGTTAGGTGACAAGAAGGGCTGTGTCATTGACGACTGTAACGTTTCCGCCGTCCTGAATCACTCACTCCGTAGCTTCTCGACCTTTGCCCTCATCACCCTCTCAGCATTCGCTGGGACGATGCGCTCTGTTGGCCCAAGACGCATCATCTTGCCGACGAGATACATGAGCTTGCCCTGGGGAAACTGCTTGTAGTCGACAAACTCCTGCAAGACCTTGTCCTCTCCCTCCATGACCTCATCTGCCAATTGTTCATATTCCTCCTCAGCAATCTCCTTGAACCAGAGGTCATTATCCTCAATAGCCTGAGTAATTCCTCCCTCAATCTCGTTGAGATAGATTGCGAAGAGAAGCTCCTTTGCCACCTTGCCAGTAATCTGCTTGCGCACCAGATGGTACAAAAGCTGGGCGAGGTCTGCATCCGGAACTTGCAAGCAATCACCTTCGGGGGTGAAGGAGAGATCCCTCGCAGCGAGCGGTCCGGCCTTGAATGTCGTAAGGCGTCCAAGTTCGTGAATGATCCAGTTGCCAACGAGAGTAGAGTAGCTCTTGAACTCTGGCATCTCCGCCTCTGTCAACTCGGCCGCAAGCTTCTCCTCGACCGATTTGAGGACCTTGTAGAAGTACTGGACACGAGAGCCGTTCTCCAGGTTGATTAGGGACAGCGCATCCTTAGCAGTAAGGCCGTACTGAGCGATCAGCGTGTCCAGCTCTGAATCAGGCGAAACAGCCAGCGACCGTCGCAAATGCTCCACAAGGTCCTCTCCGATGACCAGAGGCGCAATATCAGGGTCAGGCATGTAGCGGTAGTCCACCTCACCTTCTTTTCCTCGCAGTCGTCGGGTTTCCTTGGAGCCGAGAGTCCAACCACGGGTTTCGCTAGGAATAGCCCGCCCGGCTTCCAGCTCGCTGATCTGACGGTCCCGCTCAGCAATGATGGCGTCTTCAACCGCCTTGATCGTGCTCAGGTTCTTGATCTCAGTTCTTGTGCCGAGAGAGGGGTTTGACCCGTCAGTCCGGCGCACAGAAACATTGACGTCTGCTCGCAGACCTCCAGTTTCCATGCCTGAGACGCAGGCGTCGACAGTGTTGAGCAGCATCTGGATCTTGCGAACAAGAACAGCAGCAGTTCGGGGGTGGTGCATCTCCGGCTCTGTGATTATCTCAATGAGTGGAACTCCGACACGGTTAAAGTCCAGCCAGTTAACCTTTTCGGCTTGCGCAAGGGTCTTGGCCGTATCCTGCTCGAGCTGAACCTGCTTGATTCCGACAGTGACACTCTCGCCATCCTGAGGAGAAATCCCGTCTCTGGCGAGGAGGGTGATGTGGCCATTCCTGGCAAAGGGTTCGTAGTACTGAGTGATCTGGTATCCGGACGGCTGATCCCACCAGAAATAGTGTTTCCTGTCAAACCGACTGAGCTTCTGGATGTCGCAGTTTAGGGCAAGGGCGGCGCGTAGAGCAGGAATCAGAGTCTCCTTCTGGAACAATGGCTGACTTCCTGGCATAGAAAGGTCGAAAAGGGCCACATGACTGTTGGGCTCATCGTTGAAAGAGGTGACAGCGGGAGAGAATAGCTTGCGGGCCGTGTTCAGCTGGGCGTGGATCTCGATGCCCACCGTCAGTTCCCATCCATCCACTGTCTGCGAGTCACCCTTTGACTTCTTCTTGCCCTGCTTCTTTGCCTTTTTCGCCTCATCCTTGAGCTGTTTGCGCAGAGGCACGGGCTGTGCTGGAGGAGGTGGTGGTGGGACGGTTTCGGAAGAAACGTGCAACAGCCTGGCTGAGTTTGCGACAGAAACGGCTGCTGAAGGTAATGCCGAATGCCTCGTGATCTGTCGCGCACCGACACAGCCTTGCCGTGAGATTTGACCGCTGAGCAGATACTTGCCCAAGACCGAAGTTGGTATGCGCGGCATGGTGAGGATGACAAAGTTGGCCTTGAGGGGAGCGTTTGGTGATATTTAGCAGTAGCCAGGAGTCCAGGGGTTCGATTGACTTTACAACCGGTGATATTAGGCCATAAAGTACGATTCGAACGGTGCCGCATGAGAATTGCAAGCACAATCGTAGAGTGTGAGTCGATGCTGCAACAGCTGGATTGGAGGGACACCGGGACGTTGGTTGTAGTGGGATACAAGGAGGTAGAAGCTAAGTTCCGCTGCCAGAGGGAAATTTTTCAGACTCCAAAGTCTTCACAGTAAAGCCTTGACTTGGAAGTGAAGGGAAAGGAAGCCATCCAAGGTGTCTCAATTCCAGCCTCAAAAGCTCAACACTTTCCTTCCTGCAGCTGCGGTGGAGCTCAATTAAGCTCGGGTGTCTGGGCGGGACATCCCGGGCCATTGACACCACGTGACAGTTCACCCACCTCCCACCCACATGTCACGATCTCAACCCCACGAGCTCAAGACCTGCAGAATCACCACCACTTCCATCAAGCAACATCCGGTATGGTGTAGTGGCTAACATTTCGCGCTCTCATAACCTGAGGGAAAAGTACCGCGGAGCCCAGGGTTCGATTCCCTGTACCGGAGTTTATTTTTTGCATGTCTTTTTGATGATCTTCTCCTATTGTTGTCGTCGGATGCATGATCCTGCCTGCATCTGCCTCACCACCACCACGCCACGTACAGCTCATACCATTTGCTGTCTCTTTTTTTCCTCCATTAGCCGAAGGGGTCAGCCGAAGTCTCCGGCTCGAGCGTCTGGACATGGCAACGCGGCAGGTGACAGGGACCATGTCACCCTTGTTGGCACCTCATGCATGCCGTGGCTTCAAGTAGTCTTGAAGCCCTCTCATCTGCTTTGCTTTTCCTCTCTACTGATAACATCAAGAAGCACCAGTCAGGCTCGTCATTTTTTATATCGCCCTTTGTTTATCTTGGTCATTTCCACTGCCATCGTTTACCTCTCGCGTGTTTCCTCTCCAGCCCAGAGTCAGTTCATGGTGGCACGGTGCGTCAATCGCTCTTGTGACTCCTCCAGAGTCTCAACGTATCGTCACAGTGCTTGAGATAACTATCTCAAGTATGACTTTTCTTTGCAGAGTTTGAATGTTTGGTATCTCTGTGGGCACTAACTTGATGTTCAGGGCGACGTTGCTTGCTACTATATCCGTCCATATTGTGTCAAACAGCAAGCACTGATAGGCTAGGATACATTGACAACTAGCCAGGGTAAGGCCTCTTTCGGATATACAGTGTAAAAAAGTCTCCCCGTCGGACTGGACCACGTTTCAGTACATAGGATCACCATGGACGGCTTTCCAGAATCTCGACGTCAACACTCCCCGGCCTCATCTGCTAGCCCGCAGATCGAGAGGAGCAAGCTCAGTGAAGCACCAGCTGAGGGATATGAATACAATACTGCTCAGCCACCTGCCCTGGATGTGGCCCAATACGCAGCATCTCCTAGCCCGTCTTCCATGATGGACTATGCTTCCACAGGTGCTCTAAATACAAACTCAGCCTCCAGCGGGTCAGCCGTTACGCAACTCACACCCAACGACGACACATCCACAAGCAAGAGCTACACTAGGGAAAGGGTGCCAAGGGAACCCAAACATCACAAGAACAAGGCAACACATCGACTCAGTGCTTTGTCTTCCTCTGGGTCAGAGCCACACTCGATTGGTCACGATGGAGGTTTCCTGTCTGCCAGCCAGGAGCTCAGCTATTTTAAGAGCAAGTCCAGGAGCCCCCAAGCACCAATGCTGGAGTATCCATCGCCCGCTATTTCTGCTCCCAATGAACCACCATACTCCCAAGAACAACCATACTCTCAAGAAGCATCCTACCCCCCGGAACCGCCATACTCTCAGCCTCCCGTCAACCCTGGCTGGGGGCCTAACTACTCTGGTCCAGCCTATCCCCCCTACCCATATCCACCGCCCCCTGGACAGCAGCCCGGGCTGCGACCCCTCAGCCAGCAATACCCGTCTGGTTACGGTTACCTAGACCCCAAGGCTACTACACTGAGTGCCGCCTTTGCCAACCACCCTTCATTCCACGATTCACAGTATCCAGACTCTCAAGACATGGTAGCCGGAAACAGGGATGGCCCTGAAGGGAATATCAACATTCCTTTTGCTGATCTGACTGGATATGCGCGCATAGCATCAGCAATAACAAGCCAGGTTCTGCCAGGCGTTCGACCTTTATATCGGCGATTCGAGTGGCTGCATCACCGTCTTCTCTTGTCTTACCAAGACCGACTTGTCGAGCTGGAAGATGAGCTGATAGAACTGGATGCAGTCAGTACAGCTACACGGAGGAGGGAGGGCAGACGAGACCTACCTTGCTCCGAGAGGGAGGAAAGGTCGGAAGATTCCCCTTACAGGCGGGACAAGGCTCGAGCGATGAGAGATATTGGACACGTCCTTGACGCATACAGTAAGAATATGAAACCCCCAACCCCCAACTTGCCGCGTTGTCTAATAGCTCCAGCGCACCTCCTTGCCTCCCTAGGAACCATCCAAAAGCTGCCAGCAGCAGCAGCTGATGACAAGCGAGCCTACAGAGCTTTTCTGGCTCAGCGAAACCTCATCGTTCAGCCTGAAACCGAGTTCCTGCGTGCTACCGACCTCGTTTGTGTGGCTCGAGAGCCTCCCGCGGATGCCCCAGGCGCTGCCGACGACAACGCCGAGGAGGCAGAGGGCAATGAAGCAGCCCCCCAGCCCGAAGTTCCTCTACGGGCTCTCATAAATGGCTTCTCGGCGGGTTTCGCCTGTCTGGCTGTGTCGCTGGTGGCTCTCCCAGACCTCACCAGCCGACTGATCGTGGTGCTGTGTTTTGTTGTGCTGGCTGCTGTTGTCATGATGGCGACCGGGAACGCCAAGCATCTAAGGGGTTGACGGCAGACAGAAATATCAGGGGGGTGATTTGGCAGCAAGTTTCTGAATCTGCTGGCCATTCAAGCTTCCATCGGCTAAGAGGGACTGGTTTTGTCCAGTTGGATTGATACCTTTCGTGTGGGCATGCCCTTTGTCTTATGAACAGATCAGCACTGTGTTTTTTTTTTTTTCATGTACTTGCTATGTTTTTTGGAGATGGTCTTCGAACCAGAGTTGTGTTGCTTAGGTAGGGATGGGTGGTTCTCCCAGAGTTGCAGTCATGTCTTGGTTTCACTGAAGGATGATTCTTTACCCATTTCGAACTGGCTGTTTGCACATCATAACACTTAAAGAACCTCTGGGCATATAGGAACTAACCAAACCGCCCCTTTCAATCGTCCAGTTGACGAGTGCGATGTTCAACTCGGTCCAGAATGAACTCGACCACTTTCGTCCCAGGAACATGATGGCTGATTTGGAAGCTCCTGTCATCCAATCGGGCGAATGGTTTAGTGGTATAATACTCCCTTAGCATAATTCGTCCATCAGATGCCTGCATCTGGGAGTGGTCCAGGGTTCGATTCCCTGTTCGTCCAATATAGGTGGTTTAAATCCACCAGCAAACCTTTCTTTTTGGCATTTTTTTCTTTTTTTTGCAGCCTGGCTACCCTGCACTAAAATGTTGAGTATCCCCCTCCTCAGTAACACTTCTTCTTTTTGGCAGTCAATTATGGTCCGGTCTGCTTGTGATTATTATATGTACATGTAGATAGGAATGCTTAATTGCTTTTCTTTGCTGTGTGAGGTTATGTGTACTACCCTATCCATGTCATGTAATTCCGTCCGCCACCAACATCATGCACTGCTGGTCCAGACTCATCGACTCTCACATTTACCAGGAATACAACTTTAGTAAATGATCAATTTGATTAAACTAGGGAACCAGCTGAATCTCATTCTAACCGCCACGGCCCAAAGTCCCGACATCTACGGGCCGGGCCACGACATGATCAAGGGTCCAAATCCAGACTCTTTCATCTCAAAGGACCCTGAGACATGTCGTTGCCGGCTGCCTCACCATGGGACTGTCCCTCGTCGGGTGCGCACTCTGAGCAACCCAACAATATCCCCCCTCCCCCCTTTCAAGTGACATGAGCACTGCCAGGACACGTGTTGGAGAGACAAGAGCACGACGTATCTCGAGGGAGATGAGAGTCTGAGCTGAGCATCGTCGTCCAGCAGCGGAGAACGTTGCCCAAGACAACCAGAACGAGATTCGAGGCCCAGAGTTGATCTACGAATAGCTTGTATATTCAATCTATCTCATACGTAGGACTTGCTTTGCGAGAGACGTAGATGCGAGATGCCGCTGCCGCTGCAACGTGTCACGGCCGCCGCAGCATCGCACACCCAAGGACGCCTGCATGATAGCTAGTTGACCTAGAATATGGGACATAGCGGAGCTTGTGTGTGTGCACAGAAGGGGGAGATTGCAGTTTGAGATGGGCAAAAGAAAAGGCGGCATCCTCCCAACGTGGACAGAACTTCTTGTTGACTCGACGACAACATCTTGGACTCGTTCTCTTTTCGGCGGTTTACTTTGCCTTGAATACCGACAGTACGCTGCGCTTTCTCTTGTTTGGTGGCTTACTCTTAACTACAAATACTCAACGGTGCGTTGTTTCCTTTCATTGCTGTGGAACTCTTGATCCTCGAGCAAACACCTTGTCTCTGCCTGCATAGCCCCTGGATATTACCTGCGTCACGAGCACAGCCAACTCGAACGAGAATGAACATTTTGCCAGGCTTAACGGAGAGAGAGAGCCAAAATAATGTCTCTGCATTGCCAGCTATACAGCTCAATCCTGCAGAATGTCTTCGCCCCCTCGATTCAGGGGGCAAACATGAAAAGATGCCTCAACACGGCATCCGGTGCAACAATTCAATACAGTGACACCAAGCAGAACCCGGTTTCCCAGTCAAAATTCCTCAATCCCACCCCTATTCATTCTGTCATTCTCTTTTTCTTCACTACACTATCAATCAGTGGTTGCCCCAAGTAACGAATCTGGGTTGGGCCGTCGAGCAGCTGGCAGCAACTGACAAGGCACTGCAGGTCCCGCGCGCCTTTCGCCTTCCCATTGTTTACCTGCCCGGTGGCTGTTATCAAAAAGGTCTTCTGCCTGGTTCTGTTTTCCTTTCTTTTCTTTCCCTCTTCACCCTTCACTTCGCGCATCGAACATCAACATTCCCGTGCGTATCACCGCTTTCCAACATCGACACTCGAACATCTTTCGACCCGTCTTGGAATCTCTGCATCTTCAAGGATATAATTTGTGAGTACGCGATCTATATTTTATTCTGGTGCTATCGGGCTTGAACTCGTGAATGTGCCCGATCGCCGCCCGTCACTTGGCTCTCCATTCACCCTCCACCGTGCCTCTCCCGCAGACCAACATCACCTTGACACCCTTTGGTCTCTTGCTTTCTCTTCTCCCTCCTCACAGAAGCTGCTCGTCATCTCAACGGATCATTTGCTAATCTACTTCGCAAACAGATTCCTTCCACCGTCACGATGGCTGTCTTCACGATCAAGGCCCTCGCCAGCGCCCTGGCTGTCCTCGGTGCTTTCACCACCGGTGCTGTCGCCGATGAGCTTCCTGAGCTTCCCGAGGCTGCTCTGTGTATGTTCTCATCCCCGAGGTCCTTTGTCTTCTCGCTGACTTGTATCCAGCCGCCCAGACCACCACTTATCAGCCTGTTACCCAGCAGCATGGTGTCGCCACAGCTGACGGTATGTAACACTCCCTTCCACTATTGACTGCTTCCTTCTGACAACTTCCCAGGCAATTTGGTCTACTCCCTGAGCGTCTGCACTATTGTTCAACAGACTGAGTGCTCCCTCGTCCTGTCCACTGACAGCCAAGTCCCTCCCCCCGTTGCCACCGACGAGTTCTCTGTTCCCGCTGAGGGCGAGCCTACCACTGTCAACGGCATGGGTGAGACTTCTCCTGGTGAGGACTACCCTGAGGTCAGTGAGACTGGTCCTCACACCAGCGTCCCTACCGGGTCCAAGCCTGACTACTCTCTCCCTCCTCCCGAGAGTGCTCCCAGCCAGCCTGGTGTTCCTGTTCCCAGCCCTTCCGCTGGCGAGCCCGTCCCTACCATGCCCTCTGGCGCTCCTGGAGAGCCCATTCCTGTCCCATCCGCCATTAGCACCGACGATGAGCCCGGTAGCCCTACCGCTCTCACCACTGACTACGACGGACCTTCAGTCACCGCCGAGGGCAGCGCTTCCGGCTCTGCCTCTGGCTCTGACTCGGTCTCCGACACTGACTTCCCGACCGTCACTCTCCCTGTGAGCAGCGACGGCCCTTCGGCTACTGGTGAGGATGGTGACAACACTCCCACTGGCACTCCTACCGTCACCGCCTCTGGTGCTGTCATCATGGCCCCTGCCATCCGCGCGGTGGTTCTCGGCGTCGTTGTCATGCTTGTTGCCGCTGCCTTTTAAGGAACAAACCTTAGATCCGCTCCACGCCTCCATATACGCCTACGCCATCTTCGGTTGCTTACTCGACGTTTGACAATGTAGACGGGTGCTAGTTGGATGGCTTCACAGGGGATCTGTCTGTGGTTGGTTTCTACAACCTGGAGGAAGTAGGATGGCACACTTGTGTTTGTTTTTGGTCAGAAGGAAAGGAGGAACATAATACGTCTTGTACCTAGTACTCTTGAACTGAGTCGGGGTTTATTCAATCATCCTTCGTTGTGAATGTGCTTATTGAGTGCCGTGGTCATGAGTATTAACATATGAATCAAGCGCCACTCCATACGCCCTTGGTCTATTAATGCCTAGAACCAAAACATCTGGTATCCTTACGCTTTGACATGACAAACAGGGCAACCTCCTCGCACCTTGTCCTTCAACAACCTCGCCTTCATCACCTTCATACCAACCGAATATCGACTCCCCTCTTCAGCGCCGTTTCCTAGATCGATATCTACCTTTCCTCCGTGTAGCATCTCCAAGAGATGGCTCACGTGGAACACATGCCCACACGCATATCCAACCAATGTCTCCATCTCATACTCTGTAAATGGCTCGTGGCATCTCGCACAGTGCCCCGGCTTCGGCACCCGGTGGTCATGGTCCGTCGAAGGATGCGCTTTCGTCTCCTCTGGGTTGTCCGGGTCCGTAGGAACATCCTTAACCTCAATGTCGACGTGATCGCTTTCCTGGACCACCACCTCAAACTTGATGCCCTTGCGCTGTCCGGCCCGAAGGTCGTTCTGTGCAGCAGCCACCTCGCTTCGAAGGACACGCGCAACCCCCGAACTGATGCTGTATTGTATCTCGTGTTCCTTCATCATATGTGTAAGGCCCTCTCTGAGCCCTTCGATCTCCAGTCCCTCCGGAATCCGTCGTACCACGGTAATAGGGTTGATTGCAGTACCAACCTGTTCCAAAAGGCCACGGATAAAGCTGGGCTTGTCCATACTATACTTGAGAAGGTCTTCCCAAAGGTCAGGGTCGTCTTGTTCCTTGGCAAACTCGATCGCCTTGTGCACGTTCTTGAGTCGGTCAATGATGAGGTACAAGGCACGCTTCATCTGCCCGGTCTTGGAGTAGAGAAACACCAGTTCGTCGTAGTATGAGAACGTCTCGCATTCATGGACAGCCTACGCCAAGTTAGCTTGAGCACAGCATCCTATCCCGATGTTCAACCCACCTTTTCAAATGTGTATGAAACAGAGGTTTTGAGGTACTGCATCAGTAAATTGCGGTCAAATGTCGCGAAAAGATGGACCGCCAAGTCAGCAAAGTTGTCCACCAAGGACTGACTGTCCATGACCAGTCGGTCGACGTTCTCCCCGGTGTGTTCCTTGATGCCCTCACCTCTCCATAGACCTCGGAAGTAGAAGTATATGTACAGGTTGAGGTTTTGGGAGAGTAGCTGTTCTACTACAATGTCTGGGCGTAGGAGACCATGTTGAGCCTCGTCGACTAGCAAGGTGACTGCTTCGGACGTGGCTTCTTCAAGCTCCTCGGCTATCATCTGGTCCAGTTTACCTGATGGAACTCGGAGTCCCATGAAGCTGGGAATGTCATCCGCGACTGCCTCTGCAAGGTGATTTTCTCTAATCAGACGGAATGCTGAATCGGCGTCGTGAAGTTTGATGTAGCACTTTAGTGCTTCCCGCTGACGTCCATTGGCCTCATGGAGCCTTGCCAGGCTTTCCATTACGATCCGCCAGTCTCGTCCCTTTTCTCCATCGTCGATGCTGTCTTCACGAACGTCTCGGTACTTGAGCTGATTCTCCAGGGCCGTCGTGATGGTCTTGATGTCAAACAGCTCAGGGGCCCAGCGGTCGAGCAACTCCCTGAACCTCACCTTGTCATTCTGAATGTAGTGGCCAAGCACGACTTCGTATATAGTTGAAGGGATTCGAGGGTGCATCGGCTCGGTCGGTATATAGTTCGTGATGGCATCGAACTTTTTAGCACCAGCGAATGTCCAAACCCACTTCTCCCATCTGTCCGGTGTCTTCAGCACCTTGCCACAGATCTTGCCAGCAGACACCCAGTCGTCTTCCTCAATGAGCTCCTGAATCCACATTTCTCCGATTCGTCGTTTTTCTCGCTCGGCTGACGAGTACATATCCCTGTACTGCGAGTCAACGGCGGACTCGTCATCGTAAAAGTCGTCGCCGGCGCCTTGTTGCCTCGTCGGTGTGGAAGGAACAGCATCGCTCGTCCGTTCAGTGATTGGAGCCATGATTTCGGGATGTTCGTCGAGAAGCTCCCAAGCGCGCTGGTATTGTTGACGCTCCAGAAGCCACCCCAAGTGGTCACTCAAGTCCCGCCGGGTAGCAAGGATACAGTCATACGGACTGTGGATGAATATCTTGACACCTGGTTTGACCAGTCCTGAGTGGACTGATGGCGAGGCGCCACCCCTTGAGCCAGGACGGATAGTACCTGTTGTACTTCCCGCCCTGAGACTAGAACCCACGTCCTCGCCGCTCTCCCTGCTGCGAATGCTGGCCCCGGAACTGAAGAGTGACCGGGGATTAATTGCGGCGTTCCACATGTCCGAACCAAGTCCCGCTATCGCCTCAAAGGCGCCTCTCGAGGAAGCAATTGCCGATGCTGCGTTTCGCGCAGGCAAAACACCTAGGTGGTAGTCGCCCGATGACAGCCTCTCATAGCGACTGACACTGAGGCTATCCTTGTCAGCCTCGGCCTGGGAATTAAGGTCGATCAGGCGCAATTCAGGAGGCTGATTATTTTGTCGATGACGAATGCCGCCTGAAGGCTCGCTTCCCGTCGAAGGGTTTGACTTGTGCTTTCTGGCTGGCGATGCTGGGCCGGCCTCTTCGTCTTCATCCTCGTCGTCATCTGGTAAACAGTATGCAAGAACCAGCAACAGGTTTTGGGTATATAAAGAAATTCCGGAAATGATGCAATCCATGCGAAGTCTGTCTACCGGTTAGCTTTATGGTAGTCAAATACTGACTGGAACTCACATCTTAACAATCTCTGCCCGTCCCAGGGTCTTCTCACCAGCGTGTCGCCCAACGCCAACACCACCAGGATGAACGTGGATAATCCATATTGTCCCACCCCAACCTACGAGCAACCGCTCGATGCTTCTCTTGCCCAAGACAGCTTGCTCTTTAAGTTTTTCAGCAGCTGGCGACAAGGCCTTGTCCAGGGAGCCCTGATCAGACTCGTCTAGTTCAACGGCTTGTTCATCGATCCATTCGACTCGGCCTTTCCATACACTGGCCATGGTCTCCCATTCATCTGTCTGTGGTCGGTCGATGTGTCCTATCCGTTTCCAAGCGTCCTCTGTGTCCGCGCTTTCGAGATGGAGCTTTGAGCGCATGATCTTGATGCCGTGTTCGTTTAACCAGACAACGTATTTACCAGACAAGGACCATTTGATTGTACTGATCGTTCCTTCGCCAGAGTGCAAGATGGTATCCTTTCCAGTGTTGCTGCCAATGCCCATGCTGCCCAACCACCCAGAGGCCGTGGCTGCAGCAGTCCCCGTCGTGGTCGAGGTACTTCGACCTGGACCACCACCCACAGTAAGAATGAGTTGGCCAGCCAGTCCTCCTGAGAGATATGTTCGGTCCGTTCTGAACTCTGGCGATAAAGCTACCGCTTGAACTGGCCGGGCGAAATTTCGTAGTTGGACATCTCTCATATCGACAAGGGACTGTACGCACACGTTGCCGTCCATGGAAGACGTGGCGACAAAGATGTCATTTGAGGGAATCTTTGGGATTTGAGGTGCTTCGCGGGGCCTTCTTGACGCTGCCGCCGGAGATGACTCTGTTTGACGGCTGGAGACGCTGGCGTTGCTGGGTGCCGCATGTCGTGGTGCCCCTTCCGGCTTTTCAGTCGGTAATGGCGGTGGATATGGAGATATTGAAATAGAAGTCACAGATGCCGAATGGGCGTGGTAGACCCTTAATGACTGGAAAATGGGGAGTTGAACGACGTGCTGGGCCACGGTTAGTAGTAGGCATGGGGCATGCATAGCCTCGACTCACGATGTTGCCATTATGCGTTCCAACGATCTATGTAAAGTCAGCATGTCATCTTGCTTCAGAGTCAAAGACCTACCATCTTGTCCCCAGCGACGAGAAACGCGCTCGTCGCATCTCCATTTCGATATACTCCACCAAGATGTTGGGTCAACCGGGCGTACTTGAGCCTCGGCTCATCATCCTCGTCCTCGTCGTCCTCATCTTCGTCCTCATCTTCGTCGTCTTCCTCATCGTCTTCGTCTTCTTCGTCTTGGTCTTGGTCATCTTCATCGTCGTCTTCTTCCCCATCTTCATCTTCGTTGTCCTCCTCCTCTTGACTACCCTTGCTTAGTCCCCCATGTTTGGAATCCTCAGCGGACAGTTGCTCGGGTTCCCCAGTCTCGATATCCTTCGCGTCATCTTCCTTCTTCTCCACCGTGGAGTCTTGCTCCTTATCTTCTGGGGCGTTGGTCTCGTTCGTGTCGTTGTTGGGAGCTATCGACGTCGCTACTGGGGGAGTCTGAGCTTCATCGCGCGCCGGGTCATGCTTCGATTGTTGGGCCTCAGGATCGTGCTCCTGCTCGTGGCTCGGTTGCGGCGACTGGTCCGTCATTGCGCGATTTGCATTGATGTCATTCTGGGAAAGGACAAAGCTCGAAAGGAGAGCGAGGTTGTGAAGCGGAAGTTGTTTGAGATTAGTACAAGTGCCGGGCGTCCAAGCTATGACAAGCTCTCAGACTGGAGGGTCGGGTTGCGCTCTCGAAGTTAGGCAAGTACCTTGTACCTTGCAGCTACGTCACGAGTGCAAGTGCAGGCAGCGACAGCTTCCCGACGCGCCCAGAGCCCAGAATGGCAAAGGCAATCGCGCCCCACCATCCCACGATTTCAGTACAGTGGCAGTTCCCGCGGGGCACAGTGACAATCAACACCGCGTCGACGCGCAGAGAATAGCTTCAGCTCCTTTTCTTTGGAACGACAAGCCGAAGCCTGATCTAGGAGAGGCAAGCGAAATCCTAGGCGACCGACCGAACGAAAACGATAACTGTGAGCGGCCTATGGCGCCCAACGGAACATGGCAACGGTGAAGTCCCTGGGGCTGCATCAGCCTTCAGGGCTTCGACATGCCGTCGACGAACAATTGCTGCCCCCGAGCCCGCCAGCGACGTCGTATACATGGGATATCCTGACTGAAGACCGAGACAATGGCGACTATGAAGATGAGCTGCTCACGACGGAACGCTGTGTCATTTGGTGTCGAGGCGGAATATTTCAGAAGACCTTCAGATTCGACCTGGAGAAGGAACCCATTATACAAGCACTTCTAGCATACTTCCCGACCTCCGAAGACGACAAAGCGAACAGCGATATAGAAGTCAAATCGGATAAGCGGCCGGCTTTGTCAAAGGCCTTGGTTGTCTTCCTCAAGACTCAGGCGCACATCTATTTCTTGTCCGGAACCAGTCATGTCGTTCATATGCCCTTCGAAGTCGAATCCGCCTTTGCAGGCCCTGTCGGAGTCATCATTCAGCGAAAGCAAAAGGCCGAGAGTGTTGCGCCCATATCTCTCAAGTTCCCCCGGGTTCCACCAAACTCGTTTGTCTCTTCGCAGTTGACAGCATTCAACAGCTCTCAACAGACTGCCTTCTCTGTTGAAGGCCTGGGGAAGCCTAAACCGCTCCCATTACAACTAGGCTCGACCTTGGACAACCTGTGGGAGGCCCCATTGGAACAGCCAGAGTCGCGCTGGCCGCGCCTCGTCTCCTTGACCGACCCTTTACTTGAGCTCGGCTTGGTTGTCACTAACCAGGATCCTCAAAACGCTAAGAGTATGCGGCAAACAGTCTCCAAAAAGTTGGCATTCCTTGATGCAGCTGAGGAAGTCCTTCATGTGGAGGAAATCAAGATCCCTGGCGCCTTAACCCAAGATCTGAGCCAACCGTTGATCATTGCGGTGACAATCAACCGCGAGACAAGCGAGTACACTGTCTGGCGACTGACTTATCTGCAACATGAGGATCCGTTCCTTGTGCGCCAGAAGAACTCCAAGTCAAAAGCCGCGCGACGTCGCAGCTCCATGCCAACCGCCTTTGCCAGTGCCCCTGGGACACCTGTTCAGCCCAACCTTCGAGAGAGTTTTGGAGCTCCGCTCCCAGGCAAGCGACAAAGAAAGAGTGAGAGGTTAGAAAAACCTATGGATCTCGTCTCATCACTGGAACAGCAAGACAAAGAAGGCAGTGGTGTCGCACGTAGGAGTTCTCGTAGAGTTAGCTCCATGCTGGCGAGAGCTGATCTGTCAGCGTCTCATGAGAGAGCTGTTCTACCAGATCAACCGCTACTTCCTGGTCACGTCGGAGCCCGAAGGCACGAGTCTCAAGGGAGTCATGTTCGCCTTAGCGCCAACTACAGTAATCAGATCCATCCTAGTTTGAGCAGTCTGCTGGCTGCACCCTTCTACGAGGGCCTTGATGAGGGATTCCACAACATGGGACTGGACGATCATGACTTTGACGGCCTACAACACGAAATCATGTTCACCAAGCTTCACGGGGTCCCCATCAACAACTCCAACGTACGGTATTCAGCATCAGACCAACCAGCACGCAATCAAACCAAGGTCTTCATTCTGGTAGCGCCGCCGTTTGCTATCGACGGGCACGATCAGAGCCAGCTTCTTATTGGTATTCAAGACGCCGCCGAGAAGCGTCTTCAACTGCTCACTCTCGAGCTGGGCATCCAGCGCGGATTTGATCAAGGCACCACCAAGGCGGGAGGCAAGGGACCATCTGAAGGTGCTACTGTGATCGCTACCGTCATTGACCGACGACAAGCTCAAAATGTCGTTGACTCCTGCAAGCTAGTGGATGGAGATCATTCCGCCATTCTCATTCTCTCCGAGTCGATGGATGGGCGACACGAGCTTAGCACGCAAGCACCATGGAGTGTCCTTACCAAGATCTCGCTATCGCTTCTTTTTGTGGACAGCACCAAAAGCTTACAATACCGTGGCAGAGCGATAGACCGCGACGTCATGCAAGGCAAGTCCGAGATGATTGACTTCTCGAATGGCAGCATTGTTGGCGTTCGTCACCCGAGACGAGGGGGTGTCGTTGATGTCGTCGACACCGAAGGCCGACTTCACCAACTCCGGATTCAACTTGAACCACGATCTCCTCACGTCCGCAAGGTCTTGGATGTTTGCCGAAGCATCCTCCCCCATGCTCTGGGCGAGTATATCTACGCAGGATGGCTTCATTGCATGCAGTGGATTGGGAGCCAACAAGAGCCGCCCCTGGACCTCGAGTGGTCTGCCATGGTGACCTTGCTTCTGTCCCTATTTCTGAGCCTGGGTCGCACAGACACCAAACCATTTCCTACAACCCGACTTCCACTGCGAAGAAGAAGGCATCCTTCCAGCGCCTTCAATTCGATAAGGGAATCAGAGGACTGGAAGGCCTTGGAAGCTGGCGAGACCTCCCATTCCCTTGGCTGTCCGACTTGGATGATGAACAGGGGCTGGGAATGGGGGCTGGATGAGGATGCCGATGGGTCAATGTCGTCACAGGGAGACGACGGACCATCGACAAAGTTCATATCGAAGCACATTGGTTTTGCGAAGGAGTACATAGTCTCCGGACTTGGTGAAGCAGCTTTTGGCCCCGCGGGATATATGCCCACATCCCTCAACAAGAGCATGGAAAGTCGACGAAAGGTTGCTGTGGATGTGTTTATGGGCCTGCATCTTCTTCTCGAGGAAGAAAAGCTGGACATTATGACGCCGGAGCTCAGTTCTCCAGGCCGTGCCGACCTTCGGGTTGTCATGTGTCAAATTGCCAGGTGGCTCAAATGGCACGCCTTTTCTTCCATCTATGAGTTGGGTATACAAGAAGACATTGACCCACGTCATGACTCTGGTAAGTGAGTTGGCCTTGCAAGGTGGACGATAGAGCTAACTACTGCACAGACCTGAATCTTCGGCCTGGGATTCCTCAGCCTCCTGTACGGCCAGATGTCATTGACTGGATTCAATCACGGCTCACTGGAGACCGTAGAGTTCCTTACATCACGCCAGCAGACGTGTACTACACCGGCACAAGGTTGTCTGAGGCGGAGAAGCTCCAAGACAAACGATGGGAGGCCACCGTGCCCCGGACACTCATGTTCAAGCGGTTCTTCGGATTTCTTAAACCGAGTACAACTGCTGTCCAAATGGTGGAAGCTATGCGAGATGCTGGCATCACGCCCCTGGCCCTCGATTCACTGCCAGAAGCTGTTCTAATTCCTCTCCGCGATGCCATCTCCTTGTGCCAGCCGCACCCTCCCACTTCTTGGTCCAAGGACCTTCTTGAATTGGTCGATCGCAAGGACATCAGCCTCATCTTGGCACCTGGAAAACGCCCTAAACCTAGCGTTTCCAAGATTCTGGTAAGAATATATGGTTTACTAGAGTACTTGTTCACTAATGCGGCCCTAGACACCCACACATATTGCAACTTGGGATTACAGGTTGCTATGCCAAAGCGTGGAAGACGCCAACACACTTGGCTATGATGAAGGCGAGGGAACTGAGCGACAGGCTGTGATTCGTTCCCTCTTCAAAGAAGATCGACGTCTGAACGAGGCACAGGCCCTGCTCTCTACAAACAAAGCAAGATTGGTCAGACTCGATCATGATCCCGAGTGGCCAGAAAGCGAATATCTTGAGAAGCAAAAGGAGCTTGTAACAAGGATTGCTACAGGAACACTGGCCATTCCAGCTGGCCGAGCGCTACTGTATTACGGTCTGCGTTTCCCGCTGATCACGCAGAAGTTCCACATTGGAGGGTTCAACCTCAACTGCATCGTCAAGCCGACAAACACCACGGTTGGCGTTGACAAGTCACAATTCTCGGAGGAAAAGGTGTGCTGGAGCTTCTTTCACCAGGGTGCTGCCGCCGGTCTTGCCATCTCTCCGAAGGCTCATGGCATTGACACATCCTGGATTCTATACAACAAGCCTGGCCAAGAGCTGAACAACCGACATGCTGGCTTCTTGCTTGCACTTGGCCTCAACGGTCATCTGAAGGATGTCGCAAAATGGGTTGCGTTCAAGTATCTCACGCCCAAGCATACCATGACTTCGATCGGACTTCTCCTTGGTCTGGCTGCATCATATATGGGAACAATGGACTCCCTCATTACTCGTCTACTATCTGTCCATGCTACGAGGATGCTGCCCCGGGGAGCGGCAGAGCTGAACCTGTCACCGCTGACGCAGACTTCGGGCATAATGGGCATCGGGCTGCTGTACGCCAACAGTCAGCACCGTCGGATGAGCGAGATCATGCTCTCTGAGATTGAGCACATTGATCAAGAAGACGAGGAGGAGCCTCTGCGGAGCGAGTGTTATCGGCTTGCAGCTGGATTTGCCCTCGGCTTCATCAACCTGGGCAAGGGTAATGACCTCAAGGGCTTGCACGACATGAGGGTCACGGAGAAGCTGATTTCCCACGCCACGGCAACCAAGAATGTTGAAATTGTTCACATTCTCGACCGCGCGGCTGCTGGAGCTGTCATGGCCCTTGCTCTCATCTACATGAAATCCGAAGACCAGATCGTGGCTCGCAAGATCGATGTCCCAGACTCGATCCTGCAGTTCGATTACATCCGCCCTGACATTCTTCTCCTGCGGACGGTTGCCAAGAACTTGATCTTGTGGTCCAAGATTGAGCCGACTTTCGCATGGATACATAAGAACCTCCCAGGCCCCTATCGCCATCGCTACAAGCTTCAATCCACCATCAAGTTGCAGTCGACTGACCTCGCGTTCCACAGCATAGTAGCTGGGCTCTGCTTCTCTATCGCTCTACGCTTCTCTGGCAGCGCCTCTCCAAAGGTTCGGGATCTCTTGCTGTATTATCTGGATCAGTTCATCCGAATTACACGGATCCCATCCTCAGCCAACATGCATCCTGAGGGCGTTCCACCTTACGATGAAGAGCTGACTCGGTCAAACGCACGTATGTGCCAAGATGTTTTGGCTCTTTCTGCTTCCATCGTCATGGCTGGTACTGGCGACATCCCAGTCCTTCGTCGCCTTCGCTCGTTACATGGTCGTGATGATCCAGATACCCCCTATGGATCCCATCTCGCTGCTCATCTTGCCATCGGAGCCCTATTCCTGGGATGCGGAACGGTAACATTTGGCACGAGTAACCAGGCCATTGCCGCTTTGTTGGTTTCTTTCTACCCCATCTTCCCTACCAGTGTTATGGACAACCGCTCCCATCTTCAGGCCCTCCGTCACTTCTGGGTTCTTGCTACGGAACAACGATGTCTTGTTACCAAGGACGTTCTTACTGGCCAGCCGGTTTCCGTTCCTATCCAGATCAAGATGCAGAGCAACACGTCAACAGAGCCTATCCTTAGTCGCACAGCACCTTGTATCCTTCCACCAATCGATCAGATTGCCAGCCTGTCAACCGCTTGTGGTCCCCAGTTCTGGAACGTGGAACTAGACTTTTCCAACGAGGAGGTCAGAGATGCTTTCAAAGACACGCAGAGCCTGTATCTTCGTAGACGTCCACCACGCGAGGGCGCCTTTGCCTCGACGCTCAGGGCACTGGGCAAGGATGAGAAAGGAAAAGACCCTCTGGAATGGGTCTTTGGCCTTGACGGGCTTCGAGGCATCAGCCACGCCGAACGAACCGTGGTACTTGAGCGAGGAGACGAGACCCCGCAGGTGGGCAGTGTAATCGACGCGAGGCTCGAGATGGAGAAGGGCATTAGTGAAGGTACAGACCGTGAGCGGCTTGAGGGTGCGAGGTTGCTGTTCGAATGGGCAGGAGTCCGTGACAAGCTACGGCATCCTAGCCTGTTTGACAGCCAAGAGACCATTACAGAATCGCGGGCTCGCGGTGACGCCGAGGAAGAGCAGGAGGAGCAGGAGGCAACTTCAGAGGATGAAGCTGTCTGGTGGATGCGGGACAGTGTTGTTGAGAATCTCAAGGGGATGGTCTGGCTTGCGAGTCGAGAGAGCGAGCGGTGAGGGCATCGAGCTTATCATCTTGTACATGATTATGATGGCGGTGTCTGGTCATATGTGGTGAACTTTGTAGAGCAGTGTTTGTCAAGTGGAAAAGTAGCACATGTCGTTATGAGCTATGAGAACAATGATAGTCTTTGAAGCACATCAGTAAAGTCACAGCAGCCTGAGGCGAATAGATGATTCATTTCAACAGTCACGTAAATTCCATTATCCCCCCCTTTGCCTCTTCCCTTTTCCGAGAACGCCATGCAATGCAAACCGCATCACCGGGGATATACAGGGCCTTCTATCCGCCACTTTCTCTCGCGTCGTCGGGCCCTCGTTGTTTGCCCACGCCGCTTCAAGCTTTGCCCATCTTTGTGCTTCAGCGATATCCTGCTTCGTCTCTTTTTCCCCTCTGCCGCACGAAGTGTTTTCGCGCAGGAACAAAAACAAGACCGCTAGAACTCTCTTCTCCTATACGCATACTCCTTCAAGCAGCGGAGGGCGTTATTTCCCCTTTTGGATTGCGTTGCCCCATTTTGAGTTGTCGTAAAAACACTCGTCAAAGAAACCCATCACGGGCTAGTCATGCTCCTTACTTTGAGACGGCGGCGTTGAGGACCTGTGTCCTGAAGAAGCCGCCCTTGGTCTTCTCAATCACCTGCTGGTAGACGTTGTTGGGAGGGTGGTTCATCACCACGGTGCCGTCCTGGCTGTCGATCTTGGCGTCCAGTCGTGTCTCTCGGATCAGGTTGACAATCCACTTCTCACCATCGTCGGGGTTCAGGCCCAGCTTGGAGCTGAGGTCTCGGATGTTCATTCGGCTAAAGATCTTGCAGTAGCTCTCGCAGATGAGGTGTCGGGCGGCGTCGACAAAGGCGTCGGCGGAGGAAGCGAGGAAGAAGTCGCTTCGGCAGACCTGCTCGGCCATGGACAAGGCCTCACGCGCAGCCTCAAAGTCGTGGGCAATGTACAGAGCGTTGACGAACTGGGTGATGGGGTCGGTGTACTCGTAGGCCTCCTGGCGGACGTAGCGGATAATGTCCTTGACCTGCTTCTGCTGGATGGAGCTGTTGCGGGCGCGACCGCGGCCGGTGATAACGGCGGCGATCAGGTACCGCAGGATCCAGGGGCACGAGGTCTGGATGGTGTTGATGTAGGGGGCGGAGAAGAACATGTCGAGGATGGGTTCCCGGGCACTCTCAGAGTTGAAGAGGGGGAAGAGGGACCAGTGGACCAGCATCGTTCGGTGGTCGAGCTGGGCACGGGGGTTGTTGAACAGCTTGGAGTCGATGTTTTCGCGCACATTCTTAAGTTCGTCAACGGCAGACTCCCAGTTGGTCTGGAGGATCTCTGAGGCGAGCTTGCCCCAGGTGGCAGCAGAGACCTTGTCGTTATCGGTCGACAGGACTCGGAACTGGTAAAGCATATCGGCGGCAGGACCGTACTGTCCGCATCGGAACTGGAACTGACCAAAGTCGTAGAGGGCGTTGACCATTTCCATGGTGACCTAGTCACGTCCCGGTTAGCTTATCCATCCGAACTCGGCCGTGCCGTGTGGGAGCTTGCTGGTGTTTGTCACTTACGCCGTGCTGGTTCTTGAGGAACTCCAAGTTGGCAACCTTGTCGCTTCGGAGTCCGTTGACAACCTCGTCCTGGGTCAAGAGGTCGGCGATCTTAGCGGTGGCCTGCTCGTAATTCTCCAGCTGCGACAGCACCTCCTGCCTCTTCTTGTTGTACTCGGCGGGGGCCTCGGACACGCCGTGGAGCTCGCAGTACATGGTCGCGACGTAATCCGTCATGTTTGTGTCCTCGAGGAGCTTGATCTTTGAGGAGAGGATCTCCTTGGCCTTTGCGTCGTCGCCCTGCTCATCGGCCCTCTCGCTCTCAAACTGGATCAGAGGGAAAAGAAGATGTCGGCTCAGGTGGCGGGCGAGGAGGGGCATGATGGACGAGCCGTCGGCCGAGACGGCGCTGAGAAGGTCCTCCATCGTGGGCGAGGTTGTTTGGTATTCGGTCGACCGGGGGGCGGAGCGAGGAGGGGCGTGGGAAGAGATGTGAGGCGCCGCGAAAGTAAAGACGCAGAGGCCGTGATAATTGATTTGATGGAGGGGCAGATTTTTGGTGAATTTCGCCAATCCACCGGTGGTGTGGGGTGTGCCGACCTGCCCGGGGATTTACCGGCGATTAAAGGTCCATGTCATGTGATCCCGAGATTTTCTGAGAGAGCTTCAACTTCCGGGTGTGTCTGGGTAGAGAGTTGCGACAGGCGAGAGAACAGCTCAGCGTGACCAATTAAGCGCTCATTGAGATTAAAATCGCCAATTCTACTACCGCCAGAACCCCCGAGGATATTGGTTTTCCAAAAGGGCCCCCACCACGACTGATCTCGAATCTCGGCCTCCCACCTCAACCCAACTCACCTACACCACATCTCGCCATGCGCCTGCTCGCCCCCCGAACCCTCTCTGCAGGGTGCCACGCTCTCCTCCAGAGACCTGTGCCTCTCCTCCAACGATGTACCTACGCCTCGGCCAGCCAGCCCACCTTCAAGACGCACGCCGGATACAGGACCAATCCCCTCGATAAGCCCGTCAACCCGAACAAGAAGAACAAGATCCCCTACAAGGACCGCCCCATGAAGCGCTCCTTTGCTCCCCTGCCGGCCAAGACCGAGGAGCAGCTCGCCGCCGCATTCCCCTACATCGTTCGCCGCACACCATACTCTCAGCTTCCCGTCTACCAAAAGTGGATGTCTGGTGGCAACCGAGTGATTGTCTTGATCAAGAAGGTTGACGGCGACCGCACAAGGCTGGTGGAGGATTTGGCCACGGCGTTGGAGGTTAAGCGGTCCGATATCCGATTGAATCCAACGACACAGCATATCGAGATCAAGGTAGGACATTCTGTTCTGGCTACACACGAGCCGAACCAGCGACTGACAGGTTACTCTAGGGGCAGTACTTTAAGCCGGCAATGGACTGGTTGCTCAACGCGGGCTTTTAATTGAGGCATCGTAACGAGCAATACGACGGGGAAACCCACTGGATTTTGTCCGAGCATGCATGGGACGGCATATAAAAAGTGTACCATATTGACAACCCGTCAACTCCTGCAGCTGACTGATGAGAAATGTACAATACATGTAATTCAAGGCGCACCATCCATACAAACAAGTAAACAAAAAAGAACACGCTTTGCACAAAGTATATTTGGTTGTTCTCCATTCAACATCCTGTATACACCCGCGGGCAGGTGGTTTGATCATCACCTCCTCCATGTCCAGTCCCGTTCAATCCCCCAAAACCCCATCGACTCCAGAATGCAAGTCTAAACGCGAAGCGCACGCTTCAAATGACGGCAGGACACCTATCCCATTTTCATCAAAAACACTAACATACAAGCTTAATGGCCGGGTATTGCGATGTCAATCCAAAATAAAAAATTTCCCGTTAGCCGACGTGGGCGTATTATTTCCCTAGAGCGAAGAAAGTCGACAGTTGTTGTAGGACCTCATCCTTGGCCCACTCTGCCGATTGCATCGAAAGAGCGTCGAGGAGTGCCTGTGGTGATGGCACAGCCTTGGCTGGAAGAGATGATGCAGGGTCGTTGGGGTCTCTCGCCTTCTCGGCCAACCTCCGTAACAAGGCGACTGAGACCACCACCAGGTAGACCAGCTCTGGATCTTTTCGTGCCCCAGCCCGTGGTCCACCATGGAGTTGGGGTTGCTCGTACAGTTGGCTGAGCTCGCGAATGAGTCTGAACAGGTTTTGCGCAAAGTCATTGCCACTTGATAGCCAGGCTTTCGCAACTCCCGCATCATGTCCAGGTGCTATTGACGCCAAAATCTCGGCCGATAGCAATCCTTGCATGAGGAATGGCTTTCGAACCTCGACAAGCGAAGGGAAGTTCGGCGGGCGGCTCTGAGCCTTAGCCTTGTCAGGAATTGGCGCTATTGCTAGACCAAAGGCCCGAGTGAGAAGTTCGTAAGGAGGGTTGCTGTTAGAGTCCAAAGCAAACACCGCCTTGTAGTGGGTTCGGTTCGGTTCGTCGCGTGCGAGCAACTTGGCTAGGGCGTCAACAGCATGTGGTAGATAGGCATGGAGACTGGGTTCGTATGGCGTAAAGAAGAGTGTTCCGTCCGAGACGGTAGGGTTGGGAGCTGGAGCGAATGCCAAGAGGAATTGTAGAAGGCAAACAGCTTGCTCGCGTCCTGGGATCTCCACTGAGCCCGCAATGTTGGAGAGGAGGATGACGACGTCCTTCATAAAGTCCAAGGTGTTGTTCTGGGACCGGAGGAGCATTGTGCGTGTGCCAAGGTACCTTATTACGACGCACAGAAACTTGATGACGGACTCGTCGGCGAGGACGCCATGGTTCTCGTTCTGTTCTCCAGGGAACGAAAAGTTGCGCAAAATTGTCGTCACGCATATTAAGCGGTCCACGGCTCGATCCAGTTCGTATTCTTCCGTGCCGAAGACGGGAATGTCGCGAACATTCCATCGTTCGATACGGCAGGCTCTTACGACATCTTCGTATGGTGATATCTGGATCTCATCCGAAACTTCGACGGTATGCTCGGCCAGCAAGTCAACTTGCTCTTCAG
This sequence comes from Fusarium phalaenopsidis, assembly GCF_050370095.1. Lineage (NCBI taxonomy): Eukaryota > Fungi > Ascomycota > Sordariomycetes > Hypocreales > Nectriaceae > Fusarium > Fusarium phalaenopsidis. Next base: position 3,113,110 of record NW_028145404.1, read on the forward strand.
CGCACTCAATGAGAGCCTCCACCAACTCTTCACAGTATCGTAGTTGGATAAAGTGCAACTGGTTCATAGAGCAAGATGCAGCAGCGAGGACGTCGAGGGCGAGCCGCACTTCTCCATGAATCCCACTCTGCAAGCTTTTCGTGAGAGCACTGACGTCGATATTCCCCAGTTCCTGAAGGGGTGGCACGTCTGGCTTCCATCGTTCGAGTTCGGCGCCAAGCTTGCTGAAGGCAGTCAAGTCGACACCTCCAAATGTCGACAACTCGCGCGCACAAGGGCTGTACTGGTCAGTCTGAGGGCCGAGGCGAGGCATCCGCTCCACAACAGCGGTTGGTGCTGCTGAAGCTTGTCGTCCCTCATTCTGTGACATGCTTCCAACCCTGCGAGGAGCCGGGGAGGGGGCAGCTGCAAAATCGTTGATGCCAGAGGTATCCATTCCTTGCGGCATGTTGCGGTTCTGCCCCGGTATAACAGGCGTGGCTTGTGGCTGTACTTGAGCTTGAGGTGTCGAAAATCCGTTCACTGGAGGCTGTCCTGGTTGCATCTGCTTCATAGGGGTCTGCTGTTGCATCTGGGGTTGTTGACCAGTTTGAGCCAGTGGCCCTTGATTCATCTGTTGATTTGGTTGCATCTGCTTTTGCGGTGTTGCCTGACCCCCCATGTTTGCGCCTTGGGCTTGTTGAGCTTGTTGAGCCTGCTGAGCTTGTTGTTGCTGTTGATGTTGCTGAGGCTGCTGTTGTTGTTGTTGTTGTTGTTGTTGTTGCTGCTGCTGCTGCTGCTGCTGCTGATTCTGTTGCTGCATCATCCGGGACTTCTGCTGATTCATCCACATTTCCTCGAACTTATAGAGGTTGTGCTCGTAAATCTGCTTCAGCGTCTGTGGCACCGTAGGAATCTGAGGCGGCAGTCCAATCATTTGAGCAATATGGGGCCACCCGTTTCCAGCTGTGACCTGCTTGTATCCTCCCTTATTTTGAACGGCTTGAAAGAGCATCATCAGGTTGACTGGTCTGTCTCCAATCATCGGGTTAGGGTCAAGAGGCAAGCCCTTGTGGTTCATAAGAGTCGTGAGACTCTTCATGAATTGTTCCGGGTTAACGTTTCCCATCCTTGGCTGCGGCCTCATGCCTCCCTGTGGCATCTGACCATTGGGCATTCCAGGCATTTGCTGCTTAGGCATCATACCGCGGCCCATGTTCTGTGCTTGCATCTGCGCCTGCATTTGTGCGTTCCCTTGAAGTTGCTGCTGCAGTCTCATCTGATATGCGGCCATCTTCTGCTGGTCGGTCATGCCTGGCCGCTGCTGGCCTTGTTGCTGACCTTGTTGCTGGGCCTGCTGCTGTTGAGGGTTGCCCTGTTGCTGATGCTGGGCCTGCTGCTGCATCTGGGGAGGATACATGTTGCCCTGCATCTGGCCCATGTGTTGAGGCATTTGACCCATCTGCTGCGGCATCATTTGGCCAGCGGCCATCGCGTTCGGATTCGATGATGGACGAGCATTCGAGGGCGATGGCGCGAAGTTCGGGTTATATCCTTGGGGCATGTTTTGCATGTAGGGGTTCGGCTGAGGTGTGCCATGTTCGGAAGGTATTGGTGACGCCTGCGAGTTGAACTGCTGTGCGCTAGGCGAGAATGGATGAGGCGACGCGGTCGCGACCCTCTGAGGGACACTACCTGGTCGCATCTGGTTGCCCATGATCGGTGATGGACTCGCGTTGGCAGAACCGTTTGGTTGAAGATGGGGGAATTGGCCGGGGTTTTGCTGGGGGACCGCGCCAGGCTGAAAGCCGCCGGCAAAGGATTGCTGCTGCGGCGTCTCGGAACGCGACGTCGGCAACATTCCGGGGTTCTGTCTCGGAGAGCCGGCGAGACTGTCTTCGCGAGGGCGAGGGCGTTTCGATGGAATCACCGAGTTGGTTTGATAGACGGGATTCTGGAAAGAAGGTGAGGCATTGCGCATGGGGCCAGGGCCATTAGCCATCGCGCTCATCTGCTGCTGGTTCTGAAACTGGGCAGGATTGAATTGGCCAGAGTTGGCCATGAAGGCGGAAGGATCCATCATGGTGCTGGCTGAGTTGGCGTCATTCATGTGAGGGAAGCCGTTGCCATTGTGGTTTTGGACGGCGTCGTTCATCCAGGTGCTCATGGCGATCGGCCCAACAGGCTGTGCGCGACGGAGTTAGCGGTCAGCAGGCACGCGACAAGCCTCCATGGAGGAGCGCCAGGGAAATGAGAATGCAATGACGGAAGGCTGAGATGGGGACGATGGGTGGGAGATGAGACGAGGCAGTGACACGGTGGTGATGGGCAAGTCGCGTCGCGGCGTGGGTTTGGTGGAGAGTGGTGTGGAAAGACCAGACCAGCGAAGAGACTTGGGGCAGCCTCTGCTGAGAACGGGCTGGGCAAAGGAAAAAAAAATGGCTTGGACTGGGAGAGTGGGCAATGGAAAAGAGCTCAGATTGGTTGGCAGGGTGGTCGGTGCAGCACGGCGACGCGCTTCGCTCAGGCGGGAGATGAATGGATAGATGGGATTGACGGGACGGGAGAGATGGAGAGGGAGAAGAGCCCAGCAAAGCGCACGAGTGAGCGAGAGAGCCTTCCAGTGAGAGTCGCAGCCACCTCAGCAGTCCAACAGAGAGCGTCAGCGAGTGCTAGGTACGCCAACAGTGGAGAGCAGGGCGGCCTGGGGCGAGCAAACGAGCCGACCAGCCAGTGAGGGAGAATTTTTCGTCTCCGTCAGCAGCACCAGCGAGTAACAGGGCGAGCCAGAACGCGCAGCGCTGAGACCATCCCAAGGCGCCAGCCAGCCAGCCAGGGAGTCGGCGACAACTTTCGTCACGAGTCTGGAGACGGGGGGACACGGCGAGGTGAAGCGGCCGCCGTCAACTCTGTCGCATTCGTCGGCTAGGGGCGAGATGGACGGGTACGGGTGCGTGAAAAGCCAGAACAGAGTGTGAACGGAAAGAAGCAGGTCTTACCTAAGGCGCGCGCGCGTTTGCAGTGACGGTGGATGAACTGCGAGTGCGCGAATGCTCGTCGGAATTGGCCTGGGTTTCAGCGGACGGTGAAATTGTTCCTTAGGTTGTCTCCAGATCGACTCGAGGCTGCGGCGCGATTGCTTGGCTGTTCTCGGCTTAGCGTCGCTTAGGAATCAGCTAGTCAAGTGGGTCTTGAGCCAATCATGGGGTAGAGATAGTCGGGCAATAACCGCGAGTTCCGAAAAGATAGAGCGCGAGCCTGTGAAACGCATCAGTCGCTAACATGATGGCCAGTGTTAGCTATCGCCTCTCTAATGCCCCTGGCGCATTACCGAATCCGGATGCATCGGTTTCCCAGTGGCTACTGCATGTGATAACCATGATCTTCAGCTGGTGATCCTGTTGAGGGCTCATAAACAGAGCCTTGCGATCGATTTCGAACTCGGTTTTCGTTTCCGTGTTCCGATCCGTTGCCAGGATTTCGCAGGTTTTCCCTGCGCCCACGTAGCCAGCGAAAACATGACCTGTTCGTCACCATCGGTATTCAACACTTCCGTTGAAAGAGCGAAGCATCGGCCACTTTGATAGTATCGACCCACAGCTCTGTGTGTCGACTGCCTCCGGTAGATGATTGGTGACTGCAATCAATGGGGTGGCTCGAGGTTGGAAATGAGTTGCGAATAGAATGCGACTCGTCCTCTATTCCAACGTTTCGGCAGGGCACAGTCGCCGGATTGTCATGCCCAAACAACAGATTCCGACTGAGATGAGACTACAACCGGTCAAAGTGTCTTCCGGCCTTGTTGTATCCCGTTTTCTGCTCGCCAATGGAGGCGAATTACGCTGCCCATCTGCCTGCAGATGCACCGGGATGCGTCGCACAGCTTTGCATCACAAATGCCCAAGGTGACATTTCATCCACCGCGCGGCAGCTCTGCACACTGGTGCTGGTGCCGTCTCATCCATATCAGATCTGGTCGTAATCAGTCGACACTGGGCGCTGACAGCGCAGCCCCGTAAGTCCCAGCCCCCTGCGCCGTGCTCAGAGCCATCGGCCTCTGGCTTGGGTGCTCAAAGCGACAACTGGCGTCTGGTCTGTACAGTGGTCCCCCGCCAATGACCCGGTGCTGGGTTCTAGGCGGCCATACCGTGAACCAGATCGGGTCCAAAAGAACGGACCATGTGCCACCAGAGCTTGTCTCCCGTCCGCACCGCACCAGAACCACGCCCGACTTTCTCTCGAACTTGCCACACCACTGCCGAAATCCAAAGAAGTCCAGATTGCCAAACCAGGCATGGGTTCATGTCTCTTCCTGTTTTCGAAAGGGGCGCAGGGCTGGTCGGGTTTTGAGTCCGGGGATTGTTTGTGGTGGCGCCTGATGCGGGCTGTCCACCCACCACTGGGGCTTCCCGAGTGGATGCCAATGGCCGCATCCTTGTCAGGCAGGTCGTCATGGCCAGAACAGCGCCGTCTCGAGTCACTCTGCCTTTGGGGGAGCCGGTGAAGGCGGTCGCCCTCGTTGTGTCGTCAAAACTCTTGGTCGGTCGGCCATCTTGCTGAATCAAACTTGTCCTGGTCGTTTTTGCTGTCGTCGTGTCGAGTGCGTGTCGCTTGTCGCCGAGTCCATCGCAACTGACCTCCCACTAATAAGGCAAAGTACCCAGCGTCTTGGGGTCCCTGAAAAACCACCCAGCTTTGGAGGTGCCGGTTCGTATAAGTGAGCAGCTCAAGGGAAAACGATGAGCACAACAGCAACGCACGTCAAAAAGAAGCCGATGAGAACAAAGTGAACGATGGGAAAGGAAACAGAGAGTTTTGAGAGGGGAAAATGGGAAGGAAATGGGCAGCAAGAAGGAACGGGGGAAGGGGGGTAGTTATGTGAAAATACCTTACCTTACCTTACCTTACCTTTCTCCGTACCGCCAACGGCCTGGGCTTGCGACCTCACTTACTCACCTCCGGCTTTGATTAACGAAAAATTTCTCCGTCCAATTTGCTAGCATTTTATTGCTTTTATCGAATTCGTGCTGCTGTCTAATGGCTTTTTTTCCGCTCTTGCTCTGGTTATCGCTTGGTCGACGCGACCGTGGGAGCCCATGTGCTGTGTGCATCTGCCTTTTTTCCAACATGATTGCAGCCCCAACCAGAGAAGATCCGACAGTCTATTCTCCCATGCCCCTGCCCTGATTTTATGATCTGTCCTTGTTCCTTTTTGTAAACTTTGTCTGTCCTCGGGCTCTTTCTGTCCTGCCTTATGTACAGTACCTATCTCGGTGCAAATCTCGTCCGGGTCCAACCGCTTGCTGGCCCATCTTCTCATTTATTACTCACGATCCCATCGCCCACTCACACTCTCACGCGGTCGCGCACTGTACGATTCCAGATCACCCACGCGCCGACCCGGGTGACTTGGCAGGCCCTGTCCCCTGTACCACGGCCTTGAGCGATGCCCGCCGCTATTTACCCTTGGCTGTTTGCTCTCCAGTCTCGTCAGACAGACAGATGAGGGCGGTTGGTTTGTAACGGATGGCTTGACGTGAAGGAATGCCCGCCGCCTCGTCCTCAGATGCTCCCAAACCCACCCAGGTCCTTTGGGATGGGCCGAATCTTCATGTTGGAGGCGGAGAGCGGCCTCAATTAAAGAGTGTGGCCTCTTCCCCTCCTCTCCCTCGTTTTTATCTGCTCCTCCACGTCCCCTCTCCGCCGTTCACCGCGCCTTTTTCACGCCCAACTGCTTTTTCTTGCCCTGGCCATTCACTCACCCCACATGGAAAACGGGTCGGTGGCAACTGGGCAAGTTAGAAGTGTCGGCAAATGCTTTCCATCCCCTCCATCTTTGTCACTGGGATGGGATGGCCGTCGCCGTTCGTCTTTTGGCACGAGGGCCTGGTCAGCGAGAGCAGCGAGCGATCCACAGAACAGGGTCACGGTGGTTGCAGATCTGTCTCGCTCTAAAACGCCCTCCTCTCCTGCCCGTCCCGATCCATAGTCCACCTTTGCGAGAACTACCACGACATTGACAGCTTTGTCTGTCAGCCACGGCTCTCAACTCGTCGATACCTCCTGGCCAAGGGCTGCACAAGCAGCGGAGGTGTGGTCAAGCGTCCGCCTCTACCGACACTCGACGGGACACCTGGGCCCTGTCTCCCCATGGCCAAACCCAATCCTTGACTTATCTGACGCCTTGGTGTCAACGTTTCCCTGCATAGCACTAATCACAGGCTCGGACGTGGTGGCTGCAGAACTCGCGGGATAGTAGCAGCCCTGTTTGTCCAAGCTTGACCGTAATATTAGACGACATCTCGATCATTGCCTTTGGGCTCCTGGTCATCACACGTCAGAGAAGGAGTGTTGTGCTGCATGTTGTCCTAAGTTTGACCGAGGTATCTTTGCACGGGGAGCCTAATTCGACCTGCGTCTGCCCATCCTCGAGGATCCGTGACCCCGGATAAACAAGTGGAAACGGCTCAGATCAAGTTAAAGTGTTCAGACCATCACACTCCGGTTCCCTCAACATCACGCCAAACCGCCAAGTGTCATTGAGGAGTTTAACTGAGTTGATTATTGAAAGCTGCCCCAAATTATTCAAGATCAAGCCAGCTTGTCCTAAAGCGAAGCAGAGGCTGTGGCCTGCATTGGAACGGCTTCGGACACCTATTCAGGCGTCCCGTGCATACATACATGACGCAGAGTACCGCCAGGCCAGGGCGTATGGGCCAACAATCGCGTGGCACCCCTTTCAGGAACTCATCATCTAATGACTGGGGTTTCACCAGGACGGGCTCTCGGATATGGTCAATGTCCCGCTTGTTCTCCCCGTGTCAGTCCGTCTGTCTACCTCGCTGATACGACGCACGAATCGACTCTGGCAAGGCCATGCCTCCTTGCGAAAATTATCATGGCCTCACCAATTGCCGTTGCAGCCGGCCAGTTCATGTCATTTCAGCTTCCGTAAAGCCCTTCCCGGAGTTAATGCTTTTGGAGCCCCACTGCGGCTCCCTGATCATCCCAAAGTGCTGGGTCACCCTAACGCCGGGCCGGGGCTCCAACCACCACAGGGAACATTGGAGTTTGGCTTATCTAGCCGCGCGTGGGTGAATTGGATGTTTTGCAGGTGAGAGCTCGCTATCAATCAGCACGAATCTATACTATGATGCTTGTCTTTAAATATTCGCAAAATTTGGTGAGTCAATTGCCAAGGGATACACTCAAACTCAGCCCTACGGCAACATCCATTCTCGTACCGACTATACTCTGGCCTGCATCACTTTCGGTCCGTCCTTTCAATAAGACAATTCCATAACGCCAAATTGGCCATAAAGGCCACTTGATTCTTTTCATAATGACCATTCGAGTCGCTAATTAAGCTCTTCGCCAAATGAACCTTATGCCAGCACCATCTTCTTCTTTGTATGCTCCAAAACCAGTCGAATGCTCTCGTCTAGATTCTCTAGCGCCAAATAACCATCGATCCATGACACTGTTTTCCTTTGAAGTTCCGCCTGGTCGGTCGTCTCAGACAGATATTGGTTCAGACGTGCAAGAACCTCCCTCAGGTTCATGGGGAACTCGGCAGTTTGAGGGTTTACACCAATGATGGGCTGGCGAATGTGGGCATTGCAGGTAGCTGGGTGGTTAGGATACTCATGATCAAGCAAATCCAAGACATGCTGAGAAATTCTGGGCTGAGAGGCGAGCTTGTTGAATGACGCAAACAATTCGAAGAATGTCTCGGCGACATTGGCGTTGAAAAATGGCTGTTTCCTGGATATATCGAAAATTGCCATGGGAATGGCACCGTCCATGGCGGGATTTGACGCAAGCTGTTGGGCCGATTGCTTGTCGATGACCTTGGCCTGGGATTTGGAAGGTTCGGGGAGATCCTCGTCGTCTTCGTCATCGCTGTCGATAAGCCGCAATTCATCGCCGTCCTCGATGCGATCCGGCCGAAGCACGTCGTGGCCGGGCTTGGCTGTCTCCTTGCGCTTGTCCACCTTCTCCAGCCACTCCATCTCGCTCCTGGCATATTCCACCCACAACTTCTCGTTTGTAGTGCAGAAGCGGCATCCTCGCATGAAGAATCCTCGCGCAGCGGCCATGTCGCCATTCTTTGCGGATCGGCGACCTGCCATGGCCCACAGCTCAGGATCGGTGGGCATCATGCGTAGGGCATTGGTCATGGTCTTGCGCCATCGCTTGCTCGCCTTGACGCTAGACGTGTATGATAGGTACTCTCTCCAGAGCGCACCGCTTCCTGGGTGTCGGTTGACGCCTCGCTCATAGATAGCCAGTGTACGGGTTTGGCCGGCGTGGGCAGAGTTGAGATGGCGGATCTTGAGGCGCTTGCAGCGTTTGCTGCGGAGAGACTCGAGGGATTGCTCCCATTGCGCATACGAAGCCCAGTCCGAGGGCTTGTTTCCAGGAGAAAGGACCTTGTGCTCGTAATCGTTGCGCTTCTGGACAATGGTGCGGATCTCGTCCTAGAGGTTAAAGGTCAGCCAGCGGTCACGACTGGAAGAAAGGATCGACGCACCTTGGAAAAGATTTCCTTCTCCTCCCACTCTCGCAGCTGGGGAACAGCGCGCTCGAGATAGAATCTCGCCTTTTCGGCAACACCGGCCATTTCAAGCGTTCAGAAGAGGTGACGGGTGGATATCAATGGTGCCAGTCGAACTTCAGATGGTCGAGCAAGAATTTTCCCACAAGGCTGCCCTGGTCGACAACTTTTTAGCGGGGCGCTTCAGCCTCGGGGTCGGATCGCGTCAGAGCGGAGAGCAAGGTAAAATCTAAGCCTGGGGCCTGGGGGACGGGCAAGCAGCCCCAGGGGCCTGTAGTGGCCTGCCAGTGCCAGGCTAGGTTGTCCCTCGGCGGCCGCGGGAAGGCGCGCGCTAGGGCCAAGATCAATTCCAAAACACCCCTGGTCTTGGCTCCACCTGACAATAATTACGTCGCGAGAGGTAACGTGAAAGCTCCGAGGTCCGCTGTGTTGGCCGATACAATCTCACCACTTCCAAGCTCATTTCTGCCTTCTCTCGTTCAGATATTTAAGTCGTCGTTTCCGGATCTCCCGGACGGGATACCAGAGTGTTTGTTCTGTCGTTCTCTCACTCGAAATGTCGTCCAAATACAAGGATAAGGACACTGGCGTCGTCCTCAGCTTCAACGGAAGCTTGGTGAGCTGGGCGCACACTGCCATCGCGTACAGTATGTCCTGGTTGTCGTCGTTTGCGCTCTCGTCCTCGTCCTCGTCGCAAATGTCGTCGCTCGATTCATCGATCGCGAAGCTGATTCCTGTCGTCTTTAGCTGCCTTCCTGAGCGCCTTGGTTATCGGCGTCTACCTCCACTACCACAAGATCGTCCAGAATGAGTTTTACGGCTACCCGCAAGAATGGTTCCCTTCAGTGTCGGCCACCATTGGCGATCGCTACCCCGAGCGCTCCTTCTTTATGATCTTTATTGCTATCACGGCTGGTGCGCGATCCTGGAATCATTCGCCATTCGCGCGTTACTGACGGTCGCACGCAGGTCCTCGATTCGCCCTCGTTGGTCTCTGGTATCTCCTCACGCGCAGACCCGGCCACAAGCTCCCCACCTTCGTCGCCCTCATGGGACTCTTCCGAACCCTGACTTGCGGCGGATGGACGTATATTACTTCTACAGATGATCACGATTGGCACGATATCCTAATGATTTCCTACATTGTCGCGACGCTTCCGTGGACAACGGGCTGCATCGCCCTCAGCCCCGCCAATCCCCAGGCCATCAAGTATCGCAAGTACCTGGCCTCTGCCTTCTTCGGCACGCTTGTCCCGTTAATCTACTTTTTCATCCAGCACAAGGTCCACCGTATTGCTGGGGGTAAGACAGCCGAATGCCCTGTGCTCCCCATGCCCCGCTAATCTCGCGAAACAGCCTATACCACATATGCCTTCTTCGAATGGTCCTTGATCCTCTTGGACGTAGCCTTCGACGCTGTGACGGCGCTCGATTTCAATACCTTCGATATTGTAGTCAAAGACGTCAAGGGCGCGAGCAAGGGGTACGTCCAATGGCTTCCCAGATAGTCTTGAGCTTTTGAGAGAGCCTTTTTGCCCAATATACAAGTTAGAAGGTCACCGTCTAAGTCTGTTGCAGTGAGAACCGATCATCCGTCCCATCTGCCGTCCTAGAGAAGGAGTAAGTACTTGGTTGGCCAACTTTGAGGAGACGGTCGTTAACATGAGCCGTTAGAAAGGAAAAGGCCACGGGCGGCGTCTTTGCTACTCGCTTCAGCTGGTCCGAGGTTTTTGATATCGCCGCTGAAGTCTATCATGGAGTAGGTTCAATCCAATGGCTAGCACCAGCAGAGATCTGACCTATCATAGTACGTCTTCTGGACCATCCTGACCAGTCTCGGTCTTGTGGTGTGGTGTAAGTTGCCCAAATCGACAGATGCTACGCTGTGTTCCTGACTGAAATAGACTTCCCGCTCTGGTACATGGGCATTTCTGGATACGAGGTCCTTGTCATGACGACTGTTTCGCCGTTTTTGCTTGCCAATCGCTCTGTGCGATCACTGGTGGTGAACAACCTCCGTATTGTCCACATGTTGTCTCTGGCAGGCATTGCCGCCTACCTCGTTGAGGAGCCCAGCCTTCGTCTTTTCACTGTTGGTTTTGGCGTGACAATGTCTTGCCTGGGTTGGGCAGCCACTCTTTTCACCGAGTCTGCTCATGAGGGCCGACTCGAGTCCAAGATTCTTGGATGGATGATTGGCCTCATTCTGTCGTCTACTGCCAAGTTTGCTTGGTGGACCAACAACCCCATCTGGCCCATTATGCATGCTGCGAACGGTGGATGGAACAATACCGGACTTGTGCTCGGCATCCTGGCTGCCCTTCGTTTCACTCGACGGGCGCCTCTCACCGTTGGCATCAACACGGTCCCTGCCAAGACCGGTTCGAGCTTCCTTGCTTCTCTCGGCCTTGCTGGACTGTTCTTTGGCCTTCATTCGTTGCTGTCTGATACCAGCACCATGATTCTCTGGGGATGGGAAGGGTATCCCATCCGAGGACCCTACTTCTCCACTCATGGCTGGCTCACTATCCTCGCCATGTCCCTGGGACTCTTTGGCGGAGTCTGGCAACCCAGAATTGCCAGCAGCTGGGGTGTTTTCATTGTTGGCTCGATTGGTGCCGGGTTCCTGACTTGCTACAGCCACTGGCCCGGATATTATGGTGCTCTCACGCTCGCTGCCTATCTGATGGCCTTCTCTGTGCCCATCCTCACCCACGGAGCCAAGACGAACCCGGCGACGACGTTTGGAGTTGGCTTCCTCCTCTACAACTTCTTGGTTCTGTTCCACGTCTGGGTCGTAGCCTATGCTTTTGTTCCAGGTGGTCAGCTCGTCCGTGAGCATACCGATTGGATCATGATCTCCATGATGACTTGTATCGGTGCGGGTGTATTCGGCATCAACGCCTCAGGTCCTCAGCGACAAGCGTCCAAGCGGGCCCTGCCCACTCAGAGGCGGAAGTATTTTGGCATTTCCACCATCCTCATCAACATTTTCTTCCTCATTTCCGCCTTCAGGCGCTTCCCAACCAACGACTACAAGCCGTACCACCCTGAGGACCGTATCCTCACCGCTGGTATCTGGACAATTCACTTCTCGTTCGACAATGATATGTGGGCTTCGGAGTATCGCATGCGAGATCTTATCAAGGAGCTCGAGATCGATGTCATTGGCCTGCTCGAGTCTGACAACCAGCGTATCATCATGGGCAACCGTGATGCTACCCAATTCCTCGCTGAGGATCTCGGTATGTATGTCGACTACGGTCCGGGACCTAACAAGCACACCTGGGGTGCTGCTCTGCTGTCCAAGTTCCCCATCCTGAACTCGACGCATCATCTTCTGCCCAGCCCTGTTGGCGAGTTGGCTCCTGCTATCCACGCTACTCTTGACGTCTACGGACAGCTGGTGGATGTGTTTGTCTTCCACTCTGGCCAAGAGGAGGATGTGGAGGACCGACGTCTTCAGACTCAGTACCTCGCCGAGCTCATGGGCTCAACTCCTCGTCCAGCATTCCTTCTTAGCTACTTGGTGACGAAGCCTTTGGAAGGCAACTACAACACACACGTTAGCAAGAAGTCGGGTATGCACGACGTCGACCCATCAGACTGGGACCGTTGGTGCGAGTACATCCTCTTCAAGCGCCTTAAGCGCGTAGGATACGCGCGCGTCAGTCGCAGCAGCATCACCGACACTGAGCTGCAGGTGGCCAAGTTCAGGATCCCCGAGTCACCCGAGGAGATCGCCAAGCTGGAGGCTCAGCCAGCCAAGGAGCGCAACCGCCGGGTAAAGGAGTCAGAGGTGCCAAAGGGATGGAGATTCCCGGCCATGTTCCGCGGCGAGGGCGTGCGAGAGCATAGATACCACGTTTTCGATGAGCCCAGGTACTTTAACTAGGCACTTTTGGCTAGGGAGGCAGGGCGTTTTCATCTTGGGTTCTTTGCTATGCTGGGTGGCTGGTAATATGGGAGGACTTAATGTGGTAACAGGGACGGGGGAACAATGTGCTACGAGTAATGTAGGGTCGCATAGTCTACGAGCTTTATGTTACCACGTACAATATACCTATTTATTCCTATTAGGTTGGTTGGCACTATGTAGTTGTGGTTCTTTGTTGTTCTTGAAAAATGAAGGTATGTTATGTCGGGAACCCATGATATGCGTTGGGCTGTAGGGTAGACCAACCAACTAAGTTGGCCAAGCATCCATTGTCCTCTCCCAGGTTTCACATGTAGACCTTGGTATTTCTGTTGGTGGCATTATAGTTTCATACTTTCCTTAAGGCTATCTTCTCGTCATTGAAATCTTGCGTTTTGATTAGGTACTACGGCGGCACAGAGCAAGCGGTGTAGTTCGTGTTTGTTGATAAGTGAACGCAACTCACATCACATGTCCCTCTACTAAGCCAACATCAAACATTAGTAACCCCCATGCTACCCTGTCAGCTGCTGACCACCATGGAAAAAGCCCTATCGCGACCAAAACCCACCAATAGACCTCGATGCAAAAGGATCGGGCGTCAAATCTGCGTTCCAGCGAGGTGGAACCCCGGCTCTGAAATCCCGTCCCCACCTCCGACTACCAACGGCCGAAGCCCCCGATCCAAGCCCTGGCGGATTCCCCACAGCGCGGCCAGAACCGCACACTATCGGGGATGACGCAAAGGTTTCTTGCTGATGGGTAGCACGAAGGACACCTCCATTTCCAAACGAGGCAGGAAAGTGAATGGTTCCGCATAGCGGGAAGAGGACCGCTGTCGCAGCAGAACAGCCAAGGCCGAGGCCCGTACAGCTGGAAGCTTCCCCCAGGACCAGGAACGGCCGCCGAAGGAGGGGAAAAAAGGTGGACATGGCTTTCGTATTGTGAAGCTAGGACCTTCAACCGATGCTACAGAAAAGTGCGGGCAAAACAAAGATACGGCATGACGGCATCTTCCAGCGACGGGTAAGCTGGAAGAGATTTGGCTTTGGCGTTCTGGCTGTTGCCCTAGGAGGAAGTCAAATCGGGCAGATGACCTTGTGAACAATATCAAGCTAAGAATAGCCTCCCTGGTTTTGGGGCAGCGGCGTGTGACCTTGGGTGAGCAAGCCAACGAGGAGGTGGCATTTTGTAATGTGCGTTATCTTCCGTCACCGTGACATTGGGTGAATTCATGAGCTTGGTACGTACTGGACGTGAAGTTGTCTCGTCTCATTTACAGCTTGTAGGCGGCTGAGAGGCTGGGCATTGAAATACCGACAGCATCCCCAGATCGAATCTACAAACAACAAAACCTCCAAAACTCCAATTCTCCAATAATCATCTCCATTAGCTTCCCCGCCATCTCAAGTCTAGCCCTTGCTCCCCCAAGATCCCATCTTCATCCCGTCACAATTCCGCGATTTCCAATCCGAACCTAGCCGCCTCGGCACTTGGTCGATCGATAAGCCTAGTGTGCCGCAACAAGCCGACCAAGAGCGTCATGCTTGTTATCGTTCGCTGGTAGAGGGCCCAACTACAAGAAGAGAATAAGAGAACTGTAGAGAGTGAGGGTGTAGTGGTCACGGGTTAGTGCCTTTGTCTTTGTGTATTCCGCCCCGGGACATCCGCTGCTCAATTGCTCCCTTGGAATCTTTTCCGCTATTGAAGCTTTGTGTTAATGAAAGAAAGACGAGATGCAGCTTGATCTGGGACACTTGTGGATTTACTTGGGGCTGTTGGTTGGAGGAGGAGTCCTCTATGTGAGTATTTACATGGGAATTGTTTCAACTGATTACATGTTGAACTAACAACACCCAGACCTTCGGCCTCGTTGTATATCGAGTCTTCTTCCACCCTCTAGCCAAGTATCCCGGCCCCTTCCTCGCCAAGATCACCGATGCCTACCAGCTCTACCACGCCTGGAAGGGTGACCGTCACCTCGAGTTCTGGCGCATGCACCAAAAGTACGGACCCGTCGTCCGCTTCGGCCCCAACTCGCTCTGTTTCAACTCCAACAAGGCCCTGAAGGAGATCTTCGGCTTCCGTACCAATGTTCGCAAGGCAGAGTTCTACAATGCCTTTGTCCACCCGACTGCCAACACTCACAACACCCGCGACAAGGAGGTGCACGCCCGCAAGCGCCGTGTCATGTCCCAGGCTTTCTCTGAGAGCGCCATGAAGGAAATGCAGCGGTACATCCTCAACAATGTCCGTACATTTTGCGAGCAGATTGGAGCTCTGGATGGTTCTGCCGAAGAGTCCAAGGGATGGACCAAGCCCCGTAAGATGAGCGACTGGTGCAACTATCTTGCCACCGACATCCTCGGCGACCTGTGCTTTGGCAAGGCCTTTCATATGCTGGAGAGCGAGACGAACCGGTTCGCCCTGGGACTTGTTGAGGCCGCGACTACTCGCCATCTTCTCGTAAGTGATTCTCGGCGCTCGACAGAGCTTAGAAGCTGACTTGAACAGTGTGGAACTATGCCTGTGGTCGACAAGCTCAAGCTGGACAAGGTCCTCTTCCCCGGACTCGCTGCTAAACGCGCCCGTTATATGGCCTACAGCAAGGGCCAGCTGACTGAGCGCACCAAGCTCGGCGAGGAGACTGATCGACGTGACTTCTTCTATTACCTCCTCAAGGCCCGCGATCCCGAGACTGGCCAGGGTTTCAGCACCCCCGAACTCTGGAGTGAATCCAACCTGCTGTAAGTGGTTGTATGAAAAAGTGAAGCAAAATTTGGGCTGACGTGCGGGAACAGCATCATCGCCGGCTCAGACACCACATCCACTGCCATGGCTGCTACGCTCTTCTACCTCGTCCGCTGCCCCCGCGCCCTCAAGAGAGTGACTGAGGAGATCCGAAGCAAGTTCAACAACGTTGAGGAGGTTTGCCAAGGTGCCACTCTGGCATCCTGCACTTACCTCCGAGCCTGTATCGACGAAGCCATGCGCATGTCCCCTTCTGTCGGTGGCATCACCCCCCGCGAAGTCCTCCCCGGCGGCATCACCGTCGAGGGTCGCCCCATCCCCGAGGGTACCGTCGTCGGCGTGCCGCACTACGCCATCCACCACAACGAGTCGTACTTCCCCTCACCGTACGAGTACATCCCCGAGCGATGGCTGGCGGGTGCCGTGAACCCCCTGACCAACGAAAAGACCACCGAGGACGAGGTCGCACTTGCGGCGAGCGCCTTCTGCCCCTTCAGCATCGGTCCCCGAGGATGTATCGGCAAGGGTCTGGCCTACGTTGAGATGACCAACACGCTGGCTCGCACCATCTACCTGTACGACATGCGCAAGGCCATTGGCATCGTTGATCCCGCCGAAGGCAACCCCAACAATGAATGGGGACGACACCGAGTGACTGAGATGCAGCTGGTCGACATATTTACCAGCGCTAAGAACGGACCTATGATTGAGTTCCGCAAGGCCGAGAATGTGTCGGCCTAGGATTGATGTATATACTTGGATAGTATATGGTTGAAGATGAAAGGATGGCAAGATTGGGATGACGGCTGATGATGAATACTGAACGAGTAAAAGGAAGAGTAACTAGCATACTGAGTATAACGAGTTAAAAATGAACTATTCAAATACTTGAAATAGCCCCACAATGTGTTGATGTCTGCATGTCCTTGGGGCTTTGGTGCATCTGCAAGTTGAGCTTGGTACGGAGTACAGTCCATACCTAAGATAGGGAGAAACCGCCTGAACGAGTCCAGCTACTGTAGGTACCTTGTTGAAAGCTGAGATGGGCTTACAAGGGGAACCAGACTAGAAAAGGAAAGGAGACACACGGCTGATGGAGATAAATATGACATATAGCGGAGAGATGAGTAGATGTATAACACAAGCTGTTGATGAGATGAGATGGATGGAGTTGATCAGGGAAAGCAGTGAATCACTAGGTAGGTAGGTACCCGTACGTAGGTAGTAAGGAGGCCGGGCTGGAAGGATGACAGCTTTCCAGGGGTTGACTGTAGGGGTCAGCACTGGGTGCCCCGCTAATCCGCAGATCGCGTTGTGGCCGCGCAGAAACTTGCCTGAGCCAACCCAACGAGGCTGGGAGTGGATGGAAGGCTGAGCAGCTCTTTCGACTCCAACCTCTCTTTCTCTTTCTTTGTTCTCGAGTCACACGGCGTTCTTTGCGCAGGGGAATTAAACCCCGATATGAGGTAGCCTTGACCTCGGCGACATCGAATTTTATCGCCAATACCACCCTGCGCATCCCATCAAGATGACGGTGTGTAGATTCTTTCAGCAGGGCAACTGCAAGTTTGGAAGTAAGTCCTGAGCTGGGCTGCATTGCATTGCATCACCAACGCCTTCTCCGAAGTATAATCCACGGCGCTGACGTCTCATTTTTCAAGACAACTGCAGGAACGAACACCCCAACCCCAACCGAAATCAAACCTCGAACCGATTCGGAGCTCTGGGAGGAGGAAGCAACAGCGTCGCTGGTACGGCTTTTGCGACATCGCTTGGAAAACACGCGTTAACAAGGCCGCAGACAAGTACAGCATCACGGCAGAGGCCATCGAGCGAGACTTGACAAACGAGACGCCGCAATGGATCCTGTCGGCGTATGCCCCCGGCCGAGACGCCCCCGGGCAGCTCTTTGGAGGGTACCCGCGCGAGCAGAGCTTTGAAGAGCTGCGCCTTCACTACGTGATGGGCAAGGCCTCGGGCAACGAGCAGCAAGCAGTGAGCACACATTTTACTGTCTCCGGGACGATAATGGAAGCTAATTCTAGCAGTTGAACCAAGCCCAGGAGCTCTGGACGAATGCGCAACAGCAGATGCAAAACGCCGTCCGAAACGCCCAAGAAGCCGTCCAATTCATAGTCAGCGCCGAGAACAACCACCCGAACCGACAGGATATCTGCAAGGAGGGGACACAGGGAGCCCCTTTTGGAGAATTCATCGTCGGCAAGCGACCAAAGTCGATGCTCGACGTGTTTACCGGCCAACCCCATAATCAAAATTCCCTTGCGACCTCGAATACTTCCTCGCCCTTCGGAGGCGGCGCTTCAGCTGGGCAAAGTGCTTTTGGGCAACCTTCAGCACTCGGCGCAAAGCCAAGTCCTTTTGGCGCGCCGTCTTTCGGCCAACCGTCACAGCCGAATACTCAGGGAGGTGCCTTTGGTCAACCATCACAGCCTGGGCAGGGGGGATCAGCCTTTGGTCAACCGTCGCAGTTGGGGCAGGGAGGGTCGGCCTTTGGACAGCCGTCACAGCCAACTCCGGCATTTGGACAACCGTCGCAACCTGCTTCAGCGTTTGGTCAGGCGTCGCAGCCAGCTTCGGCTTTTGGCCAGACATCAGCCCTTGGCGCGAAACCCAGCCCCTTTGGCGCTCCATCGTTCGGGCAGCCGTCGCAGCCGAATGCTCAAGGCAGTGCCTTTGGTCAGGCCAGCCAGCTTGGCCAGAAACCGAATCCTTTTGGGTCCACGACGAATACGAACAATAACGCGAGTCCCTTTGGGTCTGCAGGCAACACCAATAATGCTCCCGCAGCGAATCCCTTTGGTGCACCTAGCGGCGGATTTGCGAACAACCAGAACTCGAGCCCATTTGGAAGTACCAACAACCAACAGGCCAACTCTGGATTCAGCTCATTCGGGAAACCTTCACAGGGAGCCTCGCCCTTTGGCCAGCAACAGAATGCTCCGGCAGCACCGAGTGGCTTTGCTTCTGCCAACCAAGCGCCAGCCCAGAATGCGAGCAACCGCTTCGGTCAACCGTCACAGCCGCAGCCTAATGGTTTCGTATCACAGAGCAACCAGCAAGCGAATCCATTTGGACAGCCATCGCAACCCAATCCCTTCGGTCAACCCTCTGCAGCACCCGCAAACGCGAATCCCTTTGCTTCGGCTCAGCCTCAGGCTCCGAAGCCAGCAGCGGCGGCGTCTTCTGGTAGCCCGTACCCTCCAAACAGCAGCAAACAGCACCCGCCGGTTGAAAGTTACAGCTCTAAGGGCATGGATGGCCGACTCTCGATGTTCCGTGGCAAACCAGTTACATATAAAGAGAATCTGCCAGGTATCCGAGACTTTGATGGAACATGGCGACGGATCTGGTTCCCAGATGGCCCACCAGGATATTCAAAGGATACGGAGCTTCCCCCTGAGCAGTACGACGACAAGTCCAAGGCTCAGTGGATGGCATTTGCCCAAACGGGCGATTTTGAAGGCGGTGTGATGCCTGAGCTGCCGCCGCCAAGGGAATGTACACTGTGGAACTTTTGAGGAGAGCAGTGAGTCGCTCGAAGTCTTTGTTATACGATAGAAAAGGTGCGGGAAACGAGCGGCAGGCGTTGTATGTTTCAAGAGATATTCGGCTCTGTCCATTCACCGGCGTTGAGGATGATTACCGACGAGATAGGTTGCATAGGATTGTACAGGTTCAAGGTCCATTGAATTGAAAGGATATTCATGATGGCTCAAGCCAAGCTACCACCTCCATATAAAGCTGATATTTGTGTGATGGATATAGATTGGAGACTCTCATTGGGGGGTTTCTGGCTCATTATGAGTCTTGCTGTTGAGGCTTGCAGCTGGCAGTTGGTGGATAGTAGCAGAAGAAGCTAGCCCTCAAATAGTAAAGCGCAAGTGTAATATGCGTATCTGATTGACCCAATGGGTGCTGGCAGCCATGTACCTTTGTACCACCTCCTGCCCATCGTCAGCCTGCAGTGAGCATCCACTTTCTGATGATTCATCCGGCGATGAACAACGTCCCTGGTCGTATTCAGCCACGGCCTTTGATCCAAGTTATGGGTGACGGCCTATAAAGGAAAATTGTCTCCTGCAATATTTGGTCTCTAGAGCATTGTCGCTTATTTTTGTCACCCTGCCTGTTTATTCCACATCTCCAAGATACCTACCTACCCAACGAGGGGCACCCTCCACCATGGCCTCTCTACCTCCCCTCGCACCCTTCCCTCAGGCCTCATGGCGACAACACCTTTCACCCAGCGAATGGAACTCTCTACTCGACGCCTGGACATCGCTATGCCGTGCTCTTGTTGCTTTACCCGACAAGCAGCTCAAGGCAGCACTCTCACACGATGATGCTGTAGCCACATTTCTGGCCACTTTTGCAGAGGAGACGGCCAATGCGGGTTTCACAGTCCTAGAATCACACTCGACGACACTACCAAAGGCGGTTTTCCAGCTCACATCTAGAGTGCTTACTCTTTCTCCGCCATCGCAGCTTCTGGGATTTCCATTCTTGGCAGATGTTGCAAGGATCTTCCCACGGAAACTCACAGCACCTCTCATCGCCCAACTCTTTCAGCAACATGCCGCACCACTCGAGTCGTCTCTCTCAGCCTTGAAGAAGCAGCTCATTCCACAGCTAGACTCGGGGATCAAGGGCGACCTGAAGCTCGTCGAGGCTCATCTTACACGCCTGAACTTTTTGCTGCATGCCTCACCGGATGCCTGCACCTTGTTCCTCGCAGGTGCTGATTTCCTCGATGGGCTGGTTGTCTGCTTCCGCGTCATGAACCCGCCCCTGCGGAAGGTTATTGTGACGACGGCATACCTATGTCTTGTTGGCTTGATAGATGCCGAACCGGCCAAGTGGTCGATGCTGAGCGATCAGCTATATGCGCTTAAAGAAGCGGCTGACGCTCACAAAGCTGGCCCTCTCAACGTTAACGACTCTCTGGTCCCAGAACTAGTTACGAATACTCCTCTACTCAAGATACTGCTACGGAGAGCAGAGGATTCTGGAGCGGCTACAGATAACTTGAAGAAACGAATCACGGCACTGGAGAGTTTTAAGAAGGGCGCCATGGTACGACCAAAGCGCCTGGTGAGACGAAAAGTGGACAAGGGCAAGGGCAAGGAAACACAGCAAGACGTGGATGCAGATATTCATGTTCATCGAATGAGCCAAATCACTCAGGTTCAAGATCTATTCCCCGACTTGGGAGCAGGTTTTGTGGCCAAGTGTCTGGAAGAGTATGGAGATGATGTCGAACAAGTGGTTGCAAATCTGCTGGGCGAGAGTCTACCACCTCATCTAGCTGGTGCAGACCGCAGTGAGCCCTTGTATGTCCCCTCGACGCATACACCTCCCTTCATGACTAACATACACAGGACATCACATACTGAACCACAACATACGGAACTTGCACCACGTCCTACGCCTCCCCAGGTTCCGACACGGCACAATGTTTTTGACGATGACGAGTTTGACCGCCTAGCCATGGACGTCTCCAAGGTTTCATTCGGAAAGAAGCCCGGGAAGAGCGCTGATGAGATGCTCAAGGATAAGGCAAACGCGCCCAATAAGTCGGCGATTCTTTCTGCTCTGGCGGCATTTGACTCAGATGACGATGAACGGGACGATACCTATGACGCAGCGGATGTGGGTGGTACGGTTGATGCCTCGAACCAGGAAGCCGATGGCGCGAATGATGGTAACGAGGAGACATTATTCCGGGCGTACCAGATGGATTCCAAGCTATTTAATCGCGACGCGGCCATCAGGAGAGGAAACCAGCGAGCGAAGTTGAGGGAAGACACTGGAATGACAGACGAGGCCATCGAGGGATGGGCACTTATGCTGGTGAGAAACCCTCAGCAAAAGCGACGACTGGAGGCAAAGTATGCCTTTGCAGGCCAACAAGCGCAACTGGAGCGCACCTCCTGGAGAGCAACACCAACTGGACCGGGAGAAGAAGAGAGTGAAGCCGATGGAGGATCATCCCGGGGTGGAAGAGGGGGTCGCGGGCGAGGACGGGGACGAGGTGGTCGTGGCAGAGGAGGCAACGTCGCCGGGCCTACAGGCGAAAAGGAGACTGAGTCGGCTAGGAGAAACAAGGAGGCCCATAAGGGATCTCGGGCGAATCACAACCGGCGTGATGCGCGGGCCAAGAAGATGGCACGGGGAGGTTTCGCCGCCTGATGCTACTCACCAGCCCTTTGTCTCTTTGGCTTGTTCAAGCTTGAACAGCTAGTGTGACCTGACGCTCTTCTCTTTTGCGGCTGATTCAAGGCGGCAAATGAGGGACCGTACAAGTCTTCCGGGTCTAGCGTGAGGGCATATGGACTCCTCGCGTCTGCTATCATGGGGGTTCCTGACCCTAGCCCCGGTGCGGGCGAAACGATGGTGTTGAAGGAGGAACCGGCCTCTTCGACGCCTGGATAACGGTTGTAGTCCCTGGGAGTAGCTAGCTCAGAGGCAGCCTCAATAGAGGTGAGGTCCTGGTCGGCGTCACCAGTGCCCATGATCATGCTTTGTAGTGACATGCGTGAACTCCTGCGACTGTCGAGGTAGGTTCGTAGGTCGTAGCACTGACGACACGAAGGATAAGGGGGGATACAGTCGGCTTCGTCGCGGTGTTGAGGGAGCTGGGGACGTGTCTGCTGGCCACACTTTTCCTGGATATCATCAAAGATATCGGCGATGGGAGTAAAGTACGTGACTCGCTGGCCAGGACCCCAATAGTGGTTTCGTCCCCAGACTTGGCCTACGAGGCTATGAGTGCTCGCGTCGACAACGGCCGCGCCGCTATCACCGTTGACGCCGATGCCTCCGCGGATCCAGTCGTCTTCGTTGTCTTGAGGGTACGGCTCCTCGATGAACCACTCCCTAGTGGCCTTGTGGGTACCGTTTTCTTCCCCTGAGACGTAAGCTGGAATCTCTCCTATCTGACCGCGCTGATATCCGGATGTTCGACCGCTAGAGAGGACATCGGCACCAGGCATGATGGGGGCCGTGGCGGTGACGATGGCTTCTCGGACCTGGGGCAGAGTGTCGGAGGGGAAACGACGGAGCATGTTGGCGTGCGAGGAGCGGGAGGCGATGAGAGCCCAGTCAGTTACGATCAGGGGCTTGTCCATGTCGCACTCTTCCCAGTAAGGATCGTGAGAGATGCGCGTCGTCTTGAGATTGAGCCCAGAAGTGACCTCGAGGTTTCCGAGGCTGAAGCTGGCTGCCTGCGTCAGAGCATCGTGGCCCTCTGACACACATCGCTTGCGATCTTGAAAGGATGGGTGCTCGACCTGGACCTGGGAGAGGTTATGGTACGCCTCCATGAAGGGGTGAAAGTTGCCCAGCCAGTAGCTGCCGCCTCCGACGGTGAGACAAGGGCCCAGCGTGGCCGTGCTCTCTTCAAAGGCATCGTTCCCCTTGACACCAATGCTGTCACCCATGCAGGGATCACGGAAGAAGTAAGGGTTCCTTGCCGTGCAAATGTCGTCCTTGTGGTCCTTGCCCAAACCCCTAGCCCAAGTGACAGTACGGCTGACTTCACCTTTGGCAAACACAAAGGAGACGAGGTTGAGAAAACTCGCGGGGATGAGGTCCTGGACGTGGCTGGCGATGATGATCTTGCGGGCAAAAGAGATTGCCTTGGGGCTCATGATGCAGATGCGCTTCATCTGGGGTGTCTTGCCCCTGGTAACGGTTACGACGTGGCGGGGACCAAGCCATGCTGGGAGATACTTGGAGAGGAAGGGGAGGATTGCATGTTCGAAGACGAGGGGGAAGCTTGTTGTTTCGATGAGTCTTGATGCTCTGCCTCGGACGAGGTCGGTTGGACTGTCTGCACTTCGAGGCGTACCTTTGCTTGTAAGTGACTGCGTGAAAAGGGAAGGTAAGGACGGAACCTACCAGCATTCTTCTTGGCACGTTTTTCGACTACACTGCGTAGTTTATCCTGACACATCTGTTTCGTGGCGACGATGTTGTCAATATCATCATCCCTCTCCTTTCTCTTGCCGAGCCTGGCCACCTCTACCGGTCTGGCTATGGAGTTCTCGATAGGCTCAGCCTTGGCAGGGAGCTGCCACTCTTTTACATCATCATCACCATCTTTTGGGTGAGCGAGCATTATATGTGACTGCAAGAGACGGCTGCTTTGAAATGAAGACTCTACACAGCCTGGGATAGGACAGACAACGAGATGCTCAACTTTGACGTGGTAGATGAGGCCGTCCCTGGTTGAGAAGCTGGGATGGGTACAGCCAGCCCAATTGCATGAGTACGTATGGGTCGACTTGACGTGGCACCTGAGCTCTTCGTCCGAGGCAAACGCCTCCTGGCATCGCGGCCCGAGGCAGACGAAAGGGTGCGCCGAGTCGCCAAGGCAACTGGTCTGCAGCGGGCTCGGGCCCCTCGATGGAACAGTCCCATTCCGAACGGTCAGAGTGTCACCTGTATCTGTAGAAACGGATGACAGCAGTGAACCAACTGAGGACGACGACTGCGTGTCAGTGCTGACGGTGCTCATCTCCCTCCCGCAGTACGACGAATCCCAGTGGCTGAGCCGGAGTGGCGCACAGTCCAGATTGGAAGGCGAAGCGGAGCGGTAGCAGTCGAAGCCAAAACCAAGCTCGGAGGGAAGCCTAAAGTCGAGGGCCGGGGAGTCAAAGCTAGACAACGGGGCCGTTACTTTCGGAGGCGCCGGGACGGACCGGGGCCGGGCGGTGGGGCCGTCGAGCGGCACAGCCCGGTAGATGGTTCTCTTGCGATTCATTGCGGACAGATAAAAGAATAGGAATGCAAGGCAAAAAAGGGAGGGAAATTTGAGGCGTCGAGAATTGGAACAATGGGATTGGAAGAGGGGTAAAAAAAGGAACTCGATCGTCTCACAATGGCTGCCTTGCGTGTCGGCGGCCTCTAGACACGGGCGAACCATTTGGCCCCCAACTTCTGGGTTCGATCGAGTCTGCCTAGCCAATTCAGCCCTACGAGCCGTGATGGACGAATCAGAACCATATCAACCTCCCTGTTTCAAGTGCTGACTGCAATGTGCTAAAGACGGGTGCTGTAGCCGAACCCCGCTCTGGTCATCCTACATATGTTGCTGTGTTCGTCCTTGGATCTTGATACCAAAGATCCAAACTTCCTTGACAAGCTGAAGAATCCTTTCAATAATGGCCCCGAGGCTGTACTCTAGGCTTCCTGAAGGACGCTTTCGTCTGATCAAGCTTCTTCCTGGGAAGTGGGACGATGCACTCCAGGCGGAGCTCTTTGAGGCGGATCAGACCTTTGAGTACACAGCCTTGTCCTACACTTGGGGAACCAGGAGAGCTCTCAGACAAGTGACACTCAACGGCCTCTCGAGGGGCATCACCGTCAACCTCGACCTCGCTCTGAGAACCCTCCGCTTGACTCACAGCCCTGTGACGGTATGGGCGGATGCGCTGTGTATAGACCAGGAGGATGTAGAGGACAAGAGTACTCAGGTCGGTCTCATGAACGAAATCTTTGGCTGGGCTTCTCAGGTGCGTGCCTACGTTGGTGATCCCCTGTTGAGGGAACATGCCAGCTTCGAGACAAGACTTGAAGAGCTGGGTCCTCTCGAGGCATTCGAGTACTCAGATGACGAAGTCAAAGCCTGGAAGGAGATTCATTTTGCTCTTTCAGAGTTCGAGACAAGTAAATCTGCTGAGATATCGGCTCATCAGCGGTGTCGCTGCATCTTTGGCCTATTAAGAGCCCTTTCATCATCCGCCCTAACCGCCAAGCTCAAAGACATGGACCTCTTCTCCAAGAGACTCACTCCCAAGATGGAGCTCAAGCAGCGAAACCTCTTTGAGTGGCTCCGCATCTTTGTCGTCGCCCCCTGGTGGGATCGCATGTGGATCACGCAAGAAGTCGGGGTAGCCCGCGAGCTCGTCCTCAGCTACGGCAAGGTCACCATGTCCTTCAACACGCTCGCGTCCGTCGTGGGGGCGAAACTGCCAAATCTGGCTGCTGAGAACGCGAGGGTCGTCGGCCTTCTCGTCACAAAGCTCAAGACGATATCGGAGCTCCGCCGGCTGCAGCGGTACGAGTCCATCGCAGAGATGAGGGACCTCGACTACTTCCAGCGGTCACTTGGAAGTCCCCTTCTCTGGCTGTTGCGGACGTTTCGACATAGAAACTCTTCTGAGCCGAGGGACAAGATCTATGCTCTGGCCTGGTTACTCACCAACCTCGACATGGGGTCCAAGTACAAGCTCAGGACCGACTACAGCACTTCGGTGGCTACCCTTTTCTGCAGGGTCGCCGTCTTGATTATGCAGGAGACGGGCTTGTTCTGGATAACCTCTGCAGACCTGGTGGCCAAGTCGAGGGATAATCTTCCTTCGTGGGTTCCCAACTGGACAGACGGCTTCACGACTCCAGACACTGAGAACATGGCCTGGAAGATACGCCTCTGCCACAACGTCTCCAACATCTCCTTCTCAGTCGAAGCTCCCCTCCCACCGGCAGTACCAATGGAACCGTCCAAGTACTATA
Organism: Fusarium phalaenopsidis; assembly: GCF_050370095.1. Classification (NCBI taxonomy): domain Eukaryota; kingdom Fungi; phylum Ascomycota; class Sordariomycetes; order Hypocreales; family Nectriaceae; genus Fusarium; species Fusarium phalaenopsidis. Next base: position 3,138,849 of record NW_028145404.1, read on the forward strand.
GCAGCCTCGCAGCAGACGCAGAGAGCTACTCGTGGAAAAGACACCAAGGCGGCGAGCAGAAATTCAACGAACCCTTTACCCCAGCCGTCGAGGCCGGCCGTGACGCCTTCATGCACAGCAAACACTTCTTCCTCGACCAGGAAAACTCCGAGCCCCGACGCATCTGGTACGAGCATCACGAGCCCGAGGTACGCGACTTCACCAAGGTCGAGAACTGCCTCAAGGTTCCCTCCCAGTTCTGTTCCACCGTTCGCCACGTCTCGGAGCCCATCGCCCCGGACCTGTCCAACCTGCAGGCTATCGTCAAGGGTCTGCGTGTTGCCCACTACAAGATCTTCCCCGACGACTGGAAGAACGTTGAGCTGAGCCGTCTGGAGCAAATTGGCCGCGTGCTCTGCTTTGGAGCCGTGATCGATCAGCAGTCTGGTCATGCTCGTCGCCTCGAACGCTACGACGACCCAGACCTGGCCATTCTGGTCCAGCTCTTGACTCGAGCAGACGAAGACCTTCAAGATTCGGAAGGCTGGGACGTGTGGTATCGTCAAAAGATGCTCCTCGAGCTGAGGAGCCCCTGCTCCGTGTGCCAATCCGCGACACATCCCTGCTCAGAATGCACAAGACAATCAGAAGCCAACCCTATACCATCTCCAAAGGAGGCCCGGAAGGACTCCAGCATTAGACAGCTGCGTCGAACAGCTAAGCAGACAGCCCCGGGTAACTGCATCATCATGACAAGGGATGGCACCTTTGCCTTGGGACCGCCTCAGTCTCAAGTCGGTGATAGAATATCCATACTGAGCGGTGGCCTTTGCCCCTATGTTTTGCGTCGAGACACAAACCCACAACATTTGGGATATCTCGCTTTCCAGCTGATTGGAGATTGCTTCCTAGACAAAACACCGACATGGGATACTGAGAAGCTGGAAACCGTGGCCTTGGTCTAGAGGCTGCATATCATGGAATGTTCTGTTGATTTCTATTACAAAATGTATATATACCCTCCTGATATCGTCATGTCTTATTTCATCCGTTGATGCCAGCTCAAACTCCTTATTCTATGCCTTTGTCCCCCTTAAACTCCAGTTACAAACCCTGATACAGTTCCTCTACGACATCGCTGAGCATCCTGAGCCCGTAAAACTTGGCCACCCTTCTCATGACTCCCAACTTCTTGCTCACATCTTGCCTCGACACAATCTCCTTCCACTCTCCACTGCAAGTGCAGTGTTCCATAAAGTCGTTCAGCCTCAGTGCTCCGCAACGGACACACTTCAAATCCTGGGTTGACCACTCGACAACCCAGCTCTCCACCATGCCAAGTAGTCGCTCTTCAATGGCCACACGGTCGAATTCGCTACCACAAAAGCCGCATCGCCATGCCGTGCCTTCACCAAATAGATCCTCGTCTCGACACAGATCAAGGTCTCGTGCCATAGTACAGCTGTCACACGAAACCTGCAGGAGACGCAGGCTCTCAGACGGGTTGGTAAACGTGCCATCCTTGGAAAACTCTCGAACCTCAAATAGCGCCAGGAGCTCCTTGCGAAGCAGACGCGCCTCGAGCGTGATGTTCTTGTCAAGCGAGAGAACTTGCATCAGGGACTTGACAAGCTCGAGGATGGGGTTGCGTGGAGTGAGGTGCGAGCCAGGCAGACTAGGGAACGAGTAGTCTTCAGCGAGCTCTGGATGGAGCAGTTCGCGCTTCTGCTTGTTGATGAGGCCAACGATATCCTTCTTCAGAGGCTTCTCGAATGCCTTGCCGAGAATGATCTGTCCTTCATGATTCTCCAAGCCCTTGTTGGGCAGCTGTGTCAACCGCGGTGTCGCGTCTGGGTCTCCATTCTGAGGCCGCTTGAGTTGGTGCATGAGCTGGATAAACTCAATCACCCAGTCCTGGAACGTCGGCTGCAGACGTACAGGGAGGAATGTCGCCATCTGCCAGTTCATGACCGTTTCGAGGTTCTGCTCCTCAGCTTCGATCACCTCCTGACACGCCTTTCCTCCGTAGTTGAACTCGTCATACCACACTAGGTAATCCCAGTACTCCTTGATCTCCAGATCGATAAAGTGGAACAGAGGCTTGCTCTTGATCGACTTGATGATGTACTGACTGTAGGCGTATGCGTTGCCCACCTCGGCCTTTGTCGTCTGGAGGATGAGTCGATTGGCGTTGGCAAACACTACCTGAGAACCCACGCGGCGGAAGTCGGCCATCAGTTGCTGGAAGGCTTTGCGAGACATCATCTGGACGTAGTAGTGAAGAGCCCGATCGTACATGAACGAGTCAGGGTTCTCGACCCAGCGAACCAAGTGTTGCACCAAGACATCGGCCATGGTGCTCCCACGGCAAGCTTCAGCCCACCACGCCTTGACCATCTCGCGGAGGACAAGCACGCCCGCATTGGCGAACGCGCTCTCTGAGGTAAGCGTCTCGGAATCGTCTGCGGCAGGGTTGAACGAGACCGAGTCGGCACCCTCCAATTCGTTGATTAGAGACGATGTCAAGATGGTGTTGATGGCAAGGTTGCGGACATCAATGTCAATACACACTGATGAAAAGGTTCCAGGATTGTTCACACTTGGCATCTTGACAGTATCCAGAGGTCCAAGGAGGTCGTCCTTTTCGTAGCCAGCGTGATCAGGCCGCGAACCAGGAGACCACCAAAGGACGACTCCGTTGGCCTGCAGGCGCCGAGCATAGGCAACATCGATCAAGAACCGAGGATCATCGCGCTCCAGGTTGCATAGAGGAACATCGCCATAACGAGCTAGAGCAGTGAGATGCAAGATCCACGATCCAAGGCCGAGGTAATGTCCTACGAGTCGCTTGGCGATCACAGACTGCCAACCCAGGGGTGGCAACGAGCTATCCGCCGCATCATACTTCAGCGGAAGAACAGGGAAGTCTCCGAGGATTGGGACGTCGTGGATCAGCAGCTTGCGCTGAGAAGACTGGATCACCATCATCTGAGGTCGATGCTCGTCCTTGTGCATCTTCTTGACAATGTCGCCAATCTCCAGATGCGCCTTGCGTCGTGTCGTCACTTGCGTGATCTTGAACTGCAGCTTTTCTTGGTATCTGAAGCAGTCTTGCCAGTTGGTGCCAGCCGCCTCCTCATTTCGTCGGGCAAGCATCTCAGAGTACATCCTGGTGATGTTGGGGAGATCTTGACCAGAGTCCTTGCTCTTCTGCAGGATCACCACGTGGGCTTGATCGTTGGTTGTTGAGAAGATGCCAAAGATCTGGCGCTCGCCCGCCGTGATGTGAGAGATGTAGATGTAAGCTAGGGGAGACGTGTCGAGATATGTCCGTGGCTTGGCTGGTCGCTTCAGGCCTGCAAGATCAAAGCCCTGCTCAAGTCCCTTGCCAAGCACAGCGTCCTGTGTCTCATCGATGGTACACTGGTTGCCAAGACGCAAGACAGCTCGGATATTCAGGGGCACCTGTTTCTCGTAGACTCCCTCGACACTAGGATGGTTGAACAGAAGAGAGAACTTCTCACTCTCATTGAAATAGATGTCTTCTGGCACCGTCAACTTGAAAAGATGACTGGAAGGGTGACCGTTGGGGAGAGTGTAGTTGACCTGCTCAACTTCGCAGCCATCCACCTCAACATCAGGCAAATCCTTGCTCTTGAGGTTGAGAAAGACTTGACGGGGGACGTTGATCTTGAGCGTGTGGATCTTGGCATCGATCAGGACATGTGCCGTGACAATGCCAGGCGTGTCGGTAGCCTTGAGATGTAGAACCTGCCAGTTGTTCATGTATGTGACATGGGCTTGCTTCATGAACGTTTGCTGGATGTTGTTGCCGGCATGTCCTCGTCGATCACCGAAGAGTTGTCGTCTGCGAATGCGAGCTTGCTTCTGCAACTTCCACTTCTTTTTCTGATACATCAAGAACGCCTCGTAATTCTCAGAAGGACTTGGCATGACCTTGGGAAGTGCAGCCATGGGGTCAGGGTTCTCTGCAGGCTCTGGGTCTTTGCGCTTCTGCACCGTCGTTGCAGTTTGAGAGGCTGCCACGGCTGAGCTGACTGACTTGGGCTTCAAGAGCTTGTTCCCGAAATCCTCAAGATCGTTCATCTGAGTGCCGTTGATGTTCGTGATGTCTTCCAAGGGGCTCTTCTTGAACAGATCCGTGAGCTTCTTCTGCTTCATCTTGTCATCCTTGATGTTGATCCTCCTTTGAAGCCAATCAGGATGCGGCACCCGGGGAACTGGGTTGCGAACTTTCTGGAGAGCAGCGGGAATGGTGATGAGCTTTTGGATGACTGAGCCCAATCGCTCCAGGTAATAATCCCAGTCGAGCAGTGCTCGAGGGTCGGTGTCGGCGGGCTCCTCCTTCAACCACTTCTTGAGATACGTTCGCTTGACTGATTCTTCCGCAGAGAAAATTGCCACGGGAACGGCTCGTTCAGTAACGGGGGCATTCTTGGGTCGAGCACAGATAATGAACTTGCAGTTCAATCCCTTGTCTTTGACCATACCCTCGCCCAGGAAGTCTGCCAAACGTTTGGCCGTGGTGATACTGGTCGACTTTTGCGACCCATACTCCTCGAGTGTCTTGGACATGCTTCGATTCTCGGAAATGAGTTCCATCAGCTCCTCATCCGCTAGAGTAGTACCCTTGCTATGGAGGACATCAAGCCAGCGGTTGGCAACCTTGGCGACCGCAGCGTAGCATTCAGCCAGAGTGGTTCCCTCCAGGAAGAACTTGAAGATTTGCTGCTGGAAGATCTTGATAAGCTTCAGCTCACCACGACGCTTCACCTCGAAACCCTTGAGCTCAGCAAGACTGCCGTCATCGTTGAAGACGGCATATCTCTTCTTCAAGTTCTTGTCCTCCTCCTTTGACGTTGGTAGAACCATGGCCTTGTAGGGACCGTCGACTTCGAAAAAGATAGAGTTGTCGCTGTGTGTCTCGTACTTGAGCGTCTTCTTGTCAACCAGAGTCTGGTACTGGTGGTTGGTGAATTTGGCGTGGACGAGATGGTTAAGCATGACACAAGGATATGAGATGTTGAGCTTCTTTCCACCTTTCATCTTGAAGGAAAAGTTCTCTGGGAATGTCGCGGGTAGCATACACCAGATACCATCAGTGTCCAGCTCAAGTGGTCGTCCAAGTCGCTCAACAAGAGATCGTGCCATCTGGATGATATGGGCACCAGTCAAACAAGTAACGCCAGCCATCTCGAGGGAGTACCAACGTGAACCCTTTCTCATGACGTATCCGTAGAACGAGTTCAGAATGACCTTGTGGGCAAGCTGTAGTGAATCGTACAGAACAATCATCTTCTTTGCAGCTTCAACCTCGCTTGAAGGCGCGCCGGATGATTGAAGAGATGATGTCTTGCCCTTCCAGACTTTGGCCTTGCCCTTGTAATCATATCGACGATCACGGAAGTCTCGTACAGTGTTGATATAGAATGGGTTCTCTCGCTGGCAGATGATTGCCTCTCGCACAATGGTAGTTGAGTCGTGGATCTTGTGGTAGACCTTCTGAGAGTAGAGCTGGAGACGTTTTCGTACAAGGCCTGCTTGCTCATCCGCACTCAGCTCCTGGAACGTCCGCTGTGGAGCATTGGGATGCTTTCCAGGGAACCTTTCATTTTCGAGTGCATGTCGGATCATGTTGTATTCGTCTCGCTTTGCCGGGATGTACTCGCCTCTCCAGGCCCAGGGCATTCTCCTGTCGCAAGTCTTTCCTGGTCTGTTGAAGTCACATGCAGCGCAGTCGGATTCCTTAATCATCGAGTCGGGCTGCAATCGATTGGTCGTCATGATGTTGGGGTACATGGAAGCAACGTCAAGATGGTAGATTAGTGGCCTTTCGTTGCGGTTTGGTGTCTCCTTCAGCTTGTTCAGTCTTTCGACGATCTGGGCCTTGACCTCATCGTAGTTTTCAACATCATCAAATGACTTGTTCTCTTCGACCTCGATGACGAATCTCAGAGCGGCGTCGAGATCGTTGAGAAGCTCGTCAATGGCACTGGGTTCGACGGCAAAGTCAACAGGGATATCAGCTCGGAATACACCAGCTTCGATACTCTCGACGTGACCACCGACGTAGGTCTCTGAGTCAAGGAGATGTCCGTCCCAGAAGGCTTCTTTCGGTGTGATATACTTGTTTGGAAGCACGATCTCTCTTTGATAAGCTTGCACCATCAGCAGCATCTCGCAGAGAGTACCGGTTCCCTTTCTCAACACATCGTCACCGCCCAGCGGCAAGATGGTACAGAGAGAGAAGATGAAGGGGTGCACGTATTTCATGTAAAGATAGTATGTTGCCACGGCATCTGAGACGGAGTATTCGGCTAGAGTCTGAGGCCGCTCGGTGGCATAAGGCGTCATCAGCTCGGGGTCAAGCTCATCAGGGTCGTATCCAAGCTTTGCGACTGTGACGGCCTTGAGACCACGGGAACCCTGAGGAAGATACGAGTCTCGGTTGACCCAGTGAAAGCAGTCCATGTGTACGCTGTAGTTGCACTTGTACTGATCCTCACTGTCCTTCTTCCAACCAATTTCGTGGTACATGTCGATGCCGTTGACGCTAGCTCTGGCTTCTACGAAAGGCCAATCGAAAAAGTCACCGTTGTATGTTGCAATGACAGTCGGGCGTGCCTCCTTAATATGGAGGAAAAATCTCTCGATGACGGCCTTCTCGTCAGGTTCGTTGAAGATCATGAAAGGACCCGGGTACTCTGGCTTGGGAGTGTAGTCAAAGTCGCCAATATCTTCGGAGAGGATTGTTCGGTTGGTGATTAGAAACCCTTGGCCATCGATCATGTACGAGATCATGATGATCTGATCGACGGCGGCGTCGGGGAATTTGAGAGGAGCTTTTGCCGTTTCAATATCATAGGCCATGACCACAGGGTCCGCTGGAAGTGATCTCTGATCGTTGGGAGAAATCTTGGTTACTCCGTGCTTCGCTTCCACGAAGTACCAAGTTCCTACTCGTACGTCTGCGACTCTTGGTAAGTGAGGGTTCAACAAAGCTTCGAGTACAACAAAGATGGCGAGAATAAACTGAATCAGGGCAAAGGTGAATAGTGGTCTCATGGCCTGTAGAAGGCTCTGAAGTAGCAAATACTTGGGTTGCAAACATCATGTAAAGATAGTCGGACTGGTAACAAAAAAGAAGACTCACCCATATCTATCATTACTCGTACATGGTATGGAACATCGTATTCTCGTATATCGACAATAAAGTCGCTGGCATCCGCGAATGCATTGTTCATTTGTCGGTCGTCATCTCGTGAATCATCAAAAAGGTCAAAATCGCCGTTCGCAGCACTATGATTTGTTAGCTGGCACTTGCCAGGATAGGAGATCAACTCACGCTGCAACCTCGGCGTAGGCATCCATAGCATTCATGTTCTTCTTGTTCTTCTCCGCAATGGGCATGATGTCCTTCCTCGCGGCCAGGAGGTCGCTGACATTGGCAAACCTCAGCTCGAGAAAAGTCCTTCGGTAGCCAACCAAGTGATTCGGCATGTTGAGATCATCCTTTTCGACTTGTCGAATCGACTTGACGACGCCGCCTCCAGGAACTCTCTTGGCCCATTCTTCCACCTCTGACTCGTGGCCCTTCTTCACAGCGATGAGGAAGTAAGGATCGTATTCTACCGTCGCCTTGAAGGTCGAGCCGTCTTCCTCGATGAAGTAGCAGTCAACTGCTGCTCGGCCGCCAGGTATCCGCTCGTCCTCGATCGATGTGGGTTGAATGTTGACCAGCCAGCCCTCTTTCTTCTTGCCGCTCTCATAACGCCCAAAGCCCATGTTCTCATCAATGGTGTGCGCTAACCGGGTACGCTCCCACCTCTCGTCGGCCGAGGTGGCCTCGTTTCTCGACGAGGCCGCGAATGTCCGCGTGCGAGCGCCATGGTAGGCAACCTTTCCTCCCCGACGAAAGCCCTTTTGAGGGCGACGAAGGCTTGTGTTGGGCATCCTCTGGGAGAGGCTCCCCTGGAGAGGAGGGATTGTATTAGCGAGCCGAGGATGTTATGAGGAGGTTGAGAAGCGTCATGAAAGGGGAAGAGGATGGGAAGAAAAGGAAAAGACGTTGAAGAAGAGAATCGAAAACGTGGTTAAAAAGTCAACAATGGACCCCGTAGAAGCGGAGCGACTGTGGAAACTTGAGTAGAGGAAGTGCAAGGGCAGGCCAAAAGACTTGATCTAGATTGGTACATTTCATTTGGGGGGAGACGTGAGGCGCGTCGAAACGCGTCTTCGCGACGCGTTAACGCCCCACTACGAGTTTAATGGATTTCCCACGGAGCAACGCAGCGCAACGCCCTGACGCACGGGCCACATCGGCAACCGGCGGGCCTGCAGGGCTTTCGAGAGCGTCATCGGGTCGGCCCATGTGAGAAGGACGACTTTCTGGCTGTGTGCCCGATTCATGACACCAATTGCGCCGCAGAGGTAGCCAGAAATGGCTTCAAACCAGGACGATGGGCAGCCAAAGCCCGGCGAAAAGACACTGCATGTCTGGTCGAAACCTATAGAGCAGAACGAGGCCACGGCCACCGGCGAGAATGGAGCGACATCCACCAATTCGAGGCCGACAATCTCGGAGGCCGTGTCCATGATTAAGAAGGACGACTTCGCAAACGTTGCCAATACGCCGTGCGCTCGACAAGGGTTCATCACAGGAATTGCTTCTGGTGCTGGTATTGGAGGCTTGAGATTTGTCCTCCGAGGTGAGTCGACCCTATACAGACTTGCACCTCGCACAATCATGGCCTGACCATTGTGTAGGAAACGCCACGAGCGCCGCAAATTGGGCCGTTGGAGTCTTTGTCCTCGGAAGCATGGCGTCCTACGAATGGTGCCAGTACCTCCGCCGAGAGGAGCGACGACAAATGAAGCGACATATCGAAGTGGTGTCGGAGAACCGGAAGGAACAGGCAAAGAAGATTTCGGAGGCGAGACAAGAGCACGCGAGGTTGGAGGCGGAGAAGAAGGCCGCAGAGAAGGCCTGGTACAAGTTCTGGTGAACTTGGGACCGATCTTCTGGCGGCATGTACCATTGTGTAAAAGTATTATGTGTACCGTCTACTTGGGTACTGTTCTGGACAAGAGGAGGAGATGCTCAAAGTAGAGAGCCAGGATTCAAGGGTCAGAAGAGCCCGCTAAGAATAAAAGGTGTAAAACGTGAATTCGGTACCTAACTGTGATGCCTACGTAAGTGATCTCTCAGAGACCAGGGTATAAAGCGGACTGATGAAGCCATTGCGATTGTATCTTCCCTCCGCCGTCCGTGAACCATCAAAGCAACTTGTGAAGTCGTGCTGTTGAACAAAAAAAACGCTTCTTGCCGCAAATTTGTTAAGCAAGGTTGATGAAATAACAAACGCCAACGAAGCCGCCTAAGCAAAATGTCGGAATAGTCCCCTTCCGCCTGCCGAGTGTCTAGTCCCAGTCCATCCAGTATGAGCCATAGTATCATTATCCCGTCGTAATAGCAATGTTCTGAGCATCTGCGTCCATAAACCTGACCTTTCTCGACGGAGACTTTTCCTCTGGGCCAATGGTGATTCCTGGCCCGCGGCGTCGTCGCTGGTTGCGTCGAGCCCGTGCCTCATTCTCTTCTCGCTTGCGATATTCGGCCATCTGCTGCCTCCGCTTCATGGCGCGAGCCTGTGCCAGAGCAGGTGTGGGCTTGAACCCGATGCCGTTGATTCCAGTGCCGTCGTCATCTTCATCGTCGGGGTCGTAGATTGTGATTTCGTCCTCGTGCCACGTCAGTGCGGCTCTGATGGGGTCGACAATCTCCATTTCCTCGTCGTCTCCATCGTCAAATGGACGTCTCGATGGTTTTTTCATGCGCAACGGTGGTGAGCCTGTTCTCTTCTTGACCTTGGATTTTGATTCGGATAGCCGGTTGATGGACGGGTATGCATGATGCAGGCTACTGTCTGCCGGCCTTGGTGCTTCGGCAAGCTGACGATCCTCCTCCGCCTTATCCCGCGGGGCCCCGCGTGAGGCTTTTGGTGATGGCTCCCGAGCCGGCAGAAAAGACTTACCGTCCAGGTCGACGACTTCTTGGACGGTAGGAGGCGCATCTCTCATCATCTCATCAGGCCTCTGTCGTTTCCTAGCAGACTCGTGGGCATCGCTGTCGTCGTTGTCGTTGCTGGTTGCCCCGCCCCCACTTTCCAGTGCGAGACCACGGAACTTGTGGGCGACGGTTGAGCGCGGGCTATTGCTGCCATCGTCGGGGTTCGCGGCGGAAGATGAAGACGAAGGGTCGATCTCAAAGGAGAACTGAATTGGCGAGAGCCATAGCTGCTCGCCTCGCTTGCGCTTTGGAGTGCTGAGGCTCTGTGGTGATGCGGCGGCCATGGTTCAATGCCGTTGTTTAATAAGAGTCAGAAGCGGCCAGGACACGACCGCTTGGTCGGTTGGAGACGAGGGCCCGCCCGAGCTGAGTTGTGCTGTGCTGAGCTGTTGGGGTTGCGCACGCACGCATGCACCACCCGCTGCTGTCACCTCAATCCAGAGCGGATTAACCTAGAAGGGAAATGGAGGAAAATGGAAGAGGAAACGTGCGGTGTTTGTCAAAGACAAGGCACCGATCTAGGTGAGATTTGGTTTACTTGCGCAGACTCTGGGCACGCTGGCAGGCCTCGTGATTCTCTTTACATGTACAGCAGGTGACCACCTGCTCCTGGGCAATAAGGCGCTCACTCAGCGTCACATCCCATCCAGACCGAGCCCGATCTCATGGCAAGCATCCCATCGTAGATCTCCCCCAGCGTCATGTTTCAGATAATATGCCTTGACGGCTAAATTTGGTACGAGACAAGGTATCTAATAAAATCGGGACAGCTCCCGCAGGGCTGTCGACGGCTGTATTGTGCCGGATGGGGTGTAGCTCATTTATTCCGCCCAGATTAACGCCATTGTTTCCCCGTGTCAAACCACATCAACACCACCACCGCCAGACCTCAGCCCACCCATCACCAAGGCATCGACCTGAACTCTCGGCCTTCCCATGTTTGACCCTGGCGATGGGGTCTTTGCTTTGGTGCTGTGATTCATCGCTGCCCCCCTTTCTGAGAGAAAGTGCTGTTCCAAGTGGTAGCGGTCGTCTCGAGGACGTTTTCGTGTTTGCAGACAGCTCAGCTGCCTTGACCAGCCCGTCTCGCGGGCGAACTAAAGGTATTATATGGTGTTCATCCAGTTGAGATGGCCTGTACGTTGTTAGACACCATACGAATGCTGCCGGCCATCGATAAACACTTACTCGGAGCAGCTTCGTCCTCGCGCCGACAGTGTCAACACCCAGCTGTTGCAGATCCTCGTCACTTAGACGCGAAACCTGCGCCGGGGACATTCCAGTCAGGCACTTTTCGTACTTGTGCAACCTCAACGCGCGGAGCCATTTGGCCACCCATCTGGGGTCTTGGGAGTTGTGAGGGAACGCTGGCATCGGCCACTTGGGCTTTGTTCCCGGCTGGATGAGGAGTTCCTCCTGTCGACGCCAGAGATCCCGCTTGCGGTCCTTGAGGGTCTGGATCAAGGGCTCGATCTCGCGGAGACACGGTAGCTCCGCGATGGATGTGAGGGCGGCTGTTCGTTCTTCGTCGTTGAGGACTGAAAACCACGTCTTGATGATCTCCATCTCCTCGCCCACCCTTTCGCTGTCGCTCTGCGAGCTAACATGGGAGCGGAAGGACAAGGACGGAGAGCTGGATGCTGACCCCGAGATGGAGCTTGAGAAACTAGAGTATGAAGACATTGTGATGGGCGAGTGAATGTGATGCAGATGCTGAGTCTGAATTAAAGAAGAAAGGAAGCAGAAGAAGAAGCTTCGTAGGCTCTTGAAGAAATATATTTCGAAGCAAAAGATAACATATGCAAGCAAGGCTTACGAGTTGGCTGGATGTGGTCGATTGATCAGGGCTATGGCGTGGTCTATCTGACGGCGACAAGGGACGCCTGGGAGCAAATCACCTCAGGTCATAAGGTTGTTGGAGGGGGATTGAGCATGTATTTATTAGGGTGTGCTCCTGAAGGCGAAATGAACCAACGATTCTCGTCTCAGGCCGCCCTGACTTGGACGAGCAACGTTCGATCCCCTATCTAATCAGAGATAGATGACGGGCCGTCTCATGCGACACCCTTGGGAGTCTGGCCCAGCTCGCCCTGATCGTGGCAAGATTCATGAGAAGACGAGATTTCGTCTTGTCCCTTACAATGAGAATATTCCCTTTGCTCTTGAGCGGGATATGAGCAAGTTATCCTTGGTAGTGCGCTCCACACGTCCTAACACCAAAATGCTGTCCAACGACATCCATCCCCAAGATCCCTGGCGCACTACTGTGTCAAGGGTTCGCTCAGCTTGGGACGCCCCAATCATAACTAGCTCAAATCGATCAAAGTCTTGGGAATAGTCACATATTTTTGTGCTCTAATCCTTACAAGCGTCCAAGATCTCAGATGCGCCACAAAGGGTTCGTGGGGGCCGTGAGCGGGTTTAGCTGGCCATGCAGGCGCCTTCAAGTCTAGCCATGCATGTCCTTTTCGGTACCGAACACTAGGCTCCTCTCAAAGATTCTCGGGAGCATCTGGATCTTAAGTCGGGACCTTGCAATAACGGTAGTTGAGTGTCCCGAGTCCCGATCTGGGCCTGTTGGTGTTTTCCGATCGAGGCTCTGCCTCTACTTCGAAAGATGACTTGTCATGATACCTTCAGTGGCCAGGTTAAGCATCTTGTTGACTCGCCGAGTTCGACTTCTTTTTAGGAATGATTCAGTGGTCTAGTTTGATTCATAGGTTCGTCAATCCTTCAGCACCATGTTTCCAGAATGCTCAATGTGTACTTAAAAATGACATCTTCCCCAAGGGTATCGCTAAAACAATGCGGTTGCAGCACCAAGACTTCCAATCCTGTAAACTTTTGCTCCCCAACATGACTACAATCAACCACAGCAGACCGTCGTCTCCTCGATGCCCTTGGGCTTGCTCTCGTCTCCTTCCAGACCCTCAAGGTCAATCTTGACCACCAACCAGTCGCAAAAGAACTTGCCCAGGCCGCTGCCGACAAAGATGCTGATGATGACATATCCGTTAAAGTACATGGCGAGCAGCATGATGATGTAGGCGCCTGCAAAAGTCATGGCGTGGATGACGGAGCGCACCAGCTGCTGCAGAGGCGAGGCCCGGTAGGTGAGGGTTTGCCGCGTGGGCATGACGGCGCCGGTGCAGCCCGCGGCGGCCATGGCGACGCCGTGAGTTGTCGCCTGACGGTGGAATTGCCGCTGTAGTAGAGCATCATACTCCTTGCCCATGCGGCGGAAGAATTCGACAAGGACGACCAGGAGGATGACGCCGATGCAAGTGGCAACCATCATGCCCGAGTTCTGAATTTGCCATGATTCGGCGAGGAAGCACGCGTCAATTGTGTTCCAGTTCCAAAGCATCTATGGTGTTGTAAGTTCACCGTCCATGACGCTTCTTGGATGTCCTTACCTCCACCTTGCACGCGGCACCGCCGCTGTCCATGTTTCCCATGTCGTGGCTCATCTTGAATGATTGTTTGCGCGTCCGCGACGAGCTGTAAAGAAGACGATGATAATGGACCAGAGCGAGGTGCAAGACAACGACCGTCAACACGATAGCAAGACGATATGGTTGGAGCCGGGTCAGCCACGGGGGGTTGAATGTGGGCGCGAGTGTTTAATACGTCTCAAGACCCAGAGCCGAGTTCGTCGGCCAACTTCCAGTATGGGTAATGTGGAGAAGACGGACGGATTTGGGGGGTAATCCAGCAGTTAAGACCCTGGTGAGAAGGATTGAGTTGGTTCCAAGACTCGGGACGAGAAGGAGGGAAGCGATGCAGCCGCAGAGACAAGGAGAGGCTCTTACCTGAGCCAAAGACGACTCTGTAGTTATTAATAATGGATTTTAATCCATGATACGAGGGCGATACAACCCGACAGAGAGTGAGGCCAAGAATCTTAAAGCGGAGGTTGATTCTCCAAGAGCGGAGCCCGGTGGAGCCGGAGGTCGGACGGCCCCACCCGCAGACCCCAGGAAAACGTGCTCATTCCTGCTCAACTCCATCTTTATTGTCTCGCCATAGACATCACCAACAAAGCGCAGCGTCGCAATGCTCATCTTTTCCCTCTTTCTGGGCTGCGTCGATTCATCAAGGTCAGCCTGACCAATCCTCCACCCGTAGTTTGAGCAAATAAGCAGGAGCATCATTCCCGATCCGGCCTGCCTGCCGCGTCCAGGGTCTCGTCTCCGTCGCCTTATCCTGGGCAATACTGGAGCATCCATCTTCAAACCCGCTCAGTCATGGATCCCGTTCGTTTATTCAGTCCCGCCAACCTGGCTCCTCGGTGGAGACGCCGCCGACGGTTCGATTCTTATTTCTATGGCATCACGTCCGTCGCCATCTTGTTCGTCATTGCCGATCCGTCTTGTCCCTCGCGGCTTGTTGCACCACCGCTCCACTGGATTGGGAGTTGACCATATAATTTCTTGTCCACTACCAACGCGTCTTGACCTCTATCCTTGTTCTTGACATTCTCCCGAACACATCGTCGGACAAAAATCATTCACCATGGCGTCCCTACACCAGCTGGGTGCTCGCCACATCCAGAACATGAGCGAGGCCAAATCCCTCGAGCCTCATTGGGGATACGCAGACCGAGCCGTCCCTTGCACAAACGACAAGGGCTCTTGCGAGTATCTCGATCTCGTCTACTATGCCCACGACCTGGGTATGCTCTATACGGGCATCTTCTGGGGCACCATCCTCGCCATCCTCTTCGTCTGGGGTATCCTCCGACATGTCGGCCGGCCGTCGGCTCCGTCTACCATCTCAAATCTGAACCCTAAGGCGGGTTTTGCCAAGGTTCGTCGCAGCATCGCTGCCATGACGCGCAAGTACTTGCTCCCGGACGCGGCCCGGGTCATCTTTGGCCGCACTACTCGTCTTCAGGTCGTCATCCTGCTCACGCTTCTGGGCTATCTGACCATCTGGACTTTCGTGGGCATGTCCTATCGCAAATGGATCACTCCCGTCAAGGATATGCCGGGCACTTACAACACCCGCACGAGTCTCGGCCCCTGGTCCGACCGTATCGGTACTCTGGCGTATGCCTTGACACCGCTCTCTATCCTTCTGTCCAGCCGAGAGTCGATCCTCTCCCTCATCACTGGCGTCCCTTACCAGAGCTTCAACTTTTTGCACCGATGGTCGGGCTACATCATCTTTATCCAGAGCGCTCTCCACACCATTGCTTGGTGCATCGTCGAGATTCGCCTGTATCAGCCCCAGCCTTCAGTTGGTCTCGAATGGATCGTTCAGACTTACATGATTTGGGGCATTGTGGCCATGATTCTGCTCACTCTGCTCGTCCTAGGAAGCACCCCTTGGGGCATCCGTCTGACAGGCTATGAGTTTTTCCGCAAGTCTCACTATGTCCTAGCCATGGTTTACATCGGTGCTTGCTGGGCCCATTGGAAGGCCCTTAAATGCTTCCTCCTCCCCGCCCTCCTACTCTGGTTTGTCGACCGTGGTTTCCGGTTCCTGCGAGCTGCCTATCTCCACTACCACCATCTCCCCGATGGCAACATGGGCTTCCGGGCTTCCCAGGCCGTCATCACCCGTTTCCCCGACCCCGAGCATGGCGATATCCTGCGACTCGACCTTGAGAACAACCAGGACCCGTGGCAAGTTGGCCAGCATTACTACCTCTGCTTCACCGAGAGCAGCATCTGGCAGTCCCACCCTTTCACGCCCCTGAATGCTCCTATCGTTGAGAAGGGCGTTGTGAAGCACTCGTACATCATGCGTGCTAAGAAGGGCGAGACTAAGAAGGTGGCCGAGCTGGCGGCCAAGAAGCTGGAGAACTCTGAGAAGGCAACCACATCTGTGATCCTCACTGGTGGATATGGTGAAGAGACTATGGACGAGGTCGCCCCCGACACTAATATTATGTGTGTCGCCGGTGGCACTGGTATCGCCTATGTGCTCCCCGTGCTCCTCGAACTCGCACGATCACCCATCTCCCGAGACCGAAAGATTGAGCTCGTCTGGGCCATTCGTCATGCCGCCGATGCTGAATGGGTCCACAAGGAGATGGAGCTCCTCCAACAGGCCCGAAAGGCCCTGAACCTGAAGATTCGAGTGTACGCGACACGAGACGCTGGTAGCGGCCCCCTGCCTCGAGAGAAGGACGACAAGGCCGCGACCGACGGCGCCGGGCAGGTTGGTTCATCATCATCGTCGGACGTGGACGAGGACTGCGCGTGCGGCACCGAAGTCCCCGTCGCAAAGATCGGCCATGGCACCGTCGACGAGGACCGACATCCCAACCTTCCCAAGCTCGTCAAGGACTTTGTGAGCACCACAATCAGAGGTCCCACGACCGTTTTCGCCAGTGGCCCTGGAGGCATGATTAGCGACCTGCGGACGATTGTGGCCGGGTGCAACTCCGGCAGTAAGGTATGGAAGGGCGAGGAGCGATTCGACGTCAAGCTGGTGTGCGACGACCGACTGGAATGGTAGTCGACGAGATGAAAGGGATTCGAAAACTTTGCTTTGCTTTAAGATACCACTCTGCATTTCTTGCGGCGCTTTCAAGCTGAAATATGTACATAATTGAAGGGCAGCATCGACTGCGCCATGTCTATAACATGACTTTGAGATCCACCCGTTGATGACTTGATCTTGATGCGATATGAGTTACATTTACCCTGCCGTGATTCCTGCTGGCCGGGTCAAGTCGAGTTTCAAGTGTTTACACATCACATGACACGACAGAAGCTATTCTGTAAGTTACATGAGAACCTGTGGAACCCGTGGGCCTAGCTCCATCATGACGATGATGAGCTGGTTGGATGAGATGCCTTCTTGGGCGACACCTTCAACTCGACTAGCGACAGAATTGGTCGCATCCATCTCATCGAAGCTCAAGCCACGCAAACTATACCATACCTAATAAGGCAGAGCAGCCAAACAAGCACCAGCTGCAACCGCGCCACTCACACCGAGAAGCCCGCAGCTTAAAAGCCATGACGCGCGCCACCCCGCAACAATTGCCATAACTCGGTGAAGCTGTCAGACATCATGTCATGCCATCCACGGATTGGATGGGTTCACAGCAATTTTCACTACAGTACCAAGAGAGAGAGCTAGGAAGCTCCCAGGCATGTCCCATGCGAGAAACAGCTTTTCCCCCACGGGTCGTGTCCCCATTGGCAGTTTAGCCTGAATTCCAGAGTCATGATGGGTCCCCAGCTTTTCGCATTTATCCCCCCTCTCGTTCCATCGAGTACCACCACGCCTCGCAGCCCGGTGTTGCAGAAACGAGTGGTTAAAACCTCACCGCATCTCAGATTACCGGGAGATCTCCTTTTCTCTTTCATTCATCGTTCTCTGTGCTGGTGGAAGAAGAAAGAAGACATAAATACACTCTCATCCGTCCCCCCTCATACCAAACCACCCCACCATCATTACCATCACCCCGCCTTATAGTGATATCATTCAATCATGGCCGACGCTCCCATCTCCTTCATTCCCCTCGGCGCCATCGTCCAGTCCCTGGTCGTCAAGGGCATCAACATTGTCCAGGGCTTCGCCACCCAGGAGGAATATGAAAAGTACAACTCGCCCTACTTTGGCGTCACTGTAGGCCGTGTCGCCAACCGCATCAAGGGTGCCCGCCTCGACAGCCTCAACGGCAAGGAGTACACCCTCGCCGCAAACAACGGCCCCAACCACCTCCACGGCGGCGAGGTCGGCTGGAGCAAGCGCGTCTGGGACGGTCCCAAGCCTGTCGGCCTCCGTGAGGTCCCTGGTATTGACAACTTTGAGGGAGGCGAGAGCGTTGCCTTTACCCTCACCAGCGAGGACGGTGATGAGGGTTACCCGGGTACTGTCGAGGTGACTGTCGTCTACACGACTGGTATCCAGAAGGTTGAAGGAAAGGAGGTCACCATCCTTGCCATGGACTACGAGGCCAAGCTCATCGACGGCGCCGACGAGACCGTCATCAACATGACAAACCACTCCTACTTCAACCTCAGCGGCCAGGAGACCATCGACGGCACAAACATCACTCTCCCGACCAACAGATACCTCGCTGTTGACGAAGGCCTGATCCCCACTGGCAAGATTGAGCCCTTCCCAGGTGTCAACGCCGACGAGGCCGTCCTCATGGGAGCAAAGGAGCCTAACATCGATCACTGCTTCGTTCTCAGCACGGACCCCTCCTCGGTGCCCCTCGACACCCGCTCCGAGCCCCTTAACCTCAACCTCCGGGCCCACCACGCCGGCGCCGGCGTCAATCTCGACGTCCTGAGCACTGAGCCCACCTTCCAGGTCTACACTGGCTCCGGCATTGATGTGCCCGAGGTCAACGGCAAGGCCGCCCGTGGTTCGCGCGCCGGCTTCTGCTGCGAGCCAGCGCGCTATGTCAACGCCGCCAACGTCCCCGAGTGGAAGAACATGGTCCTGCTCAAGAAGGGAGATACATACGGCGCTAGGATCGTGTACAAGGCCTGGGCGGACTAAGATGGAAATCTTGTAGGACATGAAATGAAAAAAAAAGAAAGAAAACCAATTGGATAAGCACGATTTTATGAACGCCTAGCTAGGTATTATGAGAAAAATTGGAAACAAACCCTTGAGGCAGCCTCCCGATTTGCCGCATTTTGTAGTGTACAGAGCCATCATGATACATCTCGTCACCCCTGAATATCAACCTGTGGACATCGCTCAACGCCATGAGAGTGATACGAAAACCCCCTTGCCCAAACCTCACTCGGAGTCGCTGTCATCCCCCAAAAAGGCCAAATCGGCCCGCGCCCTCTTTCGTCGGGCGGCGTACGTATCTTCCTCCTCCTCGGCGTCGTCACCGCCGGCATCGCTGCCCTCGCTCTCAACAATCTTTGCTTGCTTGCTCTTGCTGCGGCTCGCCCGGCCTCGGCTAGCCACGCCCCAGAGGGCATTCATCTCTTGCGCCGCTTCGGCCTCAGCCATAAGCTCTCGTCTCTCCTTGATCTCGCGGGCCTTGGCCTCAGAGAAGCGACCCTCCATACCGATCTCAGTGAGCATCTTCTTGAGGTGGCGGATCTTGGCCTTGGGGTCGTCGCCGTACTTCTTGAGCTCATTATGCCACAGCTTACGGACGCCGCATTTGGTAAGGTGAGACTGAAGTCTCTTGATCTCCTCAGTGTTGGGATCTTCGGCCGTGGTGCCCTTCTTGGTGGCGGCCTTGGGGACTTTGGCTGGCTTGCTGGCAGCCTCCTTCTTGTCCTTTCTCTTCCGCTTGGGCTTCACGGGCTCATCGATCACATCCGAGTATTCCTCTTCCTCATCAACCGCTGGCTTGTCGTCTCCATTCTCATTCGTAGTTGGCTTTTCGTCGTCACCTGGTGTTTCGTGTGATGTAGAAACAGCTGGCTCTTCTGTGGCAGCTTCGCCGTTCTGAACCTTCTCATCTTTGCCCTCATCGTCTGAAGCAGGCTTTCCACTGTCAGACTCCATGTCGACATCCTCATCATGAGAGACGACAGGCTTGGCCTTTGCCTTAGCCTTGGTCTTGCGCTTTGCTGGTGCTCGCTTCTTCTTCTTCTGAGGTTTTTCTTCCTCGCTTAGCTCACTGAGTTCACTCAGCTCACTCAGCTCACTTGGCTCCGATTCCACCTCCTTGGCGGGCTTCTTGGGCTTGGGGCCTCGCTTCTGGCGTTTGGGCTTTGCCTGAGGGGACTCGATTTCTGATGAGCCACGCTTCACACCCTTCTCAGCCTCATCATCTGAGGCGGCCCCATCTTTGCTGTCGGGAACCCATCCATCAAGGAGTTTCTCCTATATGTGTGTCAGAGTGTGGAGTTTGAGATGGTGTTTTGGGTAACTTACTACACGCCCTTTGATCACATCTTTACTCTTCTTCTTCCATTCACCGGTTGCGAAGAAACCGTCGTTGAGCCCTAAATTCTCCTCTGCCTGCTTGCGAACCTTGTTCACCGAGGTGTCATCGGGGGCGGCACGATAGACTTGGTAAGTTGCGTCGAGGAGTGCCTGCTCAATATCGTCATCAGACGGCGCCATGGCTGAAAATGCTTCAAGTTAAGATGTCGCAGTTTTTCTTCGGTTGAGTTGTAGATGAAAATAGTTGATGCGTTGAAGGGAGAAACGTGACCATAATCTTCTCGTCTGAAGTCGCAGTCGCGTTGATGAGACGCGACCAGTCGAGGGACGAGTCTGTCTGAGCTCAGGTCGGTTTTTGTGGGGATGTTCGCAGCGCTCAGCGGGGTCTGAGCGTCAGCCAATCACGGCTCTTTTCAATAGTAACAAGAACATTCCTCACTTCCGAGGCCATGGGGGAAAATTGTGCCTGTCACGAGTCTTGCTTCGCCTCTGATGCGAGCATAAAAGGTTGAGTTGCTTGTTTCATTTTATGCAATTCAATGTAAACTCGGATACGAATAACCCCTTGTTGTGGTCGGATTTAGAGTAGTGGAGTGGCTGGCTTGGCGTTCTCTCTCGGCCAGGAGCTCTCACGCTAGAATTCTGATTGCTTCAACTACATCACTTGCTTGCCACCATCAGCCATCATGTCCGCTTCGCTTGCTCCCGAGTGCAATGAGGTCAAGGAGTAAGTCTTTAGATGTTTATGTTTTACTATTCCAGCTGACACGTCAGACGATATGACACCTGTTTCTTGAAATGGTACAGCGAGAGTAAGATTTCCGTTGCCACCGTCGCCGCATGATACTGACGAGTGCAGAGTACCTTCGGGGACAAGAAAAGGACAACAAAGAATGCGCCAATCTTTTCAAGGACTATCAACAATGTCTGAAGGTGAGTTTTGGAGGTGCTTGGGGCCTCATAATGCTAATACCCTGGCATAGGGTGCTCTAAAGGAGCGAGGGATCGATAAGCTGGTGGCGGAGGCCCGGGAAGAGAACAAGGAGAACGATTTGAAGCATCTCGGGCCAAAAAGTTTGTCCCCGTCCCATTATATTACACTGACCGAAGAATATTGACCATTCCATTAGAATAAGAGTCGATAATGCCCAGACTACATTGATGAACGGCGTTATGGAACCGAAGAATTGGTGGTTTGCACAAGCTTTCTGATACGGGGTAGATTTCTCGGATACGCTCACTCTTATATACTCACTACTCTAAATATATGCATACAACATCAGTAATTGTCCACTTGAAAGCTCCCTGACCTTCATATCCCATCTCATCATCATGGCCTCGACCAGGCGATTGCACGTGATCCCAAATTGGACACTCTACGGCCCACTTTTGACTCTACAATTAGCGGTCGACGTTACTCGAACTAGACGACGACGCGCACGTAGCTCTTTCGCTCGCTCGCAGATGCAGGGGCAGCCAATCCAATCAATGCATCCAACCCTCTTTCTGCATTGAGCGAGCTGGCAGTTCCATTCGTTTGACCCGGCTTGTTTGTTTGGTTTGGCAGATAATCACCAGACGGCAATAGGAAGGATCTCATCTCGTCTGCTCCTCCTCGCTTCCGTGTGCCTTCCGCTTCTCTTCCCATCGCCAAGAGACAAACCCATTCGCAAGTCCCGCCGGCAGCCCACCTCCACGGCTTGGCGAGTCGAGTCCCCCCCAACTTCTTCACCCCAAAACTGCCACCAAACGAGGACGGCATGTACTGCCACGAGCAATAGCGCTTCTATGCACCCCTTTTCCGTCCTTACGCTCGGCATCTTCGTCGCTGGCTACATCACTGCCCGCTGGGACCTTGTTACTCGCCTCTATGAACTTGCCATCTTTGCCTGGGAAAACGGAGTTGTCGTAAGTACAGCTTTGTGCGCCCTCCAACTCCAATGCCTAGCTAACGCATCCTCAGACGCGCGCGACAAAGGCCTTTGCTGCCCTAACCATTCTCTTCCTCGCCGTGTTCGCTCCCACCGTACTGCTGGCCACTCAAGAAACGAATCTGGTACGCCCCGTCCCCGCTCGACGCCGATGAGAGGAGAGGGCTAACAAGTTGGACCCAGCATCCACGAGAACCTAGGACGGGTATCTCTGCGCGAGAGCAGCTCAGACGACGAGGTTCCTTTTAAGCGAATTGCGCCGGTCGATATACATAGTCGCTTGTCATGGTAGAGCATGATGGGTTGATGAGAGTGTTCTGGCCGACAGACATTCCTAAGTCGGATCGTCCTGGTGTCGTGGTGGGATGGCGCAATTCCATTTTGGATGTCTTTGTCGTGGTCATCCTTGAAGATGTTGACGTCAGTAACACTCTGCGACTGCAAAAACTCAACACTGACATCCTCTAGGCTAGGATCACCGAGTCGCATCTCAAGGCTGGCACCTTATTCCGCAGCGAGGCTCACCCAGCCAGCCAAATCAGCGATATGTGCGGACACAGTTCAATGCATGTCCTCGGCCTCTCGAACGCCCCCGACCCAAGCCTAGCCGATCCATCTTGGCTTTGCGCGACAACAAATACGAACCCGAGAGTACCAAAAATTACTTGCTCCCGAGCCGTCAGTGTTCAACTCATCCTTTACGACCGACCCTATCCTCAAGGGATGCAATACATATCACTGAACCCAATTGCCCTTGCGCTTGGCCATGATGGATCGCAGTTGGACGACACAATAGCATCAGAGGGAGAGGAGGAGACTCGAGAACGTGAGATGAAGGAGGAGAAGCGCAAGCTCGTTGAGAAGCTCAAGCTGCACACAATCTCGAAACGAGTTCCCTCCGCCCGTGACAAAGCTTTGCCAAAGATCATCAATCAAGTCAATTGGTCATGGGAGCTTGAAAAGACACTGCAGAAGAATGTTGGGCGCATAGGGACGAGACCTCGACGCAGCCTCAGTGTTTCAGAGCGTGTCGTCGAGACTGCTTCTACCATGAGGAACTATGTCATCCTGCAACTGTGGACATGGTGTACTCTGTACATCTTCCCCATTGGGCAACAGGCACTAATTCTTGGGCTCATGGGCTACCGGATCATGACAGAGATGTTGCTCTTGTTGCTCGAGTTCCGGATCAAGCCTGGTTACGCGGCATTGAAGGACATTTCGGCCACAGCTCAACAAGTCGAAATACGCCTTCAACAGTTTTGTTACTGGCCGATGCAGTACATGACGCTGCGGCAACGCAAAGATAATTGGGCGAGTGTCACCACAAGCCATCCAGACTACATCCGATTCTACAACAGTTTGTGGCTCGTTGCCAACGACGTCATTATTGGCATTGCTCTCGGCTCATATATCATTGAGAACGCCGACTGGGTAGCGACACAAATCGGCAACCTGCTCCGCACATATACCGTCGACGCGCTACAGAGCAGCATATCATGGTTGATGGGTTGGCCCGCTGGCCTCAAGCTCAATACAGAGTTGGCTGCCTTCTTGGGGGATCTGTTCCTGTGGGTCATTGACTACTGGTCTAGTAAGTGTTGGTTATCGGTTTGTATGATGCATCAGCTAACAATGCCAGGCTGTATCGAGACTCTGACTCCGGCGCTGCCCAAGATGGTGTGGTTCATAGGATTCTCCTCCTTTGCTGGGGCAAGCATGCCCATTGCTATGTTCTCGGATATGCTCTCCACGTTGACTATCCACATCTATTCGTTTTATTTGGCGTCTGGGCGGATATATCACTGGCAGCTGACGATCCTGCAATCCTTGTTTCACCTCTTCCGTGGCAAGAAGCACAACATTCTTCGCAATCGTATCGACTCTTGCGATTATGATTTGGATCAGCTCCTTGTCGGCACCATCCTCTTTACTTTGCTCTTCTTCCTCTTGCCGACAGTTGCCGTCTTCTACCTCAACTTTGCCATTGCCAGGATGGCCATCATCTCTCTCAAGGCCGGGTTCGACACGGCCCTGTCTTGCCTGAACCACTTTCCGTTGTTTGCGCTCATGTTGAGAATAAAAGACCCAAGGAGACTGCCAGGCGGCATTCGGTTTGAACTTCGAGATACCCACGATTATAGACATGATACCACGAGCAGCGCTGATGGACCACCCCCTACCTCGGTCATCTATCTCAAGGTTAGTATTTGTTCCCCCATGTAACACTCGAGCACTTTTGCTAATTGCCCCAGTCAATTCCTTTGACGTTTCGAATAATGTTCAACCAGTACTTCCAAATGGCCAACCGCATTAGGAAGCACTACTTGTCACCCAAGGTCTTTTTCTGCCTTCTGACGGGTATGTTTGTGCCACCTATCAACCGTAAGAACTTGTATAGTCTTCAGTACAGCATGTTGCCTGCGCGAAGGGCCACCATCCGAGAGATGTGGAGGGTATTGAATAAGCCACGGCCAGCGAAGAAATTTCCACTCCCGTATATCCCCCCGTTACCCAACGGTGGAAGACGGGCATCAGCGAACATTGGGAGGACTAGATAAAAAAAGCATAGAGCCAGAAACTAGAGTTTTAATGGATAATAAACAGCGAAGCATTCAATCAATCGGGTCGTATCGAACAGATCACAATACCTAACTGAAGTAAGTAAAACAACTCAACCCAAGAGCAAGCTAGGATACAGAATTTCTCTTGGCTCTGAACAACAATGGCCATGGTCGATAAGAGCAACGTTCTCTCAGTTCTACCTATTGCTTGTTCACATTGTCGTGGTGAGTACGATACTGTAGTCGAGAACACAGCGTGGTTAAGAACAAAGGGTCAGGACAAGACATCCCATATATCTTCCAACATCCGCACACCAGGAGATGGGTGTGAACCATGTCCAACCTACCGTCCTAGGTAAGTAGGTGAATTCATAAGAGGAGCAGTATAAATAGCCCGAGTGCATCTCAGCTAATATGTCTCGCATCTACCAAACACCCGTACCCCTTCCAGACATGTCTCCCTCTCCAAACATGTCTTATCCTGCAGACAAGCCTTTGCCGGACCTGCCCCTGCGAGACATGTCCCTACGAGACCTGCCTTTCTTCCGTAATGTCGTCAGGCCCCGATCTACGAGACTCTTGGTCCCCATCATTATTCTTACCACACCAGAGGGTGTCGAAATGTCAATCAGGCACGCTCCGCCTTGGAGGCGGATGCAGCGCCAGGTTCCGAAGACGTCGTCGACGGTCGGGGTCAAAGGTGATGCGAGCGGCATGATGACTGCGGACCATAGCGTTAGGGGTCGCACTTCCAAGAGAGAATGCAGCTGCGGTGATCATAAATGCCGGTCATCTTCTCACTCTTCTCACTCCCAGTCTCGAGATCGTCGTTAGTTGCACGGTCTCCGTTTCTTTGGACGGGAACACTCATGAAATGAGTATATCCCGCACTATGCTTGGGGATAACACCCGTCGGTAGGCTTGATTTCTACCATGATGGCTCTTACAGCGCGGCTTGTTTCAGCCCGCAAACACAACATTCCCAGAAGTCATCGTCTGATGCCTAGGATAGCCTTAAGTAGGTCTCCCCACAATTGATACATCTTCATCCTACTCCTTTCCCCAGAACCGTCGCCATATTTCCGTTTATAAAATCCTTGCTCTTTTCCAGTGCCTCCCTTCTTCGCCGAAGCAGGGCTGAGCAGGCCGCTTCGCTTCCAGGCCTCGCGCCTCATCTTGACATGTTCGTTTCGCTGTATAGGTCTCCAAGCCGGGACGTGCTCTGGCATAAATGTCTTGTTGTCGGGCGTGGTAATGGTTATTACAGGGATCTTGGGCTTCTAGCCTTTCGCTGCGTCCCACGAAACTCGTCGTGATAATGTTGTTGATTTGCCTAGGAGTACACAATGGGCTCCGGGCACCTTGCTGAGTGAGCTATAGTAGAAGCCTGGTCCGTTCGATGGGACGTGACGATATGTTGGTTGTTTGTTCTCTCGACGCATTCTGCCGATCCTGTCGATCCAGGCTTGCGGGACCGTACTTGTTCGTTGGTGTTTCGCCATGCTGTGCAGTTGCTGGGTGCTGGGGATGTCAGGGTGGATGTATGACTCTCCTCACCCATCCAAGGGGTTGTCAAAGTTAGCTGTTGAGAGGACGAGGTCGTAGAAAGATAAGTCTGAGTTGAAATGTTTATATATATCAGTGCCTAGAACAAAGCATTTATTCACATTAAGCTGTTGCTTTGATTCACTCTGGTTGTAAGCGGCAGTGGAGGCCATAGCACTGCCAAAGCCCGAACGCGCAGTGCAAAATCAACGTCATTCATTCTTTGATCTTCTTTCTCTCCTTGAGGTCGTTTGTGCCTCGCGTCAACTTCGTGTTTTCCAACAACGTTTGCAATCGTGCTTATCTGACATCGCATGAGCGTTGTCGTGATATCTGACTCTGCCACGAAACAAACATACCTTTTTGCCTAACCTATCCATGGGCCGCTATTGACTTCTCATGGTTTTTGTTTGTTTGCCCGAAAATTCTCGTCTATTTTCATGGGCTAGTAGCTAAGATCCTACCTTTTTCATTTCCTTTTCGCAAACATCGACACCTCACAGCTTGGCGGCTCAGCACTTACCTTTAGCCATTCCTCTTTCACCCATCATTTCCACTTGCCACCATCTGCAAGCCTTTCGGATCTCATTCAAGACCACTTTCTTTCTACCTGTCTATATAAAAGACATCGGATTCGCCCTCAACGTCATCAAAATCGAATATTATAGAAACCGAGCCTCTTGCTCAAGTCAACATCAACTATCTTGACGAAATGGCACCTCTGGAGCAGACTGTTTCCGACCCAAATATGCATCCTCACACAGAGTCCGGGCTGGTGTCGACAACTGGTCCAGAGTTGGGAACCAGGATCCACGGCTAGCAGTCTGGGATTCCTGCAATTCCCGAAATCACCCTCACCACACCCGACGGCGAAATTCTCTCTATCGCAGACGCTCCAGCTTGGAGGCCCATCAGTTACGACCTAGAGATAGTCGGCAGACTACAGCAATGGAGAGAAAATGGTCTTCTCAATCTTGCTTGGGCAATGACGCCAACACAAGTGCGGCGCGAGAAGAGACGAGAAAAGAGACGACGACGGGCAAAGAAACATGCAGACAAAATGGCCGCGGTCACAGAAGAGCATTCGAAGCATTGATAAGCAAAGGGGAGTGTTGCAAAAAAACGGTTTACATGGTGTTGATGGAAAGATCATGTAGATGAAAGACCGTTGGGTGGTGCAGAATACCTACTCATAGAAAGTTGATTCGACTCTTGTATCGTGATCCAATCGGACATAATGAGATTCCAATAGCTCAAGCGTGATATAAACCGGATGACGGGTTATGTGGAAAGCCGTGAGGTTGTATGCCGACAGTTGGCGTTATGATGTGAACGTTTCAAGGCAGAGATAGACGTCCCATGATCTAATGAGGAAGACAACTACTGGACGACTGACAACGGGACCGGCCCGTGGAGACCGACGAAGCAAATCGCGAGGCCAAGAATCGACGAGATGGTGGGCATTGCGCGTGTCAAGCTGCATCAAGGGCGTGGTGATCTGGTGATGATCATGACGATGTTGAAATTGCCGTGGCGAGAGGGTCGCTCAAGTTCCGAGGCACCGTGACCTGCCACAGGTAAAAGCTAAGGTGTGGGCTTCTAGACCATCCGTTGGAAGGAGCCGGGGAGTGTCGTGGGCTGTGCACCCGGTTGCAGTTGCAGTTGCTCGCTGGCTACGGCTTCCCTTCCTGCCTGTCTACCAAGCCCTCTTGAGGCTCCCTCCTTCTTTATTTCCTCTGCCCCGGTCTCCCGTGACTCCGTCTCCCCGGATCCACAACGTCCTGAGGTGTGCTTACCTTGCAGGATGCTCGCCAAGCTTGCCTGGATCACCCATGTTCACGACACGATCAAGGTCCGTCGGATGGTCTAAGAGCTGAAGCTGAGGAATTTCGACCACTTCCACTCCTCATCAAGGTCTAGTCCCAAAAGCGAAAACGAAAACGGCGTCAAAAGTTGCCCAAGAATTCCAGCTTGACAGCTTCTAGAGCCGGCCTACTGACCTACCTCGAGCCACTTTGTTTGAGGGGTAGTTAATCGAACCCCAGGTCTCTCGATTTCTCCATCCAATGATGCAACCTTCCCCAGCGCCAGTCCAACTCGAGACGCTGGAGGCACCCTAACGGCGCCTCTCGAGATGCTCCCCGCGCTGCATGGCGTCGATCACAGCACACGACTCGACAGCCCTGGGCGCTAAGGTACGGAGACGTGGGAGGGTCAATCCTCATGGCTGCGCTACATCCGGAGCTCTAGCGGACTGGCAATGACGGCAAGCTTCCAAACATTGTCACCGAGGCTCTGCTGTCGTTGGTCCAAGCCTCTCTGATCCAGGTCCAAGATGCCGTGTCCAGGGCTGGTACAACGTAGTAACACACCAATATCCCGTCCTTGGTTCAAGGGTCCATCCCCAAACTCCCGATGATGAGCTTCTCGACCCTATAATCGGCCCACCTCGAGACAGCATTCAACACCTTGCAAGCAACATCTACCTGATGTTCTGTCAATCTGCTTCGAATTGCTCCGAACGAACATGGATATGGGCATGGAGAACAGGCATTGACCCACCCAGGCAAAGGGTCCAGAACCCTCTCCACTGTCACTAACTTGCCGTCGTCTGCGCTGCTGCGGGAGACTAGGGACGGGCAGAATATGATATGGTCCCCTGTGGTGGTGCCACGACCAGACAACAACACCACGCCTGCAGCGCACTTCCCGCTCCGTCCACCTCGTTCCACGCATGCGACGCCCGCCAGATATCACGTCCGCGAATACCTTGCTTGCCGAACCATCCATCCATTGCCTCCGTCCATCCATCTCAAACACACGCAACCAACAACCATTACTCCACATCTAGCCCCCGTCGCGAAATCGGCCGGCGTAGCTCGTCTCTTCCCATTCACGTCCACCGGACGCCTCGCCCCATCAGGTGGCATTGACGTCACCGACAGCGGCTGGCTCGACCACATCTCACGCCGAGGCTCTTTGAGGTGAGCGACTTTGTGGCCATACGGGGCAAGGGACGAGCCTCGATTGCTCTGGGGTAAGAGAGTCCTTGAGACACATATTAACGTCGCCTGCTGCGGCTCATTCTGCTTCGTGGTGAGTGATTGTCAACTCTCCCTGCTTCTGTGTCCGTCTTGCATATCTACCAACCGTCCTTGGTGAGATCATCGCCAGCCACGCCCTCCTTCACCTGCGTCCCTGTCAGAATCATCACATCGGTTTGGTGATCTTGTGACACAAGCTTGTTGTTGCTGTTGCTGCCGCTGCCGCTGCCATTGCATTGCATTGCATCTGTTGTACTTGAACACATCTGCAACCATCGTACTTGTAACGACCTCACGACCTCTCATCATCCCATATCTACCGCCCACCTCCCCGTCTTCCCCACCTGCCTCCCTGTCTTAACTACCGCACATTTCCTGCAAATCGAATTCTCAAAGTCCCATCCAAAGTGAACAAAGACCTTCGTATTGACCGTGTCCGCGATGGAAACTCAGACTCAGACTCAGGCGCACCCACACGACCCCTGGGCTGCTACTCATCAGTTCATTTTCCGAAGAGCCACCATGGATCCCAAGCAACGGTTCTATCATCACTTCTTGGAGAGCGTGACAGGTGAGATCTAACCCAGTGCTCTCATTTCTGCTCGATATACCTAACATTGGACCCTTTAGTTCACCAAGATCTGATCGAACAGCTTCCCTCCATTGCCAATGTTGGTGGTGAGCGTCAAGAGGCCATTGATCATATCCTAGCCGGCATTGCCAAGCTTCAGAACGAGGTGGCTGATGCCGCTGACTTTACGCCCTCTTATGATCGAAAGCAATACTCTGAGGTCGGTTTCCAATCTCATCTTGTTGACGCCTTGCCAAACTGACACTCGTATTTCCAGGCCATCAAGGCTTTGCAAGACAAGCTCAATGAGACTCTAGCCAAGATCACACCAAAGTCGCGATTCCAGTTCCGACGTACCACCAATCATGTCGACATGGGCGCCCCCGAGAACGATCCTCGTCTGAACCCGGGCAGCCTCTCTCGCAGCAAGACGCACCCCGTGAACATCGCGCCCAGTGCTCCCACAACAACAAATAAGGAGGATATTCTGAGTGAGTTGCCTCCAAAGGGCACTTACAAGAACTACAATGAGGAGATTGCTCGACCCAGCGCCTCTCCCCTTCGCAAGCCCAGCTTCTCGGCTGCCAGGAACATCGGCATTTCCAACCACTCGGGCCTTCATATCATTCTTCCCTCCTCGGCAGCTCGCGCCACTGCCTCGGGCAGTCTGACGGATCTGAGCAACTGCATCGTCGACATGTCGATCCCGACAGCCACAGGCGCTGCTTTCCCCGGTCTTGTCATCAAGAACGTATCCAACAGCCTCATCATCGCAGGTCGCGTCAACGGTCCAGTCCATATCACAGGGGTGTCTGATAGCATCCTGGTGGTTGTAGCCAGGCAGGTCCGAATCCATGAGTGCAGCAACGTCGACATCTACCTCCACTGTGGAACCCATCCCATTATTGAGGACTGCTCCGGTATGCGGTTTGCACCGCTGCCCAACACATATGTGAGTATTTTCATAGCTGTTGTTAACTAACTCGGCTAACCTAAGCAAATAGGTGACGGAAGCAGATAAGCCAACCGAGAACCAGTGGGATCAGGTCGATGACTTCAAGTGGCTCAAGGCAGGCCACAGCCCCAACTGGACGACCCTGTCCGAGGAAGAGAGGCTCGGCGCGGAACTCTGGGAAAAGGTGGTCCCAGGACAGCCCGGGGTCAGTGTTGAAGAGTCGCTCAAGAAACTTGGCGTTCCTCGGAGGTAATGGACAACAGATACCAGGTCGAATTTGTTCCTTGGAGCCCATGGGTATACGGACGGTGTTTAGCGGGATATGTGTAAATAGTCAAGGTCAAGCGCAATCAAGATGAACCACCTTTTTACTGTACTTTCAAAACTCCAAACGCCTTGCGCTAATGCAATTGCATTCTTGCCTTTTAGATCCTCCTGGCATTAGATCGCTCTCTTTCCTTTTGTGCCATTATTGTATTATGTCTGCGTTTTATCGGCGGCAGCGACGTCATCTTTTCTCTCCTTGCCTGCGGCCTCGTCTCGTAATTTCTGAAGCACTGCCCTCTGCATCTCTATGCGAGCCTCAAGCTCACGGATCTCTTCGGCCTGCTCCGCGATGGGCCGGTTCATGTCCGGAAGCTCACGGACCTGGGCGCGAGCTCGTTGCAGCTTGTGCTTGAGACCATCGGTCGCCCCTGGGACGTCCTTGAAGGAGAGCGTAGGACCGCCTGGAGCATTGTGACCGGTCGTGCCTGGCGCGGGCTCGGTGGTGATGCCGGCCGAGGACTGGATGCCGGCGCGGACACGGGCGAGGACGAGGGAGAGCTCCGAGAGCGCGTCGAGAGTATCGGGAGAGAAGGTGGGCGGAAGGGCCAGCGGGTGTGGGCCAGATGACGAAGACATGGTTCGTTTTTATGGCTTCAGTTTTTTGCTTTGACCGCGAAAAGGCTCGAGGGGAGGAGTTTGGAAGAATCAGGCGAGTGCCGAACCGGGCTGAAGTGAAGTGTTGAAAAGGGCAAGGAGAGGTTGAGGCTGACACACGTGTTGTTGAGAGTGGAAGACAACCGGGGAAGAGAGCCGAGTGGAGTGTGTCTTCTGTCAGCCTTGCATTGACTGCATGAGAGACAAGATAACTCCCGTAATGTTATCGAGGATTGTCGATGATGGTGGGAAAATGGACGAGATCGATTGGGCCGATGAGCCGCCTGCAGAGGGAAGATGGAGTGTTGAGCTGGGGGTGGACGGTCCGAAAGAAAGGCGCTGGCTGGTGGGTCTGGGGGGGATGCCAGTGCAAGGTTATCATTGCACTGTGAAACATGATCTAATAGAGTGTATTCAGACAGTGCCAATAATTCTCATGCCATCAGACCATGACATACCCCCCCACCACAACTAACGTGTTTCCTGCGAAATCGTCCGTCTCGCTCTGGGCCCATCAAATCACGCATCATTTCCTTCACTAACAGCCCGTGTTGCACTCCGCCTTATCCTCTTCTATCCCCTTCTTCCCAATTTTTTTCTTTCTTTCTTTTCTCTTCTTCTTCATTGCTTCACAAAGCAAACAATTCCCCTCCAAAAAAGAGAAGCTGAAAAAAGAAGAGCTCCATCATGTCCAAGACCGACCACAAGGCTTGCCTCAGTACGTCGTCCCTCCCATCATGCCCCGCCCCCTCCATCTCCAAATCCGTGCCCCGCGATCGCGATAGCAGCAGCTCGACGACGAAGGCGACGACAACTCCTCCTCGTCCATCGTCGCGGCGCTCCAAGACTGCGCCCGCAGTCGTACAGGAGGCTTCTCCAGAGAACCCGCGGCCGGATTGGATCCTCGTCTTCTGCTTCATTCTCGTCTACCTCGAGCTGGCCTGGCTAATCATGTTGCTGTTACACTCATGCAGTCGTCATTGATGGCTGGGGTATCGCCTCCGAGGAGAGCCCCAAGAATGGCGACGCCATCGCCGCTGCCCAGACCCCCGTCATGGACGAGCTCTCCAAGGACTCCAACGGCTTCACTGAGCTCGAGGCCTCATCGCTGGCGGTGGGCCTCCCTGAGGGCCTCATGGGCAACTCCGAGGTTGGACACTTGAACATCGGAGCCGGCCGTGTCGTCTGGCAGGACGTTGTCCGCATCGACCAGAACATCAAGACTGGCGAGTTCAGCAAGAACGACGTCATCAAGAAGACCTTTGAGAGTGCCGCTGCTGGCAACGGCCGCCTACATCTCTGCGGTCTCGTCTCCCATGGCGGTGTGGTGAGTTGCACGATACATCCATGCATCCCCCCTTGACCCCTTTCTCGGGCATTGTCACTTACAACGCTTGCAGCACTCCAAGCAAACCCACCTCTACGCCCTCCTGAAGGCCGCCAAGGAGTACAACGTCCCCAAGGTCTTCATCCACTTCTTTGGTGATGGCCGTGACACCGACCCCAAGTCGGGCGCCGACTACATGCAGGAGCTTGTCGACACCATGAAGGAGCTCGAGATTGGTGAGATTGCCACCGTCGTCGGCCGATACTTTGCCATGGACCGTGACAAGCGCTGGGAGCGAGTCGAGATTGCCCTCAAGGGTCTGTGCCACGGCGAGGGTGAGGCCTCTGAGGACCCCGTCGCTACCGTCCGAGCTCGATATGAGCGTGGTGGTGAGAAGGACAGGGATGAGTTTCTGACCCCCATCATTGTTGGTGGTGATGAGCGCCGCATCAAGGGTAAGTTTTCTGTGTGTATATCAACAAATGAGCTTCACCTAACGAGTAACCAGATGACGATACCGTCTTCTTCTTCAACTACCGATCCGACCGTGTCCGTCAGATCACCCAGCTTCTCGGCGATGTCGACCGATCTGTCCTCCCCGACTTTGAATACCCCAAGATCAAGCCCCTCGTCACCATGACCCAGTACAAGGGCGACTACCCCTTCGAGGTCGCCTTCGAGCCCCAGCGCATGGGTAACGTGCTCGCCGAGTGGCTGGGCAAGCAGGGTGTTAAGCAGGTTCACGTTGCCGAGACTGAGAAGTACGCTCACGTCACCTTCTTCTTCAACGGCGGCGTTGAGAAGGTCTTTGCCCTCGAGACCCGCGACCAGTCCCAGGATCTCGTCCCCTCCAACAAGTCGGTTCCCACCTACGACCACGCCCCCGAGATGTCTGCCGATGGCGTTGCCGACCAGGTCGTCAAGCGTCTGGGTGAGCAGGAGTTCCCCTTCGTCATGAACAACTTTGCTCCCCCCGACATGGTCGGCCACACTGGTGTCTACGAGGCCGCCATCATCGGCTGCGAGGCCACCGACAAGGCCATTGGCAAGATCCTCGAGGCCTGCAAGAAGGAGGGCTACATCCTCTTCATCACCGCCGACCACGGCAACGCCGAGGAGATGAAGTTCCCCGACGGCAAGCCCAAGACCAGCCACACCACCAACAAGGTGCCCTTCATCATGGCCAACTACCCCGAGGGCTGGAGCCTCCAGGACAACGAGGGTGTCCTGGGCGACGTCGCCCCCACCATCCTCGCGGCCATGGGCCTGCCTCAGCCCGAGGAGATGACTGGCAAGTCTCTTCTCCAGAAGGCTTAATTTGCATGAGATCATGAAATCCCGAGGGATTGGTGTAGTAGTAGTTGCAGTTTTTGACGATGGCGAAGCGTTGGGCGTGTGTGGGTTGCTGATTGATGTGTTATGTGCGAGTCGATGCAATGGCTTTGGAGTTGGGATGACATAGAGATGAGACATGCTCGACGATGGATAGATATAGAGTCGACGATTAAAAAAAGTAAAATTAGCATTAGAGATGAACAGGATTATCATCTCATGATATCAACCTTACAGCCTGTCTTGGCACCGATATGTTTGTGACGAGTGTGTATGTGGATTCGGCTGGGATACGGGTCAACGTTCATCATGGGGTCTTCGTATGATTCACGGCTTCTTATCCCCAGATCATAGTTCGAATTCCGGGAGTCTATCATCTGTCAGTACTCCAAGGTGCATATAGCTTCATAGGTGCTTTATGAGCCTCTCTTCCATGCTTGTTAGGTAAGTGGATTTGTTTCAAGGAACAGTCAAGACCCATCAAAGCTCAGCTAGGCCACCAAAACTCAATGTTAGCTCAAGTCCAAGAATAGCACTCACTTTTTGGCGTTGTATAAGCCAAAGAAATAAACACATTGTGTGTTACGGGGGTTGGCGATTTTGAAAGGGGCCCGGAACGGCGATAGCGTTGAAGTCCAACAACTTTCGGACAGGTTATATGTTTCGAAACGTTCAAGAGATTCAGAACCTTCGGGTTGCTCGTTTCACATCACATGAGCTGGCATGATCCACTGGACCCTTGTTTTCTTCCCAGCACAAGATCTGCAGGGTCAACCCTCTCAACCCTGGCTAAGAACCGAGGAAGGCATCCAAGGGTGT
Source organism: Fusarium phalaenopsidis (assembly GCF_050370095.1). NCBI lineage: Eukaryota > Fungi > Ascomycota > Sordariomycetes > Hypocreales > Nectriaceae > Fusarium > Fusarium phalaenopsidis. The sequence goes on from NW_028145404.1 coordinate 3,173,761, forward strand.
GATCAAAAACTGAACAGGCAAGTGAACAGCCGAGGCTGGGTCCACTACCTCAAGACGAACTGCTGCAGATTTCACTTTAGCCGTCATCGACATGGTGACCAAGCAGCTTCACGTGCTGCAGTTGCGAGATCCAACCCCGCCTGTCTTAGCAAATGTCCAAGTTGATCGGCCAATGGCAGTGACAGAGTTGTAAGAGCATCGATTTGAGGCCAAGGTTCCCTTTTGACAGTCTCACAACTTTTAACAATTGACAGGGTACCCAACCTAGCTGGAGATCTTGTTCACAAGCCCACAAGGCTCGTAACCCAACCACTCTCAAGCACACCCCTCTCCCCCGAGGTTGATAATCATCCAGGGGCAGCTACATGGCTTGAACAGCCATTCACCAGGGGACTCAGCTCGATCAGACCCTGGTCTCATGCATGCCGGAGCGGGACCTCCGGGCTGCCGGGGTCTTGATCCAAGGTGAGATGCGGGAGCTAGAGGGGCATGGGGCAACGGGCGGGTGGGCTTGGAGATGGGGCTAGTGAAAGAGAACAAGCCAGCTGATGCAGAAATCTCGCGAGATTCGTGTGCGTTGGTGTTGATGTCAAAGCCTCTCCGTGATAGGGATGCGACGATGGACGTGGAGGTCGGTCAACGCTCAGATCGGGAGGGGGATGAGCAAGGGAAAGGTTCTAGACTTTGAGGTCTCGAAGCCCTTGACTCTGCGCATCCAAATCCCTTCCATGAAGCTGCCAAGGCTGAGGGTGCGAAGGTAAGGTTCCGTAGGTTGCGTTCTAACGCTAGGCTTCGCATGGTCAGATCGTGGGCCAAAGGCGGGAAACGCCCATCCGCGCTGACGGTCTCAAACCCGCGTGCTGTGCCGTAGATGCCCAAATCTTAGCTTCATGGGGCCGTCCCGTAAGCTATTCCAAGGCGCCTGGGTATCACAGGCTGTGTCTCCCCACCCGTCTAGATTTTCTGCGCCAAACTGACAAACGATAACCGATCTCAAGGGCGCACGGGAGATCATCAACTCTCTTTGGGATGTGGCACAGAGATGCAACTCAGATTCCAAGATCCATGCTCCCTGCGAGTAAGTGGCCGCAACACCATGCCGTACCTGGCTTCAGGAGGTGTGGCACAGCCGGGTGAGTCCACCGGGCGGTCCGCTCGCCAGTACCGAGTCAACGGGTGGCCAAATGAGGCATCTTGACGGTGAACGGGTGATCACTATGGGAATCTCGAAAAGTGCCATGCTTCGCTAAGGCCGCCGGAAGTGGGTGGGGAGCAAGAGGAGGGAAAGTCTCCGAAAGAGAAGCTCCTGGACGTTTCAAAGGACAATGATCGACACAGGATGCAAGATTTGAGCTTCCAAGAGGTTCTCAAGGTCCCACGAACGTGGAAACATCGCATCTTGCCGACAGACCCTAGCCATCTTGGTCCAAGAACGATCAGTTCTCCAGCCACAAGCTGCACGAAGGGTCCTCCCGACAAGCTTCGATCTCGGCTACCAACGCGCTTCCTCGAGATCGTGAGCTCGCCTGGCAGAGTCAGAGCGCCAAGCCATCCAATGGGAGCGCGCATGCTCGCTTAGATCCGATAAGGCGTGGCAAAGCATGCATGAAGAGTCCGTTGCCACTTGAGCAGAAGGTGTTTTGGTCCCGGGATTAGATAACGTTTGTCTCGAAAAACGGACATGTTGTTGCCACCGAATGAACGAAGTCCTAGGTGTGTGTCCAGATCCGTGATCGTGGGGCCGGGTGCTTAGATGGAGATTTTGGTGTAGCATATCGGTCAGGGGCTCTGGGCGGAAAATTGTCGGTATCAAGAGCTTTATGAGACCAGCCCTCTGAGCAATTTTTTACGCCTAATAATCATGGCATCAATATCTTTGGTATCTTTCCTTGCTCTTCTGTCTTTCGCGGTCAAGTGAATCGAGATCTGGTCCGTGGAAAGTGCTCGAACAATCACCAAACAGGGCCTGACGATCCTAGGCACGCGAGGACCCTGAGTTTGCACCCCGGGTTCGACGTCATGGCGTGGCCATTCGAGGGAAGTGATCTGCAAGGCGCAGAGCCTCAGTTGGTGCATTGATGACAGGTCTGGCAAAGCCTGAGCTGTGCGGACCTCGTTGGATTCGCAGATCATGTTACCATCTCCACCGAAAGGCCTCTTGAGCCATCTCTCAATAAAACATGCCAGGGCACCAGACCGGGAAACTTGGAAAGAGAGTTCACGGACGTAGGGGTACCAGTAATACGCGTGGCCGACAGGTCCCGTGTGTGACACCGCCCTGCCTGCATGGCCGACTCCCCGAAACAAGGCGTGTCAGAGCCGAGCCATCGAAAGAGCATCATGAGACTGTTCTGTGCCGCGTACAGGAGGTTGATGGAGGGCTGAGAGGCACGTTCTAGCAAGGCTGCCCCAAGCCCAGGGTCAGGCAATTCGTGCCCGTCCCTGGTCAAGAGACTGCCAGAGATTGACAGTTGATGCAGGTGTGCTTCCTCTCGTACCCAGAAGATGCGGAGGTAGGGGGGGCCAAAATAACCCGACTGCCGTTGCGGTGACTGACGATCAATTGCCTCGCAGAGCTGGGTGGACAGCCACAGGGTATCATCCTTATCACTATTAGTCTGGTTCCTTGTGTCGGTTGCGTGGGAGCAACCAGGCAAGGGTTCGAGGGCTGCAACCCAGAACAAGTCTGCAGTTTGACGTAAGAATGGGGCCATGGACAGTTAGCGAGCAGCATGGAAGAAGCGGTAGGATGAGCACCACCGAGAGTTTGCTGCAAGAGAGGTCGAAAGTGAGGCTTCTGGTGATCGAATGGAAACACGCTGATGCGATGAAGGAGCAAACCCTTGATCCCTTGGGGAGTACGTAAGGCCAGTAGTCAACCTGAATGCCGAGCTCGCTGTCACAGTACAGTACAGTACAGTACGGGGCTCCGGCTAGCTCGCACAGCGTCCGCGAGAGTTTGACAGGTGCAAGCGAACCTGTGGGAGGCACCTGCCTGAGGTCAGAAGCCGATGACCGACCAAAACCAAGATCAGCAAGGCCCTGCTTCGAGTGCTCCTGGCAGAGTTGGCCCGTTCCTCGTGAGTTCTTGCGTGTGATTGGTTAAAAAGTGGGCTACTAGTCCCCGCACTCGGGGCGTTAGCGAGCTGGCAAGGCCAAGGGTGTGGCTATATATCGGACAACGACCACTCTGACGGCTGCTGCCGGTCCTCGTTGCCAGAGGGCGCCCAGCTGGTTGCGGATTGAGGGCATTCTCGACGGCCTCTATCAATGCCAGGGTGTGGGCGCATGACACAAGTCGGTGCGCATGTACGCTAGTACAGCCCGTTGGAGGAGGTCCCTGCTTTTGGCCCTTTCTGGACCCCCGATGGTCTCTGATTTCTCTGCTTCTCCAGCACCTTGGAAATCGGAGCAATGAGCGTTCGATCTACCTTTCTAGCTCTTGCATGCTCGTCTCAACCTGGCAAATCCCAAATCCCCAGCCCTTGGCCGCCTGGCTCGCTCGCGATACCGCAACGCCGCCGCGTCCCGGGACTCGGGTGCCCTGGCGGCGGCGACCTTGCTGTACCTTGTTTTTTAGATGGAGGTCAAGTTTGCACGGGGACAGGGCGGGCAAATTCTCGTGCGGCCAATGTCTTTTGTGGTGGAGGCCCTGAATGCCCTCTTCCTCCTCGTCCACTGCCACTGCCCACTTTGCCTCCCTGCCTGAGTCGCCATCCATCCCCTACTGTACCTGGCTGTGATCGTCAAGTATCTGTTCTCGACTCCTTCTCAGACCTGTGGCTTGTGTTCTCTCCTCTGTTAACACTTTTGAGCCTCTTCAAGCTCACACTGACCTTGCTATTACTCCCTCCCACCATTTTCTCCCCTCTTCCGCCGTGCAACAGTACTTGGTGGTTGTTCTCCTGGTCCTCCTCGTTCTAGCCATCCATCCCACCCACCGGCTTCAGTGCCACCTCGGTGCCACCCTGAGTGACCTCCACGGAGTACCCTGGTCTTCTTATATCGACCGTTGGAATACCGCTTCTCCACCACTCTTCCTTCCATTCATATACCCCTTCACGCCTGCCTGTCTTTCCACGGACACGATACAGCTCTCTGCCCACCCTCGCAGGACGGTTTTCCAAGACAACAGGCCCGGCCTCACTCCAGCTTGGAATCGAAGCACGCGAACCCCTCTCTCGATCTCTGCAACAGCTTCGGCGCGCAATTCAATCCTCAGCTTCAGCCGGCCAACGCACGCAGACGGATTTCTTCGGCTCGCCAAGCCAGTAACTCTCTCGACCACTGCGACAGGACTAGGCGAGCATTTGACCCGACGCGACAGATCAACACCATCCACCTCGAGTAGCCCTGTCCACCCTTTTGCGCTTGACTACGGGATCTACAGCACGCCGAATCCCACCAACGTCAGGGTCGTCCATCGGTTGCGGACCCGGATCGCAGAGCTGTTGCGACGTCTTTTCGCGGCCCAAGCCCAAACTTGGTTGTGGGGAGGATATCCCACCCCACGCCTTTTGACCGAACTACCGCGACCAAATCAAGGAATCGCTTCATCTGTCAAATATCACCAAATTTCCTCGGAATTGGAGGAAACTCCCCGGCAGCTTTGCAGAATCACTTACCCAGGGTTTCGCTTGAGTGGAGTGCATTTTACCTGAGGTGAGTGTCCCAGGAACACCCGGTGTTTTCCCCCATTGAGCGTGTGTTACTCGCTCTCATCACCTTTCGTCATATGGCGATGAAGCATCGATCGATCGATCGGTGGCCACACGGCAGCCAATAGCAGCTCTCCTCTATGCCTTGAGAGAACCTTCATTGCTCGCACCTCCCGACAAGGCCACCCTTTTATTCGTTTTGCTGATGCTGTTCATTGTGCTAACAGCTGTCTTCCGACCCAGGCTTATTGCCCGCTGTAAGGTGGTCCTAGGCCCTACGTCACAGATCGCCGGACCCTGGGATTTATACCACAACCCAGTCTCAACGACCATTTCTCTCGACATGCCCGACGCCTTGACGTCTAAGCAATGCTAAAGAACCCATCGTCAATTCCTCGTTACCGTACATGAAGAACAATGCCCCCGAACGAAGTCGCTTCGCAAGGAACCCAACCGCCGCCGTCATCCCAGACCGGCCACCCTCTCCCCCGACGAACCTCGCCAGCCAATTCCGTCACACTACGACACCACCGATTAGCCCGCGATGCTTCTCTTAAAGCAAGCCCAGGATCAGTGCCGCCGGTCGTGACAACAACGACAACTTCTCCTCGTCGTAACTCGTCAGGTGACAGCCATGAGACTGGGCAAAGCGATCCGAAGACGTGGTTTGACCACTCAAACCAGAACCCGACTGCCACTTTTGACAGCAACATTATGGATGGTATGAAGCAGAAATGAACTAGGTTGCATTATGGGGAGAGACTAATTGATTTATAGTTGATCCTCCCTTTTTCCAAAAAGAATCCGACTCATCGAATGAAGAAAAGCCGTTTCCTTACGCCCACCAACTGGCACCTCCAAAGCTCACTGCAGCACACAGCAGCAGCGCAGATGACTATCGCAGTGTCATTGATGACCTGACGGTAGAAATTCAGAAACTTCGAGAAGAGCTCAAACGGTACAAGCAACCTGGCCCAGATCTGCTTCGCAAGGAGAAGCTGTTTGAGATCAAGGTTCATGGCTTGCCCAAGAAGAAGAAGAGAGAACTCGAGGCCACCCTCAGGGACTTTGCTGCCAGCCTTGAGGGGTCTCCCGATGCGTCGTCGTCGCAGAAGAAAAAGAAGTCGTCTCGCCACCAGAATCGAGACAACATGTATTCTGCGTCTGGCTCGTTCTCCAAGCACGCATCGTCGTCCTCGGGATCCAACTTTCGCCCAGCTGACTCGGCCTATGCATCCATGTCAACAGGCGCCAAGTCCTCGGGAACGTCGCTAAATCGCCCTATCGTGGGCTCGCAGGCCAGGTCATCGGAGCAAAAGGTCGAGAGCTACCTGCGCGATATTCCCGAAGGCTTGTATCCGCGACACATGATCATGACGGACAAGGAGAGGAAGAAGCTTGTTGTCCGTCGGCTTGAGCAATTGTTCACGGGAAAGATCAGCGGCCGTCACGTAGTGAAGAAACAGTCCTCGGCACCGAGTGGAAGCTCTGCTGCCCTAGCGCCCGTTGTTGCGGATACTCAGCCAAATGTCTCATCGGCATCCACAGTTCATGAGCCGCCAACCCTACAGACTGGCCAGGAGCCATCGCGAGAAGCTAGGATTCTCCCTCTTGAGCAGCAGTCCGGACATTCTGGTAAGAAGAGCAGGTCCGGCGGCAATGGATCGACATCCAACTCGAACGGAGACAACACGGAATCCGGAGGTAATGGCAACAGTACTGGCTCCGGGACCAACCCATCCCCTCCAACACGGCCCCCTCCGGAGCAGCGACCCACACGACCCCTCGATCTCGACCCGGACCGTACCCAAGTTCCATCCGAAAATATGGACTACATTCGCCATTTGGGCTTGGTGCCCCCCGAGCTATTGGCCGAGCAGCACAATCATGATGTCCACCCTGACGCTGAGGGCTGGGTTTATCTGAACCTGCTGTGCAACCTGGCTCAGCTTCACATGATCAACGTGACACCAGACTTTGTTCGCTCAGCTGTCTCGGGGATCAGCACCAAGTTCCAGTTATCTCCAGATGGCCGCAAAATCCGATGGAGAGGTGGAACTGAGGGCACCAGGTTCAGCAGCGACAGCTCCGGATACAACTCCCAAAAGAGCCCGTCTACGGATGATACGGAGGAGGGTTCGGACAAGAAACGCAAGCGTCAGAAAACAGGACGCTCTACTGGTGACGAGTTTCAATCCGGAAGCTCGAGCAAGAACGCGTCCAGGTTTGATCCACAGCTGTGCGCTCCATCCGAAAGCTTTCACTACAAGCCCATGTTTGTACAACAAGACTCTTCGGGTGGACAGACCTCACTTGACGAGACCGTTTCCTCCTTCGGACCCCCAGAAGACAGCAACCTTGGAGAGTCGAGATGGGGTCTCAGTGGTTCTGGTGCATCCAGTCGCAAGAAGCGCCGCCATGACGGTGCCATCATTTACTATAGCGGAGCGCCTTTCTGCACAGATTTGTCGGGCGATCCAGGCGATATGTCACCAACTTCACAAATGCTGGCTGCTGGCCAGCACCAGGCCTCGTCAGATAAGACAGAGCTTCCTCTGTCTCCACCGCGACGATCAAACTCTGGATCTTTCATCAACTATCGGCCACTGACCGATCGTGGTCCGTTGTCGACCCAGCCAAACCCGGCAATGGATGTCGACATGGATGATCCGCCCAGCCTCACAGAGGATACCGATGATGCGAGCGACATCGAGCTCGACTTTGAATGGACTGATAATGCCCAATACATGGAGTATCATCCTCTCGAGCCTTGTGGCTTAGGAGGAGTTCTCCCTGAGGACCACTTCATGGTAGTAGTTGCCACCAAGAGGTCAAAGCAAGATGTTCTACCACCAACCTCACGGCCCGACGGTCGAAGGGCGAGCGAAGGTACAGAGGGCGTCATTCGCCGATTGGCAACAATGTCGACCTCATCACCCATCCTTGGTGCGACAAAGGCCATGTCCGTCAGCGAACCTCCTCCCATCGAGATCGAATATCTGTCGGGCCGCATCAAGAGACTAACGCCGGTTGCCCTTCCACCCCCTGCCATCTTCTTCCCACCGTTCAGTCCGAGCGACTCGACAGCAGACGAGGACGAGGAAACCTCAGATGACCCAGATGATTCGCCATCACTGAGGGGCATTGTGGGTCGACGAATCGTTCCACACCATTCTGATGGCTATCCGGATGGTGTTGATCTCAGCAGCGGTGACGAGGAGGGCGACGACCCTGACGACTCTCCCGATCACAACATATACGATGTCAGTCGAGATGCCAAGGTGCTACCGAATAGACCTAGGCAGGCTGTTCGACGCACAAGTAGTGCTGCTGCAGCCGCTGGAACTGCCCGTGGAGAGAGTAAGAGCACCAGCGCAGATCCTGCTCTCTCGAGTCAGGACAGTTCTGTCGCTACCGCCGGCGCCGTCGAGAGTAGTCTCAGCAGTAGCGACGAGGAAGATGACGCCTCGTAAATCACACTAAACCCATGTTATTTCTTACAACAATCAAGTTATACGTTTTGACGATTTGACGGAGGATGGATAGTGGAGAACTACAGCCGAGATGGAGGTTTCCGGTTGACTTTCTCCCTAATGAGCCACAACAGATTTCTTTTAACCAGTTCGATACGACCCCAGTTTCTGGTCATGGATTTGTTTTTCTTCAGGGGCTTGGGATAGCCCGCATGCATTTAGCTTGGCGTTACAAGAGGAAGGGTCATGATTCCCTGGAATAATCTATTACGAATGACCGGTTGCGCAAAAAGCGAGGGCCTCAGTATGGATTATGTTCAGGATCCCACGAGTATTGATACTGATAGGCTTGGAGTGTTTATATATTTGAGATACCAAATGCAATTTGTACAGATCTACACACACGACCTCTTGTTTCATGGGTGACTTGTTGAATTCCTCCCTCATGGCTTTGTTGCTTGGAGTGACAATTACTCCTAGGAGATTTACGAACTACTCCTGAACTGATTACTTTGTAGTCGCCAAGGGTACATAGATCACTTGACATAGAAGTCTCTTATCCGACTTCATCCCAGTCGAACGAAATCAACCCATGGCTGCATGTCGTTGAGCTCAACAGGCTATTCTGATGTCACGTGAGAGTCGTCGCACCTCACATCCAGCCGCTTCCACGTCATTGTCCAGGTAACGAATGTTGCATTGAACACGCTTCATTTCATTCTTCAATCGTGTTTCTTTTTGGTGCTATTAACATCATCTGTACTGGTCTTGGTTGATTCCTATCGAGCAAGATGCGTCTTTCGTGGAGTTCGCGTTTGGCCGTGCTCACCGCGCTTGTCCGCGGTTCGACTGGAGCCCAAGAAGTCAAGAACGTTGCTATCATCGGTTCGTACCGCTTTTCATTGATATTGAGCTTACCCTTATGGCATTGAGATGTGCTCTTTTGTATCAGTTCTGTCTGATATCACGGCTCGATAAAGCCCAGCTGACATGAGCTGTAGGAGCCGGAGCAGCGGGATCCTCGGCGGCTTACTATTTACAAAGATACGCCGAGGAGGAGAACCTCGCCGTCAACATCACCATCTTTGAAAAGACGGACCGCATCGGAGGTCGATCTCTTACGGTCCCTGCCTATGGTGATGAGTCTCTGCCCATTGAACTCGGGGCGTCAATCTTCGTCGCCGTCAACGCCATCCTGTACAACGCGACTGAGCGCTTCCAGCTCCCCGTGAGCGAACCCCAACGACTTGAGAAGGGCGACATCACGGCCATCTGGGATGGCATCAACTTTGTGTATCAGACTGAAGAGGGTTCCTCTCAATGGTGGGACCTTGCCAAGCTGTTCTGGAAGTACGGCCTCGCGCCCTACAAGGCCAAGAAGATCGTCGACAGCATGTTGGAACAATTCCTCCAGCTCTATGAGCCTCCGTACTTTCCTTTCAAGTCTTTGACTCAGAGGGCGCAAGAGATGGGCATGACTGAGCTTACAGGCATCACTGGAGAGCAGGGGCTTGCACAAGGGGTGAGTTCTATGGTGACTTGAACCCAATCACTGCTGATCTATAAGGATATCAATCCTCGCTTTAGTCGTGAGATTCTCCAGGCCGCCACGCGAGTCAACTATGCGTCCAACCTGGCCTACATTCACGGCCTTGAAACTCTGGTATGTAGGGCAGTCCGCTTATGTAGTATCCAATGCTTACAACGAGCCAGGTTTCTTTTGCAACTGACGGTGCCGTGTCCGTCGAGACCGGAAACTGGCGGATCTTTGAGGAGCTGGTACGAGCCAGTGGTTCTACCATCTACCGCAACACCGCCGTGGCTTCTATTGAAGTGGCTCAAAAAAAGACCGAGACTTCCTCGCCTAAGTATGTCATCTCGACTAAGGATACAAACTCTCAGGATGCCACCCCTGAGGAGTATGGCGTCGCCTTTGACAACATCATCCTCGCAAACCCCTGGCAGTTTGGCAACATCAAGGCCGGTGAGGGTGTCCTTGATCGCCAGATCGATGAGATTCCTTACACCAAGCTCCATGTCACGCTTTTCACATCGCCGCTCAAGCTCAGCCCCGAGTTCTTTGGCCTCAAGCCTGGAAGCAAGGCTCCTAGCTCCGTCTACACCACTCTCCGTGAAGACGAGGAGCCGAAGAAGGGTGCTGAGGGTGTTGGCAGCACCGGATTCTACTCAGTCAGCACCCTGAAGTCTGTCATCAACCCCAGGACCGAAAAGCTGGAGTATGCGTACAAGATCTTCTCCGCCGAGCCAGTGACGGCTGAATTCCTGTCCTCGCTTCTCGGTACCAAGATTCCCGACCAGATTATCTCCGCCAAGGGCGAGGATAAGGATGCGGATACCTTTGAGCCTATCTCATGGTACTACCCTCACGTCTTTTATTCCTATCCCCAAGAGCTGCCGCGTGTCACGTTCGAAGACCCCATTGTGGGCGACGGAGTGTACTACACGTCTGGCATCGAGAGTTTCATCTCCACCATGGAGACGAGCGCCTTGATGGGTAAGAATGTGGCCCGCCTGGTTGCAGACGACTTTGCTGGCATCACCCGCCCAGAAAAGGTGGCTCCTGGCTCGGACGCTGGTGAGCCAGTCCCGGTTGCAGAGGGGGCAGAGGGCATTCATGCGCAGCCCCAGGAAGAGCTCTGATTGGGCTGTACAGATTTGTTTGATGTGTTATGTGATTGATGCCGTGAGCGTTTAGGTACAGGCTGCATACCTCATGCTTGAAGGCAGCCTGCATTGAGCAGGATGCATCTCTTGGTTGAACTCAACTACAGTACCTTGTAACTATTGCTGAAGTGTGAATTTTTGCATGCAAAACGAAACCAAAACGATGAGTGAAGGCCATTGCTTAGAGCTCTCTTTAACATGAAACAGGCGATTGCCAACCCCTGTCACCATCAAACACAAGTGCATCAACTGGGCAACGTCATTGTCGCCAAAGTTGAGATCTCAAGTGTGGCGCACCACCCTCTACTGGTGGCGCACGTCAGCCTGTGGCGAAAACGACCCCTCCTTCACCCCTCCAACCAGGGAAATCAACGAGCTAGAAGGAAAAGTACACAAAAAAAAAGGGCAGCCGCGGCTTGCAGTTGCTTCCCATCCCAAAAGTTCAAGGTTGTTATGACGCACGCTGTCTCCTGCCGCACGCTCTAGCCTTTGATCTTGCCAGGCTCTCATTGCCACCTTCCCGTCCGGCGTTCTCTTTGGCCCAGAGGCTGCCTGCGCCTGCCTTACACCCAACCCAGGAAGGAACCTGAACCTGTCGGTCTCGCCTGCCTGCCTGTCACTGCCTTGTCGTCAGTCACGTCACACCCTTTTGGCTGTTCGTGCGCAAGTGAACGGCATCACCAACTCTTCTCCTTCTTAATAGTCTATCCCCTTCTCTTCTCTCCCTTCCACACTTGGGGTGTATCTCTCTTGACCAGGAGCTTGTCAGCATATCGCACACTCTTTCCTCATCTGCGTCAAGACCGCCATCTTAGCCAGCATGTTCGTTCTACGGAATGGTAAGTAGCTGCCCCGCATCATCCCCAACCAACACCCGCTTCTCCAGCACGGGCACAAAGGCCACTGGCTGATATTCCGACCTGGTCGCGGCTGGTCGCTTCATCTGCCACTTCTCTTTCATTCCACTTGTTCGCCCTTCCCCATTTCATTTACAGTCCTTCTTCTATTTCTTATCAACAAGACATACAACTAACACGCCACGCTTCACAGTCGGCAAGCTCATCTTTGGTTCAAGCACACAGGAAGCATTGATCGAGCTGCCCCAAGGCCAACTCTACCTCGTCCGCCCTCTGTCGCCCAAGGGCTACTCCGAGCTCATCTTTAAAGATTCCACCATCCGTATCCGTCGCACCAACCAAGACTACCAATACCAACTTACTGTTCAGCGTGTCTTTGAGGAAGGCGAAGCGGAGCTCCTTGCTGAGGAAGAAGGCGAAGACGCTGCGCTCGACGCCCTCGAATCCGAGAGAGACGAAAAGACCTTTCTCCTCGACGAGACCCTCCACTTCCGAGTCGAGATCCGAGAGGACGGCGACAAGGTCCTAGCTTGGAAGGATCTCAGCGGCGACACCGGTGACCTCTTCCAATTCGTTTGCGACAACTCCGTCACCTCGGCTCAGGTCACGCAGTTTTTGCGAGTATCTCAGCAGTGCCAGTACGAGCGCAAGTACCGAAAGCCCCATACCACAGCTTCGCAGCAAGACCTGCAACAGTTCGAGTTTGAGGAGGAAGAGCCTATCCCACCCGCCAGTCCCATCCACAGTCCTACCCTCGCCCGATCTATCGAGTCTGTCGACGATATGCTGTCCAAGAAGAACACTGCCAACTCGGCCGCCAAGCGCGAGCCTGCCCACGTTCCAGAGCAGGAGATTGAGGCCCCCGTCTTGAGTGGCCCGGACGCAAACAACCCTCCTGAAGCTCTGGAGATTTATGCTGCCATTACCGCGGAGCTCCATCTCTTTGACCCCCAGCCCGGTCACTTCGTCCTTGTTGATGACTCCGTGATCGCTACAGTCTCTGAAGTCGGCAAATGGGAATACTGGCTTCAGATCGAATCCACCGAGAAGCCTTGGCTGGGCACTCCAGTTGTCGCGGATTTCAACCCTGTCTTCGATTTCGAGTACCTCTCCTTCGTATTCAACCACTTTAGTAACGATGGCACCGCTCGATCTTGGCTTCTCCGGTTCAAGGACCAGTCAACTCTGGAGAAGTTCCAGGAGGCCATCATGCAAGCTATCTGGGAGAAGCTCAACGAGACCAAGTGGACCAAGATGCAAGACAAGGAACGCGAGTATGTGCTCGACTCGTTCGGAGACTTGACTATGGAGGACGCTCCTATCGAGGAAGAGGAAGAGGAGGAAGAGGAGGAGGAGGAGGAGGAGATCGAGGACGACCGCGTCCAAGACGAGGAATACGATTCCGATGAGGAGAATGACAGCACTTTCCCCAGAAACGCCGATGGCGAGGTCAACTCGCAGCTGGCGGTTGGTTACAAGCATGATCGCTCCTTTGTCGTCCGCGGATCCAAGATTGGAGTCTTCAAGCATACTCCCAACAACCACCTCGAGTTCTCTACCAACATTTCCAAGGTCACAACGCCTAGTGGCAAGTTGATGAACCCGAAGAAGGTCATGCTTCACAGCGAGGACCGCGACCTCATCTTGCAGAATGAGATCGACCCCAACAAGCTATACCGCATGGATCTGGAGTACGGAAAGGTTGTCGATGAATGGAACATCCATGACGATGTTCCTGTCGTGACCTTTGCTCCTGAGAATAAGTTTGCCCAGATGACTTCCGAGCAGACCTTCTTGGGTGTCTCCAACAATGCCCTCTACCGCATCGACCCTCGATTGTCTGGCCACAAGCTTGTTGACTCGGAAATGAAGCAATACGCCTCCAAGAACGACTTTTCTGCTCTTGCTACCACTGAGAAGGGCTACATCGCCGTTGCCAGCAACAAGGGAGACATCCGTCTGTTTGATCGCCTTGGAATCCGGGCCAAGACCCAGCTTCCAGCTCTTGGTGATCCCATCACTGGTATGGACGTGTCCGCCGACGGTCGATGGATCCTGGGTACAACCAAGAACTACATCCTTCTTGTTGATGCTCAGCAGAAGTCGGGCAAGAATGAGGGCAAGCTTGGCTTCGAGAAGCCCTTTGCCGCTGACTCGAAGCCTCACCCTCGACGCCTGGCACTTACACCTGAGCACGTGGCCCAGTTCTATCACGAAACCGGCAAGCCTGTCACTTTCACTCCTGCCAAGTTCAACACTGGTGAGGGAGCTGAGGAGACGAGCATCATCACTGCCACGGGTCCTTACATCATCGAGTGGAACCTGAAGCGAGTCCTCCGGGGAATGAAGGCACCTTACAAAATCAAGCGATACGAGGAGGAGGTCAAGGCCGACGACTTCAAGTTTGGCTCGGACAAGAATGTCATTGTTGCCCTCCCCAACGAGGTCAACATGGTGGCCAAGCAGAGTTTGAGAAAGCCTACCCGGGAGAGCATCATTGGAGATATCCGACTGAGCGATTCACGGAGAGGCTCTGGTCGTATCGGCACTCGAGAGAGTGGTCGCTACAAGCTGGGCAAGGACGACATCGTCAACGCGCCCTACTAGATGGGTTAGGGATCTGGACAGTCTACGAGGTGTTTTCTGGTTTGGGAGGACAAGGACAGATCTGGGCGACGACTGTGATGCTGCACACGATGAAATTCGGTTGATGGGGAGTTTGATGGACTTTGAATTTGTAAGACATGGGTTGTTCAGACCTTCATGTCGTTTCTTAGATACCAGCTACTTGCTGATGCACCTGCGTCGCAACGAAACTTTGACTTTTCTCAGCGCATTCTCTTTTACACCGAGCAATCTTGAAAGGTGTTTCGTGAAACGTTTCCAATATGAACGGATAACATCAACACTTCCACTTTTGATTGTCGCCTTTGCTTGTTCCTAGGGTAGACAGTTCTGGATAGTGTTAGTATATTATAGCTTATTCAATTAAACCAAGGTACACAATAGCAATGGCCATTCACATAGGGTACGAAACATGGACGACTAGAGTCAATTTTCCAAGATATTTTAAAAAGAAACATAAAGAAATGAGATCCCAACCCGTGACCGCTTTAACCTGAACTCTCATGAACTCGTCCTTTCATACCTTAACCATGTTCCGTTGGCAAAATACAAACTCTATTGGGAAGGCACTGTTGATGCCTCGGCAGGCTTCGCATCCTCCGTCTTCGACCCGTCGGCTTGTGAGCTCGTGGCCTCGGGCTCCTTGGCCTCCCCGGCACCCAACACCTCTTCGGCCTTCTTCTCGACAGTGTCAGCAATCTGCTGCACCTTCTGACCCAGGCCAACGACAGCCCCAGACACGTTGCGCAATGTCTTGGGCTGTGTGCTCTCGGCGCTGAGGCGGGTCATTTCGGCGACGAAGCTGGCACCCCACCAGGCACTCGTGTACTTGAAGACGTAGCGCTCGAGCTTCTTGTAGTTAGCCTCGCGTTGCTCGGGGCTCATCGTGACGGCATCGTGCAAGGCGTTGGCAAGCTCTTCCGTGTTCCAGGGGTTGACAATGAGACTGCCGTTGAGAGATTGAGCGGCTCCCGTAAACTCGCTGAGAATCATGACTCCATGGTTCTTCTGCTGCGTGGCAATGTACTCGTAAGAGACCAGGTTCATGCCGTCACGGGTCGAAGAGACAAGGCAGACGTCGGAAACGGCGTACAACGCAGTGAGCTCATCAAATGAGACAGACTGATGGAGGAAGTGAATGGGCATGAACTCAATCGTGCCAAATCTTCCATTGATTCGGCCAACCAACTCGTTGACAACAGCACGCAGGTTCTGGTATTCCTCCACGTCTTGCCGAGAGGGAACAGCAACCTGGACCAGAACAATCTTGCCGATCCACTCGGGGTGCTCCGTCAGGAACACTTCAAGGGCGTGAAGTTTCTGGGGGACGCCCTTGATATAATCCAGACGATCGACACCAACCACAAGTTTGACACCCTGGAACTTCCGGCTGAGAGCAGCAATACGCTCTTGCACCTTGGGCCTCTTGAGTCCCTCGACGAACTTGTCGGGGTCGATTCCGATGGGGAAGGCACCCACGGTCACGAACCGACCATTCCAGTCAACGCCGTTGGGGGTCGTGGGACACTCGAGGATGCGAGAGCAACTGCTGAGGAAATGTCGAGCGTAGTCGTAGGTGTGGAACCCAATGAGATCGCAGTCGAGGAGACCGGTAAGAAGGGCCTGTCGGACAGGCAGGATTCGGTAGATTTCACTGCTGGGGAACGGGGTATGGAGGAAGAAGCCAATCTTGACGTTCTTTTTTGTCGTGCCGATCATTTCGCGAAGCATCTGAGGAAGGAGCATCAAGTGGTAGTCGTGGACCCAGATGAGATCGCCATCCTGGACATCCTTGATGACTGTCTTGGCGAAAAGATGGTTGACTTCTTGGTATGCGGCCCACGCGGACTCGTCGAACGTGATCTCACCGGGATGGTAGTGGAAGAGGGGCCAGAGGATCGAGTCTGCGAGGTGATTGTGTCAGCATGGTGAATTCATAATTGGTAGGCGTGGTGTGAGCTTACTGGAGAAGCCGTTGTAATGTCTGTCTGCAAGCTCATCATCAATGAAGACAGGGTGGGCGCCATATTCGTCCTTGAGCCGCTGCTTCATGCCCTCGACTTCGTTGTCGGGAACCTCGAGGCCAGGCCAGCCATACCATTGGAAGCTCGTGGTCTTGCTAAGACCGCTGAGGCCGGTGACAAGTCCACCTGAGGACATTGAGAAGGAATAGCTGCCATCTTCGGAACGCTTGATGGTGATGGGCAGACGGTTGGAGAGCAGAAGCAGACGGCCTGGAACGGCCTGATCGTCGACAGTACCGGGCATGATGGCGATATGAGCAGAAATTCGAGTTGCGAATGTGAAGCTTCGAAGACCGAGAGATCAAAAAGGGGCGGCTTGAAAAGACGAAAAGCGTGGTCTCGTCACGGCTCTTTTGCGGACGACGTCGATGGTCCGTGGAGGGGCAAGGAACTTGCTGGGAGCTTGGCTCAGAGCCGACAGGCGTAGATCCCCCGGCGGTGGAGTTAGTGCAAGGAGCTTGGATCTTGGGCCAGCAAAACGATGACGCTACTGCGCGTAAGGTCAGGCGATTTATTGGAGAAGAGCGAGGCGGCCGATGTCTAGGAAACGCAAGGACCTCTTTTTTTGTTGATGTTATCAGTCAGTTCGTCGCTGATAAGAGCAAGAGGGGCTATGATGCAATCATCTGGCGGTTGAGAAGGGGTTTGCCAGGACAAGGTGAAGGGAGAGAAATGCAAGGTCTAAATACCTCGAGGCGGAAGACAATGGAAGCAAGGAAGATGCTACCAGAGGCTTAAGGAAAACAAGTAGGTAAAAGGTAGGTAAGTACCGAGTGAGGGGCCAGGGAAGTGGAAGGCGTGCGTGTGAGGGGACGGAACGCAGAGGGGCGAGGCGAGGGGCAACCGACTAACTTGCCTGACTTGGAAATGCCAGACAGAAGAATGCAACAAGCACGTACCTTGTACCTGCCTCTCGGGACCGTTAATGACGGGACGGGATCGGGCTGGCGATGGATGGTGTAGACGAACCCGGTTGGGTTGGGCTCTAACTGTCAACTAAACTCACGACACGTGCAAAGACGTCAAGATGCGCACAATGACAGCGACAGCGACACCGAGGCCTGACGGAAGCGGCGTGAATCAGTTCCTCGATTCGAACCTGCTCACTTCAACTTGCAGCTCCCCAGGACGAACTTCCTCCTCCCGGTCTCGCCTTTATAATTATCCCGCAAGCCGATGGCTCCCGTCTCCCGGTGGCCGTCTATTCGCGGACCAGCTTCACCTCGAGACCCGGGCCGTTTTCTTCAGAGTGGAGGGGAACATCTGCATCGTCAGCCAGGCACATCGCAAGCCTCAAGTACTGGTACTTTGCCGCTGACTGGTGCGGGTGCTGTAGGGGTCACTGTCGCCCCAAGGGAACCAGAAAAGACACCAGATCCAACATCATCTCATGCACCTGTCACTCGGCCACGAGGCACTGCACGTTTAATCGGCAATGGCATTGAGTAGCTTCCAGTTGTGAGGCGAGGTCAAGCTACAAAACCGCGCTCTCCCCACTCCCATGCGTCCGCTGCTAGTGCTTCCCGCAGCCCCAGCTCCCGAGACTCGTCCCGGAGCGTAGTCCGGAGGTGATTCCGGAGACTGGATCAATTCATCGGCCATGATACGGGCATCACACAGCCATGTCTTTAGGTCTTTCGCATTCGTAATGAGGCGCTGGCCAATGACAACAAACTCTGCATGGAACGATGGTCAGCTCAGTCTGGAAGAAATCCTGAACTTCGCTTGATCCTGACTGAAAAGTGACGCATTGATGAGGCGTCATTTTTAGATTCCCCAAGCTTGACAGAATACAGGGCTTGACAACCATCACCAGGGCTAACTTGGACTAGGTTTATCAGATATCCCGAAGCCAACCAGGGAAGTGGGCTTCACAAGCACGCAGCCAACCAGCCAATGGATGGAGGGGACAAGACCATGTTTGCGGCTTGATCAGGTTGTTGGCCGGAGCAGATCATCCTTGGATTTATGTCGACTAAGAGAAAGCGTGAAAAAGAAAGCAAACTGACAGTCTGGAATCGGGATGGTGTCCAGATTGCAACCCTCCCTCCGGCTGCTGTCCATTCCACAATTGCTACCATGCACATAACCGTCGGCCCGGTAGCCGGCTACTGATTTTCTGCTTTGATTTTCACCTTCAACAACATTGATGAGTAGCAATGGTATGAGAGACGGCCCTATACGACCTCTTGAGGTCATGCTTGGAGGAACTTTCGGCTTGACACCCGCCGTCGAGGGTTGATTGGACCGCGAACAAAGAACGTCACGTTGTGGTGGCAGCATCTCGCGCTTTCACGTGATTCCTTTCATTTCCTGCATGCCGCGATTCTGATTGATAGTATTTCGTGTTTATCCCAGCAGCCTATATGTGACACAAGCAGTTGTATTGAAAGTTGAGAAAGGTCGAGCAAGGGTGCTAGCATGGTCGGATAAGACACAGTGCAAGGTCTTATCTTATCGATAAGCGCATATCCAAATCGACCGTGTAATTTTTCGAGAAGCAACGCTTCGTCGCGAACCTCAAAGGCATCACCCCCCTGCGCAACGCGCATTTCTTGTCGCAATCATGGAGCCCTCCCAGGACTTCAAGTCGCTGCAGGAGAGCGTCCAAAAGTCTCTTGTCTCGACCGTCAAAACCGTCAACCGCATCGCGGCCGAAGACCTGAGCTTCCAGCGCACAGTCAACCCTGAGGTCGGCCAACAGCTCGAAGACAGAACATCCCGACTCCTCGAACTCGCTACGCGATTGCTACAATCATCCGGGAAGGCTTGCAATGTCAAGGCTCCTAAGCTGGAGGATGTCGAGGATATCGAGATGAACTGGAGGGGTGTTGTCGATGTGGTCGATTCTACGCTCGAGAAGGCCGACACGGCCCTAGACGAGTATACAGGCCTGGTCAAGCGAAAGGAGCCACCTGTATCCGATTCTGTATGTCCCTGTGTCTTGTTGCTATCCATACTTTTACTAATATTTTCAGGTGACGACGTCCAAGAGATCCAAGTCGACAAACAAGGTTATCCGAAACGCCAACATCTCCAAACCTCAGCTCTTGTTCGAACGCCAGCCCGACAACTTTCCCTCTGGTCCATGGAAGCCTATCCTTAGCGAAAAGCCACATGCGAAGACATCCTTGGAGGAAAGCCTAAAGATTGTACCCAACGAGTCCGGCGCACCGCAGTATGTTTCATTCAGCCTACCCATTGTTTAACGGGACTTTTCCTAGTCCCCTTCGCATTGAAACATTGCTCTCGAGCAAGCCATTAATTTCAATTGCTGACGTTTAATGTTTGCTGCAGATATCAACATCCTTACGAACGCGAAATTGCTAGCATGGTATACCCCAAAAGAGTCTACAAGGAAGCAGAGCCTGTTATGTATCAGCCTGTTGATACAACCCAAGCGACGTGGGTCGACACGTATGAAGGCGTCCTCGAGATGCTGAAAGAGCTCAAGAAGGCGAATGAGATTGCTGTGGATCTGGAACATCACGACTTTAGGTCCTACATCGGGCTTGTCTCGCTCATGCAGATTAGCACCCGAGAGAAGGACTGGATCGTTGATACATTACAGCCTTGGCGTCACAAGCTCGAAGTGTTGAATGAGGTCTTTACCAATCCAAAGATCATCAAGGTACGTTGACTCGATTAATATTTAACAATAACGCTAACATAGCCAGGTCTTCCACGGCGCCTACATGGACATGGTGTGGCTACAGCGAGATCTGGGTCTCTACGTGAACGGTCTGTTTGACACGTTTTTTGCATGCGAGCAGCTTCACTATCCGGCCAAAAGCCTCGCGTTCCTACTGTCCAAGTTTGTCGACTTTGATGCAGACAAGCAGTATCAACTAGCAGATTGGAGAATTCGGTACGTTTTCACGGGCCTGTTTTGAATCACCCTACTAACCTCATTTAGACCGATTCCTGAGGAGATGATGTACTACGCCCGGTCAGATACTCACTACCTACTCTACATTTACGATAAAGTACGGAATGAGCTTGTCGCCGCCTCGGATAAGAGCAAGCCCGAGACCAACCTCATTGAGCGCGCTCTAGAAAAGTCGAAAGAACTATCACTCTCCCGTTACGAAAATCCTGGCTACGATGAGGAAACTGGTGAAGGCTCTCGAGGCTGGTATGGGTATGTCTTTAAGAATTCTCACATGGCTCTTGACAGTGAGCAGTTCGCTGTGTTCAAGGCCGTGTGGAAGTGGAGGGACGACACAGCCAGGGCGGAGGATGAGAATCCCAACTACGTCCTCAGCACCAGGGACATTACGGAAATTGCTCGACTCAACCCCCCTGATGCCAAGGCCCTCCACAGTCTCCTGCCTCTCAGCGCGTCTCTAGCACGGCCTCGGTTCAACGAGATTTGGGAAAGGATCAGGAAGGCCAAGGCCCGAGGCGGACCCAGCTTGCTTCACTTCTTTACTTCGATGGCACCAGACACGTTGCGGAAGAACGGTCTCCCATTTGCGGCCAGGAAGACGGCCAGGTTACCAGACCTCGACGGAGAGGTCACGGTCAACAGGCTGACCCGATCGCAGCTATTTGGAGATATGCCGATCAGCACTCGGTGGGATGCTTCGACGCCAACAGTCGACACAGAAGAGGATCTCATTCCCTTTCCCTGGCATAAATACGTTCAACAGGGCTCGTTTGAGGGAGGTATTCGACACGACGAACCCGTCGAGAAGACAGTCGTGGATGCCAAAGAGGCCGTGGGCGTGGAAGCTGCAGGGGACAATGCTGAACCTGAGGAGGCTGCTGAGGAAGAGTTCACGCTGAAGAGGGGCCAGAAGCGAAAGTCGGAGGCTGTGGAAGAATCCAGCTCAAGCGAGGAGGAGTCAGACTCGGAGTCAGAGTCAGAGTCAGACAGCGACGAGGAAATGCAGGAAGACAGTGGAGTCCTTGCTATCGATGACGAGCCCAACAAGGAGTTACGCCATGCTCGGCAAAAGCAGCGCAAAGCCAAGAAAGCACAGGATGCAAGAGCCAAACGGCTAGAGGCCGAGAGGGCTCGCAAGGCCCAGAAGAAGGACAAGAAGCAGAAGCAGAAGCAGCAAGAGGACAAGAAGCAGAAGAAGTTTGACGCCGTGCCTTTCGACTACAGCAAGGCCACGTCGGTACTACATGGAAACCGAGGGTCGAACGGCGGCGAGGCCGAAGGCAAGGGGAGGAAGAAGGTCTTTGACCCCTATTCCAAGTCTGCGGATACCGACATCAAGGGAGCACGCAAGGCACCGCCTGTCAGGGGAGAGCGCAGTGCGACGTTTCGAAAGTGAGGTTGGAGGGTATCGGGTAGCTACGGTAAAAGTAGGAGTTATGGTGCATCCTAGACACTGCAATGAACAGGCTTTTTTGTCTCTCATTCTTTTTTATCGCGTGATTCGTGTGGTGTGTGGAAAAATAATGTAACTGGAGTATTATGACATCCATGTCTTTGGTGTTGTTATATTACATAGAAGATGTATCGAGTTATGCAGCCATCTCAACAGAAGAGTCCAAAGGGCATGTCGTGCCGAGTGTACTAATGATCAAGCAACAAATGAGGCCACGGCAATTGAAAGGATCGGAGAAAAGCAAACCGGCAGCAACAATAGACGCAGCACATACCTAGTCTCGGAAAGAGATCAACCCCCAATCGAAACACTCGGACGCCGTGATCGAACCATGGGGCGCGCGCTGACTGCAGCACAACGCACACCGGCAACGCCCATCGGGATCCCGCCCGCGAGACCCGAGACGCTGCAGAAGGGGAAAAATGGAATGTGCTCGGCCCCCTTCTCCACAAAGGACAAGGGTTTCCCGCGCGCCCTGCCTTGCTACCCCGGATTTTCGCCCCCCGCTTTCGTAGCCTCTTGGTGCAACTGCCGACCATGGGCGGAGAGAATGGGAGATGCGGGTTGAAGAAGAGAAAAGAGTCGCGTGATTATTGTATTTTGAACAAAGATGATATACTTGGTCAATTGAGAAGCCTTAGGGTATCATGGATGCAACACATAAACGCAAAAGCACGTGTAGCCCATCCCAAAAACAGGGCAGATCTAGGTACCCAACGGGCGCCATCTCAAAGCAATTGAATGACGGGACGGCTCTCGAATACGTACATCCCCTTGCGCCCCCGTTGACAAATCACTACGCGTCCAATTTGGGTTTTGCTGACGGGAATCCCCCCCAACGTCCAAGACCCGAGGTGCAAATGGCCAATCGCGACGAACGGGAAGGTACCATCCAACTCAGGGCCTCCTTCCAAATGCAGAAGACTCTCTTCGGCTGTCTCCCCCCTTCATCTCTCTCACGCAGCCACGGCGTCTTCTTCCCCTCACTTTTTGACTCGGGCAATCTCCCTCCGTCAACAAAGCATTACTCAAACTCTCCTTTGTCAACAAGAAAACCACTTGGATGCCTCGTCAAGGCCTCGACGGCGCCGGCTCGCCAGGACAAAGCATCGCATCGCAGCTCCTTCGCCTCTTCTGCTCGATCGCTCGCCCACGGCCGATGCCTCTCACCTCGCCCCATGGCCACCTCCGTGGCTAGATTGCTCTCCATGCATTGCCATGGCACAGAACCAATCCCCATGGTTCACCCACCACCACTGCCGTCCCCCGTCCCGCGCGCCCTGCATCGCGCAGACGACAAATCACCCAGCCATGACGGCCGTTCTTTCCCGATTCCCCTTGTCGATGTGACACAAGGACCTGGACGGAGGGGGCGGGTTGCCAGGCAAGAGTGGCAGGTCATGTGACACCAGATGAGGGGAAACCAAGCGGCATGAAACCCAAGCAGCGGCGTTCTTATTTCCCTTGCCTCCCCCTTCGTTCTTATTGTCTTTCGCGTTGTTCGGTCTGGAGTTGAATGGCTTCAATTCAGACGTCGTTGCGGCTCTTAGATGGTCGATGGGGACCTGTTGGCTCGGCTCGTGCGAACGGTGGAGTCGAGTGGACCTAGAGAACACGGCGATCTGTTGGGTGAGTGAAAGACGAGTCAAGACACGATGCTACGAGCAGTAGCAGCGTGGTATACTGACCCAATGCCAGAGCGATGCCTCCCAAACCATAAACCTAGATTCGACAACAAGACTCTTTTCCCAGGCAAGTACCAGCATCTCTTCTTTCAAAGCTTCCCGATATCCCATCTTTTCCTTCCTTGTACCAAGTGGACCCCAAGACCTTAGCTTGCTTCGTCTCGTTGAGATCTGGAAAACCCCCGATGGCCCAACACCCCGAGTCTTGGACGAGGCCGAGGCCTGTCTTGCTAGCAGCACATCGTGAGTGGTGGAAGTGGTGATGCGTGGCCTTTGACCCTGGGACGCGATAGTCACTTGAGCCGCTCCTCGCCCCTGAACCTCGACATGGTCAAGTACAGCCAGAGATGATGGTTGGCCATTGCTTGAAATGTTCGCCATATCATCATCAATGCAACATCTCGTTGCCCCCAGACAAGCCTCAACTTTGATGGCTTATGGACTTCCCATTCTTCCACTTTGGACTGTCGCCTGTCATACTCTAGAGTACCTGCGTACCACCGACAAGATAGTCTTCACTTGAACACGGACGACATCCCCTGGCGGCACGGAGACCGCCAATTTCGCCATATATCGGTTTGACGAATATCTTGGCCGTGGTGTTCAAGTCGGTTCGCTTGCTCTTCGCCAGGTCCGTTCATCTTGTTGGAGATCTCGTCGGGGACACGCCGGGTCATCGGCTACAGCATTTCGAAACGTCGCACACCTGCAGGACGGTATCGTGTCTATGAAATCCTTTGACATGGACAACTCGAGAGGGGTTGTCGGCTTTCTCGACAGTCGTTGTCGAATCTGAAGGCCCCGGAACTGGTTGGTGCACGATCGACCAGGTATTTACACCTGCTCGATATTCGGGACTACTCCAGATCAGCTCGTCACAATATCCCAGGTGGACTTGTGTTTCCTTACATACCTCTCATCAGCTCCACAATCTTTCCCCCTGGGTTGTTGAACCTGTCCTTGATCCACCCCCGATGCCCGAATCTCCCCTAGCACGCCGCCCCATTGGCCTAGGCGAGACACCAGAGCGAGTGACCCACGGTTGTCAAAAGTCAGTTTTGCACCGTGTGGGGATTTTGGATCCCACCAGGAAACACTGATGGCGATATCGTGCCTTGAAACACAGGCACTCAGGCGCCCAGGGATACCGCCTTGTTGCACTGCTGGCCTGAGCAGAAATTGCTAAGCGGTCCGGGTCAACTCGGTTAAGCTGGCAGGGCGAGTGTCTGCCAGCCCAGCTCGGCTAAGGCGCCAATTCCCCCCGGCACCCGGCCCACGGGAGCTCGATGCAAGCAATTGCCTCATGTCAAGAGCTCTCAGATCTCAACAGCAGCTCACAAAGATGTCATCGATTGAAAGTTAATTGAGACGTCAATTGATAAGATACCGTCCAAAAACGTCACTGTCAAGCTGGCAGGCACTTTTGGTATCGAAACAAGAAAATCTCTTGATGTTGTGGGAGAAGCGGGATGAATGAGGCTTTTTATTTTACAAGTTGGTCCCTGGGAGGAATTACGCAGATTTTCCCCATCTCTATCACAGGGAAGTGCCTATGATCAACGTCCATCCCAGTTCTCTATCCCGTCTATTACAAGACAACCTCCCCTCTATCGTGCAAGCTGGCGTCGAGTGCACCAGTGTCAGGACCTTCAAGACACTGCACAAGGCACCGCGCTCAGCAGCTTCCTCCGTATCATTGACTCGATCATTCGGCACGAGCCTTCCCAATTGGCCGGGAAATAACTTAGGTCTGGAAGAGAAGACATGGTCAGCCTCGAGTCCATCCATCACCGGATATGCGGGGAATATGCGGGGTTTAACTTACGAACTTGGCCATGAGGGCAACCATCAGGTCGAAAAGACCGATGGCCTCGACGAAAGCGAAACCCAGAATGGCGTAGGAGAAGAGCTGGCCTCGGAGAGCGGGGTTGCGGGCAACACCGTTGAGGAGGGCGGCGAAGACGAGACCGATACCAATACCGGCACCAGTCAGACCAATGGCGGCGGAACCCATACCCAGGTTCTTGGAGACCTCAACCATGGCCTGGGCGATCTCGGAGGAGTAGGCACGGCGCTGGACCTGGAAGGCGTTGCGGGTGGTGGCCTGGAGGAGGGTCTGGCGCTTCATGGCCTGGAGGGGGCTGGCAGCGCCTTGAATCGATTGTGAGCGAATTGATCTCGAGGGCGTTGTTCGATCGAGTCGGGTTCGGCACGGGCAGAGCTCAATTGAGCCCGAGGAAAAATTTTGCCGCATCAGGGACTTACCAGAGATGGTTCGCTTGCTGGCGGCAGCGACAGGGGCGCGCACGGCAGGGCGAGCGGCCTTGACGGCCATCTGGGAGGCCAGGCGGGAGGCGAAGACACGAGAAGAGGCCATTGTGATGGTTGTGTGAGGGGAGATGGTTGAAGAGTGAAAGGGAGAAAGAGGCTGATGGGAGGTTTAAGAAAAGAGATACGGAGCTCAGCACGAGACAGGACGGCAGTGGAAGAAGGAAAAGGGAAGAGAGAAAGCGTCTGGAGCCGGGAGGAAAGTGAGGAAAGGTGGGCCCACACGGGTGGATATGATCAGGGGGGTGAGGATGTCAGCCGGGGCAACGGTGGGAGGAAGGGGAACAACGATGAATCCGGGCGAGACATTTTTACGGGGGAACCGGGTGAGAAAACGACTCCGACGCGGACTCCGAACAGAGGGAAGCGCATACAAAATCACGGCTACAGACAGGTCGATTCGCCAGCTTGGACAGCGAAGAGGGTGCTGGCAAAAGGGCGGAAGGGCCAGGACAGAGCGGGTGCGAATATGGCCAGGGTACTGGCTCGACACGGGCTGGTTAGCCGTCGGGGGAAGTCGGGTGGAGGCAACTGGCAGAATCCTGAGACGTGATTGCTCTGGATGGCTTTGAGAAGCTCAAGGCCTGAGGCTTTTACAGTCGGAGGGACGCGCTTGGCGGGTGGACCATGAATCATGGGAGGAGGGCCACGATGAGCGCCAACTAGGGGTTGGGCCGGTGATGGAACGCGCAACATTGAGAAAAATCTCGGTACGAAGGGGGGACAAAGCCGGAACTGCGTGCGAGGACCCCTACCGACCTAGACTAAAAGGCGCCGCGGACCCAACGAAGATTCTGCAGGAGGCGGACAACGACGGCCCTACCGGATTTCCGTCGGAGCATACAGCACATCGCAACCGGGCCCGAATCGACGACGAAAAGCAGCAAATTGACTGAACTTTTGTCAATTGCTTTCAGGGCAAGACAGTCGAGCAAGAGCATTGTGCTTTGCTCCAATTTGCAGGCCGAGAGTCAGGAAAAGTCTGACCGGCTGGCATGAGGTACTCACCTCGTACCAGCGCTTGTCTGAGGCTAGAAGGCGTCAAAATCGATATCAGGGCGGGCTGCCCGGCCGGTACCTGGGCATTGGAGGATGCCGAAAGGTGGCGGCGATTGGCCAGCTGGGACGAACAGACTGGCAGTCTTGGACAGCAACCCCCATGGCTTCGAGGGCGTACAGTACGTTGGGCACAGTAGGTCTGAACACGCAGAGGGTCCCCACTTGGCGGCTTCATGACACAGGATCAGCGAATCAGCCGAGGGATCTTCCACGTGGGTGGATCGAAAAGAAGCTCAAGCCATGGATTTGGCTGTTGGATTCGATGCTGGGAATCCAGAGCTGAGAGCGAACGAAGCAAGTTCCCCGGCGTCCGAACAGCACAGCGGATACCTCCATGATCCGTCCGTCCACCAGATCTCAGATGCAAGTCTGGCACAGTGCAGGGCGGCATCTAGAGGAATTGGCACGTCTCAAACCTGACTGCTACACCCGCCGAACAAGCTCCGATGCTGGACGGCCAGCCAGCAGTGGATGTCTTGGCGCTGGGTTTTTACGACCAAACTCCATGATAGTTTCCTGTCTCAATTGAGGCCGAGACACCGCTCAATGGCTTCTCAAAGCCGTTGAAGACTCTGAGTAACAGGTTTTGCTGGCTCAGACGTTCCAGTTTTATCAGGAAGCTGGGAAATGACAGTGGGTCGGACGTTCGGGAACCGAAAATTTTTCTGCCATGAGTGCGGGAGCGGTTGCATGGCGGGCTCGGCCGTAGCCTGGGCTGCAGCCCAGGACAGTGCGCAAAGACAGAGTTGGAACCGTGGCTGGTGGCTGTTGTGGCCAAGCCAGCGAGCACCAGTTGATATGATGGAGTGGAGGGCTCTCATCAGTGGGAGTGTTGATGTGACGCAGCCTGGTGGGATTGCTTGGCTGCTTGGGAAGCTTCGCTCGACACTTTCCAGAGAGCGGCCTTTAGCCATTGGCGCTGATGGCCTTCACGACGATGCTGGTGGTGGTGTCAAGGCTGACTCTGACGATGTTCTGACACAAAGGCACACAATTCGCAGCCTGTTTCGAGGCCATTGAGGCCATTGAAGCATGATGGAAATGAGGCATAAGGTCATGAAGAGGTCAAGTTGCCTTGAGCTTGGCCCAACCACAATCTCAGCCACGGGACTGCCAATTGGACATGTGTGAATAGTGGTTATTCACACGGTATACATGTGGCAGCCTTGCCTCAGCCACGCCAATGGCAAGCTCTCACTCAAAATTCATATCTTGAATGCATCTCTCAGCATCAATCGCTGGATACGCCGTGCTCAACAATGCAGGCATCTCCACGCCTGTGAGATCGCATGGTCATTGCAGGCATCCTGTAACAGGCAGCTTGGAATAGCCGTGGCGTAGTCTGGGGCACCCGGGGCCTTCCAATGCTGCCGAGATTGGGATTGCCTGCTGGCGATTCGATTGCTGGAAGCCAGAGCCAGAGCCAAACAGGCGAAAAATTTTCGGCACAAGGGGGGGCGTGCAAAGATGGGAACAGGGCAATCTCGGGTTGGCGGACGACCAGCACGCCGTGTTTCTCACTGCCAGACCCGGTGCGAAAAGCGTCAACCTGGTCCAAGCTCCCTGCCTCTTTGGGAAAGCTTGTGGAGCAGCGGCATCGGCAGAGATGGACGACGAGATGGACCGAGATGGGAGGGATTGAGGATGACGGCGGCAAGAGACAGAGCCATTGAGCGCTCTCAGACATGATGAGACGTATCGGAGCTTCAGATTGAGATAGAGTGACCATGTGGGAATCATGTGGTACCAATGTTGAGTCCGCTATGGCCATCAATGGTTCTCAATGGACTCCGGCGTTGGGGATCAAAATGTCCTCGCCATAGCCTCGGCATCTACAACAGCGAGATGATGCGAGATGCTCATGTTGCCAATTGAAGAAGGGCAGAAGTTTCAATTGTTTAAAAGATGGCGTCTAATCCTACTTCAACGCTTATGCTATAGCCCAACAGAGATTCAAGTGTCATATCGACAAGGCGACAAACACGCAGACTTGGTCGATTAGTGCAAAGAAACGATGGTTCAATATAGCTCAATTGACTCTCGAACAATGGGTATCACTATCGCAGAAATCTCAAAAATGAGAAACACAAACACTCACTCCTCATCTTCATCCTCGTCCTTGGCCTCGGGCGCCTTGATGGCATAGCCCTCGACGAACCCCGCGGCATCGCACATACGCTCTAGGCTGATCCGGTGCTCCGCTACGTATCGCCGGACCGCCTGCTTATCTACCCGCACCCGCGGCACCATCTTGACGGGCTCCTTGTCGGCCGTGTCCTCCTTTGCCGGAGGCGCTGTGGTAGATGCTGCCGGGCCCGGAGCCTCGTCCTCCTTTTCCTCCGCATCCGCATCGTCGACAGCCTTGGGTTCGGGCTTACCGGGTCCCAAACCGACTTCTTCGGCGACACCCATATCTCGCAGCACCTGCAGGCAGTCGTCGGGGTGAATCCATGTTGCCTGGCTGCAGTCGTTCAAGTCTACAAGGACCTCGTTACCGGGCCCATTAGCATCGACATCAATGCTAAGTAGCCACCGCGCAATCTCGCCCGCCCAGTACCGCTTGTACCCTTTCTTACCCAGGTCCGATATGGGCTTCTCTGGGCCACCCAGGATACCCTCTCGCCGCGAGATCTCGTACGAAGCCCCCATGAGCAGAGCACCGAGACCCTTTCGCTGCCATGGGGGGAATATCAGGATACAGGCGAGGTTGTTATTGTCCCACGACATCTTCTCCTTGGAAAAGAAGCCTGTTATGCGGGGCGTCGGGGGTTCGTCGTCGGTCGATGTGGTAGCGGGGCCAATGCTTAGGGCGTTCCCAGTCGACGAGGGTTTGGCTGGAGGCGTATAAACGAGCAAGAAATAGTTGAAGCCGGTGACGTCGAAGAAGACGGACTTGTTGTCGAGAAAGAGCTTTGCAAAGAGTGACAGGTTCTGGCAAAAGAGCTGGGAACAAGTATCAGCTTCATCATCCTCGGCGTCATGACAGTATCCTTCACGTAGACTTACCCCGTCCGTCTCGCCGTCCACCTCCCAGATGCTCCATTCTCCCTCGTCCTGAACAATCTCTTCGACATAACGTATATTACCCTCTCCTCTCCGCCTCTTGGGTCCGGTTGATCTGGCCTCTTGCGGCACAAGTACCTTTCTCCGGCCTTGTGGATGAACGTAGATCTTGCGTCCTGGGACATGAGCCCGCCGCTCACACACCTGAACGTGACCCCGCCATGGTATAACCTCCTTGGAATACTTGAAGCAGCTGGGACAGACATGTAAACGGTCGAGCACAGGCGGGTGATCGCGATCCCGTCTAGATGAGGACTTGCCACCTGAAGCCTGATCTTTGGCTCCAGTGTCCTTGCTCCCTCCCTTTCCTGCCATGCCAGAGGAGTCCCCAAGCACCTCCTTTCCGTAATAGCTAGGGTACCATGTGCGGAAAACGATATTACCCAACACCACCTTATCAATATTGCGGTCGGTTCGCAGCGGGGGTCGTGAAGGGGACGACGCTGGAGGCTTTGGGGGGAAGACGGGAGTCACGGTCGGAGGCGGCGGTCGCTCGAGGATGCGCGGCGGCTGTGCTGTTGGGCCATGAGGACGCACGAGCGCTGAAGTGCGGTGCGACGGGCTGATATGCGTTTGAGGTACATGATATGTGATCTCAGGCGCAACCAAGTCCGACGGCGGCCGGCCAGCTCTCGGCGTCTGGACGCTCGTCATGGCTTGCGGGTTATGCCTTACGGCCGGGCCTGGCTGTTCAAGCGGAGCCCATCGCAGAGTTGTAGACGACGGTATTACAGGCGGCGGAACGGCGGTCTCTTGGTGTTTTGCTGGTGGTTGCGCTGAAGTTGTTGCGGTCGCTGCTGGTGGAACTCGTGGGGGTTGGACCGGAGTTTGACGCGTCGCCCGACGCGCGCCGGCGGGAGGAGGTTGAGGTTGAGGTTGGGGCTGGGACTGAGGCTGGGAGGGAGCGGGGTCTTCGTCTTGTCGCTTGCGCTTCTGAGGCATCGCTCACTGTGCGACGCTCAGCCGATGTGTCTTGTTCTATTCGTACGAGAGAGTGAGTTGGTCGAGTCGCATTAGTGAGCATGCAGGCCGAAGGATGCCGAATGCGCCGGGCTTATTTTCTCTTTTTGGGAGGTTGTAGCGATGGTGAAGCTGCCCTGATCTTGCGCCTACACGATGAATACAGCTCAATTCCTCATCAACAAGGTAAAAAGTTAAAAGAGTCAAGTCGCGTCATAGCAAGATTATGGAATGGGCAGATGCGCCGCGCCGCGACGCGGGGGCAGGAGCACCGGTGCGCTGTCACGTGCCGGTAGCCGTTGTAAGTTAGGAACTGAGATTCTGGTCCTGGTGTTGAACATTCCATCACCAAACAACGAGAAGTCTCGCGGCAGCATTAGCATTCGGCAGCGTGAGTATGTCGAAAAATACGATTCATAATGACAATCTGATTCATTCTGGAACTATCGAGCTACCAAAGGAAAAACAACGAGAACGAGTTCAACCAGCAAAACAACCACTCTCCAGTTAGTGTCGGCGCAGCGAGCAGGTTGGCGCATGGGCAGCCATGACACGGTCGAGAGTCTCATCACCCTCCTCCCAGTTTTTGATCAGAGTCATCAGCCGGCGACGGGCGAGGCCAGCGTCACGATTGCGGTACACGCTGTCGATTTTGCGCACGTCAGTCTTGTCGCTGACGAGCCAGCGTCGCTCCTCCTCCTGGAACCGGTTGTACGAGGTACCCTCGCCGTATCGCGCCTGCACATTCACAGCCAGGTGGGTGCGGACGGCTTTGTCCAGCTCCATTTGCGCGTGGCTGCGCTCGGCAGGGTTGGCGAAACGAGTGTCGACCGTTGGCGTAAAGGTGGCCGCCAGGCGCTCTGGATCCGGCAGGACGGAGTAGGCCGTATACCACACAAGTGTCGAGTTCTGGAGGACTGTCTCAGACAAGGTCTTGAGTCCTGGCGGCGAGATGGGGCAGTACCCAAAGTTGAGGTACGCCAGGCGGCTCTTTGTCTCGATGAGCTCCTTGATGGCGGGCACAGCCTCATCCTCGATGAAGTTGTAAGCCTGGCCAAGATCATGAGTCACATACGCCTGGCCAAGGTCAAGGACCTCGAGGTTCGGGTGGCCGGTAGCAGCCTTGCAGAGCGCAATGGCACCTTTGGTGCTGACTCCAACCGACTGTAAGAGCAGTCGAGCCAGATACGGTGCCTTGGGCAATGCAGCTGCAATAGCCTCTACGCCTCCATCGCCAAGTGGGTTGGAGGACATGTAGATAGATGTCACGCCGCAGTGCGGCGACATCAGGAACCTGCCAAGAGCCTGAGCGGCCTCAGTCGAGAGACCGTTGCCATTGAGGTAGAGGTGCTTCAGTGAGAGTTTGGCACCCTCGGGCATGGCGTGTGTAGCCAGACGATCAAAGAGATACGTGGCTCCTCGGTTTCCGAGCTCGGTCTGGTCAAGATCGAGAGTCCGCAGGTTCTTGACTCCAGTGATGAGGCGGTAGACATCCTCGGCGGCGTCTGCGCCAAGCGGGTTGCGTTTCAGCCAGATATTGGTGACGGCCTCAGATTTAACCATGGCATCGACGAGGATTTTGAAGCTTGGTCCATTGATGCAATTTCCTGCAAGGTACCAAGTGTCCATTCGGTCAGGGAACTCCTCGATGAAGTTGGCGATCTCGTGAGCACCAACAGGGCCGATGATATTATTGCCCAGCAAGAAGTGTCGCACAAACTCATTGGGTCGCAGGCTGTCCATTAATTTGCCAATGTGGTCGGGGCCAACAACCATTTTGCAGAGATCCATTCGGCCATCCTCGTACACGACACCTTTGCGGAACTCGGCGCCTTTAACACCGTAGTAAGGCTCACCTCGTCCCTCGTCGAGCTCGAAGCCTTTGGTGTTGCCATTGAGCTCAGAGGTACCACCGTGCTCAAGGTGGCTCAGGAACGGCTCGAGATCAGACTCGTGGGCGATCTGGACAGGCATGGGAATAGCAGGCACGCCGTCGAGTGAGACGGGGTGCTTGGCTGGGTCCCAGACGCCCTGAGCAGTGATGCGAGAAGACCAGATTGGGGCGTTGACACCCGGGCCGACACCACCGGTCAAGCCGTTGGCTGTGTGGCCGTTGCGAATAGTGGCTTTGAGCAGGTCGTATTTTCGCTGAAGGACAGCCCAGGCACGAAGGCGAACGCGGTCTGCATCATATCGAATGATGGCTGTCAATGAACCCTCGTGTACTGGGTACACGAGCGGTGCGATGGCGCAGGCCAGGTTGTGCCGGGCGGATTTGCGTCGAGGAAGATCGTGAAGAGCATCGTCGATACGGTACTTGTCCAGGGGTAGGGCGATGATCTCATCAGCAGTGAAGGGATGAGACGGGTCAAAGTCGGGAAGATGGACCTGGAGGTCCAGAAGGCTCTGGCGGCAGAGACCAGCGAGGTGAATTGCCTGCTCCATGTCGACCACGTCGTGATATACGGTTGGAGGTTTTGCTTTTGGTATTGTAAATGCAGGCGGCTCAATCGGCCGCAACTCGGTAGCGGTAGCCATGGTAGCTAGTGTGCGCTCTTTGCAATCTTGTGGTTTGCCTGTGAACCTCGGGTTTGAGTTCGTAAGCAAGAAGTTGTTGTTGTTTGTGCGATATGCCCTCGATTGCTGCGACTCCCGTGTGCTCTTATATACCAGGCACAACCCGTCTGAGTGACACTGATTCACAGCCCTACGGGTGGAGACCAGAGTTAAAACAAGGGACTCTTGTCTGCCGAGATGCAGCATGTCAATGTTATGTCGGGCGCAGGGCGTGTGCTAGGAGGGCCCCAGGTAAACAAAACAGCACAGCAGGGAAAGCTTACATGCCGAATGAGTCAATTCAAGAAGCATATCCTCGGTAGTTATTGTTGGGGAGTTTCCGCATCTCTCATCCCCCGGTAGGCGCATGAATCCACTGGTGTTCCAGGGTGTAAGAGTAACCATTCGCTTCTGGGTCTACCTGTAAGAGGTTGGATCTTTCGAGGTTGTCTCGATGGCCCGTCGTGATGGAGTTCGGGATTAGGATGGGAGTGCGTTGTTCCCCGTCTAATGGCGGAGTCTTGGTGGTTGTCAGCCTCTAGTTTTGGGGGCCATGCAAGGCAACAGCCGCACTAGCCTACGGGATGTCGATGGAAGGGCGTAGACATTGACAGATCTGTGTCAACGCCAAAGGCTTATTTGACGATTCGACAGGGATCAAGGGTTTCATGTACGTTCGCAACGTTTTCCCCTTTTTTGTTGTTGATGTCTGCGGCTGGTGGCTGAGCTAACAGCCAAAGGCTCAAGACATCCTAAATGCAGTCATGTGATTGTACAACACATACGGATATCAATTTGATGCCTCACATGGTAGACAGACACGAGACCAAAGTCCTAGTGGTCTCAGTAAAACACATCATCGAATATGCTCGACATGCAGTTCATGTCCAGCTAGGTTTACACCTTCGTCGTGAAAGTCAACTCTAGGGATCCATGTCAAAGTTCAGGGTAAGAGTCACGACCGGTTCCCTGCATTGATGATACCACTCGTCCAAGGCTAATTCGATGTTTGACACCGATAGAACGGCATGGAAACCGAAACGAAGTACTCACAGGTAGGCAGCTGCCCATTGCTTCTGTAGCTTCTGTAGGTAGGTACTTGACCCGTACAGGTCACACAGCATCAACACCAAATCTCGAAACAAATACTAGATGTATGCTCTCATTCCAACACCCCCCAATCTCCCTACCAAAAGTATCTAATACACATGGAGGGTATCGAATATGCCCTTGAAACCCCCCTCCAGATCCCACCTCCCCTCTATTCCTGTCCCCCCCCCCCCCAAAGTCCCACAGACAACCCTCGTTACTTCAGGCGTCAGGCGGGTCATTAGTAGAAACTACAGCCAAGAGGACCTATTCCTCGTGGCAAAGGGTGAATGGATGGTAGAGCAGATGCCCAAGCTTTAGATGCCGTCAAAGTCGCCACCAAGATCATCCTCATCCAAATCACCCTCCTGTATCTCCTTGGCCATCTCGCGCTCGCGTTCCCGAGCCTCCTGGGCGTTCTTGAGCTCCAGCCGGTGCTGGTTCATCGGGAATCGCATAGCCTGGTGACACACCCGTTAGTTCAGTTACACAAATTACTGCGGTGCACAGGGGAATACAAACCTTGACACTCTCATCATGCAGAGACAGACACGCTCGGATTCGGTCGTGGAACGCCTCACCCGGCTCACGGGTGGCATACACATCGCCCACCTCCTTGCTCTTCATGAAGCCCCTCTCTCGGTCCAGAGTAGCCTCGATCACACCGTCGCGGATCGCCTTGGCCACAATGTACTCGGCCGACTCCTCGCTGCCAAGCTGCAGGCGGATGCAGATATCCCGAAGGGAGATGCGTGAGTATGACAGAGACATCATGCGAATGCCCGTCTTGATGACGTTCTGTCGGAGGCGCAGGATGAGGCTGTAAGTACCATCCCGTCGGAAAGTGTCGGCGTGGTCCGCAATTGTTGTCTCAAAGTCCTCAAGGTTGCCAACTCTCACCGACTTGACCAGCAGGAAGTAGGGGTGGAGGGCAATCTCCATGGTGGGCTGTCGGAACATGGCCCTGTCAGGGATATCTCCCATCAGAAGCTCCACCACATACAAGAGCTTGGTTGCTGTCTGGGAGAAACCCAGGGCGCAGCTGCTGGAGGGAGCCTTTCGGGTCGCCGCAGTGAGATGCTCGTGCGCCTCAGTGTAGCGCAGCTGAATGGCTCGGATACGGCCAAGGTAGTAGAGGAATCGTGCTACCTGGTTGTTGACAGCATTCTCGGGGAACTGAGTGTGCGAGACCAGGAGATCAGCCTGGTTGATATGCGAGGTCGAGAGGTAATTTCGCAGCAGCAGCACAATCACCGAAGCTTGTGTGTCGACATCCTTTCGTAGCACAGCAGTTCGGAGGGCGGCGAGGAGAGTCGGCCGAATGGCGACGACGGGAGAATGGGGAGATGGGGGCAGAGGAGCGATGTGCTCGCAAAAGATGGAGTAGTAGAAGTAGACCTTGGCTGACAGCGAGTCGAGAGTGCGGCGGTTGAGGGACTGGATCCGTTCCGACAGGTACTTGGAGAAGTCGGCTCCGCGCTGGAACTGCTTCGAGTCGAAGAGGTAGACCTGGACGAGGATGCCAAGGAAGACGTCGATCTCGGGAATAATGTCCTTGTTCTCCTTCTCCTTCTTGGAGCCGTTCTTGGGTGTAGTCTTGGGCTCGTCGATATCCATCTCTGATCCAGCCTGGCGTCCCAGGGGGACATTCTCACGCTCAATAGCGGCCAGGAGCTGCTTGGCGCTATCTACAGAGCTAGAGGTCGCGGGGAAGGTCTCGGAAATGACCTGGGCAATAATATCGGGAGTCAAGCGCTTGCGGATGATGGAGATGGATCGCAGGGCGCGGAGGGAGAATCTGGCGTCGAAGAGGGCAACGGCGCGGTCTAACAGGGCAAAGTTGCTCTTGATATCTGCGCAGGAGGGTAGAGGTTAGCAATTGCTGCTTCACGCACAGTGTCCATCTCGAGGGCTGCTCACCTGCGACTGTCTGCACCACAGGGTCAACCTTGGTCTCCTCCTCCTCCTCGTCCATCGCTACGTCACCCTCAGCATCAGCCGGGGCCTGTGTCGACTTTTTCGACGACTTGGAGGGAGGAACGACCACCGTCATCTCCTCGTCACCGTCCTTGGCGGGCTTCTTGCCCTTGGCCTTTGAGCTGTCCTTCTTCTGGACGCCGTTCTCGAGGGGCTTTTTGCCGTTGTTTGGCGTCTTGCCAGCCATGGCGGCGGATTTAGGCGTGCGTGTCGTGAAGACGGGAGGCTAGATCTGCCGGATGCAGAGGCTGATGACGATAGCGGGATACGATAAAGGTCCCGTGAGTCGTGCGCGCGCTTCGGCTCGTCGCGGCGTGGAAGCAGGGCCAGACAGCGATGAGAGGTTGAACAGGAAGAATCTGAGCGCACTGATGATACTACCGATATCGGTGCTCGTGGTGGGAGTCGTCGAGAAGAAAAAGAGTCAACGATCGTCGTCGAAGTTTGGTGATGGAGAGGTTGACAGAGGTTCGATGGAGGTGATGCTGCTGGGTTGCTGGTGCAAGCTCACCAAATGGGGACTGGGGCTTTGGTGACTGGCCAGTGGGCAACTGAGGCGGCAGCGGAGGAGACGCGGCAGGCTTCAGAGGTACCTGGCAAAGTGCGGCTCTTTGTGTGCGAGCGCAGGTACCGGCCAAGTACCTGGCGTCTCAGGGCCAAGGGCGAGGACCTTAATAAGCTGGCACCTTGTGGGGCTCTCAGCAGTGACGTTTTCGATGTTGCCTGCAGCGCAATCAACCGATTCCAGTTTGGGAGGCATAAAAACAATGGATGGTGAGTTATGCACGTGTTGTTCAGTGATGCATAATTCTGGCTATCACTATCAATAATTCAACTTCAACTTTGTCTTATTGAGCACCAATGATACTGGGCAGTCTCTCTAATTCAATAAATGTATCGATTATGGAGCGCCGACAAGACACCATGCTAGCACTCGAAATACTGTGATCTGTTACACCCCGTTATGGGAATAGCTGCCTTCCCCTGACGACCTCCTGTGAACTGACTCGACCCTGTGGCTACAGTTCTAGGACCTTCGTGTCACTGTCACAGGGCTACCGAAGTGCCAGCTTCGGGAACCAATTAATCTCAACAAGATTCTTGCATACTACCTATGCTAGAACTCATCTTGAATCATCTCAACGGGGCACTTCTAAGCCATAAACAACCTCCCTCGTCGATTTAGTGACGTCCTCGATGCTCGCAAAATCCCTTTGCGCCTTTTGATACGGGTATACGCCCAACGCCCAAGTCCAAAACAAAAAACGACACTCCGCCCCTAAACCGTGTAGTTCACAACCATTAACAACATCCTCCGGTCTTTTTGACGTCATATTCTCCCTCATTCACCCTTGCCCGGCATGACCTTGGCCGCCTGGACGGCACTCATCTTGGCGATCCAACCTGTTGATGGCTGAATCTTGCGGACAGTGCGGAGCTCATCGGAGGAGTATCCGGGCACGCGGATGTTGTACGTGCGCTCCAGCACGAGCTGAATATCTCGAATCTCGAGTACCTTAGATCCACGCTCCTTCGAGTTTCGGCACGCGGCATGGAGAACACTGTCCACAAATGAGTCTGCCATGTTCAAAACGTTCTGGACTATGTTAGCTTTCATCCGATGTGCCCAAACTGTCAATTTGCTTACCTCTTCCACCTCGGGGGTGAGCAGGTTTCCATCCTGACCCTCGGCAGAGCCTCCACAAACTTGTCGAACAAGCTCATCCAATTTCTTCTTGCTCAAAACATGGTCACCCTCGGCCTCGTGGTTGTAGGCTGGGACTCTAGACATGGCCGGTTGATTCATAACTCCGCCGAGCGTGCCACTTCCCTGTGACATTGTAGGCCGCCCGGTGTTGACACCTCCTCCGACTGCGACTCCCTGAGGCACGGCCACGGCCTTCTCAGGAAGCACCTTGGGGATTGGCATTTTAGACTGCATTGGTGTTTGCTGAGGTTGTGGTGGATGGGCGTGAGGGTGACCTTGTTGTGGCTGTTGCGGTACGTTAGGCCCCATCACACCCTGATTCACTGCACCTCCGGGTGTCGGTGTCCCAGCACTGGCAGGCTGACCAGGCACTTGGGCACTGCCGGGAGTGCTGGCAGCTCGCTGGTTTGCGAGACTCATGGCAGCCGAATGACTGAGCGCCCGGGTCGGTCCTCCAGCCGTAACAGGAGCGGCGGCCGCTGCCGCTGCCGCCGCCGCATGCTGAGGCGTAGGGATTCGGGGAGTGTTCTGGGTAGGAGTCCCGGTTTGACTTTGACTCGCTGCAGCGACCATCGAGGGATTTGCAGGGGCGGTATGGGGTTCTTGCTTGACCTGAGGTTGAGGCTGAGGCGGTGCTGGCTGTTGTTGTTGCTGTTGCGGTTGTTGTTGAGGCGGCAGCTGTTGTTGGGCTGGCTGAGGAGTGCCTTGTGTTGGGCGTACCTGTTGTTGCGCTGGCGCTGCACCTGGCGTACCGTTGACAGGAGAAGCGCGACCAGCCGCTATTTGATGCTTGGCAGCCTCAATAGCCGCGTTCACAGGCGCAGCCGTGGTCTGCGCGTTGTTTTGTGGATTGGATTGGGCCTGACCCGCTCGCGCTTGGTTTTGTGCTGCCTGAGCCTGAGCCTGAGCCTGAGCCTGAGCTTGAGCTTGAGCTTGTGCCTGTGCCTGTGCGTGCGCTTGTGCTTGTGCTTGTGCGGTAGCCTGTGTCTGAGCCTGAGCCTGAGCCTGGGCAGCAGCAGCTTGTTGACCAGCTTGTTGGGCAGGAGTGGCTGCCTGTGCCTGGATAGAACCTTGGAGGTTGGTCTGCTGCTTGCGAACACTGTCAACCCACTTATGGGCATCGGCGTGTGACTTGAGCTGGCGCTCTTTCCGAATTTGTAGTTGCCTCATCTCCTCTTCGCTGAACGGGTTTCCGGCCTGATTTCGGTCGTTGATGATTTTATCAATCTGCGCCACCCGCTGCTTGCTGCTCTCCATCGTCATAAGGGCGCGGCCGTATCGCTCCTTAATCTCCTCAACCCACCTAGTAGCGCTAGCTCCAGACCTCTCGGCCAGCTGTGCCGGAGCCTGGAAGTTCATCTTGTTGACATGGCTCATGATATGCTCGGGGATCGGAATCGGCTGAGTAGTGGTTGCGGCGGTCGCGGCAGCTTGAGGGTTCGGTGTCGGCGCGCTGGCGTTGGCGGCTGGGGCTGGGGCGGCGCCCATTGCTTGCTGTTGGGGTTGTGACTGAGGTGTCGCTTGCCCAGCGGCAGCCTGCTGCACTCCCTGAGGACGAGGCTGCTGTTGCGCATTCTGACCTTGAGGTTGCTGCTGGGCTTGACCTTGTTGCTGCTGCTGCTGCTGCAACTGCATCTGCATACGATGCTGTGCGGCCCGGCGCTGTTGGATCTTGGTGATCAATTTCTTAGAGAACTCGATGATCTTCTGTCGCGCGGCGATATTCTCTGGGCTGTTCGGGGGTGAACCTTCGGCCTTGTTCCAGAGACCTTGGAGGCCCTGCTCGTATTTGGACTTCTCCTCGTCGCTAAGTGTGGGAAGGTTTCGAATCTGGGCCGGCTTATACATGGGCGGCGGCTGTCCCTGGGGCTGCTGGCCCTGAGGCTGTTGGCCTTGGCCTTGCTGGCCCATCTGGGGGTTCATGATGGTGGTGGTTGGTGATGTCCGAATTAGGCAATTCGACGGGCTCTCTGTTGCTAGGAAATGTATATGCCCAGGCGCTGGGAGAGGAGAATATTGCGATGCGACAAATAGATACGTTCTGGAAAGTAAATTGTCGGGTTTAGGTAAACACGAAGACCGCAGCCTTGATGAAGGTTTCAATCGGCCGCAGTCCGTGAATGTTCACGTCAGAACGGGCAGGCAGGAGGTCTGAGACGCGCCGCGCCGAGCTCCCCGGAAGAAACGTCGGACCGTCCACTTTTTGTTCGGCACTGACACCCTCTGCTGGTTCCCGTCTCACAGTCCCGTCCTGTTTCCGAGGCTTTGTTGGGCCTGATTACAATGGGCCCTTTCTGCTG
This sequence comes from Fusarium phalaenopsidis, assembly GCF_050370095.1. Classification (NCBI taxonomy): domain Eukaryota; kingdom Fungi; phylum Ascomycota; class Sordariomycetes; order Hypocreales; family Nectriaceae; genus Fusarium; species Fusarium phalaenopsidis. The sequence continues at coordinate 3,214,150 of NW_028145404.1, forward strand.
TCCTGTGGGGAGGACCAGGATTGTCCAGCTCCCTGGAGCTGGTTCTGGCTGGCGCTAAAGCACGTTGGAGGAACTGGAACTACAGTAGGTATCCAACAGGCGGCATCACCGCCTTCTCGCGGGGAGTTGCAGCATCTGGGCGCGCTCGCAGTGCAGCGGAGCTACTGTGCCTTTGACGGGCTGGACGATTGGTTTCCTAATTCCGAGGCATGTGCATTGTGCTTTTACCGATTGGCTGCTCGAGCTGGCAGGTAAACATTGTCGAATCGGTTATTCCAGTGGGAGAAACCGTGTCCATTTGGACATCCATCCATGGAAGGCTGGGGAACAGAATCGCATCATGGGCGCCGTCATGGTTCATAGTCTACCTACTAACCACAGTAGCTACGCCGTAGGTCCCTAGACAGTAAGGGTAGCAAGCATCTATCCCCAACGATACAAGGGTCCAGCTTTTTCCCGTGCGATCCAATTTCACCGGGGCTTTTATCCAACCCGTCATCTCCACCGGAACCTGTTCATCTTCCATCACTTGTCTTCCTTCTTGGCTTGTCCATTAGATTGCTCTCCTCTCCCTTTCTTTCTCCTCCTTTTATACCTCTCCCGTCCATCTCCCCAGCCGTCGATAGCACGCGCCGTACCTAATCAGGGCCATAATCATCCAGTTCTCCATCATGCGCTTCTCCTCTTCCACTGTCCTCGCGGCTCTGCCCGCCCTCGTCGCCGCTCAGGACTCTCCCGTCGACCAGTACAAGGCTCAGTTCCAGGACTTCCTCGGCCAGATTGGCGGCTACATTCCCAACCCAGGCCACCATGATCCCATCGCTGCGGCTGAGGCCAAGGCTGGTGCCATGAGACTCAACATCCTGACCCTCGAGAACTGGAAGGAGACCCTCTACGAGCCCGTCGCCGCTGATGCCACCACCCCCGAGGAGTGGTGGTTGTTGATTTCTGGCGGAAACAAGACGTGCTACGGTATGTTTGACCCTTTGTGATGCGCAATGCGCTTTGCGACATGCTGCGATAGATAAAGTAGCTAACACGCAAGCGCAGGCCGATGCGGAACCGTCGAGCAGGCCTTCAACGAGACCGCGGCCAAGTTCGCGCTTCTCGAGAACAGCCCTCACATGGCCTATCTGAACTGCGACAACCAGCCCATCCTGTGCAACTCGTGGTCCACTGGCCCCGCCAGTCTCTACATCTTTGACCTGCTGCCCAAGCCTGCGCCCGTCGAGGTTTACAAGAAGAGACTCAACCTGACCACCACCACCTCAGACGACCTGGTCGCCCTCCAGGCCTCTGGTAACAAGGAGGACTTCATCCTCGTTGATGGCTGGTTCCACCCCTTCAACGGCAAGGCCGCCGAGAACGGTCTTGCCGTCCCCTTCGGCTACGTCATGTGGGCTTTCGGCCTGATTCCCAACTGGCTGTTCATGCTTCTCGTCTCCTTTGGCAGCCGAACCATGATGTGAGTTTTCAGGCCCAGCAATGATGACTTTGATGCTGATATAGAATAGGAACCGCCGCATGGCTCCTGACGTGGCCGGCCGCCCCCAGGCCGGTGCTGCCCCTCGACGCCAATAAGTGGAAGAGGCTTTAGGGATCGGTGTTAATGAATGATGGGTATCTGAAGATGTTTTATGCCATGAGCGAATGCCGGGGGTACTATCGCTCAATAATACGAGAATTCTGATATGACCCGTCATGACAAGGGTTGGCTGTTTTGTTTCTTGTAGCGTTAGTTGTGGAGGGACATGGTAGAACCTCAATCGCTTCAAGATTTGTTTTGGCAAGCCGCTTCCACGTTTTTGAGGCCGTCGATAATGTCCTCGCTGATTTGACCGTTTGCGAACTTGCCATACCGTAGATCGCTGAGTGCGCCGATCGTCTGTTGTACTGACTCGAGAAGTGCGGCCTCCTCCTCTTTCAACTTCTCGATTTCGGCCTCGAGTGCTCCGGCTGCTCCCTCTAGTTCGGGGATAACGGACGTGAGGGTGTGCTTGGCGCTCGCAGCGCCTGATGCTTCGCCAAAGAGCTGTACGAAACCCATGTTAGTTTCTTAAAAGCAAACATTGTGTTGGGGAATGATGAAACACACCGCCCGTTCCATCTCAATCTCAGCATCCATATCCGCGCGCTCCGCTTCTCTCTTGGCCCGCACAACCTCGCGGCGCATGCTGACTCCCCTCTTGGCCTCATCGGCAATGTTCTCGGCGACCTCGTCGAGGAGCGCCGTACGTTGGGATTGCAAATCTCGGAAGAGCGCTCGGACAAGAGGTGCCGACTGCAACGGCCGAGGGAACAGCGCCTTGAACTGCTCCAGAGTCGTGATGGCGGTGAGAGCCGACGGCTGGATGAGGTAGTTGGCGAGAATTTCTGTTTCGGTGGGAGCCATTTTTGCAGAGTCAATAATCGAGCGTCTGCAAGGGGTCGAAAAGAGAGTATTGGCAATGGCAAGAGGAAATAATAGTACCAATGGCTACGATCATAGATTGATCATGTATTGCCAGAAAGTTGCAGACGCGTCGACAATGACAGAAGACGCGTTAAGTGCCCGTCTCCACTAATCGCAATTCAGCATACAGTGTTCATGTTGTTACTGTACACTGTCCGCTATTATCATGGATTCAATCAGAGGTCAACTCAAGGTTTCTTTTCTGGATTGACATCAAAATGGAAAGCGACAAACTAAGGACCAATTAACAGTCCTCTTCTCTTTCTTAAGCTTTATCTCCCTACAAGATACATAGGTGGCCCGCTGATCTCCAGTTCGACTGCACATGGTCTGGTCGCTAATCACGTCCATTCGAAGCTTGGCAGTAGCAGCAGTAGGGATCTACTCAGATTACGGCTACTGACAGTGCCAACGGCTTCTATCTGATCGAGCATCAGGTCCACCTCAACATCCTTTCAAGTTGGGAGTTCATATGCTGATGGGTGATTGTTGATGCTGGAGTGACACGGCGACATGAAGGCATACTACTGCTGCCCCCCCCCCTGGTCCACCAGCAGTGACTTGCTTCTCAGGGGCCTTCCACTAGATATAGGTAGATAACGTACTCTGGAGGCATGTATCTGAGATACTTGGCCATTGACAGGTGCGCGTTCATCCTCAGGCGTGGGTGGCCAGTAACAAGGGAGCTGGGCGCCTTCATGGATGTGGTTGAGAAGACGTGTACTGGTATAGATGACGATCTCAACACTCTGAGTTATATGGTCCCATGAGACGGGCTTGATTGGAAATTGTAGTCTAGAGGGTCGCGAATGACCTAGCTTGGTCGAGAACTCCTTCTCCTGCCACCTGCTGTATCCCATGAGGGAGCAGCGCAGTCGCTTGGAAGCATCCCGGAGATCCTTAACGCTTCGGACATGGACAACAGGCAGACTCTTGCGGTTAGCGGGCCTAAAAATTGTGCTGGATATGTCGGCGCAGAAAACCTGTGACAACAGTGAGAAAACCCATGTGCTTGGCCCTGACACGAATAGGTAGTCATGGATTCCGCAGACGGGCACACAGAGAGAAAGTCACTTGATCAACTCGTCCCAAAAAAAAAAAAAATGGGTACAATCAAGGTTCTTATGTTCTTTTGAGTGATCGGGGCGCCTAATGATTCTTTGCCAATTGACCCAACGTCTGAAGACGGTAGGTTTGGGTGTTCAAAGAGTGCTGAAATCTCCATCAACATTCGTGGCCCCCTACAAACCTGGTCAAGGCTGGACCATATGACTATTAGTGACAGCAGACATGTGGCTTAAATAACTTAGGATACCACAGGTTTCTAATCTCCTTGTTAGTGAATGTTATTTATGAAGTCTTAAAAGGTCTTGGTCTTGGTCATATGTCCGGCTCATTCTGTTGGGCCGTCAGCTGAAATGCTCAAGGAGCACCGTTGAATGGCCAGACTGGGTTAGTGATGTGATTTTGTAAGCTAGCCACAATGAAGAGCTGCTTGGTGAACAGAGGCAGAGGATGCTGGGGCGAATTGGCCATGCAAAGGGATCCGAGTTAATGATGGCTGTTGATGGTTTACAGGGGTGACTCTCCAGTTACTGAATAACGGTCACTCCAAATGTTCAAGGGGCGACCCACGGACTGGTTAGAGGTGGAGGCTTATCTTATCGCACCCGCCATTGCAGGAGTCCCAGGCGCGTCGCGTCAACCAAAAAAAGGTCCAGGCATTGTCCCATTAACGCGACCTACTGTGTCCCTGGGCAGGAAAACACTGTACTGCATCCGTCCCCGTCCACAGCCTCAACATCCCCGTTTGGACCTTGGAACTATCAACGCCTGCAACCAGATCGCCAGGCTTTATCATACGCAGCATTTCAACTGGTCTATATACCCCTGAACCATTCTTTTCTCTCTTCTGCGCATCCACAGCATCAGTTCTGGGCTCCTTTGCCAGCCAGAATCATGGCCCCTGCTAGACAACAGCCGGCGCCGCCCCCCTTCAGCAAGGACGAAAAAGTCCTCTGCTTTCACATGGACATGCTTTACGAGGCCAAGATCATGGACGTGCAGGCTGGTGAGAAGCCCGGTGACGGGTACAAGTACAAGGTGCACTACAAAGGGTGGAAGAACACCTGGGACGACTGGGTCCTGGTTGACCGTATCCGACCCTTCGACGACGAGCACAAAGAGCTCGCCGCCCAGCTTCACGCCCAGCTGAAGCACAACCTGCAGAGAAGTGCCAAGCAGCCCAAGAAGGGCCTACGGAGCGGTGCGGAATCCGCCAGGGTCAGCGAAGAGCGATCCGGGTCCGCCACCATCCAAGGAAGCCGAGGAGGCAGACGCGGAAAGGATTGGGAACTTGAGCAGGTAAGATCTCCATCTGTTTTGTATTGCTTCTACTTCCCAGTCATTTTGTTGTAATCTCACGGAGTCCTTGATCAGCACCCTCAGAGTTGTGGGATGCAGAGTGAGGACACTCATACCTCTGGTAAGTGCCTTGAGGGAATACAGTTGAGCTTCCGCCTAGCAAACTGGCTCGTGATGGCCTCCAAAGTTAGATTGGCCCTCTGAAAGTATCGGGGGAGAATTGCGGCTCTATCACGAACCATGGCCAGCCAGTAAGTGCTGTGACAGTGTCCAAGGCTGCTTGTTCTGCTCCGTGACCTGTAACCTTTGGCTACCTACCTCCTATCAAACTGCCACTGCACTGCATCGCATCGCCTCGCACCTCAGTTTTTGCCCACCTCAAATAGGTAAATTCTATCCTGCATCTTGCAGAACTGCCTACTTCATATTATTTCCCCGCCAAATCATTTTTCTTTTCATCCAGGCACCTGCTTGGCCTCTTCTCTCCTCCCAACATTCTTCACACTTCTCTCTCCTGCGAATCGTCTCCTTGTTTTGCATCCTCATCTGCACACACATTTCTACCCCGGCGACTCAACACAATGACTCTTGTTCGCCCTCCTCCTGCTCGGCAGGATTTCCCGATATCAAATGCTCGAGGCTCTCCAGAAACGACTTCCTCGCCCGAGTCCACTCCCTCTTCCTATTCTTCTCTGTCCAGCGGCAGCCGTGGGCGAAAGAGAGTGAGAATCGCCAGGCTTCGCGAGCCCTTTGATCATCTCACCTGTCTCCCGCCCCCCAACCACCGTTATGTGAAGGAGCCCAGGAAAAGCAGCCCCCTGAATATCGATGTCACGACCACGACATCCAGGAAGCGTCGCTCGACAGCCTCCAGGTCGCCCAAGTCTCGGGCCAAACCAAAGCAGCCGTCGCCTCCCCCCCTTGAATCTCTTGAGTCTCTTGAGACGGTAGATACACACCACCCCCAATCCTTTGGCTTTTATGTTGCCCTGTCTACATACACCCTTTGATTCTTTTCCCGCCTTTGCTTCCATCGCTTGATCTCCGCCATGTGCTTCGCTAACTATTCAACAGGAGGACTCCTTTCACAACAAGCCCATGATCAATATCCCGATACCCGACCACATTCAGGCTATGCTGGTCGATGACTGGGAGAACATTACAAAGAACAACCAGCTCGTCCCCCTTCCTCATTCTAAGCCAGTGAGCAAGATTCTGGACGACTATCTGGCCTATGAGCGACCCCACCGAGAAGAAGGATCCTCCAGCATGGATATCCTCGAAGAAGTCGTTGCCGGATTCCGTGAGTACTTTGAGAAGGCCCTTAGCAGGATTCTCCTGTACCGGTACGTTTCGTTCTCTGTCTGTCAAGAGAAATCACATGGCTAATGAGTGTTCAGATTCGAGCGTCACCAGTTCATGGACCTCCGCAAAATGTGGGAGAATGCAGAGTCCGACTCGGCGACCAAGACGGTCTGCGATGTCTACGGCGCCGAACATCTCGCTCGTTTGATTGGTAAGTGGCACACTCTTACACTCGGATGCAATGAATGACTGACCAACCTTTGCGCAGTGTCCCTCCCTGAGCTTTTGGCGCAAACCAACATGGATCAACAGTCCGTTTCGCGACTCCGGGAGGAGATTGGCAAGTTCAACGTTTGGCTTGGCCGTAACTGCGAGAACTACTTTGTCAGCGAGTACGAGACCCCTTCTCAGGACTACATCGACAAGGCTCGCAGCTTCTAAACCCGACACGCCTCGGGATCATGTTTGTGAAGCAGTAACCCGACCTTGATCACTACGCTTTAGGGGGAATAGCTGCCTTTGCTAGCTTGTCTGCTTGCTTCAGTTTCTCCCACGTCCAGGGACATGATGAACCGAGCAAGCTTGACCACAAGATTTGAGCTACACATAACAGGAGAGGAACTTTGGGCCTTTGTAACGGCCTCTTTTGGGGAGCAATACAGGAATTCGGTCGAGATAGGCGGAGGTTGGGTGGTGTAGGATAATTGGAAGCTTTCGTAATAATACCTTGTTTCAACATGTCTCCGCTCTATCTGGGATTGGACCATTGTACCTGAATATGCTCAAGCTCACCCAGGCACAGGCTACATCAAGTCGTGATCATGTTGTAGTCTTTCACACATTGTGATTTGTCGTGATTCTATCCTCCCTGCAGAGCCAACATCGCATAGCCAGCTCCGTCTTTTGTACAGAATGTCGTTACAGTATGGTACAATCCCAGTCTCTTTTTTCCCTTTTCCCTTTCATATCTTCCTCTTGGTATTCCCTCACATCCGCGGCACAGCCTTCTCGATATAGAACCCCTTGTCCGGCGTCCGCGTCGCCTTGAGTTCCTGCTTGCTCATCGGACGGTCCACCTCCTGGACGCGCACCAGCTCCTTGACCTTGAGGATCATACCGGCGAACTGGGGGTGCACCGGGTGGAAGACGGTCTGCATGCGGCGGCGCAGGCCCAGGGCTGCCAGGACGCCGCGTGTCCGCTCGGGGAGACCGATGGCGGATCGGTGGAGGGTGATTCGGAAGTAGGACATTGTGGTTCTTCTTGTCGTTGGGAGGAGGGAGATTTCGTAGAGCGGTTTTCGGAGGTGAGGTTCGTCGTTGAGTGCTATGTCTGGAGTAATTGTCGTATGAGAATAGGCTCTTCGAGTACGGTAATGGCGTTACCTTACCATCAATGGCGTATACATGCGCTCTTGTGCAGTTGGAGAGGGATACAGCAGCCCGCCGTTCACGTCTCGTCTCGTCGGTCGTCCTCGTTCAAGCAAGCACAAGCCGGACCAACGTCAAAATCCACCCACCGGCGCCAAGCCTTTTCCGCCAGCACCGGTGCCAATTCCGCTGTATGAGGGACGTCATGTGACCTTCCACTACTCACTTATCTTATCTCGCCAACATTCTCATGATGGAGGCACGTGATGCATTTAGGATGAGGATCAGACGTTCACAATTGTGCAATTGTGAGGAGCAGGTAGGTACACAGATACCGATGGTACTTCTAGCAACATCTTGGTACCAGCAGAATACTTCACGGGGCCCCGTTTATGTTCCCGCTCGGCTCCCGAGGATCGCGTTAGATGCCCATGGGGAAGGCAATGTAAGCCAACATCTGCATGGCCTAGACATCATGACTGCACCTAGTGTCGATTTCAGGCGGTGACCGACCTAACGATGGCATTCATTGTGAAGCATTGAACATTGTCTAATCACCGGTCTTACTCAATGATAGGCACATGGACAAATATTCATTGCAAACATCAACATTCATGTCTATAAGTTCAAGCGAGTAATAAGGAGCGCCATCTTGCGGCCTCCTGCACTAGTTACATTGTATTGGAAATCTCATACAGACCGCCGTCTTCCGCGGCACGTCTATGTAGGCCGGCACAAAATCATCATTGCACGACCCAGCGTCTTATCCCCCGTTGCATTACTGTTTTCCACATTCCTTTAAAGAGAAACCTCAACACGGCCCTCAGCGCCGCCACCCTGCTGCAGGTTGGGGAGGAGGTAGGTGATGTCATCCCAAGGATGACGGTAGAGACCAGTGCGCAGGCGCTTCTGGTCGAGGAAGTGGGCAATCAGACCAATGCTTCGGCCGAGGACGAAGAGACCGTTGAGAACACCCATCTTGAGGTAGTCCTCAGCCTCCTCAGCAGAGAAGGCACCGCAGTTGCGGAGAAGGTCGACGAAGCAGACAGCGATGCAGCCGTCGACGTTCAGGATAAGGTTGTCCTTCTTGGAGGTGGTGACAGTCTCAACGGCGAGGGCGTAGTCGAGGAGCTTGTGGCTGGGGAAGTTGGCAAGGACGTACTCCTTGACCAGCTCGACACGAAGATCGGGGTTGTTTCGCGACTTGATTCGGTGGCCAATACCGGGGATGAGCTTGTTGGCCTTGCGCATGCTGTCGACGAACTCACGAGGGCTAAGACCCTTGTCGAAAGCCCGGGTGAACTCCTCAGCGGCGCCGTCAAGGGCACCACCGAATCGAGAGCCAATGGTCAGCAGACCAGAAACAAGGGCGCTGATGAGGTCCTTGCCGGCACGGGTAGTGATGATGGTGTTCATGGCACCGGACACGGCGGGACCGTGGTCGGCAGTAAGCATGAGGACCATCTCGAGGAACTTGGAGGCGTAGGTGGGCAGACGGCGGCGGAACCACAGCAGCGACATGACACCACCAATGCCAATATCCTCCTTGAAAACGTCGGAGATGGGCATACCGGCGTAGAGGAGCTCCTGACCACGGTCATCGGAGATGGTGGAGATGAAGGCAGCAGGCTTTCGGATGAGGCCAAGCTCCTGAGCCCAAGAGTAGTCGATGGGGATCTTGGGGACGACGGGCTCGGGCTGAGGGACGATAGTGCCCTTGGAGACAAGGCCGTCGTAGACCTCCTTGAGGACGCTGGGGAGGTCCTCGAAGGTGTTGGGGACGTAGAAACCGGCCTCACGCATCTTCTCGTTCTTCATGGCAGCAGTCTCAAGCTGAGAGTTGGCGAAAGAACCGGCATGACCGAACTGGACCTCGGTCTTGAACATGCTGGCGCAGGTACCAATGGCCCAGGCGACAATGGGCTTGGTGATGATGCCCTGCTTAACGGCATCAATCACCTTGTACTCCTCAACACCACCGACCTCACCAAGGAGGACGAGGATCTTGCACTCGGGGTCGGCCTGGTATCGCAGCAGGTGGTCGATGAAGGTGGTACCGGGGTATCGGTCACCGCCAATAGCAATACCCTCATAAACACCGTCGGTGTTGCCCGCAATAATGTTGTTGAGCTCGTTGGACATACCACCAGACTTGGAGACGTAGCCGACGGAACCCTTGCGGTAGAGCTTGGAGGCGACAATGTTGTCCATCATACCACCAGTGTTGCCGATCTTGAAGCTGCCGGGCTTGATACCACCGACGGTGGCGGGGCCGATGATGGTGACGCCCTTCTTCTTGGCGACATGAGCGATCTCGCGAGCTCGCTGGGGACTTTGCGTTAGCAATTGCTCAAGCTCTGGAGCGCAATTGGTTCAACTTACTCGCTCGGGGACACCCTCAGCAATGATGGCAATGGTCTTGATCTGGGGGAACTCCATAAGCTCCATGGTGGAGCTGTAGACACTTCGCGACGAGGCAAAGTTGACGACGACATCAACGTCGGGGTGCTTGCTCATAGCCTTCTCGACCTGCTGGTAGACGGGCAGCAGAGTCTCGCTGGTGCCCCAGTACATCTTGCTGACGAATTGACCGCCAAAGGTGTAGATGATGCCGGCGACCGAGGGCTTGGCGCGCTTGCAGATGAAGTCGAAGTCCAGCATGCCCTGGACGGCTCGGGGCTGGAGACCGTAGACGAAGCATCGCGTCTTGCCGGTGAAGAGAGCATGCTCGGGGAGAGGGCTCAGCGGCCGGCTGGGAGCCGGGAAACGCTGGATGTTGTCGTTGGCCGACAGGCCGCTGGAGGAAGCGGGAGCCATGGCGAATGTCGAGCTGGCTTGTGTGTAGATGGGGAGATCTGGAGGTTTGAGCGCTGGAGGGACCAGAAGATGGTGTCAGCAGCTGGAAGAAGACGCTTTGAGCTCCGGGGGAAGTGCTGGCTCAAAGGAATTAGACGGAGAGGAGGATGTATGAGGAGGAAAAGAGGAAGGAGCAATGGATGAGAGAAACGCTCGAGGATGAGGAGATGCGACAGTTGAAGGGGACGAGGGGGCGGGGAGGAGGTGAGTGAGAATTCAGGAGGAATGAACTGGGCTTGGTTTTTGGTTGACTTTCAAGGGTCAAAGACGGCGGGACGTTTCTCTACTGGACGGCCAAGTTGGCGGGCGGGCTCGTCAAAGCTGTCGGCAGCTGGCGGGGATGGAGAGCACCTGCTGGGATCGATGAGTGAGGCCGCGGTACCTGAGGTCACCCACACCACAAAAATTTAGTGGGGTTGGCGGGCTGGCGCCGCTGGGACATGGCAGGCTTGGGGTCGGGTAGCGGGTACCTCAGGTACATGCTCGGGACCATACCCCTGCGGGACCCCCCGTGCAGTAGGATGTACCTCAAGTACCTGGCACTAGCCACCACATGCGCCAGGTTTCTCACCCATCCATTGAACCACTTGAGAGCGCTTTCGGAGGCAGAACACAACACCACCAGAAACAGACACCAGAGGGATTTGCTCACCTCACCCTTGGGCCAACAATTGGGTCGTGTCGAGGGCTCATCAAGGCAATCTGGTCTAATTGCCAAAGTAGGAAATACCTCGTCTGACCTGGAATGGAATTAACTAGCCTCAGCCTCTGCCTGCGAACGGTCAATGGCTCCCGTCATGGATGGTGCATGAATTCACCGTCCAGCCAGTTGGGGAAGAGATCCAGCTTTTCTTTGGGGATTCGCTTGTACTCGGGGTCCTCTTTTTTTTTTCTTGTTGATCTGTTGAATCCATGTCCCTTTTTGTGGTTTGCGATTGAGCTTGTCAAGCTTCCAAGCCCAGGTACTGGTACTTGGCGTGAGGGGACCACTGCCAGTTCCAGTTGGATTGGGAGAGGCGTCGATAGCGGCTTGTCCCCCACCATAGCCGCCCCAAGACCTTGCAAGACGTTGATGTGAATCGTTACAATCCAAGACGGGACCCATTGAAACGATTGATGCCGAGCCCAGACGGTTTTTTTTTTCTGTCTCTGGTTTCGGGTGGGAGAGACAAGAAGGATGCTCGCCCGGGTTTCGTGAGACGAGGGGTCAATCTGGCCTCCAGCTGGCAGCCAACCCCATTCCCTGTATTGCCCATGGTCGTCGAAGATCTCACCAGATCGTCGGCATGAACCTGAAAGGCATCCTCGGGATGTCGTAAGCCCCTATTTCAGGAGGCAGGGCGGCCAGTCAGCCACCGCAGAACAGTCAGCTCTCGCTTGTGTGTTTGCTGGTGGTGTGGTGGCATGTCATCTTGTCCCAATCCCATGCCCTTTTTCAGGGATGATACAGAGTGAATGAAATGGCGGCAATGAATCGCTGCAGCGCAGTGCAGAGATGGACGAGACCAAGGGTTGCCGGCTTCCCACAAGGGTCCGCCTGGCTTGGTGTGTCGCCAAGAAATGAAACTCGACGGTCAGCTTCTGCGGGATGAAGCCACTGTCTTCTCCTGATCCATCCGACTCATGTTCCACAGATAACATGAAGTTCCAATAAGGTACGCTTGTGCCAGAAAAAACCTCCACCGAATGTCGGAGGTAGATGCGATGAGAAAGACTTTGATCCCGTAGCCAGCCGGCCATTGTGGGCTTGTGAGAGTGGACTGGATCGTCCATGGAACAGCTCGAGTGAGAGCTTCCATCCACTTGGAGGGGGATAGAGGGGCAGAGTGAGCTAAGGCCAGGGTACCTCAGGTCGGGGGTGGCGCCCACGGGCTGACCACCCGCTAAAACAGCCACCGTGCGTCCTTCCATCTGCTCAGCGCCCGGACATGGGCAGGAGCCTCTAGGTCCAGTCGGGTCAAGGATGATTGCCTTAAGCTCACCTCACCTCACCTCACCGCAAGGTCGGTCAGTCACCGCAGCGAGCGTGCAACATGAGAATACTTGTCTCGCGTCGCCCTCGTGGCGCTCAAGGTGTCTGATCAGGGGCTCTGAGACCCGGCGCGACCGCTAAAGCCATCCCCGGGACCCGAAGCCAATCGTTCCCTATCTCAGGGACGGGAAACTTCCCCAGCCTCGAGCCAGGTTGCATCGGATGCCCTGCCCTGCCCTGCCCTGGTGCTCGCTCCCGCAGACTATCTCCCCGCTCAACGGTTTGGTTGCCGGTCAACGTCGACGCTTCCCTCTCCCGCAAAAGAAAGTGCAGAGAAAAGAATAATGCCGAGAAGCTGATAGAAGCTCTGAAGCAAATGAGCACCGTGGCGGGAAATTGGAAATTGACCTGGGTTCCATTCGTAGGTAGCGTGCAAAATGGTTGCTGCGGTTTTCGGCGGTTTGTCGAGTCAACTGGTCGTACGTAAGGTGTCGCCCCTGGTCCACTTGGTCCTCAACAGCTTCCATCCAATGTCCTCAGCATGGGGGGCCAAAGTGACAAGGCGGCATGTACCGGTACCTCGAATGTCGCAGAGTGAGCTCATCGCTTTTTCAGGCGGGCAGCCATGACAGTCCCCAATGAATTTTGGCGACCGCGGGTATGTCGGTTTTCCAGGGCCCAGGTACCTCGGCCACGCGCTGGCCGAGCTTGTCACTCCAGGTACCCAAGGTACAGACTGACCGCCCGCCCCAGAGCCCGCCAGGTTGTCGCGCCCCCTCCCCCTTCCAACCCCTCCACTCCACCCGCATCTTCCCCTTTGAGGCGCCAAAATCCTGGGAGCTTCGTTTTTTCGAGAGAGCTCACCTCACTCAGTGCCGTCCCGCCTCTTTCTTTGCTCTTCTCATCCTCCCATCATCTTGATCTGAAGCATCCTCTCTCCCTCCTCTTTCGCCTTCATCTCGTCGTCATAATCTCTGCTTCTCGCTTCCTGTTGCAGAGTTCTTCTCAATCGCCAATTTCAACTTCATTGTCGCAGCCCGCTTCAGTGGTGAGTGAGCTCTTCCCCGCCGACCCTCGCATCGTGCAATCTGGACAAGTTGTCGCAATCGCAATCGCAATTGCTTCCCTGAGGCCTTGATTGTTGCGCCAGACTCGTCCTCGTAATATCCACTCTTCGCGCCCGAGTAGCTTTGGCTGTAGTTCCAGCTCCATCTTGAAGTTGAACTTGCAACTCAACTGCGCACTTGCGAGCCGTCATCCATCCATCCATCCATTTGTCGCCGAACTCGACCGCTGACCAGCTTCCTCGGTCTAGAATTGAACAAGAAAAAGGGAATAAGCAGACACTTGCCAGCTCATTCCATACTCACCTTTTTTCCCGTTCATCTCCCATTCTCATAATCCAAAATGTCCGCCAAGTCGATCCTCGAGGCCGACGGCAAGGCCATCCTCAACTACCACCTCACTCGTGCTCCCGTCATCAAGCCGAGTCCTCTTCCTCCTCCCGCCAAGCACAACCCTCCTACCAGACTGGCTTCGCTGTACTTCCCCGAGGATGCCAACGTCGATGACATTCTGAACCAGGCCGAGGTCACCTACCCTTGGCTCCTCCAGTCCGACGCCAAGTTCGTCGCAAAGCCCGATCAGCTCATCAAGAGACGAGGAAAGAGTGGTCTCCTTGCCCTGAACAAGACCTGGGCTGAGGCCAAGGCCTGGGTTGCTGAGCGAGCCGGCAAGGAGCAGCAGGTTGAGCACACCACTGGCGTCTTGAGACAATTCCTCGTTGAGCCTTTCGTCCCTCACCCTCAAGACACCGAGTACTACATCAACATCAACTCGGTCCGCGATGTAAGTTGAAGTTTCTTGTTCCTCAGATCTTGATTCCGAATTGGGTTGGTACTCCGGACGAGTGTTCGGGGGTCTCAACGGCAAGGCTCACCAGAGAGTCAATGAAAAAAGACAAGAGGAGGAAATTGTACAGGAGGAGAAAGGGGCCTGTGGCAACTTGTATTCGTGATTTTGGCGTTGCAAGAGTCGAACTGGTCTAGATTTGTGGGTTCGTTCAAGCTCTACCGGTAATCATTGTTTTGTACCGACGGGCGAACGGATGCCGCGATAAGGACCCTTCGGACCGCCCCCTGGCCTGCTCGGGCCCCTCCGTCGGAAATCTACCGAATGCTCCGGGCCACCGATCCATCTCCGTGTGTGAGCTTTTACTAATATCGATTGACCATAGGGCGACTGGATCCTCTTCACCCACGAGGGTGGTGTTGATGTCGGTGATGTTGACGCCAAGGCTGAGAAGCTCTTGATCCCCGTTGACCTCGCCGAGTACCCCTCCAACGAGGAGATTGCTGCTACTCTCCTCAAGAACGTCCCCGAGGGCGTCCACAATGTCCTCGTCGACTTCATCACCCGTCTGTACGCCGTCTACGTCGACTGCCAGTTCACCTACCTCGAGATCAACCCCCTGGTGGTGATCCCCAACGAGGACAAGACCTCTGCTGCTGTCCACTTCCTGGATCTTGCTGCCAAGCTCGACCAGACTGCCGACTTTGAGTGTGGCGTCAAGTGGGCTATTGCCCGATCTCCTGCTGCCCTTGGCCTTACCAACGTCGCCGCTTCTACCGGCGACAAGGTCAACATCGATGCTGGTCCTCCCATGGAGTTCCCTGCCCCCTTCGGCCGTGAGCTGACCAAGGAGGAGGCTTACATCGCTGACCTCGATGCTAAGACTGGTGCTTCTCTGAAGCTTACCGTCCTGAACGCCAAGGGCCGCATCTGGACTCTGGTCGCCGGTGGTGGTGCCTCGGTCGTTTACGCCGATGCCATTGCCTCTGCCGGCTTTGCTGATGAGCTCGCCAACTACGGCGAGTACTCCGGTGCTCCCACCGAGTCCCAGACCTACCACTACGCCCGAACTGTCCTTGACCTCCTTCTCCGTGCCCCTGAGTCCGACAAGGGCAAGGTCCTGTTCATCGGTGGTGGTATTGCCAACTTCACC
Source organism: Fusarium phalaenopsidis (assembly GCF_050370095.1). NCBI lineage: Eukaryota > Fungi > Ascomycota > Sordariomycetes > Hypocreales > Nectriaceae > Fusarium > Fusarium phalaenopsidis. The sequence continues at coordinate 3,229,471 of NW_028145404.1, forward strand.
AACGTCGCCAGCACCTTCAAGGGAGTCATCCGGGCGCTGCGGGACTTTGCTCCCAAGCTGACCGAGCACAACGTCCAGATCTGGGTGCGACGTGCTGGCCCCAACTACCAGGAGGGTCTCAAGAACATGAAGGCCGCCACCCAGGAGCTCGGCCTCAACGCCAAGATTTTTGGCCCCGAGATGCACGTCTCTGGTATCGTGCCCCTGGCTCTCATCCCCGGAAAGTGGGAGGAGAGCAAGGCGCAGGAGTTCCAGGGCTAAAGGGGAGAGATCTTGACCGGGTGGTCAGTCGGGTATAAAGGGATGGCGCGGGTATATACAAGATACCTGGAGTGAACGACTTTTTGTACTGCAAGATAGAACGGATGATGCAATTCCCAGGCTTGGGGCCGATGATGATGGGTCAACCAAGCCGTGTATGGCAGTATTCTATGACGGAAAGAAAGCTAATAGATTTGATGACACTCATAATGATGTTCTTCTGTGTGCTTGCGTTTGTGTTTATTGTTGATTGATGCGTTTGCCCAGCTGCATGAGGCTCTCTCGTCCTCGGTCTGTTCTCTCCTTCTATCCCATTTCAAGCAAACGAGTTCCCCCCATGGTCGTTTGTCCCGTTCAACCCCCCACTTACATGATACCTGAAACAGGAGCCGGATATCTCTTATTCACCCGTCTCGGCGTGAGGCTTGCTGTACCACCACACACCTTAACTCTGCAGTGCTCCTCGTCATCGTCTGCGTAACCATTCCCACGAGATTGGTCCTTCCGCATGGGTAGGATGTGAATATCAGGCCATGGACAGCCGAGTTCCGTATGTACCCAGGTACTTTCGCAGCATGGCTCCTGCCTTGAAGATCGAGACATGTCCCCTTTCTCACCAGAATCTTCCACTCGTCTCCCGGAGAGTGCCGACTCCTTCTACATCCAAGCTCAGTTCCTCTCCTTTGAGGACGACTCCTTCCCTCTTAAACCAGACGAGCTGGTCCGTGTGACATTGTTGAGTAATTGTTGAGACGCAAGTGACCCGTCCCGTGATGACCTCCTTCCTCAATAAAGACCCAAGGCGAGGATGAAAGAGGGGGTGAACCTCTGCAAACGAGGGAAGGAAGCACCTACGTATTGGGAAGTCATGTGCCGTGGTACCGAACGGATCGGACCTTCCCACAATAGGCGGCCGGGGTCCCTTCGGGACGGCGAACGGAGGGGTCGACGGCCTATCACGCTCCCGCCGCCGAGACATCCAGTGTCCTGGTGTTGACGCAATCCAGACCCTAAGACGCCTGAAAATGCAGGACGCCGCCAGGACTCTCCAGAGTATGCACGGCAGGTGGATGTCATGCCGTAAGGCAGGCAGGTCGTCTTTAGGGACAATACAAAAACCCTTCTCCTCCCCCAGACAAACGCTGTCCTCTTTTCATTCTCTTTCTCTTCATCTTCTCAACACTCGATCCGTCTGCACAAACACGCTCCTCTTTCCTGTTCTCGCTCGTCCACTTCTTCCAAGCACACACTCTTCCTCTCACCCTTGCCCTTGCCGGGTCCTCGTTGCGTCTATGGAACGTTCACGTCGCCCCTGGGCTCGCCCCATCTCCCCGAGCTGTCGCTCACCAAGTCGGTTCTCTGACTTGACTGCCCTCAGTTCTGCACTGGTATGATGCCCAGCTTCGTGCTCCCTTTCCTGCTGCTCATCATGTTGCAAAGCACTCTGTACCGCCTCCCACCTCGTTCTCCTGACACTCTGCTGCCAGCAGCTACCAAGACCCGACAAGGCAAGTTTCGATGCTTCCCTACTGTCACTCACCTTGTGCCAACCCGTGACAGTTCCCTTGCATCGGCTCAAGAGCCCGACTATCTTCGTGAGCTCTCACTGTCATCTATCACATCAAGGTAAGCACCTCGCCCCTTCTCCACCATCACGACGAGCCCCTGTTGACGTTATGACAGCTCTTCGTCATGTCTTCTTACAACTATGAAGATGATGATGTCTACAATGGTCCTGGTTGCTGTATGAAATGCTGTCGAGCACTTGATGTTGGTAATCATGATGCGTGCGGAGCATGTTATTGCCGCCGCAGTTTCCGACCGGATTACGATCGTCACATCTATCCAGGCTGGAGCTTCGGAGAGTACTACCCAGGTAGTCGACGTGAGGATTGGGCGGATATGTCCAGCAACGCTGCGCCTGTCACTAACAACTCCAACAACCGGGGCGGGCGTGGAGGTTCTTCCCGGAACACTTCCGATTCAACTTCCCACAGTGCTCGCCAGGTTACGACCACCTCTGGGACTCGTCAGTCTCCTGAGAATGGTGGAGATCCTGAGGACTCTGATAAGTCCGAGGAAAAGAAGGCTAAGCCAAAGTCATTCTGTGAGTACCCCGGGAAGAAGTGAATGCTCCTCCGCTGACCTGGCGTGTGCCGACAGTGGCCTCTCTCCTGTCCTGGCTCTGGGGTTGATCCAGCGCGATGATGTCGAGCATCACTTACTCCCTGCACACTTTAGTACGGCACAGATCTCGTTACAAGACGAGCTTGAGGTAAACACACGAGGAGGAATACACGACGAACACAAGCGGGAAGCACAGGGGGTGAACACGAAATGAACTTCAATGCATCGATAGCACGTTACAACACTGGACGCTGGTCGTCCCCTAGGCATGACTTTACGACACTGGACTCTGATAGTCCTCGGGGTATCCCCTTATCACACCGGACGCGGGTCGTCCTCGGAGCTCACTAGCCAGCTATAATGTGATAGCAATGCAAGTCGGAGCCTGAAATGTCTTTCCTGTCTGGTGGCTTGGTACTCGTGCAATCACCACTCCATCTTGATCAACTTGGCAATCGAGCATGGTCAATGTTGGACACGGCAATACGAGACAACAAGGCGCAAGTAGGTAGTCAAGGTTGTATTGATTGCAATCAACTGGGATCCTGGTAAACATCAAGGATCCTTCTAATCAAATCAGGCACTGGAACAAGAAACCTGAGAAGCAAAATCGCCCGTTTCTTCACCTCCCTATCGCAGTGAAGACAGACGATTGGTATCGTGTAACTCTTTGCATCTTTCGAGAAGTAAAATGCGCACGTAACTCCCCTCCAAACACCAAATGCTTAAATCATGCTCTCTCCTAATCTCCTTCCTACACTTCCTATTCTACCCGTGTGCCGCTTACAGAGCAAACATCATGGCGGCCAGGGGAATGGCGACAGCCCACATCATGGGTCGGGTGAGGACAGCGGCATCCTCCTCATCATCGCTGTTGGTGCTGTTGTCCGAGCTGGTGCTGTTCTCGACAGTCTCGCTGCCAGTGTCGGCCTCGTTCTTACCCGCGGCGTTTGACTCGTCGTCGGCGAGAGGGATAACCTTGAGGTTCTTCATCTCGGTACCGTCGGCGTTCTTGACAGTGAGCTTGACGTTCCAGTCCGAGATCTTGATGATCTTGCCGCTGGGAGCATTCTTAATGCCGTTCTTGATCAGCTTGTCAGCACCAGGGGGGTAGGCGGGGAGGGTGAAGTTGTTGTCGAAGCCCTCGTCCTCAATGATGCTGGCCTTGCAGGCGGGGGCCTTGGGGGCGCTCTTGCTGGCAGGCTGAGACTGAACCTCCTTCCAGTCAATCTTAGCGAACTGGTTCTTGAGGCGGTTGAAGTCGCCGAGGATCTGGAGAGTATCTCCCTTGATCTGGACAAGGCCGTAGTTGTTGTCCTCCTCGGTGTACTCGTAGACGACGCCACCAGAGAAGACGGGGGTCATCTCCTTTCCGTACATGGCCTGGGTCTCGTTCCAGTATCGGGGCTGGGGCTTGTTGCAGCCATACTCGCTGAAGAAGACGGGAACAGAAGTGTCCTTGAAACCCTCGGTGAGCTTATCGAAGGAGGAGCTCTTGTAGGTGGCCTCGGGACCACACCACGAGTACGAGTTGAGAGCAAAGAGATCGGCGCGGCTCATGTCGTTCTTGTCGCCGGATTCAGAGCACTGCATGTAGTTCCAGGTATCCCAGAGGACCTCGCGGACATCAGCAGCGGAGTAGCCGACAGGAATCTGGCGCTTCAGGTTGTTCTTGATGTAGCCCTTGAGATCACGGGTGACGGCGCGGAGATACTGAGGGACAACCTCGGCGGTCTCGATGTTGTTGATGACTTCGTTGGCCGAGAAGAAGAGAAGGGTGTTGGGGTAGTTGCCAAAGGCCTCGGCGATAGCAAAGGTGCGGTTGAGGTACTCGGTGTAGTAGCTCTCCCATGGGTTCTCGGAGGTGATGGCCTCGCCGGGGAGGGGTGAGTTGACGTCAATCATCATGTACATGCCAGCCTGGGCGTCATGTCAGTTCAACAGGTCCCATGTTGTGTGCACGACTTACGGCGTTGAAAATGCTGGCGCATTCGTCGTGGTTGATGTTGGGGTCAAGGTTGTAGACGCGAATAGCGTTGATACCCAGAATCTGCATCAGAGCAGCATCTCGGAGACACTCCTCCTTGTGGCTCAGAGGATCCTTTCCAGTGGCAGGGTCGTAGCCGGCGCTGCCGCCGGGCTGGTAGGCCATTCCGACGATCTGGAACTTGTTGCCAGTCTCGGGGTTGATGAAGTCGGTTCCCTGGATCTCGAGGGGAGTGACGGCACTGACTACCGTGGCCCCAAGGGCCATGAGGGCAGCGTTGATCTAGAGGGGTCATGTCAGTGGCCGAAATGACGGGCGAGAACAGCGGGGTGCATTTGTTGCGATGCGATGCGGCGAGATCCAACTTACAAGCATGGCGACTATGTGGTTACTACAGCGCTCACGGGTGGTGTGTTTTCAAAAAAGCGAAATAAGGTCGAATACAGGCGCTTGCGATCTCGGGAGAAGCAAATAGCTCCTTGTCAGCTCACGTTGGTCGAGTGTTTTGGTGGTGGTGTTGAGTGAGGCAAATGGTGAGCACGAGAAAAGGCGCAAGAGTCGCAAAAGGAATGAACGACAAGAATCGAAGGCAGAACCGCAGCCCGAACTATGGACCGGGCGTTTGATGGAAGGAGCGTATGGAGTTGGTAGGAGAGAAAATTGGGAAGTAAGAGGGAAAAGGAACAAGAAGAAGGTTAAAGTCGAAGGTGATGGACAGTGACAAGGAAGGACTGGAGACACAAGCGGGACGGAGGCGGCAAAGCACAGCGGATAGAGGCAAGCTCAAATACGAAACGGGAACGGGCTCCCGACGATGGATGGACGGACTCCTTGATCACATTTGCGAGCGAGTCTATTGCGGCCAAGGCCATGGCGAGGCATGGCATTCTGGGCATTAACCAGCATGAAGTGGAGGGGCCTATGGTCTTGGCTATGGTCATTGCTTTGACCGGGTCTGATTCTACGACTCTATCTCCGCCGCCGTGTCTAACAAGAAGCAGCAGCAATAGCAACAGGCCTCAACACCATCCAGAAGGTCAAGTCTCATATCATCATTCTTCCTCTTGCCAGATGCAGTAAGGACCCTTGGCTGTCATGGGGCCCCTACTGCCTGACCCCGGTCATGCCCAGACCCTGCGCCGACGCCATACGAGAGATGGCCGCCAGCCACTGGCGAGTGCCACTGAGACCGGTCCCGTCTTCTGGGCGCAAAGACAGAAGACCACTGGACGCCATGGAGAATCCTCAACCACTGGCCGCCGCCCAGTGACGAATCGCCGTTGGAGCGTTCCTGGTCCCACCACGTTTTGTCCAGGGCCCGCGCCCGGGGGTTGCCATCATTCCCAAAACGTAGACTGACAATTTCACGTCCAGACACTTGTCGCGACTCTCACTCTGGGCTTCACTCTCCTCACCGTCGCTGCGCCTTCCTCGGCGTCGCAGTCGACGCTCGGCGCCTCGTCTTGGCTCCTGTCGGTGAGGCATGGGTCTACGTGATGGCCTCGACGATCTCCATCATATTTACCGCTCCAACTTAAGATTGGGTTTGCTGCCGAGACCTTGGCCCAATTCTAAGTCTCGGGTGATGGCTCCCAGGTCCCGGCATAGCTTTGTTTGTTTGCGGCGAGAGGGAGATTTGACGGTAAGGTATTGTCCTTCATGTTGAAGCAGACCACGTGCTATTCCACCGACCCAAGCCGGTATGATGATACTCTGCTAGGTTGCTAAGATTGCCCGTGTAACCTCCGTCCAAGACTGGCATTCTACCCGAAAATGCATTCTGGTGCTGAGCAACAAGTCATTCAGAGTCGAATGCGTCAGAGAGAAGCGATGACCCAGGCCAATGTCTCATGTTTAAACTCGCTGGTGATCCAGATCTGTCTCTCATTCCGGCGCATGTATCCCCTTGGTAGTGTGGCCCCTTTTTCTTCCCAGGCTCATTAAGGGTTGCTCTCCGCCGTGTGTGCCACCATGCCGCATCCAATGGTCACAATATCTCGCCCAGGCGCTTCGAAGCTTGGCTACCGGCTGCCCATAAATTAACCACCACCATTGAGCCAGGTCGCCTCATGCCCTGTCGATGCAAGGGCAAGGGTCCTACCACCCCTTACTCCAGTGAGTGCAGTGGCTGGCCTTTCAGACGAGTTGCAGCGCCGTCTTCTTTGGACGATTGCTTCCGCCTGCCAGCTCCCAATAGATTTCTTTGTTTCTGTGTCGCTATCTACCTAGGTATGGTCCCCTCAGGGGCTCTATCTGGAGCTCCCTGTGGCGGCTGCGACCGAGATTCCGGTCCTGCATCGTTCTATTGGACGCTTAATCGTGAGGCGTATACTCTAAAAGACTTGCTCAAGCACGGGCTAATTATCTTTCCCCCACGCAAATGTATCGGATAAATAAGATGCAGACTGTGCGTCTCAATATCGCTAGTATTGTTCGCATTGATGAAACTCGGACAGGTGAAACCACTTCTTGCAGGGATCATGCAGGGCCCTTTGCGGCCGACCCTCTTTATCTTGAAGCATCCCTCTGGCAGATCCGGGATCGTCAGGCTGTTGATGAGGTTTTCGGCGAATGACCGTTTGCGGTGTATATCCCGTCTTCTAGGCTCATGTCTCTCGGTAGCATATTTGGCTGGTTATTAATGCCATTGTCGGTGAGTTCCAGCCTCGTGACTCTCTTGATTTCGTTCCTGGCCACTCGCCTTGCTATAAGTCCCACCTCGCGATATTGCCCATATGCCCATTACTCACAGAGCCATCATCTGCAGTGAATGAGTTATGAAGACAGAGAAACAACGACAAGCCCACTTGCGATCTAAAAGTCATAGCACAGGTTGTGTGCATCTGCTACTGCGTTGATCCTAAAGATGGGTTGTGGTTCATTTCTCGAGGCCATACCCTATACCAAAGGGCAGGCCAAGCGAATATCACGGATGCCATCGATCCTGGACCGACTCTGGCGAAGAAGTCGACGCTTGGGCTGTCGATGCAGCTGGGAAGCTACAGCTTATGTGTACCGTGAGCATTTGTTTAGTTCCTGTCTGATATATTGGGTCATCGGGCCCTGAACAATATCCATGTATCCTAACTTACCACCAACACCATCAACCATCATGTACGGTCAACTTTGACGACCATCTACCGGAGTCAACAGGAACCTACAAGGACTGGTTAGAAACCGAAGTCCGACACCACAATCAATCTAGGACCACCACACATGTCATACGGGGTCTTCATCCCAAAGAGTGGCACACCTCTCAGCTGGGAACCGAACCGCCCACCTAACACAACAGGCAGCCTGTTTGGGTCAAGGTCAAGGTAACAAGGACTGTCCTACTCCAGATAGTCGCCATTCAATCTCGACGCACTCCTCACGCCAGTCAGGACACAAACCATCCATGTCAAAAACTCCAGTGGGAATTGATACACTACACTATGTACCTAGGCAACGAAACTAACTCTATAATAGAGCATGGGGTAACCGGTCTGATTAAAACATAAAAAAGGCCAAGATAGCTCTCCGGGGTAACACTGAACGAAAATGAAAAAAAATGTCGCGTACAGCTTCGACATGGACTGAGCCGGCAGAACCACCTCCTGAGACTTAGCCATATTAGAACCGACAATCCCGTCGGCACCCAAGCATTAGCAAATGCCCCCCAAGTGTTCTGCTCTCATCCCGTGCTCGCCTGTCAACGTCATCGAAACGATGTAAAAAGGCCTTTTGTCGGTTAATCACAGTATATGTGACCGCCGTAACCCCCCGACAAAGCAACTACTTTTTGGGTTTGCTGTACATGAGGCCGTGAAATATGTCGAGAGTCGTAACAAATGCGGGCTATCTAGCTGCCCAGAGACGCCGTTGCTCCCTCGCCAACACAAGTTTAAGCACAAACGTCGTCGACCTAGTAGCCGTTCATCGTCATCCGTTGCGAGTTGCGGCTCAGCTCGCGGTCGGCGGCGGGGCTGATGGGTCGGCTGCTGGCACCACCGTGTGCGCTGCTCTCCTTCAGGGCCAGCAGTTGCTTGGCACGGAAGGTCTCGTAGTGGATCTGGGACGTGGTCTCGATGAGGTCCTGGAGGTGGGTTCGGAGGAGGAAGTTTCGCAGGTGCACGAATTCGCAGTGAGTCTCATCCTCGACGTTGATCACACCCCATCGGTTCTGGCGGCCACGGACCTGCTGGCCGTTGACAATGATCGACTTCTCGGATCCGACGACGGCGAAGGGGACGAGGTCCTGTGTCAGTTAGCAACCGTTTACCTGGCGCGCGTTTCATTGGAGCAAGACATACCTTCATCTGGGTGTTCAGGGCGCGCTCCTCATCGTCAAACTCGTCGTTGTCATAGGGGTACATCTTGAGGTTGTGGAAAGCAAACTCCTCCTTGATGCGCTCCTTGAACTCCTGACGCTCCTCAACGGTCAGGGAGTCGGCCTTGGCAATGACGGGAACGACGTTGACGACGTCCGAAAGCTTCTTCAGAACGACAATGTCGATGGGCTTGAGGGAGTGGCCCGAGGGCTGAATGAAGAAGAGACAGCAGTGAATGCGGGTGTCCTGGATGTAGCGCTCTCGCTGTGCAGTGAGCTCCTTGCGCAAGTACGCGGAGTGCTGATCCTTGATGTACTTGACGATGGGATCCCAGCAGCGGTCGTTGTTGACAAGGTCGCCGTAGCCAGGGGTATCGACAATGTTGAGTCTCAATCGAACGCCGTTCTCCTCGATAACGTGAGAGACGGCCTGGATCTCGGTGGTGGAGCGGATGGGCTCATCGGGCTGGAAGCGACCCTTGGAGTCGATGAGGTGGGACGCGAAGATGGTGTTGATGAGGGTCGACTTGCCCATACCAGTCTGGCCTGCGATGCGAACAGAGGTTAGCACACGAGCATCCAGGAGGACGCGCTGCCAGATCACCGACCATGGGGTGATGGGCGGTATAGATCACGGCCGCGATTGGAGACGGTGAGATGTCAAGACTTACCAACGCAGATGACGTTGAACTGGAAACCACGCTTCAAGAGCTTGCGCTCGATCTGGGAGGTGATGCTGTCGAAACCGACATGGCTCTGGGGGTAGATGGTGTTGGGAGGAACAGCAGCCATCTTGAACGAGGACACTTGGTCGATGAGAGTAGTGAAGGAAGCGCTAAGAGTTGAAGCTTGGGGAATGTCGATGCCTATTCCAAGAAAGAAAGACTGGAGCACCGAGGCACAAGGAGGACACGAGCGCGAGCAGTTGGCACGGTCAAAGTGACGTGTGGTGATGCAGCGAAAGCTGGAAGTTTGGAGGATTAGAAGAGGCGGCGTCGGACACGATGTATGCTAGGGGGGAACTTTTCGGGCACGGCACTGGGCACTGGGCTGCTCCTGCCACCAGGAAACAAACAATTTCCGTGCTAGAAGGGAGGTGTCAGGGAGCAGGGAGGTCCAGGGACCGAAAGAAAGGGGGAAGCCGCGCTCCAAGCTTCTGATTGGTTGCATGTCGTCTGTGCGCTCGCTAGCTCGTGATTGGCCCGCCGGCACTTTGGGGAAAGAAGCCCCCATCAGACTTTTGAGGCTAGGAATTCGAATCGAAGCCTTGTGCAAATTGATCATCGCGACTTTGGGTTGGGCTTAACGACGGATCGCATTGTCTTGTCACGGAACAGGCAAGCAATTGGGCATCGGGAAACTGATAAGATTATTTGGAGCCGCATTCGAGGTTGCACTCCGCTCGTGTACTCCTCCGACCGTCATACGAATCGACTTTACTCCGACATATCACCACTATCTCGAATTCCGCTTCCTCCTCTCCATCAAGATGGCTGCCGCTCTCCTCCCCCGACTTTCCTCCCCGAGCCTCCTGTCTAGAGTTTCTTTCCGCCAATTCACACAGAAGCTCTTCCCGTCGCTGTCGATTGCGATCCCCGGCGTCTCTCTGAACCTCCCCACCATCGATGATATCTGGGAATCCGTGCTGCGGGCTGTGCCAAAGAACAAGGTCTCCCACTCGAAAAAGAGATCCAGGCAGCTGGCTGGAAAGGCGTTGAAGGATGTGAACAGTCTTTGCAGATGTCCTGGTTGTGGCGAGATCAAGCGGACACATCGGTTATGCCAGACTTGTCTTGAGGGTATGATTTCCTTCTCTATCTTTGCACGAGAAGCCAAGAATGCAGTGCTAACTGTAAATGCAGAAATGAAGCGCATCTGGAGGCAGGACTACCCCAATGATCAGTCGGTCTAAGTGAAAGAGGATACAGCCTATCGAGGATCTACCAATACTGTAACAAGAGTCTGTATAGTCACCACGGGATCATGCATACCATGGGCGTTTCGGCTCGTTTGAGCCTTGTAGGAATATCAAAATAAGAAATAAGAAAGAAGTGTCAAACCTATGCCCATTCTTGTGATATATAGACATGCCCTGGCCAGCACTTTGCTCAAACATAGTCTACTCACCATGGCGCTGGTAAAAGCTCAAACCCATTTAAGATAGAAGTGAAATCCAATGACTAAGATTCTTACTTGAAACAACTTGAAGTGTACCATTCTGCTGTTTGATCTGTTTGGGGCTCTTTGGCTTGACTCTTTAGCCCTGCGAAGTGAACTCTCGGATGCCCCACCAAGGCTTCGCATCCGCAGCTCACCCTCAAGTCTTGATTCATACACAACGTCATCCAACAGTCCTGCGAACCACATCCTTAGCTGGGAAGGCTCGACGCAGGAGAAATGGTGAGCCTCGAGACACATAAAAAAGTATCTCATTCATTCATAGCTAATGTTTACAGTCGAAACAATATTTGACCACGCACACCGTGGATAACGGCAAGTTTAACCTCCCCGCCGCGGGGTGAGAGGCTTGAAAGAACTGGTCACTGAGAACTCACAGCCCACCTCACGGACATTTACTCCATCGCGGCAACACCGAAGGCTGTGATATCAGCCAGTGGCTCTTCGACGCTGCATATTCACGATACTACTGATCCCTCGATTCCTCTCAAGCAGTCTATCCCCGATGCCCACAAGCTAGGGTGTCACCATATTTGCACCTCGCGCAGCGGAAATGTTGCAGCCAGCGCTGGCTTTGGGGGCGAGCTGAAGATTTGGCAACTGAACAAGGATACCGGTGAATGGAGCCTTGATGGCGAGGTCACAGGACCTTCAGCGAAGCCTGGCGAGATCTGGGCGTTGGCCTTGAGCGAGGACGGCGCCTATCTTTCGACGACAACCAATGATGGGCGAGTCAACGTTTGGGACATCACCAGCGAGGAGAAGACCAAGATTCGGGAGTTTGACACTGGAAGCGGTGGCTCGGGCAGCTTTGGCATGTCCGTAGACTTGAGTCGGGATGGCAAATACACTGCCAGCGGCCACCAGGATGGGTCTGTCTACATCTTCAACAACAACACAGGCAGAATCCTGTATTCCCTCTCCGGCAAGTCTTCTGCTCTTCACTCATGGTGGTGTATTAACACGGATACTAGGACTTGCGAAGCCCGTGCGAGCGGTTGCCTTCTCACCAGGCAGCACTCGTCTTGCCGCCGCTGGAGATGCTGGCATTATCGCACTCTACGACCTGGAGCATGGCGAACATGCTGCCAACTTGACAGGCCACACTTCATGGATCATGACCCTTGACTGGAGCGATACTGGCGAGTACCTGTTGAGTGGATCCATGGATGGCAAGGCCAAGGTATGGTCAATCGAGCGCAGGGCTTGTGTGGCCACGCACAGCGAAACGAACAAGGCACTATGGTCGGTCAAGTGGCTACCGAAGACGACGAGGAGCGAGATGTTTTGCACAGCGGGCGCCAACAGGAGCCTGTCTTTCTACCGGGAGGCTACTGGTGGTTGATTATCGCGATACCATGAGGACTCGCCGCTTTATTCAAGGGCAACAAGTTCATAAAAGACACAGTCTTGCGATAGATATGAGTCCTATTGGACGATAATGAGAGCTTCGTCCGACATCACTGAAGGCTTGAGGCACGAGCGTATTCACGTGATCTCGTATCAATCTCGCGTTGCCCCGCCAATATTAAGGCTGTCTCCCCCGTCATAGCCATCCTGGCCGCTGACCTCTTGCGCCCACCATCAAAGGCACCCGGTTATATACAGAATTATCATCAATTGCCCCATATTTAACACCTGTCTGCGGGTTAGATCATCCTCACTCCACCTTGACCTGTCTGTTGCGAAAGTAGGACATTACCGACTTACACCATACCTGCGACACCTGCAGCATCGAGCATCATTCGTCTACCCACACATAACAGTGCCAGCATGCCCGCAACTCGAAGATCAGCCGGCGGCGCACGCGGCCGCGGCCCTCCTGCCAAGGGACAGTCCACCCTGACTAGCTTTTCGAGTAGAGTTACAAAGAATGTGGCAAAGAGTGCCAAAAAGTCCATCATCTCGCCTTCCATCACAAAGATCGACCCCACTCAGGCCCCGAAACAGACCAAGGCCGAGGAGGTTGTCGTCGAGGAGCCTGAGCCTATAGAAGTGGATGAGGAGGAGGAGCAGCCAGAGGTTGCGCCAGAGCCAGAAAAGTCCGAGGCCGAACTGCGCGCGGAGCAGATTACGGATGCGCAAATCAAGAAGTACTGGAAGACGATCGAAGAGCAGTGGACCTCTCCCCGGCTGCATCAACAGGGTGTACCGCTAAGCGAAAGGGTCCTCCGATATTTTGATGTTAGCTCGCAATACGGAGTAAGTCACCTTGGTCCTCTCGACGAGACCTAACTAATAAACATTGGCAGCCCTGTATCGGCACTACTCGCATGAAGCGATGGAAGCGAGCTGAGCGTCTTGGTCTGAACCCTCCAGTTGAGGTCCTTGCCGTCCTCCTAAAGGAGGAGACCAAGGGCAACAAGATTCAAAGGGCACATATGGATGAAATTCTCAACTCCACTGCGGTGGGGAGCTGATCTATTTTCATGTCGTTTACGGTAACGGGGGAATGAATGGGAGCATGGCGTTTAGGGGAATGTGTCATGGATTGCCGATGAGGCCTTGTCTCTTGCCTGAACTATTTTTATTCTATCATGGTGAAGAAGTCGTTGAAGAGACGAATCTATAACCCGAACTCCATTTTCCGTGACACTCCCAGGATCTAGAGGTTGATGGCCTTGCGGCCTTGTCTAGGGTCTAGTACCATATACTCCTTGTCCGATGATGGGGAATAGGTTCCTTGCCGGCAGCTTCTAATTCCTTCATGCTGTCATAGAGGAAAAAGTCTATCAGGATGGCGTTGACGTGGGCGTCTGGGTGTTGGCGTAGAATCTCTCGTCGAATCAACTCGACGCACCAGATACTGCATGCTGTTATGCGTTAGTGTATGCACCTTGGCTATGCACTGCAGGTAACTCACCCCGAATCTGCAACTCCCAGGAGCACCCGCTCTCTATCATCTTCTTGTCCGTGATGGCGGCAGCAATCGCAGGACAGCAGTACAGCGCCCCCAGCGTCATGAGGATCTGGGGAATGCGGTAGTCGGCAAACATAGTGATCTTGTCAATGTCGCGGAATTCGCCGTAGGACTCGCCATTGAAGCATGCCCAGAGGTCGGCGACGAGGATCTGAGCCCGCTTCATGAGGCGAATCATCTTGCCGTCCTCGAAGCGGTGCTCGTCACGGAAACAGTCAAAGTCTTGGGCCAGGAGGTTGACGAGACGTGCTGCGGAACCATCGGCAGCGTAGATGAGCTCTGGAATGGAGCCATCGTAATTCTTCAAAGGATGTTAGAGCTTCGAGGCGTTCTAAAGAGGAGGGTAGTGGTACCTGATCGAGAACTTGACCGGCCTCTCGAAGACAGTCCAGGCGCTCCTGAAGGAGGGGGATCTCCTCTTCTGTACACGACCTAAAGACGTGCTTGAGAGATTCAAGAGTACACTCGTCCTCATTTTGCCAATAAAAAGGGTCCGTTATGGGAATTCCTTTGAAGATGTCAGGTTAGAAACACCGACGAGTTGTCATGACAGAATGCGACTGACCTTCATCAAGAGCCCTTTGTAGCGCCGCAACCAGACTCCAGTACCCAGTCCACCTCTTGCCGCGATACTCAATTGCAAACCTCTCATCTTCAGGTAGCTCAGACCAGAAAGAAAAGTTTAGCAGATCCATGGTAAAGATAAAGTTGACGGTGCTCTCGTCCTTGGCCTTGGGATGGAGTTCATGCTCGGACCAGGTTGCAGTTGAGTAGCTCTTCTGCTGCATCTGCTGGTATATGGTCTCGGCGGCCTTCTTTGAGGCGCGCATGTCGACAGCAACATCAATGCAAGAGTCGTAGACGTATTCAGCGCTCTCGAGGACGCCAGTCTCGGGCTCTTCCTCGATTGTGACCTTGCCTTGAAGGTGTTGGCGGAGGAGCTCGAGGAGCTCAGTGTCAACCTCGTCGTCGGACATGGTTCTAGAAAATAGGCAAAAATTGGAGGCCTATTCTATGAGTTTTAGTAAATGGGAAGTCCAAGTGAAGGAGTGGAAAAGAAGAGTCAAGGAGTGAATGTGGTGGTATGGAAGTTGGTAGTTGACTGAATCATCGGTCTGGACTTTCTTTGACTGAGATCCCTTTTTTTTTCTCCGACGACGGGCAGCCACCCCGCGGTCACAGTCCTACAGTAACCTACTCCTGAAAGTCACTGAGCGACTGGGCTCTAGTTGCCAAGAGGGCGGGAGGCTGCTCTACAAAACGTGGAAACGAGATGAAAAGCTGCTTGCTTTGGACGCCTCGAGAAACGACCAATTGACCAGAAATTCCGTAACACGCATTTCCCGTCCCCTTCCCGTTTGCTCGTCCCTGCGCTGCATGTTTGCTGTCCGTCGCCGTCACTTATTCCAGGTTTCATGGATCAAACAGTGGAGGCCTGGTCGTCGGGTCGCCGAGTCAGGCCCTGGAAGTTTGGTGACGTGCCAGAGGTGACCAATCAAAGCGGGTCTATCCACTGTTACCGGCCCCAAGGAGCTTGGCCCCCGGCCACCAACAGTCGACGTAATTGGGCCGGCGCATCCTCTGTACCTCTTGTCTTGCAGCGTCTGGGTGCCAGAGGTGGGCTCTTTCCTCTCTCAGCTCGTGCTCTCACCACCAACATCCAACCTCCAACCTCGAGCGATCGCGAATCTCGACGAAAAAAGCACACGAACCCCATCGTCCTACACCGTATGCGCACCCCCCAGAACGTGTTGCTGCTCTCCCTCAACCCGGCCTTTGTGTCTGCTGAGCGGTGACGATGACGATGGATGCGACGAGTGCGCCTCAAGTTTCGGCTGCGGCTGCGGCTCCAGCTCCAGCTCCGGCTTCTGCGACGCAACAACAGCAACAACCTCCGCAAACACAACCCCAACAACAACCCGCTGCCGCTTCCGCGACTACCAACGTGCCCCAAAGGCGACCACCCGTCATGTCGCGCGACAGATACAATCACCAGTCGCTCGGCGCGTCTCTGAATACCTCTGTGAAACAGGTATGCCCACCCCAGCCGATCCTGAGTTCCTGTTTCTGCGCCTTGAGCAAGTCGGGCTCTCATCGACTTTGAGCGCGCTACCACCTTCCAAATGCCATGGTTCGAAGCATTTTCGGTGCCAGCACGCGATATGCGACTCGTGTTTAATCCATCTCCAACATTCTTTATCAACTAACAATGTTTGCGCAGGCTCGCGTGCTCATGGTGGGAGCTGGTGGCATCGGCTGCGAGCTACTCAAGAACCTTGTGCTTACCGGCTTCGGCGAAATTCACATCGTCGACCTCGACACCATCGACCTCTCCAACCTGAACCGGCAATTCCTCTTCCGCCACGAGCACATCAAGAAGTCCAAGGCCCTGGTGCGTCCTCCTGCTCGCGACACACGCCATGATACCGGGTCCGCTAACCGAAATGCAGGTCGCCAAAGAGGCTGCGCAACGATTCAACCCCAACGTCAAGATCGTCGCCCACCATGGAAACATCAAGGATGACGAGTTTACTGTCGCATGGTTCCGTCAATTTCGCATTGCCTTCAATGCTCTGGACAACCTTGAGGCTCGGAGGCATGTGAACAAGATGTGCCTGGCTGCCGATGTCCCTCTTATTGAGAGTGGCACCACCGGTTTCAATGGTCAGGTTCAAGTCATCAAGAAGGGCGTTACTGCGTGCTACGACTGCACACCCAAGGAAGCACCCAAGTCCTTCCCCGTGTGCACCATCCGGAGCACTCCCAGTCAACCCATTCACTGCATCGTTTGGGGGAAGAGCTATCTTCTCAAGTGTGTATGACGAAGCCAGATAGGAGCGTTCGCTAACGAGATGATAGCGAAATATTCGGTACCAGCGAAGATCAAGCAGCTTTTGATCACTCAACAGACGCTGATAATGGTAGGTTTAATAATTTCCAGGCCAGAACAGGCATTGACCAGAAACAGCAAAGGAGATCGAGGAGTTAAAGAAAGAGTCGGAGGCTCTCAAGAAGATCCGAGATGCTGTGGGCACCCCTGAGTTTTCCCAGATGCTGTTCGACAAGGTTTTCAACGCGGACATTGAACGACTACGCTCTGTCGAGGGTATGTGGAGCTCACGGCGAGCCCCCGAGGCTCTCAAGTACGAAGTCGTCCTCGCCCAAGCTAGTGACGCTATCGCCAACAAGGACGCCGTCCTTAACGATGACCAGCGAATTTGGTCTCTGGAGGAAAGTCTTGTGGTTTTTAATGACAGTCTGGAACGACTAAGCAAGCGAATCCTGGAGCTCAAGAAGAACAAAGCCCCTGAGGATTCCGACCCCATCATCACGTTCGACAAGGATGACATTGACACTCTCGACTTTGTCGCCGCAAGCGCCAACATTCGATCAACAATTTTCGGAATCGATAGGAAATCTCGGTTCGACACTAAGCAGATGGCCGGTAACATTATCCCTGCAATTGCGACAACGAATGCGATTGTCGCTGGACTTTGCGTCCTCCAATCTTTTAAGGTCCTGAAGGGAGAATACGCGCAGTCTAAGGAGGTCTTCTTGACACCATTCGCACCAGCTCGCCTGTTGGCCCCTGACAGGTCCCGAGAGCCGAACCCTGAGTGTCCAGTGTGTAGCGTGCACTTTACCAGCGTTGTCGTGGATCCATCTCGGGTGACCCTCAAGGATCTTGTTGATGACATTGTTAAGGATAAGCTGGGTTACGAGGGCAAGGAGTTTGTTGTCAACAACGACGTAGGGACTTTGGTGGAATGCTTCGAGGATGGTGACGACGAGAATCTTCCAAAGAAGCTTAGCGATCTTGGTATGGTGGTCAAATCCCTGTTCACTATGGACAAGACTAACAGCAAGGCAGGTGTCAAAAAGGATAGCTTCTTGACCGTGATTGACCAGGACGACGACGACACGTTTGTGAATGTGGTGATCAACATTCAAGAAGGGTAAGCCAACTCTTATATCAACTTCCACATGAGGCTCACATATTATAGGACCTTCGAAGCGGACAAGAAGCCCGTCGAGGCCACGTTTACAGAGAAGCCCCAAATCCCGCGAAAACCCAAGAAAGCCCAGCCCGCTGAGGCGAATGGGAACGGCGAGCTTAATGGAAAGGCCGTGTCAGTTGAACCCAAGGGCGTCAAGCGTCCGCTTGCTGAGGACAGTGGCCAGCCCCTGAAAAAGGCCAAGCTCGTCGAATCAGGGCCCGAGGTAGTGGACGTAGAAGAAACCGGCGGCGCGATCGTCATCGACGACTGATGGACCTATGATCCGAGTTGGCGATATCAGTATTCCTGGATACCGCCTTGTCACGCAGCACTTAAACCACCATCGAGGTTTAGGACGCAGTTGTTTGCAAAGGCGTTGGAGGCTAGGAAGACGGCGGCTTCGGCTACCTCCTCAGGAGCGCCCACACGACCCAACGGGGTGTCTTTGAGGAAGGCAGCCTGTAATTCTGGCTTGAGGTCTAAACGACGTGTTGTACATTAGCACTGACCTCTGCGATTGGCGATTTGGCGCCTGGAGGATTGGGTAGGACGGAGCGGAAAAGGAAAAAGACTTACGATCCCACATGGGACTGGCTACCCAACCGGGAAGCAGAGCGTTCACGCGGATGGAGCGAGGACCAAGCTCACGGCAAAGGGCACGGGTGAAGCCTGCGAGGACGCGAAGTGAGCGTTTTATTTTTGGAATGTACAATAGTCGGGTATGTTGTGGGATAAATCAAGGGATGTGAAGCACTTACCGACGACGCCGGCCTTTGAGGCAGCGTATGCTGTGGCGCCGGATCCGCCTTTTGTGGCCATGAGACTTGAGACGTTGATGATGCATCCTACGCATGTGAGTTGAGGTTAAAGAACACGGTTGAGACTGGAGAGATGTACCGTGAGGGCGGATTTTGGCATGCTTGCAGACGAGCATTGTAGCTATGAGGTTCGTATTGATAACATCACTAAGCTCCTCGTCCGAGGTCCTCTTTAGAAATGAGGTTTGGCTGATGCCAGCACAGTTGACGAGAATATCTACAGGGCCTACAGCATCATCTTGGGTCTATGCGAGCGAGAAGGGACCACATTGTTAGTGGTTCAGTTGGCAGGTGGGCATCTTGGTTTATGACGACTTACATGATCACGACCGCCAAACACACCCTTGATAGTATCCCGCTTAGCTACATCAAGACGAATAAAGCGGTGCCTCAAAGGGCTGCTGCTGGCCTCGCCGCCATCGCCCGGGGCGTACGGGGTAAGCAGCGGCTCAAGCCGGGGCTGGGCGTCGAGGACGGAGCGGCCGAGCAGGGAGAGGACGGCGCCGCGGGAAGCAAAGGCGGCGGCAATCCGGGAGCCAATGAGGCCGGTGGCCCCGACGACGGCGCAGTGTTTTCCGGCCAGGGGAAGAGCCATTGGAGAGGAGGAGCTCGTGATGGGGCGCGTGATTGGGAGTGATATGTATTGGTGACGATAAGTTGGTGGATGATGGATGGGTTTGGGTGGAGGTTTGTTAGCTGGGCGGAGTGATGATTTTGCGCCACGCCCAGCTAGACGCATTTGTGGTTTACTACAGCTACAACACATTCAACACGACGCGAAGCTTCAAGTTGTTTACTTTTTGACAATATCTCTGCAGCAATAGCTCCAAAGCTGCCGTCGGTGTTCATGAGCTGGGTCCATATATGCCTCAATGCCCCAATAGGGCTGGTGGGATGCCATTGTGGCATGGTCTCGGAGCTCCAGCGAAGAAACCCTCGCCAAGCTATCGGTTCCTGGATGAACACATGTCATGACGGGTATCTTCAGCGGCCCAGGAGCGTAATTGCGCCTATGGGTCGTTACTTGACAGGTACGCTTTAGCAGTGCCTCTGTGCGTTAGAAGGCTTGCAAGGGCTTAATTGGTCTTTGCTCGCCCTCGGCCTCCATGATTTCAATTTCCATGGCCCAGGGGGGGCACCCCCATAACAGACAAGGGTTTGGTGCCCGTCAAAGTCCGTTCCCTGCTTCGGCTGTTGATGCTGAATGGGGGAAGCTGGACAAGGTGTCGTTTTGGGTTTTTGTGGGAGCGAGCGAGTCAAAGGTTGACGACGATCGCAACGGCTTTTACGGAGTGCCCTAATGAGAAGAACTGCGGCTCTTTGTTCCATACCTACCTTGGTACGGATATTATCCACAATGGCTGAGCCGTCACTGGACGCTTGAATTGTGCTTACCTCCATCCTTAATGGACCTTAATTAGAGACGTCTACGTCGACCTGCCCTACCTCCATCCTTCGTCACTTGAAAAAACTCCACTCTAAACTCCCTCTGGTCGTGCTTCCACCAAGGATCCTACCATCACTTGGCTTCCATCCACGGCAGGGCGCTTGTCCATTAAGGCCTTGTTCCCCCACGTGCTCCAGCGTCCCCTAAACCCTTCCAGCTCTGGCCTGTCTTCAATGTTTCCTCCTCCTCGAGCTCGTCCCGTGGCCCTCTTCAACCCCCCTCGCCATTGACGTCTCCCCTCCCCTCCCCTCCCTCCCGCTTGCTCGCTCGCTCGCCTCGCCTCGACAACTGAACCATGAGCGACCCGCGACGTGATGCCCCGCCGCCGCTCGGCGCTACGGCCACCACAACAATAACCACCAAGACGAGCCCGCCTGCGACGCCCACCAACGACGACATTCCCGACGCGGGATTGAGAAGCCTCGATCACTGTTTGTCTGGCCAGAGACCTGAAGTGTCCTGTACTGACCCGCCCCAGACAAGCGCGCCCTGCCAAAATGGCGGTACACTCTGCGCCAGCAGGCCCTCCCCCTGATCCGCTGGGAGACGCCCTACCTCCTCTGGATGCAGGAGAAGATGCGAACTCCGGCCCTCGATAGTTACTTTGCCATCACCGCGAACCTTGGAACGCACACCTTCTTCATGATCGGATTGCCCATCTGCTTCTGGTGCGGATATGCTGCCTTTGGCAAGGGGTAGGTCATCCATCACCTCATCTCCAGTTTCCCCCCTCTGCGCTGCGCCGCACCTCGATGCGACCCCCAGTTGGTGGTGGACTTGGGTGTAATTGCGACTGCGATTAGACTCTGGTCTGCCGCCTGTGATCGACGTTGTAGAGCCCGCCGTTTAACGAGCCGTGTGGCTGATAGACTTGTACAGACTCGTCCACATCCTGGCCCTCGGTGTCTTCTGGACGGGCTTCATCAAGGACTTTTACTCGCTCCCGCGCCCTCTCTCGCCGCCCCTGCATCGAATTACCATGTCTGGTTCTGCGGCTCTCGAATACGGTTTCCCTTCGACTCACAGCGCCAATGCTGTCTCAGTCGCCGTCTACGCCCTCTTGATATTGCACAGCCCCGAAAACAACCTCCCTGCTACCACAAAATTCGCTCTCGAATTCCTCGCCTACTTCTATGCAGTGTCGATTGTGTTTGGGCGCCTGTACTGTGGCATGCATGGCTTTCTTGACGTCATAGTCGGCTCCATCATGGGCGCCGGCATATCTCTGCTTGAATTCTATTACGGCCCCCCGTTGGACGAGTATATGCACTCGAGCTCCTGGGTTGCGCCTCTGGTGGCTGGCGTCATTATCCTGATTCTCGTGCGCATTCACCCAGAACCCGCGGATGATTGCCCGTGTTTTGACGACAGCGTCGCCTTTGCGGGTGTCGTTATTGGTCTGGAGTTTGGTACATGGACGTATGGCAAGATTGCGTTTGATCCCTGGGAGACTCATGCTCATGGCGGAGGCACTGTGGATATTACGCACCTGGGCTGGGGAATGAATGTGGCGAGAATTGTCGTTGGCGTTCTTATTATTTTTGCATGGCGTGAGACGATGAAGCCTCTGCTGCTCAAGCTTCTGCCTCACGCGTTCCGAATCTTTGAACAGGTCGGTATGAACATGCCTCGACGATTCTTCACCCCTGCCAGCAAGTACAAGACTGTCCCTCCCGGCGCTCGCATGGACACTCTTTTCCCGTCGCCATCAGACTTCCCGCGCATGGTCGAGAGTATCCGAAATCCCACGACTCGAGGCCGCTCGGTTTCTATCGGGCCGCAGAGTGCTGCCGATGCATACGAGACGTTGGCGTATAGGGAGCGCAAGCGACGTGAGAGCGTCAGCAGCCAGCACAGTCTGAAGACCAAGTCGAGCAACCTCGAGCTTCAGAGTGTTCATGAGGACCACTCCGGCAAGGGTGTGGCGTCGGGCTCTCAGCCGCCTCGCATTACCGAGTACGAGAAGCTGATGGGCAATGGCGAGGTCGTAGCATCACCTATGACTGAAGATCCGGATCCGATCGAGATTGTCGTGACGGGTTCGGATGATGGGTTAGGAGAGAAGGAGGTGTTTTCGCAACTGGTCAAGCCGCGTGTGCGATACGACGTCGAAGTTGTGACAAAGCTCGTCGTCTATACAGGTGAGCCGTTTTCGAAACCTTGGCTGTTGCAAGTACTAATCCTTGTCTAGGTATTGCCTGGTTTGCGGTGGCTATAATCCCCATAATGTTTGAGCTCGTTGGCTTGGGCACAAATCAACGGAGCGTGAAATGAGTGATGAGACGAGACGAGATTGGACACCGCTGTTGGCTATCATGGTGGTGCCTAGGATATAATCTATCTAGATATTCTTCTTCTTCTTCTTCTAATGAACATATATAGGGCAGGCGATGAATGACTGGCGCTGGAACGGTCAATCGGGTATTTAGGTCAAAGGAGCACTTTCGGGGTGGTGTAGTTGTAGAGGTAGAGTTGCTATTGTATGACTGGATTGCCAACTTGATGCATGTACGTCTTGGTTATGAATAGGCCGATCGAATTTCGAATGAATGATTATCTGATACTGATTGAGGAAGCTGAGTTCATTAAAAGAACAAGTCCATGATGAAGAGAACATGAATGGATGAGATCAAGTTGTAGGTCTGGTTTATGCAGCAAGAAATGGCGACTGGTGATTGGCTAAAAAACCTTACAGGGGCTTTAATAGACCGACACGCCTAGACGCGTTCCAGCACAGCACAGGTCGCGTCTGCAGCCACTTTCCATGACCTCAGTGCACTCAGCTCAAACACCAAAAAATCACCCCCAGCAACGGATTCGAGCGACGACGGTCAATTCACAGCATCAACATGTCGGACTTTGAGGATGAGATGGACGTTGATGTCCCCGCCCCTTCCAAGGACGTTGTCTTTTCAGCCGAGACATCAAATGGCAAGCGGAGCGCTGCCAATCTGCCTGTAGAGGCTGAGGATAGCTTGCCTTGGTGAGTCTGCAAGCTGGCTATCTTTGGACGACTCTGACTGATCGCATCCAAGGGTTGAAAAGTACCGCCCAAACACTCTCGAAGATGTCTCGGGTCATCACGACATCCTGGCCACAATCAATAAGTTTGTCGACACCAACCGCCTCCCCCACCTCCTCCTCTACGGCCCTCCAGGCACCGGCAAGACGTCCACCATCCTCGCCCTCGCACGCCGCATCTATGGCGCCGCAAACATGCGCCAGATGGTGCTTGAGCTTAACGCCTCGGACGACCGTGGTATCGATGTGGTGCGCGAGCAGATCAAGACCTTTGCTAGCACCAAGCAGATCTTCTCGCTGGGGGGAGCGTCAGCCCGCGCGGGCGCTGGGTTCAAGCTCATCGTGCTGGATGAGGCCGACGCCATGACAAGTACGGCTCAGATGGCTCTGCGACGTATCATGGAAAAGTACACCGTCAACACGCGGTTCTGCATCATCGCCAACTACGCCCACAAGCTGAGCCCTGCTCTGCTGAGTCGCTGCACGCGCTTCCGTTTCAGCCCTCTCAAGGAGGCAGACATTCGAGTGCTTGTAGACAAGGTGGTGGAGGAGGAGCACGTCAAGATTGGCAGCGAGGCGGTGGATGCGCTGGTGAAGCTGAGCAAGGGCGACATGCGACGGGCATTGAACGTGCTACAAGCTTGCCATGCGTCAAGTGAGTGCTACTATCTGGCTTTTCTTTTGTAGCTGCTAACACAGGGACAGGTACACCGTTGCGACCAAAGGATGCTCCCAAGATCCCTGATAGTGAGATCAAGCGGGACAATATCACAACAGAAACAATCTACAACTGTATCGCAGCGCCACCTCCAGACGCCATCAAGGAGATCCTGTCGACGTTGCTTAACACATCAGACGTAACAAGCTGTCTGACCACCATCAACTCTCTCAAGGTGTCGCTGGGTCTCGCGCTGGCTGACATCATCACAGCGTTGTCTGAAGAGCTGACAAAGCTTGAAGTAAGCCCAGAGGTGATGATCACCTGGCTGGATGGTCTGGCCGACATCGAGCATAGAGTGGCCGGTGGAAGCAGCGAGGCCATCCAGACGGGTGCGGTTGTTGGTGTTGTCCGCAGCGGCGTCGAGTTGATGAGCCGATGAGCGGGATCACAGAGAGTGCCTTGATGAGAACGGCGCAAAATGAAGAGCTAGCGGCCGACTCTGCATATTAGGACAAAGACGGATATGGAACCGAGTGTTGGAGAAATTAGAGGGGACATGAAGACGCAAGATATCCATTTCGAGGGTGGAGTTGCTATCAAGACTGTAGAGGGAGACAGATACCAACATCTGGACTGAGGCGTCATCCAAGATAATGAGACAAAATAAAAGGAAACAATCATGATACCATTCGAAATCAATCAAGTCACCATGTCTGATCCATGTCTCTCAGGTACTAGTTAGACGCCATGACGGGCTTCTAGGTCTCTTCCATCGCATCAGCCACATATGCCGTGGCGCAAGCTATGTCGCGTTTCATCTGCACCTCCTCGTATTCCATCGGACGGAGCCCAAGTCCCTGGTCCCGTAGTTCATCCCGACTTCAATCTCAGCCGTTCCATCGTCTTCTCTTTTTCTTTCCTTCTCTTTATATCGTTCGCCTGAGCATGGCGTCTCCGCGCAAACGGAAGACGACGCCGATATAGTAAAAAAACAGCAAGGACCATACTACCCAATCTCCTCCAATGGCTTCCGTCTCGTCCACCGAGACTGGCGCAATGACGGTCGAACCGCTGTCGGAGCAGAACGTCGCCCGGATCCCTCACATCCTCCCCCACGAGCGCGTGTTCCCCATCCAGATCGGGAGCGAGCTGTTTAAGCTGTCGGGTGCTTCCCTGTCCTCTGACGGTAAGACAGAGACCCTCTCGAGTCCTTGTGCCACCAGCGCACACACACGCGCGCGCACACACCCGCTAACATTATGTAGCACCGTCGTACTTTTCCCAGTACTTCCTGTGCCAGCTCAAGACGGCAGAAGAGAGGGGCGACGAGACGGGCGCAGCGATCCGGACCCTCTACATCGATCGCGATCCCGTCATCTTCCACGACATCTCGCTGCACCTACAGGGTTACCACGTCTCTCCGCGCGACGGCGAGCACTTTGTGCGACTCTTTTCAGATGCGCAGTTCTACAGCCGTCAGTTGTGCTTCATCCTTATCTGCATACCCTCTCTGACATAGTCCCGCGCAGTGCCCAAGCTTATCTCGCAGCTCTACGAAGAGAGTATCTTTATCTGCATCGGCCATCGAGAGTTTCAGATCCCCCGCGAGATCTTTAACGACCCCGGGAACTCGCCCAACTTCTTCTCCCTCGGCTTCGCCGCCTTCTTCTCGCGCCCTGACGACCTGTTCCCCGGCCTCGACCGCGAGGGCCTCATCCGCCCGCCTTCGATCCTCCCGCCCTCGGTCCCCAAGCGCAGCGCAAAGACGTTTGCCGAGCTGCTGCACCTCTTGCGCGGGTATCCGATTCATATCCGCGACGAGACGCACCGGCAAGAGTTGCTTCGCGATGCTCGATACTTTCACTTCAAGGGTCTTGAGCAGCGCCTCATTCCCCATTCCATCAGCTACAACCAGGCCAGGCGGCGCGATGAGATTGTCCTGCGTCTCGAAAATGTCCAAAAGAGCGGCATAAGCGTCTTTCTCGAGGGGCCCGACCCCGTATCTGGATGGGTGCAGTACGCCCGACCGTACGTCGACGAGAAGCCGGCCGAGTTGGTACTTGAGATCGGCGGTGAGATGACAAAGATTCACTTCATCGGGGGCATTCCTAGGGCCGAGTTCTTCAAGGACACAAAGGCTCGTGTCGCTAAGCTGTTTGAAGTTATCTCCACCAAGCTTAACCTGCCTCCAACGACGCAGCCCCTCGGCCTCCTCATGGCCACAGGCGGAGCTGGCTCTCAACCAGCGACTCCTGGAAATACACCTCTGAGCGAGGACCTCGTCCGTGTAATATTGGACTCGGACTCTGCCATTATCCTTGATGGCAAGGAGCACGTCGAAGAGCCTGCCGCGGCCTCGACCGTGGACTCGCCCGCGAGCGGTACCCTATCCAACCCACGAAAACGAAGGCGAGCCGATGGCAGTGTTGGGGAGGAGGAATGGGTGGTAAAGACCGGTCAATGGAGACTCAAGATCCAGCCCTCAAAGAATGGCAAGAGTAGTGTCGAGTGTGTGCTTGTCGCGGCTAAGCTCGACGCCGTGAGCTCGCAGCTGGCACGCAACATGGCTAGGGGATTCCTGGGAGGTTAAGTAAGGAAGAAGAGCAAGAAAGAAAGAAGGAAAGAAAGAGAAGAAGGGTACATACACGGACATGATATTTATGATAGCAAGAGGCGAATGTAGAATCTGGAGTTAGGAGGTTATCTATCTTGGATACCAATACAATTACGCATCAAGACTGGCAACAACACTCAAGCAGGCACCAAGTCCTCACGATAAACAAAGAGGCAGCAAGCTTGAACGTAGACGTATCATGTCATTGCAGATACGGGGAAAAAAGAAACTATCAACGAGACCCAACCACCGCACATTAATCGTGGCCCAAGAGACGGGCTCGAGCGTTTCATACATGGCAATCAATAATCAGTTCAGTCAATCAATCAATCAATCAATCAATCAATCAATCCAGAAGGCACCAATCGAGCCAAGCCAAAACCGCTATCGCTCAATGATGCACCCATTGTCCCATGTCCAAGTGGCCTTCCAAACCATGATTCCAACCCAGAAAAAACAAAGACAATAAACGCCCCTTCGCCAGGCCTGCAAGGAGAAAGGATAATGATCGGAAAAGGAGGAAAGTTGCAGAGTAGACTCGGCAAGTGGGAAAAAAGGGAAACTTTTGTATGTGCGTGCTTGAAAGGAGAAAGGGGGTGAGGGTGAAAGGGGGCCGTGATCAAGTGCTCGTCAAGTCATGTCCATCCATACGCTCCTTCATGGCTCATCGTCCCTTGCCGGCGACCTTCCCTGTCGGGGCGCTCATGTCCCTACGGTCAACACCCTCAACCATCCGTCGACGAGGTGTCATGGTGCCTTGGGCCATGGAGCGAGCACGCCCACGACGCTCGCGGATCTTGGCGAGAGCCTGCTCGCGTGTCATGGTTGGTGTGAGGGCGGGGTTAGACAGGTCAAAGGTTGTGCCGGTGCTGTTGTGGGAAGGTGTGCGAAGGCGTTCCGAGAAGGATGAGTCGTGACGGGCGTTGTCGTCGTGGACAGGCACTGTGGTCGTTGTTGTGACGGTGTAGAAGGTAGCGGAGGTGTGAGGTCGAGCCTCAGGGGAGACGAGGGTGCCAGCCGTGTCGGGCATGGTTGGCACAGAGGGGATAGGGGCCGTGTGGGCCTCATTGTGAGGAGCGTTGAGAAGGGAGAGAAGAGAGGTGCGCTCTTGGGCGAGCATGGCAAAGGCTGGAGGATCAACCGAGGGAGTTCGGGCATATCTCCGGCGATCCTCTTCCTCCTCTTCAGGGGTAGGAGGGCCCAGCTCGGTGACGTCCTCAACAATCGTCTCAGTTCCAACCTCAGCCTCAGACTGGATCTCTTGTCGAGCAGCCTCAGCTTCAGCCTCTATCCTGCGCTGTGCCTCAAAGGCCTCGGCCTCCTGCTCAGACACTGTTCGGAAGATGCCCTCCTTGGGACAGAAGATGGTACTACGACGAGGCTCCTTCTTAGACTTGGGCTTCGCAAGCTCAGGGGTTAGCTGTGTTTGCTGCTGATGTTGCTCCCCCTCTTCCTCTGGCTGGACCTCACCCTTAGCCTCAACCTCGACCTGGACCTCAGGCTCCTGGATGCGAGGTGGAGTTTGGGAACGCTGGACAGCCTCTGGCACGTCATTGTCAAGCTTGGGGAGCTTGTCGTTGGGTCCCTCGAGGCCGAAGGAGCTTCGGCGCTTTTGACGAGGAGCCTCGGTGGTGGTGCGGCGGTCGGATTTGGCGCAGGCGCAGCAGCCGAGGTGGCATTCGGCCTGGAGGAACTCGATCATTTCGTGGGCACGCTCGGCTCGTTGCCGCTCCCATTGCAGCTGGATGGTCAGATCCTCGATCTCGGCTTCACTTGCTGCTGAGGAGACAATGTCCATGGTGGACAGTGACACCCGTGGGCCTCTAGACTCGCGGGTCTTCTTTGGTGAATCAAACTCATCATCAGCGCCGCTGGAAGGTGGTAGAGGGATGCGGCCCTCGGCGGCGATGCGGGCCACCTCCTCGTTCTTAGCGGCCGTCTTGTAAGCGTCTCGCTCTTGTTCCACCACCTTGATGCGCTCGAGGGCTTGGTCGAGCTGTTCTTGAACGCCGACGATCTGATAGCGTGCCTCAAACGCCTCCTGCTCCCGTACCTTGCTCCTCTCCTTCTCACGCTTGAGGTTCTCGTCTATCATCTTTGCCGAGGTGCGTGATGACTTGAGCTCCTCTTGTAGCTTGACGATTGACGATTGGGTCTTGAATGTCTCTTTTCTCGCGCGTCGGATCTCCTTCTCCCATAGGGCTTGTGTGTGTGCGTGTGTCTCCTTGGCGCGGCCATAGTTTTCCTGACGAGTTGGTTAATACACGACATGGCTGAAAGGGAGAGTACATACCATGAGGGTCTCGAGACGCTCTCCAACCTTCTTCTCACGCTCCTTGCCCTCCTCGACGGCTTTCCTTAGGGCCTTGTTCTCTTCTCTGTATCTCCTCAACTCAGACTCGGCCTCTTCACGGCCGACCATGGCCCGCTTGAGGGCGGCGTCGGCAGTCTTGCGCTCCAGCTGCTTGGACTGCATGGAGACGCTGAGGTTGTTGAACTGGCTGATCTTGTCGTGCACGGAACTATCGCGCGACCCGCCACGCAAGTGTGAGAAGATGGACTCTCGCTCCCTCTGCTGATTCACGCGCTCAGCGGTGGCGGCCTGGAGGGGACCGCCCGGAGAACCCATCGGGCTCAAGTTTGGATGTTCCATTGCGATGTGAAGTGAAGTGATCGATCGGCTTGTGTCTCGAGGGGAGGGAGTATTGTCTGTGGTTGCAGTCGAATGCTGGCGTTGCAACTTAGTTTGTTAGTTTTGTTATGGAGCGTCTTTTGGTTTTGGTGTGTGGTGGTAGTTGCATCATGAGTGTTTACGTTTACATGCCCGCTGCTGGGGCACGACTAATGAGACCATGCCCTGGTTGCCGTGGTGATAGCTAGCGTGGCGGGGACCTGGACCTAACTGGACAGGAGGGGACCTACCTCTTTCAGAGGCGTGGGCATAACTTCCAGGGCTCCAATCAGGGCCTTACAGCGCTGCTGACCCCGCGACTCAGGGGTGTGTGCAGATTGACAGGCCCTGAACGGGCCCTGGGCTCCACTGGCAGAATCACGATAGAGCTTCTGGTGAGATTCCCATGGATCTGATGATGGAATCCATGCAAATGGGCAAGTAAAAGCTCCGACGCCGAGTACGAGGTCGAAGCGCGACGAAACAGCACCATCAGACACGCCACCTTGAGATTCGAATCACCCCTTTTGTCACTTGGACAGTTTTGAATAAGTTGTCCTCGATCCCTCCTTTCTTTCTCGTCGCAACTTTTTGTTCTCTACATCACATTCGTTGCAACTTGTCAAGATGGAAGAAGAGTCGACTTTGCGCCACCGAAAGCCTCACCACGAGGACCCAGAGCCCAAACAAGATCAGGAGGAGACCTCTGAGTCTGAGTCTGAGAACGAGGAAGGCAAGATCAGATCTTCCAAAGAGATTGATGAGGAAGACCCTTGGGATGGCTACACTCCCTACGTCGACGTCCTCCGCGTCATAACCTTCTTGCTCCTCGCATCATGCGGCCTCAGCTACGTCATCAGCGGAGGCAAGAGCTGGTTCTGGGGCATGAAGAATAAGCCCGACTACTTGACTGTCAAGTACTACAAGGAGCTTATCACTGGACCAGTTGAGTTGTCTCTTCCAGCTGTCATTCCTCTGCTAACACCTACCACAGCCGCCGCCCATCTACCTCACCCTTGACGAACTCAAGCTCTACGACGGAACCGACCCCGATAGACCCCTCCTCCTTGCCATCAACGGCACCATTTACGATGTCTCCAACGGCCGCCGCATGTACGGACCCGGCGGTTCATACCACTACTTTGCCGCCACCGACGCCGCTCGCGGTTTCGTCACGGGCTGCTTCGCCGAGGACCGCACCGCCGACCTACGCGGCATGGAGGAGGCCTTCCTACCCCTCGACGATCCTGAGACGGACGCCTACTGGACCCCTGAGGAGCTCGCTGCCCTGAAGGAAAAGGAGCTGGCCGAGGCCAAGGAACACGCCCACAAGGCCCTGCTCCACTGGGTTAACTTCTTTGCCAACAGCAAGAAGTACTCCAAGTACGGCTACGTCAGCAGGGAGGACGACTGGCTCGAGAAGGAAGAGCCCAAGGTGCTGTGCGACCAGGTGCAGGCCACCAGGAAGAAGAGAAAGATTCCCGGCAAGGAGGAGGATTAATTGATTGTGTGATTAGAGCTGTTGCGTGTCTTTACTTTGGATTAGCCCCCTTAGTTGCTCTGTCTTTGTATATCAAGATTAAGTGAATATGAACACATCATGACCAAGAAGAGAGCATGCTTTTAAAAACTCGATTTCAAGAGTATCTAAATAATACATTGTCCCTTTATTTCTCGAGTAAAACAGTCCCAACACCATGGATTGTCTGGCCTATCCCGCGGCCGACAAAAAACCATCCAGCCATTGGTATCAAGCCGCCTAATTAATGATTTCCCTTTCATTTCTTTCCGTCAACCAAGTCTATGCGTACAAGAACTCTCCTCTCAACCCCTGTTTGACTATGTCGCTCACAGCAGTAACAAGGCGGCACCAACAGCCAGCACCAGTGAGCTTGGTGCGAGCAGCTTGGGAGCAGATGCTGTGACCACGGACTCGGTCGAGGCAGGGCTGCCGGCAGTGGGAGTACCAGTAGGGGCCGGAGTCTGGATGCCAGTTGGCAAAGGTGAGTCGCCACCAGAGCCAGAGCCAGAGCCGCTTCCACTGCCATCTCCGCTGCCAGAACCGGAACCAGAGCCAGAGCCGCTTCCGCTTCCGCCGTTGCTGCTGTCACCACCATTGTTGCTACCACCACCATTGCCGCTATCACCGCCGGAGCCGGAGTCGTTACCACTGCCGCTACCGCTACCACTGCCGCTACCGCTACCACTGCCGCTACCGCCGTTGCTGCCTCCGTTGTTGCCGCCATCAGAGGAACCTCTATTCACAGGAACAACGTCAGCTCCAGTGGCAGACTGGCAGCCGGTGCGGTAGTTGTCAAGAGATCGAGAAGAGTTGGCAGCGGTGCTAATCAAGGTTAGCAACTCGTTCACATCAATGGACCTATGTTGAACTCACTTCTCGTTGATGACCATGGACATTCCACCCTGGCAGTGCTTGGCCTTGCTGCAGTACAGCCACAGGGGCTTCTTGTCCTTGATTTCGATGGTGTAAGTGGGGATCATGCCCATGGCCATGCTGGCCTCGACAGGCATGTAACCCGAGTAGATACCCTCAATGCTCGAGTTGACATTGCCAATAGGAATACAAGGGTCGTCAAAGGTGGACTGTGTGACGGTGTGGTTTCCTGCCCAGAACTGGAACTGCACCATGGTGCCGGGCTCTGCTGTGATCTTCTCGGGCCAGAACTTGAGGCCAGTTGCATTTGTAGCCGAGTTCCTGCCTACAGAGACAACCTGGACGTCGATGGCTTCAGGGGTGTTAGCTGGGTATAGATGAGCAGGTATAGGGCCACATACCTTGAGCAACGCCAACCAGGGCGGCAAGAGAGAGTTGAAGAAAATGCATGATGTATGAATGAAGGTATTTGACGAGGAAGAAAGAAGAAGGGGATGTATAGAGTATCAGGACACACTGTAGCACCGAGTAGTGGGAAAAGGCGACTCGCGCTCACAAGGACTAGCCTCGTCTGAAGTGAATATTAAGAGAAGAGTGAGAAAAGAAAAGAAAAGAGACAAAAGAGAAAGCCCAGAGAGAGAAGGCTTCAGTTGTTGAATTTGTGCGGGATGAAGATGAAGAGGAAACGGGACGAAGGGAGCAAGAAACACCATCTATTTAAAGGCAAAGCCCATTATGATCTCTCCCTAGGAATAGCTCGCACCTCCGGCCGCGACCCTAGCGGCTGGTTTCGAGGCAGATCTGAAGCACGCTGCCGGTGACGGCGCAGATGGATCTTGGAGGTTCCGTCTCGGCTGGTCGCCGCCGGGGGTCGCAAGCGCCGCTGGGCAGGAGGCGGTGGTGGTTTGAGACGAGGAGAGGGAGAGGCTTGAAACGATGGGTGGCAGGTTTGTTCTGGATGAACAATGCCAAGTCTGAGAAGCATCTCGGCTGTCTCGAATCAACTCGATCGAGACGAAAGTTCCTTCAGATCTGTTCAACTTGAACATGAGACGATTGAAAGAGCATTTCTTCCATTACTTGCTTCCCCAACCTTTGATCCTTCAGTACTAACTAACAGATGGTTGGCGTTGAATCTGCCTACAGCGAGGCCTCATCCTGACTCAGTCCCATAACAACGGCCACTTTGTGGCGTCTAATAGACGAAACGACCAATACCGCGCCAGAGAACCTCTTGGTACAGACCGGACCGCTCCAGAGCCGAACAGAAACCAGGAGACGTGTGCTTCCCCCGGATGTGCCTCACCCGTGAGCTCCCTGAGACGACGACAGTTTCGCGACCTCTCTCATTGGTAGCTCAACAAGGGCTGTAACTCTCGGCTGGGGGACTGCAGAAAATGCCATGCGACGCTGCGCTTCTCGGCAACTTGTTGTTCCTTGGTCGGGGTTTTTGGTCAGGGGTTGTTGGGTTTCGCCTTGGTTGCAGAATCCAGGCTAAAGTGTGGGAAGGAGACCACGTGAAACGGTCCAGCCTCAGCCATCTCTATAATGGAAGATAGATTTCTTGAGCAAAATTTCCACTGCCATGACAATATTACAACCGAAATATTGGCATAGGATGTATTTAATTACTCTCATGCATCGCTCTTCTCCTCTTCTACTGTGACTGAAGACGTGAATCCCTGCTTAGATGCCACACCACGACCACGCCAAGAGTCTTAGCTACCGTTGTTATTTCCCCAGATCAAGTACTCAAAGCAACACTGTTATTCGTGTCCGGGTCGCGGCTGCATCAGTGGAGGGAACCAGATGCGATCCCCATCGCTGCATGTCAAGGTTCGTTGGTGCCAGGTCATATGGACTATCTGAACAGCTTGCTTCCTTGGATGACACGAACGAAAAGAGGTGGTTTACGTTATGCCTCCTGATTCCTACTCATTCCTAGGCTGCACTCCTTTGTTGATCGCGCTGAAGTTACTGAGACCAGATGTTAGCACCCGTAACAATCCAAGACCCCGAGTGCTTGAAATACCTATTCTCCTGTTGACCAGGCACTGAAAGCCTGACACCAACCAGCTTCTGGTAGTAAAGATTTTGCTATTGTCCTTCATGTCCAATTGATCTGAGAAGACAGAGAAGAGAGTCGTAACAGCACTCATAGCCATACAATGGCGCAGACCAGCTCCAGCGATAGCTCTCAAATCTCGTCCGATCTCTTGTTTCGTAGACTCGACACACCAGATGCTCGTGAGATAGATATTGGTTCGTCTAAGCAGACCTAGAAAGCGTCAGGATGCCATCTTCGCATATAATGGCCCATGCCCTCCGCTTGACATACCATGTCCTAGCTCCCTCCACTTCCCCTCAGAGATCCAGGAGCAGCTGCGGCGAGACCTTCTCCAAATCCTCAACCTCCAAGAAACCCCCATCCTTCTCCACCGCCGCACGCGCGATCGCCTCCC
Source organism: Fusarium phalaenopsidis (assembly GCF_050370095.1). NCBI lineage: Eukaryota > Fungi > Ascomycota > Sordariomycetes > Hypocreales > Nectriaceae > Fusarium > Fusarium phalaenopsidis. Next base: position 3,263,340 of record NW_028145404.1, read on the forward strand.
TCACAAAGACGTCAAAGTATTTGCCCACCGCATCGTTGGCGTCCCTCGATATCCGTGTCGAGTCCTTGGCGAAGAACTCATGAAGTAGCCGTGTCAGCAGATCTCGAGGTATCGTCTTCTCCGGCTCGGGCTCTTCATCCTCTACGACTTGGATGTCTTCGGTAGAGTCTGCGGGGTCCTCGTCTTCCGAGATCTCGAAGGGGTTGAGTGACCGTCGCTCTGGCTCGGGCTCAGGTGCTTTGGCAGCTTTTTTGCCTGTACCCTTGGGTCGGCCACGGCTTGACCCTGATGTCTGCTTTGGAGGCATTGCTGTACTCTCGGCAACGGGGAAATCGCTGGCGGTGTAGGCTGATTGTGCTTGTGACGCGTGTCTGGGAATATTGGTCGAAGTAACGCGTCAAGTTGAGGGTTCAATCAAGAGTACAGTGCTTAGTCAGCAGGGTTGCGAACTTCACCTCACCAACGTTTTGGGGTCACACAAATCATTGCAGGCACAATTGGCGTCCATCACATCACGAGAGCACAAGTGTCATGTACGGTATCAAGGGAAATTGCATTGGTGTATATTACAGCGGCCTAGAACGGAAGGCAAAGCAAGATGAGAAAAAGACGCCGTGCCTATGCCACTCTAACCCGTAAAGAGCTGCTGTTTCCAGAGGACCACGTCGGGTATCTGCGACAACTTCCCTCGTCTGCACTTCCATCTCGCCTTTTTGTTTCAACCAGCGGACGCCATGTCAAGCCCGCGGATTAAGTTCTCTCCGAATCCCCATTCCCCCGAGTCTATACAGGGTGTGTTGTTGTACACGACGTTTACTTGAAGGCCTTGCCGAAGAGGAGGACCTGGAGCTGATCGTAGATGGACAGGACACCAGCACCGGCGACACCACGGAGAATGTTGGCACCAGCACCCTTGAAGAGAGACTTGACACCCTCCTTGGCGACGATCTGGCGGGCAGCATCAAGAGTGTTCTTGTACTTGACGGCCTCACCAGAGGTCATCATCATGCGTCGTCGGATGGTGTCAAGAGGGTAAGAGGCGATACCGGCACCGGTGGTGACGATCCAACCAAGGGCGAAAGAGGCAAGGAAGTTGTTGGCAAGGGGACCGGTGAGGACGACGGGCTTGATGGAGTCGTACATTCCGAAGTACAGACCACGGTAGACGACGATACCAGCAACGGAGGGCATGAAACCACGGTAGAGACCGGCAATACCGTCAGAGGCGAGGGTCTTCTTGTAGACGTCGACGAGACCGTTGAACTGACGGTCACCACCGGACTTGGCGTTCTTGGCATCGTTGGCAAGACGAGTACGGGCGTAGTCCAGGGAGTAGACGAAGAGAAGAGAGGTGGCACCAGCAGCACCACCGGAGGCCAGGTTACCAGCCATCCAGAGGGCGTAGCCATCCTTGTCCTTCTTGTAGCCGAACATCTTCTTGAACTTGTCGCGGAAAGCGAAGTTCAGGGCCTGGGTAGGGAAGTATCGGATGACGTTGGCAGTGTTGCCTCGCCAGAGGGACATGACACCCTCATCGGCCATGGTGCGCTTGAAGCAGTCACCAATGCCGTTGTACTTGCGGTCGAGACGACCGGTCTTGAGCATCTCATCCTGTTGTCATGGTTAGTGACTGTTGGATATGGGTGTTTGCAATGCGCACGTCGCACGTGATAGCCGAGAGCTTAGGGCTCATGCAGCTATGCGATGCTCAAATGCACAATGCCGGGCGACGATACTAACCTGGTTCTGGATAAGAAGCTTGACACGCTCGATGGGAGCGGCGGCGGTCTTCGAGACGGCGGCGGAAACACCACCCACTGGGATATATGTCAGTATTCGTCGGGGTTGAAAATGTTTGTTGGCCCAAGCTCAGCTCGCGGGGACGACGTCGTCCTCGGAGTGAGGTGGGGGGCGGCATCGGTAGGCGGGAAACATACTCAGGAAGTCGGCCACGAAGGGCTGTGAAAAGACACGTTAGCCATTGCTCATTGATATTGTGTATCCCAATCCATCATCGGCCAAATGGCAGCGATGCGATAAGTGCTGACTTGATCGGGAAACAGTGAAATCGGTCGTGAAACCAATGCCAAACCCCGCACAAGATCAATTGAATCTTCAATTGTTCTCGGCGAAGCCCAATCGATCAAGCATCAAGCAGATATCTCGCACACGCGGCATTTCACGGCCGAGGGGATCTGGTCGATTGAGGGGAATCGAGAAGAAAAAACTTACCGGCATGCCCAAAACCTTCTGCGGCTGCTCAGACATGGTGACGGCTGTGAAGGTCTTTCCCTTGAACAAGAAGAAAGGATTGAGGGGAGATGGAGAGATGAAGAAAGAAAGAGAGAGAGAATGAAGGGAGGAGTCGAGAGAAATAAATCTGCGCCGACGGGGGGTGAGAGGTATTTGGGGGGGAGGGAAAAAAAATTGCGGCGGATCTGGAGGAGAGGCGCTTTTGAGCGAATCTTCCCGGCTCGCGCTAAAGGGAGCTGGGACCCCCAGCCAACCAAGCCCCAAGCCAGCCTCTGTCTCCAGGCTTTCCCACGGCAACAAGCAACAAGGACACCTGGCAGCCTGAGGCCGCACCTTAGCCTCGCCCGCTGGAGGGCTCCAGCTTCCCGCGGGGCCCTTTCAGGGGTGGCCAACAGCGACAGGTGGCCACTCAGTGGCACTCCAGTGGACTCCGTGGTGGGTCCCGCTGGGCAAATCCTGCGCCTATCCTGGCCTGCGAGAGCCAGGCCGGCTGCAAGATGAGATGCCGGTTCACCCCGATTTTTTGTCGAGCGCCGAGACCTAGACCCGTCTTGGGAACCGCGACGGGTTGCTTCTGCTTGGATTGACGGATACGTCTCGGTACATTTGGGGTTTTACTGTACGGGGTACCCGCTGTACGGTGTGAATCTCGACTCGTCGGGCTGTCTGGGGCGTTGCTTCCTGGCTTCCTGGTTGGTGGTGATGTGCTGGCCGAGCGGTTTTTTGGCATCAAGTTTCTGATATTGATACACAGAGACACGGACCATGGCAGCTTCCAAGACATGTAAACTGCCATTGAACGCTGTGTGTTTATGTTTTTGATCCTCTTGGTTCTTTCCTGTGATTGCCTACTACAATTGATCCTTCCAAAGATGCATCACCGCCATCATCTCTTGTTGACATCCTTCTTGAACGATCCATCCATCCATCATCACCACCTCCATTCATCCACCCTCCTCCACACTGTCCACCTTCCCCCGGCTCTCCAATCCACTCTAGCTAGCACTCTCCGAGTCCCAGCGCCCCAGCACCCATCCTTGGAACACCCTCTGGCGGTCGCAGCGCCCGAAGTCAGCTGCTAAGCCCGCCAGAACCTGGCCAACAGCACACCCACTCGCCGGTGCTGCTCCCTCACCGTGCACAGTGCGCGCGTCATTGGATCTCGCCTCCCCCGGGTCGCCCCCCGGCAATCAACCATCCAATTGGTGTCTGTTTGTCTGAGCTGCCTGCAACGGGCAGGGCAGCAATTTTTTTTTCCTCGTTCCCCACGGACGAGCAGCGGTATCAAACAAGCAACGAACCTGGCCAAAGCAATCACCGCAAAACAGGCGTCATTCCTTGCTCTTCTCCCCGTGACTGCCGGAATTCTTCTCTGGCCCTGTCCGTCTCCTCAGTAATGCCTTCATCCTGGGCCTGTTACGACGACAGTGGTGGATACACCGTAATACAAAAATTCTGATGTTCATCGTCAGCGTTCCGGTCCAGCGCTTCAAGACCCTTCGTTATCCCGCGCCCTGACCCCCCTGGATCCACCAGCGGCAAGGGAGACAAGCCGAGCTAAAACGCTCTTCTCCGTCAGCAGCTGGAGCCGTCAGGGGGTGCGAGGGCCCAGAGTGAGAGCTTGCGGCTTGGGAGAAGCTCTTGTCAGGCTCGGGCGCCCGTTCTAAACAAAGCACCTCCTTCACCCTTTGAGCCGAATGCCAGATTCCGCCACCGCCGACGCCGCCTCACTTGGTGTTACCTGGTTGCTCCTCGTACTGTACATATGTACTCCCCTGCTTCCAGTTCGTAATCTTCTCTTCTCCGTTGGCCTCGGTAACAAGACAACCTAGGGTGTGGCCGTGCACCCCGTACAGTACGGAGTACCGCTTATCGTCATGCAGTCGGCTAAGATTTTTTACTTGTCTTTTTGATCCCTGACTTTATCTCTCGGGACGTCCTCCGACTCGAGTCAATGGAAATCGTGGATGGCGAACTGACTCTTGTTTTCATCAGGGCCGTTATTGCCTCGGTCGTTTTAGCCCGAAGACTTTCCATCACTGTATCGTGCTGCATGGCTGAGATGTAGTCGGAGGACCTTGAAAAGCCTCAATTGCTCGGGACCCTACAAGGTATCTTGCCGATTCTCCCAAGAGCCATTGACCTATCGACGTTGGCCCCGAGAGGAAAAAGAAAGAACCGTTGTATCCACTCCCCTGTGTTCCATTTCAGAGGTAACAAGGTCGAGATCGAGGCACATGGGAAATGAACCAGATTCATCATTATTGACGTTGGATCCCGGCCCCAATCTTACCGTTACTCGATACATGTATCCGTCCGTACTTGCTGATGGGATGGGTGTTCTCCGCCCCGTCCGCCGGCCGCCGCTCGGATAACCGACATAGACGCCGCGTGGTAGACCGAGCGGCTATCCTGTCTAGGCTAGAATGCCTTTCGTGCATCTGGGCATGCATCTCGCTGGGAGCCACGTCGGAACAAAGAGGCCTTCCATGCGTGGTATTAAAGGGACAACACTGGCCCGCCTCCTGTGACACCCTCACGGGCAGGCAGCTAACTGACCGTCAGTTCTGATGGACGACTGTCCGCCTCAGGCTTCTCGGGAGCTTCTCGCCAAGCGCCAATTGAGCGAAATATCAAACACCCATTATCTTGCTTGACTCGTTGGCAAGCGCTGGTGTCGCTGGCTGCATTCACCACGGGTGACTTCCGAAAGTCAATGTCATTGCAGCACGTGACCCAGTTTCAGAAATTTCCTCATTCTCCTTCATCACGTGCCCTTCCGGACAGACCACTCAGTTGGAGAGGATCACACAGCAGATCAATATGTCCTGCCAGGCTGAGACTTTGGAGTAGTTCTCCAGGGATGGATGGTATGGAAAGACCTTGGAGTCAAGGGTGTCGAGTTGAGATCGTCATCGTCGGGAGAGTGTATGAGCAACCTGAATGCTGTGACAACGGCAAGAAGTTGGCTCTGTCTTGCCCCTATCCTGATATGGTGTTATTGGGCATTGCGTCTCAACGAACTGTGTGATTCCTAGCATTCTGTGCCCAGGAGTTATGCCCATTGGCTTTCGGCAAACTCGTTGTTAGTGGCTGGTTCTCTTGCGAGTTTCGATCCCTCAGACTATTACCCTGCACTGAGGCCAATGTTGCCAGCGGTAAGTATGTTCTGGTACTCTTCTGACGCCTCGTCTCATCTTTAGCCTTTTGCTTGTTGCTTCCAATACGGCACATCCGGGTCCCAGACCTGGACCGAACCGCGGTCTTGGCGACGAGAAGTGTCGGTCAAGCCCCTGTGAGGGTCATGCAGAATCAGCGAAGGTGACTTCGGGAAAGGCATAACCGCGGGGAGTATCCAAGCAGGCAGTGAGTGGCTCGGGAATTCGTTGTGGATATCCGTCAAATATATGTCAAAGTTCATCCAGATACCCCTCAAGTCTCTCTGTTGAAAGCCGATCCTGATCCAGCAACTTGGCCCTGTGTACCTTCCGAAGGTGTTGTCCCTTTGTGGCGGGTAGGGGAGTTGCTCGTTGCCGCGTTGTCTGCCAAAGCAGCGAATATGGAGTTGTCGAGGTCTAAGGTGTGCAGACATGCTACAGGGTGTGGGCAAATTGCCACAATTACGAGCAAGTCGATCTTACGGTGTGTAGACTCTGCGTTTGGGGCACTATCACTCAGAGCTAGGATATGGTCGTCTTGGCCCACACGGGTATCCTATAGGCTTGACCCGGAAGCAGTTCAGATGTCAACGGTGTGCAGGGTGAGCTATCAACAAGGGATTGTCATGGCAGGCTCGAGGAGAACCAAGTGGGGGTTGAGCAGCCTAATGTTTGCATCAATGACACCCCGGTACGTTCACGGAAGAGTCCATGGAGATATAAGCCGAGTTACCTGTCAACAATCGTGCCAGTGCATGTTCAACTCTACCCGTGAACTGGCGGACTTGGGCGAAGAGGCACTAACACATTGACACACAGGCCGTATCTTCCATCACTGACGCCATCATCCAACGTCAAATGTCTCCTTGCCAGGCAGACATCAAACAAACACATCAAGGTCGGCATCACAGGAGGGAACAATGCTTGGTCATTTCGAAGATCTTTCATTCCGTTGCCGTATATGCTAAAGCAATTCCGTCCCAATGCTAACCGAGCATGAAAAGCGTCCTAACCCAGGCTTATTTTTTTCGCCTTGCAACACCCTCCGACCATGTGGCCTGTCTATCGTCCAGGCCACCCAGACGCGAAATCGTGAGACTTGATCCTTTTCGTTCATTGCACTTAGTCAGTACCACCGACGGCACGGGCTGGAGTCGGGTTAGCAGCTGTTCAGACAGAGGTTCCGAGGCGGAAGAGGGCGGTCATACTGTAGATCTTCATCTTGCTGTGAGTGATGACAGGCTTGATCATGCCCTTCTCCTCGAGGTCGGCGAGGCACTGTCGGGCCAGCGAACCGTTGATCTTCATTCGGTCGACGAGGGTGGCGACGGTGACCAGGCGGTAGGACTGGACATCCTTGTAGAGCTTCTCGGAAGTAGTCTTGTCGAGGATGACGGCGTGCTGGGCCTTGTCCTTGACCTTGCCCTTGGACCTTTACGACACGGGTGAGCTTCAATATCGACGATGGCGGCGACTGTGCGCGATCACATACCACTTCTTCTTTTGCTTCTTTCCACCGGCAGCGGGAGCCTGAAATCGATGTCAGTCAAATGCTCGCAATCCAGACCTCTGTGAGGGCATCACAAAAACTCACCATTTTGTCTGATATGTGCTGTCGTTGAACGGGATGTGCAAGACAGGACAGGAAAGTGTGGTGATGCGATCCAAAGAAACTCTCCCACTTGACCCAGCACGAATCGAAGTTCGTTCCCAGCCGAAGTTCGCCCAGGGCAGCCGAGCCCTAAGATTTTGGAGGGGGCAGGTACGTACCCGAATTTTTGCGCACCGTGATTCGCCCGGTGGGCCACCACCAAAATTTCGAACCTCTCTTGACCAAGCCCACCTTCAACTTCACGAAAAATACCATCTCGACATCCGCAATACTAACCGCAGCCCGTCAGTCCCGGAACCCACGACTGCAACAGCAAACATGTCTGACGCCGGCGAGATCGAGGTCGAGAACACCGCCCTCTACGAGGTGCTCCCCAAGGACGTTGTCAAGGAGGTTGGCAACGTCAAGCTCTTCAACAAGTGGGACTACGATGTCGAGGTCCGCGACATCTCCCTGACGTACGTTAATTTCTCCTGCCTTCGCGATGATGCATCGAGTCGGAATGCCCTCTGCGCGAACGAGCTGCTGATGGAAGTCCCGCGACAGTGACTACATTTCCCTGCGAAACCCCGTCTACGTCACCCACACTGCTGGCCGATATGCCACCAAGCGATTCCGAAAGGCCAACTGCCCCATCATTGAGCGATTGACCAACTCGCTCATGATGCACGGCCGCAACAACGGAAAGAAGCTCATGGCTGTCCGAATTGTTGCCCACGCCTTCGAGATCGTACGTGCCACCTGAGGAGAGGACCCCTAAGCGACTGCGAATGCTAACACCCTGGATCAGATCCACCTGATGACCGACCAGAACCCCATCCAGGTCGCTGTTGACGCCATTGTCAACTGCGGTCCCCGTGAAGACTCTACCCGAATCGGTTCCGCCGGTACCGTCCGACGACAAGCCGTTGATGTTTCTCCCCTCCGCCGAGTCAACCAGGCCATCGCCCTCCTCACCACTGGTGCCCGCGAGGCCTCCTTCCGCAACGTCAAGTCTATTGCTGAGTGCCTTGCTGAGGAGCTGATCAACGCTGCCAAGGGTTCCAGCAACTCTTACGCTATCAAGAAGAAGGACGAGCTGGAGCGTGTGGCCAAGAGCAACCGATAAAAGGTGCAACGGCGGATTCATGACTGGAGGGGTTGCGGCTTTGGCGTGTTCCGGCATGTTTCGAAATGCATTTTGCGTTCATCGGGTCTGGGAACGCGGCTATGGATTTTCTTAGGTGGCTCTAGATTCAATAAAAAAAAAGTCGGGCTCCCTGAGAGTTGAATGAACTCATATTTCTTGTACACTCTAATGCGTGCTCTCGTCTCGTGTGATGTCTCTTTGTGTATCAGGGTTTTCTGAAATTGCTCAAGACCGTTCTCTCATTTTCTCTGTTCCCATGTCAGCCCTTGCACCCCTCTCGATTTAACACCGTCGTTCACAACGGGAGAAGGAAATTGGGACTGGGTAAAGACATCATCCTATGCAATGTCCAATCGCCGAAACATGCCGACATGAGGCATACCCTCCTCCCACCATGTGCCCATACCCTCATCCAGCTCGAAGCCCCATTTCTTCCAGACATCCACGACCTGCTTCTGAGCGTGGACACACACCAGGCCTTTCCACGTGGGAATCTCCTTGTCACTGGAAGCCCCCAGTTGCTCCATGCCGACCTCCTTGATGCTGGGGTCAAAGTAGGAAGGATTCGACTTCATCCAGGAGAGTGCCGCATTGACAACCTGCCCAGCGATACGGTGGCCTCGGAACTCATTGATGACTGCCAAGCGTCCCAACTTCACGTACGGCTCCTGGCCGTCATGGAAGGTGGTTTCTCGTTCGATAATGTAGGGTGGTCTTCCGACACCACCAGTCAAGACCATGTGGTTCTGCTCTCCATCATTGTCCTGCAGCCTCCCATCGATGTATCTGCCACCATCCTGAGGGTGCGGATCATGAGGGAAAGGAACGAGTCGTATGGTTCCGATGGGTGTTGAGCGGGTCGAGCTCTTTCGGTGCTGCAATACTTTGCCTGCCTTGTCTAGGATCTCAGGCTCCTCCGTCTTCTTGACGCTGGCGTAGATGACCCAGTGGCATGATCGGTTGTCGTCAGAGTCGAATTCATTCTCAGCCGGGACCTTTTGTTCTTGGACAAAGACGCTTTGCCGGACCTCCATGGCGTCGAGGAAGGTTTGAGGGATGGTACTTGGTTGCTGGTCCAAGGGGACACCGCGTTGGAATTCTTCGACCTTGCCAGGCTCGAGTAAGGAGATGAAAGGTGTTGCCATGGTTATTTGTTCTTTGCGGTGAAGGAAGATGAATTCAGGATCGTTTAGAAATACTCTAAAAATTTGGAAGATCAGAATGGTCAAGATCGGGTCTTGGGCGTGGGAGGTGAATTTTAAGGGAGTTATATTAGTTGATGGAAGGAACAAGTTCCGTGGAAATTTTGCCAGGCAAGAGAGAGCCGGTTTTAGAATCGACTGGATCCAAAGCCCAAAGAGGCAAGGACCCCAACGAAGCCTTGGGTGAGATGACGGGAAGGGAATAGGGAAGAAGAGCACAGAGGACAAGGAATCCTAGTTCTGCGCGCGCAAAATATGCGACTCTGTAACATATCGCATCGCGCTCGTTTTTGGAGGCAACAATGATGTCAGTCCGTGGCGTGGGGCAACAAGTGAAAGCCAGCCCATGTTACAAGAGACATGGACCATGAGAGCTAATACAATTCCGATGATAGGCAGCGTGCCTTATCGATTGGCTTAGGCTCAAGGGTCTATCAACTCGGTGTCCTTGGCCGGAGTATTCTATCTCCTATACTTGTACTACATAGGAACGCAGCAGTAGGTCCAAATATTCCGAGTTGTGGACCTGCGATGAGGTTAACCAACAAAGCCCTTGCTTAACATTGGATCCAAACATCGATGACTTGGCCCACATGATATGTATGCACTTCAAGTCATGGGTCCACCCCTATCGTAGGCCAGCTGAGTTGGTGAGCACTGATAACAAATTCATGCCCGCCTCAACAGATCACAGAGGCCCCCCATTGGCTACGTTCTTCTAGCAAATAGAACAGCATGGTTCGAGTTCAGAACTCTAATATATTACTATCTCCTTTCGGCTATGGGAGGACATGGAGTCTCTTGGGGTAGAGAACCCGAACCCTCGAACCATTTCCTCAGGGGCCGCTCGTCATCTCACACCACGCACGCAAATGAGGCCGAAACTTAGACGGCAGCCTTACCCAGGTTCTTGTCAAAGTTGTCATCCTTGAAGGGCACATTGGCGTCACCGAAATCCGTGTTGGTCAGCGCAGTGCGGGCAGCATCAGTGAGGCTCTCCCAGGCCACCAGGGGCTGCTGGCCACCCTTTTCGTCGGTGAAGACGATGTGGTGGTTGACGGGCCAGGAGGCAGTATAGCCCGCGAGGGGGCTGTTGCCCGAGAAGGTACCTGAAGTTCGGGCCTCGTATCCGCTGTGCTGGGAAACGGCCATGCCGACGACGCTAGCACTGGTGCTCTGGCTTGAGAGCCAGATGACAATGTTCTCCCAGTCGTGACGATGTCCCAGCCCAGGCGATGGCGAATCCTTAGGCATGTACCAGGAGTACATGATGGCATAGCGACCGTTGTACGTCTTGCCACGGACGTAAACCTGGCCGGTGCTCTTGCTGCAACCTCCGTTGGAAGAGCCGCTGGTTGCCAATCCTCCGCTAGAAGTCGGGTCAGCTTCAGTCACTGAGTCCAGGCGTATTCGCGACATACCCGGTGTTGCCACTGGCGTCGACAGCTGGGAAGGGAACACAGCCGTTGAAAACCTTCAGGAACGGCTTGTACTTGAGGTAGAGCGAGCCAGCTGTTCCCGAAGGGACGGTCTCTGGGAACCCGACAACGGCGTCATGGTTGATGACGCTGCGCTTTTCGAGGGGAGAGCCAGAGACAGCCGAGGCGCACACGGCCAGACCGGAGAGGAGTCGGGTGACAAGAACCATGATGCCGTTTGTGTCCTAACAGTTGTCCGTAAGTATTATGGCGAAGCCTAATGATATGCGTTAAGGTAATTACCTGGGATTCGAAACAATGTTTTGAGGGACTGTGTTGAGCTTTGGGTAGCTGTGCAGAGTCTCGATGAGCACTTAAGTCGGGGGAAGTTGTCTCTTTAATAGAACGGCATTTTCTCTTAAGGGTCCATATAGCATATCGGACCCTGGATTAACACGAGGGCACATGGGAGCATGGAATTGGCGGATCGTGAGAGATTCCCGTCCGTAGCGTGGAGGTTGCTGGTGTTGATTGCCTCATCGGGAACTATGGACCGGCCGCATTGGCCCCGATGTAACAACCAGGAGTGGGGGGTTTGGTGAAGTCGACAGCGAAGCTTCGGCCCGTGGACTGATGACGGGCTGGGGATCAGCTTGGCCGGCTCTTGGGGCAGGCTGGACTATGGTGATTCCCCTCTTAAGGACAAGGGTTGCGGCTATGTAGGAAGCTGTCGGTGAGCTTGCGCGGAGTAGGATGGCTTTTGGGACATGTTCCTGAGACTAGGTCGGTTTTTGACTGGTGGAAAGAGATGGGGAGAGCCAGCTCTAACACGGACTAAGAATAGTCAGTTCTAGTTTACCTTTTCCATAGTCGAGCTGTTTCTTGGATGCGCAACACCATGCGCATTAAACAATGAGGGGTTAGGACATCACCGTGCCAAACATCCGTAGCCCTCCCACATCCCGAGAAAAGCAATACGTGACAAAACACTTCAGTTAAATCTCCGACAGGGCATACTTTCGTCCTGATCGTCGACAGGTCTGCTATGGTCGTTGCCGTGAACTTCGGTTGTGACTGTATAGGGTAGTCAGGCAAGATATGAGGTTATCTCCACTCGAAATCCAGCATTGATTGATAAGAAAGTATTTCGCGGTTGAATGGATACCTAAGCAATACTATCATTAGTACATTGGTATCCTGTTCCCTAGGTTGTTGAAACCAAACCCTCAAGGCTGACGATATCGGACATATTGAGTTCAATCGCGGTCACATGAAAACATCAAACCTTGACCAAGGCTGTAACGGTATGATCTACACAACGCCTAGTGTTTCGAGACGAGACGAACCAACGCAACAGGTCAGCTTAACCTAATCGAGCGGCGCGATGCATGTGTCAGACACCGGAGTGGTACAGAATCGACAACAGAGATGTTGCGCGGCAGCCACCGTGTCACGCTTCCACGAGCCGCCACGACGGAGACGAAGACGGAGAACAGATACGGAGACCTGGAACCAGATCATCTTCATCCCTGAGGGCATCACAGCCCAAGTCAAGCTCGACGCAGGGTTGACGCAGGGATGAAACAGAGAATTCTTTGTGAACCTGTATTGTGTGTGTTGTCTTGGAGTCAGCGGCTTGGCATCCAACTACGTTGGCGGCGATGCCCTGGATTCGCCCTATCGAGAAGAGAGTCGCATCTATCCCAAAGAGGATCAAGCACTCGATACCTCGATAAAGTATATTCGAAACTCTGGGAGGCGCACACTGAGAACTTGGTATACCTGCGATTGGCGACTTGACGGCGACACTCGGGAGCCGCCGCATGAGACATGGCATTCCCGTTGACGGTCAAAGTGGAGGCGGGACAGATCGAGAGTCGTTGTTGGTGAATACCAAAGCTCTAGGGGGGCCCATTGTTCTTTGAGTGAATGTGCAGACATTCTCGCAATATGAGCGATGGTTGGGAATGGAAATGATGCATCAGATACAAACCCTGCAGATGGAGATGGCCTCCCTCCCTCCTTTGGACTGGCGGGCCGTATTACAGTCCATACATGCCTGGGTTGGTACGGATACCGGACACTTTATCAAACAGCCCGCACGGCCCGTGGTACCGTACTGCAACAGGCAGGTATCCATTCCGCGGATGTGTTGAAGCATCGATCTCAGGTTGACGGTTTAAGTTGCCGTGGCCGTTTGAACGAGTTGCAGCGGTCGACTTGCACAGCGCAAGCTTTGTGTGCCTGTGCCTGTGCCTGTGCGTCGCGTTGCAGCTCCAGCGGCGCGGCGCTCGTGCAGTGAATGGATGGATGGAGTGCAGGGCCCCAGGGGGACGGTAGCCTCTAAACCAAAGACGCCGTAGTCGACTTGTCGATCCACGCCCATGCCATCCCACGTACCGCGCGGTGGGTGGTATCGGATTGGGCCAGTGAAGCCCAAACCCGGGGCCAGGAAAGCTAAAAAAGCAATTATTCTGTATTAGAAGATGGAGCATTCCCTCTGGTCCCCTTCAGGCTCCCCTCCGACTTGTATTGGAAACCTTGCGGATGGGAGATTGTAGACGTCAAACCCTGGCCCGGCAATCAAGAAATCTCTTCATTATCCAATCCCATTTCCGAGGCGCCAGTATTCTACCTATCTGGGTAACCTCTTCATCACTCTCGCTCGCTCCCGTCCTTCACCCTCGCCGCGTCCAGCCACCCCGAACCGGCGTCAACCCCCCTCCCTCTCTGAGAAAAAGGCTGAGGCCACCCCTCGATCTAGAACCCTTGTCAACTGGAACCAGCCAGCCCGCAGCTATTTCGCGTTTGTACTCAGGGGGTTCGAATTTGAGCAGGTTGCCAGCTGCAGCCAAACAGCGCCTTTTGGATTTCTGGCAACAACGTCTGTCTGTCTGGAATCAAGCAATCCGACATCCTTCTGCGAAGTCCCGTCCCGAATTCAAGACCGAATCCGATATCCACATCCACATCCACCTCCGTGCACCCTCAATCCTGTGCTGGCGCTGCGGGAATCACCATCCATGAGCCCGCAATTGGTTGACGGGGCCCCTCTCCACCAGCTCCCATCGCTACGCCGAGAGCCTTGAGATGATCTCTTGATGCATCCTGCGAATCTACAAACACCACAGTCTCGCACCACCCGCCCGCCTCCTCTCTCCCGACCCGTCCAGAACCCCCCCGTACCTCTCGCCGTTGCCGACCCCCAGCTGCGACCCTCGGCCACGCCCAGCTGCGGCGGCCCGCCAACTCATCTCCAGAAACAGAAACATCCTCCTCGACCTGGACCGACCTGGTGTGATCTTCAATGCCCTGGCAGCCTCTCCCCCGCATCGCGTTCGCCGTTGCGACCTACCCGTTCCCGGCCTCCAGCCCGGCCGACCTCCCCCTCGAGATTGGCGATGAGCTCTACATCATCGAAGAGACCCCGGACGGCAACTGGCTGCGCGGCTACCTCGTAGCTCCTCCCAGTCTGCTGGCTGGCCTGACCTCGGTCAAGGGCCAGACCCTCGAGGCGCGCGTCTTCAGTGGCATCTTCCCCCGGAGCTGCGTCGAGGTTCGTGAGATGCTTGGCGAGTCAGAGAATGGTGACGAAATCGACGAACTAGCGAGCGATGGTGCCCCCGGCGATGTAGATGTGCCACGCGCGAGCGACTCCGCCAAGAGCGGCGTGACTAGTGTAGCAGAGCGCAAGAGACGAAAGGATGCAGACCGTTCGACCACCTCGAGCAGGGCGAGAACACCCTTCAGGGAGCTCCCCAACGGAACTCTGGGAAACCTATCTGTACCTATCAGGAGAGACCCCGACGCGCCGCGACCTGCTGCACCCGTTCCCATGCTGAAGATTGGAGACGAAACACCGACTTCGCTGTCCGAGCCCTTGATCGACGAGATCGCCTCGTGTCTAAGGGAATGGCATTCTACAAACTTGCACGAGCTCCTTCTCTCTAGACAGTATGGACGATTAGATCAGCTCTCCCAGCTCATCACCATACTCAATCTGCACCGCCAACAATTCCTCTACAATGTCCTTACTTCACACGAATACGACCGCCTACGCGAAAAGACTGTCTGGGATCTTGTGAGGGTGAATAAACTATGTGGAGGAGAGGTCATTGTGCGCGATCCAGAAGCTCGTGGTAGGGTCTTGACAGCCGACGACTGCATTGTCAAGGTGACCAAGCTACAGTCCGTCATGAGCCTTTTGGATGAGCCTCCACAATCGACAGTCGAATTGTCGGCTCTTCACCATCTCTTGGTAGATATCAAGGGCTTCGCGGGAGCTTCGACCGAAGAGACGTCCCTTGTTTTCTACCTCGTCAGCAAACCTCAATACGGCGAACCCTTCAGCCTCTCCGAAGGCTTCTGTGTCACGATCCCCTCAGGCGGCACCATTGGCAGCTTGGCCAAGAACGCCCAAACAAAGACCCTCTTTACCGATCTCTCCTCCCAGGACGTTGGCGATCTACCCTCGGCAGAATCAGAGCTGTTCCTCGTCGTCAAGGTATTAGCCTCGCAGCAGATCCTACCGGCCAAGCCGCCCTCTCGATCGGGAACCGCCCCTTCAGCCTCCTACTCCAGGGATCCGATGAAGCCAAATTCTTCCAGCGGGATGAAGTCTTCTAGAAGAAGTCTCATGTGGGGTGGCAAGAACTCAAGATCTGGCTTCTCAAGGGGCTCCCCTGCGACGCGCATGGACTCCGTTGCTGAGCAGGAGGGACGACCTTCAACAACCGGCGACAGTCGGGATGGCCCACCAAGTACTTCTGGTTCCAAGACTGGTGCTTGCCCAGAAGGTGCACAAATGGCAGACCGTGCTATTGGTGTGGGTGTTCTACGGCTGAATGCGATCATGAAGCAGGATGAAGAGGTTGAACATCTGGTGAATATTTGGTCGGCATCAGCCAGACATGCAGGCGAAAAGGACGCCGATGACTGGGAGCCACTGGTAAAGGAGCTGTTGGATAGCTCATCGGGACACTACGAAAAGTCACGAAGGGGAGAGCGATTACAGCTTCAACTAAAGAGCTTCAACCATCCCGACGCAGATATTCTCATCAAGGCGACACCAACCATGCTCTCAGGCGTGGTTAAGACGAGCAAGATGGGCTTTTCCGGCGCCCCGACGAGGCCACGTTCGGATATCTATTTGACCTTGGACGATGCCGCCTTGGGGAAGCAGAACCTATTATCGCGTTATGGCGGCAGTGCGACAACTATGCCTGGTAGTCTTCACGCAAGCAACCTGCAAATAACCCTTGAAGTCAGGAAACCTTCGGGCGAACGAATCGAAAACTGCATCTTTGCCTCGTCCAACACAGATGGCTTGAGCACCTTCAAGTCGATAGCAACAGAACGAGGGGAGCCCTGGAAGCAGACACTCCGACTTTCTCTATTACCGAATGACGTCTCACAGGCCCACGTCGTCATGTACATATCCGACATGCCCAACCCGCCATTCGCCGTTGCTCACATACCACTATGGGATCACGGCGCATTCATCCGGGACGGTCTGCATGGTCTCTTGCTCTATAAGATAGACGAGTACACTTCAACTGCAGTTCCTGGGCCTAGCGGAAAGGGGGGCTACCTTTCGCTTCAATGGAGCCCTCAGGGCAAGGATGAGCATTCGGCCGACCTGAGTGGACCTCTTGCTGTCCTCCGTGTCAACACATATCTTTGCAGCACGCGCTTCTCACAGGATAGAGTGATATTGGGCCTCTTGAAGTGGAGAGACCTACCTAGAGAAGAGGTTCCCGGAGTGCTTAGACAACTAATCTTCGTGCCAGAGATCGAAGTGGTGAAACTACTGAACGATGTTTTGGATGGACTATTTGGGATTCTGGTCGAGTATTCTGGTAGCCACGAGTTCGAGGACCTCGTCTTCACTGCGTTGGTCAGGGTACTGGGCATCGTCCACGATCGAAGATTCAACCTGGGCCCGTTGGTGGATCACTACGCCGAGAACCAGTTCAACTACCCCTTCGCGACCCCGTGTCTGATGCGATCCTTCACCCGGCTCCTTCAGAACCCAACCGAACCCGAGACAGCCCGGAAGCTGCGCGCTACCTTTAAAGTTGTTAGGCACATCCTCAAATTCATCACGCAGGCCAGAGGTCAACAGAAGGCAAAGGAGGCTGGGGTAGGCATCACATCGACCACAACCGGATTTACTCGTGACCTTCGGGCCATCTTCAAGGCCCTCGATGCCATGATGCGCAACTCTGCGCCCGCCCTCGTTGGTAGCCAGACTCTGGCCGTGCAGCACTTCCATACATGGCTGCCCGAACTCGCCGGCCTGCTGACGACGGAGGAGACTCTCCACATTGCCATTGACTTTATGGACTCTTGCACCGATGTCAAGGGAAAGCTCATCCTGTACAAGCTTGTGCTCATCATCAACTACGCCAAACTGGACTTGTTCGCCCACCCCGAGCAGAAATCGGCCCTGAGCACCAATACGGTGCGATGGATCACTCCTCACTGGGGCCACACCGAGCAAGTCACGGATCAGTGGAGAGACCAGATTCGCTTGTGCTGCTCAGTATTGGCGAGCCAGATCGATTATCTCGGATCTGAGATCCCTGATCATATTTCCAAAATTATTGACTCCTACCTGGCGATTTTGGCTTCCCCTCACAAGCCAAGTGATCGCCTCTCTCTCCTATTCCCCTCCTCATACCCGTTCCCCACCAAGCCTGTCGCCGATGATCTTCAGTTTGATGAAGCTCTGGTTGAGCTCTCTGCAGTCCTGTCTGCCGTGTCAAACTCGCCCTCGGGGATGCAACTCGAGCTTGCCGAGGATGACCTGACTACTATTCTAGAGAACCTCCTCCGGGTGCACATGAGCATCCTGAAGGGAGAGGCTTACCCTTCAGAATGGCTGAGCGTGCACATCCACCATCACAAGTCAACCATGCGAACTCTTCAATATCTCGCCAGCACTATGTTGGACTCCTTCCTCCCCGACCCTGATGACGCCGAGAGCTTCAACACCGAGCTGTGGAAGCTCTTCTTCACGACACTCCTCAAGCTGGTGGGCAGCACATCTCTTGCACTGGAGACGTTCCCCGAGCAGAAGCGCAGAGCAGTATGGAAGATTGCGGGCGATGTTCGAGAGCACGGCGCTGAGCTTCTGCGGCGAACTTGGGAGGCGATTGGATGGGAGACGACCCCTGACGAGCGGAATCGATACAACTTGTCCAAGATGGGAGGATACCAGGTTCAATATGTCCCGACCCTTGTTGGTCCGATTGTTGAGCTCTGCCTCAGTGTTCACGAGGGTCTTCGACGAATGGCTGTCGAGGTTCTTCAGACCATGATTGTCAGCGAATGGACCTTGAGCGAGGACCTATCAGTGATCCAGACCGAGACGATCGACCGATTGGATCTCTTCTTTAAGGAGAAGCCACTGACCGAGAGCATCCTCCAGAAGCTGTTCATCGGGGAGCTTCTGGAACGATTCGAGGTTCTTTCAGAGGTGTCCGACGAGCCATTGTACACTGCCCTACGCGAGTTTGTGGGAACTATCGACGAGTTCTTGGACCTCCTGGTTGCGGTCCACAGCAGCGATGACACCGGAGAAGCATCCCACCTCATCAACCGCCTGCGTCTTATGGAGTTCCTACGCGACATGCAGAAGGAGGAGATCTTTGTCCGCTATGTCCACCAGCTTGCAGACTTGCAGGCTGAGTCGAGGAATCACACCGAGGCTGGCTTGGCTCTACGCCTCCACGCTGACCTGTACGAATGGGATCCGACAAGTCAAACGCCCGCCCTGCCTGACCCAGAGTTCCCTGCGCAGACACAGTTTGAGCGCAAGGAGAGGATCTACTTTGACATGATCAAGCACTTTGAGGAAGGCGAGTCGTGGAGCCACGCGCTGGCAGCGTACAAGGAGCTGCAGGCACAGTATGAGACCAACATCTTTGACTTTGCCAAGCTCGCTAGGACCGAGCGGGCGATTGCGACGATATACGAGACCATCTCCAAGAGCGACAAGCTTATCCCCAAGTACTTCAAGGTTATCTACAAGGGCCTCGGGTTTGCGGCCAACCTGCGTGACAAGGAGTACATCTACGAGGGCTCGCCTAGTGAGCGTGCCTCGGCATTTACGGACCGCATGCAGGAGCAGTATCCCGCGGCTCAGATCGTCACTGGAGGTGACGTGGACGATGTTGAGGGACAGTTCTTGGTCATATCAGCTGTGACACCTCATCGCGACCTAACCCATCAAGTCTTTCAACGGGCTCGAGTGCCCCAGGTGATCAGGGACTTCCTTATCTCCTCGCACCCTCAGACCTTTTCCATCTCAACACGACGCAGCACAACTGGCCCTGTCAAGGAGCATTCCGCCGAGAAGCTGGTGTACACGACTGCCGATGCCTTCCCTACCATCCTCCGACGCAGCGAGGTTGTTGACGTTCAAGAGATCACACTTGATGCGCATGACACGGGTCTGGAGCGCATTGTTCGCAAGACACAGGAGATGACGGCCCTTGAACGTCGGGTTGCTGATGGTGACAATGAACACGCACAGCTTCTCCTGGACGCTGTCAGTATCTCGGTGAACCCCAATTCTGAAAACAGCGTCGCCTGCTACCGCCAACTACTTCCACAACCCAAGGAAGTAGACGAAGACGCGGAGGACGACGATGAGGAAGAAGAGGAGGAAGAGGCTGAGGTGGAGTTGTCTCCCCAGGACAGCGCAATCAAGATGGCACTTGTTGACCATGCCATCATGATCAAGAGGTGTCTGGCAATGTTCTCTCGAAGTTCCAATGAGCTCCTCATCCGAAGACATGATGAGCTGCAGATGTGTATGTTGAACCTTGAGCGAGAAGTCTTCAGATAACTAACACCCTACCCAGACTTTGAGAGCACCTTTGCACCAGAAATTGCGCACTTCGCGCCTCCTCAGCCACAGCGCGAGCAAGTCACAACCCCCTCCCCGACCTGGAGACGGTCATCACCATCATCCGAGGGAAGCCCTAGGAACATGAACATTGCCGCTGTCGCGACGGAGGAAGCATCGGTGATCCGGCCGGTCTCGAAGCGTGGAACGCGTCTGAGCTTCTTGGGTGGTAAGAAGAAGGAGCCGGAACTACCTGCTGAACCCGAGGAGACGGCCGGAGACATTGAGACGGCTAGCAGCCACAGTCGATCTTTGAGCCATACACAAAGCAAAGATCACCGACACAGCTTCTTCCGGACACAGTCTCGCGAGGACAAGCACCCCATGTCACCAGGCGGCTTCAGCAGCCGGGGAAGCTTTGAGCAGATCGGGTTCGGCGACGACAAGGCCGTCGAGACCAAGATTGGGAGCAGCGGCGGCGGCGGAGGCGGGAGCCTCGGCAAGAAGAACAGCGTCCGCAAGAGGTTCAGCATGCTCAAGATCGGACGCAAGAGCAGCAAGGGCAATGGCATGATGGGAAGCCTGGACGAGGAGTAGGACTACTTCCGGGCGTATTTTGGCCGGTACAACGTGGGCTTTGACGACAAGGGAGGTCCCGCCTCTGAGGGGCAGCAGTCCTGTCGATGATGAAAATGGTTCAGAGCTTAGGGGGGTGGCTTTTTCTTCTTTGTTCTTGTTTCTGAAATTCTTTCTATACAGACTTTGGCTTCTACACCATGATTAGAGGCGGGCCAAGGCACTTCTGTTTTTTTTTCTTTTGCTAAGAGAGAGAGGCGGTATACTGAGGGAAAGGAAAGGGGGGGATGTACTATGACCAAACTAGAGAAAAAGGTTGGATCACCTTGAAAAGGGGGTAAAAAAGGGGTAAAGGGAGATTTGAGATGTTTGTTGTTGATACCTTCACTGGCCTCCCCTTTTCCTCAGGGCCTTTTTTATTGTTTTTATTGTTTTTCTTCTGCTTCTTATTCTTCTCCCGCCCTTGTCTTCTTTGTTGCCCTCCCTTTGTCTTTATTCTGTCCCTTTGCGGACTTTTCTTCGTTTCTTCTTCATTCTTCTTTTTCTTCTTTTTTTTTCTTTAACCATGTAAGCTTGGTGTTCTGGATACCTATGATATTGTAAATGCGTACCTTTAGCCCTAGGAGGCCAATGTCTTCTCATATCAGACTTGTACAATTGACGCAGATGGCCTTTGAGCCTTCGAGACTTAAACAATTACGCCATAATGCTTGCTTATTGTTTGTGAATATCTGATTCCCATAGAATGCTAGATCTGCTGCTGGAGCCTTGACGCTGGGACTTGACCGGCAGGTAACATGTGTTTTGAGCATCACTTCACACAAAACACACACGAGTATCAAGTATTTATGGACTCCTTGTTATCAAAACGGGAATACTGGGTGAGGCTTTAGGTACGCTTCAGCTTGTCTATCTAGTCTCTCCACACCTAGATGAATGTCAACCTGGTCAAAGGCCAACCAGGGACTATTAAAAACAACAACATGTGGTATCGTACCATTCCATTGGCGACTAAATGTAAAAAACAAGTCAAAGGCACCTCACTAGCTGCCAAACTATCTTGCCAGTCCTGGTTCCTTTAACTAACCAGCCCTTTTAACTCCAGAGAATAGCAAATCCTCAACGCCGGGTCATGTCTGGTTCGTTGCCTTAGACGTACTCGCAAGTCACTGTGTGGTATCGTTGGTCTAGCGAGTCGGTTAGTGGATATGCCAGAATCATCTTGCTGATTAGCTTACTGTTGTAGAGAAGAGTGTAGGTGGTCGATGCCGAGAGGTAGACAGCCTCGATCTTGCAGCTCAGCTCGTAGTACCACTGGCCGTCTGAGCCCTGACGGCGTGCTAGCAGATTCTCTGGGATATGACTAACGTCTGCCTCGACATGGGAAAGGACCTTGACGTTCTCATCACGAGAAACGGGGGCATCTCGAAGTGTCTGATCATTGTAGATGGTCATCTTGATCTTCCGGATGCGGCCTTGGCTGACGAGACCCGTCCAGACGAATGCAGTATAGTAAGGCTCATTCTCCGACACTTGATCACCCTGAAAGCTTGTTAGGTATATCATCTCTCGAGTACCAAGGAGTCCAATCTTACTCTGTTGATGAACCACTCCATGGCGTGAACCTTGAAGCAGCCATCAAGGCCGCACCACTGTTTCTTGGCCTTGAGATGCCCGTGAAGCTTTTCGTCGTATCGAGCCCGCCATTCGGTACCGTAGTGCTTTCGGGCCTTGCGATTCTTCACCTTGACCACTGCGAGTTCTGGAACAGCATTGGCGAGTCCCTTGAGCACGGCGCCCTGAACAATGGCCTGCCAGGCGTTGGGGGGCTGCATGATCTGAATCTCTCTGTCGACAGCATTTCGAAGTCGCTCTTTGAGGTAGCTGGAGGCTCCAAAACCACCAACCAGGAGAATGGCGCGGATAGGCACGTTACTAGCCGTGATCTGGTCCTTGACAAGCCTGATTACCTCGAGCACCACAGGCTCAAAGATGGTTTGGAGTTCCGAAGCCTTGAGAGCGAAGCGGCCGCGGCTGATACCAAGCGCCTTGTTGTTGGCCAGACCTGCCACGGGGATGTTGTAGGTCTCGTCTGGGCTAACATTGAGGGTGAATTGACGCTTGACCTACGGGGTATTAGTCTGGGATATGGCTGAAGGTAACTGGGCCACTGACCTTCTTCTCAAATACTTCCATGGCCTCAGCCATCACCTCCTCGTCGAAACCATCCTCCTTGCCCAGCTTTCCGCGAAGGAACTTTGCAAAGCGCATGTTGAGAAAGGTAGAGCCGCAAAGAGCACCGGAACCGGGAGCAGCTTCCTGGACCTCGAGGATAGGCTTGAGACCAGTGATGGTGTACGAGATGAGATCGACAGTACCACCACCGGCATCAACGACAACAATAGTGTCTCCGACCTTGAGGCCGTGGGGATCCAGACCATGAAGGGCATAGATGGCAGCGGCCTCGGGCTCAGAGATAAGATGGACAGGCTGCTTGGAGGCTGAAATGCCTGAGGCCTGCTCGCATGCTCTCTTGGTCTTGTCCTTGGCCAGGTCACTCCAGATAGCGGGGACAGTGACAACAAACTCGAGAGGGGTGCTGTTGACGATAGTGTCACCAAGCTTTTCACGAAGGGTATACAGAAGGTGGTCGCTAAGCTGGGAGATGTAGTCGGCGACAAGGGTATCGACATTTCGACCACCTCGTGCACCATCAGCCCTGACTGCTTGGCTCATGGACTCGAGCGAAGGGTCAAGGTCGCTTGAAGGATGTTAGTTGAATCGAATTGCAAGCCAATGGTGTTGATTGCTAGGACGTACAGCTTGAACCACTCAATTACCTCCTCCTGAGGGGCCGTAATGGGGATGGAAAAACCCCATTCGATCTTGTCGCCATTGTATCGGAGCTTGGAGGGAACCTTGTCGCTCGACTCTCCCTCCTTGTTGGTGCTGGAGACAGGCCACTGGGTGATGGCAGTACGCCTCGAAGGGTTTCGGCTTTCGGCCCAGGCTACTCCAGAGTAGGTGGTGCCAAAGTCAATACCGACAATGATTTTGCGGTCGTGAATCTTGAGCTTGTCGAAATCCATGGTGAAATAAGACCTGCGAAGAGTGTTGAGAAGATGAGGTTTCAAGAATGATGCTCAGTAGGGCTGCGGCGGGGTATAGCTTCAGCTCAGCCCAGTCCAGCTCCCGGCAGCTCGTGGTAGTGTCTCACAAGCTCAACAGCTCCTGGTCCCATAAACAACAGGGGTAGAGCCACGAGCGTGACACAGATGGCGTGGGATGGAATACGAGATAGAGATGGTGTCTCAAATTGAGGAAGAAGGGAGAGAAGAGAGGAGGGGAGAAGAAGAGGAGGAGGAGGCACAAACGGATGAGGTGGTAGATCTAGGTAGGTAGGCAGGCAGGTAGGCAAGAGGAGGAGGAGGGGAGTGGTAGGTGCAGGTGCAGGTGACTGACACCTCGAAAAGAAACCTTAGGTAGGCTTATGTACGAGGGTGCATAAGGACGAGTGAATGAATACCTCATCAGACATCCATCTTACCTAGGACTTATGGTAGTGGGCATCTGCCTGCCTCAGGCGAATGGAAGCCTATTTCGGCGCGAACAGTCAAGGCAAGGCAGCCCGCCCTGGAGTGTCAGGACTCGTTGTGGTCTGCTAAATGGCCCAGGTATTTCGACTTTCATTGTAGAAGTACCTCGGCCCATACAACAACCCGTCGAGTCCAATTCTGCCTTGGGTCTTCGGAGAGCTTGGCTCAGGTCGCCCACTAATAAAGACCCTTACGGCCGTCGTCGATAGGCGGCTAGGGCCAGCGGGTGCGGCTGCGGCGAAGCATCCATCGGCCCACCTGGCGCCCACATGTGCGGAATGGATATGGATCCATGTTCGGACGGGATTGTGGGGTTGAGTTGGGAGCCTACCTTGGCGTAACCACCGCAGACCTGAAGAAATGGGTACCAAGAGATGAGCCAAACGCCCGATAACAACTGAGCATGACGTTTTTGAAAACAGAGAACTGTTTGAGAATCATCTCTGGGTCTGGCACAAGACCAACCTGAAACGACGGCTCCATGCCAGAAGTTAACTTGCGCAGCCCTTTCAAGTGTGCTGTAAGACTGTCTGGGAAATCTGACTATCAGCAACCAATCCCCATCGTGTCTAGTCTAGCACGTCTTTGGTGTGTCGATCCGTCGAATAGCATATGCATCTGATGAATCAGTGGTAGCTGCGATGTTGAAACAACTATCAATCAGGAGAGCATCGCAGCAGCAACAACTTGGGAGACTCATGATCTGTTTCTAGTTTGCTCTCGGGGATATTACATTTAAGCCATGTCTTGCACCCAACACATGGCAGGACCAAGAAGTCATTTTGCAGCATTTTTGGCACGTTGTATGCTGCGTGTAATAGGCGGCTGAAGGTTTGTGCGATCCCATTCGCTCCTTTGTGGTGTTTTGGTTTGAAACTTGCGGCCAGCAGGCAGCCATTTCATCCGAGACTCTTGATCTGTACCGGTACATTGACAGGGGGAGTCATGAGCTGGCCCACTGACACGGCCATGCCCCGGGCTGTCAGCTCGACCCAAGGCTTTCTCCATGCCCATTCTGCTTGTGTTTGGGGTGACTCGAATTGCTAGTATTAAACAAAGATTAGTTCTATTCGTAGAAGGAATACAATTCTGCTTCGCCTCATCACCGCCTGCCTACTAACCTGCCTACCGATCCATTAGCTACCTACCTACCTACCTACCTAGGCATGCATGCACGCGGTCACCCGCCTCAACAATGGACTGTAAACCGTTGCTATTCACACCCCTCTAGGTAACACGGAAGAGGGGTAGCTGAGCTCTATAGATTCCTAGGGTGCCTTGTCTGGCATTTTTTTATCTTGTCAACCATCAATCCTCTCTCTTGATGTGTATCGTCTGACCATTGCATCCTAGAGAGCCAATCCTTCAGAGTGTCTTCAGCCATCTACAGTGCCTATCCGCTGGAGCAGATCCTGTCATCGCACCGCACCTGCCACCCCGCATCCATGGCCATGAGCTGGACGGAGTAATCCCCCTCAATAATCTACCTTACCCACCATCCACCAACCGCAGCCGACTTCTTCACTTCTTCCCAATGGCCAACTCGGAGAATCCTGAGTCTCCTCCTTCCCTGCCTCCTAAAGAGCCCCTCCAGCCAGAGAAGCCCGAGGCCGTTGCGGGAGCAGGCGACGAATCACAAACCAAACCGGAACTTTCATCCACATCTACAGACAGCGACATGTCCCCAAAAGGCGACCACGCACGAGGAGAAAAGAGCAAGGCTCGCAGTGAAGGAGCTCGGTCCTATAGCGCCGTTGTCTCTGGGGAGTCGGACCAGAAGGAGAACCAGAACTTGCATAAATCCAAGGACAAGGTTGATGTGCCCATCAAAATGGACATGGACATCAAGGGTGACCATGTCGACCCAGATGCCATGGAGTTGGATAGTTCCAAGACAACGATGGAGAGTTGGGACGATGCCCCTGCCTACCAGGCGCCGCCAGCTGCCAGAACCACAGGCCTGCCACCGATGGCCGAGGAGTTCGAAACACCAGACGAATTTTCCGGCTTTGACAGCACCAGCTTTTCTCGTCGCAAGGAAGACGTCAAAACACAAGAGGAAATTGCTCGCCTACGCCGCCACGTCAACGATCTTCACCGAAAGATCAGTAACATCACCACGGACAAGCAGATCGCTGAGGAGAAGGCCGAGCGCTTGGCTGATAGGGTCAACTCCCTGAAGCAGAGAATGAGCTCCAACATGACCGAGGTGGAGCGCAGCAGCGAGACGTTGGCTGCCAAGGTGGAGGAGCTTACCGACGAGAACAACCTCCTCAGGGAACAGCTCAACGATGCGCAGTCGCATATCTTTAGCCTCCAACCCTACCGCAAGGATTTGACGCCAGAGGAGGTCGGGCAGGTACGATATTGGCTTCTATCGAGGTTAAAACTTGCTGACATTTCGCTCTAGGATTACGAAACCCTTGTTGAGCAAGTTCAAGACTGGGTTCAGAAGTTCATGGACCCCTGGCTGGAGGACCACAAGGAAGGCGTCGATACCCTAATGTCCCTCTCCAGAAAGCGAACTCCGGAAGCCAACAAGTTCAAGAGGGTTTTGCACCAATACCCCGATCTGGTCCATGCTTCCCTCTTCCCTGAGACGGACGAAGATATCCTCGCCTCCATGATTCTGCGATATCTCCACGACAACATCTTCCAGGCTGTCTTATATGGCTCCATCCACAACTATGTCGAAGTGGTGAGCTTTATCGAGAACAACATGCAGGTGTCGGTTGAGCCCAAGCGAGGTATGCAGTGCCCATGACGTTGATACTAGCCCTAAGAGAACTGGACTGATGTATGATGCCTTTAGATCTTTTCTCCGTGCGATCATGGACTGCCGAGGCCTACAATGCCCTCCTCAGTGCGCCTCAGTTCAGATCGCTCCGTGACAAGAGACGCAAAGAGATGACGATAGAACTGGCAGACATACTCAAGATTTTCATTAAGAAGGACAAATGGCAGTGGTTCTGCGAGAACTTGAGCGATCGATGTGTGGGCCCAGCGATGAAGCTCTACGAGAAGATGCAGGTTTCGACGCACCACTTCTATCTTGACATCAACCCGTATATCGTGTGGGCTGGAGGAGAACTCAGCGCCTCGCCGGAGTTTATTGACTCGGTTCCGAAGCTCGATTGCCAGAATATCCTCAAGAACCGGAAAGCATTCAGCCTGGACAAGCTGGACACGCCACCGTCTAAGAAGGAGCTATACCACCGACTGCTCAACGTCTGCACCATTGCACCAGCGCTTTACATGCGTCAAATTGGACAGAGAGATGCTATCAAGGAGCCGATTGTGGTACGGAAGCAGCAGATGCTTGTGGCCTGGGGACCAGAGGAGAAGCGACGGGCATATCGAGAGAATGGCGAGCAGACCCTGGTGTCACATCTCTATTCTTCCAAGAGCCTGGGAGAGGGATGGGCGCCGTTTTGGAAGTAATGGCTTTTGGCAGGTTTTGAGCGATTGCCACTGGAGACGAGGCGAGGAATTTCTGCAACGTTCTTCTACATAAGCCTCTGTGGAGAGGGAGCCTGAGGGATGATTGTAGCATATTGAGAGCCTGGATGCCCGAGAAACGTGGCCACCATTTTGCTTTTGAGAATTAGAGAATACCAGCTTGGAGGATAGTGTGAACAGAAGAATTGATGCTGTTGTCATTGATCTATCTCAACCTTGGTTCCTCGGTTGTAGCTGGTGGATGTCAATGGCTAAACTCCCTTGTTAAACCACATGTTTGCTGGCCTCTATCCATACTCTCTGTGGTCTCCCTATTAATAGTGTCTTGATTTGCAACAAAACGGCTTTGAAGGCGGAATCTATCGTTTCAGGTCGAGTCCCATGTTTGGCCGCGGCTGTGTAGTGGTTCAGAGGGATGATTCCGCATGTATGTACCGGTACTTTGAATGGGGGTGTGGATGCAATGCCCCAGGCGCAGCAAAGCTGAACGAGACTCCCCCTCTCGAGGCGGGCGGATAGTTTGCGAGCCAACACAAACTCTTGGAGTGCACCGCAAAATCAGCCCAGCGGGGTAAGGCATCTCCGTTTTGCCAAGTTGAGCGATGGGCAGGAGTGCATTGAGCTTGGAGGTTTGTCCTTGAAGCTCCAGAGGCTGATCGTGCCTTGAGACACATGAGCTAAACAAAGTCCTATCATCACCTGGTAAGAGCTCAAGGCTACCTCAGGCAGCTACCAACTCTACCAACCCTCTCTCACCAGATCTTGAGCCGAATTATTCAATTCATCAACTTTCACCTGCACCAATGGTTACGGCTGCCGGCATGCTGCTCAATCGCAACGTTTCTGGGATGTGCTGATTGATTGACATTGATCTCTGCTTGTACCCGTCACTACTGTAGCATTCATCGCCCCTCACTCCATCTGCACTCACCCGTTCATCCTTTCTTACTTTCATCTCTTGGGACCATCATCAAACAACAGAGCCTAGGCGCCCATTTGAAACGGTAGCTCAACCAAGACATGCTGCGCTCTTTCAAAAATAGGGCATCTGGCGTTTTCCGCAAGAAGAAGGCGGCAGACACGGAGCCTGTACCGGACCTGCCTGTTCCACCTTCACCTGCCGACACTTCAGCTCCTGGTCCAGCTCGCTATATCCCACCTCCACCTCCACCTCCTCCATACTCACAACCATCAACGTCGCTCTATACCCCTTCTACTGCCTCGACGCGGCCTGAGCAAAATCAACAGGAGCGAGAGCAAGAACAAGAACAAGAGCAGGAACAGCAGCCCCGAGACGACCACCAACAAGACCAGCTATTGGATCAAGCTCCCGCCCATCAACCACCAGCACTAGACCCTGCGGCACCAGATCCCTTCGCGCCTAAATACGTCCCCTATATCGAGGCAACTCCACTCAAGAACAACATGTTCGCTGGGACAGCAGGCAGATATGGGCGGGTGAACCCTGATATCATGGGTGGCTTCGGTGATGACGATGACTCCATCTGGCTTGTGGATGACGAGGAGTCGGACGAGGAACAGCGCCGAGAGCAGCGCAATAGTCAAGCCCGGACTTCTAATTCTCTATGCACCCCTTCACGGCCAGTCTCGCGACATTCTACTGCTTCTTCTTCGCGTACACCACCAACGACACAAACCCTGGACTCGGGTCCTGCCCCTCCGAGTTCTTCTTTTAGACCGGCTTTCCGCTATCATGTGCCCTCTCTCCTCGACGACGACGAGTTCACCTCGGGCACTCTCTCAAGCACTGTCGCAACACCAGAAACACCGCCTACTCAGGAAACCTCTCC
This sequence comes from Fusarium phalaenopsidis, assembly GCF_050370095.1. Taxonomy (NCBI): domain Eukaryota; kingdom Fungi; phylum Ascomycota; class Sordariomycetes; order Hypocreales; family Nectriaceae; genus Fusarium; species Fusarium phalaenopsidis. Next base: position 3,292,408 of record NW_028145404.1, read on the forward strand.
TGCGCCAAGACGAGGCTACGGTCCCGTGGCACCATCAATCCTCAACCTCACCGATCTCGGTGTTGACGCCGACGACATTCACGAGCCCCCATCAAAGAGACGAAACGTTACCCCTCTCCCCACTCGGCCTGCGGTTGCTTCTTCCTCTTCTTCTTCTTTAGTTAACCCGTATGTTGCCCGGTTTCAGCAGCCGGATGATGCCAAGACACCGGCATCCCTCCGTCAGCTGGATCAGTCTGCGGATGACGTCGCTGATGATTTCAGGTAGGTCTCGCGAAGATTCCCCCCTCCCTTCGATGCCGCCAATGCCAGGTGCCTTCTAGTTGATGGCTTCCAGGCTGTTTTGTGTCATCTGTTGCGGCATGAGTTTCGTTATGCGTTATGCAGCCTTCCTCGTTGTTATCTTGTTCTGCTCTTGGTTGCTCTATACCACATTCTATCTTGGAGTTTACTAAGAAATTGTACTATTTACAGCTTTGGCCAGCGATATCAGAAAGCCCCCGACTCATCTGATGTGATTGTCACCCACCAGCGAATACCAGCAGAGGCGAGCACCGGCGACGTGGAGTGTTTGGTTTGTACAGAGACTAAGGGAGCTAATGCCTTCCCTCGTTTCTCGATAACATCGTCATGCACCCACCCTCCGAGCACATGCCTTGATTGTATTCAGCTGTCCATTGAGTCGGACTTGAGTAGCAAGCTCTGGACCGAGATCAGGTGTCCTGAATGCCGTGAACTACTAGAGTATGCCGACATACAGAGATATGCCAACAACCAAACGTTTACGAGGTATGCCAAGGAACATCTATATAGTGCTAGGTAATGCTGACTTGAACTAGATACGAGACCTTGGCTCTTCGGGCTGCTATGTCGGAAGCTGAAAACTTTATATGGTGCACTTCCGGCTGTGGCTCCGGTCAGATCCACGACTCGGGCTCTGAGCAGCCGATTGTTACTTGTCTTCACTGTAGCCATCGCTCATGTTTCCATCACAATGTTGCGTGGCACCAGACTTTGAGTTGCGATGAATACGACCAACTCCTCGCCGACCCTGAAAACTTTCGCTCTAACCTCGAGATTGAGAACGAGAAATGGTCGGAAGCCCAGCGAGCTCAGTTGGAGGCTGACAGAGCTATGGCACAGGGGCTACTGGCTGAGGATCAGGCTGAGCGGAGGCGCCAGGAAGAGAGAGAACGAAAGGAGAGGGAGCAAGCTCAAAAGGCAGCCAAGCTGGCACGCCAGATTGCCGCCAGAAGGAAGCGGGAGGAGGAACAGAGCCGGGCTACCGTGAGCCAAACAACGAAGCCCTGCCCCGGGTGCGGGTGGGCTATCGAGAAGAACAGAGGCTGGTATGTACAACCTGTGTTACTCATATGGACAGATGTGCTAACCTAGTGACAGTTCGCATATGACTTGTAAGTTGATCCCCGTTGTCCTTGATTTCCTCCTCGTTACCCCTCTGAGGCTCAACCCTGCCCCTGATGGTGCGTTGGCACGAGACTCGTCTCTCGCTTCTACCCTTGGATGCTAAACAGCCATCACAGGCATCAAATGCCGTTTTGAATTCTGCTGGGCCTGCGACCAGACCTGGGACCGCAGACATAACAACTACTGCACTGGCGCCGCCTGATCTGAAACTTGACGCACGCATGACGGCGGTTCAATAACTGACCCTCGCAGGCATCAAGTGCAAACATGAGTTCTGCTTCGAGTGCGGCGCAAACCACCGCGAGATTATGAAGAATGACAATAGCGTCCACAAGCGCACATGTCGCTACCATCCAGAAAACCTTGAAGACTATGAAGGTGAAGACACGGAATGAATGGGAAATGAAAGTGGGGGGGACACAGGATGTTGTATGATATTGGATCAGATTTGCCCCGAGATACCCTTCAGGCGGGATGGAGTTAGCGACATGATATAATATTTACCAGGCCACCATCGTTGTGGAAGCCAAACACCCTAACATTGCATCAACGTGAATAAGAGTAGAGGGGACCTGGATTTCAAGCATGACCCCTAAATCCTTCATTCGCCTCGGCAGAAGATTAGAGTGCCATAGAGTACATTGATCCCTACCAGAGATGTAACCAAACCCATGTCAATGCTAATAACAACTCCCAAATGAAAATACTACTTCAAATACACAACCACCCCTGGGTATTCACTGCCATGTTTGCTACATCGCCCTCCGCGCCAGCCTACACTCCTCAAGCAGCGGTCAGCTCGGCGATCCGTCGCTCCAGCTCGGGCACCTGCCGCAGCTGGACCTCGAGCTCCTCACGCTCATCCTCGAGCTTGAGGCGTCGCTCAGCGTCGAGCCTTGTGAAGACGTAGTGGCCCTGGCCATCGAACTGGAGGATGTGCGAGTGGTACTTCCACAGGCTGCGACGATGGCTGACCGTCATGAGTGTGACGCCGAGGGCCTTTGCTGTGTCGTACATGGCCTTTTCCGTCTCGAGGGTAACGCTGCTCGTACACTCGTCGAGGATGGCGTACTTGGGGCGATGGTAGAACAGGCGAGCCATGGCCACGCGCTGCTGGAGACCACCCGAGAGCACGTCGCGCCACTCCGCCTCAGCATCCCAGCCCTCGTCATACATCTCGGGGAGGTGCTCGAGGCCGAGCGTCTTGAGGTAGCCGAGGAGATCCGCATCAGTGACACCGCGGGCGCGCATCTGGCGGAGAGAGTCGGGGTAGATGATCTGCTGGCGAAGGGAGCCTCGGGAGAGGTAGGGTCGCTGGGGGATGTAGAAGATGGCGTGGAACGGTGGCTTATATACGGTGCCTCCGTAGACAGGCCAGAGTCCGCCCAGGATACGGAAGAGAGACGACTTGCCACAGCCGTTGGGGCCAACGACAAGGAGATGGTCTCCATGCTTGAGGGTGAAGGACAATGCCTTGACCAGCACGTCGCCGTTAGGAGAAATGATGGGTCTGTCGGGGTTGAGTCTGTTAGTTGGATTCAAGCAGCACCAGGTTAACTCCACTTACACATCAATAAAGGTGATATCTTCGCTCTCGTGGACGGTTCCCCGTCCTTTGAGGACAGCCTCGTTATCCTCTGTGCCCGAAGACGACACCAGCTTCTTCTCGAAGTGCCCAGACTGGACATCATCCATGACATCAAGCAGGGTTGCAACTCTTGATGTATATCCTGCCAACTCCATCACTTCCCTGTATGAGAACATTATGCGTCCAAAGGCGTCTGATGCAGAGAGCAGCATTCGTCTGTTGGTGACGAATGCCTCTGTTCGGTCGCCCATGTTCATTGCGACATGACCGGGCATCTTGATGAAGACGGGGACACTGCAGAGCAAGAGACCAAGGGCGCCCCAGAAGTACTTGATGACAAAGTCCTCCATGAAGCCATGATAGAACCGCCTCCGTAGAATGTAGTTGACGTGCTTGATGAGGGTGAAGTAGCCCTTGTCCAAGGTGTCCTTCTCAGCGCTGTGACCACCGTACAAGGCGATTTCTTCGCTGTAATCAATGAGGCGCGAATGTTGGAAGCGGAACTCGCCCTCCAGCCTGGCTTCATCAGCGACATACTTGCCGAAAGGTGGAGTGAGCGCTCTCATGACGTTAGCTGAGAGCTGAACGAGGAGTGACATGAACACAACGCCCTCTCCGCCAACGCTCTTGGAGAGAGAGTAGGTATATATAGTCTAAATATGGTGAGCAAGAGTCATATCGATCATGTATAGGGGAAAATACCATGTCGAGCATGGGCTTGGCAAGGTTGCTATACAACTCAGCCAAGCTATTCGAGAACTTGGACACATCCACTGCGATCAACTGGTCGGGGTTCTTTATTCGATCGTCCAAGGCCGATATACCATAAAAGGTCAAGTTGGAGAGGTATTTATCGTGGATAAATTGTGTAAGCCGCGTTCGGTACTTGAGAGACAGCTCGGCTTGGTGATAGGATAGCTGCGAAGCGTTTAGTACATGGCCCAGCAGTAAGTCGGGACCGGCTCACCATGGAATTTGTAAAGGTAGCAGGTACAGCGATCAGCATCCACCATACTATGCGCTTCAAGAATTCCTTCCCGTTGCCCTTTACCAGAGCCTTGACGATGGCGCCATCCATCTCGGCGACGCGCAAACTGATTAGTGTCCTCAGGACCAGGAAGAAGCTGTGGCTCATCAGCAGCCTCGCCTCCTTGCTGCGCCATCCGGGGACGACAATCTTGAGAAGCCGTAATAGCGAACGGAAAAACTCGCGGTTTAGCTCGACCTTCTTTCGCGGTGTCTCTTCGCTGCCGCTAGACGTGGTACCGCGACGGGCTGCGCGCTGGGCGGCTTCACGCGCCGAGGCAGCCTTTTGTTCGGAAATGGCATTGCGGATACGGTTGGCGAGGGCGATGAAGAGGGTTATCCACACGGCGCGGGAGATGCGAGTGCGGTTAGAGACGTAGAGGCCAGTCAGCCGGGAGATGAGGCCGCGGAGAGTGCGATCGCCCGGCAGCGCGAGCTTCGACTGGGACGCCATGATGGGCGCGTTGTAGAGTTAATACTCTACGGCCCGTAGGATGCAAGTGTCGCGCGTGTTGAATCTTCTAGGAGACACTCGAGAAAAATCCAGACTTTGCGAGGTCGTCGAGGCTGTGAGGGGAGACAAGGCGAATCGACGTCACGTCACAAGCCTACCGAGGCCAGCGCGGCGCATTAGGAAATCGTATCCCGATTCGGCAATTCTGAGGATGAGGACAAAGACGTGACACGACGAGAATCTACGACTCGATATCAAAAAGAAGGGGACAAGTCAAATGTTGAAGAAGTTAAAGGAAGAAGAATATACAGGGACCGAAAATGGCCATGTGGTGGTGTTCCATGCAGAAGGTCCCTCGGCCGATGAGTCTGGGGCAAGTGCAATGAACCCGTTCTCCCCACACTTTCACACGCTGCGCTCGGCATGTGATTGCCATTAGAATGGGGGAAACCCAGCCACAGAGCATGCCACCCCGGAAAGACACCAGCCACACTTTACGGCAGCCACATTCCGCGGGGGTAAATGAATTTTTGGTCGTCGTCGCATCGCGGGGCAACTTTTTTGCTCTCATGATCAAACAAATCTCCAACTAACCTTTCCTCTCACGCTTGAATTCCAACGAAACCGCCAAAATGTCCGACGACGAGAACATTTCCATCTACGATGAGATCGAAATCGAGGATATGACCTTTGACGAGGCTCTCGGCGTCTACCACTACCCCTGCCCTTGCGGCGACAAGTTTCAGATCGCCCTCGACGACCTGCTGGACGGGCAGGACATTGCCGTGTGCCCCAGCTGCAGCCTCATGATCCGTGTCATCTTTGACTTGGTATGCCGGACCGATCTCTCACGCTGCATTTTATGTCTGACTTCTTTTCAGGATGACCTACCAAAGCCTCCTACTTCGGGTCCCTCGGGCGGCCAGATCCCCATTGCCGCCTAAACTGTCCCACGATCATGACAAATACCAAGCGCCGAGCCCTTCTCCCCCGAGGTTTTCTATTTCGGTCCTCGCAAAGATTCAGGTCTGAGAACAGTGGCACACAGCTGCAAGTGCGGCAGGGAATAAGCCTGCGCCGCCGCTTAGATGGACCACATCTGCCCGGACCTCCCGCAGAGGCAATGCCGACAGGACAGAGTCAGAGTCACCAAGCACTCACGTCACCCCCCCCGGGTACTTACGGACACTGGATGAGGATTGCCGATCAAGGAAGAAATAGTTCAGAGATCTCAAAGCTTCAGAGCATGTTCGGTTCAATATATCAACTCGATAGAACGACCAGGACCAATCGTCTCGGACAAGCCAGAACGGCATGATCCCCGGCCACGGCAGCGCCGGTCGAGATTAGACCTTGATCACAATGTTCGACCATCGCTCATGCCATGGAGCCGATCAGCCTAGCTCAGCAGTATTCAAATATTCGATTGTATGCAATATACCACAAATATGAATCAGAAGAGAGGAACTGGACATGTCACAATCACATTCACAGGCCAAGTCCCTGCCGAGATTGGTATTGACAATTAGTATTAAATATGTCGGAAGCGATCTCGCTTCATTGATCTATCTAGTCTAGCCCGGACGATCGTGTTCCCGGTCTAAATCCAATCGAAAGTTATGCGCGCACCAGCACGTCTAGGGACGAATCCAACCGTGTCCCATATCCGTATCCTATCCATCCATATACATGCCACCCTTTGACAAGTTTCCAAGATTTACAGGGCAAGGACGACGGCGACGGCACCGACAGCACCGGCGAGACCGGCCTGGGCACCGAAGGAGATGGCGCCGTTGGGGCTGGGGACACCGGTGGGCTCAGAGCCAGTGCCAGTGCCAGTGGGCTTGGTGCCGTTGGTGTGAGCTGTTGGATTGAGTGTTAGTTGTCGTGATATATATCGTGATGTTCGGGGAGGGTTGGACTAACGACCAGGAGTGGCAATGGGGCCGGGAGTGGCGACGGGAGTCTGAGCAGCAGCCGCGACAGCGACGAGAGCGAAGATGGGAGCGAAACGCATGTTGAAGGTTGTTGTGGGTTTGTTGTTTAAAGAAAACGGGTTCGGTTGTTAGAGTTTTGGTCTTGCTCGGACTGGTTTGTCGAAAACGAAAGACTCTGTTGGATAACGACTGTGGTGTCTGAGATGGGTTGTTTGTTTGAGGAATGAATATTCGAGAGGCAGAGGGAGGAACTCTGGACTCCTATATACCTCTCAAACTCACAAGGATAAGGATCGGGCTCTGGGTGTCGAGTATCCGTAGGTACTTTGCATGATACCAGCCCCAGGGGGCGGTTGCATCATCCCAACCGCAAGCCACCCACTATTCAACCCTCTCCCGGGGCCTCAAGATGGAAGTTGGACCGGTGGCCAGCTCCACTTGTTTTCATTCTGGCAATGCAATACTAGACTGTACAGTGTGCGTATACTACGTAGTAGGTAGGTGAGTGTACAGTTCGAGCCGTGCCAGCCGCGTCAAAATGCAATGGCCAGCCACGGATGCCTCACATTGACCAACAGAACAGCCGCCTTATACACACCCCAGCCTCGCGCCGTGTCTGGTCTGCGACCGCCGCATCAATGGCGCTGCTGTTGCTAGACCAACCGGAGGACCTATCAGCCGCCATGCAGGAGAAGCTCACCGTACCGCACGCACAACAACGCATCGACAGGCTGTTGCTGCTTCTGCCGCTGCTGCAACTGTACCTGGCGGCGGGGGGACCAAGGTGTATTCCCGACGGGCCAGAAACAAGGTTGAGCCGTCGTGCCAGGCCAACAGAGTCGACCCAAACCTTGCGTCATGGGGGCACTCTGGCGACATGGCTTGGCTGCGAATCTGTGGGCTCGGTGTGGGTGGCAACGGCTACGGTTCATTCTGGTGGAGGGTGGAGGCGGGATGCGTTCTTTGCTTGCGCAAGCTTTCCTGACTAAGGAGGAGGAGGGAGGGACCCCGAGTTTCTAAACATGGAAATAACAACCGGGTCGAAATTCCCTTTTCCCACGCAAATAGCGGTTGCCAACTTATTGCCCATCTCATGCCATCCCTGAAAATCCCCTAATAACTTGGTTAACTACGTAGTAACACTGTGAAGAATCTAGGAACTAGGATCCGATAAGTGTCTCTCGCTTACTCCACCCATGTTCTGGCGTTCGGGGCTATTGCAGATCCTCTTTTTCTTCCCTCTCCTTCCATTTCCATAATCTATGGTTCTGACGCGCAAGCCAGAAAATTCAGGGATTCCTTTCGCAACACACTAAGAAAAGCCATGGTGATCGGCTTCCCAAAGACGGAAACTTGAAAAGCCATGGTCCAGCCACGGTGTGAACCTTGCACACGGGCGAGCGGTTCAAGGGGGGAGTGGTCCTTAACAAGTTACACCCTTCCATTCATTGTCTTTTCAAGACGGTAAATGGGGGGTCGGGCCCACAACACGGGCCTTGCAAAGGTCGACATTGCGCGTAAAGGGGATCAAGTTTGTTTTATCTGAGGCAATGGTTGGATGACCAAGGAAGGTCAAGGGACGTGTGTTCTGTTTACCCACAGACCACAAAACACTCGCTGCCGGTAGTGCTTGTCTCTCCTGATGCGATGTGGATTTTCATGGATGTTAATATTGGTTGATATCGACATCCATGATATGGCTGTATGGATTCCTTCCCCGGGCAACAGAGTCGAGTCAAAGGCATGTGGGCATTCCATGTTACAGAACTGAGACGCCCCCTGATCAGAGCTTTCAACCTCCTTGATTTTACACTCTGTACTGTATGTACGGATACAGATACTGTAGTTGAGAGATATCCCTGATGTGATTTGATTCCTCATTCATGCACACGTAACTCTTTTTGCATCTTTTCATACTCAATCAATACCTGCTCATCAACTCCAACCAACCCCCATCTTCCACATCCCGAACTTACAGGGGTCGCTCACATAACACGGGGTTTCCAGCAGCAATGGCACATGCACATGCAACGCACGAACAAGCGCCGCAAAAGGAGAAGAGTGAAAAAAAACAAGCCTTTCTCTAGCATGCCTGATCGGCACTTTTTTTTTAGATCCCGATCCACTCACACGTAACCCATCCATTGTTTATCACGTAGCAGCCACTGTATGTCTAACATTGTTTTAACGGGGAACCGACACTTCTTCCGCTCCTTGATCCATCATCTCAGGCCTCCACGTTCTCAAAGAAGAAGGTTGGCACGCCAGGAACTGCATTCTCGGCCACCGGCACAGAAATCTCCACCTCCTTTCCGTCCGCCAGGTTGACTCCCTTCTTGCCACCCTCCTCCACCGACAGGATGTCGCATGCAACGAGGCCGCCCGTTCGCTTCAGTCCAGCCACCATCTGCAGCAGTGTCTCCTTTTCGTCAAAGGCCAGCTTCTGCTCAAGCACTGCGCTGGCAGGCTCGCCCGCCTGGAGACGCCTCTTCAGGTTCTGCACAAACGGCATAGCCTTCTTCATCTCTCCCATCTTGCCAATCTTGCCGTTGAGCTGCTTGTCGTTAACCGACTTGGTCTCGGGATCCCACATCTCCTTCAGCAGATCAATGTACTTGGCCTGCCACGCGGGGAACTTGTCCGTCACAAAGACGGTGAGCTTCTTGGGCTTCTTGGGGTCAAATGACGTCTCCTTGCCCTTGGCCTTCTTCTTCAGCTGCAGTCCCTCCGCAGAGTTGACGCTCGAGGCAGTGTTTCGTACGTAGTCTCGCTTCGCTGACAGAGCCGCATCCACCTCTCCCACCTCGGGGAAGCGTGCGTTGTGGATGGTGCCCTTCTTCTTAAGGACCTCGAGCCAGATGTACTCCGACCAGTGAGGAGCGATGACCGCCAGCAGCAGAGCCTGCACCTCGATATACCGGAGGACGAGATCCTTGTGCATCTTGAGGTTGGCAGCCGCGCACGCCTCACGGTAAAAGTCACGAGCACTCGTCAGCTCGTACAGGCCAGCCTTGAGCGCCAGCTTGTAGTTGGTGTTGGCGAACTGCTCCACGGCCTCCTTGGAAATCGCGTTCAGGTCGTTGCTGAAGAGAGCGTCCTGGAACGAGTTGATGTCGCCGCTGCGAAGCTCGTCCTGGTTCTGCACCATCTCCTCGCACCACTCCTTCAGAGTAAACAGTCGCAGAATGTTGTTGTCGGCAACATCCTCCTCAAAGTTGGCATCGTTGACACCATCACCAGCGTCCGCCAGGGCAATACGGGACGCGTCGGCACCGTACTTGAGGGTCAGGTCGCGGAGGGTCATGAAGTTGCCGGTACTCTTGCTCATCTTCTCGCCGTTCAGCATCAGATGGCCATTGGCACGCACACCGCGGGGCCAGTACTCCGGTGGGAAGATGGCCAGATGCACGTAGAGAAAGAAGGTAAGATGGTTGGGGATGAGATCCTTTCCGGATACTCGCACATCGAGAGGGTAAAAGTACTCAAACTCGCGGCGCATGCTCTCCAGGGTTTCCTTGGGGATCTTGCTGCTGCTCAGGATGTCGTCGCTGAGTTCGCGGCGGCAGAAGAGGTAGTCCCAGACTTCGTCGATCATCTGCTCAGGGCCAATGTTGCCCTTGCCCTTTGTTCGGCCGAAGAGATCGTTGTGGAGATAGTGTGCGATGGTGTAGTAAGCCATGTAGACGGTCGAGTCACTCAGACTCTCGACCAGGAACTGAGGATCCCAGGGCAGCTTAGAGCCCAGGCCGAAGCTACGGGCGCACGCCCACTGGTTCAGCCAGTTGAGCACACTCTCGAAACCGTTCTTGGTCTCGGGTGTATAAGTCTCCAGACCCTTGCCGTCGGCATTGTCAACCCACTTGAGGGCCGTCTGCTTCCACGCCTCCTCACCGTAGTCAAGGTACCACTGGTCCATAAGAGCAACAATGCAGTCGTCACCAGATCGGCTAACAACCTTGCGCTCGGGCTCGGAGTAGGCAAAGGCCTCACCGGCATCAATCAGTTGTGTCCGGACCTTGGGCTTGGCAACCTCAACCTTCTCTCCCTTGAAGTCACCAACCTTCATGGTACCCTGGTAGAAGCCCTCCTTGTACGCAAGCTCCTTGGCTTCCTCAAGCTGCTTGGTGTCCTTGGGAGACGCAATCTTGAGCTTCTTGACCAGGAAAGGTGCGCACAGATCGCCGTAGGTGGGAGTGTCAATGATGGGGAAGATTTCCAGCTCAGCCCACTCCTTCTGGATGCCGTAGTAATCGGCCTTCTTCGCCAGGTCCGTCACAGTAGCAAAGTCGTCAGGGCTGTCGGAAGGCACCGAGGTGACAACACCAGTACCCTTTGTGGGAAGAACTGTCTCCATGGGCAGAACGCGCACACCTTCCTTGTGCAGGGAGAGGGGAGCATGGATCAGACTGCCCACGATGTCAGAGCCGACGATCTCGGCGGCCTTCTCGATGACACCCTCGGTAGCAAAGATGCCCTGGTAAGCCATGTTGCGCGCAGCTCGGTCAGTCACAACGTAGTAGTCGGTCTCGTTGGCCTTGAAGACGCCGTAGGTGATCTTGGGGCCGACGAAACAGCAGGTCTGACCGTACATGGTCTCGGGACGCAGAGTCGCGGGAACAAGGAAGACGTTGGATCCCTCGGGGAGTTTGCCCTTGAGAGCCTCGGCGGCCTTGGGAGCCCACTCCAAGACCTTGAGCTTGAGAGCAGTGTACTCTTGAGGGCCGACGGCCTCACCCTCGGCTCGGTCGTGGTCCATGCAGGGCTGGCCATCCTTGATCGAGTAGATGGTGTATCGCTTGCCAAACTTGATCTTGTCGAGCTCCTTCAGACGGTTCATCTGCCATCGGACAAAGGCATCGTAGTAAGGGTTGGCGTCGGTGGTGACGAAAGATCGGCGCCAGTCGATACGGCAACCAAAGTTGGTCAGGTCTCGGATAGCCAGGGGAGGGAAGAACTCGAGCCAGTACTGAGGGTCGGCAAACAGGTGAATCTCCTCGGTAGGGATGCCGATCGCCTGCATGATCTGGAACTGGTACTTCATCTTGACGGTCTTGGCCGCGGCCTTGCCCTTCTTAGCAGTGAACTTGGTCACGTCCTCCTTGGTCTGCTTGGCAGCGGGAGCCTTGTCCTCCACGACAGACTCCTCCTCCTTGTAGTCCTGGAAGTCTCGACCGAAGAGCTTGATCTCGTTGACCAGCTTATCGGCACAGGCCTTGATAGGCATGCCTGTGCAGTGGAATCCCATGGGGAACAGGGCGCGCTTACCCTGCATTCTGGCGACACCAGCAGCAAACTCGACCTTGCTGACCGAGAACGAGTGGCCGGCATGCAGGGTGCCGTTCATGTAGGGGTAGGCCATACATCCGAAGAACTTGGGCTGCTGCTCACGCAGCTCGGCGGCGGAGATGGAGTGGAGGGGGATCTCGTCGGTCGAGGGAGCATCGGGCTGGAAGACACGGTCCTGCTGCCATTTCTCCTGATACTTCTTTTCGATAGCAATCAGAGAGTCTCGCTTCTCAGTCTGCTAGTAGTTAGAATAGTCATTTCAACACATTTCAAAGAATTGGACCTGCACCTTTGAGTTCCTTGGTTTTGGAGATAGTCAGAGCCTCCATGGCCTTCGGGACGGAGTCTGTTGAAGCCATCGTCGGATATCGACAAGACCTACGATGTAACAAAAACAATCTTGTCAGTCTCTACTTCTCGGGAAAGAAAAATCAGAGGCAGATTGGAATTTACATACCTCGAAATCTCACTTGGAAATTTTCTGAGTCACGGTTTGTAAGGGAACGAAATCGGGCCTGGGTGAAGGAGGGGTGAAAATCGCGGGGCAGAATCAACGGGCGACAGCGCTAAGTGGCTAGTGCGTGGGCTGTTGTGGCTGTGCAGTGGCGTTCTCGCCTTTCGTCACTTTTCGGAACCTCGAATCGCAACACCATCACCAAGAGTCGATTCTACTTTGTGCCATTGAGCAGCCGGTGTTCCAAGCAGCTTAATCGCCATGTTTTCAACGACACTCAGGCGCATGGCCGCTTCGTCAAAGGAAACCCTTCTGAAGAGGGCGCCCTTGACTGTTGCGAACAACCCATACAAAGCACGAAAGGTGTGGCCGCCCAACTTTAAGCAGCTCACCCACCAGCAGCAACTCCGCTTTGAGAAGAAGTACAAGAGGCGCATTGTGCTAGCAAGCCGCTCGCCTACGTGGGAGAAGGCTGTCAAGACAGCCCAACTCTTGACCATCGTTGGTAAGTCTATTCTTCAAGCTTCTACTTCATCGGCTAATTCGGTCATTAGCTGCCATGGTTTGGATTCTGTTCTACTCCGAGTTTGAGTGGTGGGGGCAAAAGTACAAGCCGTCTGAAGAGGTCCGTCCATGGAGTCAACAAGAAACGGTATCGCAAACTAACGATATTGTCAGATCCGAAAAAAGACAAACTACCTCTTCGGTACACTGGACCCCGAGAAGAGATTCGAACGACGTCTAGACGCACCCCCTCCACCTCCCTCCAAAGACGACTCCGAGTCAAAATAGAGGATTCTTTGTGTATATTATTGAATCTTGGAGTCTGGCGTTATCCTCGTGGTGGCATAACATGTATGGATATCTCGGTGGACAGGCTCATCCTGCACTCCGCTCTGTCATGCCTTCTTTTCCTTCTCGTTCAGCGTCATGATCATCACCGGCCCGTCCAGGCAAAGTTAGCACCCATGCCGAGCCCAGCTCCCAGGCCAGAGGGACCCCTTCCCTCGTTCACCGGTCGCTTTGCGACTGTTCCCTGCGCCTTGACTCCCGCGACGATGCGGTCCAGATTTGTTTCTATTACGACGCCTCCTATAATCATTTCCGAAAGCGTAGCATGTAGCGTCTCGAAGTTGAAGATCAAGTCCAACTCGCAGACATTCTCGAAAAGCTTATCAAGGGCCTCGACGTAGACCTGGATCAGGTCGATTAGGGCGAGCGGCGACTCGGTCGAGGTCGAGATGATGATGAAGAAGAGCGTCGCATAGTGGCGGTATGTCACCAGCGAGGGAACATCGTTCTGCTCTTCTGACGAGGTGTGCGAAGTGCCGGAGGCGGCAAGCAGCGGAGGGAGAGGCAGGAAGTTGCAGGATCCGGCCGGTCGATTAGACACAAGTGTAAAGATCTCGGAGATGAGGCGCTGCTGGATGCTCGTTTCCTAGTAGAGGGGAAATGGGTAAGTTGAACGCGACAGACAGCAGCTGGTCAGGGATGAGACGTACGAGCTGGGTATAGAACTTTGTCAGACGAGGCTGACCCTGGCCATTAAAGACCAAGAAAGCATTAATCATGATTGAGAGTTGAAATCCGTCATTCCACCTCTTGCTGTAGTAGTCGGCGCGTGTCGAGATGCGAGTGTGAAGCAGGTTGATGGTGGGGCTGTTGAGGTGCTTGCGGCGCTGACGATGCCGATGACCGGGATGGTACGTACCTGCTTTGGAACACGACGTCATGATTGGCCGGCTGCTCTTGCACCTCACGAGCTCGATCCAAACCGCGGGGAGCTCAGCTTGTTCTTGCTGAATGCATCACGCCTTCCCTACCGAACAACCACAATTGACAATCAACACCACAGCAAGTGTACCTATCATCTCGATAGTAAACCATCTTTCAATTAATCGCTCTAAACCCAAAGTAATCGCCTCTGGATTTTGATGCCAACCCCAAAAATGTCCCGTCAAGTCGCATCCCAAGCCTCCCGCCTGGCTTCGCGGGCCGTTCGCACTTCGACACCTCTCTGTCGCTCAAGCTTCCGTCTCACACCCGTCGCATCACGTATCTGCCTTCCCGCCCGCGCCGGCGTCCTGCGAAGCTACTTCTCGACCGCTCCGGCCCGCACGAGGGGTATCATGCCCGATACCGAGAACCCCGCCAAGCCTTTGAATGAGTCGGAGGATGTCCAGCCGAGCGTTGCTGTGGCCGAGCTGACCGACGGCGAGTACCACGAGCTTGCCGATGAATACCTTGATAACGTCGTGGGCAAGTTCGAGGAGCTTCAGGATGAGAGGGAGGATATTGATGTCGAGTTTTCGGTTCGTCCAGCTCCTCTACTATGACTTCATTCTTGGTTCCTCGGCTAACAGATTCAACTACAGTCCGGTGTCCTCACCATCAGCTGGCCCGACAAGGGCACGTACGTCATCAACAAGCAGCCCCCAAACAAGCAAATCTGGCTGTCGTCCCCCATCTCGGGCCCCAAGCGCTACGACTGGTGCGTCTTTGGCGAGGGCCAGGGCGACAAAGAGGGCACCGCCGTCGGCGACTGGATCTACGCCCGCGACGGCTCGAGCCTGAACCAGGTCTTCCTCGAGGAGCTCGGAGTCGACATTGTCGTGCCGGGCGAGGAGTAGAGCTTCCTGCCCAGCGCTGATCGACATCCTGGGAAGAGCGGCGGCGGCGGTGTTTGAGGTGGTTGAAAAGGAACAGCATTGGCATTTTCTCTGGCGTTGAGGGCTTCAGGTAGCCTAGCAAGGATCTTCTCATGGTTTGAGTGTATTATATGTGTAATATCGAGACGAGCCCTAGGTGCTGGGAATGATGGGTAATTCCCGACTCAGAATGTATTCGAGTTTATCGTGCTCCGTTACCCAGAATGCCTGCGGATGTGACTTTGCTCCGCCAATGTGGTGATACAGATACTGTACAGATCTTTCTGCCCCGTTGATGGCTCCCCCGCGGTTCTGATAGGGTGGTGCTGAACCCTTCAGATGTTGCCTTGAAAGCAGTCTTTTAACAGCTCATATTAGATGCGCTGAGAACCTGCTTTCGACTCGGTAGTCCATCTCAGGTAGTCCCCTCATCGAAGCCCAGCCAAATGATCCTAGTCTAGCTGCTTCATGATCAGGTTCCTTCTCGTTGCTCTCGTCCAAGTAAAGTACTCAGATATCAACGCAGAAGTAACCCCATTGTCTTGTTGAGCATAGCCACCGTCATATCGTAATGTTGATACGCAGTCATTTTGACTCCACCCATAGGAGTCCTAAACACGCAAGGTCAGCACCAATCCTCAAACTCGGCCTTGTCCCAGACTCACCTTTCCCCCCTCATGGGCTGCCAACTGCTGTGATACGCCCGCCCGAGCTGCACCTTGACGAGGTTCTTGAGGATTTTGTGCTCCATCCCCTTCTCCCTTGCCGCCGCCTCCAGGAACCAGATGGTCCGCTTGATGGCATTTGGATCGTATCTCAGCTCGGGGTCGCGGAAGGCGGCGCGCAGCTGGTCGCGGACTACGAAGCGGGCGGGTATCGTGTATTGCACTGCCTGAAGGAGGCAACGATATAGGTGCCGATAGGCGTGTATAATATTCCGCCTCTCTGACATGGCTGATGACCGAGTCCAGGTTGTCTTGATGATTGTAGTTTTTTTATACATGAGATGCCGTGGGTTGGATGAGTTTCTATCGAGCGCACGGACCATCTACGTATCTCACCAACAATTTCGCACCGTGAACTAACACGGGCTTCAAACTCAGCAACATCAGTTGAGTCGTTACTCAGATCCAGTGTATAGTTACTCGTCGAGGATAGCTACTCATTACTCGAGTTTTTCTCTCACTTATGTCAAGCATCGCTAACTTCAGGACCATGTTCTGCATTATCTGCGTTCTATCCAATAGCTCACTATGTGTGCTTGCCGTACAACCAATGATCCAAAGTCGCCGTCTAATACATACATACAAACCAAACGGTCTAGTAGAACCTTCATCTCTCTCAAAACTTACCTATCGTATGGTGTCATTCAATACTCCAAAGACTAACTCAACCAATACCATGCCACACACTTGGCTCCGCTATCCTGACTTGAGCATGTTCGCGCTGTCTTTATCCCAGTGACAACACGTCAATGCCTCGTGCGCCATCTATATGCAGAATCTCTTTATCGACGCGATCTCCGAGTAAACACCGTTAATAATCACCACGTCGGCCATCCTCTTGTTGTCCCAGAGGCGCATAGCGGCCTTGAGCGCTGCTACCGCTGTCGGACCTGTTACGGCCGACCACCCTTGACAGCCATCCACCAATGCTTCGATCTTCACCTCCATTGGTCTGGATCTGAGACTTGTTGTCGTCGTCAACAGTCGGGGGGTCGAGGGAAAGACGGGGAATGGCGGACGAGGGTCCATTAAATCCCCGAGAGGATCCCACAGGAGAACCGGCCCTCATAAGGGAACTTGTTTCCGCCCCATGCACAGAAGGTGTGCCTGCCACGGTGCTAGCATCGCCAAACAGCGAATCCATGTCTTCGAGGCGGACACCGCAGGTCTCGGGGTAGATGAAGTAAACTAATGGGAGGATTAGCGGAGCCCTGGCATATTAGAGCAGGGTGGACTTACCGATAACAACACTGGCAACACAGAAGAACGCATGAACAAGGTACATACGCCATTTGATCCATTCCTGGAGAATAGGCGTCATCTCACCAACCAGCCAGTTGGCAGCCCAGTTCGTAGCCGTTGACAGACTAGCACCCTTGGAACGGATGCTGAGAGGCAGAATCTCGGGTGGGTACAGCCAGGGAATGGGACCCCATGAGAAACCAAACGCGGCATTGTAAATCATGACGAACAAGACGACCAATCGGGGGGTCCACTTGACGTCGAGGTACAAGAAGTACGAGATGCAGGACAACGCAATTGCCATGGCTGCCGCACCCGATAGAAGGATCTTGCGACGACCCCATCGATCAACCAAGTACCAAGGGGGGATAGTTGACATGAGATATGTGAGGCCGTTGAAACCGGTCATGAGGACGGCATCGTGTCCGACCCAGCCAGCAGACTCAAACACGTAGGGCGCATAGTATGAGATGACGTTGATGCCGTTGAGCTGAGCCAATCCCTGAGCAGACATGGCAATGAAGACGCGGGTCTTGTATCGGCGGAACATCTCGCGGTAGGTTCGCTCGCCTTCTTGGCGCTGCAGGAGCACGTTCATCTTGATCTCACGGTACTCGTCTCGAGCCTTCGGGTTATGAATATCTCCGCCACCATACAAGTTAGCAATGACAACCATGCCTTCCTCGTCGTGGTCGTTGTCCAGAAGCCATCTAGAAAGGTTAGCACCCTACATTTCAACGAGTGAAGTGTACTCACCGAGGCGACTCGACAATGACGAGACTGCCGACACCAAGAAGAGCGCCCATGATGCACTGCATAAGCAGGGGAATGCGCCACGAGAGGTTACTCTCAATGAAGCCGCAGCCATAGTCGACCCAAACAGAGGTTGTATAGCCAACAATGTTTCCGGTGAACTCGATACAGGCGAGCTTTCCTCTGTTGTGTGGGGGAGAAATCTCGGACTGGTAGACAGGGACAATGGTCGAGAGCATACCAACGCCAAAACCAGCAACGAAACGGCCGACCATCATCATGGGCATAGACGTAGCGAGGGTCTGGAGGGCGCCTCCGACGAAGAAGATACACGATCCGTAGAGAATGGTACGTCGTCGTCCAATGATGTCTCCAACACGGCCAACCATTAGCGAGGTGATAAAGGCACCAATCTCAAGAATGGCAACCATAGTTCCGACATAGGCCTTAGAAGGCTGACCGAAATAATCCATAAAGTACGGCCCACTACAAACTGTCAACGAGGGCTCAACGAGCTGTCAGGATCCATATCAAGACCTACGTGATCACTCCCGACATAACTCCTTGGTCGTATCCGAACAAGAAAACGCCTAATGATACAAAGATACTGGTAAAATACCTGGGCGGGCAATCAGTACGCGACGGCGATTCGGTGGTGGAGAGTGCTCTTACAGCAGGGGCTTGCCCGTGAGGCCGTGGATGGAACCTGATCGTCCCGACATGATGGCGCCAATTATGCGTTCACCACGAGTAGGGGGTCTAGGATTGAAGTCGGGGACTTCGATAGCCTCCTTATCAATGAGGGCAGAATGGGAGCGAGAGTGGTGGCGTTGATGAGAATCCTGGATGCGAACCCTCTTTTGATTGTGATTCTTGTGTCGACGCTGGACGCCAGCCAGCAGCTCGTCCTCGATCTCGGTGGAGAGCTGAAGGCGAACGGGGTCGTTGTCGGCGAGCTGTTCGCCGATGTCACCCGTGTCGGTCCAGGACGACTCGGAGCCGGAGTAGGAACGGCGGCGCTGGGAGCGGGCGGTGTCGGGGTGCTGGTAGTCGTAGTCACGATCGTGGTCGTCGTAGCGGGACGAGGCGAGCAATGACGTCGCTTGCGAGTCGGGGTCGTTTTGACTATCAGATCTCGAAGGCAGGGTCCGCAAGGGGATGTTGGAGGGGAGACGTGAAGAATTTGGGGGAGGAATTTTGGGAGGATGGGGCTGTTAAGCAGCAGCGCCCGTCTGCAAAAAGTTTGGAGGTGAAGGGAACGGAAGGAGGAAGAGGCAGGCCGAGAGGCAGCGAGGTCATCGGCACCTCCAAACAAGCAAGGCCAGCGGAGAACGACTCGAACCTAGCGGAACGGGGGACGACGGGGAGGGAGGAGAATGGGGTCGGGTGACCGGGGTGTGGTTCAAGAGACAGACAGAATCAGGGTCTCAAAGGCACTGAGAATATTCAATGGAAGCGAACCCAGGCAGGCCAGGCTCCAACAGTTGTGAGGCCTGCAACCACTCACAATCAGCAAGATTGGGCGAATGCTAGTCAGTCGAGATAGAACCGACAGTTCTGACGGGGTCCGATTTGCCTTGTTGGGGTCCCTGGTTGGTGTGGCAGTGGTCCCTTTCAAAGTGCGTCACCGGGGGAGAGGCCAAGGCAGTGCGAGCGTCAGGGTACCTAGAAGTGACCTTGGGTGTGCAGCGTAGCGCAGTGTCCAGTGATGGATTTCTGAGGGTGTCGCGGTACGGGCGGAGGACGCGGGATGCGACTGGGCGCGATCACACGGAGATGACAAGACGGATATCGCGCAAGATGCACCGCGATGGATGGACCTTTGACAGTCGCTGCAAGATCTAGGCAGGCTGGGGAAACGGAAAAGCTGGAGTAATGATGCAGCCTTGGGGGGTGGTCGGAGCTGGGGTTGGTAATGGCAGATGACCGACCTCTCAGTGACAATTGAGACAGCGGAGGACCTCGGCGGGATTGGGAATGGATGGGATGTGGGACAAGTGATGGATAGCCCAAGTCATGCGACAGCGGATAGCAGCAGCACAGCAAGCGGGCGACGCGGTTCAAAGGATCGACTGAAGGGTGAGTTGGCGCGAAAAACGGTGGTTGTCGAAGAGAAGATGAAGAGGATGAAGGGATGAAGGGAGCGAGCATCAAAGGGAGGTTTTGGGGGACATGGAAGGACAAGTCGACAACTCGAGCCGCGCCCAGGAGACGGGCAGCTGGAAAATAGTATCTACGACTGACTGACTGCACTGTACTGTCCCTACAGTACTGTAGGGATCCCTCCTATTCAGGGGATATGGGATATGCCGCATTCTCTCAGGAGGCCGCGTCGCCGTCAGCCCGATTATCGATAATCCTCAGAAGCAAACTCAACTGGCCGCCCAAAACATGGCTGCAGAGCCCCTAATCTTGCCTCTGCTGCATGATCATGATCATCAGTCAATTGACCTTGTCGAGTTTCCCGCCTCAGGGGTAATCTGGCATTTCTTGCCTCTGCGGCTTGAAAGATCCCCAATATTAAACTTCTTTTTCCAACGGCGATCATGGATTGGGTTCAAACGTCAAAGCTTCCCATTTCACATGGAATTTTTGGTCAATATCGATAAGAAGCCCCCTAGCTCCACGTTCACGAGCCTCGAGCGGGCGGGCGGGCGCGACCATACGCTTTACAGTGGGCGCCTGGGGCAAGCTTCAGTATCATGAGTGTGGGGTGCGTTAACCAGGGGAACCTACCTAGGCCGCCTCGAGCTGAACGAGCCGCCTCGTCAGCTTACTCAATTGTAGCCATGATAACAGTTGATGGTATTGCAGACTTTCCAACGGTTGTTAACTATGCAGTATTTGCCCCGTATCAAGTGTAAGCAGCGTCAAAGGCTGTGTTTGCCTCCTCCATCATGCTTATCTCCAGCCGCATGCTAAACCGACACTCGACGGCACGTACAGTAACAGAATGACATAGTACTGGACATTCACGGATCAATAACGTTCTATCCCACTCACCAAGAACAGAACCCGATCTGACATTAAATCCCCGCGGAGGCTGTGCATGCACAGCCAGTCACGAGGCTTGTTACCCATTCAGTCGTCACTGAAGCGTGACCTGGGAATATGCAGGGATTATGTATTTCCTTTTGAACGTGAGGTTCAGACTGCCAGGATGAAAGGGTCTCGAAGCCCACGAGGTTGGAACGCGTCAGTCTCGTGTTCTTGCGTCGAAAGACGAGGCAGTTGGTTGTATCACATCGGACATGCTACGTTGACGGATCCATGTCAATGCCTCGTGTAGATTCGACGCTGAATACGAAGTTGCAAATGGCATCCTTCAACAGGGCTATATAGCATTTGAGAACATCAACCATAATCAAATCGAGCCGTTCATGCACTTCTCCACGAAACAAACTTGCGAAATAAACATGTCCTCCACCAAATAAACCAACCTCGTCCCACGCACAAGTACTCACCAAGTACCCCCAGAGCTCCACCCCCGAGATACGCTACGGCACAGAGAGGATCCAGAAAGACGAACGGAGGCGCGCAATCCACGGCCACCCGGAGGCCGAGACCCAACAGGAGGTCAACCTGCTCACGTTCCACTCACACAGGCGCGAATGCTCTCCTCAGGGTCACTGTCGACTCTGGCTCCTCCGCCTATCGCCACCCCGAGATCACCGACTTCGGCGGGTCCTGTTGACTCTGCGGTGGGTCCCGGCTACGTCACTGCGGGCTCTTGACGGTCCGGGGGAGTTCTCGACGGAGCGGGACACGTGCGGGATTGATGTCGGTCAAGTCGGTGTTGGTTTTCGGGTCTTGACACCGCTCTAAGCGACATGACTTGAGCCGGATAAAAGCAGATCTTTTCCTCGCCGCCAGCGGTTATACAGAGAGTGCAGTTGAAGCTCACGACGTGATGCTATTCATACTGTGCAAGCAAGAATCGTTATCGCTCCCCGGTCATCACTGGTGGGCCCGCTATGAGAACTAGTGCGTCCGGGTTGGGTTTGGAAGTTCATGATGCCGATCTGGTGTTGACCAGTGCTGGAAAACAAGTTCTCGGACATTCATGGTGAGTTATCTCGGTTATCTCCTTGCGCAATCGCTGGACTGTCCAGTCGTCTCGACAAGCTACGTGCCTGGCATCACTGGGCTCAATAACAAGCCCTTGACGCGCAGAGGATCTTGGTGTGAGACTCCCGAGTCCTTGATTGCCTTGTTTCCTCTATATCTGGATCTTTGGCGTAGGTATAGCTAGTTATGGCATGAGTAGTTCTTTGAAGTTATGCTTTAGAGAGTTCCCCTTGTTTCGGAATGTTACAACAGGGCTGTCGATTAACCGCCTCTTTAACAGCAGCAATGACGGTGAGATAATATGTAATCAATAAATCGTTTCTCTAGCAAGTCTTTGTGCCAGGTACCTATGTTATTTCCTGGCCGTGGGCATTCTCTGACATGTTTCCCCTGGCTGTGCAGCTATGGGATGCTACTGTAACACTTGGTATCATGGCATATGCCTTCCCCCTCGTGATAACTTCTTCTCATAAAATGTCGTGATTCTTTCTTCTCATCAAGTTGCTGCATAGGTTGTCAAATGCCAGTTACCTCTCCAGTTGTGAGAGACCCGTGTTGGTATCTTTCGACAAGAAACTCCATTCCTGGGTGATGGCTAAAGTTGTGGGTATTTCACTGAACAGTACCCATGGGGCATATGGCCCATCTTGGGCCTTCCTTACTGGATACTTACCCCTAACTCCTCGTTGGCCACTATTTGTAACTGCGCACGGGTTGTCTGGTCAGTAAGTAGCCGGTGACATTAAACAAAGCCCATTGACTTCCAACTGATGCGTGATTCAGGCTTATCCCTGCGGAAAGTAGGATTTGGTGTTGAATAATACATTTGCATTTTAAATCAGCGTTTTCCTTATGCAGCCTTGGGCGGTCGTCCTATGTGCCGCTTCATCGTCGTGCTCCCGTTTGAGAGTGGCTGATGCCACAACAGGTGAAGTCTTCCGACTTGCTTCACTAATGCAGCATGATTTAGGTATATTCCGTGGCATGTTCATGTGTTACCCCGTGTGAGCATATTAAACGCCCTTAAAAGGTCGGTCTATCCCTGGCCTGTTAGGTAGTAGACGTCCTGCTCAACCCCGTTGTGGGAGCAGAGGCTTAGGGCGATATAGTACCTTGTCACCCAGATCATTAACACGGAAACACGGAGACGCCCTTCAGAGTGGTTTTACTAGACAGTATTTTTTTCTCAACTTGCTACCAACTCGGAAGTTTACTTGGCCTGCACGGTTTGTGAAATCTGGGGGCGTAGAACGTTGGCTTGTTACTACTGCTGGGGTGGCATGATCCGAGCGAATCCATTGCCAATTTATTGCTTTTCCCGCATGTATCGGTTTACAGTTGTCTTTTTGCATTTGATCTCTATTCTCGAGGCCCAGTCGCTTGTATTCCCTGTTGTTCCTCAGGTTGAAATGTGTTCCGGGGTCTGGTGCATCCGTGATATCTATTTAATACCAAGTGGGAGTTGTAGCTTTTGGAACCACAACAGAGATAGAAAACTCCGTATTTTTCACACAAATGATTAGCTAGAATACATGTGACTATAGCCAACCACTTACACGAGTCAGAAATCACAGCTTGTGTCATTTTTGTCAACGAGGTCATGGAAAATGTCGCGGTCTGAGAATGAGCTACCCTACACCACAAGTCGAAACCCTCGAGATCGAGAATGGAGAAGACACAAGCATGTTCCCCCAATGTGATCGATTTCCCATCTTACAGAATCTCTAGCTTCCATGCCAGGGGCAAAAGAACGCCAGTTCATCTCCTATCGGTTGTGTTTCGTCCTGTGAGACATAACCGCCTCACACCAGCTAGGCAGACTTCGATTGTGCAGCTCACCGCAGAAGCCCAGGGACGACATCGAGGCAGAGCACAAAACCCAGCCATCCTAACTAACTACGGAATAGAAGACTTCCGGACAGTGACGGCCCCCATCCGGTCGAGAACTGAACTGGCAGAACAGCTCATGGCACCCAGCAGTAGCCGCACAAATTGTCGCCACACCTACACGTGTCACGGCCAGAAGTGACCAACAAAGTCAGAGATGCAGTAGGAGGGTAGCAACCATGATCTCTCACCGACAAGAAGTGCGGTAGATATGTACAGCCACAAGCCGTCGTGCGATGCTGGCATTCCTGCTTAGCCACAAGCCGTGATCACCTCAGCCCCCATCCTGGTCTGCAGAATCGTCATGGTCGACGTTCTTGGATGCCACGTCTGAAGCCGGACATTGAATTCTGAAGCACAAAGCGCAAGGTCACGTCAGCTTGGCAGACATGAGGCTAAAAAATCATGGCAGCCGACAGACGATGAAGCAGATTCATCTAGACTCTGAAACGAGGCAGTGCCTGGTTGTCACTCGAGATCGGCGAGAGACCCCAGAGGTTTGTCCACGACGACATGTTCTTCTGCATGCTGATGCAAAACCTGGGGATTTGACGCTGAACTTTCACCAAGAGAGTGACGAGAATAGAAGGTGGGTCTTGAGCGACGTGGCTGGTGAGGGCGATCACAAAGCCCATATCCAATGGCGGGAGCTGGGAGCTCACATTGATGGCTTGACAATGAGTGGCACAGCACAGTCTTCTCGAAATGGCTGTCGGGATGGAAAACCTGCTTCGTTTTATTGTTACATCGGATTCCAAGTTGGTGTCATCACTAGCAGAAGGCAAGGCTTCATCCCGTCGTGCAGATGGTTGTCAAGGGCTGGGGACCTTCCATGTTGGAGCAATAAGCCGGCTTGGGCACCTCAAGGGAGCTGGAGCCCATCGGGAGCGGAAGCAAGTGGGCGTGTGGCTTATTGCGGATGGATGCCATTGTGTTTAATTATTGATCACCTCGGATGCTGGGAGGAAACATCAGATGGTGATTAATCGGGTAGCTATTGAAACAAAGGGAGGGATGGCACGTAATTGACGAGGTTATCGTGCAATCCAATGTTAATGGAGAGACCAAGGGAGGCAGCTTTATTGACTCGGGAGACAACAGCATGCCTCAACCACAGAGTGCCCTGCCAAGACAAAGGCCACAAGAAGGTAATTTGCTCTAGGCCCCAAGAGGCAGCGTGAAACGAAACGGCTACGCCGCGACCCGCCGCCAACCCCTTCACGCTCCATCTTGGCGACAACATCAGACATTTGACTCGAAGATGAGCAAATCATCGTCAGCACTTAAAAAGCCCACCCCGATCGTTGAAGATGAGGAAGGGGCCCAAGCCAGGCACAGCAGGCGGCAGGAGATGCAGAATGCAAGATTGCAGATGCAAACAAGAGCCGGCGGCATGACGAAAGCAAGCAATGCCCTTCTTTGTTTGTCCTAGGCCTCGCCATCCATGGCTGGCCGATTGTCGTGCATAAACACGCCAATATCGCCTACATTGTGACCTGCAGCGCGCTTCAGCCCTTCTGGAAAGGCCCGTGACTGGCGGGATGTGACGGTGATGGGTTGGTCCATGTTGTTGTGCAGACGTTTAGAATGGAAGGGCTGGATATGACTGGGCATGGAGGAGCAAGCATAAACATGTCCATCTCAAGTCCACGAATCTCGAAAGGGCCCAAAGCCTTGTTATATCCATACTGTCAATTCTGTGCCCATATCCTCCCAACATGACTCCATCTCTCACCTCTCCAACCTCTCCCTCTTGCAGAATCGTGCGCGTGAACAGGTGGGAAGGTGTGTCTGTTCCTGGCCCAGCCCAGCACAACACAGGACAGGACAAAAAGAGGCTTGTCTCATGCCTGCAACAGCAATCTCACTGCCCTGGCTTCATCAGGCGTGGCCCGTCGCAATTTGACTCGGCCAGGCCAATGACGAGCACCCAAGCCCCTAGTGCTCAGGTCGGCTGGCTGGCCCGCCATCTCAGCCGTGCGACGGCCAGTCAGCGGCCACCAAGCGCCCCCAGTTCCTGCGTCGTAGGGGGCCGGGGTTTCCAAGGTTCCAGGGCTCCCTGGCCTTGCTCGTGGGACCATTCACGAAGGTGCCCAGCTCACACACCTGGGCAGACACCCAAACTTTCCATCCAAGGAAACCCTGCTTCGGCCTGCCACCCATGCTGTTCTGGGCATTCTGGGCCGCTGAGACCGCTAAATCCTGCTAGAGCTCCGCTGGTGGGCGGCTGTTATATTGGCTCCGGCCGCCTCCTCTCGCGTTGCGCAAAGGGTAATCAACTTTCTCGCTACGTTAGCAGACAGACTCTGTAGATCAGCTTGGCCGGCTATCCTGCCCTGCCCGTTCGCAGCAAGCGCGACCACCACAGCAACCGCTCGTCACCACGACCATCCAATCCACACTGAACAAAACGAGAACCGAAGAATTCTACTCTTTTCATCATCATCAGTCGATATCCATTTCCGACGCGAAATCCCGCTCGAAGCGCGCAATCGATTTTTGGACCGTGGAGGTTGACCAGCGAAATTAAGCCTCTTTCCCGCACCAGCCACCGGCCTTGTCCTAGCAACGACCGACACCAACAACCTCGATACTCCCGACTGTGGAAAAAACCTCGATTTTACAACATCGCCCTTTGAATACGAAACCGCAAACCAAAGAAAAAAGCTCACGATCGATTTCGCATCGAATTTCCTTTGTCGATTGTCATTCCTCGGTGGGCCGACTCCAACGACGACCGCTTCTTCTCCATCGCTCCCGTTGTGATTGCTCTTGGATGCACCCCCTTGATCAAGGAGCTACGCATCCGCAGTCACAATGGGGTCTACCAAATTTGGCAACTTCAATGTACGCCTCTGCCGTCGCGACTTTTACATGTGCAACTTCTGATATCGTGTGCGACAGGATTTTTGCAGAGACTCGACTCTCCCGGTCTGCAATGTAGGTTCACCACCATAGCGACAAGCCGTCGTCATGTGGAGACGAAACAATGGGCCCTGACTAACTGATCTCACAGCTTCTATCCAACCCTACCCACGACCAGAATGACCCGAGCTGGGGAGGTTGCGAGCTTAAGGGCATTCCCTTGAGTGGGAACAGGCACCTTGGAAACCTGGGATCGATTTTGCTTGCCGGCATCGCCATCGTTGCGGCCAGCTTTCTGGTGCTTCGCTCAGAAAGGAAGCGAGCAGCTGTTGGCCGAAGGTATGCTCTAACAAGCTATTTCTACGTTACCTGCGCTAACCCGTACACAGGGAAATGCAACTATTCCTGATCGGCTACATCATCATCAGTATATGCGAGATCTTCTCAGTTGGCGAGTTCCCACTGAACAAGACTGCCCGGATTGTATGCTTGCTGGTCGTGGATTCTGATACAATGCGCTGACCCTGTTAGGTTTTCTCTGCTGTTCACATTGGCATGATTACTGCCACAACCTGGATCTTGTTCCTCAATGCTGTTGTTGGCTACCAGATCATCGACGACGGAACTCCAATTTCTGTCATCCTCTTCGTTGTCTCAGCTGCCGCGTTGCTCATTGGTAGCGGGTATATCGCCCTCGACACTGGCCTATCGTGGACAGGCTTTTGGGACTCCAGCTATAACAGCCCCAACAGGAACATCGCCATCTACGTCCTCTACCAGCTCTTCCCCCTGGTCTGCCTCGTTGCGTACTTTGTCCTGGAAGCTATTCTTGTCATCCGAATCCTTCGCGAGCTTCGACCCTTGCTCTACCTTGTGGGAGCGGCCCTGCTCTTCGCCATCGGTCAGGTCTTCAACTATGCCATCAGCAAGTACATCTGCGACGGCACTAGCGGCAAGATCGACGGATCTCTTTTCCAGACACTATTCACGCTGCTCTCTGTCGTCATGATATGGATCTTCTGGTCTAGCATCACCGAAGATGATTGGCCAATGCCCGTCACCAGCACCTATCCTTAGATCAAAGGCGACGACACATCGGTCTGTTTGGAGCGGCGTTTCACGGTGGCGGCGTAAAATATCTTGGTTTCAATGTCTCTCATTTTTACTCGACGACTCTGCTCACGGTCGAACGACGTACACATGTTGATGGGAATGATTTTTGATGGAGCACAGCGAGTCGGCATTCTTTTTGGTGTTCTGGGTCTCTGCCGTGCCCAGGAAGCGATACGATACGGCCATGCGACAGCGATTGGGTATCTAAGCCAGGGGCACCTTGCATACGACTCTCTATTGAAGAGGAGAGGACATATTCTTTTCGAGCCTTGCCGACGGGATTTATTGGCGGAAGTGCTTGCTGGATTGAGACTTGCTGGTGCGGGCTGGTGACGGTGACCCGCTAGCCTGGCCTGTATATAGTGGTGGTTTAGTATAGATTCGACTGCGTAGTTATACCCTGATGAGCGACTAATGCATAAGATCGAATACAGATTCGATTAATACAACAAACGAATTGCAAAGACTGGCTGGTTTCTATGTACCTGTGAACTCTGGACATGGTGAAATGGCACATGTTAGCAGGCCTCTATTCGATCACATGAATGTTAACACAAGCTTGATTTCCATTGCTATGGCATGATTGGCCCTTTCCTCAACCTTAAAACCCTTGGTAAGTGGGCCTTGACAAGGCTGCGAATCTGAATCACAGCCTCGTTCGCTTTATTTCGTCACCTCTAGGCTTCACCCACCTCATCAAATTTCTTTTGTCGTCCATCTTGCCATTGCTTCAAACTCGCCCTCCCCACACTTACTACGAAAAACGGCCCTCCTCACGTAACCGCACTCTGTCCTCGCCCTCGACGAACCTCGAGCGATCCAAACCGCCACAATGGCTGACTCCGATGGCGAGTACGTCGCCGACGACATGTCGGACGACGACATCATGGACCACCGCGTCACCGACGACGACCCTAAAGGCGCCGGGGGGAAGTCTTCGCGACCGCATAAGAAGGATCGTAACGCGACCCGGGCCTGGGAAAAGTCGAAGCGCACCTGGGAGACGAACCTCCCCGAGGAGGACCAGGATGGGTTGCTGAGTCTGACGGCCCTCGAGGCCGAGAAGCGCAAGCGCCTGCTCCGCGACACGACACCGCTACAGAGAGGCATCATCCGGCACCTGGTGCTCGTGCTCGACATGTCGTTCGCCATGGCGGAAAAGGACCTGCTGCCTACGCGGTACCGCCTCACGCTGAGGTACGCCGCAGCCTTTGTCCGCGAGTTCTTTGAGCAGAACCCTATATCTCAGCTTGGAATCATTGGCATGCGCGACGGTGTTGCAGTGAGGATTAGTGATGTTGGAGGGAACCCGGCTGAGCACCTGGAGCGGTTGAAGGGCTTGGAGGATCAGGACCCCCAGGGCAACCCGAGTCTGCAGAATGCTCTCGAGATGTGCCGGGGAGCTTTATTGTAAGTTGGCACTCGAGACAGTTACTCTGTTGCCGGTCATTTAAGCTGACATCTTCTGGAAAGCCACGCGCCATCACATGGCACTCGAGAGGTGCTTATCATCTACGGCGCCCTGCTATCGAGCGACCCGGGCGACATTCACGAGACGGTCGGCAACCTCATTACGGACCGGATACGCGTGTCTATCGTTGGACTGTCAGCGCAGGTGGCCATCTGCGCCGACCTCTGCTCGAGGACAAATGCTGGCGACGAGTCGCAGTATAATGTGGCTATGGACGAGGTGCACTTCCGTGAGCTCTTCCTCGCCGCCACCACGCCCCCCGTCACCCGGACCGCTGAGCAGAGCACGGCGAGCTTACTCATGATGGGCTTCCCGTCCCGTACACTCGTGGCCGGTGGCGATACCAGCTACTGCGCCTGTCATAACCGGCCCTTCCGCGAGGGCTACCTATGCACACGCTGTTCCGCCCGCGTCTGTCGTCTCCCCGCCGAGTGTCCTGCCTGTGGGCTCACCTTGATTCTTTCCACTCATCTCGCCCGCTCTTACCACCACCTGTTCCCTCTACGAAACTGGGTCGAGGTCCCTTGGGCTGACGCCGCCCGCTCGGCAGCCTGCTTCTCCTGCCAGGCGCCATTTCCTGAACCGCCAAAGACAAAGGCCCCTGATAAGCCCAAGGAGGACGCGGGACCCAAACCGGCAAAGGGCGTCAGCGAGAGCGGCCGCTACGCGTGTGAGGTGTGCCGGCAGCACTTTTGCATCGACTGCGACGTGTTTGCCCACGAGGTCATCCACAACTGCCCGGGTTGCCAGAGCATAGTCCAAAAGACGGATAGTCCCGTGTCGGCTGAGCCGAACGGTACGGCGCACACCAACGGCGATGTAGTCATGACATAGAATTCGGGATGGAAGAATAGGGGGACTGGACGACGGTATACCCGGGAAAGCAGAGGTTTAGCAAGCTGTTGATTTTCTTGTAACAATAGCTTATCATGGATGAGCATCATCGTATCATATCAAAACGGCCTCAAATCACAGGTAAAGGGGACGGAGAGGCGCATCAATGGGTCAAAGCATTTTTGTAACAATTTTTATTTTATTTATTTATTGGACCATGATATAGGGGCACGAGGCCCTTCAGTCCCAGGTCAGCTCGCATAGCCAGACTAAACGTTAATAGACGACCATGAAATCGTAACCTCGTCTCATTTTTGGGCTTCCTCGTCTGTATCATCCTCCAATAGTCTCTCGCACAAATGCTATGGGAAGATGCCTCAACAAGAACAAAACAGATAGTCACATAACCGCAGCGCTTGCGTGTGTGTGGTATGTTGCAGAAAACAAAATCACGGCATCATCTACAGGTTGCCGCGCTCAGCCTGCTCACGCTCAATGGCCTCGAACAAGCTCTTGAAGTTGCCAGCGCCGAAGCCGTCAAAGTCGTTGCGCTGGATAATCTCGATGAAGACGGTGGGGCGGTCCATCAGGGGCTTGGTGAAGAGCTGGAGGAGGTAGCCGCCCTCGTCGTAGTCGATGAGGATGTTGAGGCGCTCGAGAGTCTCGAACTCCTCCTTGAGCTCCCAGTTGCGGCGCTCGGTCTTGAGGCGCTGGCGCATGGCGGTGTAGTATGTCGAGGGCACGTCGATGAACTCGACGCCGCGGGCGCGGAGGGCAGACACGGAGGTGATGATGTCCGGGGTGAGGAGGGCGATGTGCTGGACGCCAGGGCCCGAGTTGAAGATGACGTACTCCTCAATCTGGGACTTCTTCTTGCCGGGGGCAGGCTCGTTGATGGGCATCTTGACCACGTTGTTGGGAGAAGCCATGACGATGGAGCTCAGGGCCGAGAACTCGGTGCAGATCTGTGAGTCGTCCACGGACCAGAAGCGGTGGAAGGATAGGCACTGCTCGTAGAAGGCGCAGGCCGAGACCATCTCGTTCCAGGACTGGTTGCCGACGCAGTGGTCGATGCGAGCCAGGGGGACTTCTGGCATGGAGACGGAAGCGGTCTTCTTGTTGACTGCGCGGAAACCGGGGAGGAAGGGTCCGGTGTAGTTCTGACGGGAGATCAGAGTGTGAGTGGTATCGCCATATGTGCAGATGACGGCGGTAGAGACGGAGCCGTGCTCCTTATCCTTGGTGACCAAGGGGTCCTGGACGGCGACGGCGCCCTCCTCGACGGCCTTGTAGTATACACCCTCGACGTTGTCGACCTCAAAGGCAACATCCTTCACAGCATCGCCGTGGCGCTCGAGGTGGGCGTACATCTCCTTGAGGAGCTTCCGGTCCGACTTGGAGATGGGCTCATCGTCGGGGAAGTGGGCTTCGGATCGCAGGGGCGAGGTGAAGACGAAACGGACATCGTTGTTGGCGACGACGTACGAGGCAAAGTACCGGCTGCCAGTCTCGAGGCCCTTGTAGGCGATGGTCTTGAAGCCGAACAGGCTGGTGTAATACGAGGCGGCCTGCTTGGCGTTGCCAACCCACCAGGTTATGTGGTCATAGCCGGTGAAGTTGGGAGGAGGCTGGACAGCGAGGCCGTCTGCCTGGGAGAGAGCAGAAGCAGTGGCAGTGGTCGAAGGCTGAGCAGCCCGCTGAGGAGGAGAGTTGGTGATAGCAGAAGGGGCCATTGACACACAGACGGGACGATGGAAGATGGATTGGTAATTCAAGATAGGGGGTTGGACGTTGGAGGCTTGGAGTTCAAGTCAGATGGGATAGAGATCCTTGATGATAGTGGCTTCGAGGAGCTAAGGAGGCTTGATTGTGAGGGTGTTGAGATCTGCAGATACCAGCAAGATGGAGGGCATCTTGGGTCATATATAAAAGAGTTTGACCGTCAACCAGGCCCCGGCTTAAGACATTTGCCATGAGGCATCAAGCCCTGTTTCTTTGACACCTTTCCCGGAAAGGCTCCGCCATAGAAGGCATTGTGCGGCCCGAGTCACTTGTCAGGATAAGCAAGCAACAGCGGGCCAACATCCTTTCAACAGGATCCTGCGGCAACACCCTAGAGGCAGGTAACATCGCCGTGAGGTCCAATGGTATCGACGGCATAAGAAAGCGATTCCGTCGACTCAACCCTGGGCGAGCCGCCGTGGCAGGGCCGGGGTCACGAGCGGGGATTCCGCGTCAGACGACGGTCCAACTGATATCATCGGCGGGTAAGCTATGGCCTCCAAGGCGTCAATTCCCACCCCAATTGACCAAGCTGATGGGCGGTAGTGCCGAACGTAGTTGTTGAAGGTTGCGAGACATCGCCCTGCGGAAAGCTCCCGGCCGAGACTCCCGCGGCGCCGCCAACCGCCCCAAGCCGACGTTGGCCGTGATCCCGCCAATCGACGCCGCCACGGGCGACTTTCCGGAGCGTAACCACTTGTCGTTCGCCGGCACACCCTATCGAGCACTGCGGAACTGTCAGCAACTGCTCGGCAGAAGGACCCTGGTAATCTGAGAAATGCGGAGTGTTGGCGTCTGCGTAGATCGCCTCCCCCGCTAGAGCCGAGAGGTTCCTTGCTGATAGAGGTGGGTGGCTTATCCACTCGGCCAACATCAACCGTGATAGATATCTAGAATGCCTGCCCGTCCTTCGAAGCGCTTGCTGCCGTTGTCTTGTATCATACCGGCTTTGCGAACATTCCAGAAAAAAGGCTTGCCAGAGACAAAACGTTGAGAACGGGGCCTCTGTCTTGTTGAATACTTTTGACGTCCTACTCTTTCTCTCTTCCTCTTCCTCCAAGTCGCCACCAATCTCAACCTTCACAATGACTTGCGTATCTTTGAGCAAGCACGACATCAATGTCCTTGAGAAGATCAAGGACCCCGAGTCAAACCCTTATGCCGGCATCGTTCTTGACTCCTCACTGCCCCGCGATCCCAATATCACAGACACCGGCGTGTATGAGCGGGTGGTCGAGAAAGAGCGTGAGATCATCCGCTCAATTCAGAAGCTCGAGGTCCAGCTCAGGGACCTTGGCCTCGATCAGGGCAGGGATGCCGCCGTCAATGGCTACCGAGAATGCCTTTCAGCCATCGAGGGCATGATCTCGGAGCACCCGAACTATGCCAGTGCCAGGAACAACCGAGTACAGATCATCAGACGGCTCTACGGAGACGCCATCCTCCTCTCAGAGACCTCGGACAACACAATGCCCTTGATTGAGAACCCCGATACGACTGAAAAGAGAAAGGTTGTTGCCACAGCCTTGAATGACATGGAGACGTCTATTGCGCTTCTGTCTCCATCTTCACCAACCGCTCCAATCTCGCCTCAGGCCGCACGTACGCTCTCAATGGCACACACTCAAAGAGCAGCTGTGTACCTCAAGACGGCAAAGCTGTTGCTGCATCGCTCATTGGATGTTGACCAAGACCTCCGGGAATCCAAATGGGAGAAGCTGGACTTTGAAGAGGCTGCGTCTCGAGACCTTGCACTTGGTGGCCGATACGGGAACCAGATTGCCAAGGGTCTGGCCGTCAGTGTCAACCCAACAGCAAAGCTGTGCGGACAGATTGTTCGAGAAGCGATGAAGAAGGAATACGGCCCGTCTTTTGGTGATTTTAAGAGTTGAAAATGGAATTAGTTTAGAGTAGGATACCCGGTGAATAAAAGCCATCAAGATATTGGACCAGAGTTGACCATGAGATGAGACAAGACATGGTAGCGTTGAATTAGGATGACTTGGAAGGGAAGCCAATTCGTCTAAATGAGATTGAATCAGTTTCCATCTATAATTCAACAGTTGAATCGTATAATTACCGTCGTGCTGCCTCAATTGTCTGTTCGGTAGTTCGGCCCTTATCCTTTTCCTCACGGTTGATTCTTGTTACAGCCGCTGAAAGGCCGATCAAGACGCCAAAAATGGGATCCGCCACGCGGGAAATGATGTAAGTCGGCGCAGCAGGCATATTGGCTAAATTTCTGTTGAGGAAACTCGGAGAGACCGTAGAGTTGAGGTTGATTATATCTCTCTTTGCTATGGAGCCTTTCGTTCTGGAAGATGCCGATGGGTCACGGAACGGAAGACGGTCCCTTGAGCGTGCACGGGCCACATTCGGCGGGCTTAGCGGTCCTAGTATGTCATGTGACTTGGCACACTCGCTTGCCCCAAATTATCCAAACCCACAAACCCGACAATTTTACTCCCAAATTCCGATCACGGTTCACGACGCCCAACTAACTTCATACCAGCACAATCCGACTACCCACCGGACAAGATGAAGTTCCTCAAGGTCGGCCGAGTCGCCATCATCACCCGCGGCAGATACGCCGGCAAGAAGGTACGACGCCCGCGACGTTGCTCGCTGCCATCCTCTCGAGTTTTTTGCGCCATCCGATGAAGATAGGGCTGGGGGAGGAAAAAAGTTGCCGTGTGTGTTGTGGGCGGCGAGGAGGCGCAGAACAGGAGGACAGCGACGTGCTGGATGCTGTCATTTGGTTCATCATTGTCAAAGACTCGGATTGCTGACTCGAATCGCTTCAACAGGTTGTCATCATCCAGCCCGTTGACAACGGCAACAAGCCTCACCCTTTCGGCCACGCCCTGGTTGCCGGCATTGAGCGCTACCCCTCCAAGATCACCCGCCGCATGTCCAAGACCCGCCAGGAGAAGCGAAACAAGATCAAGCCCTTCATCAAGGTCATCAACTACAACCACTTGATGCCCACCCGCTACACCCTGGAGCTTGAGGGCCTCAAGGGCTCCATCTCCAACGACACCTTCAAGGAGGTTTCCCAGCGCGAGGACGCCAAGAAGACTGTCAAGAAGGTTCTCGAGGAGCGATACACCAGCGGCAAGAACCGATGGTTCTTCACCCCTCTCAGTACGTTTTGCTGCTGTCCCTCTCCCCCCATCAGCACTGCTGTCTCTGCTGTGGGGTGGAATAGGGCAAGGACATACCCACAGGACCCAGGCTAACAACGTCTACAGAGTTTTAAAAAGATCGTTTCTCCATCACGGTTAGGGAGTTGGCGGGATGTAAAGAGCATCGATTGGCATTAAGGAACCCCGGTTTTTATGGGCTCAATATCAAGTTTCTTAAAAATCAGATCTCTCTTTGCGGCGTGACTGTAGCGTCAAAATACAACGCGAATCGGACGGACGTGTTGGCCCCGACTGAAAGGACATCGGTGGGGAGTTGCTGTGCTGGTGTCATCTATCCCAAGAGGTCATATGGCAAATGCAAATAGGCCCCGACGACTTTGCTTGACGGTCAATGTCGGCGAGGTAGTCCAATAAAAGAAATGAAGCAAAAAATTCACCGTCAAAATTCACTTTGTGTAACACAACAAACGCAACGCAACGCAACGCAACGCAACGCAACACACAACATACAGGAATAAGAGACAGAATTATTATAAGACTTGATTTTTTTTGTTGCCCATTTCATTTCTACATGTCTATGGCCAAACGCCGTCTAAAGTTACATATCAATTAGACCTTTCGTGATGCGGTTCATGCTCGCGACCGCGACCTCGCGCTCTGCGCCCAGCTCTATGGCTTTACACTTCATAATACCTCCCCAGCCCTCAAGTCAAACAGAATATGTCAAAAAGTTTCCAATCAGCAGAAAGGCCCGACCAGTCAACGTGACTATGTACGCGATCATGCTCGGTTCGTGGTGTTAAAAAAGGGGAGAGAAACGTAAGGAAATAATAAGAGAGAAAAAAGGGGTTCCTTAGATCGCCGTTCGCCCCGTAAAGTAAACGCCTCGGCGCAACATTTCTTGAGGGTTGCGAGTCCCATTGGCACCGTGCATTACAACATTCTAAGACCGTTGGGCCTCGTTCATTCCGAAACGGTTCGTCACCTCGTTAGCCAGCCTGGTGGGGTCATACTCGGGGGTGTAGCCAGGGGCAAGACCACCGAACAGGGCGAAGATGACGAAGCCGGTGAAGATGATGATGGTGAGCTTGCGGAGGATGGGCTTGCGAGCACCAAACTCGGCCCACTGTCGGTTGGCATCAGCAATGTGAGCCTTGATCTGCTCGTAGCCGAGCTTGTAGTAGACCATGCCACCCAGAGCAATGGAGTAACCGAAGAACTGGAGACCAGTAACCTGGGTACCCCAGATGATCATGGAGGCGACAACGAGCAGGATATCCTTGAGGACACCGCAGAGGGTCAGGACGACGGCCGAGGTCTTGCCAATCTGTGGAGGGAGTTAATGGGATTCGATCTAGTTGTAGACTTGCAAAACATACCAGGAAGACGACAGACACGTTCAGCATGAAGGCGCAGAGACCGTTCAGGAAGAAGGTGAAGAGACCGACGTTGTAGACCTCAGCCATGGAGCACTTGGGAATCTCCCAAACCAGGGCAACGGCACCGTTCATGACCACGCAGATGGGAGCGAAGTAGTACAGAGAGACCAGGGGGTCCATCTTGAAGTCAGCGGAGCTCAGCAGGCGCTGGACCATGGTGAGTCGGAGAGCCTCAAAGATGATGCCACCAATCTGGTACAAAACACCAATGGTCACGAAGTGGATTTCGCCGAAGGACGCAATGATGACACCGACAACAATGGCCGAGACGTTGAGGAACTGCTTCAAGTTGGGGGCGGAAACGCCGAGGACCCAGCCAGAGATGAGAACAGCAACGGGAGTGGTGGCCTTGAGCATCTGGATGAAAGCAACCGAGAGGTAGAGATACGTCAGGTTTCCGCAGATCAGACTCAAACTGAAAAAGACACCAATGGGGACGACAGCGCGCATGTAGACGCGGGGCGTCATCTTGACGGTCTTTCGGCCATCAAGGAAGTGAGTCCATCGGGCGAGGATCTGGGTGACGACGGTCGCAAAGGTCAAGTGGTAGGTGGTGAGGATGACGGGGTAGCCTGGAGTTTCGTATGTCAGCTATGGGACAGATCGAGGGACGATTCGAGGAGCGTACGGAAGTTAAGGGTGTCGAGAAGCCATTTGTTGAACAGAATGACTGAGGAACTGAAACCAATCCAGGCACTGCATTATCTGGTTAGCAAGTCGCGCATCGTGAGGGTCGATCCGAGAGAAGAACTGACACAACGTAGAAGGTAGGGTGAATCGCGGCGCGAGCAGACTGCTTCTCGAGGCCGGGGTTGACAGTAGGAAGAACGGGAGTGGCGGAGCGAGGCGTCTCGCCAGAGACGCGGATCTTTTCGTCAGCCGACATTGTGAGTGCTTTCTAGAGATGCAAAGATCTAGAGTTGAGCTGGTTGAGACCGGTTGATGGAAACGGCGAGGTTGTTGATAAGAGGCCCTTGAAGACAGATTTTAGGGGGGGACGCGCAAACGAGCGGACGGACAGCCGAGTCCTGCAACGGGATCGAATTGGGAAAGGCGAGGGGTGCCTGTTATGCAATTGGCGGGGCCCTGAGAGACAAGGTCTCGAAGAAAAGAAACGAAAAAAGGCGACTTGCGAGCACAAACGGCTTGACTTTGAGGAGGCTGGCAAGGGGCAAGAGAAGGACTGAAGAGAAACAAGAGAGCAAGACAAGAAAATCGTCCCTGGTTCTGGAAGAAGAAGAAGAGGGAGGGAGAAGCGAGGAGGGAGTGGGTGAGGAGACGGGAGGGTAAAAGAAAAGAAAGGGATAGGCCAGGTATCTTAGTCTTCGTAGGGGAGGGGTGGGTGTTCAGGTCGGGTCTGTTAGTGGACAGTCCAGGGTGAGGCGCGGCAATTATTAAAATAAAACCAAAAAAGGGTTTTTTTTTCTGCTCTGGAAATTGGCCTCTCACGCACGCCAGTGGCTCTGGGCTTGGTTGTTTCCAGGCTACTTCTGGGTATGGATACGGGTGCTAGACGAGACTGGGACGAGCCAACACCCAGCGCAACCCAGTTTTAAACACGAACAATTGGACACTAGAATTTCGTGTTGGTAGTGGGGAGCAGGTACCAATACCGCCGGACCCCCAGCGAACACGAAGCTCGCCTGGACGCGTGTTCAGGGGTTGAAGATCCAGGGACTTTGACGGGAGGCGACTCGTGGTTGGAAGTACCGTATACATTTCCGACTGATGCTATTCAGGGGTGCAACCACTGCGAACCTTTTCCCGGCTGGAGCCATTGCCCTCCTCCACTGTCGAATCAATCCGCCCACGTTCGGAGATCGTCAGATAAGCAGAGCCGGTCTAGCTTGACACCGTGCGCTGACTGTACCCTCCCCTCCGGATGGCTATGGTATCCCCGAGTCCTGGGATGACGGGCTGGACGAGGATGGAATGCAGGTGGTTGATTAGGTGGCTTCGGTCATGGATGGAGAAACAACTGCGCCCCTGAGAGTGAGAGTGAGAGCCGTATCCCGTGCTTGAGTATCATGACCAACGGTGCAATCATGATTCTATCTGACACTCCAGATAGGGACTCTCCATCCTTTCTAACCCCTTTGTCATTCACGACCTGCATTTTCGTACTCTGGTCCCTGGTCTGGCGTGTCATGATCTCTCGGCCGCCCCGCGCCGGCTCCGTCAGCCTTTCAGGGAGACAGATACTAGATCTCAGGAACCTTAGCCCTTTCAGCTGTCGTAGATGGCGGGAGATCTAGATGCGATCATGCAAACAGCAGTAGCCAGTGGCGTGCGATCGGGAAAGGAAAAGCTTTTTTTTTTTTTTTTTTTTTGGTGAACCCGTTTCTGGCAGAGACAAGCAAGCCATCTATCTATTCAGTTCCTGGGTCGGAAGACGAACCACACGCCAAGGTTTCCTGCTGCATTCCCGCGATGGCCTCTCAATGCCCGCCCACCATCCAAGGCCCGATGACAAGCGCCATCGCGCCCCGTCCCGTCTCCATTTCTCGCGTCAAAACGTAGCGAGGCGCGTTGCATTCTTCAGCCTCTACCCGTTGGCATGGAGGTGTTTCCTGACGGACAAGCCAAGAGGCTATTGACTGGGCAATGTCTTGATGACCTCGGGCGAAAGGTTTCGTGATTATCCAAGTTGCTGGTATAACCCAGATCAACATTGTTATTTACCCATTGCGAAATGCGTCCGAAAGAGCTTCCTTATACTTCAACCCAGTAGATTTCTCTTTCCGGTCCAGCATTCTTCATCTCGCAAACTCACAACTACATAGCTATCAAAGTCTTGGCATTGAAAGATGAACAAGATCGAGTTCTGGCTTGCTCTTGGCAAGCATTGTCCACGTCTCCGCAAACCAGAGCCATCCATGCACTCTCCATCTCTCCTTCAGACTTGGCTTTCAGTTAAGCACAGAGACGGGCCCTCTCCGGGACCCATTAAACATCATGAAGATGTCATGTATATCCGTGGAGCACCAACCGACATGTACCGGTACATCTCAATAAAAGGGGGTTTCTGTCAAGTTGGGCCGGGGGGCCTCTCCCTGCGTCCCCCCGGCTAGAAGACAGCTGAAGGTACACTAGATGCTCAGTGACATTCATTCTCTGGCGTTTATCTGCCGCGCGGTCTGCAAGGAAGAGAGTATCGAATCCCTCCTGAAACATCAGCAGTCATCCTCCCGTCAACCCGAGGACCAAGTATTAGATAGTTGTGGTTCAGAGGCTTAAGGCTGAACCAAGGCTGGCGTCCACTGCGAGTCTTGCCAGCCACATGCGGCTTTCATGTTGGCCAGACTAGCGGCAGGACGATCCCGTTGCTGATCTGCTCTTCGGTTTCAGACCTGAAGCATCCGCTCTCCGTTAGAGGCCCCAAACATCCCAGTGGACCTGGGTGCCTCGGGACGATGAGCATATTGACCCGTTGATATATCTGGGTCTGATGACGCTCGTTGGACGGTGGTGACGACGCTTCCTGCGTGTGCTCAAACCTCGTTGTTTTGCCCGTTGTCTCCCGTGTCTGTTTCAAGGTGGGTTCCATGAGCCGATGTCGCGGGAGCAAAAGCCGTGATCATCGCTCGACAACGGAGAAGAGAGCCAAAGACAGAAGTAGCAGGCCGCCGGCCACGTACAATGTGCAATGAGTGAATGAATATCCCGCCATATGGGCGAACAAGGGGTTTGGTCCGAGTTAAGATTACAATTCTCCCTCGTCATCATGTAGCTCTCGTCTATCTTGGTCATAGATGGCGATATTGAACGAACCGAGTGGCGCTGGACGGAGGCAGCGACTCGCTCGTCCAAGACTATTGGACAATGTTGAAGGAGGCTGAGTTGACTCGCTGCTGGCATATCTCCCTCCTTCCAGCCTCCCCCCCACCCATCCATCCATCCAACCAACGTGTTACCCCTGACCTGACCTGGCGTTGTATTGCTCTTGGTGCAGGAGAGGCAAGTTGAGGCTGACTGTAAGCAGCTAGCTACCTTGACAGACAGACATGTGCCGGCCGTTGTCCGCCGCGAGAGATCGGGTGTGAGGGAGGACACGGAGTGTTCGAGTACGAAAAAGGCGACGGCGAAGTCGTCTGAATGACTGATACGAGGTGTTTGCCATGACGGGCAATGCCCCAACCTCAAACCAAGATGAGACGGTGACACGAGCGCTCTCGGCTAAGACGATGAGCATGGGGAACTTCTGGCAGCCAAATTGGACAATGTGACAGAGAGGCGATTGGGAGTGGGCGCGACATGGATTGGCCAGCGAACCACGTCGACGAGCGTGCTGTTAAGGCCACGTTCACAGCATCTTGCCATGGAAAGCTGCAGCTCTAGCCCTGCCCTGCCAAATGTGGAATTACATCTCATCTTAGGAAATTGCGGCGAGCCTTGGTGCCAGTGGATCTTGAGAGAAAGCGGCGGCTATCGAGCTACCCGTCTTCTGTTTGGCTCTTAGGATGTTTCCAGGGCTGCTGCGTGATAAGGATGAGTGAGCAGATCAGCGATGGATGGCAAGCTGATTGTTTGCTCTCTGGTTCATTGGACAGGGAGGAGGTGCATCAGGTAAATTAACTTACGGGAGAGGGCAGCATCAGATTGAGTCCTCTAGGGATTCTAATATTGGACATTGTCTCGATGCATCTATTCGCGAAGAGACAAGACCAGGGCAGGCTTAGGTCAACCAACCTGAACCTTCTGAATGTCAAGGCGGGAGCCACTAAAAGAGCCAAGCTTCCCGTCCATCCCCGTCGACGGCGGCACAGTGCCTGTTGCATCTATAGCGCATCGGGCCAGATTTTATGCACTAACAGACATGCTATTGCTTGGAACCAAACCAACTCCACTCATTGCTGCTGGAAATCAAGCTTCCGCCAGAGAACGGGTGGCGGCGGTGGGATAGACGGAGGGACATGTTGATGTGTTACATGAACGGCCAGGACCCTTTGGAGGGAACCGTTGGAGATGGTGACGGGTTCGCAGCAGAGAGGGTTTGGTCCCACGAGGCCGTTTAGACTTGCATCTTCTACTACGCAGTATCTACCACTATCTCTATCTCGTCCATTACTCGACATCAGTCCCTAGGTAATGAAGCGGTGCCAACTCTTGAGCCACCCACCCACTTCCCTTCCACTCACCTAAAGACCCAGGGGTCGGGGTCCAGTGTGGTGTGGGCCCCTTGACCCTCCCCTGGATGGAAGGCTCCAAAATAATTTTAGCCCCGCCATCCAAAGTCGCCCATGGTTGCGGCGGTCAGTCTCCTTTTCTGCCAGCCTCCACTCCTTGGTCTGCGATCACCATCAATAATATCTACAGCAACCACGGGACTCTGATCCTCTCGCTGTTCCTCCGTTGTCCTGTAAAGCTTCATCCTTCTCCCAGTCGCTCGGTTCCTTGTCGGCGTCTGCGCATTTGTCTGCCTTCAGCCTCGTCTTCAAAGTTTCTACTCCAAGAACTTTTTCGAAATCCCCCACCATGGCCGACGTGTGAGTTGCTTTTGCGCCCGCCCCTGCTTGAGCCAGCTTGATTGCTTGCAGCTGCATGCTCGAGCAATTGCTTTACGAAAGACAGCATGCTGATATCTGCTCTTCAACAGTAACGTTGATGTCCTCGTCATTGGCATGGGACCTACTGGTCTCGGTGCTGCCAAGCGTCTCAACCACATCGTATGCGCTCACCGCCAGCTCCCACATTCACGCTTCCAGCTCGACTGACCGCACCTACAGAACGGCCCTTCATGGCTGATTGTCGACTCCTCCGACAAGGCTGGTGGTCTTGCCGGCACTGATGTCACCCCCGAGGGTTTCGTAAGTTGAACCTGCGCCGTCGTCAACCACGAAACACCGCTGACCGTCGAATCCTCCAGCTCTACGATGTCGGTGGCCATGTCATCTTCTCCCACTACAAGTACTTCGACGACTGCCTCGACGAGGCCCTCCCCAAGGAGGATGACTGGTACACCCACCAGCGTATCTCCTACGTTCGCTACAAGGGTCTCTGGGTCCCCTACCCCTTCCAGAACAACATCTCCATGCTCCCCAAGGAGGACCAGGTCAAGTGCATTGACGGTATCATCGACTCGGCTCTCGAGTGCCGTGTCGCCAACACCAAGCCCAAGGACTTTGACGAGTGGATTGTGCGCATGATGGGTGAGGGTATTGCCAACATCTTCATGCGACCTTACAACTACAAGGTCTGGGCTGTTCCCACCACCAAGGTAAGCAAGGACAACCTATCGCCGTAGATCGCCTAGGACCCTCGAAGCTAACAAAACCCTCAGATGCAATGCCAGTGGCTCGGTGAGCGTGTCGCTGCTCCTGACGCCAAGCTCGTCACCAAGAACGTCATCCTGGGCAAGGTCGCTGGTAACTGGGGTCCCAACGCTACCTTCCGATTCCCTGCCCGCGACGGTACCGGTGGTATCTGGACCGCCGTTGCTGAGACTATTCCTCAGGAGAAGAAGCGCTTCGGCAAGAGCGGTGAGGTCACCAAGGTCGATGCCAAGAGCAAGATCGTCCACTTCGCCGACGGTAGCACCATTGGCTACAACAAGCTCGTCAACACCATGGCTGTTGACCACCTCGCCGAGAAGATTGGCGATGAGGAGCTCATCAGCCTCACCAAGGGTCTCTACTACTCCACCACCCACGTCGTCGGTGTTGGTATCCGAGGCGCTCGCCCTGAGCGCATCGGTGACAAGTGCTGGCTGTACTTCCCCGAGGACAACTGCCCCTTCTACCGTGCCACCATCTTCTCCAACTACTCCCCCTACAATCAGCCTCAGGCCGATGCCAAGCTTCCCACTCTCTACCTCGCCAACGGCGAGCCTGCCGAGTCTGACGAGGCTAAGGAGGGTCCTTACTGGTCTATCATGCTGGAGGTTTCCCAGTCCACCATGAAGCCCGTCGATGTTGAGAACCTCCTCAAGGAGAGCATTCAGGGTCTCATCAACACTGAGATGATCAACCCCGAGGACGAGATCGTCTCTACCTACCACCGCGCTTTCGACCACGGTTACCCCACCCCCACCCTGGAGCGTGAGGGCGTGCTCAAGCAGCTTCTCCCCAAGCTCGAGAGCATGGACATCCTCTCCCGTGGCCGATTCGGCAGCTGGCGATACGAGGTCGGCAACCAGGACCACTCGTTCATGCTCGGTGTGGAGGCCGTCGATGCCATCCACAGCGGTGCTGTCGAGCTGACCCTCAACTACCCCGACTTCGTCAACAGCCGCCAGAACACCGAGCGACGCCTCACCCAGAACTTTGTGTTCACTCCTCCCCAGGCCAACGGCACCAAGGACCTGCCCAACCACAGCCGCTAAGGCACCAGGCTCTGTAAATGGCGACCGTTTTTGTTCCAGGGGATGGAAGCAACTACGTGAGCAATCCAACATTGAACGCGTTTTGTGATTTTTGAAGACATGTGCATAAGGAAACCATACCATCCAAGTGGGAAGCGACCTAGCATCTCAGGGCATGATGAATGAGGATTTAGGATTGATGATGGGAGAAAAGACGGGCTGCTGGTGAGGGTTCCCAGCTGGCATGGATACAGGGTGCCGCAGGAGGGTGCGGACGGAGGTCATGATAGAGGATAGAACAGGATCCTTTCTCTTAGGATTAGACGAATGAACGGATTGTCCTATAAACATACATAATACCATACATTTTTAAATAGACACCCTTGCGTTTGTTTATTCGTCCTGTCGTCCATGTTGTT
Source organism: Fusarium phalaenopsidis (assembly GCF_050370095.1). Lineage (NCBI taxonomy): Eukaryota > Fungi > Ascomycota > Sordariomycetes > Hypocreales > Nectriaceae > Fusarium > Fusarium phalaenopsidis. The sequence continues at coordinate 3,336,273 of NW_028145404.1, forward strand.
CATCTTCTGGTGTTGTCAACGGGTTAAAATTCCGCTGCCATCGGCGATCGGTGGCATTTTTGGCCGACCTGCCAGACATGATTCAAGATGGGTGGTGTTGACCCGCGGCGCGGAATGTTTTGGTGGCATTCAATTTGTCTGCCACTTACATCATTGAGTAACAAGCGATCGGGGGATGTCTTGAATCAGTCATGACAGAAAAGCAGGAGCTGAAAGTGCAAAATTGAGCGGCTTTTTCGTCTTACAGCTGAGCATATCTAAAGGGACGTTTACAGCAAGTAGTAACTTTTTTGTAAGCGCTTAGTCGAATTATCAAGGCGAGCTAAGATGTCTTGATCCAAGTGCCTATCTTCAGCGGAGAAGCATGAAAAAGAAGGGCTTTTTTTCAGTGCCCCCGTCGACGGGATAGCGGCGCCACAAGGGTCCATCTTTCAGCCGAAATTTGACAATCTTCAGAGGGTTCAGCCAGAATCCTGACTACCTACGGTGAGAAAAAGAGTTGGGGGTTGTTCTGGCGCAGAGGCGCCTAGAGAATTTTTCTAGCTTTTGCGCCTTGAGCCAAAAGAGAAGGGATGGGCAAAGTCGATGGATCCGAGGCCCGGGCTCTTGCTCCGCATTGTCGGTGCCCAAGCGGGAACAGCGGCAGTGGGCGAGACGAGGCGAGACGAGGCGAGGCGAACGGCGGCAGTTTGCAGAGCTGGAGATGCAGCTGTACACGAGGAATTGTGATGGCAGTGGTGATAGGGCAGGCTTGCATTTGAGGTTCATGATGGTGGTGAAGGTGGAGTCGGGGGGGAAAGTAGCACGTGTGATGGTGGTCAGTCTAGAGGACGGTCCATGGAAGCACGGATAGAAGGCGTCAAGTGTCTCAGAGATGATGGGCTTGAACCAGAGCATCGGTAGGGTTGCTACGGCGGGAAAGGAGAAGAGGAGGGAGGTTGGAACGGCCCAAGTCTGGTATGCTATAACAGCTTGACATATCGCACCAGGGAGAATAATAACAAGGTTATTCGTCTCTTCTTCTAGCAAGGTGAGGAGCCCCGGCCCAAAAAACCAGCTGCCAAACCGGAAGCTACCCTTGTTGGCCTTGCATCCATCACCCACTTGGCAGGATCCTGGACCAGGCTCGTGAACAGGACTTGGACCCTGGGTATCATCTAGAAGTCCCACCATCCATTCACAAACACCCAAGTTTAGTTTTTCAAAAAGAACAAGAAACCCTTCCGCTGAAACATCCCATCTCTCTCTCTCCCGTCCCTGTTTGCCCTCGTGAGCTTGCTTGGCCTGACCTGGGAATCCCCCCGTCAGAAACGGCCCGGACAGTCCGCTAATCTGCTGGACTGCACCCAATCCGCCAATCCACCACCCAAAAACCACTTTGACCCGTCACTTGCACTTGGGGGGGGCGGGAACTTGAATCCACCACCACAAAGTCCACTCGCTCGTAGTCTACATCCGCCATACGACAGTACAGTACCTACCCAGATCTAGGTAGCCAATCCACCTCTTCTCGGTGACTACCACCACCACCGTCTTGTCTGTCTCCAGGTATCGCCGGTTGGCATTATATCTTGTCCTCTGCGGCATCAGCCACCACCTCCGCCCTCCGAACGTCGGCAGCCTCGACCTGTGGCTCCCCCTCACCGCGGCCCTATCGTCATCTTGGACTCTCCTCCAACGCCTCATCCTAGAGAGTCCCACCTCCCTCGTCTCATATATCTCGACCAAGGCGCAGATCCCACAACATCCCAGATCCTGCCCTCGCACTGCCTCCAGGAACATTTGAGGCTCGAGCTTCCCTCAGACCTGTCACCTCTAGATCCCGGCCCATCTAGTCGCCCTCTAGCCCTCGACGACTGCAAATCACCTACACCACCACCGCCGCCGACCGATCTCCGAGGATGGGCGCTTCACATTCGCGTGGCTCAAACCTTTACTGAATGCGAATGCCCGCTTCCCGCTGTCTACCCGTCCTGCTGCCGACGTCGAGTGCCACGCCCGCGCGGTGCGCAGCTGTTCGCGCTCCATCATGGACGGCGTGTCCCTCGTCTCTGACGACCTCCTCGATCCGCCTCCTCGACTCTACGAACGACTTCGCCAAATAGCCGGTTATACATGGGACGAGAGCCAGTTGCCATTCCACTCTTCCTATGATTACTGGTAAGTGCGCTCTCGAGGCGCGCCTCACGAGTCGACGCTAGACTACCAGTCCTCGTGCCCTCGTCACAATCTTGATTTCTAACCCACCTCAGGCATGTCTTTGGAACCCGCTTCGTCTCTCCATTCTCTCCTCCCTCAAGCTCTCATAATGCCTCGAGTCCAGGATCCATCTTGAAGCTCCATTCTGGCCGGCCATCGCCGTCGGAACCTTATCCCTCGGCCTCGAGCGACACCACCGATTTACCGGCAATCACCCCTCCAGCTTCGGTGCCCTCGAATGTATCCAATGATGCCCCCTACGTCGAAGAGCAAGTCGTTGCTCGCATATCCTTCCATGCCATCCGAGAAGAGCGCTCTTTTCACATCGCCAAGAGTCTAACGGCAGACTCGGATCCGAATGGGCAACATATCGTGAAGCCACTCGACCTAATTAGGCTGAACCCTCTTCCAGGCGACCGCGCACCCGTCATTGTTGCCATCTATCAACATCCCGGCCCCAATTATCTCCTCGAGGTCCTTGACATGGGCCCAGCCTACTACAGAGCCCGTACTGTAGGAGAGACATTTACATCGCTTCGTAAAAACGAGCCCGAACTACACGACCCGATCTCCTTGCAGTACTTTCTCGATTTTGCCATCGGTGCAGCACAATGCCTCGAGCTTCTTCATCACGGTCTGGGCATGATTCATGGCGAAATTCGAGGCGATGCGTTTCACTTCAACGTTGAAGAGGGGCAGGTCAAAATACTATCATTTGGGTCCGGAATACGCTCATTTGAGCATGGCTTGACAAGTAGTGGGTGGTCGACTCTCTCCAAAGAACTAGGCGCTCGAAACAAGCTCCTCTACATTAGCCCCGAGCAAACAGGGCGAATGCCCGCAGAACCGGACAGCCGGACTGACATCTATTCCCTGGGCGTCTTGTTCTGGACGCTGTTGACCCAGAAGCCCGTTTTCGACGGTGACAACCCTCTCGACATTGTCCAGGGAGTTCTCGGGCGCAGGATACCCAATGTGTCGACCGTACGACTGGACATTCCCGACGTGGTTGGAAGAATTATTCAGAAATGCACAGCCAAGAATGTTACTGACCGTTACCATTCGGCGAGCGGGCTTCGTCACGATCTGGTCAAGGTTCAGGAGTTCCTGGGCGACGGGGATTGGTTGGCGCTTAAGGAGTGGAAGATTGGAACCAAGGATGTATCGTCCTTTTTCATGCTTCCTACCATCATGATCGGTCGCCAACGGGAGCAGGCTGAGCTTGTCAAAGTCATTGATCGTGTTGCCAAGGCTCATTCCATGACTCTAAAGGGCGGCAGCAACCGCTTCTCTGACGGCTCAAGCTTGTCAAACGAGGTGGCTGCTTTCGACGACATCTCAAGCGAGGGAGCGAGCTCTATTGATGGTACCAACCGTCGAAGTGGTTCTTTTACTCATACAGCGTCCTCAGATCCTAAACTACCAAAGACCACATTTCACCCGTTCTTCTCGGATACTCAGACGAATTCTGGCGATACCATTTCATCTTCGCCATCAGGCGCTTTCCCTCGGGTTGCCAAGCCGTGGGAGAGGCACCAATCCATCTCAATTGAGACTCGCAGTCTCGTTGATAGCACCGGGGCGGAATCACAGAATCGCCACAGCCTAGTAGAGTCAACCGCGTCGAGCCTTTCCAGGCAGCTGGGGTCTGCCAAGTTCCGCCGTCGTGATCACTGCGAGGTTGTGGCGATCGAGGGTGCTGGAGGACTGGGGAAGAGCTGTCTCGTCCAGAGCGTTCTTGCAGAGGCCAGGAGACGAGGTTATTGCGCAACAGCGAAATTCGATACTGCAAGAAGAACAGCCTTTGGACCACTGCTTAAGTTGTTATCGTCCCTGTTCAAGCAGGTCTGGGGCGAGAGAAATACAGAGACTCCTTTTCACCAGGGGCTCAAGCAGTTCGTCCGCCCTGTCTGGCCCATGCTGCACCGGTTACTAGGACTTCCCGAGTTCCTCCTTGGCCCCCCTGAGGTCAATCCTGGGCGGTCAATCTCCTCGTCTCAGCACCTCAACCTGAAGAGCAACGGGAAAGCTGGACTGAAGCGCCGTGGTTCTTCTCCGGGATGTTCGCCTGGCCCTGTTGCGAGAAACCCTAGCATCGCTTCTCAGTCATCACAAGATTTTCTCCGAGCCGGCACATCTACCAAGACCATGCGATTGATGAACATTTTCTTGGACGTCCTTCGAGTGTTCACGGCACACAAGTTCATATGCTTCTGTTTGGATGACCTTCACTTTGCCGACGATGAGTCCCTCGAGCTCATTTCTCAAATCATTGCTTCGAGGATGAAGATGGTCATCATTGTCACATACCGAACAGAGGAATTCACATGGGAGAAGATCCAGAGCATCGTTCACCCCCCTGAGTCGGACGAGTTTCCCCGTTCTGGTGGCCCCCTGGTCACTCGGATCACATTGTCAGCTCTCTCTGAAGACGACATTGTTCAATACGTCTCGACAACGCTCTGTAGGCCCATGGAAGAAGTCCTCCCTCTCGCTCTCGTTCTGCAATCCAAGACAGCAGGCAATCCATTCTACATGCGAGAGATGCTGAGTGCCTGTTACCGAAAGCGGTGCATTTGGTACGATTACAGGGACAGCCAATGGCATTATGACCTAGACAGACTCTTCGAGCAGTTTCAAGGGGAGAAGGACTACGATGTGCTCGACACGGGTTTCATTACGCACAGGTTGACCGAACTTCCGGCAGCAGCCCGGACTTTGCTCGCCTGGGCGGCTCTTATCGGCAACTCGTTCTCGTTCGAGCTCATTTGCCACCTGATGGGCGGTGAATTCGATTATCACGAAGACGACTGGGGATCATGTTGCCCGACCTTTGCACACAAGAGCTACTCGCAGGGTGAAGCCATCGCTGGCCTTCAGGCGGCCATCCAGGCCTACATAATCGTACCTAGCGAGACAGATGATCGGTTCCGATTCGCTCACGATCGATACATTCATGCGTCGTCAGACTTGCAAGAGTGCAACTCCCGAAAGATGCACTTCATCATTGCACAAACACTCCAGAAGTACTATGCTGGCGAATCTAGGCAACGAGACAGCACAGCTTCTCATATCTGCGAGGCGGTCGACATCATCAAGCGACGGATTCCAAGCCGCCATGAGTACCGCAAGCTGTTGACAGATTGCGCGCAAGCTGCTGCAGAGAGTGGCGCGAAGCCAACCGCAGCGAAGTACTACAGCACAGCAGTTGCGCTTCTTCAGGACAACCCCTGGACTGAGGGCAAAGACGACGTTTCGTATGACGAGACGATGCAACTCCACCTTAGGGCGGCCGAGTGCTATCTGTACATGGGCCATTATGCCCCGGCGAGCGAAACACTGGCCACCATCTTTGCCAACTCGAAGACAGCTTTCGACAAGGCACCAGCATATGTTCTGCAGTCAAGGGTATATGCCCAGAACGGCGACTCGTCTCAGGCTCTTGTCTCCCTCAAGGAATGCCTGGTCGAGCTGGGGGTTTCGGTGGATGAGGACCCAACCTTCCAGACTTGCGACGCGAAGTTCGAGCGCCTTTCCATCCAGATTCAAACCATGGATCGGGCCGAGCTGGTCAGCTACAACCAGGCCGAGGATCCAAGTGTCGCTTCTATCGGAGCAGTCCTCGCCGAGACCATTAGTGCTGCTTGGTGGAGCGATGGTCTACGATATTACAATCTTACTCTCACCATGGTAGAGATGCATCTCCAACGGGGTGCGTACCCACAATCTGGCATGGGTTTCCTCTATCTCGCCATGATCTCTCTCTCGCGGTTCAACATGACACAGTTCGCTGTGGATCTAGGTATCGCCGCTCAAGAGCTGCTCTATCAGTCTCGAGACGCCTTCTCACTCGCTCGCGGCTTGATGCTTCACCCGATGTGCATTGGACATGTTCACATGACGATGCCCACAATCATGGCACAGATGGAAGATGCCGTTGAGTATGCATCAGTTGCTGGCGACCGAATATCGACCATCATGAGCTACGGAGTGTCTGCCGTGTTCAAATTCTTCAGCAACGAGAACTGCGCAGATCTCGAAGGGTTCTGCCAGTACGGCTGCGAGGAGATTCCGAACTGGTACACCGACTCTAGAGGTGGGTCGATTCTCATCGCCGTTAGACAGCTCTGCCGTGCCCTTCAGGGCAAGACTTGTATTCGCATCGCCTCGGAGGTGATGAATGACGAGCAGCACAACTCGGAGTGCTACAAGAAGTGGTTGCTTAGCGGCAATCGCCGGAGCAATCGATCCATCCTCTTCTACGAGAGCTTCGAGATGATACCCCTATACCTCAACGGCCATTACGAGCGTGCCATTGAGCTTGGGAAGAAGTGTACTGATGACCTGACCATGCTCTGGTCCTCACGCAACAGCAGGATGATATTACTATTCTATGGCTTGGCCCTTGCCGGACGGTTGCTGCAACAGATGCAGGTTCCCTGCTCGCCTACTGAAGGCTTTGCCTCGCAGGCCGAGGAGGTCATCGGGGAGCTGCGTCGCTTCGTAAGGATGATTGATGAATGGGCACTTGTCTCAGATATCAACTACCTTTGCTGGTCGAAGCTGCTCCAGGCTCAGATTGCAGAGTTATCCAAGGACCACGGAACCGCCATTCAGCACTACGAGCACGCTCTAGACCATGCCACTGAGTACGATGCTGTGTTTGATGAGGCTCTGGGCAACTATCTCATGGCAGGTCTCTTCATCCGACGAAAGGCACGCCGGTCCGCTCGTGCGGCACTCGTGGAAGCTGTTAGCTTGTTCCGACAGATGGGTGCCAACGGAGTTTCAAAGGCCATCGAAGAGGAGCATAGTCTCCTCCTACATGGGCCAACAAGAAGCCACCGAACCACCGACATGGGTGTACAAACTGACTTTGTCGCCGACGCGACGTCGGTCCAGTATCGAGCTGTGGATGGCGAAGACGGAGGAGATTTGACACACATCACTTCCAACAACATAAACATGACTGACCTGAAGGGAGAGCGCATAGGGGCGTGGCGAGGTTCAATGAACATGCAGGCTGAGCCCGGGGCAGGGTTGCCTGCTCTCGATATGATCGACCTCCATGCCATCCTGGTGTCCTCGCAGGTCATATCGTCGGTGCTGCAGGTGGACGAGCTGCTCAAGACCATGTGCGATGTCATCCTCCAAACCTGCGGCGGCTCAGCGACACGTGCCGCCATAGTCGTCCAGGAGAACGACTCGGACTCGTGGTGCGTAGCTGCCAGCGGTGACCCCGAGAGGGGTGCTTCAGCCCACATACCAGGCATACCCTTATCAGGGACGTCACTGATAGCCGAGAATGTCGTTCTCTACTGCACTCGCTTCCTCGAGTCGGTCTTCGTTCCCGACTTGATAGCTGATGAGCGGTTCGGCAACGTCAACCAATCCTGGCTGCAGAGAAATCCTGTTGGCAAAGGGATCATCGCCATCCCCATCTGTCACGGTAACAAGCCGCTGCTGGGAGTCTTGTATCTTGAGGGCGAGCCCGGTGCCTTCACTGATCGCAATGTCACGGTGTTGCAGCTCCTCGTCAACCAGATCGGCATCAGCTACTCCAACGCACTCGCCATGAAGAATGTCGAGAAAATCTCGGCAGAGAACCGATCCATGGTGGCAGTTCAGAAGCGCGCTCTAGCCAAGGCTCTTGCGGCCGAGACAAAGGCCAAGGATGCAGAGGCGGAAGCGAAGCGCAATGTCAAGCTCGCTGAAGAAGCCGCCAAGGCAAAGTCCATCTTCTTGGCAAATGTCTCTCACGAACTTCGCACTCCCCTCAACGGCGTGATTGGCAACTCGGAACTGCTTCGAGACAGCGTTCTGGATAAAGACCAGCTCGAGATGGCAGACTCGATTCGTGTCTCTGCTGACCTGCTGCTAACTGTAATCAACGACATCCTCGACTTCTCCAAGATGGAGGCGGACAAGATGAAGCTATACATCATCGCTTTCAACCCAGAAGACATGGTCCGCGAGGTGGTCCGGGCCGTATCGTACAGCAATCGCGAAAAGACTTCCAAGAAGAACGTCAAGATCGTGCAAGACATCAACCTGCCGCCCATGCTGATCTACGGCGACCCTATTCGCCTCCATCAAGTTCTTGGCAATCTCATTGGAAACAGCCTCAAGTTCACTGAGGATGGCTCCATCACCATCGGGGCCCGTCTCGACAAGGAGACCAAGGAGCATGCCATGCTCACCTTCTGGGTCCGAGACACAGGTATCGGCATCCCCCCTCAGCAGTTGGCCAAACTGTTCCAGCCCTTCAGCCAGGCCGACGCAAGCACAGCAAGGAAGTATGGCGGAAGCGGCCTGGGTCTAAGCATCTGCAAGTCCCTCATCGAGACGATGATGAAGGGCAAGATCCGGCTTGAGAGCGAGGAGAATGTGGGCACGACAGCTTGGTTCACAGTGACATTCGAAAAGGCCAAATCAGATGTCGCCGCTGGTGACGCCCAATCCAAGACGACACCTCCCATCGACCGATACTCAGCCACCACTTCTCCTCTGGAGCGGGCTGACTCGCCCAACCCATGCCTGGACCTGTCCAAGGTGCCCAAGGAACAGGTTCGCATCTGCGTGGCTGAAGACAACCCCATCAACCAGAAGATCGCCATCCAGTACGTGCAGCGGCTGGGCTACAAAGGAGTTGTGGCCTATGACAATGGTCTCAAGGCGGTCGAGGGGCTCCGGCAGAAGGCCAAGGAGGGCAAGCCATATCACGTCGTCTTGATGGATGTCCAGATGCCGGTCCTAGATGGCTACGAAGCGACAAAGCTGATTCGGAAGGACTCGCTGGATGCGGTGCGCAAGATCCTGGTCATCGCAATGACTGCCTCTGCGATCCAGGGCGACAGAGAGAAGTGCTTGGCTGCTGGCATGAATGACTATCTTGCCAAACCTGTCCGGTCGGAAGTGCTGAAAAAGAAACTCGACGCATATCTCAGCACTGAGGTAAGTAGCATTGAAGGGTCCAGGAAGAGGACTCGAACTAATAGCCTGCAGCATGCCCCAAACAACACAGCGCAGACTCATTCGGCACCTCACCCAGCGCCTCAACCAGCAGCCCCAAGCCCTCAGCCAAGCACCAACTCCAACTCGAACTCTCACGGGCCAAGCAGAACTATTGTTCTCCCGCCTCCAGTTGTCCAACCAACTCCCAGGGCAGCAAAGCCATCCACCACAGTCTCGGACCCCATGCAAGAAGAGGCTGTATTCAATCAACCAATCGACTACACTTCCTTGCAGGCCCAAGATAGTCCCGTCTACAGCAAAGAACATGCTCATGCCCCAGAGCCGGTACCACTGACCATACGGGACAGCTCGCCACACTCGACAACCGCCGCTGCACTCAGCCGTGTGTCGAGCGACAGCCGCTCGGTGGACTTTGCGCCTACGGTGGACGGCGCTCCTCAGCAGCAGCAGCATAAGCGTCTGCCTCGGAAGCTTACCAAGAATAGGCGGAACAGCGAGTCAAACAGTGAGAGGCCGTCCCTGTCTAGCACCCCGACCGAAAAGACCAAGGGTCTCCTCAAGAAGGCCCCCCAGCGACAAAGCTCGACAAGCCTCGTCGAGGACGGTCAAAAGGCCGAGAATACCCCATTCGGGACCTCGAAGGACCCCAGCAAGCGCAGCAGCTTCACTTCCACGGGCTCGTCGATCAAGGACCGACTCTTCCCTCACTAGGTTGATGGGGATGATCCTGCCACAGACGATCTTGCGTCTGCAAGGGACGAGGCGGCGTGATCAGACAAGAGAAGAGTCATGCTCAGTTTCCTTGTTCTCGATGGCATCATGATACATTGCATACCCAAAACTATTTTTTCAACCACACACACACACACGTACAACAAGACGAAGCAGGCACAGGACCAGGCAGTCGACGAAAAGCCTCTCCTGACTGAAACAGATTATATGATTACGAAGAGAGGGCGAGAGCACGAGACGACAAAACAATACAATAGATGGGACGGCAGAACGCATCCATTTGTACTACACCTCTATTATCTGCCTTTGGGCGTGCTCTGGATAGGTATGGAATGGATACTTGTTGTTCACTTGTTTATTTTCAGCGAGGAGCATTCGACAAGGACGGCTGGCTATGGCTATGGCTACAAGGAAGGTATGAAAGGGCGAACGGGAAGAGAAGGGTGTGGGAGGGGTTTTTTTTTATTTCTATTCAAATGATCCACGGAGGAAGAATTGGGAAGCAAGGGAATGAATGATTGTGTGTGTGGCTGGTCGTTTGGGGCTGGTTGCGAGATACCTCCTTGTTGCCTTTATTCCCTTTTTTTAAGAACGAAAGAATTCACTGAATCGGCATAGACAGCATTGTACGCTATGCTACGCACTTGCTCACCAAAGAATTGTCATGATTGCCGATGCTTTGCTGCTGCTTACCAGTTTGCCCCCCCTATGCTTGTTTAGAGCACCTTGTGGGAATTCCAGCATAAAGTTCCTTGGTGGAATCTCTGCAAAGACAAGACCGCGGACCTCGCCTGAGATGCATACGTACCGTACTGCTCACACCCAGTCACTGGCGACGCTAGAGAGCGGACCCGTCCGGCCGGTGTGGATATCTTTGACCATGCCCTCTAACTCTTTGCAAATCTTGGTGTTGCGCCCATGTCGTGATCACTACCAAGTAGGAATGCCGGTAGTCAACTCCTACTCCATTGGGACGGGGAGGGTGGGTTGAGAAGCATGGCACTATGACCACCCATGAGCTCTGATCGACAGCGGCAACACGAGAAGCAAGGAAAAGAAAAGAAAAGCACAGAAAAGCAAGAGAAAATGCGAAACGCCACATGGAGAGGCACGCGCTAGCGGCCGTTGGCGACGACGGCGGCGGCGCGTGTGTGAGCATCGGCGTCCGAGATTAGATGAGACGGGTTACGTATGTCTATGTACCATGTACGAAAGAAGGCCTTGGAGGCACCAGACAAGGAAGACCTGGAGCAGCAGAAAGTAAGAAAGAGGTGACATGCATACAATCGAGGGAAACAGTCGTTTGTTGGGATCAAGGCTGTCGTTGTGTTGTAGTGTAAGCTGACATGATCAAGACACAATGCGGCTCCAACGAACGAACGAACCCCAAGACAAGAAATGCTTCAATGCTCGACTCACCAGGTCAAGGCATAGCATAGCGGGCGCTATTTCCATGTGGAGAAGACGAATCTAATCTTCAGCTCGCAATGTGCAAGCCCACGAAGGTCTAGACGACTGAACGGCAATGCTTGCGAGCAGGTTCCATCACGGATCCAATGTAATGTGTGGATTTTGCGGCCGCTCAGGGCACAAGCGCGCGGCGGAAACGGCCCTAACCGATGGTCTTATTCTCCGTCTGGTCCTGTCATGTTTCAAATCGCTCGCGAACATGAGGGTCTGTGAACCATCCATGTGCCTTGCGTTGTCTAGGTGTGTAGGGCATGTATTAAATTACCCTCTCTTGTGGTAATTCGAACCCCAGGCTTTCCGAGAGTGGCAATTGCGAGCATGGATTGGCGCCAGGAAAGGAACTGTCGGAAATTACCAGGGCATTCTTGAAGCAGGGTCGTTCACAAAGCAGCAACCGAGGGGGGGCTGCAGTGTGTCTTTGCTTTTCCTCGCTCTTCGTTGTGTCGTCCGTCGTCTTCTTGTTGTCTGCCCTCTTCGGTATCCATCAGCTAGGCTCTATTCTCGGTGGCCCCTTGTGTGTGTGTGTGTATGTATCCATGGCGAATCGAATTGACCACTGCATCTCAAAACAGCATTTCGTCTAGTTAGCTTCCATTGTAGGCTGGCTTGTTTCAATTCAAAGTGCAGAAGCAGCAGCGGGAGGCGCGCCAGGACGGCAACAGATGACGCGTGTAGCGTCAGGGCCCTTCTCGTCAGTCTCATCCCTCACCTCTCAGCGGGAGCCTGTGTCATGTTCTGGCAATGCCCCCGCTGTGCCTGACGCAATCGTTGGCTCCCTCGTTGCCTATGCAGGCAAGAGACCGAATTGCCCTCGTCTGAATGGAGCCGCTTCCCCGGCTCCCATCCCATCCTATCCCTGGAACAACTATGAATCTCTGGCGGCCGTCGCAGCCTCTTTTGCTGATCACTGCGCCATGGCTTGCCTTAAATCTTGGGGCTCGTGGGTTCTCGGACGATAGACACATGTCAGATGGGCTGGGGAGCGCTAGCAGGGGTGGCCATTTTGCTGATCTGGATCGTCCAAACCGATACCATCTTCTGACTGATGACGAAGGGCCAGATGCTCGAATTATTCTTGGCTGTCTGCGATTGACAGGATGCCCCCGTGGTTCGGTTATCGAATTTGCTCTCGACATACGGCGATCTGCTACTCGCCCTATCCTGAGTGCTCCAATGAGAACATTTCGGTCATGGTCTGCAACCAAGCCCAGGGCGGTTTGTTTCCAGTGTACTGTAGGGTAGCAGTATGCAGACGTAACTCATCAAGCCTCGTCTTGTGACGGCATGACGAGCATCGTGTAACAGCTACTTGGTGCGGGCAGCCGGTCATCACGTCACGTCGGGACGTATGTAACTGGACATGATCTCGGTAGGCTGCCGCCAAAGACATCCTGGACTTCGTATCCCGAATTAGGGAGGTAGGTAGCTGTGAATCGACGTAGACCCCAGACCAAGGTGTTGGAACAAGGTATTCGTTACGGTTAAGATCAGAGCCCTAGATGAACCTCAGATAGCCCTTGTCAATCTCGAGGTCAGGCTGTTCCCTGTTGGGCTGAATGAGAGACGAACGTGGCGTGGAAGCGTGTGGCGTCGCAGTGCCGTAGGCCATGAGAGGTAGGTACCGTACTCGCTCGGCTGATAACAAATGGGTCATAACCAGTACGCGGTACACCGCCATTGCTGCGCCATTTGGGAGCCGAGAGATCAATGCGGCAAACATTGTGTTGGGCTGAAGGAAAAGCGGAATTGTCTCTGGTAATCACCACCAAGGCCTCGAAAAGGACGCTACTTGGTGAGGTCGAGTCTAGACCCGCACCAAGATCGGAACAGTTAGATCCAAAATCGACAAGGGTGCCATCGGTTTGGGCCGACCACGAGGTTAGTCGCTAAGGCTAGTTGCCGATCTATCAGCTCATACCGCGCCCACGAGTTTCCAACCTGCCAGACCACAACGAATAGGAGGGGCACACGGCGTGTGGCTGACAGAGCCTGCTGCGAGACCTGAGCCACGGCCTGGCGTCTTAAGGTGAGGATGGGAGATCTGCAAAAAAAGGTCGGCATGGGGTCCTGCGGACCAAAAGCGGCTGATGAAGAGGAGCAGATGCTGCAACAGTAGCAGGAGGAGACCCTTCACCGCCGAATACAGCGCAAGATTCCGGGACACTGAGGGAAAAGAAAGCAGTCGCCGTCCATTACGCACTGCAGTTCGAATAACAGGGCCGTCCCTGTCTAGAGGAAGGCGGGCTGGAGACGAAAGGCAGAGGCTGACAACGGGGTGTGACCTGGTAGATGCATGGCCACGCCAGCCACACGGCCTCGGCGACGTGGAGTTGGGATGTAGCTCCTTGGTTGGCGCAGCGCATATTCCCAGTGCTAGAGGTAGTACGCAGGTAGTTGTTGGAAGCGTGAGCTTGGAGAAGCCAACAAAGCCGCCAATCCAGACGCATCCCAGACACACAGGGGCCTCAACAACGGGGCCGCAAGACCAAGTCAACACAGTAATGTTGCAGTGGCTGAGGGTTGCCTATGTCTGAACATAGCCGAGTTTCGCATCATGAAGATGAATGCCAGCACCGAGGCAACACTGACGTTTCGCCAAGCTCGACGGGAGATATACTGCAAGGGAACGAGATTGTTGGTGATGGAACGGTTGGGGCAAGAATGACACCCCTCAGCAGGGCCAGAAGTGACCAAGATGTGCTGCACTTTTGGCAGCGTCAACAAGAAGGGAAGCTGTGGTCTGGGGGTTGGCGTCAACATCGACCCTATCAAGGCGTGCCCCAGGGATGGCAGATTAGAGATCCACGGGAAGTCCATAGAAGGATCAGCGCATCTGACGACGGCGGACGAGGGTTGCGAATTGCGGCCGGGAAGCTCTCGTTCGGGATGAGGCTACTACATACGTATGTGGTAGTGTGACGAACGAGTTCCCCGTTGTATCGTGCCGCCTTCGCCCCCCCTCCCAAGTGCGTGCCCTAGGGCATTAATGTCCTGCAGCTGCCTGGGATCGGTTGCGTGCAAACGGTTGCAACGAGACCAACCAAAGGCGAAACCGAGAAGCTAAAAGAGCTGAGCTGAAGACCAAGAGTGGGAACTCGGTGGGATTTGGCGTGTGCCGTTTCCTTGTGGTTCGTCTGAATCCAGGATTCTATGCAAGCATGGGGCTGGGACGAAAGTAGGAGTGACAAAGTGGGGGAGGCGCAACAAGAGGAGAATGAATGAATGGATGGCAGGAGGAATCAAAGCAAATGAAAAAGAAAACAGGCGAGAACGAGAAAAAGAAAGCATCCACGCTCGTGGACGGATACAGATGCCATCCTTGACATGGAGCATGGATGAAGGAAAGAAGAGAGGCACAAAGAAAGCATGGGCATCAACCCACCTTTGCACCAAAAGAAGCAACGCCCACGAGGGGAAGGAGGGGGGTGGCATCGTGTTTCAGATGTCCTGTTTTGACAAGGGGCTTCCAACCGGCAGGTGCGTCTCGGACCAGACCTGCCTGTTCAGCCTTTGATTGGCTGCCCAAGCTCTGGCAACGCCGGGACCCCTGGTCCTTAGCTGGCCGCTATCCAGGGTTGGGTGCATCTGTGGCTTTGCAGAGCTGGAAGAGAGGCTGGTTCTGATCTCGCTGATTGGTAGCCTCCATGGCCTTCTCTGACTGGTGCTGCCCCATGCACACGCCCCGAGGCTTGCGGCTGCACACCATAAGAGCACCTCCGGCATGGAATTCAGTCCGCTGTAATTACAGTCGTCGTGAGCCTGGCCTGGTCTGGTGATCCGAAGAGAACCCCAGCGCTGCTGCGTCAACCAGATATCACAGAATGATTTCGGTTGTTGACCAAGCCTGTCGCCCTCGAGCCTCGTTAGCCAGGTAGCCAAGTTCGCAGCGTCTGGAGCCTCACTTACACCGAACGCTTCCACGCTGTGCCGTGAAGCATCATGGACCGTGCGCTCATCTGCGGATAAATTCCACGGCTCGGAAATAGAGAACATTAAAAGGAAGCGAATCCTTCATCTCTTAGCCACGGTAAGTGTGCCGACGCACCATGACGATGGTCACAACGATGGCGACAAGGGTTCTTCAAGCGCTGGGTATACCCAAATTGACATGCCGATTTCCGCCAGAGGCTCAAACGGGCGCCCATGCGACCCAGGTAGGGAGCTTGGTCACGAGCTCCATTCGCCTCGTACTGATTACCAGCCGTGGTAAGCAAAACAGTCAGCTTCAGTATTGGATACTTACTTACCTGGCATGAATTGGATGGCCGGATACAGTACATATTCCCTGTACCACCTGTTCTTGGAGGAAGCTAGAGGAGTTGACGTTTGGACGTAAGAGGCTATTGTAACACGGTGATACACTGAGTGGTATTATCAAAGCTTTTGAGGTCTTGGTGTAACTGCAAAAGGCTATGAAGCCTCTGAGTGTTCGTCCGGAACCGGCACCCAAGATATCGTATTGCTTCCCACTCCGTAGTTTCGTCAGGTTTTGATGCTGGAGCCTGCACCCTCACGCTTTCGATGCCAGGAACCCTGCTTGAGTCGACAGGATATGCACCCGCCGATGCATCACTCAGCGTTGCATTTGCCCCGGCTCTCCAGTGTCCCAAGACATAACCGGTAGTGGCCGCGAGCGCAAGCATGAGGATCTCCATCCCTGGAATGTTGGCCTTGAATAGTGACGACCACGTCGTCACAGACTGTGACTCGACTCCCAACAGCAGCCAGGGCAAATGGATTTGACGAGAACGAACCCCTGCTGTCTCTGGACGAAACAGACAAGACCAAGAGCCTGCGTCGATATTCAAGACATCCAGTCGTCTGATTTTCTCCGGACGATCGTACCCATCGGTGCTGTGGCGCCTTGTCTGATCTGGACGGTCCAAGTTCACTGGCCGATGGGACCCTGTGTAATACGGATACTGCACAGATTGATCATCCTTGCCGATGGTCCAACGTGGGCTCGAGGGGGCGCCATTTCCGACGAGATTCGGTCTTGGGGCTGATGAAAGAGGCACATCAAATCATCCTCGAGCAAATCGAGGCCCTGTTGATCGTCGTCCGCCCCGCGACTCTAACCTTGACCTGGATCGTGGCGCACTCCCGGCAGCCGGCGAATTCTAACGGCGCAAGAGGGGCGGTAACCGTTTAGAGAGGGTGGGGTCTGAGAGTGGGGCGCCACTGACCTTGCTCATCTTTGCCCTGTGATGACGATGACAAGGGTTCAAAGTCAACATGAAGAGATGACGAGATGTGGGCGACGGCCGTCAGGTCAGACAGGTTTGGATGCTTCATTTGCAAAGAATGAAGCAGGGAGATTTGGAGGGATGGTGAGGGTTGTTAGCGGCCTTTCTCATCCACAAATCGACGGCGTGGGAGAAATCCCAAGCTGTTGTTGTTGGGTTGTCTCTTTGTTGTGGTTGTGATCACAGGCGATAGGACGTTCTCTACCAGGTATGTAAATGAACGGATGGCCTTCGCGGGGCCCAGAGAGCACCACTTAGAGCGCCATGCTCCATCGTGCTCTAGACGGACATGGCGCCTGTGGCTGTGTGGCGGTAGGTTCAGCGATCAACTTGGGTAAGGTCCCGCCCATCGCTCGAGAGCATCCTGGCGATGGTGACGGTGGCTGGCGAATCTGGATTGCTCTCCGCCGTCTAGAGCTTGTCTCTGACTGCGCTAGATGGCCACATGAAGAGGCAGCTTCTCGGCCAATGCATCATGACCAACCTAGGCATCATTAATCGAGAATGGAGGTGAAGCTGACTAGCCAGGTGGCCAGACCAGGCTGCCCCGAGGAATTGAGGGCACAAAAGGGCAAGCGGGAGAGCCAAAAGGGATCTGCAAGCGCTTGACCGTTGGGGATGACGATGGATGATGTTGCCACTCGAGATTCACCAGACAGAAGTCGCACCGTCGCCGTTCCCAGTGGTCCGTGAATAGACTTTTCCCTAGTCAAGGGCCATGAGTCGACAATGTTGAAGGCTGTCGATTGGCGATTGCCTGTCCTGGGTGCCTGATCGACTCTGACGTGAGGTGTGAGGCCGTTGCTGGTGTAAGTCGCCAAGCTGAGCTCCGTAGGTGGATTTGCCAACATACCTACACCGAGTAGAGAGGTGTGAGAGCGTGGCGGAGACTCGGTTAATGATGCCAAGAGATGAAGAGAGCAAAACAACAACGAGGCTGATGGATTTCTCAATGGATGGATACCTTGGCTTCCATCCCAGGCGCCACCGTTGGACGGAAAGGGCGGCTGAGGAAAGTTGCTCATAACCTAGGTAGGTACCTACCTGGGTAAGCTGGTAGAGGTGGTGCAGAGGAAGGAAGAACGGATCGAAGCAGTATGCCGACGGCACCTGCCAGACGAGGCACCTACCTGGGTAGGCAGGCACGAAGGGAAGGGCCTCAGCCACGTCTTCTTGTATAGGTAGGTAGGTACCATCTCCAAGAGCCAGAACCCAGACCGAAGACTGGAAAACGTCATTTCACGATGGCTTCAACTTCATATTCCCGCTCGTCTGGCCCAATTTCTCTTCTGTCATGGACCCCCGTCGCACCCGAAACAATAGACCACAGCCACAGGCCCTGGCACAGAGAGACACAGGCGCAGACTCGCACGCCCCTCCCTCTTCCGCATCTCCACAAGCAGCTTAAACCCGGCTACTAACCCACGATGGGAAGCGCGCTTGGTGGAACCGTCTCTCGCAGCCCGCTCTTGGGCCACTTGCTGAGATCCATCACTTGCCCACTTCCCGTGCCTCGATTAAAGTCGTGCCCAATCCTTGTAGTACATGGCACAACACGAACTGGTCGAGCTTCTTCTTGGGACCCAAATTCTCACCTCCCTCCCTCCCTTGGAGATGCTGTACCGTATTAATGGCTTCATAGTTATGTATGGTTGGCCGGCATCCAAAATGGGTATGCTATGCAACCGCACTGCTAGCTGGCGCCCTCCACGAGCCAAACATGGTCCTGCTCAACTCAGTTTAAATCGCCAACATCACCAGCACCCCGGACTGGTTGGGCAACTTTGACAAAACCCTTGCAGAGCTTGGATTCGAGAAGAGAAAAAGAAAACCCGCAACTGACCAACGGCAGGTTAATACGAGAAACAGACGGGGAAAACGTGGCCGCTGAGGCACCCAACCCGACACAACCAGAACACTTTGACCCAACCAAATGCTCGCAAATCGTCCGTCATACGCCAGAACGGTCATCTATCTGCTGCACTGGATCGAAATCCTAGGCACCGACGGGGCTTTTTTCAGCCCTCCATGTTTACGAGCAACGACGCCATTGACGATTTTCTGAATTGCCGCTCATCTACCGGAGGTGCTTGCAACCTGTCTCACACTCCCGCTACGAGTTAACTCGAGACGGGAAGAGTGCCTAGCTGGACAAAGGTGCTCGCAATAGGGTTTTGCCTCATGGCCCTCTACCTCATGGCCTTTTGCTCTCGAGAGCTGCAAGGTAGGCAGGGCTAAGCACGAACGAAAGCTTAACAAGAGACAGGTTGTGCAGCCATCCCGTCTCACCTGTCTGGTTTTACTTTTGCCCATCTCTTTTAATGTCAACTCCTGAGCCGCACCAACACAAGACTGGACGAAGTAGTTACTCAATCTAGCCTCGATGAACGAATACCTACGGATGCTGACCCAGCAGCTTCACTTACATGCACCCATTGGAACATGGGAGATGGGCCAGGCAACTTGTTCAAGCTCTCGCTCCGCTTCACACACTCCTACGCAAGGTCGATGGTGCACGCCCCTCCCTGGCTCCCGATGCCCCTCCACTTGATCCATTCATCCATCCCTACCCTCGTCCGTCCCACATGCCTTGTTGTTGGCTCTCCGAGTTCTAAAACCCATCCACACTTGACTCTGGCAACCGAACTGGGCTCTTACTCCTACCTCAGCTCCAAGAGTCGCTTCAGCCACTTTTCCCTGCTGTTCTGCCACCCACTGCCACCACCGGCCTTGACCCCTGTCCCAGTCGCCGTCCCCATCCTCATCCCAGAGAGTGCTCTGTGGCCGACACCAAGCCAAGTCCCTACCATGTGCCTAATCTGTCAATCTCTTTCTGATACACGCTTCTATCCCAAACCTCCAAGGTAACCTTGCCTGGCCTTGCTTTAGTAAAATAATCCAGGCTCGCTCGCTTCTCCACACTGGCACGATTTCCGCCTCGGACCTTGCCCTGATTGTCGTTGATGGGTGTGGCCGGGTTGTAATTGCTGGCGTTTTGGCCCATTGGCCGCTGGCTGGCTGTCAAGGCCATCTTGTTCGAGAGCCCTTGGCTCTGGCTTTCGACCCTCTTAGACTGACCCTCCCCGGTCTCATCCCCTGGTTTGCCGGGGAGGGCTTTCACCAAGGCTTTCTCCCCATTCGAAAGCTCCGGAAATCTCTTTGATTGCGAATCCAGCCAGCCAGCCCGCCAGCCAGCGAGCGAGTAAGCCGAGACGCAGGTCGGAGGAGGATACGCCAGAGACGAGACGTTTCGGCGGCCGGCGCTTGATGATGTGCGTATAAGCGGGTGGTGGGCGTGTGTGGGAGTGTGCGTGTACGGGTGTGCTCCATTCTCTTTCCACCACCTCTCTCCACCTACTCTGATCCTCACCTTCGCTCAGCCCTCTTTTTTCCCTCTTCCCTTCCCTCTCATCCATCGTGGACTGAAGATCATCCTCCTCATCCTCTCATCCTCCCTCCCTCCCTCCACCTCGATCTTCATCCCCATTCGTTCCTTCCGTTCCTGAGCCGTTGTCCTTGTCCCCTAGCTCCCTGATCTTCTGTAAGCTTGCGAGCTACCCTCGTCCCCGTCGCGACAGAGTTGTCAGTGGAAAGGCCGGTTTCTGGACGAGCCAGACGAGCCAGATCCTAGGCCTGGGCTGCATTGCATTGTTGAGGAGGTCCGGTCCCCAGCTTGTCATTCCTTTCTATTGCAAGGACAGTTCTGGACGGGTTTCTCAAACCATCGACAACCACACAGACTGTCTGTTGGTTAACACAGGACCGACTAACATATTACGCCGGCTGGTACCTGCGTCCGTGTCCGTGTTGGCAGCCCGTGTAAGGTATCCGTCCGTCGTGGTCTTGCCTAGGTACCTATCTGGGTTGTCATTCTCTCCTTCTGGTCTTCTCTTCGATTTCTTCTCAGCTGCAGTTGGAGCTGGCTCTGTCTCGAGAGCCCGAGTCGCTGCTCATCAGTCCAGTCCTTCCTTGTCCGGGACTTTCCTTCTCTGGCTTGTTGTTCCCGTCTGTTGTCGACTCCACCTATTGGCGTTGGCTGGAGCCTCTTCTGAGTCCGTCTCTTCCTCTGGGGCCCCCCCTCCACCACCAACATCCATCCATTGGCAGCATCAGCATTGGCTTTCTGTTTCTTTCTGCGCGTGCCCCCCATGTGTGCCATGTGGAAGAACCATCCATGACCGGTTCCAAATGAGCTTGGCCCTTGTCAACTGGTTTCATCCGCCCCGCCTGTTTCGACCGCCACCACAGTTCTGAAGCTGGCCGCCATCTCCAGCTCGCCGCCCGCTGCCCTGCCCGCCGCCGCCATCGCCATCTCGGCCGCCTTATACAAAGCGTGCATCCGCATCCACATCGTATGCCCTCCTTCTTTTTACTCTTGTCCTCTTTTCCATTGTTTCCCCATTATTTCCATCGTACCTTGTTTTGTTTCTCTTTCTTCTTCTTTATATCGGCCCTCTCCGCTTCAGCAACACCAACACAAAACTCCCTCCGTCCCTCCCCTCGGCTCATCCTTCTTTCGTCTTCTCCCCCCCCCCTCTCACCAATGTTTCCGGCCTCAGCTGTGTCATTTTGACTTCTGCATCCCCTTTGCAAAAGTCAATAGCAACATAGTCCCAGCCTCCGAAACGCCCACGCACGCACACATGCCCCCACTGGCGTAGCCCAGCTGCCACACAACGATGCTTACCGTCAAGCAGCCACCAACCTACGGCTACAAGTCCGTCCATGACCTGCCGACTCCGCCATCAACCTCTCGACCTTCTCCCCCCTTGATATATCAAGAGCCAGCAACCAAGTCCTTGCCGGTCGCTCACCGGAGCCACAGCCCACCATCCCAGCCCATGTCGGCTCCTCACCGTGGCCTGCCTCCCCCGGCGGCCATGACTCTTCCTCCTCAGCAGCCTCCAGCCGGTGTTGCTCCTCCGCCTGCGCATCATGCACCTCCTCCACCACCCCCGCCACCTCCCGCGCTGGTTCCTCCAAGTCACCAGCAGAGGGATAGCTGGGGCCAGCTACCTGCTCCGCCTCAGCAATGGCAAGGAGCTGAGGAGTCTATGAAGCATTGGCTGCAGGCGAGAGCTGAGGAGGACAAGAGAAGGCAAGAGGAGGAGCGGACGAGGCAAGAGAGTCTGCGTCTGGAGCAACGAAAAGTCGAGATGGACATGTTGAGGACCTCTCTCTCGGGCGGCATCCCTCCACCAATGGTCCCCCTCGTCTTTACTGGGATGGCCAGCGGAGGTATTATGCCACAGGCTGCTCTAGAGTGGGCTCAGCAGTTTATGCCACCCTCGCAAGTCCCTAGGGCTCAGATAATGCCTGCTGGGTGGCCCGTTTCTCCTGAGCACCAGCGAGAATCCCAGGCGCACGCACAGGCACAGCAGGCTCACGCACAGCATCATGGTCTCCCTCCCGCCCCGGCACCACCGGCCACTGGATATGCGTACCCAGGGTCACCAACGAGGCAGAGAGGCCAGACGGTGAGCGGTGCCATAGGAAGGCCCATGGGGGCACTGCCGAGCCTCAACACAAACATTCCTCAGCCCACGCATGGTCCTCCTCCCGGGATGCACTCGCATCCGCACATGCACCAAGCTCAACAACAACAGCAGCAGCAGCACGAGTCTCAGTCGAGCCCCTCGATATACTTCCATCACTGGCAACCGCCGACATCGCAAGCCAGCGGCGGCTCGAACCGACCCGGAAGCCCTTCCGGTTCGTCAAAGCCTAAGAGGAAGCAAGATTCTCTGTAGACTAACGCAGCTTCTGTGACCATAGGGGAGACTCCCAGAAAGCGCAAGGCAACGGGGCAGCACCAACCTGCTCCATCTCCCACCCGTATCGAGCAACGACTTCGATCCCCGCCGCACCCCTTTTCTCAGAGCAGCTTTGTCAATCCGACATCTAGGGGAGGAAGACGGGGGCATACACGGCAAAGAAGCGACATTTCGCCGTTTCGAACCGCAGGTCCAGGACGATCACGAAGAGAGAGCTTTGGAGGACCGCTCCGCCGAATGTCGCCGATACGTAGCTCACCGGGGCCCTCACAAGAGCGAGTGGGAAGCGAACGCAGCGAATCTCAAAAGCAATCGGTATCGTCTCTGCTCTCGGAGGAGCCCCGACCACTGTCACAACACTCGGGCGTACCTCCTCGTCCGGTGGAGGAGGTCGAACGTGGGCATCAGCAAGCGTCTCCGGTTGAAACAAAGCCGCAGACTGGTGCTGAGGGAATGTCGAGGCGTGAAGGCACAGGGGAGGGCGAAGGAGCGCAAGGGTGATTGATTAATTTCCTTTTGGCGCGTCCCTGTCGATCGACCCTCACGCTTGCGCGCCACGCGCCAATATCGCTTTTTTCGCAGATGAAGTCGATCATTCTCGATGGATATTTACTCGACGTTCAATAACGAGATTATCAAAATTATTCACGACACTGGGAGAGTTGTGCTTGCCTCGGCTGGGCAACGCACCTGGGATCCACCACGACTGGAATGAAGAGCAGCATTCCAGACCACCATGAGTCGTGGACAAGATGCTGCTTAACTACAGTTGGGCAAACAATCCCGCCCCCCGTTATCACCACGATTACTACTATCAAAATTCGATTCCGAGCTCAAACAATGGGTTGTTTGTTGGCTCTGTTTTATTACTGCTAGAGGTTCAAGGCGCAACTCTAGGAACTACATGTTTTAATTGCATCTTTCTATTGGTATGACTCTGGTAGGAAAGAAAGGAAAGGATAGGACAGGAACAGGAAGGCCAAGGAAAAACAAGGCAGGTTAAAGAATGGGCGGACTCGAAGGAAGCGGAGTTCTCAGCATGGATCCATATCAACATGGTGGAGGAAGGAGTCTTGATTGGGATTGTACGCATATTGTTTGGTGCATGGAGCTTGGCCTGCTTGGGCTCGAAAAGGACATGGAAGAAGGGGATGACGACTATGGATCATACGGACACTATAGATACCCTGCGGGGATGACCCGGGCAGGAAGATGAAGTTTCGCGGCTTCGAGGAATGCATGACAGTATTCAAGGCGTATATTTACGATGGTTTGGGTCTTGCTTGATGTTGGATGGCCACTAACCAACATAGTCCGTCGACGGGACACGTTAAAGCCCCTAGGTGTGAGCACGAGAGCTAAGCGAGCTGGTGATGCTCTTTGTCTGGACTAACCAAGTAAGATGGAAGCCCATGGGCCGAAGCTTATCGGATTCAACGACTGCCGAGCACTTCTAGTGGTGGTCGGTAGTTCCTCTGTTCCTGCAAGAGAAGCCACAAATTCGTAATCAGGGGAAAAGTCAAAAGCATTTGGGTGAGGATTGGAGCTAGGCCTGAAATCTAGATGCCACTTCTTGTAACTGCAACCACACGATGGAAAAGAATACGAAAGAAGCCCAGCCACGCTTCCTCAGCCCTCCCCGAAAAGGGACCCTAGCAGGAAAGCCACACAGATACACACACATGCACCTGAAGCGAGCAGAGGTGTTTCAGACCCTGTTTTTACCTTTTTGTCTTCTTAGCCCCCATTTTCAGTTTGGGCCGAGGAGAGAGAACCTGGTGGCTTGCGTAGGCGAGCTAAATACGCGTGGGATGAGCGATTCGATGCGATTGAGATCCCATGGATGAGGTGATGATCTGATACAAAGGGGTGAGTCACGAAAAAAGTGGCGGGCTGGGAACGACCGAAAAAGAAAAGAAAAGTGGCATTTTTTCTGCTATAACACAGCTCAACTATTGCATATTTCAGTTATCGTCATTCCCGCAGGTCCTTTTTTTCTTTTCTTTCTTCAACCCTTCTTCTTCTCAATCTGCATGTGTTGTGTGTTTTTTGGTCACATATCGCCCCCCATCGTCCATCGCCAAGCCGTTGCATTGCATATGCTGGTATCTCTCTTACACACCCCCTCTTTCGGGAGTTGAGCTTTAAAGAGTATGTCGGCTCCTCAACAGAAAAAATGATGACAGGGGAGAAAGACCAAGGATTGGAATCACGGAGAGAGAAGAAGGGCAAAAAGGAGCGATATGTAAATTGTCATAAAGCAGCCTCAATATAGGTACTTCTTCACCTGACACCCCCACTTCGCCGAGCCCGCTTCCGACCTGTTGGGCTCCGTGTTCCCCGGACCCGGCCCCGGCCCCGGGACGCGCCTCGGAGGTAAAGACCAAAAGAGGTAATCGTCACGGCATGTAAGCGAAGGCAAGGTACGACAAGACAAGACAAGACAAGACAAGACAAAAGAGATGGGTGGGCGGGAGAGAGCACAGACTCTTTTCCCTCTACCCCCCTCCATCCCCCTTCTCGCTTCGGGCTTTTGCATGCATCCTAGCCAAAAGGGAGCGTGGGCTTGCAGCTTTGTTATTGTTATTGTTGATTAGCGAGCGTGTTAATGCGCGTGCAATGGATGCATCGCAGATTGGCGCCCTCGCCTCGAGTCGATTCCCTTGGTCGATGCTACCGGGTTGCAGAAAAGGCTGAGGAGCCATGTCACCAAAGCAGACGATGAGCATGACAATGGATGATATGATGAGACAACATGATGAGACAAGCCACAGTTCCAATGGCTCATGGCTGTTTTGTGCTGTATTTACTCCAATAGGACAGAAGAGACAGGCGCTGGGCGTACATCAAGCTCCAGCCCGCCATCGCTCTTTATCCTTCCTCGTATCTCGTTTCGCAACCTCTGACTTCGCCCCTCACTCTTCTTCCCCAATTGACCATGCATTTCCTCAATTCTTTCCGACGTGCATTGATGCACCTGTCGGCGTGTCCATGTATCATCCCATCCCGTAGCATACGATCCCATCCTATCCCATCCCAAGCCTCATAACCCTCAAAGCAGACATCAAAGCAAAGCAGTGCCAGGAGGGGGTATATAGAATTAGCTTCCATGGCTCCAAACGCTATCGACCACCAAAACAGATAACTCCTTCTTTTTCTGTATCCATGACGTCTCATATGCCATGGACCAGCGTACAAAGGAAAGGTTGGGCCTCGTCTAGGCATGTGGTTCCTCAGAGGCCGGAGCTTGAGGAGGGGTATCGAGCGGCTCGCAAAGCAGACAAAAAAGCACCCTGCTGGGTATCGTGACACCGCTCCGTGCAAATTACAAAGGGGATAAAGCTCAAAGAACAAAGGGAAGAAGGTTTATGACAAAGGAGAGAGTCCTCGTTGGACCAGAGTCATGGCAGCAAGGCTAGCTACGCCTTCTTTTTGCCGTGGTGTTGTTTGTATTCCGCCTTGACCACTTTCATGAGCAAGTCTTCATCCTTGATGGGTATAGATGACGTCAACGCTTTCATGGCGTTCTCGAATTCCGCGTCTAGCAGAACCTCCCGCAAGGCTTGAGCCAATGCCGCACTTGTAGCATGCAAGACATCGTATTCACCTGATGAGGGAGGATTGGTTCCGGCCTTTCGGGGCACCGTCGAGTCGCTTGATGCAGACGTGTCGTCGCCCAATAGGAGAAAGACATCCCATACTCGTAGCTGCGCTGGGAAAGGGACGGAAAGGTTAAATAGAGTAAGGTACCAGCGCGTACCGTATGCCGTGGTATCGATGCAGAGCTCGACCTGAAATCGTTAGCGCCGGCCAACGGCGTCATCAAGGAGCAATAGACTCTACTCACCAGCTTACTTGCGACTTCTTTGTTAAGCCAGTTGGTACTGAAGTCGCTCATCGCAGCCATGAGCTCCTCAAAGCCAGGGCGGTAGAGACGTGCAAGTCCACGCAGCTGCCACATTCGCACCAGCATGACAAAGCACTTCTCCTCATCAAAGTAGCACAGCAGCGTCGCCGCCAGCGATGCCATGCCCTGTACGTAGCCCGTCTCGGGGAAATATATCGAGATGGCGTGAAGGACACGAAATAGCAGTCGTTGACCGCCTCGGTAACGCCGTCGAAACATGATATGGCGGCTGATTGTCCGAGGCACGTCCAGGTCAATCTGGACATCGTCCGGCGAGCTCCGTAGCTGTAACCGATGAAACTCGGCCACGATCCGATCCTCTGCGGTCGAATCCTGGTGCTCCCTGGCGCTGGTAGCCATGAAGGACCACCACGCCGCTCCCCGCCATCGATCGGGGATACCCTTCCACGTTCTCTCGATGAGTTTCGGGTTCTTGGAGTCAAACTCAAACTCCATGCCTTGGCCTTCGCTGCCTTTGCGGACGACCTTGGCCATTTTCCTCCACTTTTCTGACCTCTCCCATTCCTTACGCTTCATCACCTCCGTCAACTTCTCGGCCTGAATCTCGTCGACAATATCTTGGAGGCTTGGCGCTTGGTTGAGCATATCCCCCGCTTCGTCCATCCATCGCCTGTCGCGGTTATGGGGCAACAGGTTGCTGGCCTGGCGAATGACGGATCGGGACGACCGAAGCGACGTTGACAGCGATAGTTCAGATGTCTGTGTGTTCAGCGACCTGGCAGAGACCTTCCTCGTTGGGGTACGCCGACCGCTGAGTGTTGACGATATACCATATGCATCTCGCTTCATCAACACGTTACGTCTTCTAGGCGAGCCGGATGCAGATCTGGTCTCTGTCGGGGTGCCGATTCTTGGTGGCGGCACAGTAATGAATCCGTATCGGTCAACGTGGGCGCCCTCAAGATCATCCCAATCCTCGAGTCCACCGGGCGTCTCAAAGCGCGGGGAAAAAGTACTTCCAGACGCGGGCATTTGCCAGGCTGGAGAAAGGCGACCGCGAACACTACACAATGGGGAGGCGAGTTAGCATTGCTACAGTCCGAGATGAATAAAGTTGGGACGTCAAAGGAAAACCATACGGGTCAAGTTCATTCTCCTCGGACGGGACCTCGGGAGTCGGTTCGAGACGCTCGCAGTACGAGCGCCTCTTGCCGGGCTCACCGCGGGAACCATCGCCAACAGTATAGAGCGATCTCACCTTTTGAGATTCCTTCTCCACGTCGGCGGCCAAGACGCGAATGTCGGGGGGCGACATCTGGCCCTGAGGGGAACCCCTCCTATCCGATTTATTCATGTCGTTGGACTCGTCGCTGGGTCGAGGAAGAGACTGCGACACGGGCGTCGTAGGAGTGGCAACCCGAGTCGGCGTTGTGGGAGAAGTGAGGGAGGGAGCGGTTGGTGTTGTGGGAGTGGCGCGTCCATCGTTGTCGATAGCAGTTTTTGTGGTCGCGGGGGAGGGATCAAGTGACTTGTTGTCTTGGTCGGCAGCGCCGTCGAGGGCGATAATATCCTGAGCACCAAACATGATGCTACCGCGGTTGGAGAAGGTGACAGAGTTCATGAAGCCATCATCAAGAAGACTATCACAGGGGATGGAGACGTCGAGGGGGAGGAAGGGGAGATCGCAATCAGATGAAATGGTCCCCGCCGAGGTGGTAGTGCTATTAGTGGAGGACCGGGATCTGTGCCAAAAACGGGAAGAGCCCTTGGGGGACCACGATGGCGCCTGCTTGGGCCCAGCCATAGCGGTAGCAGTGGCTGTAGCGTTGGCGGTAGCGCTGGCCGTAGTGCCAGGGGCAGCGGCGGCGGTGGACGTGGTGGTGCCGGTCGGGGTGCTGGAGTCGCTGGAGGTGCTGGAGGCCGGAGTGGAGGAGCCCCGCCACAGGGGCTGCATTGGTGTGCTGAGCATCTGTGATAGGCTCTTCTTGCCAAGACGCTGCCCTGACCGCAAACTGAGGCTCTTAACGAATTTGCGGGGAGAAGTGGAAAAAGAAGATCGCGGTGAGGATGAAGTCGAAGGAGGGGGGGGAGCAGGAGGATAGGAGCTCGAGGTAGCAGCTGGAGCAGGGCACGACGGGGAAGAAGGGATTTTGGCTGACTTGGAGAAGGAAATGGGGATAGGTAGAGCCCTGCTGGCCCGAGTGGGTGTTGCAGGATGCGAGTGGGACGCCGGCGGTGGAGGAGGCGGCGTGGTGCAGCCAGCGTTGGACACGACAGACGATGCGGCGCTGGACACCGATTCTAGAGGAGCGGTGATGCTATTCTGGTCCACGAATGGATCATCCATGTGCCGCACCGTCGTACTGGGCCGCGACACAACCGACGCCGCCAAAGACGAGACTGAATATGGCACCACAGCGATGCTACCGCAAGCCTGCTCGCACAGCGAGTCCGCAAAGTCGTCCTCGTCCTCCTCTTCGTGGATGGTCGAGGTGGAATTAGCCCTGGCAACTCCCGAGTCCCGCTTCCACTCCTCCGATGCCGAGACGGGGGACGTCCGGGGAGACGGTGAAGATGAAGCCGTGCCTCGCAGAGCCGGGTGCTCCTCGGTCGGCGGAGCGATGCTGCCCGGAGGCGGAACAACCACAGGACGGTGGTAGGAGCTGTGGAAGGAGCTGTGGGACGAGGCCGACGAGGATGAAGGCCGACGCGAGGGCCGGGTGGGATTCCGCGAGATGATTGGGATCGGAGGCTCTGCCGGGACAGTCTTCTCGTATCGCATGCCCACTAGGCTTGCGTCGTATCTCAAGCTGGCTCGGCGCTCCGTGGGGTACCGCGCATTTCCAAATTTGGGCGGCAACATGGCGTTTCTTTGGTCGAGTTTGACAATGGCGCTATTGAGGTAGAGATCGAGTCACCCGCACCAAGTGTCTGTGTGTGGCTGTCGGTCGTCAACGAGGCGGCAGCCTTTTTTCTTATTGTGTGATGTTTGTCAGTGAGACCCAGGCAGGGAGGGAGGTCGAGTGAGAGAAGCAGACGCAAGGGAGCAGTGCTATGCTGGGGAACACAAACACCAAAGCCCGAAGCTTGGAGTAAGTGAGGGAGCTGGGGCAGAAAGGCCAGGAGAGGAACCTGGACAAAGGGTGAGGGCCAACGGCGGATGTTATAGAGGAACAACGGACAGGTCGTTCTCTGGACCAGGCGTTCGGGAACCAAGAAGGAATCCAAGGGAGAGGCTTCGAGTGTCTCTGACGTCGATGACGCCTTGTCAAGGGAGAATAAAAACCCCCTCCAGACTGAGACTGTCGACTCTCAAAAATCGCTGGGGTCCCAAGCTGGCAGCCTCGACCAAGGGCAAAGTCCCCAAGTCTTAGACTTTGGCTGGATGGGATGAGACAGGGCAATCTCGCAGATCCGAACAAGCGAAGCAGCCGTGCAGAGATTCAGGTGTGTTGGGCAAGAGCCAAGAATTGGTTGATAACAGCGGCGGTAGTGGTGAGTCGAAAGGCGGGCAGAACATTGAACGATGGATACTAAAACACTCGACCGCTAAATTGCTTTCCAGGATGAGACTGGAAGTGAAGATGGAAGCGAGACACGGGATCCGAAGGTCGAGTCGGTCTGAGCTGAGGCCAAGAGTGAGAGGGCCGGGTCGAGGTTGAAGAGGAAGGCACGAGGTTGAGTGAGACTCAAGAAGACGGACGATCCAAAGCGCGCGGTCGCCGTGCGTTCCTTATACATATAACTACAAACGTACACACACGCACACACGCATCTACATCTTTTTTAGCTCGGGATTTGCGTCAAGGGCCACCAAGTGACCGAGCAGGCCGGTCAAACGCACGCAGACTCTCAGTGAGTGAGAAAAAAACGACATAATTTTTTACCCATCCAGCGACAGCCACATCATCCACCGGCCTCCCGTTGGTCGAGGCACGTCCCCGTTACTCCATAGATCCAGGTGGACCGGCCCAGCAGGATCGGAAGTGGAAGCGAGGATGCAAAAGACGCACGAGGCGGCGAGACGGTGAAAACCCTCTGGCTCGATCTGGATGGCCGCTATCCACACCGCAACGCAGCTGGCAGCCTGCACCCGCACTAAGCAAGCCAGGGCTCCTCATCCAAGACGACGACGACGCTGGCCCGAGGAGAGGACGCCTAACAACTCATCAACGTCTCGTCACGCACGTACGGTCTGGTCTTGCTTGTACTGTACCTGACGCATCACGCGCACGCACCAGGGCCGGGGCCAAGGTCAGGCCAGACTTGGGTTCAGGTACCTATGGTCTCTCAGTGGACATTCTGAGGAATACCCATTCATCACGGCTCTCTCTCCCTCTTGCACAATCTACGTGAGGCATACCATCGGCCAAACGCATTGCAACCCTTCCTGCACAATAATGCAGCTAAGAAAGCAGTTTAGGTGCGGGAGAACGCCGCCGGTAACGTCCAGTCCACCCAACCAAAAAGCATGTGAGGAACCGGACCAGTCGATAGCCTCCCCAGGCTGCCTCCATCCGTTCCCCGGACGGATAGAGTTAAGAGGCTTTCAGATGATGGGGGGATTTTCCGTCCTGTTTCCTTTTCTTCATCTCAATCGGATCTGGTGAGACACACACCGTTACCCAGCCCAGTGTCATTCATTCAGCCAGACCAGGCTTTTGCCAAAGCTTGTTGCATTCCTGGATGCAAGGGGGTGACCAAGACGAAGACAAAGACAACAAGAACCTCTCGAAGCCAGACAGGGTGGAGCTTGGATGTCCGCCTCGACCCTAGGGCTCCCCGGCCTTGGCTTGGTCATCCAAGGCCAAGGCAGGCCGGGCTCAGAAGCCTGTTCTTTGACAAGTTGACAAGTCTTGCCGTCGAGCACAACGGCCTCTGACTGGTGGACGGGACGGGTCTGGGAGAGTTTTGTGACCTATCACACTCAGCCAATCGCCAATGTGTGGACCATCCCAGATACCGACAGGGGTTTTGGACGATAGGGCCATGCCTCTTTGCGACCACGTAGGGCAGGGCGGGACGCACACGCAGGGGAGCGAACCTAGGTTGGCTAGGTAGGGCATGGGTCTGCAAGGTACCCGCGACCCAATCCAGAACAACCAAGACCAAGACAGACGCAGACACGGGCACAGCCAGAGACAGGACAGACACTTCAGGGCAGGACAGGGCAGGGCTCAGGGACACCCGGCCATGAGACACCAACCAGCATCTCGACAATCAAAAACAATGCTGGGTTGGGCAGCCCTGCCCTTCCCTGCCCTGCCCTGGGCTGAGCTGAGCTGAACTGGATTGCCATCTCACCACGCTCGCATTGTTTGCGCGCATTTCCACGATCCGGTCCCCTTATTCAAAACAAATCCTTCTAGACTCTCTCTCACTTCACCCATGCTCACCGGCCAGCACCCGTCATCAGCCACCTCACCATACAGAAAGTCTACCTGCGGCTCAGGCTGGCTTACTAAAAGCAGCATCTCAAGAAAACCACGCAAACACGATACGATACGATACGACTCAGGAAAACCGCCTTCTCGGGGACTTGGGATAACGCTCCCGCCACCATTGAATCAAGTTCCTTCCGTCGAGTCCGGATTCTGCCTGGTAGACCCAAATCTTGGACAATACGACCCGGATCAAACTTTGTTTTTCCCGAGACGTGGTTCATCGCCAACTCGCCCGTCATCCTGCGCCGCGTCTTGCCATGATTGTCGAGGCGCGATGCTGACTGCGTCCTGCCCGGTTCTCTGTGGCTGCTTCGGCATGCCTCTTCTCGGACCGATCTTGATGCTAGAGTCCGTCATCGTCTTGTCACTTTTCAAATCTCGAAACAAAAGCTTCTATTACGCCCCCTCACTAATTAATTCCTTTGTCCTCAACGATGCCCCCTGACCAGCTGGTCTAATCATGTATCACTTTGATCAGCGCCCACCTCGAGCAAACCTTAAAGGACTGCTCCCCTTTGCTACTCAACAGACCTGAACTCTCTTTCTTTCCTTCTTTCATTGATAGGTATCAGATCAGAGAGATCTGGCCCCGGCAGAGAAAGCCGAGACACGGGCAATCTGGCCTCGCATGCCTGTCTCAGCCATTCCCACGACGGGACGTGATGGTTGGTGAGCATACGCGTATGCCCTGGTTGATCTACCCGTCTCCCGAACCTAGCGAAGCTTCCCTGCTAGGATCCGAACCAGGATCATCGTCTGCCCTGGTCAGCTCAGCTAGGTATGGACGGAGAGGGCCAAAAACACAGTAAAAGTGAAATAGACGAAATGAATGAACCTCTGAAGGAGCAAAGGCCCATCCTCGAGAAGGGGTCTATCCATGGCAGGTTGGCCACACATGAGCCACAGAAAAGAGAGCACAAAACACTAAGGATGGGGAAAACCCGCGGCCGGCCACTTCTCGCGTGGCCACCCATACCTCTCTGCCTCCCTCCGTTGGGCTCCCGCAGTCCACGTTTCCCACAGGCCATGCCGGGACCCTCCCTTCCGCCCCCGGCCCTGGTGTGCCAACTCATCCCGACATCCACCCGGAGCCCAGCCCGTTGAGCCTCCCCCCTGCTGCTTTCACCCTTTTTGCATCCTCCTCCGCGTTCGTCTCCTTCCTTTCATCGCGTGGTAGTGGAGACCCCAAGGCCCAGAGTCGGGATGGCGGCGGTGAGATCTTCCTTCAGTCCTTCTATTGCTTCCTCCTCCCCCGGGAACAAACGGATCAGGTCTGTCGAGCAAGGACCAGGGAAGACCAGTGCATCGGCTCCCTTGTGTGTACAGATGTAGGGCACGAACAACGCACAATGGCACGGTGCGGGAGGCGGAAAACTAGCATCTGCACCGCGGCCGTTGGGACACGGGGCAAGGGGGAGACAAGAAAAAAGTTTACTCCTCCGGCCGCACACGGCGTGCCAACTGTTGAGTGCATGCAGCAACTAGTCGACACCGCGTCTTTCTGGTGGATACGTGATCCTTGCTAGGGTATCCCACCCACTGAGCTTGAGCTTGCTCCATGGAAGGTTGTTGCTCAATTGCTGTGTCCGTCGACTCCTTTCCGCCTCAAGCTTGGCCTAGCTGCGCGGGCCAGGAGCAATCTAGGAATAGTATCAATGGGGGTTTTGAGGCGGACATAGCCAAGGCGCCAGCTTGGCTTGTCAATGCTCTGCGACACGGGACGAAAACGGGCAATTGAAACATGGGGATTTTCAGATTTCCACCTCGACAACTCCATACGCCTGAGCCGAGCTATACAATCTCGCGCTAACTCTACCTCGCTTCTTCTCTCCTCTCGCCTCGCTCGTCTGCCTTTCCCGGCCGTCTGTCCAATGCCCCCGGATATTGGCGCTCTCTTCCTCCCCCGTGGTCCTGGCCACCTTGACAATACGGGCGCATATGTGTGTGTGGTGTGTGCCCGCCACCTCGGGATGGCTGGCCAAGCTTCTCCCCTGCTGCCAACGCTCCTCTTGTCCCTTGCAGCTTGCATCGCAAATTTTCAACCGAATCGAATCGAATCGCCGGGGGACCTGATACTCGCACGCTGGCCTGTGTGGGGGTTTCTGCTTCGTAGACCCTGCTCTTTCGCTTCTCCTATCTCGACTCGGTGTCGAGGAACAGTGCCCAAGAACTCTCCCTTGGTGCAGGCCAGTAGACCCCCGGCGGTCCCCCTTGGGCCCTCGAGCGTCTCGCTAGATGGCCCCTTGAGCCTATAATGACCGTGGCCCATGTCTTCCTTTCAGACTTCCTCATTCTCCCAGTCCGCCTCTCCAAACATGGGACCCTTGCGAGTGCCCCCGCTCACCTCCAGCTTTTCCAGGAACTCGGGCGGCACCGTTGGAATGTACTTGCGCTCCCGCTCACGGTTCACTCCTCCAAATCCAGCGCCATATGTCACGAGCATGTCGGTCACTGAGGGCAGCGTAAAGGGCAACATCAGGGCAGGATCCAGGAGCAAGTGCTCAGGCGCGTCGTCGTCGTCGGACCATTCGTCTTCGGGAGGGCTCGCAGCGCTCCCGGGAGTCTCGAGATGATTGCCGTTTGACCGATTCTTGACGGGTGTCACCGGGCTGCTGTCCTGACCCGACCGCTGCGGTGACGCCATTCCACTGCGTCGCCGCTCTCGCTTAAGTGCTGCCTCCTTTTGGATGGCGATGAGATACTTCATGGCGCTCTTGGGCAGCCCCTTTTCGCCCACCTCTGGCCTGTAGTGATTGGCTGCATGGATGAGCTGTTGTGGACTGAGCCGCTTGAGCTGCTGGAGTGTACCCACCAGCGCCTCCAGGTCATCAGCGTCGAGGGACGAGAAGCACTGGAGCCACTGCAGCAGCTGGATCACAGGTGCCAGGTGTCTCCGGGCCGCGTCAATGGTGGTCTCTCCAGACGAACGCATGTCGCTTCCCTCGTAGTGGTCTGCTTGCCTGTTATTTGTCCGTGCCCAATCCTCCAATATTGAAATATTCATGCGGATCTGCATGGCTTTTGTTCTGGCCAGATACTTGCGGTTCGACATGATGCGATTGAAAAGCTCTGCTCCGATCCAGTAGAGCAATTGCGAGATGATTTGAGCCGAGATGACCGAGTGGATATCGTAAAGGTCGAGCACAAAGAGAGTCGATGAGAGTAGAGAAGTGACGTTTCTGGGAGCTGGCTTCGCCCGCTGTTTGGGTGAGGGAGGCCGGAAACGCTTCTCAATGGGCTCCTCTTTGACCTGAGCCTTTCGCTTGAACAGCTTCCACTCGTTTTGGAATGTGATGTCCTCAAATCCAGGAATGGTTTCATGATCCAACATGGCCACGTCCAATACCTTGTCTAGACGCCTCTCGGCATCTCGCACGATGAGAATGAAGATCTCGTTGATGAGCTCAGCGAGCTGGGCTTGGAACTCGGCCGTCGCATGGAAGAGGCCAGCATCCTTTTTGAGATAGTGAAGTAGGAGGGTAGCGTTAGAGATCCAGAATGCCAGAATGGTCATATCCCACTGACACCTCTCAACGACGTCATTGATATAGTCCATGGCTGAGACGAGGAGTCGTTCAAGCAGCTCCCGACTCGAATGGTAATGGGCATATCGGGCGCTCAGGAATATCATGTTTGCCGGAACAGGTTTTTGCGACGGCGATCTCTGAGGCGTCATCTTGGTGATGATTATATCGAGTATCCGGTCGAGTTCGTGCTCTTGGAAGACGAACATTTGGTCATGGAGGCAGCGGTTCCAATCAAACTCTTGCTGTTCCTCCTCGAATTCATCGACCGGCTGAAGAATTGCGGTCAGTAAAATTGTGTAGACAATTTGCAGGACATGGTTCTCACCTCGGGCTGATCATCCATGCCCACGTTTCCCAGGTCAACTTCGAGGTCTCGAGCACTCTCCATCATCAGCCGCCTTCGCATCTCATTCTCGGCCATCTCCTCCTCGAACCGATCCTGTGTAAAGCCAGGGCTGTAAAAGTCATCTGTGACGCCAGCGCTTCCGATATTGTAGCCATTGTCATGGAGGTAATACGACATCTCGCTGTCTGGGGGGACAAAGTCGAATGCTGTTCGACCGGATGACGTCTTTTGGTCTGAGGAGGCATTGTTGTCGAGGAGGAGTTTTGCGATGCCCTTGTGTCGGTTTGTCATGGCCCACATGAGAGCTGTCCATTGATTACGGTCCTGCTTGTTGACGTCGGCGCCCGCCTCGATCAGTGCCTGCACTACGGGTTCGTGGCCCTGTTCATCATATTAGCGACCTGAGGTTCAGTGTGTCCGGGGAAACCAACAAAGCAGCTCGCATAGATGAGCGGCGGTGTTCCGTCTTCGTCCTCGGCGTTTATATCGATATACTCCTTTGCCTTGCCATTCAATAGCTTCCCGATCCTCTCGACATCACCGTTGCTGGCAGCCATGTTGAGGGCTTTTTGAAGCTTTTCCTTCTTCTCATAGTCTGGTAGCTTTTCGTCATTTACAATCTCATCCTCGTCTTCAAACCCCGAACCAGACTGGTGGGCGGCCTGAGCGGCCAGCATTTCCATCAGTCGCGTGTCGCTATCCTTGGGCCCCTTTGTGACATTGTCGTCGTAGTCGGGGTCGTTGAGCGACAGGTTTC
This sequence comes from Fusarium phalaenopsidis, assembly GCF_050370095.1. Lineage (NCBI taxonomy): Eukaryota > Fungi > Ascomycota > Sordariomycetes > Hypocreales > Nectriaceae > Fusarium > Fusarium phalaenopsidis. The sequence goes on from NW_028145404.1 coordinate 3,372,611, forward strand.
CAAAGTTGAGGGGTTTCGCCAGGGCTGGCGTGGTAAGGAACTGGGACTGGCCTGTTGCGGCGTCGTCAGTGACGTGTTGGGCAATAGAGGGAGCCCAGCCCGCGCATGTTTCAGTCAAGTGCGCGGGTGGCGATGGTAATGGTGATGCGACGGACCTTGCCAGCCATCGTACATCTCGGTCTCGGTGACGAGATGCTCGTTTGGCACATGTCGCCTGTCGTCGAGGGACGTGGGGAGGTCGGAGGGGAGGGCTCGAGGCTTGTTGTCGGGCAGGCCGTCGGGGCCGAGAGAGTCCCCTAGATCCATGGCGGAGGGAGGGGCAGAGCCAGATGCCGCAGATGGCTCATGGGAATTTGGAGGAAGTCGCTTCGGAGGATGAATTTCGCATACGGTGTGTGAATAGGTCTGCGCTGCGTGTTTGAACCGAGTTGCCGCTGTTGGGCGGGGAGATGTCGTTGGGCGCTGCGAACTGATGCCTTGTGGTTGTGTTGATATCGTGCGAGGTGTCGTGGAGGGCAACCTACCCACTTGTCCCTGATGAGACTGGAAGCTGTGGAGAAACCGTCATCCGTCCCGAGGGGGGCAGTTGCTCCATGGACACAGCCACAGACGGTCTGGGTGCTTTGACTCTAGCTGGCACCAACAAGGAACTTACCCACTGACTGACACTGGAATATTCTCTTTGCGTCAACAAGATTACTTTTGTAGACGTGAATTGTTTGAGATTGAGTAGTCCACTCACTGCATAATATACTAACAAACATTCATTTCATTTTCATCATCGACACTTGTTTAACTGTGTTTGCATTGATTTCTATACAAGTTGGGCTCCCAATATTAAGTTAGGTACCCTAGACAGCTCGCTTGCCAAATGCGCGCAATCGCTTCACTCCGCCGTCGGGGATCATGATAAGCTTGACATGGGTGACCAGACGGTCCTTCTCCTTGTCGGCGCTCGCGAACTCGTGCTCTTGATCCGGCCCCGTCTTGCTCGGAGGCACAAACTCCCGCCAAGCTACGGCGTCGGCCACCGGGTCTCCGTGGCCCGTCCACTCGCAGCCCTCGATGGCCACCTTTTGAGGGTAGTTGCCCCTGAAGTGCGCCGTGTCTACTACGAACCTCTCGATGTAGCCCGGAGCTCCGAGCTTGATGATGGCAAAGTCGGTGTGGCCCTTGGCCCGCGATCGAGCCGTCTCCCAGCCGTCGCCCATGTCCTTACCGCGGCCGGGCAGCAGCAGGTTGTCCTTGTTGCCAAAGTGCTGGTCGCTGCACGACACGGCGAGACCGCCGTTCTGAGCCGCCGCGAGGTCGAAGATGGCATCCTTGTCGTCGGGGAAGACGGGGACAGCGTGGCCGAAGAGTCGGAACCGCGCAATGCCGCCGTCGGGGTACATGTTGAGTCTCACGTGGGTGTACTGCTTCTGCGTGGGCGTCTTGAGCTTCCAGCCGAACCGCTCCGAGGGACCGCACTCTTGCACGCCGAGGATGGTCTCCCACTTGCCCCGGCCGCCCTTCCACGACGCAACCTCCTCGTCGTCCTGGCTGAAGCATCCCTCGACCGAGATGGCGGGGGCGTGGTTGCCGTTGAAGAAGGCCGTGTCGACCTCGATACCCTCAATGGTGCCCGAGGCGACGCCCAGTCTGATAACGACGTAGTCGAAAGGCTCCGAGTTGTGTCTCCGGGTCTCCCAGCCGTCGTACCAGGCGCCTGTGAAGACCATCTTGCCCTGCTGCCGGATGGGGGCCTTTGGGTTCAAGAGGTTGGTGGCTTCGCAGAACCATTGGTCTGAGAAGCCGAGGACCTTGCCACCGAGGGCACTGGAGATGAGGTCTGCATTCCACGTTTAGCATGAAAGATTAAGCGGTGCGACATATCACGAGGGTCTCACCAATGCATGTCGTGCGGAACGTCTTGTCGATGTCATTGGCGGCAACGGACTGCGTCTCGACGGTATCGAGCTTGTACTCGATCTCGTCGGCGATGGAAGCCATGATTGGTAGTGAAAAGAAATGAGAGGTATAATGATATGATGCAGATGCTCTGACTCGGGAAGTGAGTGAGATTCGTCGGGGAACAGAGGGATCGTCCTATCTATTTAACTCTCACCTAGCCTCGTTGGGTCGGCCAGTTCCGATGCGCCCACTGTCACTGCGGGACGAGGAAAATCAGGCCAATCTTGATGATGGGCTAACTGTCGTTGCCTGCTCCTCCTCCGAGTTCTTTCTATTGGGCGCCACGGCAAATGTTCTGATCGACAACAGATTCCCGTCTACGCGTCTGGGCCCAGAGCGGCAAACGGTTAGACGCAAGAGGTGCTTGCCCGCCGGCGGCCCAGCGCTGGCAGCTCTGAGCTCCTTTCGCGGCGATAGTCCGGCCGGCCGGGCCACGGCCGAGTGGAGAGGCGGGCTTGGCCGGCGAGTTCTCGGAGCTCATAGCCAACCAGGGAAGCTCCTTTGCGCGGGTCCAGGTTGGGGGGAACGGATAAAGCTCTTATCGATAGCCAAGGGTCGGTGAGCGATGGAGCTCTTTTGCTCGATCATATCGAGTAATAGATTCTGATTCCCCCCTCACTTCTCCTCCCCGCGTAACCCCAGCTTCGGCACTTTTTATATTCCCCGGGATAACGATTTTTTTTTTCTTTCACTAACCCTGACGCGATTGCAAGGCGACATGGTGGAATTGCCGTCTTTATCACTGAAAAGCATGACTACCCCGCGCGGTTCGTGAGTGTTTATAAAAAGGCGGCTTCTGATAGGTCAGACTCGAGACAGCCATTCATTGACGTCAACGCCAATCTTGTAATCAGCCATGTAAGGCAGGTAGCAACAGCCTCTTTGTAGGTACAGAGACATTGTGCACTCGTAATCAATCTAGACTCATCCTTTTCCCCCTTCATCTACGTCAGGACATCCGCGTCTTGCTCTCAATCGCAGGCAGTAGATGGCTTCGAAGTGAATCGTATTGACTCTCCAAGCTTTAACAAGACAGCTCTTTTAGCTATTTCTCTTCTTTCTGGTTCCGCCTGCGCCGCCCTGCAGAGAACCTTGAGCATCACCAAACGTTAAAAAAAGACACGTTGTTGACGACACGGCCCGACACGACACCTCTCTGGATACGCGCAGCGGCTTAAAAAGATGGCGAGTGCCACAGGTATACCGGAGCGATTCCCTTCGGACGCCGAAGTCAACGGCGCCGCAGCTCGCGAGACTGAACCGCTCCTTGGTCGACCTGGCGATGCTGCACAAGAAGACGGCGTCCCAATGATTAGAAATCTAGTCCTCGGTAGGTTATCGGTATTTCTTCAGCTACATCATCTTCTAGAGCTAACCATGCTGTTTCGCCAGGCACTGGCATCCTTGCCCAGCTCGGCATCGTGCTGCTGGTTGCGCTCATCTGGGCCAGCGTCCTCACCAAGCCATTGATCCTGTTCTCAGCGCACCCGCTTCTGCAGTCCCTCGCGACCCTTACGCTGGCCCAGTCCGTCCTGAGCCTACAGCCCACGCACACGGCCGAGCAGAAGCGTATCGGCCAGCGCATCCACGCCATCCTCAACCTAGTCGCCTTCCTTCTCCTGGTGGCGGGTGTCACCATCATCGAGTACAACAAGTTCGCAAACAATGGCGATCACTTCCACTCGGTTCACGGCTACCTGGGCGTCATCACCTCCATCGTCCTGCTACTCCAGTACGCCGTGGGTTTCACCATGTGGGCGACACCCCAGCTCTACGGCGGCGAACACCAGGCCAAGGCCATCTGGAAGTATCACCGCTGGAGCGGCTACGCCATCTTCACCCTGCTCCTCGTCACAGTCGTCACCGCTGTCGAGACAGACTACAACAAGAATGTCCTCAAGCTCAAGCTCTGGGCCACCACCCTCCTGGCCGCCCTGACGCTAATTGGTGTTTTGCCCCGAATCCAAAAGCAGAAGCTTGGGTTCAAGGCTCCAAACCAGGCTTGATTTGAGTTTTTGAGCTCTACGAAGAGAAACAGTAGCTGGCATCAGTAGGATGGATACATCTCAGAAACAAGGGTTGAACTGCGGTTGGAGTTTTGTTCTTATTCTGGCGTTGGAAGATTATCGGCTGCGCAATGGCCTATACATTGTTTCCCCCTGGTTTTTTTTTTTTTTTTTTTTGGGCAAAATGGTTGATCTGTTTGAAGGAAATAGACAAGATTGCAAGACCTCCTATCATATTATTGTTCGGTCCTCGCTCTTCTCGTCTTTAAGTAGTTGTGCCTAAAGTGCTCTGTTTTTGTGGTTACTTCTTAAGATTGTATTGCTTGAATTTGTCACCGTCTTTCTTAGATGACTACGCAGGAGCTAGGCCCAATATCATATTTACTCTCACGAGCTAAGATACTAGTCATTTACTGCTCATTATAGTTCGGTATCTACGAACGATTCAGGGCTAAAGACAAATACAGGCTACGACAAAACATATAGGATATCTTAAGGTTAGTTCAGAATTCGCGAGTCATCCTCCAACTACACAGGTGTCGATACTGTCAGTATTTTATAAACTTCACTATTGTTGAACCTCAGAGAAGGGTCACAGCCCTTTCCCATCTTTCATCACGAGGCGAGCGGAGATGCAATGCCTGCTGAACCGATGGGTATCCTACAGACTTGCTCTCTTCACGCGTAACCGACCATCTGCTACTGGGAAAGCCAGTCAGGCCTTCAGGTGGACCAAAATAATGAGAATGGTCGAATAAAACTGTTGCTACATATTAAAATAGTCACTGGCTCACAGATTCTACTTGGCCAACGCGTGTCTGACTCTTGGGGATCGTAATAGTTTTGGTGACTGGAGGACTGTCTACCAAACCTCCATGTAGCAGGACTGGCAGGTTTCTCCAGAGTGTCAAGCAAAATTTACAGACAATTCTCTATACATAGCCATTCCTTCTCGAAACCTTGTTGGGATTTGACGAGGGATAGATAAGTCATATATGGTCAATTGTCGTGGATATCTGGAGCTTACCGCAGCTCCGACATGCCAACACATGATCCCCCAAAGTGGCCAACCAATTTTTTACTCGCGAGTACTGTGGAGTTATATCAAACTGAGCTTTCTAAGCCCGTGAGATCTTCACTAGGCCATTTAATCTGTTAAGCTGTTGTAGACCTGCAGGACGGCCAGGGGTCTCATACTTCCATCTGCTGCACTAGGATGCGGCAGCTCTAGGGCCATAAAATCGACATGTGTTATTTTAAGAATATGCGCCGCACCCCGTAACTAGATATAGGATAATTTTACGCCAAAAATCTTCAACTCGATAGGTCGTTGAGAAGCTTTACTGCTATGAGGCTCATGGGAGAGACGCGGGGTTCTACCACCATCAAGGCCGGGTTGAGCCGTAAAGATACATACCACATATATCCCATCTGGTGAATGTAAAGGGCAAGAAGGGTCTTGATTTTTGGCTATGAATATTAAGAAGGTGACAATGTACTGAGAATATAAGAAGTCTCGTCAAGAAATTGGAAGCCCCTGTGAGGGGCTTGGCAGCGAACTCGGTGCAGAAATTCCAAGCTTGTCTATGAATGCCATCATTTCATGTCAATCCCTCCTTATATACAAATAAGCTCCCAATAAAAGCTAAAGGACATAAAGGATGGAGGACGAGGCTAGCAGAAAAGTCCACGAAGATGCTGAAGTGGGAAAGGATCTATCATATCTAATGTAGGTACAGTAACTTCTCCAGCATCAACGAGAGAACGTGGAGGAAGCAGATTTAAAGGCAATGACCTCGAGCTCATGGTTTCAGAACTGGCCACTATGCTCCAGGGTACAAGCAATTGGATTCAAGAGTCACCAGGAGGTAGTGACCGAGTGGCATGAGGGAGAGATGAGTACTATAAACAACTATGCGCTGTCTTGGTGGTATGATATTCACCCCCTAGCCATCCAACTTTGAGCGTGGGCTTAAATACCATGCTCCATATATTTACTGCTTAGACGAGACGTTTCATGAACGCTGAAATCTCGAGCCATTATCTCCTTTGACGAGGAATGCTACAAGAGAAACATGGCGTCCCATAGGTGGTTCGTTTATACCGACTTCGCTACACTTGAAGTCTTTGATCAACAGGCTACGCTATGGACAAGCAGAATCCGAATCTGAAGCGTTGCTCGCAGAGCAATGTGGGCGTTGACGTCGGCGGGCCAAGTCCATATAATGCAGGGTTCAGCCGCATATAGGAGCCTGGCGTCTGATGGTCTGTGACTCTTGATCGCGGGGGAAATCAAAGGACGAGGGAAAAACCCTCACGGCAAAGAAGCGAGGCGGAGGACAGATCCGTTGGCCCTCGCTCGCTTCCCCGAACCGTAGGATTTCCATGCTGACCGTTTTTTTCCTGCTGCACGGTGATGGTCCAGTCAGTCGATAACCCACATGAGTTCCCAGCAAGTTCGAATTAACATGCGAACAAGGAAGCGTTGGATGGTAAAACCGTCACCAAGGTCGGTGCGTCTGTCCGCGTCCGCGTCCGCGTGCTCCCTTCCACCACACACGAGGCGAAGCGAGGATGAGGTGGTGGCTGGAGAAGTCAAGCAAGGGGTAAGTTATCCCGCAGAGGCAAGATGGGATTCTAGAAGTATTTTCCGATTCCCGTGGGCCTGAGAGGCTGGCTGCCATCGCCAATGCATCGAGGTACAAGGCCCTGTATCCTTGTCCCCGTTGGCGATGGAAGCATGGTCTAGTGTGATTCTTGACATGCCCCGCCCGTTTTCCAGAACCAGGTTTCTGGTCTTGGGTCCCGGGGACGATGCTTGTTCGCCCATTTTGCTGTGCTGTGCGGTCGTGGAGATTACCCCCGAGTCCCTCAAGTTGAGCCTCCACGTTGACTCGTCGTCGAAACTTGTTTTAACCAACCAGAGATCAGTCTTTGCTTCCCTGGCAACCTGCATGGAGAACCGAGATGAGAAGACGCAACTCATTTTCCACTTCCAGGAAGTATCAATGGTACCTATGTTGGCGCTATATGCATGGCACCTATCGTAGACAGTAGACCTAGCCATAGTGTTAGCCAGCTGAATCAATAATTCGGCTCAGCTGGCGCCATCTAGTTATGGATTTAGTGCGAATAGGTCGCTTTGGCTCGACATATGCCACGGCAAGGACAAATATCGCAGGTCTTGAAAGTACTGTCATGTCAACCTCAGTCCGAGTATAGTATCATTGCATGCGAGTGAACTTCCTGATGAGTATATAAAAATAAGGTTATCGGCACTTGATTCAAGTTCACCAATACGAAGTTTCGTCGGGTATCTTGCCTGTTATAGTCATTTGGTCCTGAGTTCTTCCCCAAAGTTAGAGAGACGACATGGGAGTGCTTGTCAACTGTCCTGTCCACCCATGCCACCATGCCACCATGCCATGGTCGTTAGGCGAAGAAAAAGGCAGTAACCCAAGAACCCGGAAACTCGGGGCGCCAGGCCCAGAGAAGTTGGAAGTAGAATGACGAACGGGAGCCAATCCCTGCTTGGTCCAATTTGGTCCAATGAGGCGTCGACGGAAGACCTGCAGAGCGGAGCTATTCCCGGGCCCTGTCTATAACGGACGCCATGATTCGACGGGCTTGGGCTACCCTGAACCATTGAGATTGAGCGTGAAGGCTCTGTCAGGTCACCCGTCCGCCCTGCCGTGCCTCGGAGGTCGGACACGTCGCCGCCAGGAATGGTCGTCCCCAGCTTGGATCGGCCGGATCTTTGGTGGCGCTCCACTTGACGTCAGAGTGCCTCCTCGAGACGCAGACGTCATGCGAAAGCGCCTCTCAAACCGGCTGCTGCTTCAGGCGACGGTGGGCGCACGAGACTCTGAGACAAGCAGCAAAATGGGTCGAAAAGAGAGAGTTGTGTGGGACATGGCCATGATGTGCAACGGCAACAACAGGCACGAGCCAGCAGCTGAGCGGTCGTGAAACAACGCGGGATAGATACCCATTCCAGATAACAGACGAATCTCAGGTCCATCAGCATCAGAGTGCGTGCTTTGCCGTCAGCAGTGCACCTCTTTCAAGCGCACGAGTTGCAAGATGCGGGCAGTACATACGTACAGTATGTAGCCCTATGCAGGACTGAGTGCAAACAGAAAAGAAACCTGGCTTCAAAACGTCTGCCTGCTTCTCTTCTCGTGACGGGAACTGTCGCTCCATGGGCTGCTACCAAGTGGGGAGCTCCTCTTCTCGCGCCGCGAAAAGAGGCCGTAGCTGGCCGTCGCGGAAACGGACGCTCAACCACGCGGTTATCTTGGGCGCTTGGCAAGCCCATCGTCGCGGTCCGTCTCACGCCTTGCGGGAACACAGGTGGTGGATTCATCCAGATGCTCAGTCAAGGCCATGTCAAATAGATAACCCCGGCAATGTTCCATTCGCCAGTGCAGGGGAGCAGATTGCCCGTCGACGTTTTTAGCAAGCACCAAACCAGTCCTCCTCCACTGCCTTGGTGGTAATTGTTTTTCTCGCTTCTCCGGCTGCATTCCGCCAGCCCACAGCCCGCGTGGCATGCCGAGCCTCCCAATCTGGTCGACTAGGAAATTTGAAATTGAGGGCTGACCCCAGGGCCTAGGCAAGGCTCCCCACTGGTGAGATGTGCTCCGTCACCCGAGGTCCCCTCCAAATTGCGGCATGTTGTCTTCCATGTCGGTGAGAGGTGCGCGAGGCACGAGGAATTCTCCTGGTGTCTATGGAAGGCTGGTGGGCGGGCTACGAGGCCGCTGGGCTAGGTGCTCAAGCCCAGCAGAAAAAGTCAATTGTCATTTCTGGCGAAGCGGGACGGTTCAACGAATGGAAACGCAAAGGGGAGCGACCAGCCCTGGAGAGGCAGTCAGTGTGATGTCAATTGGGCGTCGAGTGTGGCCCGATGCGCTTGGCGGCGCCGACGACGAATAGGGGAGCTAGAGGGAGTCAGTTTGATGCAACTCATGACGGGCTGGCAGGATCCAGTGATATGGCAAATGGGTCGCCTAACAAAAAGTCGACCGGGTTAGATAAGAATAGTATGTAAAAAGGGGAAAGGAAGGGCTAAAACAAAAATTGCGATGCGCCCTAGTCGATCTGCAGGCGGTGGTTGCCCGCCCATCAAAATCTTCAGTTGTGGCCTTTGCGGTGGGAGTGGAGGAGATCCAGGAACAGGGAGAGCGTCAAGATGATGAAGCTGTTTGTCCTGGTAGTTTCCGCCAGAGTACGGATAGAGGGCGAGTTTATGGGGAGATCGGCGATCTGAAGGGAGAGCAGAAGGCCGAGTCGGAAATGGCCATCCCTCATGGATGAGCATGGGCCGTGTTGGTGGCTCGAGCGCTTGTACGGTTCCGTATGGAACAAGGTGATGAAGCCTTTAGAACAATAATCCTGGAGGAGCCAGGGTGAGTCTATTTAACAAGTCGTGAACGCAGCTGGAAGGACGAGGGAATATCGTGCTCCGTTGACAATGGCACTTTGGAAACTCGGCTCCGAACTTGGAGGGTGGAGGGGAACAATGACGGAAAATTGGAGCCAACGCTGCCGATCACCGTGCCTAGGTAAAGGCTGCAGGCTCTGTTGTCGAAGTAGATCTGGCAACACGATTCTGTTAGTGCAACGGAGGCTCGCTCCCTTGTAACGGCAGCACTGGTCTGGTCGGTGGAGACGGACATCAGAAACTGGACACGGGGTACGGAGTAGATGCCTACCTATGAAGGTAGTATGTACCAACCACGAGGCACGAGGCACAAGAAGCATCAAAGGACAAGGGCACGCAGAGGTTGCGTGCCTAATTATTTGACACCATTGGATTGGATGCTGGCAATAGGGCGGACGATGTATCGTTCGGGAAGCTCCCCCAGTGGAGTTTTTCTGTGTGCGGACTGTAACCCCGAGTAGTCGCAGCTGGTAGGATGACAGCGTTCGGCGGAGAAAACGCCGGCTGGGGCTTGGCTTGGCGGGCTGCCAGGGATAATTGATGATGACGATGGTGATGCTGCCGCCGCCGCCCACTTTTGCAGTCAGTGGTCTCTCGATGTAATCTGCGGCGAGGAGCACCGACCAGCCAATCCCTTGAATGCATAGTATTGATTTGTCGTCGCTTATTATTAGGACCACCGTTGTTACTGCAAAGTCCGTGCGGTACAATGAGCGTCAGGCAGAGGAGATGCCAGATGATGGATGAGGGAGAAAGATGGCCTTGGGTCGGCGGCTGTTGTGAGAAATCTACTCCTGAAGCGCGAGTGAGTGACCCAAGGTGACATGCTCCCATCGTGGCTGCCCTGATCTGGGGCTCTTCTCCCAGGTACGTACTGTCTAGGTTTTGCTTCTTGGCCGGGGGGGCTCTTTCCCTACGTCATCGGACAGGGTTGGTTTTACCCCCGTTCTGTGCGTAAATAATATGGGTCGACCAAGCACCTTGTACCCTAAAGTAGTTCGCCTCCCAGATCTGGCTAGGAGGTACAAGAAAGGAGTCGTCATGTACGTGCTGGGAAGCCCACGCCAACTTTCGCCCACCTTCACCAGCGCTCTCTCTGGGTCTCTGCTAGCCAGGCCGGGCCAGTCCACCACCACCACCACCACCACCTTTCATTCTCCGCCCTACCTACTGTAGACACCAGAGACGAGAGAGCGCGGGAGACAGAGAGACACACCACACTCTGGGACCGGTGTGTGATTGAGCCCCCAATTTTCCACTTCAAACCTCCTCTGTTGCTCGTTGCCCCGTCGCCCGAACCGCTTCCGACCCTCTCGAGTCTCTGGGTCCAACCCATCCTGACCTACATACGATCGACAAAACGTACATTCACAGTCGTTTCAGACTCTCGCCTTTGCTGCTGTTGTTGTCGCTGCCAGTGTTGGCTTGGGGCTAGAGGGGGACAAAGCTTGTTCCACTGTTCGACTTTCGACTCTCGCTTGATATATCCGCTTTCCTACGCGACTACACTCGACCACCCTTTCTCCTGCTGTTGAGGGAAAGGATAGAAATTGGGCCACGAGGCATGCCGAGGCCTAACTCGCCAACGGGCGACGAAATATTTTCACCTTGGTTCCCTTCACGTCAAATCGACCTGCCGATCCGCACCTTCTCGTCCTTGATCGAGTTGCCATCCCCGCTCACCGAGAAGCCGTCCTCGAACCCAACAAGAGATGGACGAGTGATGCCGACATCGATCTCGAATTCGACTGCAAATGCGACCGCAACACCAACCGCGCGTGACGCAATGACGACGGATCGCCACCCGAGCCAGCCCCCATCATCCCCTCTCGATGCTCCGGCGAAGCAGGCCCTCGCCAGCAACAACATGGCAGGAGATTCTACTAACGAAAGCACTGTTTCTGTAGCCAAGGGACCGGTTCTCAGCCCCGAACCATTGTCCATTTCCACTGGCACCAGCCCAACGAGCCCCCAGCGCTCAGCTTTTGGTGTTACTGCTTCCTCACCCAGCCAGGCCACTTCACAACAGCAGCTTAACGAATATCGAGAAAAGCTTGCACGCGACCTCGAGCGCCGAGAATTGTCGGCTAGAGGCCTGATGGCGAGCTCAAACGACAAGAGCCGAGTCTCTCCCATCCCTGAGGAGGGGCTGTCGAGTTCACCGCTTCATACATCGACCCTAACAACAACTTCCACCGAGTCTGGCGCTACTGTTCGAGGTGCTCCCACCCCAGGACCCATCGCGGGTACCCCATCCTACCCTTTCCCTCGGATGGCACCCGCCGGCTTTGTGCCTTCGTACCTGCATAGGCCTTTTACTGCCCTGTCTCCAACTGGTGCCCCTCGTTCCTCCAACTTCGGTTCTTTCGAGGCCTTGGGCATCGCTGCCCACGACAAGGTTCTTTCGGGGAACTCGACACCCGCCTCCAACTTCACCTTTAACCCTTCCGTCATGTCCCCTCAACCTGAAAATCTCGACTTTCCCAACCCTAACCTGTATGACCTCTCTCTGATGCTGGCGGCCGAGCCTGGCCTGGATGCTTGGTGGAATACTGTTGTTCAGATTATGAGAGATGTGTATAAAGCTGAGCGGGTAACATTAGCTATTCCAGCTGACTCAACAGACATCGAAAATGTCCCATGGGGTCAGAAAGCCACTTTCAATCAGCACAAGGAAGATGACTTGAGTCTTGGATATATGGCTGCAAGGGAGGCCAGCAGCATGATCTTGAGCCCTAGCGACAATGATCGATCTGCAGCTGGGTCCAACGCTGCGGCATCGAGTCCTGATGATACCCTCCGCGTCAACTCTGCCGCTGTCCGACCCGGCCTTTTGAGTCGACACTCATTCACCACCTATGAGGAGAACAAGGAGAGGACCCAATCTCGCTCCCCAGGGCACTCTCGACGGCCTTCATACTTGACAAGAAGCCAAAGCAATTACCTCGCCAGCCGTACCCCTCGGGAAACCCAAGAGGACTACGCCAAACTTAACAAGTCGGCTCTCGATGAGCACGACGCCATTGAGCAGCAAATTCCCAGTTGGGAGGCCCCGCTCATGGGGGAGAAGGAAGGACAGGGCCGTGTTTTGCCTGTCCTGCAAGCGCTCGATTATGAGGCAGATCCCCTTATTGATCATAGTGGTGTGATGCGAGTACTTGAACGTGGAAGGGCTATTGCACTGACGAGAAGTTACCCCTATCTCGCCAACGAGGCCTCTGCGGAGCCTTCAAAGCAGTCAAAGACGACTGCTCAAGAGGGGACCTCTGATTCCGCGGGCAGGAAGATATCCGGCAGGCCCCGTTCCGATTCATTCTCGAAACTATCGTCAATATTTAGTGGCACCAGCACCTCCCGGCCATCGGTCCGAAGTAAGCCCCTTTCCAGCAGCGATCGAGCAAAGACGATAGCATCACGCCTCGAAGGGCGACTGGACGAAGAGAGGCCGCGACCACCAACTCCCAAGTACGAGGAATTCGAACAAGCGCCACCCTCGCCATGGTCACAATCTCCAGCCCCCTCACCCGCCGTTCGGTCCGACCCCAAGGAGAATCCCTTCTTTACAGACGCTATGGTGGACGAAGACTCCTTTAACCCAGACACTGGCACAGCCGACTACACTGGAATACGCCCGCCAGAGGCCATTGGCGTCGACAACTCATGGACAGTACTCCACATCCCCTTATCCCATGTTCTCCTCTCGAAACCGACACGAACTTTCAAACTCGACAGCACCCTTATGGAACAAAGGTCCCACTCTCGAGCCAAGAGCGAGCCTGCTGCTAATGCATCCACCACTGTCGATGAAGCCGGTCGAAGCACTCCTGATAGCCTCAGGAAAGACAAGCCCGCCCCTATCGCCATTCTCTCTATACTGAGCTCCGTTATTCCGTATCCTTCCAATCTTCGACACTCCCTCGAACATCTTGCGCCCCATATGGCTACCACTTTCTCTTTGTGCCGGCACTACAGCAATCTCGAGACTGAACTTGCGGGCCTGCAACGAAAACGACCACAAACTGCTGGATTTGGCGCGGTTGCGCACGACGGACGCCCCCTGGACGGTATGGCGTATCTTGCAGCAGACGACATGCTCCCTCATCAATCCTTGGCTGGAAGCATGACGAGCCCGAGCGATTACTCTGGAGTGTCCAAGAGCGCCACTGGATCCCCTCTCGGGACGCCTGGCTGGGATCAAGGACCTGTTGGCTTCCTTGCCGACAAGCGACCACCACCGACTTCAAGTCCTGCCGCAACACCGCAGGGAGATGGATACTTCAGTGCCAGGCAGCGGACAGCGCCTGCAAGGCATGAGAATCTTGTTAGCTCAGGCACCCCCCGAGCGAGGACAACATCAAAGGACAGTTCACCATCAGAGAAGCGAAATTCTCGTCTCAGCGGCCCACCATCCTCGCAGGAAGCACTAGATCCAGTTGTTTCTGTTGATAATAAGACAGTCCGTACCTCATCCGACGAATCGACGAGCTCTGCGACGAAGCGATCGGCGCAGACAGATACGCGGGCTGTCAGTATAGATGCCTCAGATGTCGTGGGCAGCGACAACTCGGCAGAGAATTTGGCTGACTCTGCAAAGACTGGACGTGGCACTCGTCAAGGACACAGCATGCTGCACTCTTACGGTGCTGATTTTGCCTCGACCTTTCAATCTCTTCCGCCTAGCTCTACACTTTCGGCCAGACCGACACCCATTGCTGCTCCCTCTCGAAGTGGCTCAATAAATTCTACAGCAGCCGACATGCCTCCGCCGTCCGACAGGTTGAAGGGACTTATTCTCGATTCACTACCGGCCCATGTCTTCGTCGCGCTTCCGCAAACTGGGGAGATTGTCTGGGTGAATAGTCGATATCTTTCCTATCGAGGACAGACAGCCACCGACCTCGCTGCAGATCCCTGGGGAAGTCTCCATCCTGACGACCGAGATGAGTATCTGAAGGCTTGGGGCCATTCGGTTCGGACGGGAGAGCAGTTTTCTAGGACTGTTCGAATTAAACGATTCGATGGCGCCTACCGATGGTTTTATGCCAGGGCAGTCGCTTCCAAGGACAAGAGGGGGGTCATCATGCAGTTCCTCGGATCCTACATGGATATCCATGACCAGCACATCGCCGAGTTGAAAGCGGCACGCCAGGAGGAAATTGAAGCCTCTGAGGCCAAACATCGACTACTCGCCAACCTGATTCCACAGATTATCTTTACGGCAACTGAAGACGAGGGCATTACATTTGCCAACGAACAGTGGCTGTCCTACACCGGCCAAAGCTTCTCAGATTCGCTCGGTCTCGGCTTCATGGACTTTGTGCACCCGGAGGATCTGGCCAAATGTCGCATTCCGTCAACCCGGCCTTCCACACCCAGTGGACGGAAGCGCGAGGAGGAGAACAAGGTGTACCAGCAAGGGTCGATACCCTCCGAAGCCACCTCGACGAGCACGATCCAAGCAATCAAGACACAGACACCACAAACACCACAGGACTCCCCTCATCGCAACCTGCAGCAGCCCCTGTCCCGAAACAACAGCTCGAGCAGCAGTTCCGTATACGAATGGCCTTCTGCTGACCTAACTGAACTTGCTCGTAAAGGCATCATCAAGGTTGCGACTGACAGTGCCGGCCGAGTTTCATACACGACTGAGGTTCGACTTTTGTCCAAGACTGGAGAATACCGATGGCATCTGATCCGATGTGTCGAAATTGATACCATCGACTTTGGTAGTGGTGCCAGCTCCTACTTTGGCTCTGCTACCGACATCAATGATCACAAACTCCTCGAAACTAAGCTCAAGGAAGCTATGGAGAGCAAGGGCAGATTCCTCAGCAACATGTCCCATGAGATACGAACGCCTCTGATTGGTATCTCGGGTATGGTCAGCTTCTTGCAGGACACTACCTTGAACGAAGAGCAGCTCGATTACACCAACACGATCCAGACAAGCGCCAACAGCCTGATCATGATTATCAACGACATTTTGGATCTCTCCAAGGTCGATGCTGGCATGATGAAGCTGAAATATGAGTGGTTCCACACCCGGTCCCTTATCGAGGATGTTAACGAGCTTGTTTCAACAATGGCGATTGCCAAGCGCCTCGAGCTGAACTACCTTGTCGAGGCTGACGTACCTGCGTGGGTCAAGGGTGACAAGGTACGGATTCGCCAAGTCCTGCTGAACGTGACTGGCAATGCTATCAAGTTCACTTCCGAGGGTGAAGTCTTCAGCCGGTGTCGTGTGTACACAGCCAAGGGCTCCGATGTGGACGAGAACGAGATAATGCTCGAGTTTTCTGTCACCGATACGGGACGTGGATTCTCCAAGGAGGAGGCCGACCTGATCTTCAAACCTTTCAGTCAAATTGATGGAAGCAGCACTCGTCAACATGGCGGTAGTGGCCTGGGACTTGTCATCTCGAGACAGCTAGCTGAGCTGCACGGAGGCACGATGACAGGCAGGGCTACTCCTGGAAAGGGCTCTACCTTTACATTCACCGCTCGATTCGGCCTTCCCACAGCCGACGACCATCCAAATCTGCCTGATAGTCCCCCGCCAACGGGAGCCTTTACCCCAAGACCAGAGGTAGTGGACAGCGTTCCTGGCAGCATCAAGCCCCTGCCCCCACCCCGGCATCTGCGCGCCATTGAAGGTACCAGCACTGGAGGGACGAACTCCGAGTTCACTTCACCTGGGGACGTTTCTGTCGGCAGCTCAAACCCATCTGTCCGCTCTGGAAAGTCACACATCACCGATCGATCATCGGCAACGTCTGTCACCACTGGGCTGGCTCGCTTCAGTGAAGCAGCCAAGGCCAGTGGTCAAGACTTGTCCCAGATGAAGCTTGAGATGCCTTCAGGTCGTAGCTCTCCTGGGACACATCTGGCACACGGCAGTGGAACGCCTGAGGATTTCCGGCCGCCCATGTACTCGATTCTTATCATCTGCCCTCAGTTCCACAGCCGCGAAGCTACGACACAACACATCGAGATGACTCTGCCCAAGGATGTTCCTCACCAAATCACGGCCCTGTCGACTGTCGAGGAGGCGCAGACATTGATTGGCGGCGAGGATCCCATCAAGTTTACACATATTGTCATCAACCTTCCTTCAGCAGAAGCCATAATTGCGCTCATGGATGACATAACGAGGTCGCAGACGATCGATAAGACGACCATCCTCGTCCTGTCCGACTCAGTGCAACGGCAGGCAGTGATGAAGCTGGCAGTCAACACCAAGTATGAGCAGCTCCTCTCAGAGAACCTGGTGACCTTCATCTACAAGCCCGTCAAGCCATCCCGATTCGCCGTCATCTTTGACCCCAACAAGATGCGCGACCTGAGCATAGACCGAAACCGCTCGACGGCGCAGCAGATGGTTGAGAACCAGAAGGCTAGCTACCAAGAGATTGAGCGACGCATGGGCAACAAAGGCTACAAGGTGTTGCTGGTCGAGGATAACCCTGTCAACCAGAAGGTGCTCATGAAGTACCTCAACAAGATTGGCGTGGATGTTGAGATTGCCGTTGACGGCGTTGAATGCACTACAATGGTCCTCTCCAAGCCGCATAGCCACTACTCTCTCATCTTGGTATGTTTCCGACTCATCCCTTGAACCTCAGTGACTGACTAACCGTGTGTGTAGTGCGACCTTCACATGCCTCGCAAGGACGGCTACCAGGCGTGCCGTGAGATTCGCCAGTGGGAGACATCAAGTGGCCATCCCAACATGCCCATCATCGCTCTGTCAGCCAACGTCATGTCGGATGTGCAGGACAAGTGTGTCGCGGCGGGATTTAGCGACTACGTCACGAAACCGGTCGACTTCATCGATCTCAGTAGGGCCATGTCTAGGTTCTTTTGATTATGATACTCTTACCGACCGTGGATGCTGTTACGGGGCACCAGCACATCCACATTTCCTCTCCATGTTTTGCACTTTTTACGGCTTATGACTTGTTCAGCTTCATACCCAAGTTACTCGCGGCAAGGCCCCTACGTGGACTGTTGCCTTGTTAGAATAGACCCAAGAACGGATCAAGGAGCTGGTCTGATGGGGAGGCGTATTTCACGCTCTCCGGCGCTCGTGGCGAGTCGACGCTCATGTCTCGCCTTGCCCACTGCTGGGCATTCTGTTCTTCGACATGTTGAAGTCCTCTGCCTTTTATGGTTCTCCTTCATACCCAGGGCGAGTATCCCGCTTTGGTCGGGTTACTGGCATTTTGCATAACACGGGGCATCACTATAGCATCACTGGCCTCCCGGAGGCGCATGTGTGGCTTGGAGGAGTAATTCTATGCCCGTGGCCTATATTTTTTTGAGCCTATATTCTTGTTATGTTGCACTTCTGGAAGATATGGGTATCTTTGGGGGGGTTTCGAAGATGGGAGATGGCGTCAAGGAGTCATGTTTTTCTGTGTCTGCCTTGTTCTGTTGGACTTTTCAAGCCAATGGCCTGGCTTTTTAGCATCTTTTACTTTTCACACCAAAGGTATTATTTCTAGCTGGGGTAGAGAGAAACATTTGAGGATACGAGGACCTGGCAGGGTCTGAATGAATGGATGTAAACGGAGAATGAGGGAGGGAGGTCCAAGCCTGTGTTTATCTTCTACGATTGTTTGTTGTTTCTGGCATTGGGGAAAGGGCAATGAATGGCATGGCATGGCAACGGCTTGGTACTTGGGGAAATGGGACCGAGATGCTTTGCAAGAGCGGAATTATTCATCTTAATCCCCCCCCCTTTTTTGATGTTTAGCTAGACCCCGCGAGAGATGCGGAGAGGAAATGGCACTTTTTCACATCCATGAGTGTGGATGGCTGTTATAATCCAATTCAAAAGGATAAAACCAAGACAAAACAAAAGTTCAAACAAGAGTCTTCGTTACACTTGATGCATTGTGATGTTGATGCCTTGAGCATATAAATTGAATCAATACTGCTTTTCATGGGTATGGAGATGGATGCTAATCATGAACAAATAATATCTTGCTTGATGCCCCCAAATGCCTAAAAAAAGGTGGAAAACCATGCCTGCATAGTCATCTCCTCCTATTATTTTCCCCGTGCTCCTGTCAACCAATTTCCAATTCCAATTTCGTCATTACCGAGTGAGAAGCAAGAGTATCGCCAAGAAACACACCCCGTCCCGTGCTCAAGCTGTATCCGCAAGCTGGCACCCATCATTTTCGATTACATAGCGGTCGTAAGTAGATAGTGAAAGAGAAGTCATTGGCTTGCTTAGTAGACGCTGCCGTGAATGCTGCGGTCCTCATGTTCAGCATGGTCCAGGTCCTCAAGACGCTCGCCCTCGCCCTCTGAAGATGACTCAGGGGAGGCGTCACCCAGGCGGTTAGACCGGGGGAACTCTTCTGGGCCATTCTTATCAGTGGCATATGTCAAACGCTCAGGGCCGGCTTTGGGAGGCGCCCCATTGTTGGAGTTCTTATCTGCCAAGGTCTTGAGGTGAGCGTTGAGAGATGCGATGCGCTGCAGACTTATGTTTTCATCTTCTGAGGAGTCGTCGGTTTCAGCAGCGGATGTATGGCCTGAGTAGGTGCCGCCACCATCACGGCCAACGTGCAGGTAAGGAGATTGAACGTGATCTTCGGATGATATTATCGAGGGGGTGTCCATAAGATCAGAAACCGACTTGCCCTCGTGGTTCGCCGTGATGTCGATCTCCGGGCCTCCGTCATCTTTAGCGTCGGGAGTGGCTTTCTCACTGCTGCTGGCGGCGATAGCCAAGGCAAGTTGAGATTTTGGTTTCCGACCTCCCGTCAAAGCGCCGCACGGGCTGTTAGCCTCTCCATAGGGGGTCGGGCCTCCATTCTCATGATCCTTTTTGCGCATAATTTCGAGGTCTTCGCGCTTGACGTAGTGGCGGCTATGATCGCAGCCGTTAGGACACCCACCCCAGCGACGGGTGACGACAAAGGTCTTGGTGCGCTGAAGCTTGGTGCTGTCCTTCTCCCTATCCCTCTCTTCCTTGTCTTTGCGCTCGCGTCGCAACTCAGACCAAGTGCGAAGGTTGTTCTCAAGAAGGTACTTGCCGTTATCCTCCTGTTTGCGCATGATGAGGAACTCGCAGTGGTTGATATTGCGGAGATCCTCAAAGTACTCGACAGTGAAATGGTACCATTTCATAAGAAAGACACGGGACATGAGTCCGTGGGTGACTAATGGCAGGTTTGTTAGTACGCAAGACAAGAAGAGTATAGATCATGGAGCAGAAATCTCTTACCTAGAACGCAGACACTGGCAAAGTCGTCCTCGCCAAATTGCCTCCAAAGACTCTCGTTGAAACCACTAATTCGATCGTAGGCATCGGCGGCACTCTCTCCGTTGGGGATGCGGTAGAAGAAGTGGCCGTAGTCGGCTCTCTCCTGCCACATGCGTTCCATCTCGGCGCTGCATGGCTGGAAGTTGCCAAAGTCCTGCTCACGCAACCGGGGCTCCTCATACACCTTGATGTTGGATCGGCGAAAGGGAGACGGGTCGGGGTCGTCTGAAGTCAAGCTGTCGAGGATGCCTTCTGTTGTCTCCCGGGTTCGGCGGTAGGGAGATGTAAAGAAGTGGAGGGTGT
Organism: Fusarium phalaenopsidis; assembly: GCF_050370095.1. NCBI lineage: Eukaryota > Fungi > Ascomycota > Sordariomycetes > Hypocreales > Nectriaceae > Fusarium > Fusarium phalaenopsidis. The sequence continues at coordinate 3,392,601 of NW_028145404.1, forward strand.
CGTCAGGGCGGAGCAGTTCACGAAGACGGCGGCCAGCATCGTGGGCCTGGTTCCAGCCCTCTGGTGTGAGCTTTACTCGGTGATCAGGCACGGTCTGGTGAATATCACGGTTCTCTGGAGGGGTTGTAAGCCAGGTGCATGAATGGGGGTGGGCGCCAGAGGGAGGGGAGAAACGTACTGTTGCCCTCAGATTGTCCGTGGCGGACGAGAATGATTAATCTTGGCTTGGCCATGATGTGTATGTGATGCCCAGTGGCAGTGGAAAGCTAATTGGGGACGCTGCTATCAAGCAGAGGAAGCTGACGAGACGTTGGGGAGCGAGTATGTGAAGGTGGAGGTGGTGGAGGGCGGGTACAATCGGGCGGTCAGAGGCTGAATTGTAAGTGGTGATGGCGTTGGTGTTGGTGATGTAATTCGCTCTGGGTGGATATGAATGGGGAAAGGAAGTAGATGAGATCGGGTCTATCGTGGAGATATAAGAAGAAGGAGGAAAAAGAAAGTGGAAGATGCAAGAAGAAGGAGCGTCACAGAAAAATAAGTGCAAGTGGTTTTTAGTGAGGCTTGTGTAATCCAGTCGCCGCTCGTTGGCTCACGAGGGTCCTGAGACAGCCCAGACAGACGCTCTTGCCATTCATTGATTGACATGCCTTCCTAGGTTCTTACAGCGCACAACCATGTTTCCGAACCTGCCCCGCTAACGTTAGTAGCTACAACCAGTGCCAGTGAATCCCGGGAATTCCCCACCAGGGCAGGAAGGCACGCACCTTCCCAGACATGAAGCGCTCAAAAAGGTAAGGACGTACCTCTCCAGCCAGGTCCCCTGGGCCGGAGCCGCCCCGCCATCTGTCCACTCTCCCGTCACTTTCGAGCTCGCATTCCTTCAAACCGTTCTCGCATCTGTGAATCGTCCATTGCCAACCCTCCGAGCACACATGGCGTTCCGCCGTCGTCGGCCAATCCCGTCCCTCCGTCACCGCTGAAATGTGAAAGAGTCAGAAGGCGAGCCTCCGGGTGTTTTGAAAACAGGCAAAACAGCCCATGGAAGACCCCGAAGACGGAGCTAGCGAACAGCACCCCAGGCCCTATGCATGATCCCATCGGGTGAGACACGAGGGGGGAAAGGAATTCAGGTTCCATGGCGCGATCTGGTGCATGGGGGAAGGGCAGGTCCCGCAAACGGTCAGATATCCTTTCCTCTTGTCCAGCCCAGCCCGCACAGGACAAAGAGCCCGGACTCTTTAGCGTCCCCCCCGGTTCGAGCGAAGTGCAGCACATCTCCGGCGATGCCCAGGGCGGCGGCGGAGAATATCCGCTGAGCAGCATGTGCTCTTGCATCGTCATGTACGATGTCCGGCCAGACATCATATGATTTTGTCTTGCCCGACCCGTCCGCTCGGAGCTTGGCTGGCCCTTGCGTGCTCGCTTCCTGGAAGAAAGATCATGAGAATCTGGGAGGGGTCTTGGCCAATCCTGGGGTCCTGCAGCGCCGGATCAAGTAACTTGGCCTGTTTTTTCTGGATGGATCTGATCATCCGGATGTTGACACCTGCCATGCCCTTGCTGCAGACCTGTCTCTCGTGTCTCTGGCACTTTTTTCCCCTACTGGCCTGTCTGCCCTCCATTATCTCTCGGTGTTTCGTTTCCGCCGCATCCCTCAATCTCGTGCTGCAACCCTCCCTTGTTTGTTTGGTTTCGGCATTGCCCATCTGCATCAATCCGAGTTACGTAGTTGAGCCTCATTGGGAGGATAATGGCGGAATGGCGAGACGATTCATGTACGGGAAGCGCCATTAGCCGCTAACAGCCAACATAGGCTGTATTGTGTGCCACGAGATGCTATTTTCGGTATCTACTATTACCCGTTCTTCCTCTTGGGAGTCTGGTGTCTTGATCACCTGGATGCCCTCCAGCTTCAGCTGCTGCTTGGCGTTGCTAGACAAAGGTGCTACACAGTACCATGTAAGCTGTGGCTTGCTGTGCCTTGTGCCTGGCACCATTGAGTCAACTACCGCGCGCTTACCCGTCCCCTGTCTCTGAGCTCAGTGACAGTTAGGGATTTTTTTTTTTCAGAGGTCCTGATGACCCTCCATTACATGGCCCCCCAGGCACACCCGCTGCAGCTGTCCACTGACCTTGGCAGCATCATCCGCCACCCTCATCAGATCCCCGCCTGGAATTGGATATCGTTATCTTTCAGGTTGGGTATCTACCGCCAATGCCGATATTCCTGACCGGTCCCGAGAGAGAATCTCGCGTAGCTGCCCGGGTAGCTAGGTAGCTATGCCCAAGCTACAGCTGGCCAGATGGCGATTACAATTCTCCTCTTGAAAAAGTGAAGAAATTCAGACCAAAATTATGGTTCGGCAGGGGTTAGACAAGGTTGCCTGGAGCTTAGAGTTGGTTCCCGATTAGAGGCGATATAAGCGGGTTTCAGCTGCTAACGCTTTTTCTTCCTCCCGTCCCCTCCATCACATCGTCCATCTCAACCCATCTACCCGCATCACTTTTTTCACGTGTCGAGTCGCATCGCATCGACAGCTGACCGCTCTATTCTATGGTCCTTGTTTGAATTACATAACTGTGCATCTCTCCCCCCTCATCTTCACTTTAGCCATCACGCGCCGACGATCCCCGGGTTCGCCTATCGCGCCCTCTGACGTTGACGCTCACGCGTTCACTCGGCCCATCCTCATCCCAGCACCAGCAGGACCCTACAGCACAACGCAACTATCAACACAGAAGCTATCAGCTACCGCGACCCCCTCCTCGCACAATCATGTCCGCCCCCGGCCCCGAGTCCGTCCCAACCTCGGCCGACCCCCGCTCCCACCGTCCCACCAAGAAGCGCGCCCTCACCCCCGTCTCTGCGCAGGCCGCCTCTGTCGACGCCCTCTTCGCAAAGCCCGACCAGAACATCCAAATCCCCGGCTCCCTGTCCTCGTCTTCTGGCGGTGCCTCTCGCTCCGCGCCCCCAGAGATCGTTACCAATGTTCAAGGTTCCAGCGCGGGAGCTGGCTCAGGAGAGTTCCACGTTTACAAGGCCAGCCGCCGACGCGAGTATGAGCGCCTTCGCGAGATGGACGAGGAGCTGCGTCGCGAGAAGGATAAGGAGGAGTTTGACAAGGACAAGACTGAGCGCGATCGCAAGGACGAGGAGCGCACGCGCAAGAACCGCGAGAAGAGGGAGAAGATGAAGGCCCGAAAGGCAAAGAAGGGTAAAGGCACAAACGCCAAGCCAGGAGCTGACAAGAAAGCATCGACAACGACGACGCAGCCAGACGGTGACTCTCCGCGCACGGAGAAGGACGCCAAAGACGATGCCGCTGGCTCTGCTGCAACCAAGAAGCAAAACGAGGAGGAAGAGTCAACACCCGCTGCGGCACCTGTCGGCCTAGTCATCCATGACGATGACTGAACGAGACACAGCAAATCGCAACTTTCAGTAATAGTTACACCACACATACACACGGTTATGGGAGAGGCAGGGCACTTTAAAAGCACAGGATCGAGATCGAGATCGTAGGCGGAGGAATGGTTCGCGAGAACCTGTACGTAGGAGCGACAATATTGGTTCGCCAGGTAATTCATGTGATACCCATGTCCTTCATCCTGGCGGATGAGTCGCCGGAGCATTCGCCATTGCATATACGCCCCGGCTCTCCTCTCCGTTGTTTTGTCTATCTTGCTCTTTCGGCTAGTACAAGGGGGGTATGACCAGTCCAAACAGACATCTAACAAGCCCGAATCGCATCCACACCTCCCTTCCTGACCTGAGTCGGGTGTATATCACAGTAACCTCACATTGCGATCCCCGCTCTACTCCTCGCCACCGCCGCCGGGAGCGCCAACCTGCTGGGCCTTCTTGGCACTGCAGATGTCGTCTACTCGGAGGAGAAGGCAGGCAGCCTAAATAATCGTCAGCATCCTGCAGCCTGAAAACACTCGAGACAGATATACATACCTCGATGGCGGTCTTGAGGCTCTGCAGCTTGATAGCCTGGGGCTCCCAGACTCCATACTCCTTCATATCCGCAATAGCACCAGTGTCACCGTTGACACCCCAAGAGCTCTTGCCCTCGGCCTGCTTAGCTCGCAGATCCGTCAACACGCGGACGGGGCTCTTGCCAGCGTTCTGCACCAGAGTTCGAGGGATAACCTCGAGGGCATCTGCCACGGCCTTGTAGGGCCACTGCTGCACACCCTCGATGCTTTTGGCCAGCTGGCCCAACCTCACAGAGACAGCCATCTCTGTGGCGCCTCCACCCGGCGATAACCGAGGGTGGAACATGACGTTGCGTGCAACGCCCATGGCATCTTGCAGGTTTCGCTCAATCTCGTTGAGCACGTCCTTGGAGGGGCCGCGGAGAAGGATCGTGCAGGCCTTGGGGTCCTGGCACTTGGTGAGGAAGGTAAAGTACTCGTCGCCAATCTTCTCAATCTCGAACAGACCGCATCGGGTGCCGACATCCGAATCCTGGAGATCCTCTACTCGGTTAACGATTGTGGCGCCGGTGGCACGAGCTATTCTGTTGTTGTCGGTCTTTCGGACTCGGCGGAGAGCTGTGATGTTGGCCTTCATGAAGTAGTGCTGAGCAAGGTCTACGCTGGATTAGTAATGTCATCTCATGTATCAAGGGAGTTAGAGACGCACCAGACACTCCCTTCTCGGTGATGACGAGATCAGGGTTCACAGAGATGATAGCCTCGCACATGGCCTTGACCTGCTCCTCCTCGATCTGCAGAATGCGGTTCCAATCATCCTCCTTGGTAATCTCAATGTTGGTCTGGGACTCGCCCTTCTTGTACTCGAGGGGGCAGTCGAGGAGAACGATTCGGGGGTTCTCAATGCGCCGGCGCATCTTGGGGTGTGTGATGTCCTTGTTAAGCATGAGACCGTCGAGGACCTTGCTGTCCTCAATCTCGCCGCCGGGAACCTTCTCAACTCGGGCATATCGCTTGATGTCGACCTCGGTCTTGCCATTGCCAGCCTCCCACGTCACCGTCCGGACCGCCTTGAGGGCGAGGTCACACATCAGGTCCATCCATCGCGAAACGAACTTGGTGCCGATAGAAGACGAGATGAGCTGGTACATGGCCTTGTCGTCGTCGACGTCGATTGGCAGGGAGATCTCCTCGATGATCTCGAGGGCGTCTTTTAGGGCGCGCTTGAAGGCGGAGATGATGACGACGGGGTGGATGTTGCGGTCGAGCTGGGGCAGAGCTTGTGCCAGAATCTCACCGGCTGGCAGGGGTGTCAGTACTTCGCTCGACCAGGCAGCTCTATACCTTCTTACCCAGAATGATGACGGTTGTAGTTCCGTCGCCGACCTCCTCATCTTGTGTCCGGCTGAGCTCGATCATGCTCTTGGCGGCGGGGTGGGAAACCTCGATCTCTCGGAGGATAGCATGGCCATCGTTTGTGAGGACGATGCCGCCCATGGGGTCGAGCAGCATCTTGAGCATGGCCTTGGGGCCCAGGCATGATCGAATAATGTCGGCGACACTGTCTGGATTGTTAGGATCGGGGATGCGACTCGGAAGGGGACAATGGCGGGAACGCACGTCTTGGCAGCGGCGATGTTGGACAGCTGAGCTTTGCGGCCAGTCTGCCTCTCACCACTGTTGGTGTCTAGGGGATAATGGTCAGCGTCAGAGTTCAGTACAGGAAGCGTTCGAACGCACTCATAACCACTACGGGAGCCTGCATGGTGACTGTCTTCCTTCTATAGTTTGTACAGTCGTTGAGCAGGTGGGGGAGGAAGGGGCAACGTTGCTCCCAGGGCTAGCAACGGCGCAGGCGGAGCGGGAGCGGCTCAACAGCGAGGAGAGCTGCAGGAACGAGGAGTCGTCGTCTTCGTCTTGGAGATGGGGGCAGCAGCTCTAGCCGCTTACTCGGGGGTTCAGTTCAGACGTCGATGAGGGCAAAGGGGAGAAGGAGGGAGGAGATTAGCAGTTTGTTGAGAGGGGCGCGCACATGGACCAGAAAACTTTCAGTGGTGGATGTTGATTTTTGGCGGGGAGGCTCCAATATGGGATTGGGAGTGGTGCCCTGCTCCTTCCTGTTCGCTGGCACCTGTCCAGCCCGGGCTGCTCATGGTGGAATGTTAACCCGCCCCGCCCTGTACCCCTCCGTCCAAGCCCGCCAATCGAGGGCCGGCTAAGCTCTGGGAGCTCTCCACAGCTGATAAGGGGTCCGTCCCTTTATTTTTCAGCCTTGAAAGCTTGGAGACTTCTAGAAACAGTTGAAGCAAGTGAAGCAATTCATTGCTTTTTCAGCCATGCTAATCGTGGGTGTAATTATCTGCAAGAACCCCAATGATACTCGAATATCATTGATTCTATGAGAGACATACTCGGGCCCTCAAGTGTCAGACCGAGGCCAACATGTCCTCAAAGCGACTGGCGCAGACAGTTCTGCCTAAATCTCAATGGATACCCTCCAAGCCCATCACAGAGTCCAAGTCTACGTTTATCGCCCACGTCGCCCCTGTAACGAGCCCCTCCCAGGCCCAGCTATGCGTGCAGTCGCTGCTCGACTCGGACAAGCACATCCGTAACGCAACGCACAACATCACGGCGTGGCGTATAAGGGACGGTGGCTCGGGCATCCAGCATGCCAACGATGATGGCGAGACGGCGGCCGCGGCCCGGCTGATGCAGTTGATGCAGGCCATGGACCTCTGGGACGCGGCCGTCGTCGTCACGCGGTGGTATGGTGGTGTGCAGTTGGGGTCCAAGAGATTCAGGCTGATCACCGCGGTGGCGAGGGACGCATTTGTGCGGGCCGGTATGGCTGAGGGAAAGGAGAAGGAAGGCAAGACGAAAGGGAAGAAGAAGAAGTGAGCATCTGAATCAACACCAGATCTACCATCACGACATACGTCACCTCGAGCCTTGGCATCACGAGTTGGTCGGGCCTATTAACATTCATATCCGTGTTGGGCTACCTAGTGAACTCTCAGCTACGATATGCTCCCATGGTTCCGCTACCGGTCGAAATGCTCCCAAAAAGATCCGATTCCTCAGGCAATCTCCCTGTGCCTGGTTTACCTGACCCTATCCTCACGTCACATCTCACCCCTTTTTTCATCATGATGTTGTGTGTGGGTAGGGTTCTTGTTGGCTGATACTCTGGAGCTGGCATCCATGTCGCTCATTCCGTCAGCCTCTGCGATAGTCGATCAAAAAAGATGTCGGTGCGTCTTGGTTGACACGATGGCAGACCTCTACGTAAAAGGTCTCAGTCCTGGCGGACCTCGTTGCGCAGCCCGGAAGCGCGCACCTTCTTGCCACGGCGGCGGACACCGGGACCCGAAGCGGAGGGCATGGTGGAACCAGCAATGCCGTTGTTGTTGGCACTGGGACCAGCACGAGCGGCGACGGTGACGTTGGCGTTCATGTTGGTGTTGGCCTCGACGGCCTTGCCCTTGCCCTTGACATCGACGGTGGTGTTGTCTCGGGACTCGGGATACATGGTGGTCCATTCGGCACCATGCTTGGACTTGACTTCGACGAAGCACAGGTTGCTCGCCATCTGCTGCTGGATAAAGTCCCAATGGCCGCGGTCGTTCTTGGCCAGGTCCCGAACAGTCTTCCACCAGCTGTCTCGGCCGTTGTAGTAAGGGGCGCAGTCGACCCAGAGAAAGTCGGGCGGGAAGCCACGAGCCCGGATGTGGTTCGGGAGGGGCGAGATGGCAAAGCTGGGGAGGCCGTCCTTGGTGAACTTCCACTCGAGCGTCAGCTGGCGACCAGGCGTCTTGGTGTAGGGAGTCAGTTTGAGCTGGCTAAAGTCACCGAGGCTAGGGACCTGGGACGCCTTCTTTGCGGCCTGGGGCTTCTCGTTCTCGTCCTTGTGTTCAGTCTGGGGAGTGGTCAAAGGTGGGTTCTACTCTTCCTTGACCTTCTCGATCTGGGACGAAGGGGCAGCAAACACCAGAACCGAGTGGTGCATGTCGACCAGCGCGGAGGGGACGGCGCCATCGATATGGACGATGGGCTTGCGGATTCTGAACCAGGTCCAGTTCTGGAGTCTTCCATCGGGGAGAGCACTGTGAATCACGGGTTAGTCTCGCCGTGGCCTGCAGATGTGAAGGGAAACTTACATGAGGGACTGGTACATGGTGATGCTGCCCTTCTGATCGTCGAGGCTCATGATGGTATGAGGATCAAGATCGGGAGAGTTCCACTCGCTGCCGGGCACGCTCCGCTTGACCAGTCGGCTCTCTCTGATGTTCTGCTTGAAGACGAGGCTGTAGAGTTCGAGCTTCTTGTAGCCGTACTTGGCACATCCCGACCACAGGTGAGCCATCAGGCCAGACGTGGCATCAGAAGTCTTGCCGACCTGGGGCAGGTCCTTGACAGGGTCAAAGTCCTCAACCAGCATGATCTGGCCAAAAGGACGGCCAGGCATGGGGCCTGGCTCGAAGCGATGGTAGTTGGCAGACCCAGTAATGGCCTGGAGTCTCTCACTGGCAGCGACCCTGGCACCATATTAGACTAACTTGTCCTGGTGAAAGCATAAGAACTCGGATAAACTTACACAGAGGGAAGGCGGCTGAAGTAGTGCTGCGTTCTCAGGTCCCGATAGTTGCCGGGCTCACCCGCTCCAGGTCTCTTGTTGGTCAAGGCCCGGTTGACCATGTCGACTTCGTTGAGGCCACGGCGCAGGAAGTGAGAGTGGGACAGCTCAGGGTCCATGTTCTTCTCCATGTCAAGTCTCTGCATCATGCCGGTGATGGTGATGGCGCTCTCGAGGCCACCCTCGGTGTTGGCCTTGTCCCGGAGGGCCTCGCCGAGAGACAGGCTCTGGGCAAAGTTCATGGCGATGCCCTTTCGGAGCTTCTCGCGGACTGTGAGCTTCTTTAGATGCTCCTCGGAGAGGTCGTAGTTGGGCGCAACGCGATGAAGAGGCTGCGAAGGGAGAGCCTGGTCAGCGATCTTGGGTGAGGCATTCTTATCAGAGTTCGAGGAACCAGCGCAGGGCGTGGCAGAGTTGTCGTTGACGACCTTTGCCTTGGGAGTCGAGTCGTTGGAACCGAGAGTCTCGTTTCCGGAAGAGCCAGAGCTGGAGGACTCAAAGACAGGAGCCGGGGTAGAAGGACCAGCTTCAGCCTGGAGGGCATCGGCATGGCCAGAGGCAGAAGAGCCAGGAACTGGCGGGTGGCGCTCGGAAGGGTCCATCTCTCTCATGGTTCCTCCAGGAGACTCTTCAACGATGTAAACTGATCGAGATCTCTTGGTGTTGAGTTGATCGAGTTGAGGACTAAGCATCCGCTTGGCCTCTTTGTTGAGATGTGGCATGGCGAAGGGGAGGGGAGAAGCCCAAGAAGTCTGTTAAATAGCGTGGATACGGCACAATAGCAGAGCTCTGTATTGAGCTGCGACTTATTGTACCGTGTAGGGTATGATGCCCGCTTTGGGGTTCAAATGTGGTGGTGGAGCCGATCCGAATGGTGTAGTTGATCCGAAAGTGAGGATGTGAGAATGAGGCGAATTGAGATGAGATGCAGGCAGCACCATTTACCCTTTGGGAAGAGGGGGCATTGTTAATCACTGTAAATTTTTCTGCCATAGCCAAATCGGCTGAGCTAGTACTGAGTGAGTTGATTTTCCCAATTGGGAGAATTGAATCTTCAATAGGTGAGTTATCGCGGCCATTGTTTGCACCGTCTGTTGTTCCATCTATTGATGCCACCAAGCGAATAAAGACAAGTTAACAAAGGCATGACCTGCAAATGCGATATGTGAATATGGAATATAACGCATTCAATTCTTTGCACTCATTAAAGAACTAATCATCAGCGATGCATCGCCAAGGACGGATATATACATGCTCTCGAGCACACGTGAAATCTTCAGACGTGAGTGGTCGCTTAAGCAGGACGCGACAAGTTGACAGCCAGTAAGACATCCAATAGTTTCAGCCCAAAAACTCCAGAAGCATGACATAAACGCAGAGCAGAGTTACAGTGCTCCGCCCATCAACATGCATTCCCTGCAACTGTGCGAAAGTGACTGATGGGCCTCATGCTGTTGCACTTCAACTGCTGTGCTCAGATAGTCACCGCTCAGCCTTGTCTTTAAACCTAACAAATGAAACCCTTTGTGGAGATTGCGTCTACCGTGCATCTGAGATGGAAAAAAAAATGGAGCAAATGACACCGGCAGAGTCTCGCCGAGTTGAAGCGTCGGTGAAAAGTGCAGATCAAGGATGCCTCGTCGCCACAACTGCACATTTGCTTCGTTCTAGCAAATTCCCGTCAAAGTCGGTCAAGCCTTGGGCTGATCCGATCTCTCACCGATTCACACATGTAGGATAGGCATCCTTGAGAAAAGAAAGAAACAGGGCGTCGCGTCTAATAAACACACTCCCTCACTGAGATGCCTGAGCCCATCCCCACGTCCGTCTTGACGCCCCTTGAACCTTGCCTGCCTACAGGCAGAAAGACCGGGCGTTTGGTTGCAGATGCAGGCTGTAGAGGGCTGAAAGTAGTTGGCCTTGCAGTCCTACATGAATAGCTACCTGATCTAAGCTCAAGTGCTAGGATGAGGGATGGATGGATGATTCCCTGGGGAGGATCACCGAGTATTCTAGCAATGTCTCACCAGTTCTATTACTCAATCGGCGTCAAAAGTAGTCTTCTTTCAACCACCCTGTCCCTCAGCTGCGTGTACAATGCTCCACAGGCAAACAGTTGACGGTTCACCTAGAGGTCCGTGTTGATATCCCTGCCAAGAAGGAAGCCCTACGCGGCGGTCTCGGTGAGATGGCCGGGATCGGAGCATCATGCACCTCGAGCCAACTTCCCAGAGACTTGACTCTAATGTCCAGGCTAGCCCGTGCTCATGAGAGCCACCTGAAGATGCTGCTGCTCGATCTAGCTGCACGGCTCCATTCCCTCGGGCTGTGGTGCATCCTTCTGCTTCAAGCCCAAGAGGGCGAATCTAGCTCGAATTACATGGAGAGGCAAAGAATCGCCTTGGATCTTTCGGTATGGAGCCTCATGACCGCCAAGGCTGTTACCCCCACGCCGGGTCCGAGAAGGCTATGGCGGCAGGACCTAGTGCTCACCGCGGTTCTGGATTGCCTCAGGTACACAGAAGCCGTCAGGAACCTCTTGCTGGTATATCCACTTCAAGTCGGCTCTGAATCAAGGCACGTGTGTCTAGGGGAGTGAGCCAATATTGGTGGTTCTCCTGTCAAAGCTCACCTTGGGTACTGTCAAGATGCCGCCTTTGAAAGAGCCGCGCCTACCGTGGTAACTACATAGCTTGTTTTAGAGGCTTTCACCACTCAGACTTGAACCGCAACTACTGAATCATGGGTTGTATGTAAAAAGCTCGGTGCTGGGTGCTTCGGAGTACTTCGTGGGCCCTTCACTCCAGGCCCATTGGCTTGAAGAACTACCTAACTATTCCCCTGTGCTACCCAAGAGATGACGGCTTACAAATGTCGCCGTAAAGATGGCGAATGTCCTCCAAGAACAAGAGGGAAAACATTCTGCCAAGGACTGGACTTGGCAGAAGTGGAGGATAGTCTTGCGGGCTAGGGTTTCACGGACAAGAACAGAGCTCCATTGTATCCATTTTGACCTTCTAAATACGTGCAAATGGCATGTCAATCTCGTAAATTCTTTGATCGCTTCGGTATGAACGCCGATGTCTGAACTCCGAGGAATACATGAGGAAGATGCCTCCTTGTCCAGGGCCCTTTTCACCTACTGTTGCTGGATATCTGAGTAATGGTGATTAAATAGCTCCCGTCTATCATTAACAACTATTTCCAAGTATAGACAGCTTGCTATGCTTGACTATCCTCACTGTCAAGTCCAACTTCGTCTCCCATTATGAGGCATTTGAGACTTTTTTATGGTTAAATGCCCCTGATCTAAAGAGCGGGATCGGCAGTTGCTATTGCCTTGTTTATACTCACGATGATACTCTATCCACCATCAAATCCACTCTGCTTCGGTAGTTGTTCTCTATCAAGCAGCCTCCGCGAGTGGGTCGTGATGGTGGATGTTATCAATCTCATCTAATCTCCTTCACGTATAGAGGTATTTATAGGCATTGAAAAGTCGTCATGTGAACTTGATTACCGTTCTCTCGTAGCTGTATTTCCTGTGTATACTGACGAGATGAAGTTGGCTATACTCTCCAGCTCAGCATTGCTGGGCTTGGCCTCTACGGTCATGGCTAAGCAATCATCCGCCTCTACTCGAACCACCACCTACGACTACATCATCTCTGGAGCTGGAGCTTCTGGCCTGGTCGTTGCTGAGCGTCTCGCCGATGCTGGCCATAGTGTGCTTCTCATCGAGCGAGGTGGCCCCTCGTACTACGCTACGGGCAACCGCGATGACTTGATGAAGTGGAACGAGACCGTCACGGCTTATGACGTTCCCGGCATGGCTTTCCATACCGACACTTCTCCGACTATCCAGTGGTGCAGGGACATTGCCGCCTCTGCTGGCTGTCTGCTCGGTGGTTCTACCGTGCTCAACGCTCTGATGTACATCAGGCCTCGAGCTGCCGACTTTGAGGCGTGGCCCAAGGGATGGAGATGGGAAGACGGCGTGGCCGATGCTGCCGAGAGTGTCTTCAAGCGTATGCCTGGAAGCATTCTTCCCTCTGCTAATGGCAAGCGCTATGATGACGGTGCATTCGAGATCATGTCCGAGTTCCTCGAGAGCAACGGCTGGGATGAAGTCGACGCCCTCCACAATGCCGAATCAAAGGACAATGTCTTTACTCATCCCCCGTGGCTGGTAAGTTCTCCTAAACAAGCAGACGCTGAATCCAACTGACAAGACCAGATCAGCAATGGACTTCGAGGTGGTCCTGTTCGCGATATCCTCCCTGATGCAGAGGCCCTCCCCAACTTTAGCCTTCAGCTCAACGCCATGGTCCTCCGTGCTGTCCGCAAGGGACCTGTCGTCACTGGCGTCGAGGTTGAGCACAAGGATGGCTCTCGAGAGGTCATTAAGTTGAACAAGGGTGGTTCTGTTGTGCTCGCCTCCGGCACTCACTCGACGCCTCGCGTCCTCTTCAACTCTGGCATCGGACCCAAGAAGCAGCTTCAGATCGTTGCTTCAGGATCAACAAACATCAAGCTGCCTCCAAGAACCCAATGGATCGAACTTCCTGTTGGACAGCATCTGCAGGACCACCCCATTGTCCTCGTTCAGTTCCAGACCAAGGAGGGACTTACAGCTCTTCCTAAGACAGCTTGGACTGAGCCAGACCAGGAGTCCGTCGATCTGTTTGCTCAGGGAAGCGGTCTCCTCGCCCAGTCTGGGCAGCGTCTCAACTTCTGGAAGAGCGTCGAAGGCAGCGACGGCGTGACTCGTTACGTCCAGGGCACCGTCAACGCTCCCTCCAACAACACCATCGAGGCCAAGGTGTACCTCACCCACGGCCTGACGTCTGTGGGCACCCTCGAGATCACGGCCGACGGCAGGACCAACATCACCCAGAAGCCCTTCCTCAACACCGAGGGTGACCGCGAGGCCCTCAAGACGTTTGTCGATGAGCTCCTGGGCTACGCGCGCAAGCCAGGCAGCATCTTGACCGTGCCCAGCAATCTTACCGCTGAGACGATCCTAGAGGTCTCGTACAGCGGAAACCACCATCTCGGTTCTGCAAACATGGGTGCTAAGAATGACGGACGCAGCGTTGTAGGCCCTGATACTCGGGTCTGGGGCACAAAGAACTTGTTTGTCGTTGATGGCAGTATGCATCCTGAGGTTCCTACTGGCAACACTCAGGCTTCTATCATGGTTGCTGCTGCTCATGCTGCAAACAAGATTCTCAAGGCATCTTCAAAGCGGTATTGAGAAGGAAAAGATGTTTACATTGGTAGTATTATCTCGCCCTTACTTTGACGGGCAGCGACTCTATCAGTCCGTCTTTTAGTCTACAAAATCTCTATGGTCTTTCTCAACTAGAGTGTAGTTGGTTTACAGTGAGGTTCAATGTAAATAGATTGTTGAATTCATCACGAGTGAACTACTCGAGCCACCGGCCTACAGGGGACGACCAACTGGAAGGAAGCAGTGATAGTAGCTAAACCAGTGGTGCTGGAACAGCTTACCCTCGAACTCACAACCCTCAATGGCCATCTATGGGCGTGAGATTCGATAATGGGCCTACCAACGAGTCAATAATGCCAGTCCAGGAGGATGGAGAGATGTAACTCGACACCATCCGGCCCAGGAGCCCAGGATGACGATATTGTAAATTCAATCTGACCCAAATCACATTCCCTAGGCATACTCCCACCTACTGAGGAATCGATTCACAGCAGACAAAACATCAGCGGCGCCAATCGAACTACGGTGCTACCCAACAAGGCAGCACCGGTCGTTTCAGTCCGGACCTTTGGCCTTAGCGATGTTTACTTACTCCTGAGAATAATCGGAGTGGCATCCGGCCTCCGAATGTTTTTCATGATTTGGCAAAAGTAAAAATGGATACACGCCCTGAGGGGCACACGCTCGGTGCTCATCATCTCTGGGACCGTAAACTTGACAGATTTTGACTCCATCTCGTACTTCTCCATCTCGCCGCAGCAGGCCCAACACGACAACACAGGATATGCCTGGACGAGGTGTGTTGGGCCGCTGTTGGTCACACAAGAAGGATCCTGTCCTGTCCCGTCTCCGGTCCTGACATGTCTGGGCGGACTGGTCCGCTAACGGGTAGATCCCGTCCGCGTCCGCTAGCCGGGACCGCCAATCGGAATCCCGGGGGACCGGACCTCTCCGCCCCCTCTCTGCCTGGTGTTGTCCTATCTATCAACATGATCCCGGCAGGAAGAAGCAGTTTAGTCGTCTCACGGATGGCGGATACGGAGCTTCATTGGTTGCCAACGGTGAAGAGATTTCTCTCTCGTCAGGCACAAACTGGAACCCCTGGTAACAGATTATGTTTTTCATCCCAGAAACGTCAAATGACAGGCTGACAACTCAAATGTCGGGCTCGCAAAAAAATCTGCAGGGCGGCCAATCGTCAGCAGCAAAGACCTTGTTGGAGGCTTGGTGGAGAACACCGTCATGTCCACGTCAGCGGAGCACGAAGCCGTGGGGCTACTACTCTCTACTGAGCCTCTGATATTTTGAATCTCGACCCTTTTTGGTGCCTGGCCTGGTCCCTGAGCTGGTGTCAAGATAAAGGAAAAAAACTCTGCCGTGCCTGGGTCCTGTCTTTTCATTGTCGAGGGTATTTCCCTGCCCCGTGGGACCTCAATTCTGCGGGCGTATCTTGAAAGAGCCCCATAAGTCAGCATCTCGGAGACTCACTACGAAACAAGACAAAGGGCAATGCAGGACCGCACATTACGTTATCTCGGACCTCTTTCTCTACCAAGTTTCGTGCTTGGCTTTAGCTCCCCTCTCTCCATCCGCTAGTCGGTCCCGGGATGTTGGGCATCGTCGCCGATAAACGAAGGAGGCAACCCGTGCGCGGGGACAGGCAAAGGCAGGGGTTTCAAATCTTACATGCAGGCTGTCAAAGGCGCAGATCGATCGCTCCAAAGAAAAGGCCTCGTCTGCGATTTCCTCTAGCGTTAGTCCGCGTTTGGCATTTCTGGGAGAGTGAGAGAGTCTGAGAGTTGTCGGTGGCTAGTTGCAACCACCACCACATCTCTTCCCAGAGCCATGGTTCGCATTCGCAAGATACTGCACAGTAGTACGAAGACTACGGGACTAGATCGTCGGGAAATCTAATAGTCGAAACCTTGAAAGGACTCGAACCCCAGATCCCCCTCCTCCAGAGATGATAGATCCTGCAAGCGTCCCGCCTCGTCCCCGTGCCCTCAACGTCTCGCCCAGGTCTCTCGCCTGATCCTAAGTTAGAGTTTGAGCCGGTCGTTGTTGGCCAATTCGCCTCCCCGATCCCAACGCGTCGTCTTGGGGTGGTTCACGGCCCGTCGTTACTGGCTCTACCGTACGCACCGTACCTTGATGCTCCTGTCAGTGCGCCCCAAGGTTTGCCGCTTGGATGAAGCCTCCCCTCAAGTTTTTCCCTTGAGGGAGTATGAATGCTACGCTGCCAGAGGGGGAAAAGGGAAAGCACAAAGTCAATTTTGTTCATCCTGAAAGCGGATGTGACCCTACCAAGTCGCCTCTCGGGACCTGGACCTGAGAGATTCTCGCTCAGTTCAACTTCGTGAGGGCGTTTTCGTATAAACAGCCCACTCGACTCTCTAGACGCCTCGAGGTGAATGAATCAAGAGACCCCCGCGTTGAAACGCCTCAATTCGCCTCAATGGATAAGATGAGATTCGAGCCATCACAGCAAACGGCAGTTGTTACAGAGCTACTCTCATGGATCTATCGTGGGCCCGGCCCCCTCCCCCGTCTTTATCCGCCGAGCAGAGCCGTCGGCACCGTCCGGCCGGCGGGTAAGTGAAAGTGAAGTGAAGTGAGGTGACAGGGAAAAAGGTCGGCCCTGGCAGAGACATGCTTGCAATTGGATTGGCTACTGCTGGTGTGACCAAGGAGAGACGGCGGCGCTACATTCCTCCTCTGAAAGTGAAGCTGTCTCAGGTGCCCATTTATCCCAGGCCGTCTTGTTGAGTCGAAACGCCCAAGTTCCAGCTAGGACCCATGGAGCTAACAAGCATCTCCTCTGCAGAGCGTATAACTCTGTCGAAATAGCGATGATCCAAAGAGTCTCCATCGCAAAGACGTCCTGCTCCCCGGTTGCTGGCTGGCTTGACTTTGACTTGACTATTTCTGGCGTTCCACAAGTCTCAGAGATAAATAGCGGGACCTACATTGGCACGTCACGACGCATGCGAGACAAAAGAAAAAAAGCAAATAGGCAGGCGTCAAAAGAGTGCGAAAAAGCAAATCCCCATGTTGTTTCCATGCTTTCTTTTTGCTCGATTCGTCTCCCGCCAGGGCCAACATTCCCGTATCTTTCTCGAAGCTCTCCAGTCACAGACACAGCCCAGCCGCCTTTAAGCCAGCCTCATGCACGGCACGGCTTCCCCGGTGGGAAAGCTGTTGAGACAAAGAGCCGTTCAGCTGAAAAAAAAAAAAAAAAAAAAAAAAAAAACAGATGAGGCGAACCTGCAGATAGCTGAACTCTGAACAATCAATGGTTTTCGGCTGCGGTTTTGTTGCCTTTTTTTGGCTTCTCAGTTATGCTCGAGTTTCGTCGCCATATCTGCGGGAGATAGTGACACCCGGCCAAGCAAGCCTCCAAGACAATAGCTATCCTGTGCCGGGATCCCCTAGGAATTGGTGTTTTGCAGTGGTTTTGACGTGCTACGCGATCTATGAGCACAGCAAGCCTCATCATTTTGCAATTGTTCTAGATCACGTAGCACCAAGCGGGCGAGTTGTTGAGTCCATGCTCGTAGACGGGGTCAACAAGCAAGCCCGCATCGTGGACCAACTTGCCGGTGAATACGACCGGCTGGCGGTCGACTTCTACATCCATTGGGTGCAAAAAGTAAACAATACCGTACCGGATAGGGTAAGACGCCTGTGAGAAGACGTGAGTGCGTAAGAGGGCAGTGGATAACCCATTGACACTCGCCCACCAACGCCATCAACATCAACGGCTTGCGTCAATTGGAAGCACATCTGAGGCTGCTGCACCTTGGAAGCCGACTTCTGCATGAATACCAACGTGGGCATGCCCGAGCTAGTGAACGAGGGCGTCATGGGCTGACGTGCCCTTGTCCAGTTCCCAGCTTCACGGATAGTAAAGAGGGGGACCCATACGCATACGCAAGTGTGCCCCCAAGGCGCAGCGCTGCAAAGGCTTCCTGCAGAGGAATTCATGGCTTGCGGTCGCGAACACAATGGAACATGGACTCTGCGTGGTCTGGAGAGACATTGGGCTGGTGAAATGGTTGCACCCCCTCGTCCTCCCACGGAACCAGTCTCAGAGACATTGACTCTTGTTGACTGACAGACAAGAACCGTCGGTCCGCACTTGGACGACGAATTCCCGCACATAGGCGAGCGAGCCGCAATCCTGGGACCTTGCTCGTCACTCCTTTTTTACCCTATATTGACAACCTTCCGAAGTGCAACATGATTGTCGCACCTTGCATTGTGCAACGGCGGCCTTCCTTGCGGCAGTGGAGGGTGTTGTTGCTTAGGTGGTGAGGCAGATTGCTAAGTTGGGAGCGGGCCCTTCATCTCACGAATGCCATTGCCGTTTTGCAAATGCGACAGTGCCAGACGCCGATTCATGACAATTGAACCCCATAGCCGAAATGTGCTCATCCGGTCTGCCTGTCAGAAACGGCAGCATGACATGTCGTCGAGAAAAGATGACGCCTGTACGTGATGTGCGTATGTAAGAGCCGCCACGGCATAGGCATAAGGCATGGAAACTAGGCGAGGATCCCACGTTCTGAAACGACAGTCGATGTGTCAACCCACCAGCCTATCGATTTGACGTCGGCGAGCCATCCAAGTCATGCCAGAGGCATTAAACAAGGCGAGCTCTGGTCGGAAATCTCGTGGCTGTGAAGAAGAACCCCTCCTCCTTCGGCTCGCTTCTAAACCTCGAGAGGCGTCCATTCGGCCTTTGAGCCGCAGCTTGGTTTTGCCTGGATGGATGGATGATCCCACGTGGTGAAACCACACCAGAGACCCGAATTCTCTCCCTCGCAGCATGCAGGGAGCCAGTCTCCGTCTGTCAGGACGCGGGAAGGGATGGGGATGGATGGGAGCAAGGCTTTTTTGGCCCCCAGGGATCCCCGAGGTGTCGTGTGTGCGTGTGTATGTGTGTGCATGTGTTTCGAAAACATCCCGTCAACGTTCGGGGGGAGGAGTCTTTCCCTTGCAGCGAGACCTCTTCCCTGTTCATTCACATCCGTCTTTGTCGAGCGGCATGTGTAAGACGTTGCACAGCATGGAGACATCGCCATCTTCGTCGATGCCACGGGCACCCGAAGCCAAGCGCAGCCAAGCGGCAGAACCAGAAACCGACGACGACATTGGATGAAAACTCTTATCCCGAGCTCATCAATTCAGTGGTGAGACGTTTGATGGAAGTGGCGGGCTGTGCCTGGAATGCAAACCTAACCTGGGGCGAATAGGAAATGGTCTTGCATTTGTTTTTCTGTCAACTCCAATATTACCCTCTCATGACGAGGTCGTATCCGCCCTGAAGAGCCTCAGAGTCAAAAAAGGCACCCGCATTGCAATGAAAGGGGAAAAAAGGCGGAGTGGGGGCTAGTGAGTACAGGCCAGAGATGGCGGTTCCTGGTTGAGACAAATGGAAAAACAAAGAAGGCATAAATTTTTTCAAGTTGTGCAAATGCTGCCGTCGTAGAACCCATGATGCACACATTTGTCCATCATTCAAAGTCTCGACCAAGGAAGGCTTACAAGACACACCCACGCCCTCTCTCATGAAGCGGAGCAGACCGAGGATTTGCTCGCCGACGTCACCCAGCGGTCCCTGCTTTCCATGGATGCTTCTCGCGAGGAAGAGCTTCCGCAACGTCCGGGCCGACCCCCGGCGATCAAGGAAGGTTCCAGGGGCTCCGGGCAGGGTACAGAAGAGAAGGGAACAGCAGACGGCCGGCCACGTAGGCACAGTACCGTAGTATTGACCGACGGAGAAAGAAGCAATGGATCTCTTCATCTCGATCCATGGATCCGTCCCGTCCGTCCAAGATGCTCCGGAGGCAGGCAAGCATGACAATGCCCCCTCCCGCCGAAACAGCCCACATTTACTCCATAATGTTCCAAATGCAAGGTCTCACTGCCGGCGAAGCGAATGAACTGCTCGTCCATCTGCCGAGATGGGAGCAATAAGGGGGAAATAACGGCTCATGGGCGTCGGACGGTGAGTCCAGCTTTGGATAATCGAGGCATGCATGGTAAAGCTCTTTCTCCCGGGTTGTTAGCGCCGAAGCCGTCCATCAACAGGCGACCCGGCGGACCCTGCCGACGATGATGTAGATCTCGGCCGACTCAAGGTGAAGAGGCATGAAACTGGGCGCGCCACAGCCTTGGATAGAGACGCTTCTGCCTTTGTAGGGGCTCCCGGTTCGACGACAGCGTCATCAAAGGGAGCGTCGCTAACAAGCCCTCAATCTCGCTGGATATCCAATCCCATTGCAATGCGTAGCCCGTAAGAGCCAAAGAAAATTTTTCTTAATCGCTGTTTCGGAAGCCGCCCTGGTCAGACAGAACAATTGTCGTTCCCTGGCAGTTTGCAAGTGAGCAAGACAAACAAAGGGCAAGGGAAAAAATTATCCACTATTTTTCTTTCTCCTCCCAGCGTCAAGCCAGCTAGCTAGCCAGCTCAGTCAATCGTCTAGCCAGTAGCTCAGATCATCAATCTCAGTCAGCATCGCCGATTCCGAAGGTAACGATGCGCTGGCAGAACCCCAAGCGAAAAAAAAAAAAATAGCTCCATACCAATACGGCCCGCCTTAGCATGACGTTTCAAACCTTGCAAATCAATGGGATGTGATGGATGGGGGGGCCCATCCAAGGCGGAAACAGGCGAGACGAGCTCCCGAGGGGCTAAAAATCTTGTAAAGGGGGGACCCGAAGTTTGGGGGTGGCCAAAGAGCTAAAATTGTGTGCGAAAGACTTTTTCAGCGTGCTATCGTGAACCAGGGATTGCGCGCCGGCGTCCCCAGTTGGCAGAGTTGTGCTCTGTGCTGTTGAGTGAGAAAAAGAGCCAGGCACACCAGGGGTGCTTATGCATGATAGGTAGCATTGAAACTGTCTCTGGTGAATTGAGTTATCGTCTCACTCCATTTCGGCCGGGTGGCATCATGCCCATCGACGAGCACGTTTCGGGTGCTGGTGCTGGTGTTAGCTGGCCTTCGCAATGGATTCATCATGGCCCCATCCATCGGTGATGCGAAACCAGATGATGGCTCATGTGCGCCGGACATCGGAGACTGAATGACTGACTGTTGCTCTCACACCAATAGAGCTGTTCGCGCCAAAGTCAACCAAGTCTGGGGAACAGAGCTGAGATGGAGCTCTCATGGAGCATGACCCGTCAGGCTTTTGCTAGCGCCCTCGTCGTTTCGCCTCAATCTGGAGACGCCATTGCGAAACTCGCTCCCTCAAAGTTTCTTGTTGGTTGGTTGGCTTAGTCACACTCTCGCCCTCACTCACCCACAAGGCGCTAGGGGTCGATGACTGTTTTGTTTGCTCAGGACCGGACCAGAGTCTTTGACAAATGCTGCCAACCATGTCACCAGCCCCGTGAAAGTGTAAACAGTTGCCGAGTCACTGCAGTTAATCAATCATCCCAGTCCATTGTTTACCGTAGTAAAACTCGGGCAATCCTTGGAGAGACGCCCATCAAGTGCCGGCGACTCTCTGCAAAAGCCCCGAGAAAAGCAATTCTGCCCACTAGCCATCACCACTAACACTGTCCATCAGGAGGGTGACACCGAGAGGAGTTGGGGACGGAGATGGAGAATTGTGGAGAAGACTGGGCTGGCTTCGGCCTCTGCCGCCTGGTACCTCTGCATGGTCTGGTCTGTATGGATCTGTCTGTGAACACAGGGATGGATGGATGGATGGACGCGTGTGTGGAGGGAGAAAAATCCGTTCTTTGGCTATAGTATGCTATGCTATGCTATGCTGTGCAGTCTTCCGCAGTTCCTGTGAATGGCCAGTAACCCCTTGGTCAAAAGTGCAGCAACCCTCCCGATATGACAACCATCGACCGGCTCGTGTGCCTGGTCGGTCCTGTACGCCTGACCCAAAATGTCCCCGTTGTTGCATCCCGGCCGCTCTCTGGCGGGTAGCAGACGCCGTCGTGTCCCAGTATCATGATAACCTCCCGTGGATCCCAAGTGCTCCCATAATCCATGCGATATCAACTCCGCCCTTTATTTGGTACAAGGTGCCCGTCATGGCTCCCGTATCCCGTAAACCCATGGACAATAAAGCCGCCCAGATGATCCCGCCCAAAGCAGGTCGAGATAGAGAATCGTGTTGGGTCGATGTAAAAACAAACTTTTTTTGATGCAGTGCTCCGGTGTAATGCCCTTCTTTGGTACAAACAAATTCTTGAGAGAAGAAAAAAAAAATGCGTGAGGTGTTGTTGTAGTGTTCGTGTGTTTATGCAGTTGTGGTTATTGGAGTGAGTTGCGTGGTCTTGAAATTCAAAAGCAGCGAGGGTCGTTTGAGTGTAGTGTCGTGTATGCGTGATGTGTTGTGTTGTCTAGTATGATCGTCTTCGCTGCATCCGTACTTGCTCGAATGAGACAGCGTACGCTCGGAGCTCTTTCCTCGCCTTGTCAGACAGCTGAGTTGACTCGCCCGTTGTAGAGGTGCTCTGCATGGAGCAGAGGCTGCTGTGGGAGCTTGAGGGGGTGAGGGATCGGACGTTGGCGGTGGACTGCTCGGTGCCGTAGGGCTTGCAGTTTGGTTGGCTCATGTGTCGAGCGCCGTAGGGCTTCGCGTTGGAGAAGTCGTAGGCGGGAGACAGGTAGAAGCCTGAGCTGGAGGTTTTCGACGTCCAAGGGTAGGAAGGAGGAGCGAAGCCAGGTGAGCTGGCTTGCGAGGAGGTTGTCGAGGTCTTCTCGAAGTCGGCCAGTCTGCAAGATTCGGAGCAGTAGGCGTCGGTCGAAGTCTGAACCTGCTTGTCGCAAGCGAGGCAGAAGGAGTGAGACCAGGAGTCGAAGTCCATGGCTTCGGTGTTGTGTGGTGTGTGTGAGTGGTGGATGAGTTGAGGGTGGTGTGCCCAGGAAGATAGCTCGAGACGTAGACGAGTGTCTGGCGTCTCAATTTGTAGTCTTATCTCTTGGTGAAGCCAGCCGATAGAGGGTAGTCAGTCGGATGGGTTCGAGGGGATGAGTCGAAGTCGAGTTGAGTTGGGGGACGAGTCAAGGATTACAAGCGAGTAAGGGTAGATAGAGATGAAGAGTGATGGCAGTGTCAGATCCAGTCAGGCCAGCAGCTCAAATGAAAGAAGTAGAAGCAATTGGAGAGATTGCAGGTGAGAGTCGAGATGGTGATAACGGAGAAGAATGGGAAGAGGTTCGAGGGGGACTCCAACATATGTACTATTCTGCTCTCCCGGGCTGTGCCTGGTGGATGATCACCTCAGTTGCACGACAAAGCCTGGCGCTAGAGGTACATTGCCTAAGAAAATGTGGAGGAGGGTACAGGCACACACCATTGCTCCGCTCAAAGCAGCATAGCTCCTCAGTATCCCCACCCGAATGCCCTGCAGCAGATGCTAGCGCAGGCAGGGATCCAATTGGTGAAGTACGTACCCCCACTCCTCGAGAGAGTGGGCTTCACGCCCTGTCTGACGCCGCCTTCACGCCCCACGCCCTCTGGATGGCTCACTCATGGACGCCCGCCTGGCGTGGGTGGGCGAGCCAGAGGACGAGGAGGGGTGTGTCATGCCGACGCCTGGGTGTCTCGACCTTGATGGGGGAGTGTGCCACGGGCGTGAGAGCAATGACGAGGAGTGCGGGCCTGAAGGTGCAAGACTCCAGCGGAGGAAGAGCTCTGCTGTCGCTATCGCAGCCCAGTATTAGCAGCACAACACAGCGTCCCAGCATCCAATGCACAACCATCTCTCGCCCATCCAGAGACAAGCCTGACAAAGGACCCAAGACATTCAGACACCAGACACTGGCGTGTGATTTTCTTGGAGACATGGCTGGCTGGCCGTGCCCTGTCTGTCCTGCCTAGCCGAGCTGAGGCTACGGATACTACGAGATTGCAATGAGTGCAGAAAATTTTTCCCATCTTTTGCTCTGTGCTCAGTCCACATCCACGACAGCTATCGCCCATGTTGAGCTTCGATGAGGTGACTCAGGCGGGTGCGAACGGGACTTGAGGGTCCCGCCGCGAGGGCATCAGCCGAGATTCTTGGCTGGGGCCTGGGCTGATTGAGCACCACAGCGACATCGGTGGGATGATATTTCGCCTCCTCGCCGTGCAATTCTGCACGGTTCTGCCCGCTGGCCGCCGGAGTGCCCAGTGTCCCCCCGCTGCCCAGAGCTTGCTCTGCTCCAGAGTGGTGTCCAAGCTGCCTCCGTCAACCCCGTGCCTCCGCTCTCCGTGGTGTGAGGCCGGCTCGCCGATGGCCTGCTTTCTCCGTGTCCCATCGCAAACTCTGGTCCCTCATGGGATTCTCTTGCCGGCATTCTACTCTGCCGTTTGACCCAGTGACCACACTGCTGACTGGTCAATGGGTGTCGTCGACCTAGGGTTGGGTTTCTGGACCTGGGGGAGGGGGTTGCCGGCGAACAGCGACAGTAACGCACGCCCTGGGTCGATTTCTCTCATATTCTGCTCGTCTCTCTGTTGTGAGAGTTATTGCTGCTGCAGCGT
The DNA here is from genome assembly GCF_050370095.1 of Fusarium phalaenopsidis. Taxonomy (NCBI): domain Eukaryota; kingdom Fungi; phylum Ascomycota; class Sordariomycetes; order Hypocreales; family Nectriaceae; genus Fusarium; species Fusarium phalaenopsidis. The sequence continues at coordinate 3,416,906 of NW_028145404.1, forward strand.
TGCCCAAGCTCTCCTGGCTGTCTGCCTTCTTCACTGTGCCTCTCGCCTTGCCCATTCGCCAGGCGCTTCTCGCCTCTGTCTTCAGTGCGGCCCAAGGCCAGCCCAGGAATGGACAATGGAAGGCGTCTGCCGCTGATGACTGGTCGCTGGAGGGGAGTCTGGGAGAGCAGCACAGCAGAGCTGCGGCCGCAGGAAGCCCGCATTAGGATTAGCTGGAAGAGTCTAGTACCTTCCGGGCATGGTCGCTACTCCTCTCCTTCCCACACCCCTCTCCACCTTTTTGGCCTCTGCTGCTTCAGTTGCTTCTCCACCTGGAGCACGCAAAATCCACTTCGACTGTCAACGTGCTGGCCGTCCGCTGCTCTCAGTTCCAGGCCAAGATACCTTTGTCACTGTCAGCGACTTACAAGATGATTGTGAATATCATGTGCTGTTATCGCCCCAGATCACCCTTCAGCATCCTCATCTCGTCTTGTAACTGACACGAAGAGTTTTCCAACACGTCGAGCACTTGCTGCATGGAACAGACGAGCCAAGGCAATACGAGAGAGAACCCGTTCAGGCACGGCATATTTGCTCATCTATTCTGCTTGAGCCATGGGTTCCTCGCTCAATGCGGCAATCCCATTCCTGTCTCGACCGGGTCCATGGCCAGACGCAGACATGACGCTGGAGTTCCCCTGCCGCTCTGCTGCCGTGTCGTTGACCATCAACCTCCTCTCAAGCAGACGCGCAATCGACTTGTGAGACGCTCGAAGCGCTCGACGTTGCAGTGACGCCATCATTCGCAAATACGTCTCCGAATTGCATGTCCTGTCTACAAAGACTCCGTCCGGGGTTCTAGGTGGACCTCCCCAGAAGGGTATTCCGAAAGAGAACAAGATCAAACCGCCTAGTAGACGCAGTACCACCCTCTTGTCGGCCACTCTGAAGGCTTCTCCTGTCCTGCGCTAGGTGCATCACACCATTGGTCACTGTCTTGCACCTTAAACCTACCAAGCCAATGCCCTCCCAGCAGCCTTCCCACAAAGGTCTTCTGCTCGCCAGCCACAATACCTTTGGGAGGCGACCGTTGCACGTCGAGACAACCAGGCCGGCGAGGGTCAACCACCAGGGTTGTATCAACCACCATCCTCGCCACCAGATATGGGTTGACAACCTAAGCGGGATCAGCAATGGGAGATCAAGCAGGGAAAAAAAATTTCAGGGACTGGACCCTGAATTTTTCTGCGGAAATTTGCGAGGCAAGGGAAAAAACTCTATCTAATCGCCACAATCTGCCGCGAACCGTCCCCTCGAGTTGACACGACGGGATGTTTAACGTCTACTACCCATGTTTAGGTTGTCAGGCGGATGGTGTGAAGTTTTTGCAAGCTTGCAGTGGACGAGTTACGAGTGCTGATAACTCATGGACTCATTTGAGCCCAAGATGTGGCAGAGACGTATCAAGCTGAGACGCGACTACGATGTACGCCCTACAGCTATCAGAGAGACCAACCGCCAGGCACTCGGCTCTTGCATCTGTATGTCTATCACCTGCTGCACCGCGCCCTTCTTGTGCTCAAGAGCGTGTGAACAACCCAGTCTGTCACCTTGCTCTTGTGTCAGTTTGACTATCAATAGTCTCAAGGCCCTCGGCGCTACGATATGACCAGTCTGTGCATCCTACCCCAGGTTCGCCAGGATTGCGTGGTCGAGAGGAGATTGACAGTGATCCTCTATCATGATCACCAGCTAACAAGCACGCAGAGCCATGTGGTGCTTGCTTCCATGGTCGTCGCCAAGTTGGCCATTCCATTTTCGATATTTCCTGCTTCTGGAGGCGGGGATGACAAGGGGCCGGCAGCGAATCATGGTTGTTCTAGCTGTCTACCCCATCCAACCGTGTCCCGTCTTGATACAGCCACCTGACCACATATTCCAACCTCCTCCGCAGAACAACCTGGGACGCTGTAGGAGACCCTTTTCGGTCCTCCTAATTGTATCTCTAACGTTAGCTTGTCGACAGGCGGGTATGGGAATAAGGTGCCTGCCGGGGCGTATCTTTGCTGCGCCGTTTCTACCCCAGGAACAAGAGGAGGCGTCAATCAAGTCAATATGATGCATCACGCTACAGCACCTTTGACGGGCAGGCGTCTTTTTCCCCCGGATTCATGTGGAGCTTGCGGGCCTCGAGGCTCAAGGTGGCAGAAACACAAGGACCGTCTCTCGACTTGACATGTCGCTCGTCGAGGCCATTGTTGTAACTGGATGCGACTCAGAGTCATGCTCTCCAGGGTGACAGTCCACGAGTAACACCATTCGACGCTTGAGCACGACGTGTAAGATCCATGACAGTGCCGTGCCGCCGAGCATATCAAGACAAGACAATACTGTAAGACGCCATCTGGAACGCAACTCACGCAGCATATGGTCTTACAGTTGCAGCGAGGCGTATCGAGAAGAGGGGCAGCCGGTTCAATTGTCAACCGGCAGACAATGGGCTGCTCTGATTCGCCAATCATGTGGTTGTCGCCGGCTTTGGCGGCTGTTACAACGGGTTTCATCTGGGCCGTTCTCGACGTCAAAACGTGGGAGAACAGATTCCTATCCGGAGGCACTGCCGCATCTCCCATGGTTCTTCAGCGAATGGTTGGCTGCCCGCGTTGATGAGGGGTCGATTCGATTATCAACAATCATGACAGACTGGGTGCAGCAACAGGAGACGTACTCGAGTCTCGCTCACCCACGGCATTACACCACAACGCTGATCCTACAATGTGTCCTCGACGCCCTGGTGATCCCAATGTGATGATGGGAACTAAACAATTGATCGTCCACTGTATGTCAAACCTAAAGCCGAGACGCCGTTGACATGAAGCTAACACGCAATGGCCGAGGTGCCCTTGTGCTACTATAGATTGCGCCCCCCACTCGATCAATTCGTTTAATGGATGACCCCCAAATGTGTTGCAACATCAACGCCCGCAGCAGCTCCAGCGAAGATACGACGGATAACGCTACCCAGGAGATAACTCGGGCGGCCGATGGACAAGACAATATTCCCCCACGGTTCGCAGTCAGCTCAGCAGGCTTGCCAGATTTGTCCATCGTCAGCCGTCAATAGCACAGCGCCTTGTCGGACAAGGCGACGAAAGAGGAAGTGGTGCCATGGGAGCTGGCAGCTGTTTGGTCCACGATCCGGTACCAGCCGCCGTGACGTGAACTCTATTCCAGTGGGCTTGAGCCTAGAACGGTGGGCTTGTCTGAATTGAGACTGCGATTCTGACCGGTGTGCTGGGCGCAAACCGCTTACACCGAGCAGTCTCTTCTTTGACGAGCCCTTGCTGCTCTTGTTGGCTGGATCTGGACAATGGCATCAAAAGCCACAGCAAAGATTAGAACGCCATGCAGGGGGCCGAGGCTCGATGCACTGGCCACGCGGGAACCAGGGAGCTCCCTCGTCGGCTAGCCCTAGGACATGAACCCTCGAGGGTTTCATTCCTTTCTTGTCATTCAGGAGTTCGTTCGTTTGCGTCCTTGTTCGCAGAGCAGCGGGGACTGTTGGCAGATTTTGCTACGGGAATAACATGTCGGTATGAACCACGGGCAAGTGCCCTGTCAATCTCTCATCGCGGCCGACAATCATGTCGACTGCATCATCCGTGCGTGTAAGCGAGCAGCTGCAGCTAGGGATGAACCAAGATGAGCGAGCTCGCCTCACCAGCTGGCATTCAGCAGCTCAATTCGCCCAAGCCGGCAGGTGAATTATCCCAAACGAGATGAAGACGCAAGCCGTCAGAGCAGATTTTTTCCTTGTTGGGTGCCGTGGCGCCTCAACCATGGATGCCAAAGCGAAGGTTGTTCAGCTACAGACTGCTCGTATTTTTCAGAATTTTCTCTGCAAGCCAACCGGCTTGTCCGATGAAGCAGGCACCTGAAGAGTCACATTGGACACTCACTCACCAACATGGACACTATGTTAGGTGCATCACCTGGAACAGGACGAACCATCGCCGCCAGGGGTGTTCAAGCTGCCGCAGGACAGGACATGGCCTGGGATGCGGGGCCCAATCTGGTGGGCTGTGACTTGAGTGAGAAACACTGGTGGTCTGGTGGACTCTTGATGGTGGGCTTATCGATCACCTCACCCTCCAGCCAACCCGGCCAAGCCATCTAGGAGGGGGCTCGTGGACTTGGACCAAGCCCCTATTCGTGACGATGCCCGTGCGGCCGCCCAGTGGCGGCTCTGAGGTGAAGATGAGCAATGGCCCAGACAGGCCTCAAGGAACGCCATACAGGGACTCGCGAACTGTCCGAGACGCTAGGCACTGACAGAGTAAGACTGCCATATTTAGTCGCGGTGATGACGGCGCTCAGGCGCCGAAGCCGCAAAAGAAATATGGCGATGGAAAAATGCCGATGAAAAAGAAAGGAGCGGCAGATCGTGTTGGATGACGCCGGCATCGTGATAGTCAGTGCTCATCACATCAACCGCAGATGGAGACAGAGACTAGTAGTCAAGGTCGGACGTTAGTGCCAACAAGATTACTATTCGCAACGTCTCAACAAGGCAAAAGATGGTCTCTATCCCCGAGATATGTCGGCTTACAGCGGTTGGAGGCGCCTGTATGAGAGAGTGAGCGCAGTGCAGGTGTACTTTGTACCTTGCAGCAGTGAGCGGGCGAACCATCCATGAGGCTGGGATGCTCATGCAGGTCAACTTCAGGTCGAGGGTTGCCAAAGAGGGAACCAACCCAGCCAGCCGCCGTCAGGAATAGGCTGACAGTCTGACTGAAGAAGAAGAAAGCATGGCACAGCATGTTCACTAGAGATGTGATGGTGTGGTGGCCTTGATGCTGACCTCTGCCCTGTGGCAAGGTGAGCAACTTCATTCGTCGGGCAACCACCATGATCTGACAGGTTGAGATTGAGAGAGCAAAATTTTCGTTTCTTTTTTCACAACCGCCCTCTCTCAGTGGTGGCCGCTAAAGAAATCCTCCGTGATGGTGGCCTTGCCTTGCCTTGCCAGACCTTGCTCAGCGGCTCCACCATCCAAACATCTGATCCTTGGACATTATCGACGGTGCCAAGAGATATCCCCAGAGTGTTCCTTGACTGGTTAATGGTCTTGGGGCATCAGGCTCGTTGGACAAGAGGTCCTTGACAGGAATAGCTCGGCTGCCAAGTTGGGCATGATCGACAATAGCCTATTGGTCTATTCCGTCTCAGGTTAGAGGCAGCCCAATCTAACGACACGCCCTCTGCATGGCGCCTTATGGAGACCTTTTCCACTCGCCGACTTCCCCGTCAAGCCTGTCTGCAGCTCTTGTTTCTTTTTCTCATTCATTGTTAGCTGGAGAGAGGCTTGTCCCAAAGTGTAAAGGCGCCGTCAAAAGCCAAGCTTGATTTCGAGCGAATCGGCCGACTGCGGTGCCAGTGACGACATTTTTTTTTCTTTGTCGTCGGCAGTGTTGCCAGTGGAGAAGTCAAGCGACCAGGTGGATTCCAGGTGGATGAGTAAGGGCTTGAGGCTCAGCCCTCGTGAGGTGATACCATCGTGAGATTGGGTTGTGCAATGAGATGGAACTCGCCTCGAGTGGGGACATTCAGGCACGAGCTTGCACCATCGTGACGATTGATGGAGATATTGGTCATTGGGTTGGGGCTGAAAATTTGATGCTAGAGTTTCCTTGATATCGCCATCTCTTGTGGTCATGGCCCAATGGTTGACACAGGGGCATCGCCATGAGAGGGTCATCAGATCAGGTTCGAGAGGGTCACGACAATTGGTTATGGGTCTGCAAGACGAGACTTGACTATGTCTGCGATTGATTGACAGACTACCTGTTTGGATTGACGATGGCATGGGCACGTTTCGAGAGCTGGTGCGTGCCGTTTCGTGCCTTGCATCCCTGACAGCGTCACGGACACGGACAGACAGTCTCGAGCGAGTCTAGGAGTGTCTGACTTCTCTGACGCAGCGCATGCATCTCTCACTAGCAGCAAGCAGCGCAGCAGCAGCCGCGTCGCCCCGAGCAAGCCGCTCATGGCTCCCGCCAAGGGCGTGTGCATGGGCTATTGATTGGTTCACAGGCCGCTTGAAGTGCCGTGTCGTACGAGGATTGGTCGCAAAGACACGAACGACGACACGACCGACGGACGAGCCACGTTTGATGAGCAAAAAGAATTTTCATCGAGCTTCTTTTCTTGGTTTCCGTTCCCGGTTTTCTGGTAGTCAGGCACTGCTGCTAGCTTCTTGACACTTCCTCGTGGTTCCGGCTGACTCTGACACCGAGCCTGAGTCTGACTGCTGACGGGGGCTGGGCGGTTGAGTCACGAGAATAATCCAGAAGGTCTCAGAGTTCAGCCTCGAAGGGGGTTCCCAAGGCCAGACAGAGAGACAGACAAGACAGCATCCAACGGCTGCCTCACGGCAGGCATGCAAAAAAAACCTACGCCAGCCAACCAACCAGCCAGTCATGTTCATCCGGTGTTTGGTAGTCTGGTGTGTTTTATGACCGTCACATTCCTAATTGACTGATAACGGTGGCCAAGCTGACAGAGACGGGCGACAAGACCAACCCCTGAGCCGCACGATAGAGTAGCATCGGGAGGCAGCATCTCGCTTCAGCGGCAGGCAAGCATGCAATCAAGCAAGGCAGAGGCAGAGGCAGACGACGGCAAGGCAAGGCAAGGCAGGCGACCGGGCGGGCAAACCAACCAACCCCAACATCATGGTCCAGCATCATGAGCATCAGCATCAGCCCCCTTGTTCCGAATGCGACAGCTTGGGTCGTGCTGCAGTGAGCCGCTTAACCCTGACCTTGCGGGTTGGATCTGAGCTGATCTACGCCTCTGGAATAAGCGAAATGTGTTGGTCAATTGGATGCTTCAAGGACAAGACAATGGCCTTCTCCAACTTGACTTGGACAACACGACGACCGGGTTCTATCCACCCCTTGCTTTGGCTCTTCGACGCTGACACGTTTTTCAAAGACATTGAAAGCAGGGACCACATGGCGTCCCTGGTATTCAGCAACGGTTTTTTTTTTTTTTTTTTTTTTTTTTTTTTTTCCTTTGCCTCCTTATCAAAATTTTGTCCCTGTCCTTTCGCCTCGCTGGCCTGTTTTGTCCTGGCGCAGCGTTGCATCGTGCCATTTCCCACCCGCGGAGGACGGCTGTCTTGCTTAGGCGATCTGACAAGTCACAAAAGGATGGGCTTCCCCCGCATTCTCTGCGGCAGGCTGGGGACAGGCTGGGGCACTCTGCCAAAGTGCTCACCTCTGGTCAGCGAGAGAGCCACTGAGGACATGCTGCAGAGTGCATATTGGGGGACCGGAAGTCCTTTCAGGGCCCCCATCCCTTCGTGCCACGCTACGTCCTGATTACTGCAGGTTCTGCCGCAGCCAGCAAGGACGGGAGCCTCTTAGCGGTGCCTAGTGGTGATATGGTTCTGCCAGCTAAACCTTTCTCCTTCAAGTGAAGGCGGGGATTATGGATGCTGAGCTCAGGTTTTGACAAACAAGAATTCGTTTTCAACAAAATGTGCGTGCTGCCGCCCACAGGCACAGTTGCCCGGCCGTAATATCCTGACGAGCGGCAAAGATGGGTCATTAGGCTCTCGATAGTCGAGCTGCTATGTCTGTGCGGAGGCCAAGGACCAGGGGAACTGCAATTGTTTGCTGCAGCTGCACGCTTCTGGGTCAAGAAGAGCTTGCCTTACCGTCGTGGCTTGCGAGGATTTAGGGGGGCGTCACTGATCCATCAATACCTTGCCGCTGCCATCATGATCGCTTGCGCTCCTGGCCGGGAATGGAGGCAAAGACAGGACACCATCATGACCGTCAGGGATCTCGACACTGTCTGGCACTTTAATCGGGATGTGTGTGGACTATCGAGGATGGCTTCGGCCTCGCTACGAGCCTTCGACGGGGGTTCAGCTCGAGATGGTGGCTCTGGCTCATGCCGGGTGATGGCGGCTCAAAGACGGCATGCACAGCGCAGCAACAGGCAGGACAAGGCAGGGCAGGACTTGGTCCATGCTCTGGATGTTGCTGCAACCGTCTCCAAGTTGAGGGCGTCTCGACGAGTAATCGAGACTGGTTGTGTTGCACAAGAGGAGCCCTTGGAGGAGTAGCCATCCCTCCACCCTCCCGCGGGGGAGACGTGTATGCATGGCGAGACCAAGACAAACAGAAACGGGCGAATAATTTCAAGGGGCTGGCAGTAGTACACTGGCATTGAGTTGCTGTTGCATCGCAGGCGTCCAATTTCTCCGTCCAAGAGATGAGAGGTCCTATTCTTGGGCTGTCTCTCGGGTCTGTCCCGTCCCGTCTCGGCCTTTGGATTCAGCCCATTGCAACGCCAGCGACTGTCCAGTTGAAGCAAGTCCATCATCTCCCCCTCTTCCCCTCGCCTGTCTCCCATCCCATGTCTCTTCTGTCTCGCCACGCCCTTGTCTGGTTTTGATGGTGCGCTTCAATTTCATAACATGAGCCAATCATGGCCGTCGACCCCGGACTGCGCCTCCAAGTGGAACCCAATATTCAACGTTCGACGGTTGGGGAAATGGGAAGTCGTCTGTTGCTCCTCTCCTCTGTCGTGCAGATGCCTCTTTTGCTGGAGCAAGGGGGCTTGTCCAACGTGCCATTCTTGGTCATGGAATTCACGTCACTCTTTACAGGTCGCATCGCTTGCTCTCGGTCCCCCTGTATTGTCTGTCACTGTATCCGTACGCGCTCATCAGCTCTGTACGGGCTTCCCGGGGCTGCTGGCTCTCTGTCAACCTCCGTTGAAGAAGACGGGGCTTTGTGCGGGCCCCCGTCTTCCCCGGATTTCTCCATTTCGGCGCGGTGGCATTTTCCTTCCCGTCGGCCGCTTGGCACGAAACAAATGTCCCCGTGTTAGCGGCTACGCCGTGTCCTCGCGCCGTTGCGTAGGTTCTTCTGTCTTTGTTTGTTTGTTTGTTTGCTTGCTTGCTTGCTTGCTTGGCTCAGGGGGCGTACCTCATCACGAACAAAGGGTCCTCGGCGCGATTCCAGGTCCGCTGCTTCGGATTCCGCCTGGTCCGCATCCCATCGTCGGGGGCGCCTATCCTGCGCTGTGCCGTCACTAACAAGTCGTCGGCTTGGGAAGGGCGCTGCAAGCCACCAACAGCTGGACAAAGAGATGGCCCTTTTGGTTGATTTACAGCGGGACGGACGGCTGTGGAGGATCCGACTGCCTGGGCCTTGGGGAAGCAAGCGCACAGCATCTGTGACGACATGTTGGCTCTGATGCAGTGCCATGCCATGCGGTTATCCCATTCCAAGCTCCTCGTCGCTGCGCTGTGCTGCGCTGCAGGACGGGTATTACCCTCATGCTGCCTGCTTGCGCTGCGCTGCGCCCATCCCGAAAAGGGCCATCCGTGCCATCTCTCTATCTCTCTCTCGAGTCTGGAATCTCAAAGGCCCTCGAGTCTCGGGGGGTGGACGGTCACACCACCTCTCCCGTGACCAACTTCAGACCTTGGATGTGCCAACCTCTGCCACGCCAGCTTATCTCTTAGCGCTCTTTCGTGATTACGACTACGGTTAGTGGTGAATACCCCTCTTCAGATCGACCTTTGGAGTTTGAGAGAGATTTCCGTGGAACATGTCGAGGAAGAGAAATGCGGAGGTGGCGTCTTGGTTCACGCGCGTGGCTAATGTCTCGGCGAAATGGGCACGCGCCGCGCCATGTGACCTCTCCTCTTTGCAGTAAAGGGTGGGATTGGCTTCTCTGCTGCTGCAGGAACTCGTGAGACCCTTGGAAGAATGGGAAAGGAGGGGTTTTGCCTCTCAGCCTATGATGTAGCCGTCGATGACATGCCTTGACAAGGGCGCCGCTGGCCTTTTTCCTGTCTAGAGCTGACGGCGAGAGGGTGTGGTGATGCTCACGAGACCTTGGTGATGACCTCCTCTTGAGATTGCGAATCCTCAAGGGGTGGGGGGGGGCATTTTGGAGAGTTGGGTTTTGTCTAGGGTAGGATTTACGGAGGGATTGCTCCATTCTCTTTGATGGTCGAGTCAGATGGGTTGCTTCCCCCTCGTTGCAGTGATTCAGGAGAAATGGAGACGGGTGATTACTGGTAGGGATGGTGCAATATTGCCCTCTGCTATACCGTGGTTGAACCAGGAACTGGGTTGTTAAGATGCCGGTGATATTGACCAAGTTCGATCAACTATAGATAAACTTGATTTAACATCCCTGGTCTGGAACTACAACCTTACGATGATCGTCTTGAATACTCCGATGCGTTATTACCACAGCACGGACACAACCGCTCTTCGAGATGAATCCAGCAGGTTGCTCCAGAGTATCATTCTGGGTGCCATCGAGACCCAGATACAACCCCTATCGTTACTGCATGACCTACGGAGTCCTCTGAATGGCCTCGGCATACGGCACGGTGAGAGGACGGTGAGCATATAGTAATCTCAAGGTCCATGGTTTAAAGTCTTACTCGAGGGTATGTCCGAGATAACGGCGGGCCCCCTGTCCTCTTGATACTTGGAGCATTTCAAATCATGCCCATGAACTCATGACTTGATGTCTCGAATCGAATCCCGGGGCACTCGGATGTGGACTTTTGTTGTAGCTAGGACGTTCTCCATGCTTCGGAGCTCCGTAAGCCGCATGAACTACTCTGTCCCCAGCCTCTCTCTGCGGCTATGTCGGAGGTCTCTCGTCACTCGACATGAGATCTCAGGGATGAGTCTTTCAGGATCATTGACACCCCCCCCCCCGTGCCACTGCTGAATAATGTCTGTGTTTCTGATACGAGACAAGGATCTTTCAAGTTCAACGTGACGATGGTGATTTGTGGTCAACGACCTGGCCAAGATGAGCAAGCCGACCTCACGTTGATACGAGAGGGGAAATCAAGAGAGGACTCGGCGAGAAGCAAGCTCATGACCAAGGACTTGGGAGGTACTGAATGAAGAGTTGTACTGACTAAATCGTGACCCCTTGCCCTGACCATACATCAACGAGCCTGCATGGACTCTTGCTACATGAACCATATCACGTTTCCCATCCCATTAGCAAAGGCAAAACACTTGGTCATCCTCCACCAAGATAGTATCCCAAGACTTGCACAACGCCGCGTGCCTGGCCAGATCCGGGCAAGAACACAGAAGACTCCACGTCTGTGTTACGCTGCCAACATCCAAAACCGGCATCCCAAGCAGCATGACTACACACTTTTCAACATACGCCCCCTAATGTAAGGACGCGGCATCGACCCGAGACTTGCATCTCGGCACCGATGGAGCGTACCTGTCTTCCCCCGTTAGCTGCACGCTTCCGCACCGGTACGGATAGCCGCATCACACCGGAGCGGGCGGGTGCAGGTTCTTGGAGAGCTTGGGGACAGGGAACTGAGTAATGTGATCTCGTGAGGACTGCTGTCGTGGTGCAAGATGCCATATGGCGGTGACAAAAGTTTACCAGGAAGGGCATGGTAGTAGGTATACGAGTGCGAGGGAGCAACTGGGCAGTATCAGACAGCAAGCAGAAAGGGGGAGTTTGTCAACATGGGCAGGGCAAGAAGTCTTGACCCGAATGTGACCGAGCCAGAGAATTGTCCTCTGAGATCAATGACGAGAGCTAGAGTTCAAAAGACATGATATTACGGACTAATGTCGAGATGGCACGGCATATACTGCAGGTGAAAAGGGGGAAACTGAAAGGAAGTATATCACTCGACTGATGAACGACCGACGCTTAATGTTCTTTAACCATTATTAACTCCTTCTATCTGAAATCTCTTTATCAACATTTAGTTCTTCTTTCTTCTCTATTCCCATTCATTTATTTCAACGTCACCAACTCCTCGGCGCTGGTAGGATGGATAGCAACGCAGCTGTCAAAGTCGGCCTTGGTGGCGCCCATCTTGACGGCGACGCCAAAGCCTTGGAGCATCTCGCCGCTGCCAATGCCCATGATGTGAAGGCCGACAACCCTCTCCTCGGGGCCCGTCACGATGAGCTTGTAGTTGGTGGGGCCCTTCTGCTCGGGCTCCATCATGGCGTAGTACATGGCCGTGAAGCCCGTCTTGTACACCTTGATGTTGTCCTTGCCATACTTTTCGATGGCCTGGGGTTCTGTCAGGCCGATGCTGCCGACCTCGGGGTGCGCGAAGACCACCGAGGGCACGTTCTTGTAGTCGAGCTTGAGGTTGGCAAACTCAGGGGGGCCGAAGAGGCGATGGGCGAGACGGCGGCCGGCGGCGATGGCCACAGGAGTCAGCTCGACCTCGCCGGTAACATCGCCGAGGGCATAGATGTTGTCGACAGCGGTGTTTTGGTACTCGTCGACGAGGATGTGTCCCTTCTCGCCAAGCTTGACGCCAGCCTCCTCCAGACCGATGCCGCGAGTCTCAGGGGTGCGACCAATAGCCCAGATAAGGTGGTCGACGTCGCTGAGGACAGTTTCGTTGCCCTCGTCGTCCTTGTAGGTGACAGTGAGCTTGCCATTGGCGTCCTTCTCAACCTTGGTGGCCTGCGAACGCCTGTGCAGCTTCACGCCGAGCCTCTCGTACTCGTTGGTGACAGACTCCTGGATCATGGGGTCGAAGCTTCGGAGGAAGGTGTTGTAGCGGATGAAAAGGTGAGTCTCGGTGCCGAGGGCGTTGAACATGCCAGCGAACTCGACGGCGATGTAACCAGCACCGACGATGGCGACCTTCTTGGGTTGAGTGGCAATCTCGAAGAAGCCGTCACTGTTGATACCGTGCTCGGCGCCGGGAATGCTAGGAGGAGGAGTGGGCTTGCCGCCAACAGCGACGAGGATCTTCTTGGCGTTGATGAGAACCTTGGAGTTGTCGTCGAGGGTGACCTCGGCCTGGTTTTTGGAAACGAGGCGAGCCCATCCGTGCACGTAGTCGACCTTGTCGTTGTTGAGGTTTCGCTCGTAGATGCCATTGAGACGCTTGACGTAGGCATCGCGCTTGGTCTTGAATGTGGACCAATCGAAGGGGGCCGTCTCCTCGACGGAGAAGCCGTAGGACTTGGAGTCGTGGATGGCCTCGGCGAGGGCGGCGGCGTTGTAAGTCACCTTTTTGGGTACGCATCTAGAAGGGGAGGAATCGTCAGCAGCTGATCCCTTGCACATATGTCCAAAGAACTCACCCAACGTTGACACAGGTTCCACCGAGTCGCTTGCTCTCGACAATGGTGGCCTTGATGCCAAACTTGTTGCTGGCCATGCGCGCAGAGGCCAGGCCTCCGCTGCCGCCGCCAATGACGAGGTAGTCGGTCTCCTTGGTGATGGGAGCCATGGTGCGCGCAGATGCGGACAGATGTCGGGCGAGTGAAGCTATTCGCAGCGGGGTCGTTCTCGAGGACGAAGACAGGGTCGATGAGCGCAGGGAGTGGGCGAGAGCTTGCATGGACAAAGGCCGCCTCGTGGGTTCAACCTTAAGGTATAAAAGAAGGAGGAAGGGGAGGGGGATGACGTCTTTTAAGGGCCGAGTGTTGATGATGAGAGCAGCTACCTATTTCCTCCGTCTGCGGCGATAGCAATGGCGGGGGTCTAGGAGGGCGGGACGGAAGCAGATTGGTAGGGTCGGATGGGAGGTAGGGATCGGGGTGATTGGGTAAGCAATTGGTATGGCGAGATGGCTGGCAGATGGACAGACAGGATTGGTGAGCTGGAGCTGGAGCTGCAGGGCAAAGGCAATCGATTGATGCTCCTGGAACGATTTGAAATCCACCCCGGCGATGGAGGTTTTTTCGGTCCTGCCCCTCCGTTAGTGGGCGGTTCGGCGACCAACGTAAGAGGCCCGGGTCCTGTGCTGAGGAATATTATATTGACGTGAGTGAAATCATGATTTTCTGGTGTAATTACTCAATTCCAAATCTCGTCTTTGACCCATGTTTTATCTCGTGTCCTGCGGTGGCTTATACTCCCGAGTTGGCTGCCATCCATCTCGAGTTGGACCTATGCGGGCTGCTTACACATTCGCTGATGAGTTGTTGTGTCAGGATAGTATTTGGAATGCTCTATCGCGGCACGGAAGACTAGGCATTTGAGGCTACTGTAAGGATACCGAACAGGGCTCTGTCTCTCGGTGCAGAGAAATGCTAGGCACCATTTGTGCGAGTAAAAATTCATGCTGGGTTAGTACCCTCTTGATATACGCGAGGCCATTGGAATCAGTCACATCATGACGGCTGCAGATGATGCACTGTTCCCGATATGCAGCTTCCACGTGCGTATGTAGTTAGCACGCATGGAAGTGACTGGAGTGTCTTTGGCTCGAGCTGGTATTTGGAATGAATTGCGAGTTGGAAGAGGTAATGGGGAGTTCGTCTAGCCGTATTAACAACCCTTGATTTTTTTATTTTTTTTTTATCCCGAGATTCCAATAAAGATGCAATGCCGTCATCGTCATGGTGGCTTGGGCGGGCTGAAGGTGGCTTATATAATGAAACAACCAACCCTGGTTCACATGGCTCGCGTCTTCCAGTTTACTCGGCTGATACCTTGCTATCAAGCCTCGGTAGGTGTTACCAAAGACTTGCTGGTTAAACTGGCATTAAATCGCCATAAAATATTGTGTCTAGATACCTAAGCTGCGAAGAAAGCCATCACCGGGCCATGACGTTGACATGGATCCCATGAGAGTCAAGCTGTGGAGCTTACTCAACTTGGAAGCTGTTAAGCTGTGGCCGTGGCTTGGGCTTGTCTGAGAGGCAACCTACAGGAACCACAGGAACCCTTCCACGTTACGCAGCTGGCCTCAATCACACAAAATTACAGACTACCCTACAGCTTTACGCGGCCACAGGGGTTCTCTAGTGTCCTTCCAGCGGATAATTGCTTCTGTCTGGAGCTCCAGCCTCTGGCCGCCGTTCTGCAGCCCCCCCCTGCCCGTCCCGCCCCTAGCTCCTGGTTGGCTCATTTGCTTGCCCGAGGTGACAACACCAAACCAACCCCCCCCAAAATGGTCCAAACACCGGGCTGACGATCTCCATCTTGATACCAGACCTCATCTCATAGCCCTTCAAACTATCCAACCTGCGTTTCTGCCTTATCAGGCCCGACTCGTCTCCGAAGCTATCCGGACCTTCCTATCACCCCAGCTGATTCATACTGCTACACGGCAAGCTTCGAATCGCTAATCTTCCCCCCCTTTGACGCCTCGTGCCTCCATCGTCCGTCTTTTCCGTCTCGAGCTCCGCGTAGCTCGTATGCGCGACAATGGCGGCCGATGACACTGGTACTTGAACCCTCACTCGTAATCGCCTCATCTGTCGAAATGCTGACTTCCTGGCAGCTGCGCCGAACCTGAACCTCTCCCCCGAAGAGAAGCGAACATATGGCCAACTCTTCCGACAAGCCGATTCCGACAGTGTTGGCGTCGTCGTTGGCGAGATCGCCGTCAAGTTCTTCCACAAGACTGGTCTAGACTCTCGTATCCTGGGCGAGGTATGTCTGCGATCCCCGCGTTTCGCTGCCCGCCCGACGTTCCGCTAAATGTTTTACTCTCGTGATAGATCTGGCAGATTGCGGATAAGGAGAATCGGGGTTTCCTCACACCAGCTGGCTTCGGCATCGCCCTACGACTCATCGGACACGCCCAGGCTGGCCGCGAACCTACTCCCGAGATCGCTCTCCAACAAGCTCCTCTTCCTCGATTCGATGGCTTCGTCCCGCAAGCCGGCCCTGCTGGAGGCATTCCCCCTCCTCCGCCCGTGCCTGTGAGCTCGCCTCCTCCTCCAGCTGCTCTCCAGGCCCAGACGACCGGCGGACCGATCCGCATCCCTCCCTTGACTCCCGAGAAGGTAGCACAGTATACTGGTCTCTTTGAGCGCCAATCTCTCCAGGCTGGTAGCCAGTTGCCAGGTGACCAGGCCAAGTCCATCTTTGAGAAGTCCGGGCTTCCCAATGAGGTGCTGGGTAGGATATGGCAGCTCGCCGACACCGAGCAACGCGGCGCTCTCGTGCTCACCGAGTTTATCATTGCTATGCACCTGCTCACCTCGATGAAGACGGGTGCTCTTCGATCTCTCCCCAACATCCTCCCAGCTGGTCTCTACGAAGCTGCCTCGCGCCGTGGCCCCTCACGCCAGTCGTCCTCCGGACCCGGCATCTCCGCCATCCCCCGACAACTGAGCGGAACTGCTCAAGTGCGCGCAAACAGTCCTCTCGGACGTCCTCCCCTCTCTCCCCAGGGTACGAGTCCGGGTGCAAGTGATTGGGCCGTGACTCCCGCCGACAAGGCCCGATTCGATCAGTTGTATGCCGACCTCGACAAGACGAACAAGGGCTTTATTACTGGAGAGGAGGCGGTTACCTTCTTTAGCCAGTCCAATCTTCCCGAGGATTCCCTGGCTCAGATCTGGGACCTGGCAGACACAAACTCTCAGGGACAGCTCACGCGCGACCAGTTTGCAGTCGCCATGTACCTCATCCGACAACAGAGGACTGGCCGTGGGCCCCTGCCTACCACTCTACCTGCTAATCTGGTTCCTCCTAGCCTTCGCACCCAAGTTCGTCCACCAACTGCCACATCTGCTTTCGACCCTCCTCCTCCTCCCGTGGTGGCCCAGCCACCACCTCCTCAGCCCAAGTCAGCTCTCGACGACCTCTTCGGCCTCGAATCGACCTCCCCGAGCCCTGCTCCGGCTCCAGCCCAGGCTCCTATGTCAACTGGGGGATCCAATGCCAATGATCCGTTCGGTACCGGCTCTAACGTGCTGACACCGTCCTCTCCTCTTAAGCCATCTCTCACTGGCACTGGGAGCTCGACCTTTAAGCCATTTGTGCCTTCATCTTCGTTTGGCAGAGGTCTGACGCAACAGCCTACAG
Organism: Fusarium phalaenopsidis; assembly: GCF_050370095.1. Classification (NCBI taxonomy): domain Eukaryota; kingdom Fungi; phylum Ascomycota; class Sordariomycetes; order Hypocreales; family Nectriaceae; genus Fusarium; species Fusarium phalaenopsidis. The sequence goes on from NW_028145404.1 coordinate 3,433,724, forward strand.
GAGGCTCGGCTGGTTCAGGTTCAAAGCCTTCGATGCCCTCCGCATCCGAGGATCTCCTGGCAGACAATGACCCGGAGGCGAGCAAGATTTCTGGAGAGACCACCGAGCTTGCGAACCTCTCGAACCAGATCTCATCACTGTCTAAGCAGATGCAGGATGTCCAGGGCAAGAGGACAACAACTCAGAACGAACTGAACCAAGCCACTGCTCAAAAGGCGAACTTTGAGCAGCGACTTGCTCAGCTGCGCACCGCTTATGAGAAGGAGGCGCAAGATACCCGTGCCCTCGAGGAGCAGCTCAACACGGCTCGCAAGGAGACGTCGAAGCTGCAGGCCGAGTGTATGACCCTCGAGGGGACTTACCGCGATATCCAGACTCAGCACCAGCAGGTTACAGCAGCTCTCCAGGCCGATCAGCAGGAGAACACCAACCTCAGGGAACGTATCCGGGTTGTCAATGGAGAGATTGCTCAGCTCAAGCCCCAGATCGAGAAGCTCAAGTCTGACGCCCGTCAGCAAAAGGGACTGGTTGCCATCAACAAGAAGCAGCTGTCCACTACTGAAGGCGAGCGCGACAAGCTCAAGGCAGAGGCTGAGGATCTCACCAAGAGCATTGAGGAGCTGCGTCAAGCCAACACTGGCTCTCCTGCGTCGGCTCCGGCCCAGATCGCCAGCCCAGCGGCATCTACTTCTAGTGCCAACAACCCCTTCTTCCGCCGGACGGCAAGCACTGATATCATGGGTGCATTTGCCTCTCCTCCCGCCAAGAACGTCTCTGACAAGTCTTTTGACGATGTCTTTGGCCCGTTCCCACCTAGCGCTTCTGGCACTCCTCCTCCTCCTCAGACTTCGTTCAAGCCCCAGCATACTGGTGCCTCGACCGCCAGTGTTGGATCATACAACACCCCCCCTGCTTCGTCTCCTGTCATGAGCCGTCAGCCAACTCTGGCTGTCGATCCCCCTGCGCCCCCGGAGTCGAGACAAATCAGCTCTAGCTTCCTGCCCTTCATTGACCATACCGAGTCCCTCTCATCTTCTCGTCAGGTGTCACCCCCTGCTTCCCGGATCGATGACCCTCTCCATGGCTCGGCCACCCCTATTCCTGGCGACCTGAAGGCATCCGATAGTGTTGGCAGTGTGCCAGGAGCTTTCCCCGGCGACGAGACTGACAGTGTCGAGCGCAAGGGAACTCCATCTGTCCCTGCTGACGCGGCTCGCGAGCCCGCCAACGAGAGCGCACCAAAGGCCGCGGATCCTTTTGGTGGCGCGGATGAGGCCAAGGCCAAGGCTGACTTTGAGAACGCCTTTGCCGCCTTTACAACTGCGAAGAACCAGACCAAGCCTGTGCAGGAGACCAACAAGCCGACCTCTGCTTTCGATTCCGAGTTCCCTCCTATCTCGGAGCTTGAGCGTGATGACGACTCCGACTCTAGCAGCGATCAGGGCGGCTTCGAAGATGACTTTGCACCCGCTTCGCCTCCTAGCAAGCGATTTGGGGATAAGCCTGCGAGCGGAGAATCGTCTGGTGGCGCTCCCTTGGGCCCAACCCCAGCCCCGGAGACTGCCTCTCCTGAGACCAAGGTGACGAGGTAAGGCACCCAACTAACTAACCCCCTGTTTACAGGCGCTAACATCGATCAGCCCTGAGCTTCCATCGTCACCCACGACAGTGACCGAGACCAAGGCCCAGAACTCATCTGTCGACGACATCTTTGGCACGAGTGCGACAGGGCCTGCCCCTGCCTCGAAGCAGGCGGCCCCGTCCAACCCTCCTCCTGCCAAGAGCGGCTTTGAGGATCTGGAAGACGAGTTTGAGGGCCTGGAGGATGCCAAGGAAGGCTCCGGAGAGGAAGATTTCGCCAACATCTCCCGCTCAGGTCTGGACGACTTTAACCCCGTCTTCGACAGCAGCCCGCCCGGTAGCCAGACTAAGACCGAGTCTACCGCGTTTGGCAACGAGAGCTTCGACTTTATCTCTGCCAGCCAGGCTGGTCCAGCCCAACCCCCTGCGGGTGGCCAGCAGAAGCCCCCTGAGGCTCATGACTGGGATGCCATCTTCTCTGGTCTTGAGTCGCCCAGCGCTGCTGCTGCGACTCCCGCCACCGCCCCTGCTGCCGACAAGCCAGCTGCCGGTGATGCCTCTCGTCCTGGCCAGCAGCCCCTGAACCGCACAGAGTCTGAGCAAGACGACCCCATCCTCAAGAGCCTGACTGGCATGGGTTACCAGCGCACCGATGCTCTGGCTGCCTTGGAGAAGTTTGACTACGACCTGGACAAGGTATGTTTTGCAAGATAATTAGATCGCAAATGTAACATAGAGGCTAACTCGTCAATAGGCCGCAAACTACCTGGCTAGCCGGTCATAATAATCAGCAACCATCAGGTCGAATTGGAGGGTGTCCGTCTATTGGAGGGAAGGCTTTAATAACAACCGCAAACAACAGCTACCACTGCTACATATCTTGTTTCCTTTTCATTGTCCCCTTGTCTCCATCATCATCACCATCACCATCATCGTCATCATCCTCATGATCCCCTCTTGTTGAATAACTAGTTCCTTGTCGGGCAGCGAAACCTTTTTTTTTTCTTTTCCGTCGCTTTCGTCTTCATCTCATCGTTACGGGGTCAGTTCTTGTTCTCCTTGCTATGGGTAATAGGTTCCCCATTTTGTAGATCATGATAATTCCTTGTTGCGTTGACTGTTTCAGTCTGAGGCTTGTCTTGGTGTGTATGTTGTACATGTGAGAATGTTGAAGTGAGGAGTCGCTATGTGTACATGAAGCAGTTGAAGGGTGTACAAAGATTTCTTATCAAAACACATCTCATCGCTAAAGGTGGCACAAATCATGCCCGTCATACAACATGCTCTACATGTCCATTTTCCGTCTTTTCCCATAACATATGCATATATATAGAGTATCCATCTTCCCGCCTACTTGACCCTGCTCATGATGGTCTCTGCGCCACGCTCAACCGTAATATTCGCAGCCTTGTTCTTTACAGCAGTAGCCATACCCCTCTCAAAATCGTCCCTCGTCCTCAGCACGGCCTCTACCCACGAGGGGTTAAGGTCCCAATAGGCCATCTTGAAGGTTGCGTACGTCTCCACGACGGAGTCGCGGTCGCAAGTCAAAAGACGCAGGAAGTGCTCCGTGACGCGCCACGTCTCCTTGATGGAAGCTCCAATATCCGGCGACGGCAAGCTGCTAAACAGCTCAAAGGCGGTGGCGATGTCGTTGAAGAGCTTGTCCTGGAAGGGGTCGGTGCGGCGGAACTTGGCGCCCTTGTTGCGAACGGCGCTGAGGTAGCGGACGAGCAGCTCCTCGGCAAAGATCTCGACAAAGATGTCGACGAGCGAGTGGTGGAGGACCTGGCGGTAGTCGTTGACGTACTCCTCAAACGTCACCACCATCTGCTTCATGGCCGTGCTCGTGTACCACTTGGGCGTGAAGAAGTCGGGCATGACGGCGCCAAAGTCGACCGAGAAGATGAGCTGGGCGAAGCGGTTGATGCACCACGTGCTAAAGTCAACGTAACCGTCACGCAGGGTGTTGACCTCGGTCTCGATGCGTTCTAGATAGGCTGGGGTGACGTGCTGCTCGACGAGGCGGCGGAAGCTTGATAAGTAGGCCAGACGGTTCTCCTCCTCGTTGTCGTCGATACAGGCGATTTGATCGTTGGCTGTAGCAACAAGCCAGTCCTGCAGAGCCTGGAAGCCCTCGAGATCAGGCACTCTACCCTCCTCGTATCTCGTAGCTTCAGCGTCGAGCATGGTCTGCCACGACTGCTGACGAGACCGTAGACGTGCAAACATGGCATCGATTACACCCTCCACCACATCAGCACGCTGCGAGTTGGCAGCAGCGTCCACCTGCTCGCGCAGCATTCTCCAGAGGGCCACCAGGTTCTTTGTCCGGAAGTAGCCATACTCGTCCTGGTCCAAGTTGGAGCCCTCGACGTTGCGCTCGGCCAGGTCGCGCTGCTCCTGCGCAAAGATGCGCTCGATCCACTCGTCCAGGAACTTGATGATGAGCTCGCGAAAGTCGCGGACAAGCTCCGCCTCACGGTTGTCCACCACATGCGGCACTAGCTCTTCTTGACGTAGTCCCAGCTTGGCCATCTTGCGATAATACTTTTCTGGGAATCCCACAATTTCGAGCGTGTGCGCCGACGAAGCCTCGTTGCCATCCACCATGCCTATCAAAAAGTCGTGCATAAGCTGGTGGTAGACGTCGGCGTACGTCTTGACAATGTGCCACTTCTTGGGCATGAGGTGCGACATTCCCACCTTGACCACATTTAGGTCGTTGAAATACCACTTCATAATCTTCTCCAGCTTGCTCGGGTCCTCGAGGAATTCCTCCTTGGCGCCGTCAAACTGCTGCTCGGCGCTGAGCCGGATCGCCTGGATGAACTTGTCCTTGTAGCCGCGCACCTTTTTGGCGCCGTCGGTGATGCTCTGGAATCGTGTCGCCATCTCCTTGTGGTCCTTGAGCGCCTCCTGCAGCGCCAGCACCCGCTGGTCGCTCTTCTCCTCCGCCTCCATCACTATGGCGAACCTCACCACGAGGCCGTTGTTGTCCTGCACCACCAGGTTGATGAGGTTGAGGGCGATGATGCCGACGTGCTCGTCGAACCAGTCGATGGTGTCGTCGAGGCGCGCAAAGTAGTCAGCCAGCGTCGATTGAAGACTCGTGTCCTCGGCCCTCTGTATCTGTTCCATGGCGTCGTCTCGAATATTGCGAAGCTGCGTGAGCTCGTAGTGACACGGCAGCAGGTTGGGCATGTTGTCACCGTCCTCGTCATCCTCTCGCAGCATCTGCTCCACGACCGACAGCCGGTCGTTAAAGGTCTCGAGGTTGCGTCGCATCGTCTCGACGGCGCCAAAGTTGCGGTGGGCCTGCGACACGAGGTTGATGCTGGCAAAGTCCTTGATCATGTTCTGGGACTCGGAGCACAGCTTGTCAATCTTCATCATCTCCTCCTTGATCATCTGCACCGTCTTCTGCCCGTCCGTCAGGCCCGTCATGCCCGACTGGGTCGTCTCGAGCTGCTCGCGCAGCCCGCTGCGCAGCTGCCCATCGACGGCGCCCTTCTTGCGCGAGAACTCGAGCTTGAGCGCCGGGATCTTGTCTAGATCCTCCGGGTGCCGCAGCAGCTCCGAGAGCTTAGGCGCGGGTGTGTCGTCCATTGTGGCGGCGGATCGTGAACCATGCGAAGGGGGGCGGACACGCCAATCAAACCATGATGCGTGGGGGACTCAGATGTCGTCGTTCGGCCGTGGGAGGGGTCTTATCGTTGGACGGTTGATGCTGTAGAGTTGAATCTATTGTGCTGGGAGTTGAAGCGAGTGTAGGTGGTTAGGTAGTGAATGTGTGCGGCTGGGTGGTATGTCGAGTCGCGGGGAGCTACGTACTCGGTACCTGAGCTAAAGCGAGGTCCATGATGTGGCTGACGCAGCCGTCCAAGCACAGCCACTCCACTCACTGGCTCAACACCACAAGACGATCACCAGCACGAGCACTCAAGATATTCACTTGTTTTATCATTACTTGCTCAATGTCTCTATTTGTTCAAATTTTGGGTATCTTAATGATATTATACACATATTCTAGCTCAATTGGCAAAGATTCACTCCTTAATCATCGCTGTCGCTCCCCGAGCTACTCGTATCATCATCGTCATCCTCATCATCCTCTTCACCCAAGCTCTGCTCCGCAATCACGTCGCCTGCCTCGAGTGCAACTCCTCTAGATCCGGAATCATCATTTCCATCCATCTCATCATCACTTCTGACCTCTCCTTCCTCCACCTCCTTCCCACCCTGTCTCCTCTTCTTGTTCGGTTTATTAGGTCCCTTCTTCCCAGGGGGGTTCTTCCTCTTGTTGCCTCCTGGTGGTGGTACCGTGTCTTTGGGACCCAGCACAAAGCCTGTGGGTAGAGGCTGGTCCTCTTTGAGCACGCAGATCGTGGGAAACTCGAGTACGCGCGTGTTGCTGAGGATATCGCGAAGGCATCCTTCTACCTCGAGCTTTGTCCAGACATTAGGCTGGTCTGACCGTGATCGTGGTTTGGCAAGGAAGTATTGGAATCGCTGTTTTTGAGCCTGGAGTTCTTCCGATGGCCACATAACGGGATCAGTGTCGTGATGGGTTGACCATGAACTCGTAAAGGGGTCTTGCAGCGCGAATGAACCTGGGGACCATGTCGCACGGGAGGGGTCCTGTGATTGCCCATCCTGGCCTGCTCGCAATGTCCTCTTTACCAACTGGCCATTCGCTCTCTGCTGCTCCTCCAGCGCCGTGTGGTATGCCTGGAATAGCGGCACATCATCCATCACTTTGGAAAGAAGGCGCATCTTCTTCGGTTCTCCGTCTTCAACATCCTCAAATGTCATCCACTCGACCTGCCAATTGATGCGACCAGTCCTTCGATTGAGTGTCGTATGGTTCTCCTTCTGCCTCGCCATCCCCATTGGAGCGCACATGATGTTGATGTTCAGCTTCTTCAGCCTCTGCGCCAGGAACCGCTCAAAAACACGCCCCTTGGCTTCGCGCAGCACTCGCGTCACAAGCACCTTGCGCTTGCGCCCATCTCGACCTGGCCTCCATTTGACCTCCTGGACCGTCAACGGTCGCAGTTCCTCCTCTTGAACCAGAGAGCGCTCTTCGACAAGGAGCTTCTCAGCGCGTTCGACGGACCGCTCGATACCGTGCAGGAAGTTGTAATCGTGGTCGACACCGGCGGGCGTGCGGAGCTTCGAAGGAGGGATGTAGGCTGTTGCGTCGCGTTCGCCTGTGCATTCTGACCACGCCTTGTGCTTCTTGATGCATGCGAGAGAGCACGTTCGGATGCTACATCGTGGGCATTTGTATTTCGGAGTTGAAACGTGGCAAATGGCGCACAAAGAGGTCAACAAAGGATCAGCCATTGTGTGACACGGGACGAGAGAGGTTGGACGAGATGTTGATGGAAGGAAGATGGCTTTGTGACGATGCCACTAACAGAGGTCTACTTTCCAAACTTTTTTGTGGATCCTGAGATGGCTTATCTTATCATGCAGGGTTGTTCAGACATACCTAGGTAGGTAGTGACTTCCTGCGCTACATTCGCAGAAATATCAAACATCACATGACCTACGGAAACAAAAGACTTCATTGTTATTGTTGAGAAATTCTTTTTCATTGTTTGGCTGCTCTTCAAGCCAGGCAAAGGAGCGACGTGAATTGAAACACCTCCGCTTCCATCTCAGGATAATACTCTAGCAAAATGTAAAAGAACCGCCAGGCTTGACGCGAGTACATGAGCGAGCCCGCCCACCAAATGACTAAAAAACAACAACGGAATGGTTATATCGAGAAAAAGAAAAGGGATAACATCCAACGCCATAGTCCGCAGATTTTGATCCAAGCCAACCGCCTAAAGCAAATAGGTAAATAAATAAGTAGATCAATGAAGAAATGCTAAGAAATTGGCAGCACTTGGGTGACGTGCGTGCAAAACATGACCGTCATGGCCGCTTCAACAGCCATCACGTTGCAATCAAGAAAGACTTGCCGCTGCCGGCTTCACTTCATCAGGAATGACGTGCAATCTAACAAGGCTCAGACGCTGTCTGAGACACCTAGCGCGTGCCACCAAGAGCGCTGATCCTGGCCCCCGAAGGCCTGTGCATCAGGGACTCGGGGTGCTTGGAGACGACTCCTGTCTCGTGGGTGACGCTTCCTGTGTTGCTTCGACTCTCTTCGAAGTCCTCTTCGTCATCCTCAACAATCTTGGTGGGGATTTCGTCCCGAAGGTTATACTGTTGGGACGCTCGCTCCGGAGTCGTAGCCGTAGAGGCAAAGGACATGGCTGTGCTGCTCCGGTTGGGAATGAGATCCGGGGTGGGAGGGATACTGGACGCCCTTCCCGACGGCTGGAGAAGGGAGTCATCCCCTGTTTCGGACGTGGCGGCGGAGTGGCCGTCATCGCTCTGGGTGGTAGAGAGGCTAGAATTCCTTCTACTACTACTCCCTAACTCCGCGTCGTGTGCTAACTGGAGACCCTCAACAGCAGCCTGACACTGCTCGGCAATGTTGCGCACAATGTGCGCGATGGCGTCAGTCTTGTCCTTGAGGTGACGGTCTGCCACGTCGGAGAAGCTGGAGGCAGAGTATCGCTTGGATCGAGGGGCGGGGCTGACAGACAGGCGGTTGGGCTCGCCCTCCTCATCTTCAGCCTCATCATAACCTTCCTCGATCTCCTGGGCCAGATCATCTGGCTTGGTGAGAGACTGGATGAGATGCTCCATGTGGTGGCTCTGGCCACCAATGAGGCTGCGAAGGTGCAGGACAACCCGGCGAGCCTCATCGCGCTGTCGGAGGATGGTGACGTTGGTGTGCTGCAGCTGAGACAGCTCCTTCTTGTTTCGCTTGCGCTCACGCTCAAGCTCCTCAGCAATCTCTTGCTGGAGGACAAGAGCCTCGAGAGCGTCGTCACGCTGCTTCTCAGTGCCAGTAAGACGGACGGATAGGCGGGCGTTGTCGTCCTTCTGCTGGTCAATGAGGCCGGCAAGACGGCGGTTCTCCCTCTTGTGGTTCTCAATCTTGACCTTGAGATCCTGGGTCTCCTTGGTGAGCTGCTCAGCAAAGGCCTGGAACTTGAGGAACTGCTGCTTCCAGCTCTCAAGCTCCTCCACCAGGTAGTTGTTCCGCTTGGTGACCTTGTTGAGCTCGGTGTCCATGCGACCCTTGAGGTTGATGAAGTCCTGCCAGGCCTCGAGAGCATCGCGAGAGTACTGGTTCCTCTCACGGACAATCTCGTTGAGATGGCGCATGGAAACCTTGGTCATGAGGGGCTTCTTAACGGAGCCACCAAATACGGCCTTGAGGCCGGTGTTGCGACCAAGCTTCTCGCAGACATGGTCCATGACAGCCATGACCGCATCCTGGTTCCACCACTCAGGGTCCTGGATGGACTCGACCTCGCCGCGCATGACGATGATCTGGCCGGCAGGGACCAGCTTGCCGCCACCATAGGCGGATCGAAGGTGCTGGGGAACGCCGGAAGGAGTAACGTCGCCGTTCAAAGCCTGGGTGAGTCGGGTGACGAACTTGTTGCGCTGACCGGGAGTCAGAGCAGTAGGTGGGCTGGAAGTCAGAACAAAGTTGCGATCAAGATCAACAACCAGGGCATCGGTGGGCGCCGTGAAGAGAGAGCGGCACTCAACAGTGATACCAAGGATGTAGGGACCAGGCTCCTGAACAAGCTCCTTGGCATGGCGGGCGTGAACAACGGGAACGTAGAGACCGCTCCACTCGTAAACTCGAACGCAGTATCGAACAGTCTCGGCGGCCATGGTCAGCATGGCAGGGTAGTGGCTGACGAAGATGATTCGGCGGGTGGGAGAGATGGCAGCCTCAATGACACCGACGATGTTGGGAATCGACAGACAGTTGAACAGGGGCCACATGGCGAAGTTCTGGAACCCTGTGGGAGAAGAAGGAAACTGGTAGCAGAGGGCATAGTCCTTCATGTCGATGCGCACAAGATCGTTGAGGCGGGGAGCTGGGAAGCTCAGGATGCGCGAGACCTCCTCGGCATGGAACAGATTGGTGGCCTTATTCCAGTGAATCCACATGCCTCGAAGATAGTCTCCAAGGAGGTTGTAGAGAGGATAACGCGACAGGAAAGACAAGCAGTAGGGGATCCAGTATGTCTCATCAGGGTTATCGTAGTAGTCGCTCTCGGTCCTCTTGCGAAGGTCGCGGATGGTCTCGGCTCTCTTCTCATCGGCTCGCGACCACACTCGGAGGCAGATTCCGTAGAGTGTGTGAGAAGAATCTTGCTGAAGAACGAAGGCGTGATGGACGCAGTGAGGCTGGCTTCGGCCTGTGCAAATCTCGACATCGTGAGGGAAGCAGGCCTATTGAATGGGGAGTTCATGGTTAGCAAATATGGTTTCCAAGCGGGAGCTGGTACTACGTACCCTCATAGCGGCATGCAGAGCACGCGCAATTTCATTATCCTGCTCAAGGCGCGGGCTGCTACCCAAAATCTCTGGTAGCCAAAACTGGCCGACAGCACCCTTCATGTGGCCGATCTTGCCCTGTGCAGGCGCGGGAGCCTTGACCCATTGAGAGGGCTCGCGGCCAACACCACAGACCATGTAGGCATGAGTGAGAGTCTTGGGAGTGCGCTGCTGGGGCTTCATGTTGAGAGTGGAAGGAATAGGCTGCGTAATGCGCGAGTGCAGCGAGGATGTCCGGCTGGGAATCAGGAGGTTCTGATCAGCGCCCTGGTCGCGGGTGCTGGGCCTGCCATCGCGGTCGCTAGTCCGAGGACGGGTAAAGGAGGGATGGGTGCTCAGGGAGGGAGGCATGGCTGTGACTGAGAGGATCGAGACCTCGTTTTTCGCGGTCGGTTCGGGTTAAAAAAAAAATCGTCGTCGTCGTAGTCGAGGAGAAATAAACTGCTGATGAATATGCAGTTCTCTCGTATGCAGCTGACTGACTTGCTGGCTTGGTCAGGTCAGTTCCTCCGTTTCCGTTGTGGTACCCGTTTGCGTCTTCCTGGGTGGTGTAGATCCTATGCTCTCGCTCGAGGCTTCGCTCCTCTCTCAAGGGGTCATTCAAGACGCGACTCAACCGGCCTTGAAGGAGTGGGCAAGGGAAGAGAAGAGGGAGGGACAAAGAGTCAAAGTCAAGAATGAGGGGAAGAAGAAAGAAGAAGGAATAAAGTGAAGGGGGAGGACTGAAGAGAAGGTGGAAAGCGTCAAGTTTGGGGGGCAGAGTGGAGAAGTAGAGGTAGAGCAGCAGCAGCACCTAGCAAGGCAGCACCTGGTAGGAGCCAAAAGGAAGCAACCAAGCGAGACAAGCTGCGACGCCAGTCAAGGAAGGAATGGAGAAAAGGCACCACCAATTCTGCAGCTCCAAGAGAAAGTACGTACCCTTTCAGTTGAGAAGATACCTGTAGATACTCCAGTGAGCGCCAGAGGGACAGGCTCGGCGGGCGAAAAGGTGAGACGGACGGCGGGATACGCAGAAAAAGGAAGTATGGGGCCAGGGGCCTTGTTCCCTGCTTCTCTGGGTTCGAGCTGGGATCTTGGCCTCCTCACTGGGCCGGCTTGTTTGGTCACGGCCGGGGAATTATTAGGGGGAGGAGTTGGGTGGTCACAGACAGAGTAGAGTATCAAAGAGCTGAATTGCCTGGGTGAACTCTACGAGATGTCAACCTCGGTCAGTGAATCAGGAAGAAGCTATCCATCGTGTTCTCTCAACAGGGGGGAAGCCCAGACTATTGGTACAACAGAGTCAACCCTCGCAGCACAACCGAACCGAGAGGAAACTGACTGACAGGAGAGAAGAAGCCCAGGCGACCCAACGTAAGGGATCGGCTGCGCAGGTACCTACATTAGGGGCTTGATTAGGAGCTACCGGACCCATGCCCCCTCCAAGGGGAGGGGCCGGGATACTGGGGGCCATCAGGGGCACACTGCACGCTTGTGCAGGGGTCATGGGCCCTGAGTCTTGGGTACGGGAGGTACATGGCTTGCTTGCGGCGGCGACGGCGGCGGATTTGATGGACGCTACGCTCCCAGTGCTTGAAGTGGTGATGGATGGGGTGGGATGGCTTGTCCTAGGCTGGCTGGAATGAGCTTTTGTTTTGGACGCTACTGTAGACGTTGTGAACTAACCGTCTTCGCGTTCGTTGCAGCAAGGAGACCATTAATTAATGCAACCTACCTGGTATGATTGCTTTTTGTTACACGGGCACAGCCGTACACTAGACACTGAGAGCCAGTTCTTTGTCAGTTCTCTGATGTTGTCAGTTCAGGTCAAACTGGAGCTGCAGGAGGATCCATTGAGTGGAGAGCTGGAGAGTGGGCAAAGGCGGACACTCCTTTAACTGCCCCAGGCTGTTTTTCAGGGGAAAACTCAAAAGCACTGCATCACTCAAAGGTATCTGGTACAAGGCTACGCCGCAGCTGAACCAGCTCCTTGTTCAGGCTCCAGTACCGTACCCGACGGAAGCCCGCCCGTTGCGTGTTGGGGGCTCCACATTGCCCGTCCATCTATCGCCTTGTGAGTTTCGGCAAAGGGACGGGAGGGAGCGAGGGCACGAATCCACTGTCCTTTCTTCTCTCTGAGTTGTTGGTTGACGGCACGGCTTTGCACAATTCATTGTTTTCTTGCCGCAGAGCTGTAAACAGGCGGGGAGCCGGTAGAGTCGGCCTCTATTACCGGGGCTACAGCTCAGGTTGCCAGTCAATCTGGTCATCGTTTGCAGGCAGTCTCCAGAGTGACTATCACAGGCAATTGGAGATATTACTGTTTCTTCGGAGACTACATTCCTCACCGTCTCCAAAAACGAAGACGGATATGATCTAATAAGTCTCAAAATTCCTTCCATTCTTCGTCTCGATCCCTCTGTTTCTCTCGAGTCTTGTCTTCTGTCTCACTTGTTACCCCCCGTAGCGCGTGGCCACCAACAGGGATCGAGAGTGGCTCTCCACCTGCACTCAACCCATGTTGAGAGCGGGGGTCGCTCCCACGTCCGCGAACCCCCGGCTTCAGAAGCGCGCATGGCTTGGCCAATCGCAATCGGGGTGAGAGAACTGTGGTCTCCAACGTGGGAAATTATCTGTACCGACGACGCCTCTTTGTGCAGGATGAGGGAGATGGACAAGAGAAGAAAAAGCAACACTCGCAATGAGTCTTTGGAACCGTTCGTCGTTGGGCGGCGGGCTGCGGCGAGCTGTTGCAGAAATATTTCGCACATCTTGGTTGGTGGCCAGAGCCTGTTTCAGTCAGTCACAACAGGTCGGGTTGGCCGTGGCAAGGCAATGCAAGGAAGACAAGGAAAAAGAAACAATGAATCTCGGGATATCTCGTACAAGCAAGCACAGACACCGACACAACCTGCCTATCTCCAGCATAGATAGATCACAAGTCAAGTCCCTTCAACTCAACCCCTCCATCCATCACACTTCGTTTCCAGCCATCCACCCACCATCAACCCTCCCTCCACACCATCTCGCCCATACTGTCACTGCCATTGTTTCCTGTTCCTGTTGCTGTGCCTGAATTTGGCCTTGAAGCTTTGTCCAGACCAGTCTAACGACGGGCAGCATGCCCAGGCGCGGAAACGATCGACAAGGGTCCCCTGGACCAGAGAAACGAAACGGGAAGGCTGCGCGTCCTCTGGCTTCATTCTCTACTCAAGCGAGCAGGTCCGGCTTCTGTGCTAATGGCCGGCTGCGATATTCTCTCGCGAGGGTACAGGGTGCATGCGGAGTTGCGTGCTGCATGCACTCAAGGCTGTCAGCACGGCATTTCCCACTGTCAATTGCCTGTGCGGATCAGCATTGCACAAGCCAGGCAAGGTATCTATTTATGTATGTCATTCACAAGTAAGCAGCACAGAGGCTACAGCCTCGAGGGTAGGTGATCACGTTTCGAGTTGGGCGCAATTGATTTGATTGATTCATCTGTTGCCTGACTCTGACTTCACATGACGGGCGCGCCGTCCATCAACCCTTAATGAGGAGATGCCATCATAAATCAGATGACAGGCCTGAGCAATACTTCCACGAGTAAGATATGTTACAGGTAAAGCGTCATCCACCAGGGTCCCCAAGTGTCAGTGGAGTGACGGGCAGGAGGCCCAACCGCCATCAGTGGCATCGGCGGCTGCTAATCTTTCATTTATACAACCAATATTCGATCGATATATAGTCGGTACGTAGCACAGGCCCGTCCGAGCATTGTCAAGCCTGACGCCATTTACTCATGTCTCTCGTGTGTTCAACGTCGACGCCACACGTTCGTGGCGACAACGTTGCAATCCATCCTAGACGGGACGTTTGGCCCCGCGATATTATACAGTCTGTGCAAGGTTCAGCTAGTCTGACTATTCGTGGCCTGCATTGTCTGGTACTGGGCTGTACATAGGATGTTACGGAGATGAATCTCCCATTCCCTCGGTACACGAGAACAAGCCATGGACACTCCTCTTCCACTGGCAATACGATACACAGCTCAGTGAGCATCTGTGCGTAGTTCATCGAGGCCATCCTATCGGGGGTCCCTGCTATCACTTAGCACGAGGCCCACCATCAGTGCTACTCTATGCACTCTGCATCCTCTTCGATTTCCCATCGCCTCGGCGCGTTTCAAGTATGAGATGGCGCCCGTCCGTCACTCATCTATCTCAGACGGGTTCCCCCACTTCCTCGCGTCTATCAACAATGACAAACGGCCCTTTAACCAACGACTCTCTCTTCTTCTTTGACCTGTTTCGTCGGCCAGTTTATTCACTCACCCAAGACTTTTCCCCCGAGGATGTCAAGCCACACGGGGGACGCCTTAGTTTCACTAATGTGTCCCCCCTGTGTGCTTCCGACGGAGCTCAGATTCGGCAGTCAACCTGACATGTCTGTCGATGAGACCTGTCGTTTGCCTCTGCTCGTATATGCCGCGACCATGTTGTACATGGCAAGGCCTCATTGCTAATGTGCTGAAGAAAAACACCGCAGAGGAGAAACCTTCCTCGCGGCCGGCCCTTGCTCTCCCTCTCACATCCCATGATCCGCGTCTAATCAAACAGCCATGTCCATGCCCGGGGTCAACGTCCCATTCTCTGTCCCATTGCGCACATACCCACGCGCACTCCGAGCTCGTAGCACTTCCCTGCCTGTCAAAATCCTAACACCGAAGAGTTCCCCTTCCCAGTCAGTCGCCTTGGACTCCTTTGGGCTTGTCCTCCCGTCCCTCTCTAGAAGCCTCGCTTGGAGCCCTGGACTCTGTCGATCCTCCTTTCGGTACTGCCTCAGGAGTTTGCCCGTCCAAGGCCGAATCGTCATGGCTTTTTTTCCACTCCCACCGTCATCACTACTGTCGCTTGCCGGGGATCGTCACCAGTCCCGTGGGAAGACATCGGGGCTTACTCCCATTTCGACTCTTGCGCCCGTACATTGTTTGGTAATCCCACGTTTGTTTCTCCGGCTTGTCCTTGAAATAGCCATCCGTCAGTGACACGCATATTGTACTAATAGCCTAAATCACCATGAGGTCAAATGTTTCGCGTCTTGCAGATATGCCCCGGCGTTCGCCTACCTATGTACCAACGGCTAACCGCAGCATTGGGACCAGTTGATTTCGGTTCCCCCGATACCAGTATGCGGTACTAATTCAGCAGCTCTTTAGCATTAGGGCCGTTGGGTAGTTTGCCAATGTCATTATGCCCCTCTAGGGTAACATTGTCATCCTCTCACTGTTGAGTTCAGCACTGGCATTCTCTAGGGCTTGCAACCTGGTTATTATTTTATATATCTCGACTTTGATTGTGCGTTCTAGTGCTTATATCCCATGTGGTCTGGAGTGGTAAATGAATGCTCATGGACACACGGGACAAGGTTGGTGTCAAGGTTGTCCGCATCTGGCATCCTCTCCCATTCTCACCGTTATGGCCAGGCCCCTTTTAGAGGGCTTGTAGTAACCCGGCAGCATATTTCCAACAGCAACAGGATAGTTTACCATCCATACGCGAGAGCTGAGCATTTAACATACGGGTACGAATATCTTCACCACAAACCCGCACAAGGATAGGTATCCATGGATACCAACATGTCGACACTGAGCAGGCATCTTCCAGGTGCCAGACCAGGTATAATCTAAACCACCTCGCCTAACCAATTCGCTGGAAATACGACATTGAGTGAATCAAGTGATCAACTCGTGCCAATTTACTGGCGAAATGAGGTATGATGACATGCAAATCTTGCTCCGAGGCCTCAAACGGTGACACTCAGCGTCTACTCGACCTGGAAAGATAATATCCCATCTCAACTATTGCCAAAATTGGCCTTGAGTTCATGTTACTGTCCCTGGTCGGAATAGAAGGATAGAACAGAACAGGCCAACAACGGTGTCTATGGGAGGACACAGTGGTTGCGACAGTGAGACAATAGCCATCTGGTAATCAATCAATGCATGCCGAAAGCAATAACGTTTCTACAAACATGAGTGTTAAAAGTCTTTTTGACCCATAGTAAACGAAACAAAGCAACAAGTACAAAGCCTGCAGGGCGGGAGCATGTCTTTCGTCCCCAAAACGCCTATCAAACAATCTCGACCAAGTGAGCCAAAGCAAAGGCCTGGGTATCGTATCTTGTTTAAACCAAACGCCCTCGCACCAAATTGATCCAGCTGCTTCATGCTACAGCTTTGAGTGTTTCCCCCCCCACAATCCTGTAGACCTTATTCACAGCCTCCTCTATGCTTCCGCCCACGTCCAAACTAGCGGTTACGAGGTTGATGTCCTCCAGTTTATGCCGTGACCCTGAAGGGAGAATGATCCGACTGTGCTTGGTCATAACTCGCAGTACCTCAACGTTGGTAAGCTTGGCTTTGTTGCCTTGAACTCGCTCTGGCCTCGTCAGGCGTTCCTCCAGGGTGCGCTGATCACAGCCGATGTTGATCCAAAACATGGGGATGTCTGTCCCGCGAACGATATCAAGGTGCTCATCCAAAACTTTGCGGTCTCCTTCATTGTTCCCCAGACAAGCCGTCATCAAGACGACACACCCTCGGTCTACCATCTTTCGGATCTCCTTAAAGATGACCTGACGCAGTTGCTGCCGTAGGTAGTAGTGGTTTAGACCTCGATCAGGGTATATCTTCTGCACCGGGTCGATTATGAAGTGATTGTCGATGACCAGTGTATCCTGACCGGCCAGCCTCGACTGCATGTTGCTGAGGATGGTCAGTTTCCCTGTGCCAGGGAAGCCATTTAGGGCAACGACTTTGCCCCGAGGGGCGACTCCAGCTGGAGTCACTTTTTCGATTTTATCAATGGTCATGTTGACTCTTGGAAATTCTCTTTGTGACGTGTTGTGTGGTTGTCAATAAGACGAGGACTGCTGTCGGTAAGCTTAGAACGTCGGACGCACGAGTTTGAGCAATGGTAATGTGATGATGGATAGAACAAAGCATTGCGTCAGAATGAGTGCTGAAGTAGGTAGGCTTTATATGCCCGTAGTATGTAACAATGAGTCAGAAATGTGCAAACGCCAAAGTCATCTTTCAAGTGATGTATCCAAACGTTACATTTGAACGCTACGAAAAACTTAGACGTCACGCGGAAGAAGCGGCAGAACATTTAATTAAACTTCAATATAATAGCCATGAACTTATAATTTGGTATAACTCTAGATAATGTCATATTCCCAAGCGGCTAGAAACGGCGGTTCGACAACTTGATTGCCTGGTGGAGATTGTATCGGTCAATCATACTTGTGGGCACCTATACAACGAGGTAGACTTTTTTCTTCTTCTTTGAATAGGTGTATTTGTAACTTCTTTGAATGACCGGACTTTCTTTGTTCTCGAAATGAGTGCAATCTGTCTATTACCCAACTCACGTTAAATCTACTCAGTTGTGGTTGTCCCGCCTCGCACACCTCCTCACCCTTCCCGCCTGCTCTGGCGGGCGAGCTTTTTGTACATGCAGGTTGAACACCGATTAGGTCTTAATTTCTTACATTTTATATGTGAAACGTTCTTTGATGATACTCTTGATAATATTCTTCAGCCTTTATCTTGTTATTGAAATGGCGCCCGAGGATGATTGTGTGGCAGGGAGAGGTATTGACAAACAAAGACAGGGCTTTGCCGTACTGGGCCTAAATTGAAACAAGAAGAAGGAGAAACCAATTGATAGAACTTAATCCATATCCAACATTCGACTCAGACGCGTGTCACATTGCGGCGAGGCCATCTCCAGGTCCCACCACCTGGATGGCCACAACACCAGAACGGGATCGCCACTCGTGACCAAAGTTGCCGAAGGCCAAAAAGACATTTGGATACTTGGATTATCCCATATAAGAATATTTGGAATGTATGCTACCTCCAAGTTAAAAAATCACATTACTGGCGGTTCATTTCATCCACCCAAATGCAACCCCAAGCATAGAATGTGTAAGAGTAGGATAAGCGGACTAGTTGTAGCGAATTTCTGACAAGCAAGTAGAAACTCGCATGATATTTTGCACCTAAAGCTAAGAGTTTCGAAGAAAGATATTTATCATGGCAGGAACCTCGCTGGCCTTGAGCTCTTTGAGCACACCGAGATCGTGTAACAGAATTCCCGGGCTGGAACAAGCCAGCCACCAACGCACGCGCGCTTAAAGAAGACCAACAAAGCGCAGTAGACGGACTTGAATATGTCTATGATGAATATAGGGGTAGGTAGTACTAAGTGGTAGGGACATGTCGTAGGTATTGTCTCATGTACTGAAAACCCGTTGTTCAGACTGCTCAGGGCTCGCGACATCTCAAACTCACAACATAGATGAGAATAGACGACAAAACGAATACACGCAGCATTCCATACAAAACATAAGATATAAGAAATCTATTAACTCTCGATTTTTAAGTCTTTCCATGTCCGCATCAGTCTGGCAATCTCAGCTCCCATCCGTAGTCGACACATCCGAAGTATCATAAACTTGAGAACCAATAGCACGTAATCGTAACATCCATCGTCAACAAACGTCAAGTACTACCCCTGGCGCGTCAGGCTGCAGATTTGCGTTCCCGTGTTGGACGCTGCCGACCCCTCCCTGGCGTCATGACGAGGACACATGCCTACAGCATCGGAACCGGCGTTATTAGAGTGCTCGGCGGGAGCGATAAAGAACCTTGGGGGATGATGGGCGAAGGACTAGGTGGACAAGACGCAAGAAGAAACCCCGAAAAGATTCAAGTTGTAAATGTGCCAGCTCTTGGAACAACAGGCGGGCCGGCTTTCCACTCTCGTCGCAAGACTGAGAACCCCAGAACGAAACTATAAGAGGAGTACACTGGGAGATGCCCCATGTTTCAGAGGCAAATCCAAAAGAAAAAGGGAAAAGGGAGGGTATAAGCGCGATCAGGCTGCTGGCGACCGTTTTCTACTGGTTGATCTTTTCGTTGACAGCGTTGGTGGCCTCGGCCTTCTTCTGGTGCAGGAAGGAGCTGATCCAAGAGAGAGTCTCGTTGCTAACGACAAGTGCAGTGATAACGGCGGCCTTTCCGTGGGCGACGAGGCCTGGTTGCTCGTTCTTCTTGTATTCCGAGCTGTACACCTCAAAGACGTGGTCCCGGCCCTCGAGGCCCTTGTGGTAGGGGAGAAGGATGAGGCCCTTGGTATCGTTGTAGAGCTCCTCGGTGGGCTTCAAGACAACGGGGAATTTCTCGTCGATGCGGTCGAGGGTCTTGTCGCCGAGGGAGTCGACCTTCTGGACGTAAGGCGAGACATACTGGTAGGGCCTTTGGAACCAGGGAAGAACGGGAGCGGCAAATGTCTGGTAAGCGGCGTCGCTAAGCTGGATAGACTTCTGTCCGTATTCGTTGGACTTGAAAGTGTGGACGCCGTCGCTAATGACGGGGTAGTTGAGAAGATGCTATCGGGCCTCCATGTTAGTCGCGAAGTCGGAGCATGTGATGCGACAAGACCAATGACACATACCTGGAGGAACGCCGAGTGAGCAGCGCTCACATCACCGTTGACCTGAGGGGAAGACATTGTGATGAGTTTGTGTGTGCGATGGGCGAGGAGCCGGTATAAGCGGGAACTGATTTATGGTTGGGGAATAGATAAGCCAAATGGGCTTGGTCGATCGAGTCGCGGCAGGTGTCGGACTGATATGACGACAGGGTGACGAAGTACCGCGAGATAGCAAGGGGAACCCTGAGCAAGAGAGGAGGGACAGGCGAGGATGGAAGGGCTTTTAGCTGACAGAAAAGGAAGAGGAGATGATGAGAAGACAAGATGCAGCAGTGGAAGGGGTCCAGCGGAGGCTAAAAAGGAGACGAGGGAGAGACAAAACAGCTCCGAGCGGGAGGGCAGTGATATGGATATGTAAGAGGAGGTATGGATGGTGGGACGCCACAAGCAGGCCAGGTTCCGGCCGCGAACGTAGGTAGAGTGTAGGAAGGTAGCAATTAAGTTGATGTCCGTATCAGGGAATTGGGGGCAGAGCAAGGTAAGGGAGGATGTACCTCAACCGCTGGAGATGCCGTCCATTTGGCGTGTAAATGGTAGCTTTTTGCCATCGCGAGCTACCTCATCCACCCAACCCATCCATGGCAGCATTAGCATGTGCATGCGCATGCGGGTGAGCATGTGCTGGTACTCTAGCGGGTATCGATTCCAGCTATTCTTGGTGGGTGGGGTACCTTTTGGTTCGCCTCAGTCTTGTACCTGTGGCTGGTCCCTGGCTCCGTCAGCTGTCTCTCATATGTTCCTGGGGCGTTGTTGAGTCTCCCTTTTGATATGGCATTTGATCCTCATTGCTCTTATTTTTCCGCTGATTGTCTTGAGCTGGTGTTTCAGTCCCTGCTTCTTGCAAAGCCACACGCACGCACGTCTTCTCACGGCCTGTGACAATCAGATCGAAAACCTCACAGGGTAGGTATTGCGCGTGGTGGGGTGCTGTTGGGCCGCTGTGACACCATCGGTGTTGGAGCAGAGAGTGGTTCCACTCAGCCGCACACTCTGAAGCCCCATTCCTTTTGCTGGGCAGCCTGAGCTGTTGTGTTCTTCCTTCCATCCCTGTCGAGGCTCTTGTTTGCTCTTGCCTGCTCTTGCTCTTGCGCTTGCTCATGCCCCCTGTTGATCTGGCATGTGAAAGTGGCTCCTCCTTCCCCTCCACCAAGACAAGACACAGAGTAAGAGACCTTTTTTGTTCATCCACTCTCAGTTTCATCAACCCGTTCACTCTCCCAACAAAGCAAATGTCATCTGCCGAGTCCTTCGCCCTTCCATTGCCTGCAGCTATGACATTCGCCAGCATTCAACGCCACGTAACCCTTGGCGTTGATCACAGATTGCGCCTAGCCGCGACGGGTGAGATGTGCTCGTTCTGGTAATTCGGACGGGACTTGGCGCTGGGATGGATCAAATGGATCGGTGATCCTGATCCTGATCAAGGGCTTTCTGCCGGCTTGTGAATCGGAGTATTTTGACCTCGCGTCTTCTCCAACCGGGATCTGTATACGCGAGAACCCGAGAGCCAAATGTGAGAACCGTGGAAGCGCCTGCAGCTACACTACACTACAACCTCATTCCTCGTCATGATTGCGTTTCAACCGGATCCCATCCGAGTCCGTGTTGGCACACAAGCGCTTGGTCAGTGGCTGTCGTCAAGGCGCGCCTCCAATCTCCATCCGCGCCTTATCTCTTCATTCGTCTCCCTTCTCCCTCGTGCTCGGCGTGGAATGGCACAGCGATTGGCTCTCCGCCAACAGATTTGCCCTGTTAGACATGGCGCACAGATATCATCGAGGCATTGGACCCGACAAGCATGGAACCGTGCTTCTGCGCCAACCGCTCTCTGCATTGGAGAGTTTGAGCCCGAGCATGCTCAATTACTCACTACTACGACATCTCTACTACGTAGTAGACGCACCCGCGCGAAAACAAGCCGGATACGGTGTCGTCTCTGGCCGGTTGGCTTGGCTCAACTCTTCAGGATTGCTGCGTTGAGGCGAAAACAGAGAAATTGATAAGGGACGTCCCGCCCCCATGCCCAACTTGGCGGGATTCGTTCCAGCTGCTGCCGCGGCTACACGACGATATCAAGCACGAGCTTGATGGATGGCCTCGGGTGCCAAGCCAGGCGGTCGAGGTTGATTCTAGAAAAGCGGCCCTGTTCTCGGTCGCTTAGTCCCGTGATCACGAATTCGCTTCCTATTTCAACCTCTTCTCCTTTGCCGCATCACGTTGATGGCATCGCCAATGCCTTATCGACCGACCAAGGGCCCCACGGAACCCTTGTAACCCGGACTGAACCCCCTGCTGCGTGGCATGCACCTCCGGCGTTCCCCTGTCGCTGAAGTCGTCAGTCCCGCGATGCGATGCCCCACGGCCCACTGGCAGCCACATTCACATGTCAAAAACTTGATCAAATATTGCTGCTGCTGTCGCGATGCGACACAGGGCCAGGCCAGGCAAGGGACTCAAACATGTCCCCGGAAGCTTCATACGAAAAAAGCAGGCCAATGGGACCGGCCGTCCGTCCCTTGTTGTGTAACCCTCCGACAGCCGGTCCCGGTTCCTGATGCATCGGCCTCAATAATGAGCCTCGAGTAACGGACCTGGCTCGGAGCACCGACCAGTGCTGATAATGGCATGTTCGACGACAGGCCGTCACCTCATCCGCTCGTCCATCACGTCCTCGACCTGTGTGTTTGCTCGCGCATTGGATCGCTTCTGTGAGTTTCGCGACAGATGGTTTCGCTACATGGAAACGAAGTCGCAATGAGGCGATGACTGTCGGGACAAAGGGTCCCTTCCCCGTGGAGTTTACCCCTGCGCAACTGAACTTACTCTCTTTCTAGGTGATGGGGCATTATCCGAGACCGACTATCTTAGATCCCGCATCTCCAAGTTTACACTCTCCGGCTTTCATTTCTCGGCGCGTCCTCGACAGAGCAGAGCCAGCCCGGGGCATGCCGGGTAACCGTGTCGGTGAGGTCTTCCCGGAGCAATCTCCCGCGATCGACTTGGCAAGTGAGGACACAGACACGCCATCATTCCTCTTGGGCGGGCGATGCAGATTTTGGAAGGAGGGGTGACAAGCGCTACGTGCAACATCAACAGCGCCGCTCGACCAATTTCCAATGAGGGCTGACTGCAGAAACCTTAAGGGCCAAGGTGATTGATTGTATGGTTTCCGATGAGTCCGGCGTGGACTTTTGGATGCTATACCCTGCTCTGTTGGTTTCTTTTTTCTGGGTTCATGCGAGGCTTTGGTCGCGTTTCTTTTCCCATCTTGGTGAGCATTGAGGAGAGCCTGCTGACTTGTCCGTGATGTGTGTGCCATAAAACGCAAATCTGGTCCGACATGTCAACGGTCAACCAAGCAAACATGCATACCCCGATGCTCGCTACCGATACTCGACACTCTGCATGCACAGTCGGGCGCTGGGACGGCACGTGGCTGAGTCCTCCTTGGACAGATGCAGGTTTCGATGTTGTTGAGTGAAAATCATGTCCTGTCGTGATGGTTCAACCCCAGGATGATTAAGGCGACAACTTCGGCCAGCTGGTGTGGGGCAGATGTTGACCGGTCACTCCCTGCATTGGGCTAAGAGATAGCCCTATGTAGGCGTTGTAGATCTGGCTGCTATCTCTCTGGTTGGCGAGGATCCCCAGGATACAAAAACCCCTCGAGTCGGCGTGTTTCCGAGCTTTGCAGTTCATGGCGGGCGGTTCCTCGAACATAAGCGAGGCAAGTTCGTTCTGCATGGGCGCGGCGCAAGCCATAAGAACGCCTCGCCAACGCATTGCTGACAGTGAAGAGAAGAGTTGACGAGCGGCCGAACTCTGGCTGCCATGGATCTGAGATGACCATTGACGAGCACTACCCGGGCTTTGCTTCATGATTGGCGGGGTTTCAGGCCTCGGGTTAATCAACCATGGGAGCTAGTGGCATCGGGAGAGGTTCGCGAGCATATGGTTTGCACATGTTTGTGGCATCAAGGAGTAAGGAATTGAAAGATGCCGACTTCCAGATCAAGGTGTATCATTTCCTTGGCATCAGCGATCAGCCAGTCCTTGAAACTCTGAATAAATCAGGTTGTGAACATCATTTCAAAGTATTCACGTATAAATTGACTACCCTATACCATCACATTAGACTTGGTGGCGAAGCAACGCGTTAAGCACAAGCACGTGAGTCACGTCTTCTATGAAGAGGTAGATGTGTTGTAGTTGGGAGTAGTTATAGTATGTGAATGGATACAAAGAAGCCACGCTTGTGTTCCCTCGGCCGTATTCATTCTGACGGGTTGTTTGTTGTCGTGATATCGGATCTGCTACGTTGAACAACATATCGAGGAATTACACAACAGCCTAAGGAGAAGCCATATCTGCCCTTGACTCAACGCTAGGCCGCCCTAGGAACAATAATATTAACGGAAAACTGATAAGCATACATTGTCTCAACTTCCCGGTGAGTTTGATGGCTGGCACACCGGGCGCCTAGGTTCCGTGCTCACATGCCCCCAAGATAAGTTCGCCTTCCATTTGATCTTCCGGAGCAAAATCAAAAGATCGCGGCTGTTGGAGTGTCAATTCGGTGGCGTGATTGGGCGCGCCGCTGTTCGCTGACATCTTTTTCAACACCAGATCCTAGTTTGCTCTGCCTGTCATGAGGGCATGATGGCTTCATCGCCGTGTAATCGCTGGGCTTGTCCGCCACAAAAGAAAAAAAAAAGACGAGGCTGGCGGGTGAGACATGATGTCTCGCGTGTAAAAGCCAAGCCCCTTTTCACGCTCGATTTGTATATATATGAACATGAACCCGACTGTCTTTCCGTCTATCGTCTTGTGCAATAGCTCCCTCGCAACTTGACCATAATACTTGATGGAAAATGAAGTTCCACACGCCCCTCACTTGGACACTTCTCGCCTCCCCCTCCCTCAGCCAGAAATCCGGCAACGAGACTCATCTCCAGTGGTCGATATGCGATCGCGATCCAGAGACGGTGCTCGAGAAGCTGGGCGATTATGTTCGCCCCCCATATAAGCGGAACCCCATCACCTACTTTGACACTCTGCCCCCGTCACATGCCCAGCAGGGCGTCATGTTTCGCACAAAGATAAACAAGGGCTCGCCATTCTCCGTTATCAAGGTGCGCTTCAACGAGAAGCCGATCTACACGCCGCCGACGGCCGAGTGTGTGTGGGATCGCTACGGTGATCGCGTGCTGTATACCTGTGGTGAGCGATACTCGCTGAGCGGGGAGAAACGCAGGATCTGGAGCGAAGAGCAGGTGCGTTTTGCAGAAACGTACCACGAGATTAACTGGGATGGACTGGTGCCGTATGGACCGTTCCCAGATGGCAAGTGGAAGGTAGAGATATTGGGTCGCAAGGCCAAGCTAGATGATGTTGTTGTGGCTGGGACGCTGCACCTGATGGAGGTTGAAATGTCTGTATATGAAGACGAGGCTGAGTACATGTATCGGATGGTCACTGAGCATCTTGTTGGGCATGGAGTGGTACTCTGTAATCCGCAGTCACCCAAGACTCTGCGACTATTCCATGAGATGGGCTACTTAGGGGGCGATGAGGTGGAGGAACTATAATCAGTGTTTGTTCAAGAGGGAACAAGTAATGGTGTATTCGAGGATGTGTTTCTTCTGGGATTTTAGCCATAGCATTTTCTTACTTGTAATCACTGACATGGACTTGCGACTGGCCTCCTAGGGTCCAGCACTGCGGCGTCATGTGGCACTGGCTTTTACTCTGTCGGCATTGTGGCATAAACCCTGTATCTCTCTGCCATAATATCCTCTGCAAGAGGCGGAGTTACGTATGGCACAAGCTGCGCCCATTCGTCAAGTCTTATCAGTCCCTGTGCTTTGATCTCGACAAAGTCCGAAACCGGGAGAGGTACTGTCGCCCTTTCGACCAGTCAGGGTCAGGGTTTGTAAGAACCTTGAACCGATAGCTGCTGTATATGCCCAAGATCTTATAGGAATGGCATTGAGCTACTGATAGTGCAAGTCACTTCTTAGACTTGACTGAAGAGTGCCATCGCTTCAGTATCCATGCACAAGACGTAAGCTGACCAGCGCATGATGGGCACATTTAGCTGTCATGATGGGCCTGCATGCAACTCATCTGCCGCTTATCGATTAGCAGCCGAGATATCAGATCATGATGCATGATGCACTAGAACGCCGTTTCTTGTGGCCAGGTTCGATGCTAGACTGCTTGCTAAGAGCCCATACCCATCATGGGCAAGGGAGGTATCCACTGTTGTCATGATGTGGCTGCTGGCGTCGATGCAACCTCCGTTTTATCGCCTGGGTACTTTATCGTCGATAGGGTTTATATGGGGTATTTTCCAATTTACTTGTATTTGGTACTTTTAGACTTGATAGTCAAGCTACTTGGTGCATGTTGGTGATGCTCGCTTCTGGTGGTTTTAAGTGTGGTTCCTGATGCAACGCGAAGCACCTCATTGCCATTGATTAGATTTAAAGCAAAGAGCAACAATGCGAACATCCTAGTATATTCTTATAAACTCCGAAAACCAACGAAACTTCAAAGTCATCACCCAAAGAAGCGAGCACTTGTTCTGCCCCAGGAATGGAGAAGCCCACCAACCATCTCGTCACCCTTAGTAATCGCGCCTCTTTAGCCGACGATTGGGTCAGCCTTACCAAACCACAAGCGCAAGCCTCTGCTGATGTAAAAGTGACAAACCTCACCAACTTTTTTTTCTCCACAGGGTGAATCGCTATGGGCAATTGGACAATGGGGCTGCTTCGACGTATTTCTAACCCGTCGTCGCATTTGTCTTTGCTTGGGAAAGCATCTTCTCATCGTTACCCCTCTCAGATCTATTTAAGCCCCCCTCGTCGGCCGCCGTCTTGGACATGACCCTCTTTCGAAACACCATCACCATCGCAATCTCACTCTTGGTTGCTCTAGCTGCCATTGTACTCTTCCAGCATCGACTTCAAGACACTGCGACTGTCGCTTTTGAGTTTATAAAGACACTGGCCCCCGCTGCTTTTTTGATCTCCAACAACAAAACAAACACAAACACCGACCACCACCTCTACGCCACAGAAATGTCCGTCACTCGAGCTATCCGCAAGGTCTTCCTCGCCATTGAGCAGTCCGAGGGCGCTGGTGCCCGCGTCCGACGCTCAATCGGCACTCCTCAGCTGCGAAACTTCTCGCCCTTTCTCATGCTCGACCACTTCTCCATCAAGCCCGGCGCTGGTTTCCCTGATCAGTATGTGTTCCTCCATTACCCCCCATTTCCTGTCTCATCACTAACACCCCCAAAGTCCCCACCGAGGCCAGGAGACCATCACCTATCTCCTTGAAGGCGGCGTTGACCATGAAGATTTCGCCGGCAACAAGGGCACCATCCATGCCGGTGACCTTCAGTTCATGACTGCTGGCAAGGGAATCGTCCACAGCGAGATGCCCGCCCAGAACTTTGACACCAACGTCGGTCTCCAGCTGTGGGTCGATCTGCCCAGCAACCTCAAGGCCTGCGAGCCTCGCTACCGTGATCTCCGCGCCTCCGAGATCCCCATCGCCAAGGTCGACGACGACCGAGTGACCGTCAAGGTCATCTCCGGCCAGAGCCACGGCATTGACTCTGTCAAGGACCTCGCCTACACCCCCGTCTGGATCCTCGATATTGAGATCCGCCCTGGCGGAAAGATCACCCAGCCTCTTCCCCAGAACTGGAACGCCTTTGCCTACATCCTTGAGGGTGACGTGATTGTTGGAAAGGATGACCAGCGCCGAGTCGTTGAGCAGTTCCACAACATCGTCTTTGAGCCCCAGGGTGACGTCGTCCACTTCGAGGTTGACCCTGACGCGACCAAGCCTGCGCGACTGGCTCTTGTTGCTGGCGCCCCTCTCGACCAGCCCGTCGTCCAGTACGGCCCATTTGTCTTGACCTCCAAGGAGGAGGTGGCCAAGGCTCTGTTCGACTACCAAACCCACTCCAACGGTTTCGAGCGAGCAAAGGACTGGGAGAGTGAGATTGGAAAGTCCATGTTGCACTAGACTGGCCCTTGAAAGGCCTCCAAGTTCCCACCACAGGGACAGGCGTTGTTGGTACAGGGTTTAAAATTATCGGTCTTTACTTGTTTTTGATATCAAAGCTGCGAGCGTCTGAACTGGAGAGCAGCGGGCTCACAGAAATCTGCTAGTATTTAAATAAGAATCTACTTGATTATCTAAATGAATCACTTCGAAACAACCATGTCCTTATTTATGTCCTAGGTGTAGACACGCCCCCAACTCAGTCTCTGTCCAATTCAAGACTCAACCCTTCACATATCACATAAGTCACCTCTCACGGCATCAGGAAACCACCGTGGTCAAAAAGATTATCTATTAATATTTCTCAATGAATGCGAGAAGAAAAATCCTCCACCGAAGTCAGGCCGTAGGCCGGGTATCACGCTCCCCAGAACCCATGTGTTGCTCTGAGAGATGACACACGTCTTGCGCGATGGCATCACAACGTCTGCCGTCTCCCGTCGTCATCTCCCAAGTCAACGCCCCTTCCACATCGTCACACTCAACATCGAGATCCCTTCCCTCTAGCATTTCGTCATTTCCATTACAACGAAAGATAAGCCGTATGCGTCATTAAAACCTCCCAAAAACCGAACCGTCATGTTCATTCACCTCGTTTTCATTTCTCCTTTCCGAAGATCGTCCCGAAGCCGAATTCCTGCACCGAGGAAATATGTTACGGGGTCCCAAAGATCGAGGTACAGACGGGAATTATGTATCAAACATGTGCAACGTGAAAACATCAAGCATTAGACAACAGCATCCCTCATTTACAGAAGGAGCATAGCGAGACCGGCGGCGGCAAGGACGCCAGCAGGGGCAGCGGTCATCTGGGGAACAGCCTGCGGTTTGGTTAGTGATTGATATTAGAGCAGTGAAACGGGAATACGTACAGCGTTGCCAGTGCTAGTGGTCTCGCTGGCCTCACCAGTGCCAGTGGCAGTACCAGTCTCACTGGACTCGCCGGTCTCGCCAGTCTCGGTGGAATCCTCAGTCTCGGTGGCGGAACCGGTCTTGACAGTCTTAGTGGTCAGAGTTCGGACGATCTCAGTGCCATCGGAAGTGATGGTGGTGACATCAGCCTCCTCATCACCAGTAGCAGTCTTGGTCACCAGAGTGCTGACAATCTTAGTGCCGCCAGAGGTGAAGGTGGTAACTTGGGCACCAACAGCACCGATGGTGGTCTCGCCAGTGGTGGTGACAACATCACCATCAGAGTTGGTGAAGACGCTGGTGTAGGTAGACACGGTCTCCTTATCCTCAGTCTTACTAGCGGCACCGATGGTGGTCTCGCCGGTGGTAGTGACAACATCACCATCAGAGTTGGTGAAGACGCTGGTGTAGGTGGACACGGTCTCCTTACCCTCGGTCTCACTAGCGGCAGCGCTGATGGTAGAAACGGCAGAAACGATGGTGGAGTCACCAGAAACAATGGTGCTGAGGACGGTTCGGACAATGCCAGTAACAGTGGGTGTGGCGGAAACGGAGCCAGAAGCGCCGGTGGTGATGGCAACACCAGCCTCTGTGAAGAATGTCAGATGCAGGTATGTCAAGAGGGGCGATAAACTTACGTCGGCAGACAGAGAGACCGTACTCCAGAACCTGAGCGGCCTGCTCCTCGTTGCAAATAGCACGAGAGCAGTCACGGAGACCGTAGATGAAGTTCTGGTTAGTGCAAAGGCACTGAAGATCGCCAGTATCACAGCCAAGCTCCGAAGACTTCTCAGCACTGATCATGTTGCCGGCACAGGTTTGCTATAAAAGGTCAAATGTCCAGACTTTCAATTGCTCAGACAAAACTTACACCACACTGGGGAAGATCACCGGCGCTCTGAGCAACAACGGTGGCGGCAAGGCCGACGACAGAGAGGATCGAGGACTTCATCTTGACGAATGTACTTGTTGACAAGTCGATAGAAAATCGAGGTCTGCCGGCGAGTTAGTTGAGTTCGGGAAAGCCTTGTTAACGAGAGATGGCGTGAACGAAGGTGGGTGTGAGGGAGATGTGAACACGGGCTGGGCCAGGGGATATAAACGTGGGATGAGTGAATCACTGCGGCAGTGCAAGCAGCTTTACACTTGAAAAACCAAGCGGACCGGATGCCTACTCCTGAAAACGTCGACGGTGTTTGCGTGAGACAAGGCCAGGGGAGCTGTACCACACGACGTATGGAAGTGCCGAGAGGAACAAGAGCGGGAATTGGGTAGCCTGGGGCATGGGAACACCATGTAATGCAATCTCTAGTCTCGATGCCCCAGCGCGAGAGCACAAGGACCGAGCCGAAATGAGGCAAGAATGGCGGGAAGGGAACAATGCCAGCAGCACCGAAGGCGGAGCTGAGCAGAGACGAGGCGGTAGGATGGCGACTTACTGTGATGGTAACTGATATGTGACTGGGGCACAAACGAAGGCGTTGGACTCGAGAGAGCGCGAGAGTTGAACTCAAGGGAGAAGCGTGTGAGAGGATGTGGAGGTGTAGGAATGAGAAAGTTCTCGAGGCTGGTGATGAGAGGTGGAACAAGAGGAAGGGCGAGGAGGAGCCGTTGTTTTAAAGACGGGAAGGAGGGAGGGAGCGCAGCAACCAGAATCTTGGCGGGCACTTGCATGCAGTGCTTGCCAGCTGCGAGGAAAGTGCCAACCAGCCTAGTGAACTGGGGTTCCCGGGTTGGCACTGGCGGTCTACTTGGTACTGGCAGGGAAGGAAGGCACGGCTTGAGCTTGCACAGATGCACCTCAGTCTCGAAGCTCGTCACAAGTGGGCACCTATCTCGAGGAGGCGGCCGGGAGTGGCCAACGCTAGTAGCAAGCTCCAGCTGCTGGAGCTAAAGGTACCTCAACTCCACAAGCCGGCCGACCTGTGTAGACAACCTCGACGGGAGGCCCCCGTGTTGACACTGATGTGGTTTTTCTGCGGGGATTGTTGTCCATGACGAGAGTGAATCATTGAGCCAAGCAATCGCATCTGCCTAATTCGCCTCGCTATGCAAACTGAAAGCCAGGGCAAAATCAAGCAAGAATGTGTTCGACAGAGCTTGCTGCTGTCGTCTGCGAGCGATGGATACACATGAGGTCAGACCATGGCCGGCAGGCGAGGGTGACCCCTGCCAGCATTTACGGCCCCACCAAACAGGCTAGGTACCAGATAACAACTCATCCACGTCAGGTGGTGTAAGTCCCGTTGTTTGTTTTACATTAGGTGCCCAAGCAATGTATCCGTACAGTGCATTGTCATGCCCAAGAGCTTTCAGCTTGGAGGCTGGGACGTTTGACTTTTGACAGGTAGAAGCGGGATCCAATCTGTTACGGCAATACAGCGGGGAGCAGACGCCAGATCGTCAATGGCACCCGTTGTCGAGGAAGCAAGCTGCAGCCAGACAGAAGAAGGAGGGAGCGAACTGGCAGGCCGCGCAAAAGAAAGAAGGTTGGAGGGAAAGCGTGGCAGGCAGGCTGGGATGCAGCCTCTCTCGCTGCCCGCTGGCCGGGCTGCCACGCTAAGATCGCCCGCCCACCACCCACATCGGCACCCACATCACGCCTGCCAGGGATTGGGAGCTGGAGCCATGGACGGGCCATAGCCCGACGATTCTCTCGGCCGGACGCTAAAACGGATCTCTAGCTCTCGACGCCGCAACGGAAGCCCCAAGCCCCCATTTACCGGTTTCGTCTGTAGTCCCAGCACAGCTGGAACAAGCGGGAAATTCTGTCCAAAAAGTGCCGACCGACAAGCTTCGGGTAGCTTCCAATCTGGCCGATGTTGCAAGTCTCAGCAGAGACAAGATCACGGATGTCTGTCTGGAGAGGCTGGCTGAGCCGCTGGGGCAAACCCAATGACGAAGCTCTCGACAGAAACCTCTGATCAAGGCAGGACCCCATACGCCCAGCCGGAAGACGGCCACAGCTAAGAGAAAGGTCGGCGGACATGACGACCACTGCCCCTCGTCTCCTCGCACGGGAACCTGAAGTGAAGTGGTCGACAGCATGCTCCTGCCACCCAGCAACGAAACAATCTGCCACGGCAACCACTCACAGCATCAGGAAAGAAGCAAGCAATCACGATCAAGTGGCACCGTTTCAAATCTGGACCCTATCCCGGCTTTCACCTCCATCAACCACCCATAACACGTGTGATATGGCATATTTCTCGCAGTACCAGGGAAAAAAGCAAATCAGCGCCATCCTTCCAAGTGTCCAACCCTCGACAATGAGGTCAGTTGTCGTCGGCCGATGGCCCTACGGCTTCTCCGATTGACCAATTACCCCTGCTCCAACCACCCTTGCTAGCCCACCGCAGCCACCAAGTTGAGGTCACCGACCAGCCTCTGATTCCCTGGCAACCGGAAAGCGGAATCATCTTTTCGCGGGGAACTTTTTTTGGTTCGATTCAAGATTCTCGTTCATGAGGTGGTGCACCCCCATGTCTAAGGTACAGATGTCGGAAGCAAGGTACAGCAGGATGCCCACCGAACCTGATTTTCGGGTATCAACACGTATTTGCTGGGTCTGCCAATTATTCCGCCTCCGGCCATTTTCGCTTTCGTCCTTCCATCAGGTTTCTGGCAAAGTCTACAGCATCATTCCCCCGAAGCCAAGAAAGTTGCGCTCATTTTCCGCTCGAATCAATCAAACGATAACCCCACACAACTCCTCGCCTGCCCGCGCCGTCCCACTCGTCAACATCAAACTCAATCAATGCCTTGAGTTCCCTCCCTTGTTCAGCTGGCTGCGGGTGGCTCTGGAGGGACCTAGCCACTCCACTGCTCAAGCCACTCAAGCCACAAGCCAACCGAGCCAGGGGTCCGGCTAACCGGTGCGACTTGATGTCATTGATCGGACCATGATCAGTTTTGCGACCGCCCAAAGCCAAGCCCGACGTGGCCCTGTCGAGCTGGACCAGGCAAGCCTCCATCCAACGTCACTCACCACACCCGGCTCCCCAGATTTCGATCTACAATGCTACCATACCGTCACGATGACGGTCTGAAGACCGGCAGCGCGGCAGCGCCGTCCTTTGAGCCAACGGACGATGCCTGATTACCAGCTCACTCGTTTCATCTCTGTGTTCCGGGGTCACCATTTGCACTGACGGGGCCTTCAAGAGCGGACGAACATGTCGTTGCGCCTGATCCTAGACCGCTCCTCCAAAATCGAGAGATCAAGGCAGAAGTGCCAAGACAGTTGGACAACTGACACAGGTAATCAATGTAGCTAAGTCTCTCTGTTGTCTCGCGATCTCCCTTCTTTACCCGCTCCTTACAAGAGATCCATACTCAGGCCTCCCTCGCAGCATGAGAGATTGTTCCTCTGTGATCTCTGAGATGGCGAGGTTGGTACGCTTTTTGAAACAAGCAATCACTTCCAAAGTCACACAAATTGAGTGCAGCCAACCCACGCCGCAGCTGCGCGACCCGTGCCACCTCGTGGTCCACTAGTGTGTGCAGCTTGCAGGCCTTTTCATCTCGACTCCTGGTACACAGCTGCGATCGCTGTGATGAACCCCTTGATCTGAGCCCAAGTCGTCTGTCCGTCTGCATCGCCGACCCTGTACCTGCCCAGCGTCTTAGACAAAAAATCCGAGCGTGAGCGTCCGCGTCCAAAGGGAGGACTAAGGTAAGGGGCCGTGGTCGCCCTTGGGACTCACAAGGCTAGGCCGCGGTGGATCACCACCCTCTTCAGCTGAGCTTGCACAGTCCGTCTCTGCACCAGCCTCGAAAGGTACTGCAACCACCATTGGTCTTGATCCACCTTGCGTTGATGGGCCTGGCCGAGACCATCGCTTCCAGTATCCCTGAATGCTAACAGACGCTTGTCTCACTTTTTTCTCTCTCAATTTTGATAGCCGGCAAATTGCCCTTCCCATCCGGCGGTGATCCCGATGCCTCTCCAATGCTAGCTAGCTAGCCTCATTTTATTGTTGTTGCTCAGAAATATTGTCGAGGAAGCAGTTGGCATTCGATGCCATATCCTATTTGACCCTCACTCAAGCCTATCACAGCGCAAGCACTAAAGATATTGTCTGAGCTCTAACGTGTGGTTTGGATAAAGAGCCATAAGAAACAATGGATGCCTTACCCCAGACCTTCATATTCCCACTACCACGTTGCTACAGCTAGCCTCAGCGGTATTTCATACCAGTTGGCCAGCCGCAGTCATCACATCACAATCATGCTCAGAGAGATTCAATGGTATCTTTTTTTGGTGACGCGCAAGCATCAATACTCACTATCTAGACGCGAATCAAGCATTACTACAACAAATACCAGAACGAGCCGACCCAGTCCAACTCGCAAGATAACCTATGCAACCTACTCAAGCAAATACCCAGTGCCGACCCATTACATTTCTCTGCCCATCATGTCATGCTTCCAACCATGCCTTCGTTTTCATCTCATCGATTGTCATTAACACACATTCCGCCAGCAGTCCGTGTTGTTTAGCCACTGCACATGACGCAGGACTCGGGGTTCTCAATGCTGCCTGTAAACCATCGTATTAGCGTTGTCATTCATCCAACAAGGCATTGCGTCACTTACACTGCAGGACGGCATCCGAGTAGATGTCCCGCTCACGCTCCTCACTATCTTTGTCCTGATCCTCAGACTGCTCGCTCTTCTTGAGGCTCAGTTCTTCCTCCTTGACCTTCTCAGCAGGCTCGGTAGCGAGGGCCTTGGGGCTGTCACCCTCCTCGGGGTCAGCCTTGATGGAAGGTGCCCGGCCGGGAATAGCAGAGGCCTGGCCTCGGGGGTTGCCAGAGGCGGCGGGCCTGCCTCCGTTCAGGGAGGCCCCAGAAAAGGACGAGGGCGACGAAATCAGATAACTGGAGCCGGCGGGAGGAGCGCGCTTCTTCAGAGGTCGGATCTGGGCCGAGTTGGTGTCTGCGACCTTGAGAGCTTGCTGATCGACAGTGAACTGAATGGGGGCAGCGGCAGCCTGCGTTCGCAGGTAGTACATGCCCGTCTTCAGACCGAGCTTCCAGCCGGCAAAGTGCATGCTGGTGATCTTGCCCATGGTGGGGTCCTTCATGTGGATGTTGAGAGACTGGGACTGATCAATGAAGGCACCTCGGTCGGCGGCCATCTGGACGACCTGGCGCTGGGAAATCTCCCAAACGGTCTTGTAGAGAGCCTTGACCTCGGCGGGGATGTTGGGGATGTTCTGGATGGAACCATTCTCGGCAATGATTCGGTTCTTCATGGAATCTGACCACAGGCCCATGTCGACGAGATCCTTAAGCAACCAGGGGTTAACGACCTGGAACTCGCCAGCAAGGACACGGCGCTGGTAGATGTTGGAGGTGTAAGGCTCGAAGCACTCGTTGTTGCCCAAGATCTGCGAAGTGCTGGCAGTGGGCATGGGGGCAAGCAGCAGACTGTTGCGAATACCATGCTCCTTGACCTGCTCCCTGAGAGACTCCCAGTCCCAGAGGTCAGAGGGCTTCACGTTCCACATATCGAACTGGAGAATACCCTCAGAGGCAGGAGAGCCCTTGAAGGTAGAATAGGGACCCTCCTCCTTGGCCAGCTGCACGGAAGCAGTAAGGGCAGCATGGTAGATGGTCTCAAAGATCTGCTTGTTCAGCTCTCGAGCCTCAGGAGACTCGAAAGGCATGCGCAGAGCAAGGAAAGCATCGGCAAGACCCTGGACACCGACACCAATTGGGCGGTGTCGCATGTTGCTGTTGCGAGCTTCAGGAACGGGGTAGTGGTTCACATCGATGATCCTGTTCAGGTTGCGAACGACAGTCTGTGTGACCTCGTGCAGCTTCTGGAAGTCATAGCAAGCCTCGTCATAGTTGATGAAAGAGGGAAGGGCGAGAGAGGCAAGGTTGCAGACAGCAACCTCATCAGGGGCGCAGTACTCGATAATCTCAGTGCAAAGGTTGGAGCTGCGGATGGTACCCAGGTTCTTCTGGTTGCTCTTGCGGTTGCAGTGATCCTTGTAGAGCATGAAGGGGTTACCAGTCTCGGTCTGAGCCTCGAGGATGGCATACCACAGCTTCTGGGCCTTCATGGTCTTGCGACCCTTACCAGCCTTTTCATACTTCTCATACAAAGCCTCGAACTCCTCACCGTAGCAGTCGGCGAGACCGGGACACTCGTTGGGACACATGAGGGTCCAGTCACCGTTCTTCTCGACACGCTTCATGAAGAGATCGGGAATCCAGAGAGCCAGGAACAGGTCGCGAGCGCGGACCTCCTCCTTGCCGTGGTTCTTGCGCAGGTCAAGGAACTCAAAGACATCTGCGTGCCAGGGCTCAAGGTAGATGGCAAAGGCACCGGGTCGCTTGTTGCCACCCTGATCGACGTATCGGGCAGTGTTGTTGAAGACACGGAGCATGGGGGTAACACCGTTGGAGGTACCGTTGGTACCGGCGATGTAAGAGCCAGTGGCACGGATTCGGTGCACGTTCAGGCCAATACCACCAGCCATCTTGGAAATCATGGCACAGGTCTTGAGAGTATCATAAATACCCTCAATACTGTCCTCCTTCATGTCGACAAGGAAGCATGAGGAGAGCTGGGGCTGGGGAGTACCCGCATTGAAGAGGGTGGGGGAGGCATGAGTGAAGAACTTGCTCGACATGAGGTTGTAAGTCTCGAGGACACGCTCAATATTGTCACCCCAGATGCCGACAGCCACACGCATGATCATGTGCTGGGGACGCTCAACAATCTTGCCATCAATCTTGAGGAGGTAGGATCGCTCAAGAGTCTTGAAGCCAAAGTATTGGTATTGGAAGTCACGGTCATAGACAATGGCGGAGTCTAGCTCCTCCTTGTGTCGCATGACACACTCATATGTTTCTTGGGAGATCATGGGCGACGCCCGGTCGTTCTTGGGGTTGACATAGTGGTAGAGGTCGCTCACGACAGCGGACCATTGCTTCTTGGTCTGCTTGTGGAGGTTGGAGACGGCGATACGGGCCGCCAGGATGGCGTAGTCGGGGTGGGTGACGGTCATGTACGCAGCAGTCTCGGCAGCCTGTGAGATCGAGTCAGCTGGCTGCAGAAGCAATCATGATGGAGATGGGACTTACGAGATCGTCCAATTGGACAGTTGTGACACCACCGTAGACACCCGAGATGACCTTCTGGGTAATGGCAACAGGGTCAACGTGGTCCATGTCAAGGCCGTAACAGAGCCTCGAGACACGGGCGGTGATCTTGTCGAACTGGACGCGCTCCTGACGCCCATCTGAGAGGTTATCAGCTATCATGAGCTATCATGACCAGATTCAAGTCAAAACATACCGCGCTTTCTGACGAACATGATGGCGGTGGGTGAGGGAGAAGGAGGATGAGGTGAGGGCGGGATGAATCGGATGCAAAGCTAATGCAAGGCTCTTCCCTGCTTATAGGAGCAGCTACAAGACAGAGTAGCGTCCAACGATGTGTGACGCTTGAAGGAGAGATGAAGAATTATCTAGAGTCTGGCGGTTGCTGTGGTATGTCGAGGAAATGGGGGATGCAAAATTGGCGTGGAGGTCGAGGGAGGTTTTAAGGCAAGTCGCGTCTTGGAGACTGCCCGGACGCGACACCAACTTTTCTTAGCGCGACAAACAATGAATGAATGACAGGCGTCGCAGCAGCAGCAACCTATTAAGCACGCCCCGCCTGCAACCTCAGGCAACGCCCCAGTCAATGGACACCTGCGACAGCCCGAGACGCCCGATTAAGTCCGCCGATTTCCGTGCAAAACAGGGGTCAATCGGGCTCGTCCGGCGGCAGCTGAGACGGTGAAGCATTGATATTCTACTATTTCATGCATTTTTACGTCTTGGAAGCATGAGCTATCCATCATGGCTCTCCGATGTCGCGGGACCTGAATGCCCCCCTGGCTCTCCCCTGCGCGTTGCCGGAGTGGTGGTGGGGTTCCGATGGGGGGTAAGACACTGGCGCGCGAAGTCACGTGGGTGAATGCACATTATTAATTGAATAAGAGTGGGGCCTAAGAAGCGCGTTAACCTCTCGTAAGCCGTGACTGAGCTCGGACGCCGCCAACACGTTGACGGGAGGATGAGTGAGACCTTGGGACGAAAGCGTTAGAGTGAGGTCAAGCAGCCAATAAACGTCGTGCAACGGAACCAGACCAGGCAACAGCTGTGCCTTTTTCTACATCCTGGAAAGGAAAGACAGAAGAATACCTGAGGTTACGGTTGCAGGGTTTTGAGTGACTCAACCTTCAGAGTCAAGACTACGTTCGAGTCCATGATATCGAGACGCATTCTTCTACGTTTTCAACCTCCGTCCAAGACATTTGCTTCCTCCGCCTTTTCGCCGTCAAGGTTTCGCACTATGGCTTCAGCAGCTTCACCGCCTGAGCCCGTGAACGGCTCCGGCTACACGCCCAGATACATCGATGTATGTGCTCTGACCTATATCCGACCCCACTGAGATATTTCCGAATCCGAGATATCACTGACACACGGTAACTGTCCAGTAGATCGGTATCAATCTCACCGATCCCATCTTTCGAGGACGATATCATGGCAAGGAGCGACATCCTGATGATCTCACCGCTGTTATTGGCAGAGCTCATGAAGTTGGCTGCACGAAACTCATAGTTACTGGTTCAGACTTGAGCAACTCCCGAGATGCCCTCAAGCTAGCTGAAGACTATCGTGAGTCTCCCTCAACCTCGTGATGTACAGAATACATCTAACCATCACCTGCAGCTGGTTCCGTTTATGGAACTGCAGGTATCCATCCTTGCAGCAGCGCAGTCTTCAGTGAAGCCGGTCCCTCCCATGAGTCCGAGCACACGCTGCCATGCAATCCCGACCCCTCAGCCCCAGTCTCGGAGGAGCATCCTCCCTGCTCAACGAAGACGGAGAAGCTCATCGCGGACCTGACGTCACTCGTGACTGAGGCTCAGGCTTCAGGCAAGAAGAGCCTCGTCGCCATGGGCGAGTTTGGTCTCGACTATGACCGTCTGCACTATTGCTCCAAGACCATCCAGCTTCACTCCTTTGCAGCCCAGCTCAAGGTGGCTGCCTCGATAAAACCCCAGCTCCCGCTATTCCTGCACTCTCGCGCTGCTCATGCTGACTTTGTCCGTCTGCTGAAGGATGCCTTTGGAGAGAAGCTTGAGAGGCTAGAGAAGGGAGGTGTGGTGCACAGCTTCACCGGTACAGCAGAGGAGATGCGAGAGCTCATGGACCTTGGATTGTACATTGGCATCAACGGCTGCAGCTTCAAGACTGTCGAGAACTGCGCTGTTGTCAAGGAGGTCCACCTCGACCGTCTCATGATCGAGACGGATGGACCCTGGTGTGAGGTTCGACCGAGCCACGAGGGATGGAAATACTTGATCGAAAAGAAGCCTGCCGTTGAGAATGAGCAGAATGGTGCTGCTGTCGCTCCGGAGCCTGCTCAAAAGCCTCAGAAGCAGAATAAGAAGAACCAGAAGAAGGCGCCTGAAGTCCCCGAACGATTCAAGGTCGTCAAGAAGGAGAAGTGGGAAGAGGGCGCTATGGTCAAGGGACGCAACGAGCCCTGCACCATCGAGCGCATCGCCAAGATCATTGCTGGTATCAAGGAGGTCAGTGTTGAGGAGGTTTGCGAGGCCGCCTGGCGAAACACCGTGACGGTATTCGGACTTGAAGACAACTAGGAATTAGACGGGAGCCTGTTCCGTCGAGGGGTATCAACGATAGAAAAAGACATAGACCATACGCCGTTATAGATCCAAAACCGTTCGTCCATTCGTCACATACCCGAGCCCTTGTGCCCCCGTATCCTGCCATGCCTTACAAGCCCTGTCGTCACGCCTTCTTCTCCCGTCATCCACCCTGGCATTCTTTCGCCATCCACTATCCCCGCCTCGACCAGTTGCCGTACACCAGCCCACACGTGGGAGCCGTTAAACGTTATCTTGACCGTTGGAGTCCATCGATCCGAGTTTGTCCCGTCTTTTCTCGCGTCATCGTCGCCGGCATTGGCTTCCCGAATAACGGCATCAATCTTGCTTCGTCGACGGCTTGCAGCCCGTGCCGCCGCATCGTCATCCTCCCCTTCCTCATTCATAGGCTCATCCACGTCCGTACTCATTGAAGGGAATGGATCCTGTATCACGATATCCACTCTCTCCACGCCCTTCCCGTCCGTCACGATGCCTGAGTCGCCAAACCGTGCCTTGGCTGTCAACTTTGCTCTTTTCGCAGCCCGTTGAGATTCTGTTAATTGAGCTCCCCGTTTCTGGCTTAGGCTGGAAGATGATGATTCCCTGGAAAGTGGAGGAGTTGGAAGAACGGTATCCAGGGGAGATATTTTGTTGGATTCATCGGCATAGATACTCCAGCCGCCTCCCGCAGCATTGGTGCGTCCAGATCCCTTCTTCTCTAGGAGAGCATCCAAGTTCTTGCTTGTCAAGTTGCCAGCCTTGAGCGTATACCGTTCGCGAGGTCGCGAGAGGGCCTTGGGGACTCCATCCACGATTAAACTCTGCAAGCTCTTGGACTCTCCAAATCCAATGGGACCGGTAGCCTGGGACTTTGTTATGTACAGCGAGGGTGAACCATCCGGGAAGGCAATGTACACAGTCCTGGAAGAGTCGAAATTGGCGGCCGTCCCTGAAGAATTCTGACTGGACAAAGCAAAGTCGGTGTTGTAAGGGGAATCAATGACGAAAATCCGTAAGAGTAAGACCGGCAGATCCCTAGGCCGATGAAAGTGGTAATGCGCTTTTACGTCGGGTAGCACCTGGGATTGAAGGTTCTGTAGAAATGTTGAAGGGTGAAACCGGGGAATTGTGAGGCTTTCCTGATTAACTTTGAGGACTTCCTCCTCGTCGGCGTTCTGTGAGGGTTGTTTGAGAGGTAGAATCTGATAGGCCGACCATTTCTGAGAAGTAGGATTCTGCTCAAAGAAGGCCAGATCCGCCATTGCCAGCTGATATAGCGTGAGACCCAACCTCCAGTCTCCTTCCAGGATCCGGTTAATCACATCGCGTTTTGACCCCTTTTGTTGTTGCATGTCCAGATAAAGCTGCTGCAGTTCATCGATAGACTGGCAAGGGGGATAAATGTCGTCGGTTTCCTCATCCTCATTCTCGTCCCTCCTCTCGATGTAGGGAATGGCATTAGCAAGACTCCCATCGTCGAGCCAGTCCAGGGCAAGAGAGATGAGCGACCCTCGAGACAGACGATTGAGACTCTTCAGTATAGCTGGATTTGAAGAATCGACGCGAAGAGACGATGGTAGTCTGGCCGTTGTTGGGACTGAGAAGCGGGCCATTGTTGTTTGTTGTTTTAGAGGCCCGGTTACTTGACAGGCATGAACAACCACAATGCGGCGCAAGCAAGGTTAAGAAGTTGAACAAAACAGCAAGGCCGCCCCGCTGGCCCAGACTGGAGGTTAGACGTGAGTTAATTTCCAAGATCCCGCAAATGAACAAATATCGATACTTTGATGAGTCGCGACACATTCACTCAGTCGCGTCGCAAGGCCTGCCAATGATGGCCACCTCGTGAGCACGGGCCATCCTTAATCTCAAAGGGGAATGGTCGAAGTTGAATCATGTGATCATTCACGTGCCTTTGCATTTCCAGTGAACTCCCCGAAGCTGGGAACAACGTCTGGAAGTTCTACAGTAATGCCATTCATGGTGCCGCATCAAGAGCCCAACCAATGGACTGACACCGATGTACGATTCCATGGAGGTTGTCCTCCGCTTGTCACCGGGATCGCAGCCTCTCAAAAGGAGACAAAGCCATCTCGGCTCTAACGATGGGTCGACTCGGACGTGGGCATGGGCTGACTCGGAGATGCGGCCATCCTCCTTCGATTGGTCCAGGACTTCTGGTGCCTTGTGCTTCGGGACACTGCCAACTTTGTTCCAACTCCACCGTCAAGGGATGGCATTCCCAGACTAGCCAAGATGAATTGAAAGGCACCAGACTGGCTGAGCCCAACGGGACAAGGGATGGAAAGCTTAAGAGGAGGGCGTTTGGGCCTCAGGGTCCAGAAACCCTACGATGCCACTCATGATGATCCCGAGATGGTGAGGCAAACTATTGACGACACGGCAAGCCATGGAGGGAATTGATTTCCGCCTACAAGTCAGGATTCCCTCTGAAAGCCCCCACGCAGCACAGTGGCAGGGGGTATGACGTTTCCTCGTCGAGGTTGCAGATCCCGACCGGCAGATGCGCGAGGACCATCAAGGGCAAAGGGTCGCATTTGCAGGCTCAAGAATAAAGTGTGTGTGGGTGGAAAGCTGTGGGAGCTATTGAAGCTGTGTGAGCGTGTGCCTCGGAACGACACACGGTCCATGAACGGAGGTCAAGCTCCATGGCATGGCTCCTTGATGAGATGTGTCATGGCAAATTCCAAGCAGCTGGGGCCGCAGACAAGCGAGACACCGGGGAGACTTGCTTCTGGAGAATGATTCCACAGGTGAGATGCTGGGGCCCCAATTTGTCGGGGAGTTCGGAAAATGGGCGGGATTTGTGGGTGATGAGGATGGGGATTGGCTCGTGGAGACTTGTTTGATAATGTCGTCTCTTCATCACCTCCTCATCACCTCCAGACGACAAGCAACCAAGATGAACAGGGCTCCTGCGGCTGGCAGACTCCCCACGCGCACACAGGGAATGACCTCCACTGTGCCTAGCCCAATGGGCTAAGATCAGCCGCAAAAGCGCACGAGGGTGTCTCTGAGGCTGGATCGTATGCGCATGGAGCGACAGGACAGGGGCTTCGTTGACGGATGTCTCAGAGTGTCACGAACAGACAGCGTGGGATACGTTGGAATGACCAAAAGCCGTTAATTATGGATTCACTGAGTGGGACGCAGCTGTGAGTGAATCTTCGGGGAGTCTCTTGAACGGCGAACGGTACCGTGTCATGTTGCACCCGATGTGGTGGATGTCCCCAGTTGCTGCCAGTCTGGAAGGGATGCAGATCCTCGAACTACTTTGTCTTTGCCATTGAAGTGTCGTGGGATGTTTGCGTATGCCTTCCTACTCCATGAGTTTTCGGTCCGGGCAGAGTTTTTCTGTGCAGGGAGCAGGAAAATCAAAGTTGTGTGCGCGATATTCATTCACCGACTTGGAGGCTCCCGGTGCCGGACACTAGGATGTCTTGGGGCCATACTTGGAATAATACAGTTAGAATCGGCATGGTTGACTCGTCTTGGGCAGAACGAACTCCCCGAAGGCGCCCGGTTTTGCCACTGTGCTGGGAGAGCTGAAGGGAGGAGGCTGTTGGCTGAGAGCGCTGGCTGGCTGGCTGGCTGACTGTGCCTGTGCTCCCACTTTCCGCGTGGCTAACGCTAGCTTCACGCGACCCTGAACGCTTTGCCGAGTTTTGTTTCCCATGCTGCTGTGCCGAGCTCTGCGCGGTTGTAAATGCTGGGATGTTCTCCTCTGACAGCGTGCTACTGCTGTACGTACGTGTTAGTAGTATGAGGTGAGTGGAGTGCTGTCGTCTGTCCCAAACCACGGACGAACCCCGAGGACGAACGGGCAGAGACCAGGTTGGAGTAACCTGGCATGACCTCGTACGGGATAATCACTCATACGAATCGAGAGATTGGTGCATATTATGGTGACAGGTCTGGATCCCCAGCATGACGGAGAGGTTACCCGTGAAATAAAGAGAGAAAAGAACCCACGCGCGCCCACTCTCCAGATCCAGGACGGCATCAAAATCTGCAGACAAGCGACAGGGGGCGGGGAGTTCAAGTGAGTCGGCGTGTGTGAGCATCCCAACGCAGGGTCCCGGTTGTTCATGGGTTTGGGTTGGGTGTGGTGCCGTTGACGTGGGGGGGATCCATCTTGAGTCTCTGAGAGGGGAAATCCATGACGGCGCTCTCATGCGTGATTGTTAAGCAATCCCCAGGTACTCGGGTTTGTAAGCAGCGGCTGCAACTCTGCCTTTATTGCGCTGAGGGGTATTGAGGCGTGAAAGGGGAAACGCATTGAGCCGTCATTGACGAAAAACTTTGAGTCTATAGATGTAAAGATGAAAGAGCGAGTGAGTGAACAACGCGAGATGGACAAGAGATGGCATCCCAGGTGCCTGGGATCCAGCCCTTTCCCTGGATCCAAGGATGATGGATGTGTGGTGGTCCATTGGATTGCCAGGATTGCCAAGGCCCAGGCTGCCCACGCGGAAGATGAGAGAGTCCATTACAGGGCCACCTCGCTACAATGGGCCGCTAGACCTCTCCAGGCGCACCACCGTGGCCACCCATCCCACATACTGTTCTCTGGCTGTCCAGTCGCCGCCGGCTGCTCACTGCCCACTACCCACTCTGCCCACTCCATCCGCTAAACCCACTGGCACCTGGTGCAGTAGGTGGCTTCGGCGGCAATCGGCCTCGCCAGAGGCGTCCAC
This sequence comes from Fusarium phalaenopsidis, assembly GCF_050370095.1. Classification (NCBI taxonomy): domain Eukaryota; kingdom Fungi; phylum Ascomycota; class Sordariomycetes; order Hypocreales; family Nectriaceae; genus Fusarium; species Fusarium phalaenopsidis. The sequence continues at coordinate 3,477,655 of NW_028145404.1, forward strand.
TTTGAGCAAAACCAACCTTGCCCGCCCGGGTCCAAGCACTCGTTCCGTTCGTCGACGTTTCCTTCTTCCTCCACTTCCTCCCCCAACATTCGAGACAGACTTCTCCTTCTTCTTTTGACCTCGAGGAGACAGATGCCCAGCGAGAATAGACTTTTTGCCGCCGCCGACGACCAGGACGACGACAACACTCGACGCCGACAGCAAGCCTCGCCCTTTGTCGCCGCGATATTCATTGAGTCACCAAAGGCCAGGCCCGACAAATTTGTCCCGCAAGCCCGCACAAACCCCGCTCCCTCGCTATTTATTTTTTGAGTGAGTGAGCCGCTTTCGGCCTCGAATCTTGGACAACAACTCGACGCCAACTACTCGAGCAAGAGGAGGAATCTTTTTTCTTTTATTCGTTCCAAGGTCCAACCGGCCAAATCAGTCAAAATGTCCAACTACAACGGCCGCCGCGGCCCCAATGTGTCGCAGTATCTCCGCGACCTCAATGCCATCAACCGCCAGGAGACTTCCAACGAAGAGCCCTTCAACATGGAGGAGGACCTTGCTCTGTTCACCAACACCCAGTTCTTCGACTTTGAGACTGGCCAGAACACCGACTACCAGGCCCATCCCGTCAAGACTGACATGGAGGCTCCCCCGAGCACTTCGCCTTCCGACGGCATGACCCCGGCTCCCTCTGTCGTGGGCGACCTCTCCAACTTTGATTTCATTCAGGGTGAGTTTTATCGTCTACGTTTTGTGTCGAGATTCAATTCCCGGAGGATTGGGGACAACTGCCGAGGGAGGGGAGTGAGAGGTTGTCAGGCTGGGGGTGAGAGTGAGGCACAGCGAGCGAGTTCTGGGCATCATTTTTCATCAAGGTTAGCAGAGATATTGTCATTTCAATATTTCTACAACTGAAATGAGAATGATCTGACCAGAAACCCGTGCGTTTCCCCGTTCTCTCATCTCAAATCTGCAACTCTCCCCTCTCCTCGCTGGGAGATTGCATGGCCACGATCCAAGCGGACGGGCGAGAATGATACATCTCATGCTGGTCCCTGATGGGCAACGAGCAGCGCCTCGACCGCTTCACTAACGGGCTAAACCCCCACCTCCTCTGAATCTACCCTGTCGCCTTGTGTGCATGGCGCCCTTTTGTCATTGGGACATAGTTGTCTCCTCCAGATGCAGGCCTGCTCGAGGGTGGCCCGCCTCGGGGGGTCAAGCTTGATCTCAGTGGCTGGGCGGGCGATGGTGTCTATGGTGCAATATCTCGTGATCTGCCGACACCGATCACGACATCGCCTCTCACCCCTGCACCTCACCCGTCCCTTCCCAAGTTGGCAAGGCCTCTTCCCCAGGCCTCATGGCCTCTGCTTCAACATCAACTATTCTTCAATCGTCCATGTCTACCTACTATCTTCTTCTCCTCTGCCTCTGGTCATGACATTTGACTATTTGTTCCCACTTGGACTGACCACCGAACGATGGCAGGTGACTTTAGCTTCCCCGAGTTTACCAGCGCCTATCCGTCGACCCCCTTGAACGGCTTCGCGGATGGTGCTCAGAACTTCCAGGCCATGCAGCCCAACCCTTCTGCCGCCTATCAGCCCGTCCCCCAGCAGCAGCAGCAGCAGCCTGCCCACTATGGCCAGCAACCCGTCCCCCAGTCCGCTGAGAAGCGCAAGTCTGAGAGTGGCCCCGGCTCGGGCCGCTCCCTAAACTTCGAGGAAGCCTCCCGCCAGGCTGCCGAGGAGGACAAGCGGAGGCGCAACACGGCCGCCAGCGCCCGCTTCCGCATCAAGAAGAAGCAGCGCGAGCAGGCCCTCGAGAAGTCGGCCAAGGAGATGTCGGAGAAGGTCACCTCCCTCGAGAGCAAGGTGCAGCAGCTCGAGATGGAGAACAAGTGGCTCAAGAACCTCCTCGTCGAGAAGAACGAGGGCAACGACGAGATCGTCACACTGTGGAAGGAGTTTGCCGCCTCCAAGACTGGCGGCGACAAGAACAAGCCCGAGTCAAAATCCGACTCCCCCGTCAAGGAGGAGACAAGGTAATCCGATCGTCAACAACAAGCGACACACAACTCTCGGTGCGGCGCAACGACAGCTTACGGGAAACATGTGTGATGCGGATCTCGGGAGGCCGGCGGCGTTCTTCTGTCTGGGTTGCATCAAGTGGACGGGGTGGTGGCGTTTGATTTGAATATTGCGAGACTTGGTCTGGGGAAATCTACAAGGAGTATATGTGCGTGGAGGTGCCAGAGGTTGGCCATGAAGGCTGCCCAAGACAGACGACATACAAGATAAAAAACATGTGAGGCTCGGCAAGGGGGGTTGAGGTGGTTCAGTGGATGAATGGACAACACGGCTGTGATGAAAGCAGCTGGCTAGAAACAGGTCCTGGTTTGGGATGACAGGAAGACAACCTGGGAGGACATTTTGTTTTGTCTGCAATGATATCAACGGGTATACGATAATTTCGATCCGTACACTTTTCTTTTTAACATGTTCAACACATCTAGACTTCTCATTTGCATCTCCGTGGTGTTTCTGAATCATGTTGTCCACTCCATCCGCATTGCCGCCTCCCTTTGCCGTGTCAGGCTCTCGTAGTGTACACTCGGCTCATCGCCAAACTCTATCCCTCCCCTTATCTCCCCAGCCTCCTGTTCTCTTTCTACTTCCCCTTCTGCTTCTCCTCCTCGGCCTTCAGAGCCTTCAGAGCCTCCAAACGCTGCTTGTTCCTCCTCCCCAGCAGCCTCAGCGTGGCCTCCCTCTCCCCCTCGGTCATGCCTGCCCAATTACCAACCCTCCCCATCGACCCGTCGGCGTTGACCACGAGCGGGCCCAGCGCGTCGAGCCGGACGGACTCACCCACGCGTAGCGCCGTCACGCCATCGCCCCTGCCGGCAACGGCGGCGGCGGTGTCTTGCTCGGGCGCCGGGAGTGGAAGGGGCTGCTTCTTGTCCTCCGGGGTGGACTCGGACATGTTGCCTGCTGCAGACGCCTGCGAAGGCTTTGAAGATGAGGGTGGAATAATAGTACTGTAGAGACGTGTGAAAGCAAGGCGTGGCAACCGCGTGAGCATGGCTTGCGAGTGTAGTTGTAGTTGTATGTGGTGTATATGCTCTTCAAGATTGAATCGCTGATCGCAAAATAGCCGCGGTAAGCCTCAACTACCGACTTCAAGTGTGACCAACTCGGCTGTATAGCCAAAAACTCAAAAAGAGACAGCGCAGCCCCCTCGTACTTTTGACAACAAGGCGCGGAAAAAAATATCAACCTTGGCAGAGAAGGTCAGGTTGTAGTAGCAATTGCGGCGGAGCTTTGTGGAAAGGTGAAGAAGGTGAGAGATGGAGTCTGAACCAGCCACTCAGAAGTCTCGGTCTGACGGCCCGCTAACTAAAAGGGAACAAAGGGCGATTACACAACACCAACAACCGATCTCCTTGTATCTTTTTTAAATATCCTTGTCTATTGGAGATTTGACCATGCGGGGGATGCGGAATGAGGAATGGAGCAGTAACCACATCGAGACCCAAACGGGCAGGTTCTTGCTTCTTCTCAAGGGGAGATCGGAACTGCAGTGCTGGAAGGAGGGCGGGTGGGCAGATCTCGCCGCGGGATCCGATGATGCCATTGAGACCCTGGGGGCTTGTCGAGAGTCGTGATAGGCACAGGTAGTCGTGTTGGGGATTTGAGGCAGGCATCTGCGGGAGCAGGGGCGATGACGAGATGCAAACCTGGGGTGAAATAAGACGTGATAGATGCAGATATGCGGTGGAATAACCGCATGTATGGCCTCGGCGTGGGGTGGTCATCATGATAATGAACTTCTAAAGGATAGCAATGGAAATTGTCGGTTCAAATTCATCAAATCCAGGCCTCTACAGGGCTTGCTATGCAAACGCCACCCAACACTGAAACAAGCACCGCCAGCTAATGTAATGTGACGGTCCGACTGCCCAATCCTGGCATAGCAGGTAGGTAAGTGAAAATGCCAATCCACAGGGCAAGCCTGATTGTAGCTTTCCTATGGGGTCACTCCAGAGTTTGCCTATAAAAAGACTCCCCTTCTGCTCCTCTCCTCCTTGTGCACCCAGCTTTGACTCATTGGCAGTGACACCAAAGCATAACTGCCTCAAATGTCACACACAACGGCCATTCCATGATGTACTCCATCCATAACACACCGTCTAAGTAGACTTGCGGTGCCTGCGTAGTCGGTCAGCTATCGTCTCATGACACATACATCAGATGGCAGCAACTTACTTGTGGACAACACGCTCAATAGCATCCATGCCCATCTTGAGCACGTCCATTCTAGGACCATACGACAGACGCACAAAGTGGTGGCAAGGGCTGTCAAACAGGTCACGGCGGCGCGAGGGGTTCAGGTCGAAGAAGATGCCAGGAACCACAATCACCTTCTCCTCCAGACAGGCCTGGAAGAAGTTGAGGCCGTCCGCAATCGACTCGGGGAGACCCTCCAGGTTAAGCCATCTAACCGACACTTAGTCCCACTTGAACAACCTCAGCGAAGACAGGACAACTTACAGGTAGAAGGTCGAGTCGGGCACGTACTTGATGACGAAACCCATCTCGCGGAGGCGTCGCACAACGTAGTCACGCTTGTCCTAGACAATAGTTAGCGAGGTGCAGTTCACGCTGGTTGCCACCTAAACTTACTCGGAAGTGAGCCTGGAGGTGAACCATCTCGTTCTGCACGACCTCGGGCTCAAGCATTGGAATGGCCGCCTCCTGGAAGGGGTGGCTGGCACCACCATCGAGGTAGCTACCGCAAGAGCCGATGCTAAACAATGTTAATGATCCGTAGCCTCAAGTGTAGATTTATTGGTAACATACGCGTTGATGTACTCTGCGAGGCAAAGTTAGTACTGAATCATGACTCTTCTGGTTGCATATGAAACTCACCCTTGGGACCCAGGATCCAGGCAATTCGCCATCCGGGAAGTCGGAAGCGCTTGGTGAGACCATCGATGATGAGAACATCGTCCTCGTCGACATCCTCAATGTTCTCGGCAGCAGAGATGGTGGTACCATCACAGTTGCTGGTGTAGTTGTAACCCGAGTAGAACTCGTCGCTGATGAAGGTGGCACGGCCACGGCAGATGTCCTGAATCTCGGCAAGCTCGGGATTGGCAACGACACGGCCGGTAGGGTTGCGAGGGTTGGAGGTCAGGATGACCGAGGTACCGCGGGCAATTTCCTCAGCGATCTTATCGGGGTGGATATGATATCCATCCTCTTCAGACAGAGGGACAGGGATGGAAGCGAACTAGACATGATAAGTCAGATTGCGGCTCTGTGCTGTTTTGTAGGCCCGAAAAAACTCACGTTCTTGAAGAGACTCAGCATCTCATTGTAGGCCGTGTAGTCAGGCAAGAAGAAGGAAAGGTACGAGTTTCCGAGGACAGCGGCAATTCGGATGAGACCAGCACGGCCACCGGGAACGATGGCGACGTTCTCCCAGGTGTACTGACTGTCCTTGCCCTGACGGTGCATGTGGTTGTAGAGCTTGGCGACAGCTTCTCTCAGGGGCTTGATACCCGCTGTGGGACCGTACTCTCGGCCGGCCATGGAGATGTTGATGGACTCGGGTCGGGGGAAGCAGCCCTGGATGTCATCCTCGACCTCAGGGGCACCCTGACCGAGGTTGGCCCAGAGCTCGGGCTCCTCGAGGTAGCCATACTCGGAGGCTCGCTCTGTGCACCAGATGACACCAGTGGATGATCGGCTAGCGTCGAGGCCGGCATGGGGCATGTGACCCTCGTGGGCATTACGGAACTGACGATGAACCTTGGACTGGAACTCTGTAAAAGGTCAGCATCTATGAATTGGATGTCTATTGTTGTTCATTGTGTTGTTGTTGTCTGTCAACCTTCAGGGTCTGACAATGACGTTGTGAGGATAGCTCCCGCTGCAGCCAAGCTTGGTGGTGCAGCTGGGTAGGGCGGAGCTTGGAGGGGTTCGCAGAGCGGGCCTTGCCAGGGTCGGAAGGTGCAGGGGTAGGGACTCGGGAGGGAGGGGGAAGGTGACGCCCCAGCCAAGGTGGCGCCCAGCCTGAAAAGGCGGGACGGTGAAGGAGGTGAGGTGAGGGAGGTGAGAGAAAACGGTGAGGGTTTTGACGACACGCGAAAGCTGAGCTCATGCGATCATGTCATGAAGCCCGGGTAGTCACGAAGCGCAACCGTTCAAGTCGGCCAGAAGGGCTTGGAGGGGCAAACTGGGAGCTTCACAAGAGAGGGGAAGCTCTCGTGCGGGGGAAAGAGGCGGCGAAAAGCCACACCGACAACGAGAGACAAGGCAAGGCAAGCAAGCGTACCGTTTGTCGACGGCTCGCCCATGCTAAAGCGACGAGCGAGGGTCTTGGGAGCGCCAGTATGGCGGTTAATGGAGAACTTGCGACCACCGAAAGACATGGCGATAGATCAAGAGTTGTGGAGGAGAGAGGGTTGGTGTATGTATTGAAATCTGGTCTCGCGTATCTCGAGTGCCAGAGATGCTCTTTAGATAAGGTGGTGCTTGCACGGTTGGGAAGCAACTTGTTCAAGCATGCAGACAAGAGGTGATTTTCTTGCCGGGGAGAAAAAAAAAAAAAGGATGGAGAAAGCAAGGGGAGGAGAGACGGTGAAGGGGATGAGCTCAAGGAAGAAGAGGAAGAAGAGAGGAGAAAACACGATGGGGATGTTGAAAGGGGGATTGGATATAAGTGCAAAATGGCGTCGGGTCGCACACCAAAAAAATTCGGGGGTGGGACGGGGGTCCGGCGGCCGGGGACGGCGGCGCGAGTTTGAGGCAGGCTACGTTTTGGTACCTCACGCTGCTTCGTCAAGTGCCACTCAGTGTCCAGACTGGAGAAGCCATTCGTAGAGACTGACAGCGTCACCTGGAACCAGGTTGTTCGGTCACTGTCCACCTTGGGCTGGTCTGTGAGCGTTTCTGCAGTAAGAAGCGGCGGGGAGGTAGGTGCGGGAGCACTGACGCTCGACACATGGACAGTGGGAGGTTCTAGTGGTGATGGGCATCGTTTGCTGGGCTGCAATTGGACTGAGCTTGGCTTGGGCTGGGCTGGAGATGCCGGCCAAGCAGGATGGATGGATGGATGGATGCATTAGATCATGGGCAGCGGCAGCGGCAGCGGCAACAGGCTTGCCAATAACTTACCAAACAGTGACAGAGGATATGTCTCATGTTACGAGAGTACAGTACCTGCTTCATTCTACACTTACATGCTGGCAATGGATCCATGACACGTCGGTTCCCGACAGATTTAGATGATAGAGCATGCCACTATTCAGAACCTTCCAGTAGTCGACGTCCCATTGCAACGGCAATCCTGGGGTAAACGTTCCCCTTCCGGCCATCTGATACGACTTGTCAGGCCGTTCGCGGGCGTGGTGGCGGTCGAGACGCTTCTCTTGAAGGAGGTAGAGCCCGGACTATCAAGGCCTATTCCCTACCCGCGCCAACACCGCCACACTTTTGACACCTCGTCCAACCATTTGCTCCCCCCGACTACGGCGGCGACTACAATATTTCGTAAAACAGCAATGGCCCCTTTCACCGGTGCCGAGACTTCCTGATGCTCTGCACACTTGCTTCTCTCACTCTGCACGCTCGGTGGGAATAGCGGCAGAGTGACGTACTGGGCTTGCCCTGCTTACGCGGAGATGCCGGGGCTGGAGCAGCAATGCAATTAGCAGGGAAGAGCTGACCTCGATCCCGTCTCAGCCAGCACATCTTGGCGGCCATGGTGTTAGTCCAAGCAACAGAGAAAACATTGTATCTTTTCTGAGAAAAACCGCACATCGCAATTCCCAACCTCGGGAGCAAACTTCTTTTGCCCTTTCCTTTCCAGCCCAATCTCGACCCAACCCAACGACCCCCCCGTCTCAACGTCCCGCCCAACAGCGGCATCTTGGTGATCTTACAGGTGCACGCATCGAAATCGTTACTAAATCGTTACCCTGCTGGAACGGGCACTCTGGTCCCTTCCCCGGTGGACCAATCCCACAATATCTTAGCTCGCATGAATCGGGAACCCAAGAGTGAACGAGACTCGCCCGGATCTCAGCTGCCGACCCGGTCCCCCTTGACCCGTTCAAGCATTCGGATTTCTCTTGATTCATTATCACCGAGATTCACACTCAGCGTCCTCCACGAATCAATACGGAATCCTTGACAGCCTCAAACCCTTGAGCCCTTGAACCCCCATCCATTCTTCGGCGGACGCGAGGCCTCCTCTGTTTACCCCCTGGATCTGGCTGGGGGTGCCCTGGTAGTGGCCAGCAAATGGGGGGGCCTGGGAACCGGTTATCGAAGCGTCTCGTGTGGGCAAGTTCACCTCCCGGTGTGGAGAGGCAGGGTGAGGGAAGCACGGGCTGGAATGGCCCTAGAAGCTCGCTAGAAGAACCAGAAGCAGCATCACCACGGTGTAGGTTCGGAATGGAGGCATGACGGCCGCCCGGTTGGACCCGATGGTCGCAGGCCAAACGAGGGTCCAAGGGCCGCCCCGAAACTCACTGACACTGCGCCAGGAATCACGAGACGGGCGGGCGCTGAGGTCCCTCGACTCGGGTTGTCATGGCGTCAGAACCACGTTGCGGTGGAATGTTTTGGGGGGTTTGACAAGGGGACTGCTTTGCTCACCGTGCTCACCTCGAAAAGCCCTCAACTAGGCCCGAGGCGGGAACGGTCTCGCCGTATCACGGTCAAAGGTGACCATGTCAGGGAGTTGAGTGTTTGATTATTCGCGCAAAACTCTCTTTTCATTCACTCTTTTACTAGGGTTGAAATTAGGGCATGGGATGTCTTTTGGTCCTTGAGGAGACGTCGATCCACCCTGGGCTCAGACAGACATCACGTCGTATTACTATCTGAGCCTCTCTCACCCCTTTGGCCGCTTACTTGGCAGTGGAGATGACCTTCTCAGAAGCCTCACCGAACCTGCCCCGTGTTTTCAATGCCTTGGACGCAGGAGTATTGTCATTTTCGACAGATGTGTTGGATATGCCATGACATAGCACGCCAATGCTGACTACCCAAGAGAGGGGCTCGTTGCTACAGATACATTTGCATATGGACTTGGTTGCGGCTCTTTGGCAGGCGGCTGGCGGTTAGACTGCGGCTCTGTTTACCATGGCCGCGACCCTTTTTCTGGGGTATGGGTATGGAATGCTTCAGGTTAGCCATGAGACGCATATGAGACGGTGCCTGAATGCCTTAGCGAGTGCCTGAGAGGCTGCGAAGATCATGGGTCTCATGCACGCCATCGATTGGATGGAACAAGGCTGGGGCAGTGAGTGTCACCAGGGGAATAAGCCGAGCCAAGGCCGGCTTGGATTGCAACTCGAAATCGGGCAGCGAGATACATCCATGAGAGGCAACATGGACAAAAGTGCAATCGTACTGAGGCGATATAAGAAGGTGGCGACTTGCCTCTATCTCGGATTGCCTCTCTCTCTCTTGTCGATTCTTTCTGTTCTGAAATGTCCCGACAGTCAGGTACCAAGGGGTAACGTTGTGTTTGACAGCTGGAGATCTCGTTGTTTCTGTGTGGCTGTGGTTGCCTTGTTCGCGGCTGTGCTGACAGCCTAACCTGTGGGGAACGAAAAATACCAGCCAAAACTGCTGCAAACAGATGTGAGCGATTCCGGTGGTTTTTTTGTCTCCCCGAGGCCAAGCATTAGAAGGTGGAAGGCGAACCACTTGACCAGTTTGCCCTACTGCTCCCAGGGCGCAGTTCGCACAATGATACCAGAATGCGCAGCGCGTGTAGAGAACATTGCTGCTCCATGTAGAGCGATAGGTAGGCGCTTTCACTAAAGCTACACTACCTACGGCTGTGTCATTTCGCCGCCTCCTTCAATCTCTACAACCATTCCCTTCGATACACATTTTTCTCACACATGACAGCAAGGCAGATCGATAGGCTTTAATTCGAGCAATCCAAATCATGTGCACATGTAGTATATAGAGTAGAGGGCATTTGGCTCCAAAGGTTCTTCATTATCACCATCACCGCCAGCAGCGTGCACAAATTCACCAACTTATCAAGCCACAAAGAATATCTGAACAGACGCAAACAGTCATTGATTGTTTTATACTTTTGGCTTTATTCTGCACTCAAAGGATTGTGATTCACAGTGCTTTGAAACATACTTTCGCAAACGTCTTATTCGAATATTAAAAGAGACTCTTCTCTCTCCGTCAAAATGCCCTTCCTCCATTCTCCATCAACACCACCAACCATGTTCAGCCGCATCAAGGACAAGTTCTCCAGCAAGCGAAGCTCCTGCGCATCCCCACAGGATCAGAACATGGCTCCTTTCAACTCAAACAATCCATTCTCTGACGACTGTGAGCTGCCCTCGCCTCCGTGCGACGATGACAAAGCCCGCCCAGTACTGATACCTGAAATCACAGTCAACGACGCGCCTCCAGCTTACTCCCCTGTGGATGAAAGCAGAGCTAGGTCTAGAAAGCCTACGCATCTCAACGTCGGGGCCGGCCGTCGCGGCGCTTCGCCATCTCCCAGCCTTGCCAGTATCACCAGCGCCGAGGACAAGTATGCCTTCCTCTCCACCTTTGACACCATCTTTGTCATCGATGACTCTGGCTCCATGTCCGGCCGCTCGTGGCGAGAGACTCGTGATGCCCTCGCCGCCATCACACCAATCTGCACAGCCCACGACCCAGATGGAATCGACGTCTACTTTCTGAACCACCGCTCCAACAGCTCCGGATCTGACGGCCAGGCTCCCGGCGGATACTACAACATCCGCGACGTCCACCAGGTAGAGCGCCTTTTCAGCACCGTCCGCCCAACAGGTGCCACCCCCACGGGAAACCGCCTGCAGAGCATCCTCAAGCCATACATCGCCAGCCTGTCCCGCCGGCCTGACAGCATGGACACGACCAAGCCGGTTAATGTCATCGTCATCACCGACGGAGCTGCTTCGGATGACCCCGAGGCCATCATCGTGCATAACGCCAAGAAGCTCGACGCTCTCGAGGCGCCTCCTCACCAGGTGGGCATCCAGTTTTTCCAGGTCGGCAACGAGCATGGTGCTGCTGCCGCTCTGCGACAGCTGGACGATGATCTTGAGGATCAGGGTATTCGCGACATGGTCGACACGGCCACTTGGAGCACCAACGGCTTGAAGGCCGATGGCATCCTCAAGGTCGTTCTCGGCGCCGTCGTGCGACGCCTGGATCGCCAGTCCATCCGCAACTCTGTGGACAGCCGTCGCCGCTAAGCAAGCCTTTTCGTTCAACACCAAAGGCTCTTGTTTGCCTCATAGATTCTGTACTTTTAGGGAGTTCAGGGGGGGTTTCAGCCCACTAGACACGGGCACGGCGGTTTGCTCTTGCTTTCTTCTCTTCGAGTTCATACTTTGACTTGTACTTTTATAAACGGTTGGCGGTTGGGTGGCAACTTCATTTCATGATACCCGCAGAGTTCATAGACGGACACCGGATAGATGGTAAGACAGAGCCGGGTTCAACAGCACTGACCCGGTACACCCTCACGGGAACAACTCAATCACTACAATCACACTTTCCTGCTTTTTTATATTGAGTTTTGTTATTAAGATAGAATTAGAAACCAAAAAAAAAACACTACAGTACGCATCACTCCTGATCCCCAGTGCCTCAGTCCGCCTTGGACATATCCCCCATGCGAAGTTGGCGACCTGTCGATAAAGTAGTTTCCCCCGTTGTAATTCCTCCCCTGATAGAATTCTTTTACTCTGAACCCGAACCGCCAAAAGCCCCTGTTCCCAGTAATATCCACCCCAGCAATGACAGAAAACGAACTCTGGTCGAAAACGTGATATTAGTATTGGGGGAAGGGTGCTGAGTTCCTTTATCCTTTCGTAAGATAAGAACTCGGCATCGGGGGTAATAGCGGTGGGAAACGAATCCATGGCCCGGGAATCTAAAAAAAGCAAATGACCATGAACGCCTGGGTCTGGTCTGGTCTTGGCGCCCTGTGTTACGCCGTAAGGAGAAGAGACATACGTCTTCTCATGATGACCAAATATCGCAATTAGTCGTAAGGAAAAGTCGTCAAAAGAAGAGCCGCCCGAGTTGAGAGGCGATGTGTAGTGGTTGTCACTATCACTGAAAGATCCCACCAGATGTAGATGAGTTCTTGTGTGAGTCTTGGTGTGTGCCCATGACTCAGGGGTAGATGCAGCAGGGTAACCTCTTACTGCATGCAGACCACATCAGCCAGCGAGACCGAATGAGCCGAGATGTTGGCGCCCGTGTCGTTGCGACAGGTGATGACAGGCGTGGTGACGAGAGCTACGCGCCAGTGCTTGGCCTGGAGCTCCATGGGGTCCATGTTGGGCCAGATGGGCACCATGGACTGGCACGAGAAGCGGCTGCCAACCTCGGGGAACCGGAAGTCAAACGTCAGGCGGCTGCTGAGGATGCGGCTCGACAGGGCCCAGGCGGAGGCGGCGACGGCCTCGAGGTCCCGGTAGGTGGTCGCCGGGTTGACACCGGGGTTGAGGAGAGGCTGGACCATGCTGATGAGCATGTCGGCAATCTCATCGCAGCGGACCTTGCTGAACTGGGGGTACTGGTCGAGCTTGAGGACAGAGTCGATGAGACTGGCCTGACGGTCGAGGATGGGCTGACGGTGAGCAGCTGGCTGGCCTAAAGAGTTGATTAGCAGGTGCTGAGGCAGAGAGAAAGAGACACATACCCTGAGTTCGCTCGAGATCCTTCTCAACCTCGAGGAGGCCGTAGGTAGCATCATTGTCGGCACCAGCCCAGGCACGGGGAACCCAGACGCGGTTAACAATGTAGTCAACTACAACACGGGTGACAAGGCACGACTTGGAACTCTCCTCCTTGAGGTGGTACTCGAGGTAAGAGACAGCCTCTTGCTCCATCAGAGGATGGTAAGTGGCCAGGAGAACAGGCCAGACTCGGGTCTGAGAGAGGTCAGTTGGCTTGATGTAAGTGGGCAGGTTGGCATTGTTCTCGACAAAGTTGCGGATAACAGTGTACAACTCCATCATCTGGTCGTTCCAGGCCGCGATAGTCATCTCGGTGATGTGGATGAGAGGACCAGGGAAGGGAGGCCGGGTGGTCAGAGCACCAGGAGGAGCCGTGAAGTCGGGCGAGATGGGATCACGGAAGCGGCTGTACTTGTTGCGCGTGTTGGAGGGAGTAGGAGGGAAGAAATCGCGGCGCTGGCCATGGCCATAGGGACCAGCATCGTGACGAGGGAAGTTCTTGTCAGGGTGAGTGTACGACTGAGGGTAGAACTCGGGAGCGTTGGGGCGATAAGTGCCGTTGCTGAAGCCTCGTCGAGAGGGAGCCCGGGTAAAGTTAGGAGGCTGAATAGGGCCAGGGACAGGACCAGGAATGGGACCGGGGCCGTTCATAGGGTTCATAGGGTTCATAGGAGAAGGCCCAAAGCGAGACTGAGCTGGGGTCGGGGGAGCCCACTGGCCGAATCTACGATCATTGGGCATGGTAGATGTGGGACGGGGAGGCAGGCCATGAGGTCCAAAGCGAGGAGGAGCCACAGAAGAAGGACGGCCAGGCTGGAAGCCGGTAGGAGGACGATGAGGCTGCATCGTGAGGTCGCCAAAGACCTGCGAGAGACCCTTGGTGTCTCGCGAGTCAGTCTCATCACGACCCTCGGGGCGCAGCGACATGATGGACTTGTGGACGACGTCCTTGTTGGGACAGGCGTCGGCGATGGTCTCGATGACGCGGGCCACCGAGTCGGGGCTGGGGTTCTTCATAACCCAGAGGGATCGTCGGCTGTTGACTTGATCCTCGAGATGCTTGATGGTGTCTTCAAGCTGCTGCAGAGAAGTCAGCTACTGCGATATGAGTTTAAAGCCTGGATAGCGTACCTTGATCATCCCGTCACGGTCGGGAGACTTCGACTTGGAGTCCTCGGAGCCGCCCTCCTTTTCCTTGAACGACTTGAACTCGCGAGTGAGGTTCTGCAGCTCCTCCATGACCTTGGCAACCTCGGCCTCAGCCTCCTGGCGCTTACCCTTCTCGTTGGCCAGCTCGACACGGAGGTTACTGATAGTGTGGTTTTGGTCGTCGGCCTCGGCCTTTGCGAGGTTGGCCTCGATGCTCATGCGCGCGATGGCCTTGTCCGTGTCCTCAGCATCGAGCGTCAGGTTCATGAGCGCGTCGACGAGCTGGCTCGTCTCGGTGCTGACGATCTGTCCGACCTCCTGGAGCTGCGAGACGATCTCGTTGGACTCCTTGGAGGAGACGCCGGGCATGCGGCGGAGGGACGTCTGGATCTTGACGAGAATCTCCTGAGAGGCGCGGGCCTTTGCAAAGGCAGGCTGCAGAGGTTAGAATCTTGTGCGACGGTTGGGGTTGAGATGAAAGAAGGGACTTACGTGATTGTTGGTCATCTGCTTGATCCTTTCAGAGCGAGCAGCCCCGGCGAGGGGAGTCGAAAAGTTTATGGACAACATCTTGCCCGCGGGCTTTGTCTCTGGACGACTTCCGCTGCTGGAGGACCACCGGGACGCGACCTGGGACTCTCGAGAGGAACTCTGAGAACTCGCGAGAAGATTAAAGGTCATGATAAGACCGAAGAGAAGAAGCCGATCTGATGGCGATCGGAAGAGAAAACACAGCGTATAGCTGACGATGAAAAAGGGTAGAAGAGGGGGGGTGGGAGGAAAAGTGGTTGTGGTGGTGGTGAGAGGAGGGGAGGAGGGTGAATGAGGAGAAGACGGAGAGAGAGAGATGGGGAATCAAGTTTTCCTGTGCGGGTTCCCGTTCCTGAATTCTAGCACGCAGGTTAGTTTTCTTGTGCGCGTTCTGTTTGTCAAACCGAGGGCATGGGATCAAAGTCGGGGCTTCGATTCGAGGGGGAGAGGAAGAGATGAACTCGAGGTCAGTCAAGCGGCACCGAGAGATTGATGTGAGAACACCCCAATATTGGTTGAAGGGAAAGGGACTGAAGGGACTGTGCTTCTCGGTGCTTGATCTTGGGCAGTTGAGAGCTGTCGGTGGCGAGAACCGTCGCCAGTTGCTGCCAGCTGGCAAACGGTGATGGCCAAACTCCGCAAACACCAACCTCTGGAGGGACTCAGGGCAAACTAGAACGCATAGCAAGATCGAGACGAAAGTGAAAGCAAAAAAAGAGAGAGAAACGAACCTCGACTCTGGATGACAGAACACCAGATGAAATCAGGGGTTAGGGCGCGATGATACCAGCAGCGTGCCTTTGATGCTGGTTTCCGAAAAGAAAGGATTTTGAGAGATGTTTCTTGTGGGAGAGTGTGAAAGGATGGATTGAAGAGCAGAAGGGAGTGTGAAGGGAAGAAGAGAGGGGAGTTGAGGAGTCAAGATTGGAGTGCCAGTTCAGACTACCTCTGGAGGTCCACTACTGCACGATCAGGTGCCTCGAAGTCAACTGCAACTCAGATTCGAGCAAACGAAATAAAATGCTCCAGAAAAGGACTTGAGGCCGTTTGCTTGACCCTCAAGGACCACTTGGGGCTGTAGGTCACAAGTTGAATGCCCCCAAAGCCATACATCCATCCTTGAACGTAGACAACTCAAGGAATATCGGTAGGCTCCAGTTGCCAGAACACTACATGGATATCACTCTCTGGTAATACCACTCCTTCGGACGAGCTAGCAAATAGCCTTGCGTGAAACCCGAGATAACCCTCCTGGAAGACCCAAGACCTTACCAGTGGACAATACGTCACCAACATCAGCCCCGAGTTCTTTAGCAAGACATACCATATGGACTATGCCATACCTTTATCACACATCTCATCACCGAGTGCACTCACATCACTCAATGGCACCCAAGTCACAAGTAAACACAATCTATATTTTGCACCAAACTACACTACACTGACAACAAACGACGGAGGTCTGGGGAGCTACCCCTTCTTGATCGAAGGAGGAGGGCCATCCTAGGGTTACAAGACATCAGCATTGGACCTTGCGACTAAGCGAGCGCTGAACCTGGGATACATCGGTGCCGATCCGGAGAGGAGAGGAGAGGGTCGGGGGATCCAGATTGTTGGGTCGAGTTGAACTGAGAAAACCTGCGACATCGTGACATGATATAGTTAAAGAGGATGTGACGCCTTGAACTTGTGAACCTTGATGCATGAAATATGAGACGGGATTTTGCTGTTGGCGATAGGTGATGTTGGTGGTGGGTGGGTGGGCGGTCGTCGATGTTGCTTGGGACGTCGAGTTGTATACATACAGCCTGCTGCAACGGCAGACAGGCTTCCGGAAGAAAAAAGAGACTTGATGTCTGTTGATCACCAAAAAGTCTTAGTGACGCTCCTGTGCCAAGTGATTGGTGTGAACTCTGCTAACCTGCAAGAGTCCTAGAGAGCTTTGTTGACAGGCCAACATTAGCTTCAGATTGCCCGAGTACGAGAGAACAAACTGCTGTAGACGGCATCTACAACAGGCGACGCGTCGATCATCCGTCCGCCGAAGTACCGGCCGTTGAGGCCCTTGATGGCATTCTCGCCGCCCTGGACTTTGTCAAATTTGAGATAGATATCGCCCTTTGAGTTGGGGTCAACCGAGATGTGGACGACATGTCCGTACCGATTCTCGGCCTCTTGACGAACGTCGTCCTCGAGCTCCTTGACCCAGTCATCGCCCTCTTCCCTGTATGTGTGTCAGTCATCTGTTCCAAAGAACCTGGGGTAACACTTACTCTTCAGGGTCAAACATGTTGTGAAGAACAACACAGCGACTAGCCATGTTGACATTCATAGGCAGGGGTTTTGTCTCCGTCTTGGGCTTCAGGACCTGTCGCTCGTCATTGCCGTTGGTGTTGGTCTCGTCGGTTCTGGCAAGCTTCCTCATCAATGCGTCACGACTATAGTTGTTAAAGTTGACTCCCGCCACATCCGTGTCGTCCAAGGCGCTGGAACCTCCAGTCTTTTCGCTGTCGCGGCCGCCAGCTCGATCAAATGTCGAGGATTGAGGGCCACGTCCACCTGCACCTGAAAATGCCGAGCCCTGGAAGGACTGGTTCTGGCCGGAAAATCTCTGCAGCATGTTGGCAGTACTCTCAGGGGTAAACTTATCGTTTCCGAGACCGACGCGGATGGGACGACCAGCCAGGTCAAAGCCGTTCATCTTCTCCAACGCCTCTCGTGCCTGACCAGCATCGCGGAATCTATTTCATGTCAGCAGAGAACAGTGATAACTGAGAATTCAACATACTGGACAAAGCCATAGCCGCGGCTGCGGCCATTCTCGTCCTTTTGGAGTTGGACAAACTCGAGCTCGCCAAAAGGCTCAAAAACCGCTTGCAAATCTTGCTCGGTGACGTTGAAGTGGATGTTGCCCACGTAGAGACGGTGGAAGGGGATGGAGTTGGGATGAGGTCCCGACGCTTCAGGGTTGCGAGCCTGGCGGTTCTTCTCGGCCTCTGTCACCTGAACGATGACAGGAATTCCTAGGAGTTTTTGTCCAGTAAGTTGAAGGGCCTGGGTAACGGATTCTTCGTTTTTGAATTCGACATAACCAACTCTGTAATCGTGTTAGCAATTGTTCTGTGTGATGCATGATCATGGCTCAACTTACCCCTTGGATCTTTGGCTGATGCGATCTTTGACAATTTGGGCCTCATTGACAGGGCCCACCTTCTCAAAGAACTCCTTCAGCTCACGGGTACGCAGACGGGCGGCAAGCTGCTGGACAAACACCGTGCGACGATCCCGCTCGTCCTCCGTAAGTTGTGGCGTGCCGTCGCGCTTGGGCTCCCGTCGATCATCATCCCGGCCGCGTCCATATTCACGAGGGCGTCGGTCGCGGTCTCGCCTGTCACGATGGTCCCGGTCGTCGCGAGGGCGGTAGTGGCGGTAGGGTGAGCGTGATCGTGATCGTGAGCGTCGCCCTCCTCTGTAATAATCGCCGTCTCTGTTTCGGCGTGAGTGACGGCGATCATCATCGCGGCTTCGGCTTCTCCTCCTACTCTTGTGGCTGCCTGCGTCGCTTCGGGGTGTTCCTACGTCAGGAGTGCCTCTGCGGCTTCGAGTCGGGCTGTCTCTACGGTCCCTGCGTCGGCCG
This sequence comes from Fusarium phalaenopsidis, assembly GCF_050370095.1. Classification (NCBI taxonomy): domain Eukaryota; kingdom Fungi; phylum Ascomycota; class Sordariomycetes; order Hypocreales; family Nectriaceae; genus Fusarium; species Fusarium phalaenopsidis. Next base: position 3,495,738 of record NW_028145404.1, read on the forward strand.
TGGTCGCGGCTTCTGCTTCCATCTCGATCACGACCACGGTCGCGTTCTCGGTCTCGATCACGGCGGCTGGGGGCCTCGTCTCGCGTCCTATCCTCAACAGGGCTCTTGTTCTTCTGCTCGGCCGAATCCTTCGCGGTGGCGTCGAGGAGTGCCTCCACGTCCAAGGTAGCCATGGTGTCTAGTGTTGTGGTGTCAGGTGAGTTGGTAGATGCTAAAGATCAAGACTCCCCAAGTTTCTTGATAACGACAGAGAGATGATTGATTTCTCCTGCGAGCGGTCGGTATTTGTCGCCGATGCGTCCCTGAAATGTTGGGGGAAAGGATGCCTGAAAAGACCATGAATCAAGCTTTTGGGCCGAGCCGCAGCTTCAAGAGCAAAGTTTTCACGTGACCTGCCACGTGGCGCTCACCGCAATCTCCACGTCGGCCTCGCCGAGCCAGACTATCAGGCCTCAGCGGCCTCAACACAAGCAAACGAGATGTGTGTGATAAGTGATAGTGTGAATAACGATCGATTATTACTTGTTTCTCCAATACTAGCTCTACCATCAAGCGTACAGTCCCGAGCATTAAAACTATCCATAAGAAATTCTTTGCCATCGTAAAATGCCCTGCGCCTGGCAAAGCTCGTTACCGTCCCTCAATCATGATTGCTTTCGTCTGACTCCCAAACTCCCATCAATCCGAACCCCATGCTTTGTAGTCAGACAATATTTACTCTGCCCAGAAACTGATTTTCTAAAGCTGGGCAGTAAAGGCATATGCAAGATGAATCAACTTAGTTTGTCTTTTTGACGTTGTAGATGAGCTCAGTGCCAAAAATGGAGTCCCAGAACTTGCTCGTGACACCGAAACCGAGTTCGTAGTCGAGGAAGTGATGAGCAAGATGGTACTTCTTGAGTTCCTTGTACCAAAGAGGCAGGTTCTGGTGGTGAAGGAAGTAGTGTGTCAAATCGTAGCAGATGTAGCCAAAGAGACCACCGGCAAAGGCTCCGGTAGCGGCATGCCAGCTGTACGCAAAGACGGCATGTGCGAAATGCCAGAAAGGGTAAGCCAAGACCACAAAGAGCGTGGGAGGCATGACGAGGCGATACTTGTCCATGGGGAGATAGTGATGAATGCCATGGAGCAAGAAGTGCAGCGTAATGCCCACACGGTTGTCGGGCAGATAGCTAAGGCCAAGTCAGCATGAGATCATCTAATATCTGAAGTCATAGACACTTACTAGTCGAGGTGGAACAGGAATCGGTGCAGGACGTATTCGATAATAGACCAGAACCAGAATCCAAACGCAAAGTACCCAGCAGTGTAGAGCTGGTTGTCATAGCCCTGGGAAGCCATGTAGACGGCATACATGACGCAAGGTCCCCAGACGGTGGGAATCACCCACCATGGGGTCTTGGAGAGAGGCTCGAGGAAGTTTCCGAACAGAGGCGCAGACTGGCCGCCCTTGTAGTGGCGAGGGCGATGAACCTGGTCAAGGTAGAACTCCTTGGAGAAGCCACCGAACCAAATCTGAGGGAAGAGGGGCCTGCTCAGATCAAGGAACTTGTGCCTCTTGTAATCGTTGTCGAAATCTGTATCCTTGCTCAAGTCCTCGGCGCAGGACATTCCGGTTCGAGGGTGGACGTAAGGCTCGCCGTTGGTGGTGGCATCGCCGTTGGCCACCTTGGCAGCTCCATTGCCGTTGGCATTTCCATTGGCATGACCATTGGCGGACTTTTCGGAAATGAGGAAGCCGACCAAAGAGTCATCGAGGACGTCGTATGCGGCTTCGGAGTGCTCGTGGGAATCAGAATCCTTGAGGATGTCTTCGATATCGCGGCCGGCGTAGTCGAGGACAAGATCAGCGCCGCCGGGGTGGTCATCGGCGAAATCGGTCACATCGTAGACCTTGTTGCCAATGGAGACGTAGCAGGAAGTCTTGGAGTTGTGTGCTTCGACCTCGGCACGGGTGAAGGTTGGAAGGGTTCGCGACGGCATGTTGAAGCGGCGGTGGAGATGACAAACGGGTGGGAACGAGTGAAAGTCGAGGCTGCAATTGAAGATCGATGTGATCAAACGGCGCTCAACTAGGAGACTATCCTCGCGGTGCCAGCCAAAGATGGGTGAAGCACGAGGACGAGAAGCGAAAGGGGGGCCAAGCAATTGCGATTGAAACGTAAAGGAACGGATGGGGAGTTTATATCGAGGCAGCAATCGCTGGACGGAATGGAAGGGCGGCAAAGTTGGAGTCGCAGGGGTCCAGGGTGGTTTTTTTTAATGAGGATCCCCATCCGTGTTAGCAGTGGAGTGGCGCTACAATGACCGCAAATAAGGCCACATTGACGGGTGCCACGGGGTAAAGACTTGGGACTCAGATTATTTGCCGGAACGACGAGCTCGGCGCGATTAGTATTCCAATTAGCGGTGGGCGATTGGCCTCATGGGAGCGGAGGTGGCTCATGATGCGTTCAAGTTGATCGCAGGTCATCGGAGCTATCCAAGTTGGTGACACTGTAAGCTGGCTAGCGTGAGAGAGGCTGAATTTCCTATCCAGGAAATTAAAGATCTATCGCAATCAATCAGGATCGATCAACTATCACGATGCCTCGCTCTTGTTCTTGACTGCCTCGACCGGGACGCTGAAGAGGCGGACAGACAAGCAGACAGCCCTGACGGCGCGCGCATCGGAGTCTGCAACTTCCGAATCGTCCGAGCAGGGGATATTTGCTGATGGCTCCGAGATGAAAACCGTGTCTTGCAGCTCCATTGTCGAACTAATGTCAGGGGGTATTTTCCGAACGATCCGGATCTGCCTCTAGCCGTTGAGGATGGATAGAATCAGAGCTGCCTCCACTTCTTTTCATAACTGTTTACCTCTGTTTCTGATTCACTGTTATGGAAGTTTGTCTCTGGCTGAGGCATTGACATCCATGTTATCAGCTCCCTCCTCCAATTCCGCGTGTCACCTCCCTCAGCCACAAGCGTGTTAGCTCATGCATGGCGCAGATCGACTTGCATGTCGAGGTTGAGCTTTTGCTGACGAGTCCACAATCATGCTCGTCAGCTCCCTGGGAAGATGCTTATTCTTATTCGCAACCGAGGCATGTATCGAACGAGTAAGCGGTGGCCAGTGACGGACTCGTCCTGGATGGGGTGGTGGTGATTAGGGCACACTGAATGCGACAAAAATAAAGTTGATATGGGCAAGGATGAACTGATGGTGGAAGCTTTCTCTTGTGTTCAGTATCCAGGACAAGTTCCCTCTCCTGTTAGTGCTTCGTAGTAAATCGCCTATCGTCGGCTACGAGTCACAAGCGAAACGCAGGCTCTAGCGAAATAGAAATAGCTCACTCGACAACAAAAACAGCGGTTGCACTGAAAACCATGAATATTCAGTTGGTGATACTGTGAACGGCTGAGACGGCAGCCAGCGGGTCAGGATTGTCTTGGCTGGGCCTCTGACAACGTCGCAAAGCCACAGGCTGTGGACTCCCAAGCTCAAGTCTTGGGTCGCGAGAGGCCTCTCAAGCCACTCAGAGGCCGCAGCCTGGTACAGCTAACGCAGGCTGCTAAGGCTGAGGTGAGGGCGACGCGATGATCATGGGGCCTGGCGCAAAGACACCTGAGAGTGGAAATCCATGGCCGCCCAAAGTGGGAGCCAAGCAGTTGTTAGGTGCTGTAGTAGCAGCCAAGTCTCGGCAGGGCACCTCGGGCTCTTGCGCATAGCAACCAGCCACAGCAAATCCGTCATCAAGTGGCAACCACTTATCGTCACCTTCTGCCCTTTAGCTTGTGCGCCGCCTCTTCCCTTCGCACTCAAGTCAGCTCTTAAACCTCTTCTCCCCTCTTCTCTTCGTCTGATTTCCCCTCCTGCTCTCCTCTGACGAACGATACTCCTATCTCCCCTCTATCGCGACCCTTGTATTCTATAACCCCGCGCTGTAGGGCTGCGTTACCACCATGCCGTCATTTTCCTTGCCGCGGGGCTCGTGGCTGCTGCTCTTCGCGGTCTGCCTCATCCTGTTGCCCGGCAAAGCCAACGCCTTTGGAGCTGGAAACATTCCCTCAATCGCTCAGGTTCGTACTGACCCTTGGCAGCTGCCGCCGAGGTCTTTATTAACGCGCGCATTCGGTATCTAGGTCGAAGGCCACAATTGGCGTCATGGAGGTGAGCGAGCTACCCCTCCAAGCACCTGTTTCGTCACATGTTGCTTACACCGCGTCTAGATATTGAGGATATGCTCGAGACGATCGCCTTCCTTAACGGAAAGAAATGGACATCGATGCTTATCAAGCGTACTTACTTTGGAAATTGGTTGCGTGACTATTCCCAGGCCGTCGATATCGGCAGCTTGAAGGGCGTTAATGCAGAGACGATTCGCATTTTGGTAAGGACACACGCTAGATGCGCCAAACATTGTCCGTCGTCTAACCTCGGCAGGTTTGGGTACTGTCTTTCATGGCTCACGGCTATGCCACTGAGGAGTTCGAGGTGACCGCAGACCGTCTTGGTGTCTATCGCCCAGAGGAACACATCGACAACCCCCTTGGCTACGGAGATGGCGTCGACGCTCGCACTTTCGATAAACGGTTGCGCGGACCTGTCGAGAAGATAGAGACGCAGATAGACCCTCGCACTGGCATGAAGAATTACATCGCGAACGAGAACGGCAACTGGGCGACCAGCGCGGCTTATCTGCGATTCAGTTTTGCGCGCAGCATCCATTTCGGTCGCCTCTACACCAATGGCGCCAAGAAGGGAAGAGAGGAGGACCTTTGCGAGGCCCTGCGATGTCTGGGTCAGGCTCTACACACCATGGAAGACTTCAGCGCCCACAGCAACTACTGCGAGCTTGCCCTCCGTGAACTTGGCTACCACTCCGTCTTCCCTCACTGTGGTGCGGGGACCGAAATCAACCTCCATGGCAAGCGCGTCTATCCCCTCGTTACCGGTACCTTTGGAGCTGTCGACTTCCTGCACTCCGTCATTGGAGAGGCTTCGGATCACTTTACCCAGTCCGAGGTTGACGAGGTCGATATTGCTCTCAAGAACGCCGAGGGAACTCGAAGCGGCGGAAACGGCGGCAGCGGCGAGAGGTCTTTGTTGGGTGGCTTCCTTGGAATCTCTTCTACACCAACCGACTTCGTTGGTCTGGTATCGAAGCTTCCCGGTGTCGGTGACGGCTTTGCTTCTCAGGCCAGAGACCTCCAGGCCACCTCTGAGGCCCAGGAAAGGCAGAACAGGAGTTATCAGGGAACTCGAGGCGACTTGTCCCGGGACAACGCTAACCAAGTGCCCGGCATGAGCCCCAACTTTGACCCTGTCAAGGTAGCCGGCCAGATTTACCCCATTCTCGAATTCCGAGACAAGGTTGTCAAGGCCATCAGCCGTGGAATCGCCAAGGTTCCTGGCCTTGAGAAATTGCTCGAGAAGATCAGCGAGACTCTGACTGCCTTTATTCTGGGTCTCCTCGCTCCCTTCATCCGACCTATTATCAACCAGGTCTCCAAGGTCCTCAAGGATGGTTCTTCAGGCGTCATCACTGCCAGCGCCAACTCGCAATACGAGCCCTGGGACAACCCTCGATGCGATGACCCCACTCACTCCATGTTGTCCAAGGATCACTTTACCAACATCCTCAACTCATGCGCTGGCCGTGTCGCCGCTACTATTCTGCAGTACACTGTTCCGTAAGTAGAATCTCGGCTGTTATCCACAACCTTGAGCAGTATGCTAACTAACTGCAGGCGTGTTCTCTATGCCTGGGAGAACCCTGGTATTTCAGTCGATGAGATCTGCAACGATGTGCTTCGTGCATTCCACCATCCTGCCGCCCGTGACGAGCACGTTGAGATCCAGCGTGACATGTTCAGGACGGTGAAGAAGTGGGCAGATGAACATCCTCGACGCCACGAACTTGCCCACCTCCTTTCTTCCGAGTCTGTTAAGCAGCATAAGAACCATATCCTCAACCAGAGCTCCCACCGCGGTGGTGGCGGAGGTGGTGGCTGCAACCATGGTACCTTTGGCGATATGTCCAACCTTGGTCACGGCAAGGTCGCGGGCTCCTTGTGGTCGCACGTTAAGACCCGTGATCTCGATGCCATGGAGGGCAAGGATGGTGATCCAGGAAAGAACTATATGTCTACCTCACCGGCACCACCCAGCCAGACCTCGTTTGACTATGGCCAGAACCCCAGCTACGGGGGATCGGACACCGGTTATCAACAGGGTCCTCCAGGCGGCTATAACGCTCCGCCTCAGCCATCTTATGGTGGCTATGGCGGCCCTACTCCGCCCCAAGGATACGGCGCTCCACCTCCAGGCCAGTACGGCGGCCCACCTCCCGGACAATATGGTGGTCCTCCACCTGGACAGTATGGAGTCCCTCCTCCTCAGCAATACGGAGGTCCAGGCTACGGAGGTCCTCAATATCCCCCTTACGGTCAACAGGGTGGCTATGGCGGACATCCCGGCCAGCAACCTCCGCCGTCTTGGGGCCAGTACCCTGGTCAGAATCACGGATACTAGACAACAACTACTCCCAATGGAAAATTAGCGGTGCATAGCGATATGATACATGAAGATCGCGGTGTTGGCATGGGTCAATGGGGACTGGGATTGGATCGGGTTCAGGCAGGAATGATTTGTATACGGCCGTTGTGATATCCAATACCAAAAGAACGAGAGATGCTTCGTCGTAGAGGAGGGTATTCAAGTAGGTATTCTTGTCTAGTGAATACAAAGACGCAAAGATCACACATAACCGCGGATACGATGCTGTAAACCCTGACCACCAGTCAGGGGGTCTTTCAAAAGCTGAATATGATGATCAAGTGACGCTGATGATTCTCCCTCCCCAAGCAAGCGCTTGCTCTGTCGCTATGATTTAGCCCCTCAACTCCTAGTCCCATGCCATTGCAAACAAGAAAAGCAACAAAGTATAGTAGTGCTGGAGATACAAGACATGCTAGATAGATGCTCATCTGCCCAGATATTTCCTCAACCGTCGCACCATGACAGATAATTCACTTGATATTGGCCAGTCTCGAGGCCATCATTACTTCCTGACTCTCCGTGGGTCTTGGGCCTCTGCAATGCGCGCGTCGCGAATCTCCTTGGTGCCCAGGCTGCCGAGGCCGCCTTCGGATCGACGCTCCCAGCCGCCGAGACGGACAACCTGGCAGGTAGCGTTGTCGCCGTCAGAGGAAACCTCGGTGGCGTACGCGACAATGTTTCGAGCGCCCTCCTCGGGCGTGCGAGCCTCCTTGACCACGTCGACTATCTCCTGGTCGCTGAGTGTGCCTGAGATACCGTCCGTCATGAGGACGAGGAACGAGTATTGAGCCGGTCCCATCTCGACGCGCGTGAGCTCGGGCTCAGCCGAAACACCGATCCGTTTGCTCTTCATGTCACCGAAGGCGCGGCTGTTGGCCAGGCCGGCAATGCGCTCCTCGCCGAAGCTATCGCCCGAGACCATCGACCCGGCCGGCGCGTAACGTCGCAACCGGCGACTCTCTGTTGGACTACTGGGGTGGTGATCCGACGTCAGGGGCTGAGCGAGGCCGGTAGCAGTATCGCAGAGCAAGATACGGCTGTCGCCGACATGGGCACAGAGCAGTGTAGACTGCGCAGCAGGATGCCAGAAAGGAGCAGGGGTCGGTGTAGAGATGAGAGCGATCGAGGCTGTAGAACCCCCCTTGAAGCGTGTAGGACCACCAATGTCGTGTCCAGTCGGTATCGCAGGGCTACCAAAGACCTCATCATTGTTCAGAGGTGTGTCTCCCACCCTCGAGTCGTCGGGATCTGCCTTTTGCGCCTGAGCTGACACAAAGTCGAGATCGGCTCGCAAGAAGGCGTAGGTGAGAACCGACTCTATCGTGATCTTATGTCCCTCCCCCGGGTTTTCCCTTGATAGGACAAAGTGTTCAGGGTGAAAGCGCCTAAAGTAGCCGCCGATGGTGTCCCTGTACTCCTTGACCAGGTTTTTCTCCATTCGAATGGCCTTTGAAAGATCCGAGACCTCAGCAGGCGGCGAAGTTGCGCTGTGCATTGGTTCTCCGTGTATGGGCTTGTCAGAAAGACTATCATACTGGGGATCGGTCATCTTGACATCTTTTTTGACTTCCTCGGGTCCTTTCATGTGAACCGCATCAAGAGCCTCCTTCTTGGTTGCCGGCGGTTTTGATAACCGCGTCTTATGCTTGTGGTCATGGTGGTGGTTGTGAATGGTGCTCTCCCGACCTGGCTTCTTCTTGCGCAAACTGCTCTGCAGGCCGAATTCTTCCGACGCTCTCTCAATATAGCCGGGCAGTTCGTCGCGGACAAAATCAGCGCATTGAACTCCCCCATGGCCGTCAAATACTCCAAAATAGAAGATCTGAGGGTCTCCCCAAGCACTATCAGCTGCTGTTGCTTCTCCGGGCTTCTGCTGGACGCTCCTAGGCGCCCTCTTGGCAAAGGCTGGAAGGCTGATGGTGCCAGCCTGGTCCCTGTCCTCATTATAGGGTCGACTTCCCCGAGCCGTCGCAACTCCCAAGTGATGTTTCGCTCGGCGCATTGGAATGCGCACCACAGTCAAGTCTCGGGTTGACGGGATATAGGGCGGGGAGACGGCGGGGGCCGACCCGGGGCTCGGAGTGTGAGGGGTCGAGGCATCGCGAGGCAGCTTGTGGCCAGGCCCTCGGATGCGAGAGTCGGGATGAACCGACGAGGAAGGGAGATGTGTTACGAAGTATGTGTGGAATTCTCGTCGCGATTCTATCTCGGCGAACGACGGGGATATTCGGCCTGGGTGTAGTTTCGGGCGCTTAGACCGGAGATGTCCTGATGCCTCGGATGAAGTCGCCCATGTCGAATATGCCGCAGAGAATCGCGAGCAATTGCTCGTTCCAGGCAGATTGTGTAACCGGCGCAGCGCGTTGGTCCTGCCATTGCAGCTGAACAGTCGGATATTGACGCAATTCGGGGTATAGCCGGTGGACGTGGACCTAAGAAGCCGGATCGCGGGGGTCGTGGCAGGATGTGTAAATGGAGCCATTGTCGAAGAAGAGTGCCTGAAATCGCCAGTCTTCGATCATCAGGGTCCCTTGGAAAACCGGAGCGCTGTGCAGGTTGCTGTCTGCAGAGCCATGGGGCGAGTTGCTGAGCGTCGGGGCTGCGTTAGTGGAGGGGAACAGGGGGTGACGAGAGGATATCGGCGGCTCAGGACGGAGGATGTTGAGAGGGCGCGGACAGGGTGCCAGCTTTGGATCGGGTGAAGATGCCAACAAGGCAATGATGGCGTCGGTCTTTTCTGCTCCTGAGTGAATCGCAAGAGCTTCGTCGAGGCACCCGTCGTTGCACAGACGAGTTGGCAAAGAAAGGTGCAAGATCTGGCTCAGCCCTGTTTGTTGGTTGTTGAAAAGTGACGATGATGGATGGACAACGATTTCCAGGGTGGAGCCGTCCCGGCCGGGATCGCTTTTCGGGATTGAGTATCTGGCCAACCAGAGAACAGAGTTGCCATGCTCCAGGCCAATTTGGCGGGGGCCACGTCGGGATTTCAGGGGCCGATGCCCCGTTGCAATCGCTAAAATTAACGACTTGCGGGCGCACAGTCCTTGACTTTAGTGCGTCACTGTCCTGTAGGCTCCGATCCCCTGGCGCTGGAAAGGCGGTAGGTACAACAGATACGTACCTACTGGCAGAGTGAAGAAACGTCATTCGACCGCCAGCATCTTTATCAATTTCATCAGTTTTATCACGACGAGGCTTCGTTCAGCTACAGCTGTTGTGCCCTCCGGTCTATACACTCCCACGCCTCTACACAGGCTGGCATCTCTCATGTCGAAAAACACCCATCACCTGGCAAATGGGCGAGTCCGGCACTGCAGCACCCGCCGAGGCGGACGGGTCCGAAGCTTCTAAGAGAGATCTTCCCCGGACAGTCGATGTCGATGCTGCCGGAGACATTGTTCTGGATGTGACCTTTGAGACTTCTATCGGCACTCTCAAAAAGTCTCGCAAAGCTGCAATTGCTGCCAGCAGAAAAGCCGGGACTCAACCCCCCAAGCCTTCGGATCTGAAGTCAAAGGTTCGGGTGGCATATCGCGTCAGCCTGGCGGTCCTGAAGAAGCACTCCAAGTACTTTTCCAACCTGCTCTCGAACTCGCAGTTCCGAGAAGCCAGAATTATATCGGATGCCCATGAGAAGCTTGCGCAGCTAAAGATCAAGCCAGGGGAGGCAGACATCCAGGATCTACCCTGGATTCCCATCACGGATGATGACGATGCTACCCAAGCGGCAGGCCGGGAAAATGCCATGGAGGATATCTTAAACATCATTCACCAGAAATCCCCGAAAACGTCACGCGGAACTATGTCATATGTCACGACCTTGGCCATCGTTGCGGATCGATTCGACTGTGTGGCAGCTGTGGCCCGCGTTTTGAACACGGAACTCAAGTTCAAGTGGCCTCTGACCTCCAACAAGCCCCTGCGGAGCGAGGATGGGAAGTCTACAGATACGGAGCAAGTGCTTCGCCAGAAGATTCTTGTCGCCTGGCTGTTGGGACAGCCGATGCGCCTGCAGCAGTCGACCCGAGAGCTGATCATGCGGGGATCGACTCTGTGGAGCGAATTCCATGACCCCGAAGCGGATCTGCCTGCTGCTTGGTGGAACTTGCCAGATGGTATAGAAGGTAAGCCTCAGACTCGGTGGAACGGGATTAAAGAGAGTAAAGGACTAATTGTGAGCAGAGGAACTTCGATTCCGGCGTGAGTGTATACTCAACACCATCGCTTCTGTTCAACGTCACTTTCTCGCATTGTTTTCATCTCGCGAGAGACAATGCAAGCTTGGATATGATTCCAGCGCGGCATGTGACTCGTTTCAGCTTGGCCAGATGCTCAAGTTCTTCGTTGGCAAGAACTTGCTATTCCTGGTTGACTACAGCCCAGCATCACTGAATACAGTTCCCGACACAGCCATGATCGAGATTGAGGAACTGTTATCAACGCTGCAGCAGTGTCCCAGTTACCAAGTCGACAAGCACCACACTAACTGTGGGCTGCGGGTACGGCTCGAGCCCATCGTGGGATACATGCGCTCAATGTTATCTGCCAACGTCGTTCCAATATCCTATGCGAGTTGGAAGAAGCAACGAGCCGAAACCTCGTGGATGCCCTTGCAGGACCAAGTCTCCAACAACGATGCACCGCCCAAAAGATTCGCATTCACGAGGGCTCTTGCAAACGACCAAAGACTACGACACGAGGGAGCATTCTACGTGGACCGTATGGCCAAGGCCATGTTTACGGCTGAGGAGTGGGACTGGACCCCTGAGAGTTGATTAAGAGGAAAACAAGACTTGCTTGTTGTTGCGTGTTTTGGTAAATAGACTGAGATGAACTCATGAAGAATAGAGAAGGCGAACCGAATCGCACATGATTACACGCTAGGTGCGCTTCAATTTGTCACTTTCGTCTTCCCCCTTACGCCGATCCTACAGTGGTGGTCTTCTCGGTGGGGATGTTCTTGGGAACGGTAGAGCTGGCATGGCTCTCGGTATCGTTGACAGCGGCAGCAGGGGCCTTGGCCTTCATGAAGGGCCAGCGGCCGTGGGTCTCGTGGAACCGCATGACGATGAAACCGAGCATAACGCAGATCCAGTACAGGTTGTACGAGATGACAGAGCCATAAGTGGCCGAGTTGGTCCAGCCCAGGATGGCGTTGAAGATGCTCCAGCCGTTCTGGATGGTATCGGTAGAGGCACAGCACTTGCAAGAGTCAGAAGAGAGAGAGAGTTACGGTGGGAGGAGGGTTATCTTACGTTGACGTGCCAGACGCTCTGATCGATATCATATGAACCAGGGCCAGTGCCAAACTCATCAGCTTCGCCGCCAATGTACTCGTTCCACTTGGCCATCTCGAAGGCCCAGACGGAGCGAGAGAAGAGACCAGCACCGACGAGGTACAGAAGGCAGGTCGAGACAACGAGGAAGAGTTGGAGCTTGGTGCTCGAACCACCCCTGAAGCGGTCAGTACTTGAAGGCAGTTGAATATTGGGAGGCAAACTTACTTGTACAGAACGTAACCAACGAAGCAGCCAGCAATGAGGCCGACAACGGTGGGCAGGGGGATGGACTTGGCCGAGGCGGAGAAGGATACACCAGCAACGAAGACGACAGCCTCGATACCCTCACGCAGGACGGTGATGAAGGGAAGGACGAACATGGCGTACTTCTCGAGCGACTTCTTGAACCAGCCCTTGGAGCCGGCCTTGAGAGGGGACTCGAGGGCCTTGGCGAGCTTGACGCGCCACTTGGCCTGCATCTTACCGACACGGAGCAGAGCAGCGCCCATGACGGAGATAATAAGGGAGGCGAAGAGGGAGAAGGCACCCTCGTAGTAGTACTCGTGCTTCTCCCACGAGTTGCTGCCAACGGTGTAGAAGACGCCGATGAGAGCGGCGGCAACGATCATGCAGATGAAGAAGCCTATACCGGTGCCGAGCCAGACCTATGAACTGTGTTAGTATCGTGAGTTGTGGAAGGGTGGAGGAGTGGTGGCTTACCTGGCGTCTAAGCTGCTTGTACACCTTGATATCGCCATTGGGACCGTCGAGGGTCTGCTTGAGGAAAGCAAGCAGGACCGAGACGATGATGACAGTCTCGAGAGTCTCTCGGAAGACGACGAGGAAGACGGGAACCGCAAAGACGTCGACAGCCATGATGATGGATTTTTTTCTGAGGACTACAGAGTCAAGATGAGGGGAGAGTCCAGCTCAGAGTGGAGGAGGGTTTGAAAGGACGATAAGAAGAGGGCAACGAGGTGTGGCAATGGGTTACACCTGGTCCTTTTTGGGTGTGAGAGCTTGCAACTAGCGGCGCGAGGTAGCGGCGAGCTTGATCTGATAAAGGATCATGGACTGTAATTCACGGCCGACGGAGACGGATCAGATAAACCTGGGATCGGTTCGTCCTAAAGTAAGGGAGGGGTGGAAAGGAAACCGAGCAAGAAGAAGAGCCACGGACCGTGGTATTTACTCGTAGGCTACGCTAACTAATACGGCAAGTTTGCAAATCTTGAGAACCACATGGCAGACGAGAAGCGAGAGAAGCGAAAAGGGCTCCATTGTGTCGGATCCCCGAGGACCGGTTGGCCCCCTCGATCCATGCATTTGGGGTGCAAAAACGGGCGATCAAAAGGCTCAGCTGGGGGGCTGTGGATGGGGTCTGTGGCTTGTTGCTAGCAGTCGAGGTTCGGCAAGGAATTGCCGTGACGTGGGATGTTTCTTTCTGTTTGTGTAGAGAAGGGGGGCGTGTGTTTAATTCGATTGCTACTGACAGGATGTGAGTGGATGTCCTAGATTTCCCGCAGATGGCGTTGCAGCTTATTCGGTTTGTGTTGGTGGTGGTGGTTGAGTACGGTAGAGTAGGTGAGGCATCTCGACTGTGGTCTGTGGAGATGCACAAGACAGGTGATTTTCGCTTACAGCTTCGACACATCTCGAAGCGAACCGTGGGCATTTGAGATTGTGAGCTCACTTTTTTCTTCTATTCTCGGATTCATTTTCGTAGATTGATTGATATCGGATTTCCTCGGAGGAGCTCGGTCCGTGTAAAAACAGACAAGGATGCTGAATAGAGGCATGGCACGAGTTGCGATCGACAGCAACAAAGTCATGCGACAATGTTGAAACCGTGGATGGCTACATGGCGTCCAATTGACTAGAGGACCCTGGCCAGAACGAGCCTCTACCCCACATTGCATGGCTGGCTTCTTCCTTCCTCGGGCGAGCGAGGGAATGAAGGGATACCCATCCTCGTGCGTGTAAGTCTAGCTGTGCCTCTAATTTAGTTTGGGGTTCTGGCAGGATGGGGGTTTGATGTTCTTTTTTTCTTTCTTGATCCTCTTTCCTAATGAAGCATCTCGTATGAATCATGAAAAGAGGCAAATATGGGATTGATGATGCTGCGGTTCTTGCGGTTACGTCAAACAAGATGAATCCGTGCGTGTTGGCGGCAGTTCAGTTCAGTTCGGTTCAGATGCAGCGCAGGAGGATCTCGGCCTGATGGAGACACGGGCGGCCGACAGGCAGGCAGACAGACAACATTCACAAGCCTCTTCCGCCGAGGCTGTCATGATGGTGATGTTTTTTTTTTCTTCTTCGGCCTCTTGTGATCAAGATCAAAGCGTTTGGGATCAAGGTTATCAGATCATCAGATACTGATTATCTCTGCGATTATCTGATCTAGGCCTGATGATCAAACATCAAACATCCAGCCGCCATTGAAGCACGATCGAGACGCCAGCAGACCAGGCTGTAGGACATGTCCTTCTCTGTCTCGGACATACGCAGCAGGTCTCGTCTGTCAGACCACTCATCCCTCCAAACGCCCATGGATTGGCTTCTCGACCGTTGATCGGGGTCCACCTAGGGTCGTTTATCGAATGCACCTCGAACTTGTGGCTGGGCAGGGACGGGGATGAGGTGTGTCCAGCTCGGCTTTGACGTGCCGTGAGACCCTCTTTTTTCAGGCGCCTCTTGGGTCTATCTCAAAGTGCGGAATTGGTCTTGTTGCGATGAGTCTCGAAAAGAGTCCCCCCCCTCGTCGTCAATGTCGCCTGTCGATCCATGCGCCATGTCTACCCTCAAGAGTAGGTAACAGAAACCCACGGCCGAGAGCCGATCGCCGAGACTCTGCACGTTGATGATTGCGGGTGAGCCGTCTTGGCACGGGATACTTGAGGCGACTGCAGGGTCCCCACGGCAGAGAAAGCTCCATCGACGAGGATTAGCATCATGATCAAGGGCCAGGGTCGGGACAAGCTTCAGCCCAAGCTTCTTTTCGTTTGGCACCCATGCGAGTATCCATGCAAGCTTCTGTGTCGGTGCCGGTAGAGGGTGGCACCACACCTGGGACGCACTGTAAGCGGAACTTTTCAACTCTGATCAACAAGTCTGGGCTAGCCCATGAACAAGAGTCAGAGGGGAACACGAGGAAAAAAGGGTTGCGATTGATAAGATGAAGAAGCGGAAGGTGGGACCACCTTGACCGTCTCGGACTAGGCAGGTTCTAGCTACAACTGGACCTAGCCGACTTACCGAAAACTCAGCTCCTGCATCAAAACACCAACCACTTACACCGTCCAGTGCATGGCCCTCTCAAGCCACAATGGACCAACAGCTGCTCATCTTATCCATCTCGAGGCTAATGGGGGGTCAGTCCAGTTGAGCCAGCCTAGACTGGGCTAGCTCTCGATTCCGCCGTCGTGGTTCACTCACCTCAAGCTCTCGATCGGCTCATGGCCCACGGCCGGCCCATCGCCTTCTCATTTTGAATCCATCATCCGCCGCTCCAATTCTTCTGCGTGCGCTTGCTTTGCTCCCGGCATCGCTTCCCTGCTTCTCGTTCGCATACGCCCACCCGCGCGTGGGTATAGCTCCTCAGACATGGATGGAGGGATGGATCACCGTGCCGCAGAGAGCTCAATTGGGCGCTTGACTCGGCGTCTGCTATTATTATTTATCAATCTCTCCTCTCGTGTGCCCGGTACAACATCACCCACGCATTCTCTGCATCATTGATGGGATGCTGCATCCGTTTCCCCATGCTCGTGAGCTGATCATCCCATCGTCGTCCTCTTATTCCGCGACCCCCATCTAATCCATTCCGCCTTGTACGTTGCCTCAAGTTCCGATCCACGGTGGACGGACGAACTGTGGGACACCATCTTGTGTTGCCTCCCGTCTGCAAGCTCTAATAACTGCATTCTTGAGCTTATCTCCTCTTCATCCTCCTCCCCCCTTCATCCCATCTTCCTATCCTTGATACTCTCTTCCCTCCTTGTGTGTTGATGAGCTCGAGGTAACTTGTGTTACTCTCCGTTCCTTCACAATGCTCTTCAACTCTCTCCCCTACGCAGCGGCCTCGCTGCTTGCGCTCCCTCAGCTGGCTGCCGCTGTCACGAGGAAATATGACTTCGACATTGGCTGGGTCAGAGGAAACCCTGACGGTGCCTACGAGCGTCCAGTTATTGGAATCAACGGCAAGTGGCCTATTCCTCGTATCGAGGTCGACATTGGTGACAGGGTCATCATCAACGCCCACAATAACCTGGGCAACCAGTCCACCTCGCTGCATTTCCACGGCCTCTACATGAACGGAAGCAACCACATGGATGGCCCTGCTGGTGTGGTTCAATGCCCCATTGCCCCTGGCACAACCTTTACATACAACTTTACAGTAAGAGAACTCCAGATGCAATCAATTGCTTCATTCAGTCGACTAACAGCTGCAAAAGGTTGACCAGCCCGGAACCTACTGGTACCACTCGCACACCAGCGCTCAATACCCCGACGGCCTGCGCGCTCCCTTCATTGTTCATGACAAGAAGTTTCCCTACAAGGATGACTATGACGAGGAGCTCATCTTCACCCTCTCCGACTGGTATCATGAGGAGATGCAGACTCTCATTCCCCAGTTCATGTCCAAGTCCAACCCCTCCGGTGCCGAGCCCGTTCCTCAGAACGCCCTCATGAACGAGACCACCAACTACACCCTGTCCGTCAAGCCCGACACGACCTACCTGTTCCGAACCATCAACATGGGTGCCTTTGCTGGTCAGTACCTCTGGTTCGAGGGCCACAAGATGCGCATTGTTGAGGTCGACGGTATCTACACCGAGGCTGCTGAGGCTGAGATGATCTACATCTCCGCTGCTCAGCGTGTGAGCTTCCTCCTCACCACTAAGAAGGACACCTCCAAGAACTTCCCCATCGTCGCAAGCATGGATACCGTAAGTGACCCGAACCATGCAGTGCCATCGAGCAGAAACTCATCCTCACTCACTTAGACCCTGTTTGATGTCCTTCCCGACGACCTCAACTACAATGCCACTGGCTGGCTCGTGTACGACGACTCCAAGGCCAAGCCCGAGGCTGCCACTGTCGACGCCCTCGATCCCTTTGACGACATGACTCTCGTCCCCTACGACAAGATGGATCTCCTCGGAGAGCCCGACCATGAGGTGACCCTCGATGTCATGATGGACAACCTCCGCGACGGCAAGAACTACGCCTTCTTCAACAACATCACTTACACCGGCGCCAAGGTTCCTACGCTGTACACGGTCCTCAACGCTGGTGAAGATGCCACCAATCCCACCATCTACGGCAGCTACACCAACTCGGTGGTCCTGAAGAAGAACGAGATTGTCCAGCTCGTCGTCAACAACCTCGACTCGGGCCGCCACCCGTTCCATCTCCACGGACACGCCTTCCAGGCTGTCTTCCGCTCCGAGGAAGAGGCTGGTATCTGGGCGGACACCAAGGTACCCGATAAGGACCTCCCTGACACTCCTATGCGCCGTGATACCCTTGTCATCTACCCCAACGGCAACATTGTCATGCGCTTCAAGGCCGACAACCCAGGTGAGATCCGCCCCAGTAATATGAAAAATCAATTTCTAACCAACTTCTAACAGGTGTCTGGCTCTTCCATTGCCACATCGAGTGGCACGTCATCTCCGGTCTCATCGCCACCTTTGTCGAGGATCCCCTTACCCTCCAAAAGACCATTGAAATCCCCAAGAATCACCTCGACGCCTGCGCCGCCGCCAACATGGCCACCAAGGGCAACGCTGCTGCCAACACGGCCGACTACCTTGACCTCACTGGCGAGAACAAGCCTTCCAGACCCCTCCCCTCTGGGTAAGTTTCCTGGCAACTATTCTCGATCTTCGTATTGTGGGAGACATTCCATTAACACGTCATCGTAGCTTCACTCCCCGCGGCATCGTCGCCCTCGTCTTCAGCTGCATCTGCGGTATCCTCGGTGTGGCCGTCGTCGCCTGGTACGGTTTTGCCAAGGCCCCTGAGGATGCCACTCCTGGCACCCTCGGCGCTGGCATTGTCGACGGTAGCGACTCTGGTGACTCGCATCCCGTGCAGAAGGGTCCTCAAGGAACTACTGCCACGGCGAGCGGTTCAGCAGGGAATTGACCGATGGACTGGTTGAGAGGAAAATTCGTGGAAGCGACTGGAGTTGCTACCACGAGAGTTGGATGTCATGATTTGAGTTTGAATATACCATCTTGTTGATTCTTTCACTTTGGCTAGACCATACCGTCAATTTAATCCTTCGCTATCTTGGCAATGCTTGTTTACTTGGACCTGTGCCTCTCCAACACTAAAGTTTACTTGGAGCTGAGTCCATGTCTTCAGACATTTACTGGTGATTCCATGATCAGCCGTGACGTCTACCCCCTCTTTATCTATTCGAGTTTGTTTAGAGACTTTTCCAAGAATGAAGTTGTAAATCTCGTTCAATTCCAGCGAGTGTGTATCTGACATCCGTCTACAATTAAGAAGATATAGAAAAAGGAACAACAAAAAAAAGAGAAAAGGGCAATACCTCAGAGAGAACAAAGGTATGTGTACAACGAAGTCTAAACGTGCACCCGCTAAATCCCAGTGAGAAAGATTTCCGTGATTATCTCCAACAATCAATCAGCGATTTTCCTTCCTCCTCCTCCTCCTTTCGCGAGGACACTGCATTTCCCCCTTAACCCAGTAATTCACCTCCCTTCCGAGGTTGGAATCATCAAATCCGTACCTCTTACGCCGAGTCATGCAGGTCCGGGGGGCTCGTATAATGTCCCCCATAAGTCTTCCCTAGAGATTACGCCTTGTTGAGACGAGGCGTTGTTGAAATGGCTGAGAAAACAGGCCGATAAGCCGGTTTCCGTCAGCCAGAAGTTGATAGACAGTGAGAAAGGTCGAAAGGTCGCCAGCAAGGGACTGGGTTCACCATCCCAGTCGATGGCCGTGGCCAGAATCATTAAAACAGTTATCCCGAGGGACTATAGAAAGTTTCGTCGAATTTAAGCCTTCTTGGCTTTGGGTCGGGGAAGACCCTTCTCCTTGCGGGTCTTGATATCGATCTCAGCCAGTCCTTGGCTCGCATTGACGAGCTGGACAATGTTGATGAATTGCTTGATGAACATGAAAGGGAAGCTGACGCCAGCAATGATCCAGGGGACGGTGGAATCCATCTTGTTGGCTCGGGCCAGTTCGAGAGCGGCGGGGCTGAAGGGATCAGGGAAGATTTGCTCCAGAATCGACGTGTTGACCTGGGCACCGGCCTGGAGCTCGGCGCCGACCTCCTTGACGGGCTTGATCAGGTAGGGGGAGACGAGAGGAGACGAGAAGCAGAGGAGGTAGAGCGCAATGAAGAACAGCTCGTTGAGGGCGCAGAGGGCAAAGAGGACGTTCTAGAATATGTTAGTTGCTTTGGGGGCGAAACGCGCACAAGTGAGGGGTTGGCGCACCTTGTTGGTATAGTAGAGGCTGAGCAGCCAGTTCTGGCTCGCATCGATGTTCTTGTGGCTCGAATCGGTGCCCGAGACAACAAGGGTGGCATACATGTGCATGTAGTGGCTGGCGAGATCAAGGGCAATCAGGCCCTGGAAGACGATGGCCCATCGAGGAAAGGCGGAGGACAGGAAGACAATGAGACAGGCCGTGGTGCAGCGATCCGTCACCATGTCGAGGACGGCGCCGAAGCGAGTCGACTGTTCGTAGATGCGCGCGACGTAGCCATCGAGGGCGTCGAGGAGACACGAGACACTGTAAAGGAACGAGCACGTGCGAGGATGGAGGGGCATGTAGTAGAGGGATGCGATAGCGAGGACGATTCGCGCGTAGCCTGGAGGGGTTGTGTCAGCGACGAGAAGAAACCTTTGGCGACATCACAGCTTGTCATACCGATCAGGTTGGGCCAGAAAAGGAAGATGTTCTCGCGAGGGGCACTGTCCGAAGCATCCGGAGCGCCGTGGGCAGCGCCGTTGCCGTTGGTGTTGCTGGAGCCGTTGGCCTTGACATCGCGTTCCGAGTCAGATGAAGAAGAGCTGCCAGCCTTGGCGGCCTGCCGTCGGGTTCGCGGGCTCATGATGTCTGAAGCTGAAGACTGCGCGGAGATGGTTTGGAGGAGTCGCGATAACGGTTGTAGCTTATCGTCCGCTGACGACCACCTTTGTCGAGATACGGATAGTGGTGAGACTGGTTGCGAAAGGGGCAGGGGTAGCTTGGCGCTGTTGAAGCTATCGTCAGGGCCGTCGGGATAAAGGAAGCAGCGCGCGGTGAAGAATCAGACTCGTTGAGGAGCAAAGGAGCGGATGAGAAGTTAAAAAAAAAAAGTAGAAGAAGGAACCAAAAAAGTCGGGCAAGGTTCTGGAGTGATGACAGCGGAAGGCGGTAGGTACTCGTCCTCTAGAGGCTCCCTTTTCCCACTGGATGGATTGGATGGATTGATGGAATGGGATGCTTCTGCCAAGAGTGGCAGGGGCTTTTTCGGTAGGCTCGGGCACGCTAGCGGGCCGTTTAGAGCTGTAGTGTGTGTGGATTTTATTTGAGATGGTGATAATTTAACGTGGCATCAAACTCTGGAGATCTTCAAAATCAGCACCCGTCCAACCACGAGATCCCCTGAATTGATCCGCTCGAGGCAAATTGTCAGACAGGGCCAGCGCGGCCTTCTCCACCATAGAGGCTGATTTCTGTCAAGATGCCAGCGTGCACCTCGCTCACCTCACGCTCCAGCACGTACGATTTGCACTGGCGGTCGAGAGACGGGCCGTTGAGGTTCTGATGACAAAGCGGGCAGTTTCGCAGCCTCAAACTTGACAACACACGTTGCCAAGCTGCGCGCCGTGACTTGGTCGGCCGCTTAGCTGCCAGGCTAGCCCTGACGTCGCATTGTGCGTGCTGGCGAGAGATAGGGAGACACAAGAGGCTGATCATCCGCTTGATGTGCATTAGCGGCCATCTGGTAGGAGATAAGAGAGGCTATCATGACTCCTCTGCTCTCTCATGCGGCGCGACGGAATAGCCGCGATGGGATGATAACTATGGACCTCGGTGTCACAGATTGCGCGCATGGTCTGGTGCATGCCCGATCATGTACGCAATTACGGGACACGTAAGTGAGTGCGTGAGTTCATCAGCAAAACTTGTTCGCACAGAATTTCGTACCCGTTTATGTACTGTCTGAATCTGTCTCCGAGTGACTTCCACGTTGGGTTTGTTGGTACATTCTGCTGGCCTGTCTCATTGGATGGAACAAACTTCGAGTGAGGCAACGACATCCAATCTCGAGGCAACGACAAAGTTTCTACACACAACTCGGATACCAATATCCAAGTTCTTATACACATTCTCGCGAAATCACCGAATCAGGCACCTGAGAACAGTTGTTGCTGCCCTCCAACAAAGCCATAGGGCGACATGTACGTCATCCGCGAGATTACTGTGGCTTGGCTCCCTCCATGAGATGCCGTCCTCACCGTCCAAGCCAAGCCTCGTGCACCAACTCGTTCATCGTTCGCTCGCTTGCCTACCCGAACAAACCACGGCAGATAACCACTTAATGAATGCAATATCAAAAGGACGAAGCCTGACGTGTCGTGGGGTTTGCCGTCTTTAGCACCCTCGTCGCGCAAACTCAATTCAA
This sequence comes from Fusarium phalaenopsidis, assembly GCF_050370095.1. Classification (NCBI taxonomy): domain Eukaryota; kingdom Fungi; phylum Ascomycota; class Sordariomycetes; order Hypocreales; family Nectriaceae; genus Fusarium; species Fusarium phalaenopsidis. Next base: position 3,517,222 of record NW_028145404.1, read on the forward strand.
GCCACTCCCATGACCTTCCCTTGCCCTGCCCCTCACCACTCGATATCCCGCGTAAAGTGCCCAGCTACAACAGCTAAGCAGGCAGATCGATCAACTAGCAGAGGTCAAGGGCTAATCTCGTATTGAGACGATGAAGCTACTAGGTAGCTAGACTATATCAACCGACGCCTGGCTCGATGCCATTTCTCGGCATCGCCAAGTCCCGGCTGGTTACTTCGGGAAGTGTGTAAGCGGCTCCAAGTCATTTACACGGAAGCTACTTGACGCGCAAGTTGAACGCGCGGACAGGCAAGCAAGCGAGAGTCTATACATATAAGCGAATGCAGCCGGATCGAGACAAGGTAGTTTCTTCCTCGACTACATGACACCCCTCGTTTTCCCTAGACAGGGCCCAAGAGAGCTAAACCTCGAACTCGGGGCCGCCGGGGAGTGGAGAGGGATTTTGCGGGATAGCCGACAAGACAAGCTTTCGCAACGGGATGGTGACATCGAGAAAGGGCAGGTCTGAAAGGAGGACCCCTTACCCAAACAGCTCTTCCAGCGATGACCTGATCAAGCCTGCATATCTCTCGAACCGGGATCAATCATGTCGCCGGTGAACCGCTTCTCTCATGTCTCAGGTAATCAGCAAGGGGCAAGAGAGGAAACAAAGTCTGGGGATGGCGGATCCGGAACCCGGGCGACGATCTCTCAACAAGCCCAAGCCCGCTCGCAGCGGACAGCATTAGTATTAGCAGTCCAGAGCTCGTCAAGCTCATGCCCGTGACACGATATCCTGGGCAAGATTGGTGGTGGTGGTTGGCCCGAGGGAGGCTAAGGCCGTTTGAACCTCCAGTGCTAAGAGCCACAGCTTGTTCCCCCCTCCCCGCGAGGAGGAAAAAAAGGGTGCTTGCTGTATGGTTAAAGGTTGTTGGCCGCGGCCTTCGTGCCTTGCATCAGGGAATGTCACCGGCCGCGCTAGTTTTCCCTGGCTTGGGATGTGCTGCAGCTTGCTCTGCCGGCTGCTCCGTCTTCAAACTCTTAAACTCGAGGCGACGACGAACAAGAGTCAAAAGATTTTGTTGGGTGATCCTTAATAGATATCCTCTCGTCCGCAAAATGTTTCCCTGTCCTATAATTGGAGTTGCGGTGCTACGTTGCCGGACCCGCTAGTGGCATTACCAAGCCCGAGGATATGGGCATTGGCCGGTCTCGTCCCGTCTCGTCGTCTCATCTTGTCCGGGTGGTCGAAGATGGCTTGGGATGGCGCCGCGGTGGTCAGGGCTCCGCTCCCAGGGCTACTTGGCCGGCAGCGAGCGAGCGAGGGAGCGCGCGCGTGTCCAAGGATGGTCAGGCCCCTGTTGTGTCATGTCGGCGGCTGGCTTCACTTCAGTGGACACCCCGGGTCGTCCATTTAGGCGTCTCAGTCTTGACCTGAGAAGAGCTTCTGTCTCGGGCTGACTCTCGATTCAGACTCTGTCTTGTCCCGTTTGGACTGGTGAGGAGATGCCATGTTGCCCAACTGGATATCAGATGCCACCACTCAAAAGCCCTCTGGGGCTCCCCAGCTGCCCAGAGTCGCCTCAGTGGATAGGCCCGTTGTGGATGAAGGGACCTTGACCTGCTGATAGACGCCTCTGTGGATATCCCGGAGCCCCTCTTGTCTCTGGTGCTGATCCCCCTCCATTTACCAAGGATCTATGGGAGCTTGATCCCATCATGCTCGACCGGGAGGTACTACGTAGCTCAATCTCCTCCTTTGCTCAAGCTTCCCCCTCGAGGCGCATCATGAGATGGGATTTCAGCTCAACTCGGCTTAACCTTCCCCGGTGCCATCAACAAGCTTCCCGCCTCCAGAAAAACTCGGCACCCTCTCGTTCACCTTGACTTGGGTTGCCGCCCCACGACACACGTCACTGGTGGGCAGGGTCTTTGTTCTGCGGGCATGATGGACCATTATGGGGCATGGAGGGGCATAACGCAGGAGGCAAAGCAATAAACAGACACGGTCAACGACCTACGTTAGGGCTTTTGAAATTTTTGTTGGTTTCGGCAGTTTTGGTCACATCTAGAGAACTGACTGATACGAAGTACCATACCTAGACAGAGTGCCAGCAACGCCAGCAACTCGTTCATTTCGCTCCTCTCTCGGAGCAATTTCGTTGCTACTGTTTCTCTCTCTTACACCAGACGACTTCCGGCTCATTCTCTAGGCCCTAGACAACCCTCCTTGACCTACCCTCACGACGTAGTAACCCCAGGTCCCGGGCTAGTATATCCACGCTACGACTGTGGCTCATTCCCCTGGCTTCAGATTCTGGGATCGCCGCCTCTTTGCCCCTCGGACCATACAACCTCGCAGCAAGCCAGCAGCCAGCAAGCAAGCCAAGCCAAGCTTCGCACAAGCACAACACAGCACAACGCATCCATCGCAGCACCGCAAGCCACCCCAAACAGCATCCTCAAGCCCCGATTCATCATTTCTTGGGCTCTTCCCCCCTCCATCCTTCGTTTCGCTCGCCTCTGTCAACCCCCGGTCCCTGCGCCTAGCCCATATTCGTCCGTCTCTTTTTAAGGCACACAAGCTCTAAAAGCGCAATCCCTGCCCTCCACTCCCATCCATCCACTGCACCTCGAATCGAATCCCTGATCCTACATTAGGGACGCAGCGCTACGTACAGTACAGTACATGCGTTTGAGCCTCGGGGCGACTTGCTTCTCGGCGGGGACTTGGGCTCGCCGGGCAGTTTCTCTCCTTAGCCTCTTTCTGGCCCTCCAGCTCTCCGGCTAGCTAGCCTCTACCTGTCTAGTCTCTAGCCTTGTCGCCTCTCGTAGCCGGCCGGTCCCTTGGAGCTGTGGATCGTCACTTTTCACTTTTCACCAGCGTCGTTCCCGTCCGTCCTGCCGCCTTGTCTTGTCGCTCCTTCTCTTCTCTCGACTTGCTCCGTCCTCGACTTGACCTGACTTGACTTGTCCTGGCCTTGACCTTTCCTTCTCATAAATCCTTCACCTTCCACTTGACCTTCACCTCACCTCACCTCCTCTCTTCCTCTTCCTCTTTCTCTTCTCCTTCTTCCCGACTTTATCGGTCGATCCCTCACACCGATCGTGATTCTCATACAACAATTCTCGGACAAAAGCCAATTAGATCTACTCCCCTTGTTCCTATCTGTGGCTTCTCGTCTTCGTGTCCAAACTCCCCAGTTTCCCCTCCACAAATTCCGCCACTTGCGCCAGATCGTCCGTCCAGGTCATCCGTCCGAGTTGCGCGAGGTCAAGGCCAAGCGAGTAGTTGCAATTTCGAGGTCGACATAGTGTATATCTTCGGGTGCAGCTTGTCCTTGCTCTGCCTTTTCCCCGTCTCCTCTGCACACCTCCTCACTCTTCAATCTCCTCTACTCGCATCACACATACGGTCGCATCATGTCGTCGCATCCGTCGCTCAAGGCGACCTTCGCCAGTCGGTCTGAGACGGCCACTCATCCTCTCAACCGACACCTCTTCAAGCTCATGGACCTCAAGGCCTCGAATCTCTGCCTCAGCGCCGATGTCGCAACCGCCCGCGAGCTCCTCTACTTTGCCGACAAGATTGGCCCCTCCATCGTCGTCCTCAAGACCCATCATGACATGGTCTCCGGTTGGGACTTTGACCCCAAGACGGGAACCGGCGCGAGGCTCGCCGCTCTAGCTCGCAAGCACGGTTTCCTTATCTTTGAGGATCGCAAGTTTGGCGACATTGGTAACACGGTCGAGCTGCAATACACCAGCGGTGCCGCGCGCATCATCGAGTGGGCGCACATCGTCAACGTCAACATGGTCCCCGGTAAGGCTTCGGTCACGTCCCTGTCCAACGCTGCCGCCAGATGGCTCGAGCGATACCACTACGAGGTCAAGACGTCGATCAGTATCGGAACTCCCACGGCCAGCCAGTTGGACGAGGACAGCGAACGCTCAGATGCCGAGAACCAAAACGACCACCCGGATCCGCCTCGAGCCGACAACGGTCGTAAGGGTAGTATCGTCTCGACCACGACGGTCACGCAGCAGTACGAGTCGGCCGATTCACCACGTCTTGTCAAGACGATCCCCGAGGGCGACGAGGCAGTATTTCCCGGTATCGAGGAGGCGCCGATCGAGAGGGGTCTGCTTATCCTGGCACAAATGTCCAGCCAGGGCAACTTTATGAACAAGGAGTATACGCAAGCCTGCGTCGAGGCCGCGAGGGAACACAAGAGCTTTGTCATGGGATTCGTCTCGCAGGAATGTCTCAACTCACAACCCGACGATGCCTTCATTCACATGACACCTGGCTGCCAACTGCCCCCCGAGGGTGAGGACGAGAACGCCGCCATCAAGGGAGACGGCAAGGGTCAGCAGTACAACACGCCACAGAAAATCATCGGCGTTGCCGGTGCCGACATTGCCATTGTCGGTCGGGGCATTATCAAGGCCAGTGACCCCGAAGGAGAAGCTGAGCGGTACCGATCGGCAGCTTGGAAGGCTTACACGGAACGGGTTCGCTGAAGACGGAGCTGGGGGCGGATTTGACGCGGACATGGCATGGTCGTTATGGGAGAAGGGATGAGCATCTCAGAGGTTGGCGAAATATCAAGCGGGAATTGCAATATCAATATCATCGTCATGACTGTACTGGAGCAACTGCGGAAGTATTTAGTCGCTTTCAATGGAGAACAATGAGCCCTGGCTAGGGACGATACGATATCCAAGCACTGCCGTACGACTATCATTACTGCGATAGCGTCTCTGTCCGAGCGCACAGCTCCGACCTTACCTTTTCCTTTGACGTGGGAGCTCGGCGCTTCATCTCCACAGTTTTGACAGGGCTGAAATCCAGGGTTGAGTTTGTGGTGGTGGGTAACGTTAAAGCCGATTGCTCCGGAGCCCCCACTCGGTGACGCCAGAATCTTGGTCTGGTCTCATCTCGTCTCATCTCACCGTGGAAGTGAACTGAGATGAAGCAGCATCGGGTTGAGATGAATGTTTTGTTTCTTTGAAGCACAGAGACGGTCTCAGTACAGTATATGCGTACTATGCCAAGCGACCAATCATGTGAAGGATATCTCCCTGAGGTTAGACACTATCATCCATAAGCCGTCATGACACCGCCCCGTGGAGAAGGCGATGGCCAACGAGTGAGAAAGCGGCGTCGAATCGTCATCAGCTGCACTGAATGCCATCGCAGGAAGCAAAGGGTTTGTGAATAACTGCAATCTTAGCTAGAATAAGCCAACAATGGATCTCTGCTAACCGTATCACAGTGTGATCGAGAGCTGCCATGTGGGAACTGCAGGTCAAGGAATAAGGAGTCAGCCTGTATTTATGAGACTGGCGCGCCAACGGCCAAGGAGAGTCGCCAAAAACGCCAGCATCAACAGACGGAAAAGGCTTTAGAGCCATCTCCAGCACAGTCCAGCGACTCGACCGAAGATGGCTTCGATGAGCTTCTGTCGTCAAAGGCGGCTGACTGGGGCTACGCCCAGAACGGCGCGTCAACAATGGGACTTTTGAAGCAGATTGAGACAGTAACTGACGGCGAACATGGCTCACCTTCATCTGCAGGTAGATCTAATGAATTCTCGGCCGGCTCACCAGAAGAGGACCTTGCCCTGAGGGAAAAGTACAAGGGCATCATTCGTCAGTTGCCCGCGAGGGACTACATCGACAAGCTTGTTGAGATGTACATGCGCGGCTTCAACTGGCAGTACTTTGCCATCGACCCAGTGGTCTTTCATGCGCAGCTCGAAGCATGGAACAACCTCCCTTTTTCCACACTGTCAACGGTCGGCCCGCGCGGGTTGAGCCCCGAGCTGCGCGCGTTCCCAGCCCTGGTGTTCCAGGTCGTCGCGACGGCGCTTTTGCTCTTGCCAGAGCGGCCTGACCCGGTGTTTGACTCGCTCAAGTATGCTGGGAGCATGCGGTTCGAGGATCTGGCGGTTGATTACAGCGACTCTGGCCAGGCGGTTGTGGATCTGCTGGGGAAGAAGCACCTGTCACTGGTGACGGTTCAGGCGCAATTCCTGAGGGCATCGTTTTTCAAGTTTACAGCCAAGGTCACTGAAGCGGCAAGTATCAAGCTGATGTTACAGAACGAGCATGTCCTAACATTCAGCAGTGGCATACCATCGCCATGGCCACCCGTGACGCGCAGGAGCTAGGCATGCATCGCGATAGTTTGGACCCGAAACCCAAAGACTCGAGCATCGAAAGCGTTCTCGAGAACCAATGGGCTATACAACGGAGAAGGAAGATGTATGCTCTACTCGCCGTATGGGACCTCAACTGTGCTATGGTGCTCGGACGCCCTGGGACGATAGACTGGAATAAACTCCTCCCCACGCCCCCGGTGGACGCGATCTTACCAGAGAATGGGGACAAGTCGCCAATAGTCCCTCGCGGTGAAGACGATCCTCCTACGCCGATAACTCGGCTTCTTTGGAACTACCAGCTGTGCGGACCACTACGGGCAATCATGAACCTCGAAAACGAAGGCCCGTATCCAGTTGACTTTAGCAAAGTTGATCAGGTCCACCAGAGCATTCTCGACCTCGACAAGAAGATGCCACCTGCTTTTCGACTAGAAAATCCCGACACGCGGTGGGACGATCGCCCCGAGACACACTGGTATCAGGCGAATCGATACTACTTTGCCCACCTGCACCAGTTCAGCAAGACGGCGCTGCACCGGCCGTATGTCTTCAACCGCAAGGAGAGCAGGGTAGAGGCCATCAACTCTAGTCTCAGGACGCTCGAGATTCAAAAGTTGACGTTTGAGGGTCTGCCGCCAGACTCGTGGAGGAATTTTATGCTCTTCTTCAGCAGCTTCGACGCTATCGTGCTCATCGCCTCTGTATACATCCTCTTCCCGCAAGAGCATGCTGAGCTCACGGGTAAGATCCTGGAGCACTTTCAGTGGACTATCGAGCGGTTCTCAGCCATGCAGGAGCGGAATCCACTGGCAAAATCGGCACAGGGTGTTCTCAGAGCCATCGTTGTGCGGTTCAAGAGGGCGGTCGCGAAGGCAGAGAGCACCTCACTCTCCTCCACAGAAAACAGATCGACAACCGGTTCAAGTGGCTTGGCACCAACTTCCACACCGGGAAGCTCATCTCTCGGCACGGGCGACGTTGCCGGTCTCACACAGTCTCAGCCCGCGGCGGAAACGACGTGGAGGACACCACCAGCAGACAGCCTGGCGACGATGGCGACGTTCTTCCCCACGGGGGATCTAATCTACAACGACCTCACAGCGGGTCCGGACGGCATGATGCTGCCATTGGGATCAACAGAGGGGGAGATTGGAGGGGATGATTTACTGTGGCAGTTTGGGGGCGACTGGGGTGATGATACGGTCTGGCAGATGCTGAATCAGTTTCCGGCGACGGGAGACGGTGGGCCCGCCGTTTGAGTTGGATTTTTGAGTTATAAAAAGCAGATCTACAAAGCCTCGTGGGTTGATTAATTAGCAGGCGTTATTCAGACTGGAACATGGTGGTGGAGGCTGTGAGATTGGCTGTGAGTCTATGTCTAGGACTCTATCCAACAAGCAAGCATACACCTTGAACAGCTACATACCTACTATTCCATGGCATGTACTATGCATGATGCGGTCGCCTTTGACCAAATAACAAGGCGCTTGCTTCTATCTGTTCTACTGCGTAGTGTTCCTGAGAGCCTGCTGCTTGTTTCTGAGAGCCTGATTTGCTGCCTAATACCAAGCCAAGCCCGAGCAGGTTTCCAAGCCACAAGGCAGACTGCTACAACGCAGTAAGCGGCGAGCTGAAAAGAGCAACGGCAAAACCGTCCCGTATGCGAGTGGCCGCCCGCTGGGCCTGTGATTGCTGCCCCCCCCGCGCGCTGTGAAACCGCAACGGGGGCGGGTGCTCTGGTAGCATTTCTCTCACGGCGAGGCGTTCTAGGCGTTGCACTTTGGGAAATTCCCCAGCACGGCTGGGAGCTGATTGGATGATGGGGGTGCGAGGCAAAAAGAGAGGGAATGCTTTGACACGCCGACGTGCAGATTGCACGGCCTCAGGGCGTGAGAGGACAGAAGCCGTGAGGGTTCTGGATAGGTAGACTGGGAAAGCTGTTGGTGGCCTCAGTGATGCAGCGTTGCACTCTTGCTGTGCTGCCATGTTTTGTCATTCGACATGATGGTTTCGAGAATGCGTGGATGAATCACTGTTGCCGTGTTCGAATCCTTTGTGCGTGTGTAGAGTTGTCATGCAGTTATAATTGACACTCATTGATCTGTTTGAGAATAGATGGGTCCATATCCATCATGGAAGGTGTTTAAAGCAAGTGAGTGCTGAGAGCTACGAGCTGAAGCCCTGTTCGTCCAAAAGCGTTACAGTGCCAAAGTTAGACCGGGTTTATATTTAGCAGCCCATAATTAAAAGGCCACAACGACTTTCAGATACAATACTGTACGCACCTGGCATCTGTATCCCCTCGTACCTGCCTCTTCTCGTCCTCCTCTCATCACCTCATTCTCCTTTGTCTTACAGAGGACTTCACTTGAGTGTTCGGAACCCCTTCACTCAGTCAGTGCCAGTGTCCGTCAGATCGATCCCTTGTAGGGTCTTTTCCTTCTGGCGCGTCTCCACTGTGGGTCGATGGGCCGGCAGTTGCATGGGCTGATCCTGCCCCCTGCGCTGATGCACCTTGATCACTCAAGGGAAGGAGCGACCTGACTTTTTTTTTAAATGTTGTATGGAGGCAAGGACCTCTCGACCGGAAGAGAGAAAAAAAAGTTTGGCAGAAAATCAACCCACCACTTTTTTATCTTCAACAAACCTTGAATAGCTCTCATCTTTCCTCTCTTCCTCTCTCAAGATCAAGAGAAAAAGAGGGACAAGAAGAAGAGCTTGACTGTCATCCTCAAGCAAGCAAGAAGCAAGCACAAGCGAGGGAAACAATCACTTGCTCAAGGTGGTGGTTTTTTCTCTTCCCTGTCTCATCTCCAAAACGTGCACCTCTCCCGCACACCTTCATCCAATCCCCTTGCGCCGACTGTCGCAAAAAAAGGGTGTGTAGCCACAAGCAGACAAAGACCCAACAACGGCCGAGCTGATCGCCTTTGCGCGCAACCGCCGTCACAACCAGGCACGGAGCCAAGACCAGGCTGGGCTGTGAAGGAGAGAAGGCAAGCCATCGCATCGTCCGTCTGCCTGTCAGTGTCCCGTTGGCGCGCGCCTCTCGTCTCCTCTCGTCTCGCTTGCTACTGTTGATATAACTCGACCTACCCGCTCGCCCAATCAATATTCCAGGGCTCTCTCGTTTACATTTTTCTTTTTTTGCCCTCTCTTCCTCTTCCATCTTCCTTCTCCATCCGAAAACCTATCTTTGCCCTCCTCCCCGGCATCTCGAATCCTACCTCGGATCGAACCTCGACATCCTGGTCTAGAAATTTCGCTTCGAACCTACATCACCACCAGCTTCGAAAGCTTCGCCAGAAGCTCCACGCATTTCACCATGGCCGCTGCCGGCGCTTTAACAGACTTTGTCCAGCGGTATCAGGCCGTTCAAGCGTATGAAAACACAAGAGACAAATTGCTCCAGGTATGCGCGCCATCTTTCCGTCTGCGCGACACACACGTGCGCTCCCGCATGCCATTCCCTTCGCCCGCCTTGGGAGCTTTAGCACCCCAACGCCGCGCCCTTGTGATCTTGTCATTAACGTCGCTAACCTTTTCCGCTCGATAGGATCTACTACTTTACTGCCAAGGCGTCGAAGAGAGCCTACACCAAGAGAACCAGCAACTGAAGATCCGATTGCACGAAGCCGAGCTCGACCTACGCGCTGCGACACAGTCCCGACGAGATCTACAGCACAGCCTATCACAAGCCGAGTCCCGAATAAAATGGGTGACAGATGAGAACGAAGAGCTCAAGGTACATAGCAACATGGATTGATGCGCTGGGAATACAATGGCTAAAAGCGACAGAATGATGCTCCTTACCTTTTGCTGTTGATCGACGGAGATGGTCTTATTGTATGTTGGACAGGACCTGGTGCCAGTGGGACTAGCTGCTAACCGCACAACAGTTCCAAGAAGAGTACGTCCAACAAGGCCTCGAGGGCGGAAAGAAGGCAGCATACGCTATACGCTCTGCTGTGGCAGACCTGTGCAACCAGAGCCAGGAACGATTCAATGGGATAGAGATTGTTTGCCGCGTTGTAGCCAATGTCGCTGGTCTGAGCAAGGCCCTTTGTCGCGATGGCAGCATTGACGATCCCAGCATGTTTAAGGAGTTTACACTGGGTTTTACCCAGGCCAAAGCGTCCTTTGATTTTATTGATGTTGGTTATGGCAAGGAGAGAGCCGACTCTAAGATCCGAGGTACGTTGAAAAGAACACAGCAGCCTATGATATGCAGCCACAGCGACACAGATCATGTCCAATTGACGAGAAGCCGGCTAACACGGGGCTCAGAAACCGCTCGCTGGCATTTACGAAGCCATAATTGCAAACATGTCCTCTTAGGAATTGGACATGATGCTGGATATGCGCCTTTCCTTGATGAAGTACTCCAGGACGACACAGCACGAAACCTCGTTTCTCTGCTCAAATCGACACCCTTGGTCCGCGAACTAGAATCTCTTAAGATGAACGTGATTTCATTCGACCAAATTTTCCGCACTACGAAGCTTACCGACAAGACTCCCATCGAGAAGCCTGTCCCGTCTCAGCCCAATGGAACCGCGCACCAAGTCTCGCCAACAGTCGTTCTTCCTGCTCAAGCGGTGCTAACACCTGCAACGAGCACTGCGTCCATGTCGCCTCCGGCTGCTAGCTATGCCAAGATCACCAAGTGTGCTAGTCCACCTCCACAGCTCACAATGCCCCTGCCGCCCAAGCAGAACGCGAACAGCAATCGAAATAAGTCCCCGCCTCAGCCCGCTTGGAATCCTGGTCCTCGAGGACTTGATCAACCCATCACAGTGGGTCAACAGGCTATGGACAGCATCAAGCGACGGGCGGGCAATGATAAACTGTGCAACAACCACTTCCTCCGCGGACCATGCACCAGGATTGACATCTGTCCCTTTGTCCATACCTACAAGCCCACTCAGGAGGAGCTCCGCGCTCTTGCAATGTTGTCACGACAGAATCCCTGCACGCGCGGCCAAGATTGCGATGTCGATGATTGCATCTATGGCCATCATGTAAGTCACCCTCTCTTCCTTCGGCCTCCGTGGCTAACATGATTTGTCTTTAGTGCCCCAATGTCAGCAATGGAGTGTGCACGCGACAATATTGCAGGTTCAAGGTGGAGAGCCATCCGCCTGGCACCAAGTTTACCAACAAGAACATCCATGATAACTAAGCCTCGCACTTTGCTGCGTGGGCTGTTGCTACTTGACTAAGGTCGATGGCAACTACACTATGATATGATCGAGTACCAACCAATCTCTGAGCCTCGTTTCTATGTACACTAGGATCGATTCTTGACATCCGATCACAAGGTTTTTAATATTATTATATAGGATTTCGGGGGATCAGTGATCCTCCACGACGAGATCTTTTTCAGTTTTTGCTTTTCTCCAAGCGCCAGGGCTCATGGGCCTCCAGAGGGTTTCACTCGCTGGGAAGGATTGCTTGATGTTTTAACAAATTGAGAGATGATTTTAATTTTCGTTCTCTATGAATGCAAATTCTTTCTTCTCTTTCCTAGATAGCCGTTTTTAACGTATGATGGAACCGAATTTCATGTCGTATGTTGAAGTGAAGTTGAAACTTGACCATCATGTAAGTCCAAGGTGAGTTCGGTGAAGGAGTACCTGTTTACCCCACATTAAGCCCCGCCCACACCTTGACCTTCCATTTGACTGCCCACCTGTGGTGTCAACTGGAAAGTGCCACCTTCCTTCCCAGAGACGCATCCCATCCATTCCCACTTCTACCCCAGGACCACTCTCGACTCCAACGTCGCCCTCAATTCCACCTCGAATCTTGATAATTGTCGCTCCTCTGAGATACTGTCTTGGAGTTGACACTACATACAACTTATCCTCCTACGAACGTCCCCCCTCCTTCGCCCACCAGCTGCAAAAATGTCCCACCCAAGGATAGAAGAAGTCTCGGACAGCGACTTCGACTCTGACCCAGCCGAGGCCGACATTGACGACTTTGCCGAGTCGGATATCATGCGTCGCGTCGAACCCAAGTCCTCCACAACGACATCATCCGCTCCCCGACAAGCACCCGCCGCCGCAGCAGCCAGCCAGCAGATGCCGCACATCGTCCCCGCCGGAGCCCCCATGGGCAGCACCCTCCCAGCAAACGCAGACCGCTCCGCCTACGCCGATTTCCAGTGCCTGTACCCCGTCTACTTTGACGCCTCGCGGTCCCGCGCCGAGGGCCGCCGCGTCAACGCCGACCTCGCCGTCAAGGACCCCCTCGCGCGCGAGATCGCAAACGCCTGCTCGCGGCTGCGCCTCCCGACCCTCTTCGAGCCCGAAAAGGTGCACCCCAAGGACTGGGCAAACCCGGGCCGCGTCAAGGTCGGCCTCAAGAAGACCCCCGGACACCCCGTGCAGAACAAGCACCACCTGTACCGCCTCATCGCCGAGCACCTCAAGGACAACCCCACCACCGAGGACAGCGCCGGTCTGCGTGTTCGGATTGGGGGCCAGTTGCAGCCAGAGCCTGGGAAGCCTTATCCCAAGCCTGCTGTGCCGCGAGGCTGGAAGATGGGTGAGCTGCTGCCCTACCTGAGCCCTGCCATGACGGGCGGTGGTGTGTCAGAGAACCTGTTCAAGGATATGATGAAGGAGATGCAAGGTGGTGGAGATCCCATGGCGGCTCTGATGGGTGCGCAAGCGGGTGGTGACGAGAGCAGCAGTGGAGGTGGCAAGAAGAAGAAGGACAAGAAGGGCAAAGGCCGAGCATAGAAGGGCTCTTACAAAGATGTAGAGGGAGCATGACACATGAATCAAGTTCTGGGAAATGTTAAGAGATACCAGGGATGGAGCATGACTACACTTTTTAAAACAAAAAAGACGAAAAATGCTTCAGAAGCCCCCTTTTTCGGGGAATGATGTTTGAAAGATAAACTTGATTCTAAGGCGGTATCATGATACTCGCCTGATACACATTGACACCAAATATTGAAAAAGTCAAAGATGAATGAAACAAAAAGGGGTATGTCCACACGCTTCCCATCATACAGCGATTCGCCCTTGTAGAGCCTCCCACTCGCGCGATCCCACAATCTGCACGTCCCGCCCGGACCCGGGCACCACTTTTCCGTCGGCGCCGGGGAGCCTGATGCGCAGCCGGGCCGCCGGGTTCCGGCCTGGGGCCGCCTTCCTCCGCTCGACCTTGGCCGTCTGGCCCTGGAGCACGTGGGCCTTGTGGAGGACAGAGTCCTCCCAGGCGGTCCAGGCGGCGTAGTCCTCTTGCTGCTTGGCAGCATGATACTGAGGCGTGGACCGGGCGGGCTTCCAGGCGAGCTTGTCCTCGGGCAGGGCCGAGAAGTTGTACAAGGAGGCCGAAGAGGCCATCTTGACGAGCTCGCTGAGAACGTCCCTGCCCTCGGCGGCGATGAGGCCGCGGCGCTGCTCGGTAACGGTCTTGGGTTTTTGAAGGGGTTCGGCCAGCCAGTCGTATCTCTGCTGCTCCGAAGTGCGGGCCCGGCGGTTGTCGTCACGAAGGTACCGGACGGCCGACTGTAGGCTCTCGATGTCCTTCTTGAGGGCGTCCATCTCGCGGGCGGTGGCAACGGCACGCTCCTGGCCAGCCTTGGCACCAGCGGCATCAGCGCCGTCAGCAAAGGCACGGCTGTCGCTGGCAATCTTCTTCCACTTGTCGCGCTCCGACTCGAGGTTCTTGAGCTCGCGATCCTGCTTCTCGATATCCTCCTTGAGGCTGCCAATCTGCTGGCCCGAAGCCTCGAGCTCGCTCTGCAGGTTCGAAATACGTTCGATGTTAGCCTGGGCATCCCGCATTCTCGACTCGAGCGTCTCAATCTTAAGCACGGCTGTGCTAAGATGTTCGTCGCGCTGCGCAATGGTGCGGCGAGCCTCGCTATGCTCCTCCTTAAGGCGACGAAGCTCCTCCTCGGCGTCAACAGGAATGGTCTTAAGAGCCTTGAGCTCCTGGGACCGCAGCCGCCAGGGGGCGGGGGCCACATCGAACTCCTGAACTTGGTCGAGATCAGTGGCCAACGAAGCCAGGTCTGTGATTTGTGTTGTGACGGTTCGAAGCTTAGCCAGGTAGCTAGAGAAGAGATCCGACTCGCTTGAAGTGCTAACAGCGAGCACGGTCTTGTGAACCGCCGACTGCACCTCGACGTATGTAAACGGCTCAGTCCTGGTCTCGTCCGAGGTAAGAAGCTCATGAAGGCCGAGACCGATTTGGCGTGCCAGATCAGCAAGCTCCTGGGTTGCCTCACAGCACTGCTCAAATGCCTCACTCGTATCTGGCAGCAGAGACAGAGACCTGGTTCGAAGGTCTTGAAGAGCTCGCACAGCCTTGCCAGCAATGACCTTGGCGCCTCGGGTCTGCGTAATGACAGCCTCGGACTTCTTGGCAAAGTGCTGCGCCAGCTCCTCCTCCTCGCCCTCAGCCGGGACCACACGGTGGACGAGGTTTCGAAGAGTGTTGAAAGAAACAGCCGCAGAGTCGAGATGGCTCTGCATCAGCATGGCCTTCATGTGGGCGTCATCGGCATAGTTGGCCAGGTTGTTCGAGATGTGCACCTCTCCAAGATGGGAGAGGAGAGCAATGGTACGGTGCAGCTCGTCGGCGCACTTTTGCTCCTTCAGCTCATCTCTTCGCAGGCCGTCGATCCAGACGTTCAGAGCACGCTCAACAGGCTCCAGCTCGTGCAGCGCGTTCTGGTACCTAGAGAACTGCTCAATAGAGCAATGGCTGATGTCATTGACGAAGCGGTCGCACATGTTGGACACCCAGACCAGCTTGTCCGAAGCATCACAGCCAGCAAATACGTCGTCCTCGTGTCCAGGATGAGGCTGACCGTTGAGTCGCTCTCGGATGAAGCCGTTGAGAAGGTTGGCCTTGAAAGTCAGACGACGGAAGCGGAGCAGAGCAAGCACAGAGTCCTGATCCTCCTTATAGGTGTCAGGCAGGAAAAGCTTGACAATCTCCAGGTGTTGCTCTGCCTCTTGGGCCTCCAGTCGTCGCAGCTCCAGGTCGATCGTCTTGACTTGAGCCTTGGCCGCCGAGATCTGAAGCTTCATGTTGAGGTCCATCATAGCTCGGGATCGATCATTGAGCTTCTCCGACTCGCCCTCGGTGACGGCCTGCGAGGCTCTCATATCGTCCAAGTCGCTCTGCAAGCTCGTCACCAGCTCGCGGAATCGCGACAGGGTATACTCCATATCCTCCAGTGACTCTTCTTGCTGGACGGCCCGTCGAGCCTGCTCGGTGATGACGCTGTCCTTGAAGTCGAGCTCCTCCTGCATTTCCTTCTCGTTCTGTACGTGGTTGATTTCCAGCTCATCGTTAATCTCCTTGAGGCTTTCAAGGTCGTCAATCACGGCCTTCAGCTCCTCAATCTGCTCAGCCATGCTCATGTTGCGTTCCGTAAGGTCTTCGATCATATCTTCGGCACCGAGCGCATTATCCAGTTGTTGCCGAAGGTCCTCAACAGCCGACTGGGACTGCTCGAGCTTTTCTCGGCACACGCCGTACTCTTCCTTGACGGTATTAAACTCCTTCAGATCCTCCTCCAATCCCGCGATCTGGTCCTTGAGCTCCTCCTCTGACGCTTGCGTCAAGTCGCGTAATCGCAAAAGAGCCTCTCGTAATCGCTCGTTTGTGCGCTCCATCTGTAGCCATCCAGTACTGGATCGCTCCTCGGGAGTCATACCCTTGCTGTATTCCTCATTTTCTTCTCGGAGAATCTCGACCTCAAGTTCCAACTCTTCGGCCTTCTCCTTCAGGGCGTCTAGCTCAACCTTGAGAACCTCGGCTGTCTCCTCGGCCATCTCTCGGTCGAGTGTGGCCAATTCTAATATGCTGTCGTGCTCGGCCTGAATCTCCTCAATGGATTCCAACCTCATTTCCGCCTCTTTCAATAACTTCTTCAACTCATTGTTCTCCTGTTGCTGTGGTTGATACTTTTGCTGCAGCATCTGAATGACGCTCTCAAATTTGTCTCTCTCTCCCTGAACCTTTTCGAGCTGCTTCAACTTATCCCGGTCCTCGGCCCGTTTGCGTTCCAAAACCTTCAGCTTGGCCTTGAGATCCTCAATTTCCCGGCTTGCAGCAGTGCTCCCAGCGGGTCGAGCTGCAGGTGCGGGTTTCCTAGACACGGGTGGTGTTGATGTTCGTGATGAGGTCCCTCCTGTGAGCTTCTCCAAGGCCTTTGTTCTCGCCTGAACGGGGCTTCTGGGCTGTGGCGATAATATGTCCCCGTTATCCTTCACAGGGGAGGCAATGCTGTCTCTGTCAGATGAGCCATGATCCCTCCCTGCTAGAGAGTCCACTGATGTTCGTCTTGTCACAGAGCTTGGTCGTGAGCTTGGTCGCGATACCGCTCTTGGTCCGCTCAAGGACAAGCGACCGCTTGCAGTTCTTGGAATAGGTCCTCCTGCTCGAGATGAAACTGAAGATGTAGAGGCCTGTCTTGTCGTCCGAGTGGCAGGGGGTGGCGGTGGTCCCATAGAGGTTCGCGATCCCCCAACAGACGGGCGAGACTTGGATCCCGCGGATGGCACACGGGGATTGGAGGGTGTTCCTGTTCGAGATACGGCAGCACTTGAAGAGGCACTCATCTGCTTAGTAGGCGATTTCGTGGGAGACTAGACAAAGGTCAGTATTCAACCTAGGGAGACCACACCGCAACACCCACTCTTGCAATGCTGGTCGGCCTGGCCACTCTAGGAACCGGGCTCGGGCTCGGGGCATTCAGACTCTTCCTCCTACCGAGTCCAGCGTCTCCCGCGCTCGACGTCCTCCCCGCGGCCGGGTTGAAGCTGCTCGGGCGGGAGGGCTTGCGCGCAGGCCTAGGGGCGGGGGCCTGGGCGATGATGGTGGCCATCATGGGCTTGACAAACATGCCGTAGCCCATGGGGCAGTCAAAGTACCGCTCGCCCTGGACGCTGCCATCGTTCTTGCCCGTCTTCTCCTCGAGCTCGACGCCCACCCACTCGCCGACCTGGAAGTGGGTAGGGCCAGCGAAGCGGACGGTGCCCTTGCGGCCGTCCGAGAGCTGGACGATCTGCCCAGGCTTGAAATCCGGCATTGTGGGCAGTTTAGTCGGGGTCTTTGGGCATCGTGCCGGGCGTGATTGTGGTTGTCGTCGTCGTCGTAGCTGTTCGAGAGCTGTCTCCTGAGTAGGTTCGCTTAGAGAGAGGGTCTATGATGTTTGGATCCATCCATTGACATTCATCCCTGAGGTGCGCAGTAGACGCGTCTACTTTCGGATAAACGCGACGGCGGCAATCCACTCCCGGCGGCTAGCGTAGGTACGTACCCAAGTGGGACATCAAACAACCTCACCTTCACTTGCACGCCCTTCATCTCAACAAAGAAATTCCACTCTGTAACAACAAATAATCATTTTCGCGTAATTGATTGGCTAACATAACTATTCATCTCTCATCCTACTCAAATCATTCGTCAAGATCCGAAACTCAAATGTTTGTTTGTCTATTTCAGCCCGACAACTCTCCCTTCATGTCGCGGGCTTGTCTGTTAGTTGCTTGACAGTAATCTTGCTACTCAAACTCTGTTCATGAGTTTCTATGTATTCGAAAAGAATTAGACCCATGCTCGATCGTCGTTATGCTTCCAGAGTATTTCGTATGCTTCAAAATCCCAAAATGGCACCAGATACTCGAAGCAATGCCCGCCTCGTACCGTCTCAAATCAGGTCCAACTTACACCTTTCTCAGTATGCAATCATGTATCTTTTCAAGCCTTGGAGGCTTCCTCTCGGAAGGATCCTCCTCGTACCCACTCAACCACTTCAAACGCGACTCGTCGTTCAGTCGCCTCGTCCAAGTCCTTTCCGACAGAGATTCGGACGACCATAAGGCCCGGGTGCTTGTGGAACTCGACAGCCCCAAACTTTGTAATCTCCTCTTCCACGCTTGGCTTAACGTAGACCACCAGGTCGGGGGCGATGGTGCCGCGCCAGAGAGTCGCCATCCACTGCCAGTGGTCAATCGGCGCGTATGAGTCGGCGATGGGTACGGTACACGCAAAAGCGTCCGACAATGTGAGGCTGAATCCCTCCTTGATTAGTGCCACTGGCACTTTGGGGGCTGGTCCTTTCTCCTGTGGCTCTGCCGCACTCTCTTCCGCGAAGCCTCGCCGCGAGCCCTGCGATCCAGTGTCCTCCTTATTCGAATCCGAAGTCGAGTCGTCCTTGTTGGTGATATGCTTCACAATTTCTCTGGAATTCCTGTGCCAGTGAATCATGGTCTCGAAGCATGACTTGAACGTGTCTTTTTCGTCCGCGGATACACCCTCACTCGGAGAGCCCTGTCTTTCGGTGTTTTTCGGCTCCTCCGACTCCCTTCCCCATGTCTTTAGATGTACTTCGTTGGATGCCAGGATAGCCTTCTCCACCAGCTGGCCGACTTGCTTGAGCATTCTCGGCTTGGGCCCTTCGACTGCGATGACTGCCCCGCGATTCGCCAACCCGTGACTACTAGGGTCGAGAGCTGTGATAGGTGTGTGATTGATTCGAGCCAAGACTGACAACTTTCGAGTGAACGGAATAGACATGACCATGGCTTCGACACTTCGAGCCTGGGGGTCTCGAGCACCGGTTATTCCGAGGCCAGTGACGGGTGTGTTGAGATGTCGGACGTCGACTTCTGTCGCCACACTAGGCGACATAGGAACAGACGTCTGTAGTGGAGGCAGTCGAAGAGACTCATCGTATGAGGCGTATCGAGCATGGCTCTGCTCAGGCCATGGCCCTGGTCGTGGAGGAGGGCCCATCGGGCCAGATTTGGATCTCGGAAAGCCCGGCTCGGGCAAAGGAGTCGCGGGGAACGATCGCATGAGAGCTGGGGCCCCCATCGACAACGCTCGCACTCCCTGGTGAGGCGATGAAACTGCGTGATAGCCCCCGGCCTGGTTGCGGCGACGTCTCTTTGCCTCTGGGGACTCAGGATTCAAGTCATCAACTTCTCGGTATCCGGGTCGTTGCGGGGGGTAGCGCAGCCTCGAGCTAGGCGAGCTACTGTAACTCCCACGGCGAGCCAGATCCAGGTCGTCTCCTCGCGCAGCAGGGTTATATGGGGTTGGAGGCTTCGCCGTGGAAGGCGTGGAAAATGGAGTAGAAGGGGTACGAGGGGTCGCAATGGACCGCCCGTTGCACTTGGTGCAGCGTCCATAGTCATCAGCCGGGGACGAACCTGTCCGGGTCCCCTGGGCTTTGTTGCCGCGTCGTGGCTGGTATCGATAGTCAGGATACTGGCGCTGATGACGCTGCTTCTCTTCATCGGCTAGGCTCTTCCAGTTGGCCTTGACATCCTCAGACTCGTCCTTCCACTGCTCCCCGATGATCTTGGAGATATCGGGGTTGGAAAGATGGGGGTTCCGGGCAACAACTTGAGCCTGGTGATGCTGACGATATAGGATGAAAGCTATATCCGAGTTAGCCGTGACAAAGAACCCTGCTTAAGCAAAAAGGGGTTGTCAGCGTAGAGATGTTACTGCTCACACAGTCTCGACGCTCAAGGCGAACTTCAACAAAGGAACCTGACTAGACTCACCGTTTCGAGGTCTGGGAATCTTTGGGGCAGGAGTGCAGAGACAGATGTCTCTGGGGCCTTCGCTATTCATGCTGCTAGGGGTGCTGAGCTGGAGCTTCTCGAGCCTCCCATAGTTGGCGTCGGCCGTGTTGATGGAAGCGGCACGTTTTCGAGCCAGGCCGGCAGTGCGAGGGCTGGGAGAGTCGGGGGTGTCAGGGACAGTACGAAAGGCACGCGGCGGCCTGTCATATTCGTCGACGGCGTCCATGGGGGAGTGAGCAGGGGTCATGGCCTGCTTGGGAGCGGCAGCAACCAGAGAGATGACCTGTGTCATTTTGGAGAGCGGCGGCTGGGCTGCCTGGCAAACGAACGAATGCGAGACGCTGTGAGCGGCAGGTTGGGCCAGAGCGGGAAGCGCCAACTTTTTGGCAACCACACAACCTTGTACCCTGAACGTAGCGTAGCGGCTGAGGGTGGAGTTGGATATGTTTGAGCGAGAAGGCTGAGAAGGTTGAGTATAGTTGAGATGAGTTGCAACAACAACAACCTGGGCGAAACCCGGCAAGAACAAGAGGTAATAAGGTCAAGCCTTGGCGGAAAGAAGGTGTTTCTGAGTTCCAACCAAGTCTTTTTTGGTTCAAAGAGCGTCGACGGTGCTCGTGTGTCGGGGCCAGTCTGTGCTGGCCAAGTCTTTGTGTGCCTGGCAAGAGGACAATGAAACTGGGGCCAGTCGGTCAATCAGTGCCTGGGGCAGGACATGAGGCGTGATTCCATTATCGGATGCTCTTTGAAGTCTTCTCTTTCTCTCTCTTTTCGCCTCCTCTGCAGTATCCCAAACTCGCCCACCAACAGCAGCCCTGTCTCTTCAACTGTGTGAGTCTCTCTCTCTCTCTCTCTCTCTCTCTCGCGTCAACTCCCTCTCTGCGTCTACCCTCTCCGACGACGGGTAGATAGATTAAAACGTCCTAGTCCCGGGGTAACTAGAGTGAACGGCGGGGAACATGCCCTGGCCTTGCTCTGGTTGGTGAGAGAGTCACAGCAACCCCATCAGCCTTCCCTGCTTTGTTCGCGTTTGCCCCCGTAGACTGTCCCGTCTGTCCGTAGCAACCACTAGGGAGCATACAGCAGCCGCAAACTGGACAAGGCAGATGCCGCAGGCTCCAGTGGCACCAGCAGCGTGAACGAACCAGGGTGTGTATGTGTGTATGTGTGTGTGTGTGGCCAATGTGTGTGTGTGGATGCTCCTGAAAAAGAAACAGACTCATCCGCTGGACCCAACAAAACGGAGCGAAGAGAAGGGCGCGCACACACACAAAGGAAGGTCCACGGACTTTGCCATGATATATCATCTTTCTCCCCCAGGTGCGCGGCGCTTCTCCCCTGCCCTGCCTCTCCAGGGCAAGCCCAGCATTGCTGCTTTTGTCTCCGCCCTCCTTTGTAGTCGTGCAATGGAAGTGAATGCCGGTCGTCAGCTGGCCCGAGCGAACGCTTGCCCCCTTCCCCCTACTTCCTCCTCGTCCAGCCTCATCCAACGGCGACAATGCGCTGCCGGAATGTACGTAGACCGTGTCTTGGGGCTGGAATGGGATGCTTGGCGAGCTCTGAGACAAAGACAATGTCCGCGCCGAAATTGGCATGGGATAGGTCTTGTGCACGTGATGGGCAAACCTGATTTCCCTTTGACAGATAGCCAGAGAGTGAACCCAACAGGGCGGGTCAGCAATCCAATCCTGGTGCAAGACGGCTGTCGAAATGGTCTTTCATCGTTGGCATCCATCCGGATCCAGCCATCCTCCCCAGTTTCCCCATTAGTTTGAGTGAGTCAGTCATCAAAGGACTTGTGGGAGGGGGTGAGGGGCCCCTTTGTTGTTTGGTCTAGAATTAGCATAATGGGAGCAATAACAAGGGAGAGATCCCCCCCACGGGGAGCTCAAGCTGACTAGGTATTCGCAAATGGCATTCTGATGATGATGGTCATTCGATGTGACCCAGCCCGACGCCGAACCTCTTGTTTGCAAGTATTTTCCATCCATGGCTCCCTATCAAGTACACAACGGGTCAGCCAGGAAGCAGGTATTTTCGTATCGCCTCGGAAAATCCTCTTGAAATCCTGTGACCCTGTTCAGTTAAACAGTAATTATGCATAGCACTTCTCCCCTTCCCTCCCGTCCCAGCGCCGTCTAGACCTAAACAAAACCCCGAGCCTTACAGTCGTCCCCCGTTTACGACAGGAAGCCTTGTCCGGCCTCGCTGTTGAGGAGCGCCGCGCTGCGACGGGCGTCAAGGAACAGGTCCTCGCACTCCGCAACATCCTGGACGTCGATCTGCGAACGGCCGTTGGCCTTGGCAAGAATGCTGTTTGTTCACCGTCAGTCAAACCATGTCTCGGTGCATCCCAAGGGGGAGGTTCAACCCCTTTCACCAAAGTGGGCTTACCTCGCGGGAGTTAGCAGCTGCAG
The DNA here is from genome assembly GCF_050370095.1 of Fusarium phalaenopsidis. NCBI lineage: Eukaryota > Fungi > Ascomycota > Sordariomycetes > Hypocreales > Nectriaceae > Fusarium > Fusarium phalaenopsidis. The sequence goes on from NW_028145404.1 coordinate 3,539,362, forward strand.
GCAGTACCGCATACTGATACGGACACCGTGTTCCGCGATTTTGTCGATGGCGGCGTCCGAGACTGAGACGCCCTCGGTCGAGGCACGTATCCGCACGATGCGCTTGATCTCATCCGCCTCGTATGGCGTTGTGGGAATGATGAGCAGCCGAGCCAGGAAGTCGGAGGGGATTCCGTGAGCTGCGACAATACCGTCGGTGCCTCTGATGGTGCACATTCCCCGGTTGGAGGCCAAGACCACAATGGGCGAGATGGGCGATTCCAGGGCCCGGTTCAGGTAGGTGAAGCACTCCACATCGAGCATATGCGCCTATGAAACGATCCCGTCGGTTAGCCATAGGTTCCCGTCCCGATATGAGACGGGGGACACTGGGGGGACTTTACCTCATCAATGAACAAGACGCCTGGCACAAGTTCAGCCACACCCTGGTCAATATACTTGCTGACCACTTTGTTGATCTCAGCACGCAGCTTTTCGGTAATCTCAGTCATCTTGGGCTTCATCAGCTGGCCCATCATGCTCATAATATCCTGTCCGCCCTGGGGTCGCGCGTTGGCCACGTCCAGATCGTGCAACGTGACATCTTGCACAATCTCCTTCTTCTTGTGCACCTCGCCCTTGGGGATGGGCACGTACTCCTCCGCCTCGAGGTCGAATTCTGTGGCATAGGCGTCCGATCGACCAACTCGTTTGCATGCGCCCGTGTTCGCCTCGATGTAGATGACGTCTCCCACTGTGACACGCTCCTTCTGGATAGCCTCGTAGATGCTGGGGTCGAGGCGAAGCTTCTTCTGTCCCTTTGCGCTCTTCAGGCCGATGAGCAGTGTGCTGATGGTCTTGCCGTAGCCACCCAGAGGGTTCTCGGCCTCCTCGGGGGTCAGCTCTGTAACCTCTCCCTCGTACACCTCCTTTGTCTCTCGGACTTTGAGCCCAATCGCTCTTCGGAAGTTTTCCATCAACATTTCGGTCTTCTTAACTTCGGTCGAGTAAATTTCGCTACCCACGATGGGGCAGAAGGGGATTTTGGTGCCCAGCTCTTGGCTGATGGCGAGCGCGAGTGCCGTCTTTCCAGTTCCAGGACCTCCTGCCAACAAGACACCTCGGCCAGCCATCTTCTGAGCTCGAATCAAGTCCACCACGACGCCGCAAGACTGTTCCGGATGGGTCAGCAAACTATTGATGAGCCTTTGTATACCTTTGGAGGCTCACCTCACGGGCGCCGACTTGGCCAACAAAGCCAGAGGCCTGCTTCTCTGCGTATCCATCTGACTTCAAGCCCAAGCCCTTGATGTGAGTGTGGGCAGCCGTGCGATTGTCTCGCTTGTTCCCCTTCACCTCGCTGATCTGGACCATAATGTCGGTGGGCGCCGAGTTCTGTTGGAATTTCCGATATTCTGCGAACTATCTTATCGACGCGACGATTCTGATCGAATTGGGATGAGGTCTCGTGGTTGGTGGTGATGCGAAGTGGTTGTTGATGTAGCAGCCTGAAGCTCCAAAGATTTGCGATCGAAGCTTAGTTGCTCCTGGTCCAGGCGCGTCTTCGCGACATGATAGGTCACGTGATCACCGAGCACGTCCTCACCCTATCTCCTCAGTGCCCACAAGACTGCAACCAGGTCACGACGAGGGGTTGGGGCCAATTAAAATGCATCAAATGAAAGGTACTTAATGCCACACCTAAATTACATGGTGATAGAAGTCCCAACAATATTGGCTGTTATAAATCGCGACATTGCACAAGCGGCAGCCGTACCTAGTCTGCTTCCGGCTTTGGCAGTTACTGCTGAGCTCCTGGAAGGGACTTGTTTTCTCACCTTTTGACCTTATCTGCCCCTGCCGAAAGCCCTTACAAGCAAGGCAGGCTGAGTTTACCTTGCGATAGACATGATTGACCTCTCGATTGATGTGAACACGCTGTAAATTAGGGCTTTGAAGGTCACTCTCGTCGCCTGCTCTGTAACGTTGCCGCGACTGGCTTTTCTGGGCGTAGGTGTTAAATAACTCGTTGTAAATGCATTCTCGCCACTCTTTCTGAGTTGTGAATCGCTTCCAACTTGGCTCAGGACCCCGTAACTGAATAACGTAGCTATTGACGAGTGCAACGTCAAGCAAGAAGGTCCAGCAAAGAGCCTGCCAAGGGCCGCGGCGCAAGGGATGATCATACGCATAATATGACCTCAATTGATCGCCCCGATCAACGTGATTCATCTCATCATTATACTCGGCGGCAACAGTAGGGATAGAGATATCCTTAATAGCTTCATCGCCAAAGAAGCGGCGGATCTGACGGGCCTCGGGCTTCTTGGAGGAGGGCTTCTTTCTGCGGCGTTCAACGCGCTCCTCGCCGGAAAAAACGGTCGTAAAGAACAAGACGAGGCGGTTATCCTTCCAAGCGACTTGGTTGACCTTGTGAGATGAAGAGAAGACAAATTAGTAAGAGATTTATATGTGAAAGCGTCTTAGCGTGATACCTGATTGTCAGCCGTAGGGATCACCTTAACCTGGTTAAAGTCGTAGCTAGTACCTAGCCTTTTATCGCCTCTGAGATCGTGAACAAGCTCCTCGTTGATGCCGCTGTTAGCTCGAGCCGTGCCTGTGGCTCCGTGGCCATGCATGCGGAGGCTGCGGAAGAGATCTGCCGACGAGAAGAGGTTATTGACGAAGACGTGATATGTCGCTTTTGGCAGTATATTTGCTAGGGCCACGACGACGCTTTGAGTCGAGTTCAAGGCGATAGGCTCGTCTGAGGAGCCCTCTTGTGTCTCTTGTGATCCTTGCGTGCGGCGGGTGTAGCGGCGCTTTGCGGGAGGAAGCTCAACACCAACGGCGCCGTATTGTGCGCCCGTGATGTGCTAGAACCAGTGGATAAAAAACCCTTGCTGTGCAACAACCTAGATCCTGAAGCCTCGAGGAATAGGCTTGCCTTTGACGACTGTTGTCTCGTTGGACCTGCCTGTGAAGCGGACCGTACACTCATCTATAGCGAGATGAGAGCCCGGGATGAAGATCTCCGCCGACGCAGCTTGTATATGATTAGACCACTCGTCACAGGCTTGGAATACCTTCGGAAGAGGCCCGGTCTCGTCGATCTTGGTGTAGTCAAAAGGGCGAAGGTGGCGGTGAAGGATCTGAAACTTCCAATAGGGCATGAACCTGATGATAGAGTGTAAAGGGCGCTGTTCCCCCGGCTTTGGAGTACTCCAATGGCTCTTGATAGTCTTTTCCTTATGTAAACCCATATAAATTAGCACTCCAAGCCATACATATACTTCTGCAACAGAGGTCCCTTGCCAAGCTCGCAGCCTTGCCTTCCTTGTCATCGGGGTATTCCAGCTATCGACAACCTCATTTTCCTTGAGCCAAAGAAGCCAGCTTTGAGTGTATTGGACCCATCTCTCAACGAGGGAGATAGGAAGGAAAAGCTGGAAAAGCTGCAGCGGCGATGGCGGCGGTGTGTTAATGTGCAAGTTGCGTGTCTCTACGGGGAAGGGTTCAAATTTGGTGCCGCGGGCCTTATCGGCCGGAAAAACAGCCACCCGGGTCGGGTCATTAGGGTGCATTTGATGGCTATGATTTTCCTTGATAAAGCTCATGTCATCGTAGGCATTGAGGGCTTGTGCCTCTTGTGGAATTGAGAGCGTAGCCATTGTTCAGTTCAAAATAATTTGTATGTGACTTTGGCTGTGATAGCTTCATTGATCAAACTTTTTGTACCCCGCTTGTACTAAGGCTATCACGTGGTCAAGGTGGGGCGAGGTACGCGTTGCAGTCTTGTGGGCACTAGGAGATACACCCAGTGAACAACCACTCAATTGAATTCATGAAAGATTCATCATTTCATAGTTGGCTTTATTCTATATCCAGTTTCTAAGGACTTGCATAGGTCCGACTTATCCAAGATACTAGCTCGACCAAGTAGTTGGACTTTGAATACCTCCACTCACATGCATCGAAGTACCTCCATCGATGAAAGGAGCCTAAGATACAACAAATATACTCTTTCACAAATAACTACAACCAGCACCAAAATGACATGACAAAATTCGGTTCTGGTCTGGGATACACCTCCACGGAAACATGCCTCGCATACAGAACCCACCTGACCTAGAGTGACTGTCAATCACTTACATCGGTAGACCAAGTTGTTACACGGCTTCTGTTTTCGTATAAGACGTGATTTCCAAATAGTCAACATAGAACAGCCTAGAGGCCCAAATAGAAAGAGGCATGCAGAGAACTAAGAGCTGACGAAGTGTTGTTGCTGGAGGATAACTGGAAAACAATGTGGCCGGAGTCCTTTATAGTGACAAGCCCACACGTGTCCAGTTGATGACAATCGTGCTTCCCTAGTACAATTAGACATCAGGCAAATTAACACACATATAAATGTCCATTCCTGACGTTGTTCATTCAATCTACTTCTATATCAAACTTTTATGTCCCCTGTTTGAGCTGGACCCTTCGTACCACCAATCTATCGGGAAATCCTCATCTCTTCAGACGTGCCTGAGTCGGGTAACAACATGGGAGATCCCTCCGCTTCGCCGGCCAAGTTCCCGTGCCTCTCAACGTCATCCGCAGGCACCTTGGGAGGCGGAGACTTCTTGATCAAAACGACTCCGATGGCACTTCCAAGGATCAATGTGCATCCTGCACCACTCATCAAGCCCATGCGATGGCCAAATACCCATCGGTCGAAGCTCGCCGCAAAGAGCATGTGCGTGTAGACCATGGCGTTGGCACGGTTCGACTTGTCTGCTCCGAGACCCGAAGTCAAAAGATATTGCATGATGAAGCCCAGGATTCCCAGAGGGAGCAGCAACAACCACTGCTTGGCGGTGGATGGGGTGACCCAGCGCAGGCCTGGTTGAGCGACGTCGAGGATAGGTGCGAAAATCAGAAACAGGGCCGAGAGGATGGTGGAGATGGCGCCGAAGTAGTTGACAGAGATCAGGGGGTGGGCTCGCTTTCCAATTGTTCGCAGGGTTGTGAAGGCACCAGCCGCCCCTAGGACGCCCACAAGGGCAACGCCGACAGCTACTAATCGCTCCTCAGATGTGGCCTCGTGATCTGCGCCGGGTATTCCACCTTCTGGCGGCTCAGTCGCCGAGGGATCTTGTTCCTCGCCGGACTGGGAGAAGAGTGAAGTGGGACGAGCGATCAACACCACACCCAAGAGGGCCACCAGGGTCGCGAGCTGCTCGATTCGAGTAAAGGGCTCACGGAGTGCAAACCAACATATGAAACCAGCAACCCCAGGGGCCAGAAAGGTGATAACGGTAGCATCTGCGAGTGGGAGATACATCATAGAATACCACATGCCGTATATACCCCAGTACCCAGACAACCCACGCAGCCACAGCAACCATCGGATCTCCCTTTTACCAAACGGAAAGTCGGGCGTCTTGCTCCACCACATATACGCCGAGCAGCAACACGCCGTCATGAACTGTCTCATGAGGAGCACCTGGACGGGGTGCATGCCGTTGCCTTCGAGCTCAACCAGGCGGGCACTGAGGTTCATCAAGGCACCAAAGAACTGGGACAAGGCAACGAGGGCAGCGGGCTTGTTCCTGGCCCAGAATACCTGCCATCGGGTGGGTGTTGCGTCGCCGTGCAACTCGGCGCCATTGTGTGGAAGGCGTCCCATGGGGATGGGAGATGGGCATGGAGAGGGACTTAGCGACAACCGGCGGAGTTCGTCGTAATTCGAGTCGTCGAGCTTGGTTCCCATTAAGCTGGGGGATGGTGAAGGCACCGGCAACAGATGACGGCCTGATTCTTCCACATTCCCAGGTGCCAGCTTGGCGCCGGGAGTCTGAGGAATCTCTTCATAAGGCGGCGGGATCCTGGAGTCCTGATCCATGGCGCCGGATAGACGGAGAGGCTATCACTGTCGTCGTGAGGGTTGCTTGACACGGCGACGACGGATGGGCAGCACAGAGGAGACGAGCCGACGACCAAGAGTCACAGTGAAGTCAACGCAAAGCTTACCAATGGGAGAAATCTCAACCAGGCCTAGATCAACGACCGAGAAGCGTCAAGTCCCAACCACCCATGAGCGATCCAGACCCCGCAGCGGAAGCCGACCGGCAGGCGGACCAACGATCCCATCATGGGATGGGGATCCTCTTTTCTCCTCTTCTCTCACAGCAGCACAGTCCGACGAATGTGCAAAGAGGATGACGAGTGGGGGTGGGACTTGTCTGAAATCCTCCCGTTCATGACAAGGCGAAACAAACAGCTGCAGCGCAGGAACGAGTCATCAGCACTTCTCGGTGCCGGTTTCGCCGCTATCGGCCGGGCCGTCGCGGATCAGCTGGGGGATCCATTCAGATCAGGTGCAGAGATTGCTGACGGAGGCCAGAAAAGCAGAGCGACGAGGCGCTGTTGGGTGGCGAATAGGCGTCTCGAGAAAGGGAGACAAAAAAAAATGTGGTGGGTTGGGATGGATGTGACCAGAACAGGCGGTTGCATCCATCATGGCTCTTGGCTCTGCAACCAAAAAGACGCAGCACCCCCCGGCTTCGCTCCGGAGTCGGGTCGGGTGGGCCCCGGGATACAACCTCCGTGCTATTCCCCAACTTCCCACGAGGGACGGAGTCTTGCCGATCGGCCCTGACTAGTGAAGCCTGGTTGCTGAAGAAGAGATGGTGTGGGCGTGGGCGTGAGAAAAGTGCTGACCGCTGGAGTGTGTGTTGGGGAATTCTGCTTATCAGCTTCTCAGTGAGTATCAGTCAACTTCCATTTCCAGACCGCATATGAAAAATACAACCCCAAAAAGCGCCCTGTAATTATGATAGCAATTGCGATAGAAACGTGGGGGCCAAAGTCCTGTTGGTCTTCTTTTCACACCAAACTCCCCAGAAACCAACGCTTGCGTGATAGTTCGTGACAATGTGCAATGTTGATGCAATTTCCAATAACTCCGGTAGGCCACAAGAATCCCAAATACCAAATCCCAAGCCCATAGGTAGTCTCGCTTGTTGAACGCCAAAAAGATGCTGAAATATTCAGAGACCCGCCTCAGCGCTTCTTACCAAGCGCATCTGCTTCCGCCTCGGCATCGTCGTCGGCCTCGCCCAGCTCCTCCTCCGCCTTTGCGGCAGCCGACGCAGCGGCTCCCCTCGCGTCTGTCTTTTCCCTCTGCTTCTCCTCATTTGCGGCGTCCTTCATGATCTCGTCCTCACCGTCGCGCAGAATCTCTCGTGCCTTCTTGATCTCCTTTTGCTTCTCAAACACCTCCTGCACCTTTCCGAGGAACACGGGGTTCTTCCGGAACGCAAACTCGAAATCCTCGTACTTGATCTTTTGCCTGCCAGAGTAGTTTGCCGCCCGCGTCGCCTCGAACGCGATGGACTGCATAAAGTCTGTGAGGATCTCGTCGAGCACTCGGACCGTCTCGGGGAGGGGGTTTTGAACGTCGCCGTGAGCGTAGAGCAGCTGCGCCACTGTAGTCGAGAAGAAAACGTTAGATGTCAAGGGGACGCTATAGAGAAGAAGGTGAACATACGCTCGGCATGGCTAAAGTTCATCTTTCCGACATTCTTGCCGGCTCGGGCTCGAGGCTCCATGGTGAAAGTGTTGTATCACGCCGTAGCGTTCCCCAAGCGATACACAGGTACGAGGAGTAGGATACCGAGGACTTCAAGATCGTGATTGGAGATCAACTACCCGCAGCCTCGTCGTAGAGATGTAGTCGGATGCTGGGAGAGATGCGCTCGGCCAGCCTTGCAACGGGGGGCTTTGGTGGGGCCGTAAATTTGTGGGGTCCAGTAGACGTCACCCCTAGTGAGAGGGCACGGCTCGGCGAATCTTTACCCCTAAGCACACATTGCGCATGTGAGAAGGCTGAAGCGATTGCTTCGAGCGACGTTTGCGATTCTCGACGACGACTTGTCCCCCGCGTATTATAAGTAATCTCCGCTGTTGTTTTTGAAAGAGACCAGATCAACACTCGCTAAAATGGTATGCGCGGTGCTCTTTAACCCCAATTACGCTCTGCTAACGTTGCCGTAGTCCGCCCTCTTCAACTTCCAGTCCCTCCTCCTCGTCCTCCTACTGCTCATCTGCACGAGCGCATATGTCCACCACTTCACTCCGAGTATCATGGACAGGAATAAGAACGGGTATAGCATGCGACGATTCCCAACCCACGGCGCGATGAGCTGACACCAGCTAGGTTCATGGGCATCTTCTGGAAATGTGCAAGGATAGGAGAACGATTGAGTCCATACATAAGCATATGCTGTGTCCTCATGGCTGTATGTCCAGATACACCGTTCGAACCACTCTCTGGCTCCTGGCTAACCTGTCTGTCCAGGTCTCCATCCTCCTCAACTAGATCTCATGTTTACCTATCGACGGGACGTTTCTGTTTTTACCATGATTACGATGGGCTTGGAGTTGGGCTGGGGCGAAGCATAAACAAGCTAATGGGCGGGTTTCCGGCTTCCATGTGTACAAATCTGCAAATTCACGATCACGATCTTACCATTCACCAAGAACAGGACATGCTGTGAAGTCTATGGCTAGCTCCCTCACACAAACTTCAGCGCGCCGCCGGTGAGACTCACCATCCAGCGAGTTTGCGTTACATCCAGACTCCAGCGAGTTGTCAGGCCAGAAGCCGAGTCTGGAATCCCAACACAATCTGGATCCTGCTCAATGGGTGTGCCGTGGTTACCTCGCCTGATAAGGCCAATTAACCAATTGATGCACTTCATTGCCGCAAGGCGCCTGCGTGTGTGCATGAGTGCGTGCGTGCGTGGGACTGGAGTAACAATCTCAGTGAATTGGACAAGGCGTGCGGAACTTTGCTTGTCGCACAGACGACGCAGTGCCTTCTTGTCATTTCGACAACTCGGCTCTCAGATGTGAAAGAGTGAGCACAGTCGGATTGGTTCGTTCAAGCGCATGGTGGTTTCGTCTGGCGCATTGCGCAGAATATTGCCATGTCTGACCGGACGGCACAATGACTCGCCATTGAAGACGGTTTCAAAAATTGGCCCTTTTCCATATCTCTGCCGTGGATGAGGCACGGCAAGGCGTCAAGGCTGAAGATAATCCAAGCCATGGTTCGCGCCTCACGCCAACACACTGGGTACCTAGGGGTACAGTAGCAGTAGTAGCGCGGCAAAGGCACACTGTTGTTGAGCCGCAGAGAAAAGAGTTCGGATATGGAGGGGTAGGTAACATAGTAGAAACCGCTTTCCCCCTTTACTCCTTTATTTACACATCAACGAACTTGTTGTACAAACGTGATGAGATTGCAGGACGAGGCGTTGTGAGCTGACCACAGTCACATTGCTTGGGTCATGGCATGAGGAAGCAGATTCACAATTGGATTGGTGTAACGGAACATTGCCGCAGACTGCGAGGTGTGGGAAAAAGAAAGGAAACCAAGATTCTCCGTACTCCATCCAAGAGGGGAATCCGGGGCGATTCGACTAGGTAGACATGGGGGGCGAACTGCCCAAGATCGGATAAGGAGGAGTTGTTGCGGAGATGATGGCCCTGAGTCCCCTTTTGTTGGGACCGCTTCAGCCGCATTGCACATTTGCCAGTTACCAGTCAGACCCCACGCCTCGGACGGCACGAGCTGGTTGGGACGAGATGAAATGAACTGGGCGGCTGAAGGGATGACAAAGAGTTGTCGTAACTCCCAAGAGGCTGAGATGAGAAGAAACAACAGCCAGCAGTTATGTGACTTCAAGCCCAAGCAGCAGACGCAGCCAGCCACATATAGCACATGAAGGAGCCATGGTCCAGACAGTCAGACGCCGTCATATACGAGCGTGCAACACACAAATCACCATGAGCCTTTTCGTTCGCCAGACAAGTTGCTCACCGGACGCGGCTGTCCACATCCCGCACCGTGAGAATAGGTATGAAGCAAGTGGTGTGCTATGCTGACCGAGAGGATTGCCCTACGCCGCAAGTTGACAAGCCCGCCAGAGACCGAGTCTGCGGCCTTCCGCGCCTGGTTCCTTGGCGGCCCCGTGGATCCCGGCCCCGAGCTTTATCGCCCCGAGCTCGGCCTGAAGTTTGAGGTGCCCCCCAATTCTGACTTGCTGCTACACTACCACTGCAAAGGTGCTCAATGCGTGAAATTGAACATCGTGATGGATGGGAGGGTCAGCAAGGAAAGGCTTCCTTTGACGCGGACCTCGAGAGTTGAAGCTAAGCGCCTCCTGGTGTGGCCGATTTGCGCAAAAGGAGGCAGCCGAGATTTGCCAGAGTTGATCGGACTTTGCGGAAAGGATGTTGGGTGTGGAAGGCGCAAAAGCAACGCCGTATGTGATACTTACTGTACGGCTACATACGCAAGCTGAGCTGGACGGATGGATGCAAGCGGTGCGTGTATGCAAGGCGCGAGTTCTAGGCGATTCGAGACGGTGATACTACCCAGTAAGACACTGCTCCTGGAGGGAGCATCTCACTCAAGGAATCGGAATCGCCTTCGGGGCAACAGGGACCAGGCGCCCACGACCACCAGAGAGTCGGGGTGGCGACATTGTCCCTTGATTCTACTGTACGACACACCGTCTTCTGGACCTCTCGCCCTGCGTTTGCTTCCGACTCCATGGTCAAAGACCAACAAGCCGACTCTAGAGCATACCAGTCGAGCATGTAAGCAGAGTTGTTGGCTTCGAGATTGGGAAAACCCTTTTCGTATTGGGAGTCTTGCATGGCGCTATCGACTATTCCGCCCTGGCCGCAAGCAGAGGTGAGTGTTTTGGCTTTTGCTAGAGCCAGGGACGGCCAGATGAGCAGCCTTTTTCTGTCAGTTTCCGGCCCTCGCTCCTTGGCCGCGTGACCGTGTCGTCCTTTTGCTCAGCGCCTATCTGCGCAGTAGTGCCTCAACTTTTTGTTGCGGTTGCAAGGGATAGAGGGAGTGGCTTGTATCCCTGCGGGTCTAGGTTACTAACAGTGGGAAGAACCTCAAGGTTCAGAAAATTCCTCGGGGCTTCAGCTTTGATTGCAAGTGCAGAGACAGTGCAGCCTCGCCATGTCCGAGACGGTTTCGTTTCTGAATTGCGTGTGGCTACCTCTAGACATGGGGGAGGGGATTAACAGGTCCCCGCCAGCTTGACGAGACGAGCTGGACATGGGTGCGAGTGAGCGAAGTGGTGAGGCGGCTGACGATCTTGGAACTTTGGGTGCATTGGACGTTGCTGCTTGTCACGAGGGGCATGCTAAAAAAGATACAGCCCATGTCAGACCTGAGATTTGGTGTTGAGACTCTCAATCGAGCATCTCAGGCATTGTGAAACTTATCAGAGGCCAGCCATTCTTGCAAATCGAGGCCTTTGTCGCTGCTGCCGCTTTGTGCTGCCGATATTACCTAGACAGCGCCGTTGGGTGGGCGTCGAGAGACCACCATCTCAGCCACGACTCATCCATCGCACGAGATGTCGATGCGGCTGCGGCTACCGCGGTCATGGCATGCCATGGCATGGCATCCATTTTTATGGCCTCGCATCGTCTTGGGCAGGGCAGCAGTGCAGCATTGCAGCACCAGCAAGTTCTGAGCCACGGACGGCCCAGACAAAGGTGCATCGATGCGTTGGCCACTTCGTGTCCTGGTGGATGGCGATGCGATGTGGGCTCCACACGGATGGTGTTTTGTCTTGCTGCGAATGGACCTGTGCTGTCTCTTGCGTAGGTCCTTGACTCATAGCAAGGGGGCCTCGAGGGACCGAGTGATGAGTGTGGGTGACAACAAAGACAAAGAAAGAGCCCAAAGCTGTCGGTCAGACATCCATAGGAGTGCTAGCCAGCTGGGCACCGGACAACAGGCACATCGAACAGACGCCAGCCAGAGCCAGACCGACTCTCTCACAGGCTCGACTCTGACAAGAATGAACTGGTGGTCTCTTCGCTGGTCTGGTGTTGAACTTATGCATCCTCCCTGCTCCGACAGGGAAGACCAGGAGACCTGACGAGGGCAGCCCCAGAGCCCAGCGCCAAACCACACCACAACGCACCACCACCGTCCGACCGACACAGCGGCACCATGACCGCACCCATCGACGAGTCTAGCTAGTCATTGCTGGTAACACTCTTTGTGGCCAAAACGTGGGTGAACCCTGACTTGCTCGCCCGCCCTGAATATCGCTCCCCATCCGGGACGCTATTTCCACGTCCCGACAACACCATCAAAGTGAACCTCCACCAATCCAACACAACAATATCCCTTAGGCGGTGCCGAGGTGCTCCCTACACCTTCCCGCGCATGGAACATGCTGGCCTTCACCTTGCAGTGGACCGGAGCACTTGGTTGGAAGAGATTAGATAGACCAGAGCCAGGTCCCAGTACCACCACGCCGGGATGCGCTACCTGCGGCGCTGTCCAATTGGCGACACCGAACCCTATCGATTGCCCGTCGCCTTGCTGAATCGACGCCTGTGCACCCGTCGTCGAGTCCTGGAGAGGTTCTGGAGGTGCGATGACATATCCACTCGTGAAGGCCTCGACGAAGTCGCATTATCTGGCGATGAGGGAAATGGCACGACGGTCTGTGTCAACCTTGGATACTTTGCTGCCCTCCCCATCGTACCTCGCACGCACCCCTGCCCTCATCGGAAGATTACAGCGATAGCGGTGTTTTCCCGTCGTGGCGAAGCGCAACCGTTCCGTGGGGAAGGAGGGCCGCTGACGATGGTGTTTACATGCGCAGGCTGTAGGCGGAGGAGGCGACGGCGAAGATGATTATGAGAGCAAGCAGATGTGGTGGTGGCGGAGGACGGCATGAGCGGGATGCCACTGCTGCTGAATGAGCGTCGGTGTCGGAGCCGAAGCCAGAGTTGCCGCATCGCGGGCGCTGAATTGACGTAGTAAAGAGGCAGTGTCTCCGGGCCTCACTCCAACAAGAGTCAAGAGCCCGACTCTTCAGTCAGCACGTCTCCTCGGATTTGAGGGCGAAGTGACCTCACACTCAACCAACTGACTGCTCTGCTGGCCAGCGAGAGTTGCAGAACGACTCGTAGCGGCCGAAGCAACGCAGCTGGGGCGGCTCATTAGTCGCCAGCGACTCCGCCGTCCACTGTATCTGCACGCTTCTGGCCCGCTTCTAGATCAGCGGCGGCGGCGGATGGATCTTTCAGTGGCCCCTCGAACTGAGCTAGCGCGACCCTGGTGATCCCTAGAGAGCCCTGGAAAAGTCTTCCTGGGGCGAGCGTCCAGTGGCACCCCCAGGACGGTTCAATGGGAGAGGTCCCGAGTGACTGTGATGCCCCTGGAGGAAAAGGCGGGCCAGGCCAATCCCTGGGTCCGTTTCGGTCGATGTTCCTGGGACTTGACCCTCCTTTGGCAGCTGAGAGGTTCTCTACCCTGTCGTCCCAAGATGCATGTGTGGTTGGATGGATCATGGGTATCGTCTTGTTGAGATTCCTTTCATCCTGAAGCAAGAAAATGCACCTAGAATGTCGAGGGTGCTCTTCACCTCCAATCGTGCTCAGTGTGTGCGTGCGTGATGTGGCTTTCTGCCGCAGACCTCAGACGTGCCAGAGTTTTCCCGTGTCATGCACAGTCCGTTCCTTCCTTTTACGACTCCCGCCTGCCTCCATGGATCGATCCCACCTTCACCATCCCGTGGACCCATCCATCGCTGAATGGCCTCCACTGCCTGTGGGGTCAGACTGTACATACATTGCCATCGTCGCCATCGTCATGACCATGCTGACACTCGACTTCGCGTCTACCATTCGATACCTTCCTACTCAGTGCTGAAAGACAAACGAAAATCGTTACGAGACTGCAAGATAGGGTCAGCTATCCCTATGTCCTCGTGGCCCACCCTGGACTGACTCAAGTAGCGCCTGACCTTTGATTTCCTCTCATCTAACAGAGACGGGAGGCCGAGACGATAGCAGCAAGATGGCTCAGATCCAAATATCGGGAGGGTCACGCTGTCGCTGCAGTGTTAGATTGCGCTACAACCCTCGTCGGCCTTGCCCACGCACCGCACCCGACGCTTGCGCACCTGCACCAGGGCTCCAGCTGGGTCCCGTCCTCCGGTGGCGGTGGCTACCGACTTTTTTCTCCCAGTGAGAGGAACCTCGACCGCTCCAGCTCATATCCCGTCCTCGGCTCGGCTGGTGCTGGCGGTCCTGCCCTGGGCCTAGGCGTCTTGCCCTGCCCTGGACACAGTCGGTGCAGGTGGTGGCTAATAGGTATAGCACAGTACGAGTCCGTCCGCTATTGCTTCGCGGCCATGGGCCAGTGACAGGCCTTTGGCGTAGATTCAGGAGGCGGTTGGCGGAGACTTCCACTGCTGTTCCCAGGTTGTTAGTGCCAGTCGATGCAACGCCTTTTAACCTACACCACACCTCCCTAGGGGCACAGGTACACTGTACGGAGTACGCGCACCCCGTACCGGCCCAGAAACAGCTAAACACACCATCAAACACGGCCACCCCCCCCCTAGAAATGGCCCAGGACTGCCCGCACTGGCGCGAACCCTGCAAACATGAGCGTCAGGGTCGACAAGTACATGTGGATACCGCGCATCGACTGGAATGGCTAGGGGGTCCAAGAAAACACAGGAATATTGCAGTGACGAGCATGGCCAGACCATTCCGTTTATTTTTGCCTCCTCCGGGGATCGCTTGCCCCTGCTCTGTCACCCACAGGTCACTGGCCCACCACCACACCTTACCCATCGGGCTGTCATGCCATGCCATGGCTCTCCGCCGTCGGCCTCCCTATTTTTTCTGGCTTGGTGGAAAAGACCTTTCTTGACTCGAATCATGGATGGTTCTGCCCATGAGTCTGTCTCAAGATCAAGCTCGAAGGTGGAGGAGTCTAAATCCCAACCCAAGTGGCACCCTGCGTTGTATCCATCCCCATCCATCCATCCATCCATATCAATATCCCCGTCTGCACCCCTTTCCGTCTCTTCTTTCTTCTTTCTCCCTTCCTTTTCTTCCTCCTTTCCTATTTCTGTCTTCCCATTCTGGAATTCTTTCTCCTCCTAGCTCTTGCTGCTTGTTCTGAACATTCTTCGCTCTTTCCGGAAACTATAGACCAGTACCATAAACCGACGCCTACTGCTTCTTACATGGCCACCTTGGATCGATAGAGTACCTAGACAAAACAAGAAAGACGACACCACGACCGAAACGAACTGCGAGGCAACGCACCGACAGGACATTCTGAAATAAGAAGAGGGCATAACCAGCCTCCGTTACACAACGCAATACCAAGCATAGCCTCCTGCAGGCAAACAAACACGCCGTCCGACCCGGGCCTCGACGACCAGCCAACGAGTTCTTCTCGACATCCCGACTCTCAGCACTCAAGGCGGGCAATTCGACATTGAGAGCCATCCCACAACGATTCATATACCCCAGACCATTGATTCACCCACCTACTCGGGCACTTGCACCCTCCCATGTAAGTCAGCCGCACAATCTCGACAGCCTCTCCCCTTCCACAACTTGTCGAAGGGGCTAATCCGTCGACTACCTTGTCCTCGGAGCACAACGCCTGGTCAGCTCGACAGCCATTAGCCGTCTGCATCTGCAGCTGGCCGTTTGGCTCGTGACTGTTCGGGCACGCACCTCGCGTTCAATCTGCGCCCTCATGCTTTCGGCCCCTTTACAGTGCTGACCAGCTGTCGCTTCTAGTATTTCCCGAGCCCACACAAAGCGATAATCTTTGACAAGAGTCGGTCTTGACTTTACTGGACCAAACCCCTTCCTTAGCGACAACCAAAAAATTACTACCGAGACGAATTGTCGTTATTGGGCATTGGAAGGATCCCTAGACAAGCCGGAAAGGAACACCATCACCAACCATGACGGCGGATCAGGGGTATGGACGCCAATTTGGGCGGACGAGGGAGAATCTGTCGACCTCGGCTCCCGGGCCCAATGGCGAAGGCGATGCCAGACCTGAGAAGGAGACAACGAGGAAGCCAGCGAAGGACGAGAAGGTTGAGGTCACGCAATCATCACAGGTCTCACCACGACGGTACACCGACCCTTCACATACAGCATCCCCGGTGGCGGCGCCGCTCTCGCGGAACCCATCCGAGACCTCAACAGCATCATCAAGTCCGGCCCCAGAAACCCGGAGATCTCCTGCTTATCAACCCCTCGAGCCCCCAGTTACCAAGACAAGTCTGAGCGAGCTCGAGGTTTCCAAAATAATCAACAACCCAAAGCTAAGGCACGATATCAATTTTGATCCTGAGCTACACTTCAGACCCAATGTGGAAGGCGACAAGGGGCGAAGGAAACACGACCGCGCGAGTGTTTTCTGGACGAATCTGAAGGAGCAACTGGTCGAGTTCATTGTGGATCGCCCAAGCTTTTATGAAAAGTACGGAACGGGAGACGATTGGTGCTTGCCAAAGCTCCTGAAGTCTGTCAAAGAAATCATTCAAACTTTGGTGCCACAGCGGGACCGCCAGTTTCTGGATGAGGGCCTCAACGTTGATCTTTTGATGCAACAATTCCACCGAGGCATTGCTGATCTTGAGAAGCTCGCCTCGTGGCTCTCACGGGTCCTCAAGTCACACTGCGCACCCATGCGGGACGACTGGGTCGACTCGATGCACAAGCAACTCAGCAACGGAAACCGAAACAATGACGTGGATGAGCTTGTCAATGGCATGCGAAGTCTACTCAGCGTTCTTGAGGCGATGAAGCTGGACGTTGCAAACCACCAGATCCGCTGCCTTCGACCAGCCCTCATTGAGGAGACGACAGCCTTTGAGCAAAAGTTCCTGATGAAGAAGCTCCGAAACCGCAAGATGGATATTGGCGATGCGAAGCCTTGGTACCAGGAGGCAGCTCAGACGTACCCGGCTGGAGCTGGATCTATGTCGTCTCATTTCGGCGAGATGGGTGTCTTCTTTGAAGGACTTTCCCGATCAATGCTTCCTTCTGCCGGCGAGAAGCCGCTGCCAGGAACTTTCTTCTTCGACGAGGATCGACTAGGTAGGGTTCGGTCCGACATCCTTGACGCGATTAACCTCGACGTGTGCATGCGCATGTTTGATGATCTTGATCGGGTTGCACGATGCAATCTGGCCCCCGCCTTTGCCAGCCTTGGGTCAGATGACGACCTGCCCATGTCCTCGAGCAAGGACGGTCACGAGTTCAACTTCAACACTCCCCCCTCACTCTCGCGACCTGCAAGCGTTGCTCTTAGCTCGGCTGGTTCGGCTTCATCATCACCGCGATCTTCCTTGGTCCTCCCTTCGTACCTTGCATTGGATGCCAACGAGAGCAAGACCAAGGCCCGAAATGTCCGCGAGTCGCTGGTTGCTCTGCTCCAGCAGGCGCCTCATGATGCCCACTACCATGAGAAGTGGCGAACCATGGCCCCCTCGCTGGCCCTCCAGATCTTCCGATTTACCAAGGCACCCATGGAGATGCTCCCTTCGTTCGAAGATAAGCTGACAGAGAACGTTTGCAACATGTCTTCTCCCATGTATCAAGAGATGGAAGAGGCCTACCGCAGCCGACTCTTGACTGAGCTGGCTACTCGGGTCCGCTACTTCAAGGCACTCTCAGGCGTTTGCCTCTTCTCGATTGCTACGGGCAACCGGGTACCAGTGAGCAGCCGCAGCCTCGACGCTGGGCGAGACCGAGAACTGGATGCGGCCATCCGAATGGGCCAGCAGGAGGGTGGCATCGAGGATATCGCTACGCGTATTGCTCATGTCGGCGTTGTTCACTGGAGGATTTGGGCCCGGATGGCCTACATTGACGAAGACGACATGTCGATGGACTAAATCCCCTTCACCTCGACGGTTGGACCGCTATATCACGCTTATCACCTTTTAATGGCGAGTATTTCGCACTCTGCACAATACCCCTTTTTTCTCGTCTCTCACTGGGTCCCGAGCCACACCCAGCCCGGCTGGACCGAATCACAACCTCATGGCTGTTGTCCCCTGCGAACCTACCTAACCCAGGTGCGGGGAAGGGGTAATGGTATATTCAAACAATGGGCGGGAATGTTAGATTTTGTTTTTGCTTTTAAACGGTGGCTGGGGTCTTTACACTTTGCCCGGCACTTTGTTTTGCCCCTTTTTCCTCGGCGTTCAGGACGGATGGATGGTTGGGCGGACGGATAAGGGGGACGGCAGGAGAATGGAGCCCCCCTGATACACGGCGCCTGGGCGGTCTTTGCATTGGAATTCGTCTCGTCATTGATGCTGTGCTGGCCCGGCGAGCGGAGGAGGAACATCGCATTGCATTCTTTACATGCACGGCAGAAGCCGCCCACGCACTGGGGATCAGAATCAGCCTTTTTTTACGCAAGCACTTGTACCACTCTCACTCGCATTTAGATCAGACTCGTTTACACAAGCTCGTTTACTTGATATCCCTTCTGTACATATACGAGGCGCCGCTTCTGGCATTAGACTAGACAAGGTTTTGAACTGGAATTGAAGTATACAACTTTGTTAATCTCGACACGGTTCACAACGTAGAGTCAGTGATAGAACTGGTCTTTATATCAGTCCAGGGCATATGCCCGGGGTCCTTTGGAGACCATGTAACTTGAGAATTATGTGATTCTTCACGTTTCCATGGAATGACTTGGTGATGCAATCGAGGCCCCTAAAACATACCTTGCCTGCCATCATCTTCTCAACAAGTGCCGTCTAAGGTGACGTGTTTCTCTTGTTGAGTGCCCAAAAGGGTTGTCTGGACCTTTGGTCATCATAGGGGAGCCACGTGAAGAGCATGGCAAGTGATGCTTCCCACCAAAAGCCACACGCCAAAGAACCATTCTGCCAACATGCATTTTGAAACGTCACCAAATTAGAGGGAATATTTTGAGGGATATATACAGACCGAAAGCTAGTTTTAGTTTGCGCATTTACAGGAAGAAGACGCAGTTTGTTCCGAAAACTCCGCATACTTCAATGTCATCCTCTTGAGGAGGATCCGTGAAAGGAGGGAGAATGTGTAAGGTGGAGTGGGGATCGTTGTGAGAGAGGAGTACCGGGGAGCAATCTGCTAGCTCGATGGGTTTTGTAACAGGGTGACTGATAAAATACGAGGAACAAGAGGCTTGCATCGGTTTGTTCTTGAAGGAGACTGTTGCGATTGTGTCACCATAAGCCACAAGGGCTTGAGTTCTGAAGACGCAGGGCTGAGATTTTGGCTTTTGTCCCCCAGAATCTCAACGGTCTCCGAATAAAGGCCATGAAGTTAACTCAAACCTTTTCATTTTTTTTTTTATTCATTTTCTTTGTAAAGCTTGTCTCGTGTTCTTTGGCAAGGCGAGACTGTTTAGGCAAAAGTAGTAATCACCCATTGTAGTCTCTGATTGGCCCTCGCATAAGTTGCCAACTTGTATTCTGTCGTCTTGTCCAACCACAGCTTTTCTCTGCAGAAACTCGTCATGATTCTCCTGAATATCGTCCCCATCATAATCAGAGCTGAATAATTTGCTCATCTTAACCTCTCCGAGTTATCTGCACTTGCTTGCAGAACTTTTCCGAAGTCTCGGTGCTCATATCAAACTATAACACCACTTTGAGTTAGCGCCTTTGCTTAAAGTCATCAACAACAACAGGCATTCAAATGCACGCAAGAGTGAACAACACGGTCATTGCCGTGATGATGCTTCAAATTCTGTCATTTCCTCTACGGTTCCTTGTTCTGAACTTTGTAATGACTCTGCCTTGCGTGTGCAGCCTTCAGAGTCAGGTTCATCTCCAAAACAGACAGTTCTTGCAAGACACGCCCCCAGTCAAGGTCACTAATACTTGTCGAATCTCCGACTTTAAAAAAGACATGACAACTTAAATGCATCCATGGTTCGTCATCTATCTCTTGGGCTGTTGACTATCTCCAGTTCAGACCCGGGGAAAAAAAAAACACCAAGCCTCCTTCTCCCATCATCCTAGAGGAAGCTCGCATAGACTCTTCCCGCCCAGGTTTTTTTTTGGTCATTGATTCATCCCCCATATAATAACTCCCAGTATGATCTGTATGTATGCAACCCCCCATCGAGCTTCAGCATTTACTCCCAGCCACGCCATATCTCCAAGACAACAAATCCGACTCCTCATCCGTGAGGATAATGTTACAAGAAACAGAACGACAGAAATGGGACCGATGATGGCCCATAACG
The DNA here is from genome assembly GCF_050370095.1 of Fusarium phalaenopsidis. Classification (NCBI taxonomy): domain Eukaryota; kingdom Fungi; phylum Ascomycota; class Sordariomycetes; order Hypocreales; family Nectriaceae; genus Fusarium; species Fusarium phalaenopsidis. The sequence goes on from NW_028145404.1 coordinate 3,559,475, forward strand.
ATAACGAAATCCATGGCGCACACAAGACAAGACAGTGTTGTACAATGAGGGCCATCGCCTGGCTCGACGGCGTCCTCAGGGACTGAGCTTCTCTGGTTGACCATTGACTCATGGTGGGCTCAGCGAGTTCTTGTCAGATCCCTGGGCACGCTTCAGCTTTGCGAGCTCTTCTTCGAGTTGGCGGTATCTCGCACGCTCCTCCTACACACATTTGTTAGTTCACCATGGCAAACAGCATCATGCAACGAGGACAACACGTACCTTCATGTTCTCCTGGAACTTCTTCCTCTCTTCCCTCATCGTGGCTCGGAACTGCTCACTCAGCATAGACGCTCCCCGGCCAGTTCCACCCGTAGGGGGTATCGCCTTCAGGCGTTCGCCATCCAGCTCCTCCTGGAGCTTGCTGATCTGTTCGTTCGCCTTGTCCATTTCGGACTCGAGTCGCCCACGCAGCTTCATCAACTCGCTTTCAAGGCCAGACTTTGTCGACAGGACGTCCTCAAGCTTGTTCTCCAGCACAATCTTCTCGCGCTCGGCACTCAGCGTCTCCTTTGTCACTTCCTCTAGCTCCTGCACAGTTCCAGAGAGCTCGTTCTTGAGTCTTGTGAGCTGGTTCTGGAGCTTCATCACCTCTCCGCTGGTCTTGATGGCGGCAACGTCAGCGGCACGCTCTGCGCGTGATCCGTAAGCGCCGTCCAGCTCGGCCTGAGCAATGGTGAGTTCCGTCTTCATCTCCACGAGGTTCATGTTAAGAAGCTCGAGTTCGTCCTCCTTGACCTTGAGCGCCTTCTTCTTTGCTGCGATATCCTCCTTCTGCGTGCTCACTTGTTGCTTCAAGGAACGGGCAGACTCTTCCGCATTGTTCTTCGCCCTGGTCGTCTCATCGAGCTGTGCGTTGAGCGCGTCGATTACAGAATCCACGCCGGTCAACTGGTTGCTGGTAGCCTTGCTTGAAGACTCGGCAACGAGCAGGTTTGCCTCGAGCTGCTTCAACTCAGCCTCAAGAGCCGCAATCTTCTGGTTACGCTCCTCAATCTGAGCCTGGGCAGCTCCGGCGGCTCCAGCAGCTCCAGCCAAGTCAGCCTGGAGAAGCTCCATATCAGACTCGAGATGGGCGACCCTAGCATTCCGCTCCTCGAGTCGAGCCTCTGCAGCACTAGCCTTCTGTAGCTCAGCCTCAAGGGCAGCAATCTTGGCATCACGCTCCTCGGTCTGGCCTCGGAGAGCGTTGGTCTGCTGGGTTTCGGCCTCGAGGACAGCGATCTTGGCATTGCGCTCCTGGACCTCTTCTTGAAGAGCGTTGAGATGCTCAACTTCGGCTTCCAGGATAGTAATCTTGGCGTTGCGCTCGTCAAGCTGATCTCGGAGGGCATTAGCCTTCTGGACCTCGGCTTCCAGAGTGGCAATTCTAGCGTTACGCTCCTCGACTTCGTCTCGCAGAGCGTTGGCTTGTTGGATCTCGGCCTCGAGGGCGGCGATCTTGGCATTGCGTTCTTCGACCTGGCCATGAGCAACATTGGCCTGCTGGACTTCGGTCTGGAGCGCGGCAATCTTCTGGTTGCGCTCCTCGATCTGGGCGTTGGCAGTCTCGAGGTATTCCAGTTCCGATTCAAGCGCAGCAATCTTGCTTTCGCGGTCCTCGATCTGGGACTGAGCAGCACCTGCAGCCGCTGCGGCGCCAGCAAGATCAGCCTGGAGCTGCTTGAGATCTGCTTCCAGATCTGCAATCTTCTCGTCGCGCTCTTCGACCTGGGCATGTGCTGCACCGGCTGCGCCAGCCGCACCAGCCAAGTCAGTCTGGAGCCGCTTCACATCAGCCTCAAGAGCTGCAACCTTCTTGCTGCTCTCCTCAGCCTCGGGCCCGCGGCCGATGTTGTTGGTGGAGGTCGTCCGAGCATGCTCGAGTTCCTCTAGTGTCTCAGAGAGCATCGTTTGGGCCGTCATGGCGTCTCTCTCGGCGCGGGCGAGCAGAACCTGGGTCTCTTCCAGCTCCTCCTGTCTCCTCTGGATCTCTTCGTCCTTCTCGGCGTCAGACTTGTTGTTGAGCTCACGCTGCTGCTTGATCTGTCGCTTGAGCACCGACTTCTGGTCCTTGAGCGTGGTGGCCTGGGAATAGAGCCACTGGACACGGTTGGAGAAGCCAGAAATGGTGAACGGCTCTTCCACATCGAACTCGTCGTCGGAAATCTCTTCGTCTTGATAGCCCTTCTCCATGCGAGCTCTCCGGCGTTCCTCCTTTTCCTTCTTGATCTTGGCAAAGCCAGATTGCATCATCTCCCATAGACCCATCAAGACCCTTTCCACCTGGTCATTGTCCTGGCCACCTGGCATGCCAGCCGAAGCTGCCCGCACAGCTCGCTCCAGCTCTGAGTCGGCAGCTCGCAAGGCATCCTCGAGGTAGGCAAACTGCGCATCGGTATCACCCTTGGCTGAGTGAGGTGCCATGGGGTAGTCGGGATCCACTGTCAGGAGAAGCTCTCGCACTTGTCTGTTCAACGCCTCGATCCGTTGTTCAAACTTTTCGTCCACCTTGCCATGCTCATTCGTCGAGTCTTGTTCCGCTTCAATAGCAACAAGGCCCATCTCCAGGTAATCCATCTGATTCCTGAGCATCTCTCCAGGCTCCATTCCTGGAACTCCAAACGGCGGTTCCAGATACTCGTCGTTCTTCGAGGGGTTGAAGCGGACGATGGCGTCCCGCAATGAGCCATTGAGGTTCTCCAACCGTGTCTCCATATCAGATATCGATCTGACTAAAGTGTCCGTTTGGCTCCTTAGTTGCGTGTTCTCATCCCGCATCTTCTCCATCTCTTCCTTGAGCTGGTTCTGTTCCCTGATTGGCGACTTTAGGGGGATCTCAATAGCATTCTGGCGAGGCTGCCCCCTTGAAAACTCGTCCATATGACCAAAACCATAGTTGTCGTTGAAATAATTGTCGTCGGCGGGATGGTCCATGCTGTTTCGAGTATAAGTATATAGGCTCTCTGGGCTTCCAGGCATGCCGTTCACGGGTTGGTTCGGTGGTGTTTGACCCTTCTTCTTGGAAACCTTGTGTGTCAACTGGAGGATGCCGGCAGTGTGTTCCAGGAGACGCCGCTGAGGCTCCATCAGTCGTTTCTCGAGATTGAACAGCTCGGCGGCCAGTTCTTCGCATTTCCGCTCGCTCGCCTGTCGTTCGGCCTCGGCCTCCTTAGCACGAGCATGGTCGCCACCGCTATTCCGACCCAACAAGCTCCTCCGCCTCCCTTCCATTTTCCCAGGGGAGTATAGCCTCGCCATGGAGATGGCAGCATCGCGGTATTTCGACTGGATGGTCAAGTTCTGTCTCGTCGACTCAACTCGCTGGGTCAGGGATTGACATTGCTTCTTTAGGTCGTCCACCTCCTCCTGCGACAGGATCTCGAATTTCTTGCTGTCGGAGAGGGCCGTCTCGGTGAGGAGATGTACTTGGATCGGGTCTTTGAGGTCGACTAGAACGGAGCTCTGGGGGCGATCCGAGTTCATCTGCAGGGAGTGAATGTGTAAGTGGTCAAGCCGAGAATTGGCATGGTTCCACGTGTCGAATCACATACTGGATTATAACGAGGGTGCTCCTTCTCAAAACCAGTGAGGATGTCTTTACGATATCCTTCCACAAGAGTCTTGCCGCTGGGGCTCGGGGCCGGAGGCGACAGCCTGGAAGGGCCGTACCCGTAAGGGCTCCCCTCTGGCGCGTACGCATTCATGGTTGCAAGGCTCAATGTCGCGTCGTCTCGGTCAGCAAAACATGAGGGAGGAAACAAGGTGGTTTATAGAGCTAGGCGATGGTAACAGCGGCCATGGGGATTGAGTGGCTGGTCGAAATAAAAGAGTTCGGTCTGGTCAGTGGTTGACCGGCCGCCGGGCTCGCTTGGACTGGACGGGGGGGTGATGAGGTCGGATGGATGTAACAAAGGGGCGTTTGCGCTGGGACGCCTCTTGGTCTGGACAACCGCAGAAACTCAAGAATGATGCTTTCAGAGACACTCGATAGATCTCGCGCCAGCGTTCGCAGAAAAGACGCAGGAACAATGCAGATACTGGGGGAGAGAAAAGGAGAGGTCGGGGGCTGTCCACTTGAGTCCAGCCCAGGAAAAAGGAGGCCCATCGCCGTCCTTTTGGCTAGTGGACCCGGGACCCTCCAGAAGGGACCTGGAAGCTGAATTGCAGCGCTTGGAGCTTCTGACGAGCCGCAGCTGGGTACGTACTTTTACTCCAGTAGGGCGGCTGGGAAGCTGCCGGGGGCGCACCCGCGTTCTTGGGCATGGGGCATTGCTGCATTGGACACAGGCATGCGGGTCCTCATTTCTGTGCTATACCGTATTCGGAAATAGGTATAATGACGAGGTGCACGTCTTGCAGCGTTTAATGGGCCATGATGGCATCCAACACAGACGTACGGGCCACGAGTTTTCCATGCGTGAATCCCATCTCGTGGCTGAGCTGTTCTCTAGTTTCATCCTGCGCGAATGCCCTCACATCCTGCTCGCGGATATTTTTATTTTTAGACGTCACCGCTCCCCGATCGACAACCAGCGCCATCATGGCTGTGTGTGTCGCCAATCTTTGCTATGCAATGTATGCTGACAGGTGATTTGGCGGTGGCTGACGACGCCATGACTATTCCCCCATGACAGCCTCTTCCTACGGCTCGATTGCAGGAAACGGTAGTCCGTCGGGCCTAGATCCAGATCTGTGGACGGCTGAACACCACCTGCGAGCTCCAGTGACGGTTCCTAGACACTCGAGATGTCATACGCACGTTGGGCTGAGACATTGCACAACAGGCACGCGCTTGGACATGCATGCCCGCACCGCACCGCACGTCCCGCGATTTCACGGAGCATTATACGGATCTTTAGATGGTTGCCAGGCCAAATCATGTTGCATCTCGTCATGGTATCAATGCCAACGCTGGGATCCTACAGCACCTCTCGGACCTGATCCATAATCTGCTGCCCCATCGTCCTCCTCCGCTCCGCCTGACCCTCCGCCGCACCTTGGGCACCAGTTGCGACGGCCGATGTCGTCGTTTCGCCCTCGAGCCGACGTCGCAGACCTTCAAACTCGGCACTCCGCCTCTGCGTGCTCAGCCCCACCACCCAGCCCGGCACCCGCCAGCGCACGAGGGCAACCGGAAGGAGTCCCTCCCGCCACGAGTACCCCAGGACCCAGCCAATGACAGCCCCCAAGAGTGATCCCGGCCATTGCAATAGCGCGAGGTGCAAGGTAATAGCATACTTGTATGACTTGTCCGAGAATGTAAGGCCGACAAAGGGCTCGTCAGTGGGTGGCGCCTCGGACGTAGCAACACGGTATTTGTACATGTGCGGGACCATAGCATGATATTGGGCCAGGATGGCAAAGATGATGGGTGTCGGGCCAGCCGGCATGTAGTTGAACCACCCCGCGGTAAGAGGTCGCAAGACGATTGAGACGAGGGGCGGGAGCAATGCGGTGAGGAGGAACGTGACTATCAAGAAGGACTGGTCACAAGAATGTTAGCTGTCATTTCAGCGGGAAAGAATACGAGGAGGCGAAACTGACTGCAAACTTGCGAGAACCCCACATGCGCTCGACGATACGCAAATTATACAGAGACATGGCGGCGAATAGGACCTCGGTCGAATTGGTGTAGCACAGTTGATAGGCCAGCAGCCTCCAGAGCTGGCGGTAGCGCCATATGTGTGTGTCGATGATGATGTAGAAGTAGTGCTTGACGTCGAGGACGCTTGCGAGGATGGAGCCAGCGATGAGGCAGAGCACCCCAAGCCGGGTCACGGGGGCGTTGGTGAAGGACATTGCTGGCGCGCGGGGCTACTGGTGTTTCGAATGGTTAAGGGTTCATGCTGTCGCAAGAGGCTGGGTTGTCGGGGAGGTCCCGGAGGAAGCGCAATGTCGTTCTCCAGGACAAGTTGAAAGCTAGCTTTCGCGAGCAAGTAGATGCAGCTACGTGTGAAGCTAGGTGGGTGCGAAAGGTGGCATCTATCGATCACGTGCAGCTTATCCGGGTAATTATGGGTCTGACGCCGAAGCCCCGCCCTCATGCCGGTTGACAGCTCCGCCTGCCCCGGGGTTGAGAGCCGGAGGCGGGCTTGAGTTGGGTTGGAATGCTCATTGTGTCTTTGATGGCGGAAGTGCCAAAGGAGGGGTTGGGAGGGCTTTAGGAGTTGGGGAGCATCATCTCAAGCGCTAGTATAGCAGGAAAACGTACATGAACCCTTGTTATCTAGCCAGTTCGTCCAATGTGGCTTTGCAATATGACATGTCCGAAAAAGGCAAGTTTGATAGGATAATCAGGAAGAGGGTTGGCGGGGAATGTCGTGGTATTGGATCTTGTGCCCTGGTAGGTCCATGATTCTAAGTGGTGAATCGTGCTGACTATCTTCTGTATTGGGAGTGGCGCGCTGTTGTGTAGCTACAACGGAGCATGTCCGGATTATTCCAAGGCAACTACAAACATACATGATGAAAGAAGCCACTGAAGAAGCCATCATTTGGAATATGCCATTGACAAATCATTGCCGCGGCATTCAGTTCAGACTCTCTCCTGGAGATAACTCGGGTAACCTACCCTGGACTCCGGGGCCGGCCATCGACGTAATTCTTGGCGCTACAACGTCACGCACATGCACAAGCGACTTGGGCCAGCCTAACCCGCGTCTAGGCTATCCTGACTCGGCGCGCGAGCCAAGCGACGGGGGAAGCTCATCATCTTTGTTTAATGAGATGCTCTTTCGAGCTGGTCCTTTTCCTCTACAACTGAGAGATTGCTTGTTCTAGTAGTTCGCGGCCAATATGCAAGGCACAAAAACTCAAGGTAGCATAGCATCTGTCAACCAACTCTAAATCCCCTCTTTCCCACAGTCGCACTCAACACCCTCCCATCAACACAACACGGCCACACCGGCACCAACCCTCCCTCCACCAGAGCGGCTCACGCGGCATTGTCTTCCCTCTTTTCTTGACATCCGCCGATCCGACCCCTAAAAAAAAAAAGCTGGAAAATAAATAGAGAAAAAAAAGAGGGAAAAAATGCCGCTCGCCAACTTTGGTACACTGGTTCTCCACCACCTCGTCTTCGTCGCCCACCTGGCCTACTTCCACATCGCCTTTGCCCACATGGAGCCCAGCGCCCTCGTGGTCCTCTACTGCGTCTCAAAGCTGCTCGCCCGTCGCGCCGACGACATTGACGGACCGCCTCCGGAATGGCCCCCTCCCGTCATCCAATGGTAGTCTCTGACCCCTCGTTCTTGTTGGCCACGGGCTACGAGTCCCCCTCGGAGGAGAACCCGCCCTTCATCGCCGGCGCCGGCGATGCTACCCCGGCCCCGAATGACCGTCCCGTCGCCGTGACGCGGCCTCCCCTTGTCCAGCGGCCGTCGTATATCGCCGCTGCTGCCCCGGATGACCCCCGGACTGACCGCCGGAATCCTACTCGCATGCTGAACAATGCTTCTACTCCAACCTCCAACAGCTTGAATCATGTCATGGCCATCGCGGAAAAGTCGCCGGTTACGCCAAAGGTCGGCATCCGAGATCGCATTGCGTGTCATAGATGGACCTACTTCACCATGGTATGCCTCCCTCAAGCGCTTATAATCTGACCAAGCTTACACTTCCAAGACCATGTCCACCGGTGGCGTTGCCAACATCCTTCACTCACGTAAACCCACCCAACGGTACAAGTATCACTTACACGTCAGCTTGCTGATCCTCACTAGTCAAATGGGACGCACCCTGGATCCGCGGCATCGGCCTCTTCTTCTTCATCCTTAACCTTATTCTCTTCGTCACCAATCTCATCCTCCTGTCCATTCGGTTCCATATCCGCCCCGGGAGCTTCACCCACTCCTTCACCGACCAGGTTGAATCGCTCTTTATCCCGGCATCTGTAAGATCACCCACCATTTCTCGTTTCACTTGGACCGACACTGATCTCCTGTGATAGGTAGTCTCGTAAGACAACTAAACCCACATCAGACTCACATGTACCCTCTAACGCCCTCAGCATCGCAGTGATACTCATCAACACCTGCCAGTATGGCATCCCCAACACCGGCATATGGCTCCTTCGCACCATGGAGCTCATGTTTTGGATCTACGCCGCCCTCAGCGTCTCTGTTAGCGCACTGCTCTACCTCATCCTCTGGTCCACGTTGTATGTGCTCATAACGCTGGCCCAAACCTCGCCGTTGCTATAATCAGCGCACTAACATATGCTGTCAGAGTCTTCCCGGTCCATACGATGACGCCAACATGGGTCTTTCCTGCGTATCCTCTGCTCCTCAATGCTCCCTTCGCAGCAAACCTTATAGCTGCTGCACACGCATCTGGTCATGCCTTGTCCACTAACACTACGGCAATGGCTCTTGGCGCTGCTGCAATCCAGGGAACTGGATGCTTGATCGCATTCATGATCTCTTCAGCCTTCATCTACCGTCTCATGACACAGAAGCTCCCGCGGGATACGCAAAGGCCCGGCATTGTAAGCACCCTCAACCTGGGTTGTTTGAAGTTGTCTAACTTTTCGCTAGTTCATGTCTATTGGTCCATATGGTTTCACCGCCGCCGGTATAGGTAAGTCTAGAATTGATTCTACTCTTAGAGCGCCTCTAATTCTCCCAGCCCAACTGGGGAACCAAGCAGAATCACTTATACCGCCGAACTTCCTGGACACTCCACAAGTTGCCCCAATCATCAAGGTTGTTTCCATCCTCGTCAGCCTCTGGCTCTGGGGCCTAGCCATGTGGTTCTTCCTTGTCTGTGTCGGCGCATTGTGGAAATATGTTCGTGCTGGTAGTAGCATGCCGTTCCAAATATCCTGGTGGTCCTTTGTCTTTCCAAACACGGCTCTCGTGTGTCCCCCTCATCGTTGACCATTGTTACACATCGCTGACCCCCTTTTGTAGGTCACAGCCACTAGCGTCATGGGAAACATCTTTCGTAGTGATGGCCTGCACATCTTTGCATGCGTCATGACCATTGCTATTGTAGTTGTATGGGCCGTCGTCTTTGGGAGAATGGTGTGGTGTCTAAAGGAGAAGAGACTTCTCTGGCCCAAGAATGAGACCTAGGTCCACCAGAGTTTCAGTTTCTCTGTACTATTTTTAATACTTCTATTTGGATCTTCTGCGACCTTGTAGAATTAGATCCTTGGCTTCCCAAGCGGGTAGCCCATGACAACAGTCACATGGCGTTCAGGGAATCATGCAAAAGGAGGATTAATGAGGGATGCGTGTTTATTCGATCCTTAATAGATGGCGTGTAACCAATGTATTGGTATCTATCCCACGACAGAGTACGAGTAACCTCCTCTAACGCTATCAACCATGTATATCTGGTCTTTACCGCTGCCGCTCTTCTATTCTTACAAGCCAAGACCTGAAATGAAATGGATGCGATCCGCTCCCATGGGAATCCTTAAAACGCCTTGCAACTCCATGACAATATTTGCGCTGTCATCCAATAGAGAGGACTAGGGCCTGCGATGCGATCGTCTTCTCTACAACTTCGCTCGCATACTCTCGCCAGTAGATGCGTCCAGGTTCACGGTAACCTCACCCGTCTTCTCGCCGTGGCCAAAGAAGATGACCTGAACGGTCAAGTCGTCACTGGGAACCGTTAGTCATGATACTTTAGTATAACAGATACAACTTACCGATATCGTCGTGAGAAGGGAGAAGGCAATGTGAGCAAGGCACAGACTTGCTCATCGTTGGTACCGCCAAGGGCATTCCTGATAAGATGCGTTGCCACGTTCTTGTCCTTGACCACAAACCGATCCTTGGCATCAGGGTCGATACCCCACTGCTGGAGGCGTATCGGCGTCTTGTTTCCATCGGGGCCTGCAGTCTTGCTCTCCTCAACGGGTAATGGGGCCTTTGATGAGCCAAAGATCTTGTTCCAAGCAGCGTCGAACTGGGTGTTGGATGAAGACTGTCCCTGGGTCTCAATCCACTTGCCCACAAGACCAACAACCTCCTCGTTGGTCAGCATCTCCCAGAGACCATCGGTGGCCAAGACGAGGAAGTCGCCCTTTTCGGGATTAACCTTGGTGGTGGTGACGATAGGCTCGGCCGTGACATAAGGGGGAGTCTTCAGAAGAGGCGACGGACTACGTCCAAAGAAGTTCTCACGCAACTTCCAGGCCACATCTCTGCTCCACTTGTAGACGGCATCACCAAAGGCACGCGAGGGCTCGAGGCCACCGAGGACACGGCCATTGCGGATCACGTTTTCCTCTCCAGGGTGCTCCTTGCGCATGCGAGCAACCTCTTCGGGGTTGCTGCCGGTCTGGTCCTCCGACAGAGCCGTGGCAGTCCACTTTCCATTATCTGACCGACGACCCAAGACGGCTCGGGAATCGCCAGTGCAAGCAACCCGGAGAAGGTTGCTGCGGCTGTCGTAGAACGAAAGCAAGGCGCACGATCCGGACAGTGCAGGTTGCAACAATTCAGCGGCGACGGTCTTGGAACTAGCCTTGAAAACCTTCTCGACGCTCTTGTGAACAATCTCGTTATCCAGGCGGGTGAAGCCAGTCTTGATGGCCAGGCTAACAGCATCCTCCGAGGGAAGGTCTCCAGCAGCCTTCTTATACGTGTCATTGAGCTCCCTCGCAACATAGTTGATCAGGCTTTCTCTCAGAGTCGCCGACGTAGTCCATCCTCTGAATAGTGTAAGTATATAGCCATGCTTCCAAAGCTTTGCGCAATGTCAATTGTCATGTTGAAACTCACGAGTGACCATCAAAGACACCCCAGAACATCCAGTCACTGCTGTCAGTCTCAGCGCCTGCGGACCTGTTGGGAACCTCCACGATCTTCTCGGCATGGTCGTCCTCAATAGGGTCGTTGCTGGGTAGCTGAACAACGTCGTAGCGGGTGACACCGTGACCACGGTTGACAGAGAAGGACTGCTCAAGACGCCGCAGCTTATCGGTGGCCTGCTCCGGGGTGAGCATCTCGACGATGCGACGACCGTCGTCACGGGTGGCCTTGGAAATAGGACCCTCGCCAACAATAGTACCCTGTCGGAGCTCGTCGGCGCCCACTACGAGAACGGTTCGGGTGGGCAGCGCATCAGCTGTCTGAGTCGAAGTGAGGACGTTCCTGGAGACGGTGGCCGAACTTGGTGCAGTGTTAGAGCCGTTGTAGGAGTACCATGCACCGTACCCAACGACGAGACTGGATACGAGAGCGAGGGGCAGACGGCGGAAGTACATGGAGGACCTCAACGGCGTGGTATTTGCTGGGTTGCGACGGGCGCGGCGAGCGTGGGCGCTGGCGGTAGACCTGGCCTGGGCGAGCGAGAGCGAAGAGATGGAGAAGCCTCGGCGCGGCGTATGGGAGAGGGTGCGGACGGCAGAAAGAGACGTCGTCCGAATGGCTCGAACGGCGACTCGATTCATCTGGGCGGCTGGAGCTTGTGGTAAGCTTGGCCTGAGGTGTAAGAAGAGGGTGAAGAAAGAATTAATGGATAAAGCTGTAACCCAAGAAATAGGTCAGGATGTTGCCGGCCAAAGACTGGACGACGGCGATGACATGGGGAGAAGGGGAAGCGATGGGAGAGGAGGCCGTGATGGATGGAGACGGACCCAGATGCAGGCGGCGACACTTGCTCCAAGCTGCTCCGTGGTGGGTCCCCGATTGCGCTATCTTATCTCAACCTTTCCCTTCTGGTATTACTGTAAAGTTGAACGACGCCGAGAAAGAAAGACTTTACCATTGCGAAACTGTCGACCTTTTCATCTGATCTTTTCCAGGAAAAGACTGCAGTTGTTGCAGACGGAAAGTAAATCTGCCTGACCAACTCCCCGTCGCGAAATATCCCGAGCTCTCGCATGCCCTCAAGGTCACACCCTCGCTCACTTGATCCAATACTGTCCCGCCTGCGTCGCCATCTCAGCTGCACGTGAGCCAACGGAACAAGCACCCGACATTCTTTGAGCCTGGTTTCCCAGTTGTTGCTTGCTATTCTGTGTTCGTGCGTGTTTTGTCTCAGACCCGAATTCTGCCGGCCATACTCATCCAGGCACCTTAGGTGATCCTACTTTGTTTTGTTCATAGGAGGTGCCGACCTCGGGGTTCAACCTTGGCCTGTGAGCTCCGTCTTGCCGACCCCGGATTCTCACATGTTAGTTAGGCTCCGTTCACACCTCACATACGGATACACCCATCCATCCATTTGATTAGCCTCTATTGCCGTCACTTACAAAATTCTATCTACGGATAAATATTTAATATTCATTCAACAGTCTGTTCTTTCTTGAATCTAATTCGACCTACTCAAGGCCAAAGTACCTCATCATGGAACAACAACAATCTGCTCAACGGCCCCTCGCCGGAGCCGACAGCATCCGAGCCCTCAAAGACGACAATGCCATCTTCAGTGCTTTTGACTCCTACCCCTGGACAAAAGACAAGATGTTTATGGTAACACCTCAATCTTACCCATGCTCAATCTCCTTTACTCACCGTTTTACCCAGTCCGGCCTCTACGCCATCCTCGGTGAACCTGGTCAGCAAAACCCTCAAGCCTCCCTCGCAGACATGGCCATCCATGCCCGCGTCTTCTACTATTCCCAACGCATCGGCGTCATGATTGATTTTACCGCCTACAAGGCTTGGCTCGCTAGCAACCCCGACCACAGTCCCCCAGACGTCCTCCCAGAGGAGTATCACCGCCGTGATGGGACCAATGCATCTCCGCCACCAGCCTTGGACTGGCAAAAAGCCGCCCCCAAAGCTGATTTGTACATCGATCGTAAGGCTGCGGCTGCTCAAGCAGGCTCAGAGGATCAGCCCAATTACCCCATGGGCTTCGCTGAGATGATCAAGCTTTTGAAGGAGGGTAAGCCTGTGCCTGGAATCCGCCAGATCCCCAACACCATTGTTCGAGATCCTGTAAGTGCACTCAAAAAAGCCAGCATAGCATAAAACAGCGCTGATATTTTGTTAGTCTGTCAAACCTGTAGGGGCCAGGGCTGTCCCAAGGAAGCCATGGGAGAAAGACGCGGCCGCCGACCCCCCAACCCTCCCAGATCTCCCAAAGGCTCTGGACACCGAATTTCCACCAGTCGACGATGATGTCCCTGCCTCTGCGAATGCTGCAACTGCCTAAAACAAGACAAAAGTCAATATCATTCCTTCTAAGAGGCATCTGGGTAACATCAACCATCATAGCCGGCCCCAACGCCAATATCGTGCTTGTTTCTGTACCTTTAGTTGCTTTCGCAAAGAAAGCACCAAGAAAAGTCAACATGGCGCACAAATTCGGACGCCATAGATCACAAACTTCAAGCAAGGAGTCTGGATAAGAGAAGCAAGTGTATTAAAGGTGTTTAGTAACTACCATAACAACTCATTTAAGGGGCACCGAACCCAGCCGGCATCCGCATCGAAAAACAACATACAATTTCTCATGTGAACTCAGTTCGTTCCGTCCTCCAAGGGCGTCCTCCTAGATCACCATCCCTGCTACTCATAGACTGACTGAAGTATGGTTCTGGCATCTTGAAAAGGGCGCTCCCGCTCACTGGCTTCGTATCATGTAGAGGGTGAGCGTTGAGATGCAAGCTGTGGCCCTTCGAGGGCGGCTGCGGTGATTAGCATCTGCCATCTCCTGCATATTGCAAAATCCATAACCATAATGTGTCCAATGCACCCAAGCAAGCAGTAGCCTGCTGAGCGTAGGATGACGTGTGAGCTGTAAATTTTTGCGTGGGAAGATGTTTCTTAAGAAAGGTCGACATATTCTGGGCTGTTCTGCGTGATCTTGACGAGTGGAACGAATGGCGAATTCAGATAGGGACTCGGTGACATGGGTGGTGACAAAGGATGAAAGACAGGCGTCGAGGGGGTTTCGCCTGTCTCAGCAGGGGAGGCCGCTAGCGACGGCGGCGTCGTCAAAAAGATCAAAGGACCTTCAACGATAGCCACCGCTGTAGCGTGGCCCGGGTCCCATGCGTCCGGTCATTCCTGGGCCGGCACCAGGACCGGGACGGGTGGTAACCGCATGGTTGGTGCAAAGCATTCCGACTCGGGAACCAAACTTGGATCCACGAAGGGAGACCATGTGCTTCCGAATGTGAGCAGCAACGATTTCGCGATGCTGAGGAGAGGAATTGTTCAGGATCCACTGGATGAGGTAGTTTCCATACTGATCGCTCGCGATGTCAATCAAGGGGATGCGGGTACGATCGCGACGTCCTTCGCAGACTCGGTCGAGGTAGCGGCCAAGGAACTCAGCACCACCAATCTTGAGGCACTTCTCAACCACCTTCGAGGCGAACTGATCGGTGCTGTACTCGGCAGCGTAGCGAATGACATGGTCGATTGCCCGGCTACGGTCGGGAGGAGCGCCGTGCTCGCAGATGTGCTGGATGCACCAGTTTCCGAACTGGCCATGGGCAACAATGTCAATGTTGGCGAGGACCTCCTCGATACAGGGGCGCTATTAGAACACGTTAGCAAAACATCCAAGTCGTGGAGAGGGGCCGTGTACCTTGTCCTCTTCAAGGCAATTTTCAAAGATGTTCTGGACGACGAGGCTGCCGGTTTCACCCAGAGCTACCTCATGCCACATGCCCATAAGAGACTCATTGACATACTTCATGATCTGAGGGGGGGATTCAGTCCACCGAAGCTCAAAAAGCTTCTGCCAGACATGACAAGCGTAGCGATGGATGACCGTCTCCGGGATCCGGCGCAAAAGCTCATGAACCATGATAGCCTTGAAGTTTTCAGGAACAGAATCGAAAGCCTTTTGAACAACATGGCACCCGAAAGGATCCATGGAGAGGTTCAGGGTGTTGCCTCGAATGGACTCGGCAATGTTGACGACTTGTTCAGGCGTTCCGTGCTCAAAGCAACGCTGCACAAGAAAGTTACCAAAGCGGTTGACCATGAGAGGATAGGCCTGAGCCACGATAGCCTCGACAATCTCGAACTTCTGCTCAGGGGTGCCGACCTTGAGCTTCTGTTGCAAGAAGATGGAAGCCTGCTGATCATTGTTGCAAACGATCTTGTCGACGATATACTTCCAGTTGCAGTTAACGTTTCGGTCCAGCAGACGACGGTAGTTGAGTGGCTCTGTAGGCGGGAGGTATGTCTGGTCCTCGGGAGACACAGCCTGTACCCAGGTTAGTGCCCATGGCGTGGGTTTGGAGGATTGACCGACCTCATTCTTCCAACCAGCCTTAGAAGTGAACTCTGATGCATGTGGGGACAAGGGAGTACCAACCGGTTGGCCTGGGTAAGGTGGAAACATCCCCATGGGGCCAAGTCCCTGTGAGACATTCATGGGTGCTCCGGGTACTGGGCTACCCGTGTAATCAGTATGGGTGGCGGGGCTGCTGTAGCCCCCTCCGTAGCCAGGTCCAAATGGCTGAGGCGAGTTGAATCGGCCTTCAAAACGGTTATTGCGACGACCGTTGTTGGAACGCAGCATCTCGGAGTCCGGGGTCAGGCGGTCTCCTCGATGAACCTCCACGCCGGGGTAAGGGTTGCTAGTCGGATCCGTGTAAGGGGCGTTGAAACCACGACCTCCGAGCCAGTTTCCCGGGGAAGGCTCGGAAACTGGAGCCTGGAGAGTGTTGTTGGCAAAAGAGCCCTTTGGATGGCCCCAGATTCCTCGAGTGCGGCTGAAGGTAGTGGTGGACATGGCATCACTAGTATCAGAATGTGCGTCCTCTGGGGTGCCCCAGGCACCCTCACGGGGAGCGTAGGCAGGGGGGCCTCGAAAACCGAAAGCCGAGATATCGGGTTCTTGCTTCAGCGAACGGGTCTCGGCCAGCTCCTGGTCAAGCTTGGAGATTTCACTCTTGGCCTGCGCAAGCTGCAGCTTCAGACGCATGATCTCCTCGCTGTCGCCACGGGCATCTTCAAGAGTGGCGCTTGCGGGGCGAGTGGTAGGAGCGGTGCTTGGGAAAGCGTCGGTAGCGGGAGTGATGGGGAGAGAGTTGCTGGAGGAGGCATGATCCAGGCCTCTCTGATACGCACCGCCATCCTCGCTGGCTTTGAGGGCTTCATTCTGCTGGCTCAAGACAGCTTGCTGCTCCGAGAGCTTAGCGAGAAGCTTGTCCATTGGGTAAGACTCCTCGACGGGCGAGGTATCATGGCTTATCTTCATCTTCTATCATGGTCAGCAATCGGCGGCTATCATGACAAGTAGCTGAAATCACCTTTGGGACACCTTGGTTGGCAAGCTTCGAAGTAGAAAGAGCCGTGACATTCTTCTTCATCGAGGTACCTAGACTGAGATCCTGTAGAATATTGATTAGCACCATTATCAAAATGCGTAGTGCAGCAAAGCAATCGAGCGGACGATGCTGGCGAGAAGATCTGCATGCGGAGGGGGGTAGGAGATCGAGGTAAGACGTACGCTGGCAGAAACGGAGGGAGACACTGAGTCACCCACATGCACGACACCAGGAGGCATGCGAGAGGTCACCTGTGGTGGGGACAAGGAAGGTTTTGGGGATGACATGAGGCTGCAGGGCTCGGTTGAGGCGTCGAGAGCCGATGCAGGAGAGGCAGAAATCGAAGTGTAGTAAAATGATAGCGGCCGAGATTGTGAAGACGAAGAAAGGAGTGACGGAGAAAGAAGAACGAGAGTGAATGTGCAGAACGCCGTGGCCAAGAAGGTTTGTGGGAGTGAAGAGAAGAGAAAAGTGAATGGGGAGAGTCGAAGAGAGGAGGAGAAGATGGTGGAGAAGAGGACGGTTATTCACTGACCAAGTATTTGAGCAGGGCCAAGGCGGAGGAAAGACGAAGGGAAGGAGCATGGGTGCGGCAAGTGGCAACAGCCGACAGCCATTGCTGTGAACGTGGTCGCTCTTGCCAGTGTAAGATGTCAGTTGCAGCTGGCAGTCACGGACGGTTCTCAGGGGGCTTGCACTGCACCTCGGCGGGCATCTTCAACATCAGGGTAAAATGGGTCAGAACACCATGGCGGCCCGACTAAATTTGTAGATGATACTTCCACTGGTGTTCCAAATGAATAAGGTGTCGGCACTTTAAATGCACAGAACTCAAATGCCGACTTCTGGTTGCCTAGATAGGGAGGCGGGCAGCTCGTAATGCGAGGCGACGTCAAGCGAAACATTGATTTCGAACGGAACTCAACCAACTTTGAACTGGAGTTCCTGCCGCCAAAGGTTAGATGTATATCTACCGTAAATCGAAAGCGCACGAGTGACAAGACACTTGGTAGGAGCCTTGGGGCGGAAGGGGTCCATGTTGAGAGGCGCTTGGTGCAGCTTACATGGACGGATTCAGGGCATCATGGCCAAGATTAGACCTCTCGAGAATTACCCCTAGGCATTAATGCTTTCCAGTATTACAATGGCAGATGAAATCCAGTCCTCAGATCAGGGGAGGGCCAACTTGGCCCCGGGAACTCCTGGCAGATGGCCCATCCAGGAGCATGATAATCTTTCCGTCACGAACTTGCCCGCGCAAATATCAACAATCTCGCAAAGTTTTGGCATGCAGGTCATATGTAGATGTATTCTGGGTAATGGTACAAATAGTTTTACATACTTTGATGAAAAACCACAAGGGAAAGGCCAATATTTTCCCGGCCCCGTCCTCCTCTCTGCTGTGCGCAAGGAGTCGTGCATGTATCCAAACATTCCACTCTTTCGGCATGCGGGAGGATCCTTCTGGGACACCATCATCAACATCGGATGCGTCATTGTGGGTTTCGTTCAGTTTATCGCTTCTTGCCGGTGGGAGCTGAAGATTCGTTAGCCATTGGCCTCCATTGTGAGCTTTGCCGTTCATACCTGGGGGTCCCTTCTTCTTCTTGGGCGCACTCTTTCCACGGAGCTTGAGTCTAGAATCCAACCGTCAGCATGCCTCGTCCTCGGCAAATATGTTCGTGCCCGCGCTTACTCGTCAATGTACTCGAATCGATCCTCCTCCGCCTCATCCCAGGTCGCCAGGGTCGGGCCGAACTCGCGCTTGAGGTCCTTGATCGTAGCTGTCTTTCGAGGGTAGTAGGCGGCCACGGCCGGGCCCTTGAGTCGCTGTCGGAGGACCTTGTTGCCCATGCGAACGCCCTCGGGGTTGAAGGTGGTCGCGAAGAGCTGGCATTGCGCCTGGGAAAAGTCAGCAAGATTGTCACAGAGCCAGTATCGGGCTTCTTACCTTCATCAAATCCAATATCCGCGCTCGTGGGACACTCATCTTGGCGTGGATGACATGAAATGTGTTCCAGTCAACTTTTTTCGAAGTCGAATTGACGTTGAGAAGCATCTGAGCCGAAGTGGAACGAGGGGTGCTAATTGGCTGAAGAAACCTCTGGTGGGGCTTCGCTGCATCCAAGGGTCGTGCCTTCACCTCAAGGATTCAGTTTATTCAACTTTCATGAAAACACGACGCCGTACAATTTTCAGGCCTTCCACTCGAAGCTGTGTATACTTGTTATTCGTTTACTTTTCGCTGTTGTCCACGACTAAATGAGTAAACGACGGAACTCAGAAACCCTCGAGGATGAAGGGCTTCGAAAGCGCCCGCATCTTACACCCAACGCAGACAACACAATCGGTTCAATCATCGCGGGGATCACGTCCTGGGCTTCTTCAGACATCCCGCGAGAGCTCCCACCTCTACCTCCCATAGCAAAACCAGAACTCGAGACTGCTGTTTTCAGACACCCCGGAATTGGACATGGACCCAACTATGAAATCCTTGAGTGGTTCGGTGACGCTGCCCTCGAGACCATCTCTACAGACCTTGTCATGCAAACCTTTGAGAATCACCTCCCGGTTGGACGTTTATCTCAAATTCGCGAGCAACTTGTACGCAACATCACCTTGGCAGAATACTACCGACAGTATGGATTTCACAAGAGAACTCATCTCCCGACTGATATGGGGACCATGGAGCAGTTGATGCGCACGAAACCAAGAGACAGGGATGTCATTAAAATTCAAGGAGACATTTTCGAAGCATATGTCGGAGCAATTATACGAGCAGACCCCGTGCAAGGACGAGCAAACGCTGCCGCTTGGCTCAAGGCACTCTGGGGCCGTACTATCAAAGACCAAATCAAGCAGGTAGAGAGGGCCGACGCCTCTACATCCAAGGCTCAAGTCAGTCAGTCCGCCGAAGCCGACGCAGGACCACCCAAGAAAGAGCCCACACCAAAGGAGCGACTCGCCCAGATTCTCGTCGTCAAGGGTATCAAAATCCGGTACGAGGACATGCCATGTAACAAGAAGGATAAGAACCTCGGGCTTCCTCTATACGCAGTGGGTGTCTATTTGGACGGTTGGGGAGAGACAAACAAGCTCTTGGGCGTTGGAACTGCGCTCAAGAAGACGGAGGCGGGTGCGAAGGCGGCGAGCGCGGCGTTGGAGAACCGGAAATTGATGAAGCTGCTTGGGGATAAGAAGAAGGCGTTTTTGAGTGCAAGAGGGTAGTCAAGTAAAAGGGTACTGGAGTGATCTGGCGGCATGACATGGAGGTTGCCTATATTGAATGTTAGACTAATAAGCAAACTCCGTCATGACGAACAAACAAACTTGATCGTAATATTAGTCAATACTCTACAAAGCACAGTATCCTACAGATTATTTGGGAATTTTCATGGAAGGTTTCATAAGTATACAGCTGATATATCTTGTAGGTGACAATGCAACGTTCCGTACTATCTGCACATGCTTGTTAGGTTGAAGACGTCCATCGTTAAGTCCATAACTCCCGATGGAAACAATAACATTATCCAACTTAGGTGCAGTGGGTTCTATGTCTTGATTGAGAGTGCGAGTTGGCTCCCGAGATCGGATCTACTACAGGAAGTAGAGTGGATGCAAACCATCACCGCATGACAAGATGGAATGAACTTATCGAAGCAGCATTGGATTTAATATCAAATAAGCCATAATTAATGCAAAAAGGTAATACAGCTAGCACAAGTTGAGCATATCCGTCAATGCTACCTCGCCCTACCTACCTTTCACGTGTCTCGGCCCAAACTGCAAAACACGGCCATGGGTGAACAACCTACCCCGACTCGACCTCCATCTCACAGGCGGCCATGATGGATGAATGGATCCAGTCCAGTCCAATTGCCCCAGATCCCATCCGTCTGGGGCTGCCCGTTGATTGATTGACGTCCACCATCCTCTTGGAACCCCCCTAGAAGCTCGCGCGCTTCAGTGGGGACGGCCCTTGTAACCGCATCCCCGAGTCCCGTCCACAGGCTCCGTCGTGAGTCGTGAGCCTGAGGTGCCCGCGCCGAGGTCAAAGTCCAGTCCATTTGCCGATAAACGGCCTCCGCAATTCAGATCCAGCATCATCATCGCTCGCTTCTGATCACCCGTCAAGCATTAGCCCGGCCCCCCTTTACCCCTTCTCCTCCTCCAAAAAAGGGCCCTTTTCTTCTCTTTTTTTTCCCAATGGAGTCATAGGATCCGGCGTATCGGGTTACTTTTTCGCCTCATTGCTTGTTTCTCTTTTTTATTTCTGTATTTATCTTTTTTTGAAAGCTGTTAATACCTCCCCGTTCCTGAATTCACGCCACTACTTCCCCTGGCCACCCGCGACTCTACTTGGCGTCAGTGGGGTTCCATTGCTTTATCTCGGCCAGCAAGCCGCGGTCCGGACGGCTCAGACCCCGATAAAGGATATCCAGACCTCGGCCCTCTACACCTGCCACGCCTTCACGAGGTCGCAGTCGGCGAGCCGCGAGCCGCCTTCTATAAAGGAGATGGCGGATTCAGTGGGTACGTCATTGTCGTGCTAATTCCTGGGGTTGCTTTTTTGCCTCTCCGAAATCCGGGGCACCGATGGCGCGGAGGTTGATGGTTCGCGATGGCTGACGTGATGGCTACAGATCGCGTGTTTGTGCACGCCCTCAACACAGTAAAGAAGATACCCAAGACGGGCGCGTCGCGGCCGCCACCGAACGATCGGCTCCGGCTCTATGGACTCTACAAGCAAGCGATGGAGGGCGACGTGGACGGCGTCATGGAGCGTCCGAATGCTGCCTCAGGGATGGCTCCCGATGACCTGCAGCGCGAGAAGGACAAGTGGGATGCGTGGAATCTGCAAAAGGGCCTGAGCCGGACAGAGTCTAAGAGGAGATATGTCGAGGCCCTGATAGATACGATGCATCGCTATGCGACGACGCCGTAAGAGCCCCCTTCGCCTTCGGCACGACCTGCAGAAGAGCCGAATTCACTGACACCCTTCCAGAGACGCCAAGGAACTCGTCGCCGAGCTCGAATTCGTCTGGAATCAGATCAAACACAACAGCCCCAGCTCGTCCATGTCATCACCGAGAGCGAACCGATCAGGCGGCGCATCACAACAACACTATGCCGACCCCCCGAGCGAAGCCGAAGGCCCCATGAAGGTCATCAGCCCGATGAGCGAATACGACGAGGCGGAATTGCGGTCACAGCGGCAGTTGGATCTCGAGGACGAGATGGAAGAAGGTCAAGAAGGCAGTCAACGTGGAGGCCGGTGGCAGCGAAGGGTGGAACGAGCCCTGACGACAATGTCAGCCGAGGTGGCCGCGCTACGGGAGCAGATAACGACAGGCCGGGAGTGGCGGGCAAAGAAGGAGCGCAGCTTCCCGGCGTGGGCCAAGTGGTTCGCCTGGCTGGTGGTGAAGCATCTGTTTGCAGATTTCGTCATCTTGGCCATTGTGTTACTATGGATGAGGAAGCGCAAGGACCGACGGTTAGAGGATCTTGTAAGAGCGGCACTGAGGCTTGCGAGGGAATACGTCCGGAAAGTCCTACCAAGTCGTGGCCAGCCTGCGAGTCTCCCAGGCTCCGGTCCCTGAAGAGCGGACTTGGGTCGATACAGAGGATAGGTGCTTGATGCCTCCTCAGATATTGGATATCGAGGTTTCTACCCCCTAATTGGCAAGAGAAGCTTGGAACCAGCATGGTTGGACATGTCTGCCTGCTTCCTGTCAAGCACCTATCTAACTGTCAATGCTGTCGGTGATAGTGGCACCGTCGATGCTCGAATGGGGTTAATATAGAAGAAGGCTGGCTCCGGGTCAAGACAGAGATTCGAGCATCTCTCTTGGAATAGAGGCGAGGCAGGGCCTGCAAGGCGATAGAGAGAACATACGCAACGCAAAAGACAAAAAAGAACGGCGGGTTCGAACAAAAATCTTGATCTGTCAAAAAGCTGAACATCCAAAACGCAAAAATCAAGCCAAGAGGACTGGTTGGCTATTATACCATTGTAGTGCAGGGGGCGGAACTTTACTTCGGTATCGTGCCCACTTCCGTGCCCGCAGGCACTAATCCATTAGTTTATTGCAGTATATATCCTTACCTAAAGTCCTGAGCTTGCTCAGCCTCATCACGTTGAAGGCTTATGCAGGTACCTCACTCAACTCCTACATCACCAGTCATACACCATCACATGCACAAACTGCAACGCTACACAGCGCTTGGTCGCGCCGAGCAACCTCGACCATAACGCGGGGTCTACACCCTCTCCCAATTTCCACCTGGCCGATCCCACCAAAAAAAGCGAAGCAAACAATGGCTGCTCAGCCTCAGCGCCCCGATCCTGGCGCCTCCGAGCTCGACGACGTCCCAGATCCAAAGTGCCACCCCATCATCCCGAACCTGGGCAACTTCACCGCGGGGCTCTTCGCCCCCATCCCCGAGTCCGAGACCTTTGTCGACCCCGCCGACGCCACGAAGCTCGATGGCCTTCAGAGGAAGCTCCAGGCCATGGATGCTCACGCCGTGGCTAACCGTGACAACTTTCTCGACCTCTGTGTTCGCGAGCGCGAGCGCATCAAGCAGGAGGGCCGTCGTCTCGAGGCCCTTGGGCAAAGGACAGGTCAGGCGCCTCCAGACGCTCCTCGCCCTGGGATCCTCCACGGTATGATCGCCAACATGGAGGCTGAGCCACTCCCCGGTGCCGACGTCGAGATTAAGACCATCCCCAAGCCCAACTTCATGAACCAGAACCGGCCGGTGCGTGAGCGCCAGGCCATCCAGCTCCTCGACTTTGCGGGCTTCGCGGCGGATCTGGCAGAGACGCGCGAGACCGACCTTGCCAAGCGACGTGAAGAGCTCGAGGCCGAGATCAGGGCTGAGCAGACAAGGGAAAGCCAGGCACGTGCGGCCGAGTAGGAATCGGCTCATGGGTCTGGCATTCCAAACGATACTACGCCTACAAAGGCTGGGGGCGTCAAGGTGAAGACGTCGCCCAACATCACGCCTACGAAGAAAAAGTACCAGGACATGTTTCTGCCAAATCCCAACCGGAAGAGAAAGAAGTAACATAGAAAATGTGTCTTGAACCTTCTACGTTGCGGCGAGGGAAACAGGTACTCAACTCATTTACCTCTCTCTGCCCTCCAGCCCGACGTCCTATATGTACAAACACTAGTTACTAACTTCCGAGACGCAAAAACAGCAAAATCTTTCTATTCTTTTACAGCTTCCGCCGCCTTATGCCCCATACTCGACCTGGCCCATGGGCCTATCCTCCTCCATTCCGGGGGCCATAAAGTTTGTCCGGGGGTCACCCGTAGCCTTGGCTGCCGAGCAGCGTGCCATTGTTGGCGAGCTAGGTAAAAGAGTCAGCAAGGGAACTTTACTAGTTGTGCAGAGACATGTATCATACCTTCGCGAGATAACATCTGTGAAATAGAAGTTGTCGATAACCTTCTTGAGAGGAGCACCGCTAGCAGCGGCACCCTTGTTCTGGTCCACAAGCTGAACCTTGCTCAGGGCAGGGAGGGCGACGGGCTCAACGACATCGTAGGCGGCCAGGGCAGGGCTGATCTCAACCATGCGGTCCCGAACCATGGCAACGTCATCGTAAGGGAGGGGAGCGCCCAGGAACTCGCTGACAGCTCGGAGGATCTTCCAGTCAGTTCGGGCAGCACCAGGCAGGGAGGTGGCAGCTCGGGTCATCTGGACTCGGCCCTCAGTGTTGATGTAGGTACCGGCCTTCTCAGTGTAGGCAGCACCGGGGAGGATGATATCGGCGATCTGAGCGCCCTTGTCACCGTGGTGGCCCTGGTAGACAACGAAAGCGTCCTTGGGGATGTCGGCCTCGTTGACCTCATCGGCACCCAGGAGCCAGACAAACTTGGGCTTGGTCTCGGCAACCTCGGCAGAGGGGGTAGTGAAGCCAACCTCGAAAGCACCGGCACGCGAGGCCTCACGCTGGAGAACGTTGTAGCCCTGCCACTCCTCAGTTCGGAAGTTGTCAGCGTGCTTCTCAACAAAGGCGCCAACGGTCTCGTAGTAAGCCTTGGCATCAGCGTGGTCAGTAACACCAGAGCCCACGATGATCATGGGTCGCTTGGCAGCCTTGAGCTTAGCACCGAAGGGTCCAGCAAGAGCCTGCTTGAGAGCAGCGTGGTCGTTGCCCAAGTGCTCAAACTCAAAGGTAGAGTCCCAGGTCTCGCCAACAACACCAATCTCAAGGTCGGATCGGAGCCACTGCTTTCGGATACGGGCGTTGAGGACGGCAGCCTCATGTCGGGGGTTGCTGCCAACAATCAAGATGGCATCAGCCTCCTCGATACCCCAGATCTGGGAGTTGAAGAGGAAGTTGGATCGGACGTCGACGCCGTGGGCAATGGGCTGGCTGCCAGTGGGGGTATCCAGGGCGAGGTTCTCAGAGCCGAGCTTGTTGGCCATGTCCTTGGCAACAACAAGAGACTCAACCTCAGTAAGAGCACCAGCAATAACCTTGAACTCGTTACCCTGGGGGTTCTTGATCTGCCAGGCTCGGGCAACCTCGGACAGAGCCTCCTCCCAGTCGGCGGGCTCGAAGCGGCCCTCGCGGCGGACCAAAGGCATGGTCAGACGCTGGGTCTTGAGACCGTCACAGGCGAATCGAGTCTTGTCGTTGATCCATTCCTCGTTCACGTCGTCATTCAATCGGGGGAGGATACGCATAACCTCGAGACCACGGGAGTCAACTCGGATGTTGGAACCAAGGCCGTCGAGAACGTCGATCGACTCGGTGTGCTTCAACTCCCAGGGACGAGCTCGGAAGGCGTAGGGCTTGGAGGTGAGGGCACCAACGGGGCAGAGGTCGATAACGTTGCCAGACATCTCCGAGTCCAGGTTCTTCTCGAGGTAGGTGCCAATCTGGAGGTCGTTACCACGGCCGGTGGAGCCAAGCTCCGGAGCTCCGGCGATGTCGTTGGCGAAACGGACACATCGGGTGCAGTGAATGCATCGGTTCATGGACGTCTTGATCAGGGGGCCAATGTTCTTGTCCTCGACGGCTCGCTTGCCGCCAATCTCGTGGAATCGGCCTCGGTCGGCTCCGTAACGCATGGACTGGTCTTGGAGATCGCACTCACCACCCTGATCACAGATGGGGCAGTCGAGGGGGTGGTTGGCGAGCAGGAACTCCATAACACCCTCGCGGGCCTTGTGGGTAAGAGGAGAGTTGGTCTTGACGACCATTCCGGGTTGTACGGGCCAGGCACAAGAGGCGACGGGCTTCGGGGCCCTCTCAACCTCCACCAGGCACATTCGGCAGTTGCCGGCAATCATAAGCTTCCTGAAGCATTGTCAGCTCTATATCGGTCGGAGGAACGCTCGGAGGGATCGTACTCATGGTAGCAGTATCTAGACAAGGTCAGCCAGGCCATTCAAGTCGTCATTGCTGTGTCAACTTACCTCGGGACTGTCACACCCGCCTTCTCGCAGGCCTGGATAAGGGCCGAACCGGCTACAATTTCGTCAGAACAAGACCCCAAAGCCGGCCGCACATCCAAGCATACCTTCAATCGAGACCTTCTTTCCATCTACCAGCACTGTTAGCTATCCTCGGACGGTCAATGGCTCGGGACACAAAGATGCTCACCAATTGTCAGCTCCACCTCGGCTGGACGCTGGCTCGTCGTCGCGAAGGCTCGCGAGACATTGGCCGCCCGCCGGCTGGTCCGCCAAGCCGAACGAGCTATGGTATGTCGGAGCATCGTGTCGCCTTGACGGAGTGAAGGAGATGAACGTTGCAGGCCGTTGCGGCGAATATGTGCTCAGTCGTTGACGTCTCTCGAAGGGAACTGCTGTTCGGGTGATGGATTTAGTGGCGCTAGTCCGCGATTAATTTACGTAGATGCTCATTGGTCAGCAGTCAATTCCTGATGCCTGAGGCCACAAGGCATGACCCATCACCTCATTGTCTCCATCTTCAGCCGCGATTTTGGAATTTTTTCTCTTCTTCACCAAACAAATTGTACACGGGCACACTTTATTGTAGGTGAGCTTGCGCGACAGGGCTGCTTCTGCAGAACTGTTGCTTCAGTCGAGTCTTCCTCTATCTTGTGCTCAAGAGAAATATTACGCCGTTTATGGAAGCATGGGAGAGTAACCAATCTCCGTGACCGTTGCCTCTTACCGCCGGTCGTTACATACCACCAGTTGGAACCAAGTTGGATAGTTTTAGACGTGACCTCGGAGACGACGATTCTAAGGTTTTACGCTGTTGTCTATCATCTATGAGCTACAGCTACACTGGATGGCTCTCTCGGTCTTTGGAGGGTCGGCAATCCACCTAGCCTCCTCGTCCTTGTCGCCCTTGAATGCCTTGCCGTCGAAGGTCTGTCCATCCCAGGCGTCTTCGAAGGGGTGAAGAGCCATCTGCATAATGCGGTCGAGCACATCCCTCTCACCGTCCTTTTCAACGCGCTTGATAACCTCGTCGAGGATCCAGCCGCGAGGGACAAAGTTGGGATTGACCTTCTTCATCGCCTCGATTCTCTCGTTGTCCTTCTCCTCTGACACGTCGTCACTCTCATCCTTCCAGTCTTCGACAATACGTTCTCGCCAGCTGGCCAGCCACTTGGCAATGCGCTCCCTAGCCCCGTCTTCTGTGCCAGTCGTTGGGGGGCCTTCCTTGTGGAAGAAAGTGGATGCCTTCTCCTTTCGACCCTCTTCAGTGGCCAGATCTTGCAGCTTGAGGTTGCTAAGGCGACGGAAGAAATGGTGAAAGTCCAGTTCCAGGGCTTCCAGGGTATCCAAGGCTTCGCTGAAGAGCACGTCAAAGTCGGAGTCTTTGTGTGTCTTCAGACCAAGCCGAGCAGTCATGAGTCTCTTGTACTCATTAAGGAACACAATCTTGAACTCCTCGCCGGCCTGTGTGATGAGCTTCTCAGCCCTAGCCACAACTTCTGGCTCCTGCTCTGTTGTAACTCCCTTTTCAACAAAGATTGGATCGTCCACCTTGGCACCCATTCCCATCGCCTCGCCAATTGCCTCGCCGAAGCGGACGAGATTCCACCAGATGATGGTTGGCTGGTTTCTATAGCTATATCGGAGGGCGTAATCGTCGTGATTTGGTGTATACGTTGGGTCAAAGTTGTCCATAAAGGCAAACGGGCCAAAATCTATCGACAGTCCATAGATGGAGGTGTTGTCTGTGTTCTTCATGCTGTCAGTAAGCAGTCTTGCTTCGGATTCATAATCTGATAACTTACCAGCACTCCATTCATGAATCCATATGCTTGCCAATTAGCCACCGTTGTCGCATTGCGCCTGACAACCTCTCGATAGAGTCTCGTGAACCGGTTTTCCTCGGCGTCTTCAGGTCCTTCGATGGTATCTTTTGCCACTCCACGCTTTGGCGGCGGCCAAGTCTTCGGCTCGTCTGGGTTCTCCAATCGAGCAGGCAGCTTATCCCAACCACCAAATACGTCTTCAGCAATGTACGTAGACAGCTTTCTGATCAAGTCGCGATCTCCCCTAGCCCGGAGGATATCAAAGTTGCCCAGACGCAACCAAGACTGGGCGAACCGCAGCACAATAGCTCCCGGCTCAACCCTCTCCCGAAGGACCTTGGAGTTTGGCAACAGAGTAAGCGACAATGCTCTGGTGGTGGGAATCTTGAGCGCATTGAGCGCCTCTGAAACGACAAACTCTCGGATACTCGATCGAAGAACTGCTTTTCCGTCGGCGAAGCGGGAGTAGGGTGTCAAACCGGCGCCCTTGAGCTGAAGCTCGTAGCGTTCACAAGAGGCTGGATTGGTTGTCTCGAAGAGGGATATAGCTCTACCATCGCCGAGCTGACCAGCCCATTGTCCAAATTGGAAGCCACCATAGCATTGAGCCCATGGATATCCTCCCTCAAGCTTTTCCTCATCCCAACCGTAGAGCTTGTTGCCAGCAACCAGCTGTCTGAAGTCTTCCGTCTTTTTCTCTCCAGCCTTGATGCCCAGATCTCGCAGCGCAGCTGGACTAACGGCAAGAAGCTCGGGATCCTTCTGCTCGGCTGGGCGCACCCACGTGAAGATGGCTTCTCGGACTTGTCGGGGAGTTATCTGATCTCGCGGGGTCTTATGCGAATCGGCGGGCGTAGGGAAAACGGCATCGGCGGGGAGGGATTCGGTAAAGTGCCAGGACTTGGGAAGATCCTCGAGGGATGCGCCGGGGTAATTCGAATTGTTTGAATTGGGCGCCGCCGCACCGTTGGAGAGATGGGCTGCCATTTTGTTGATTCTCTGCAAATGTGACCGAGGGGTAACTCTGCGGAGGGCGTTGCGACAGAGCATCAATGGCGGGATTTATAAAGCGCAGCTCGAGTATTGATTTGGAATTATTGATTTGGAATAATTGATCAGAAGCGATCATGGATGCCTGCTAACGGTAGCATCTACCGCCGACCCATGGTGTTTCGCTGACAAAAAAGGTGTGGCAACTCGCCCTCCAAGCTACGGTTACCGTCGCCCATTGACATCACATCTCCGGGGCTTCGGGCACCCCCCACATTGTCAGCTCCGATGATCCCCCGGCTGTTCGGACGCATGTAAGACGGAACCGGGCCGCGTTTCTATTTGGAATTCTTGATGCCGACGACTTGGATGCGAGGCACGGGGGAAATCAACGGGTTATGAGATGGACGGAATTATCGCCGGTCACTTGACCGGTGTTGGTGGATGAGCTACCCTGTAAATGCCGGATGAACTTGATGAGCTATAAAAGCAACCACAATGCCACTGGTATTTAGATCTATATATGTATGTATGGAAGACCGCATTGACATTGACGCTAGGGAAGCAATGTCTGCCGGTATGATATGCCGTCTCTAATATTGATTTCTAATACTACTGCATCTATGATGTTTTCCGATCTCGCCCTATATCCCATATCCCGGACAGTTATTTCCGGGTTACACCATAATCAATTGCTCATGACATAAGAATGGGGAAGAAATAGCTACTCGAGGTAGGCAATTAGTTCCGATTGTATCAGCACAGGCTGTATCTATCGTCATCGTCATACTCGTCACTCAGCTACTGCAGCAGCTGGAGGACTAGCCACTGCAAGCAAGACGTGACGCATCCCACGCCCTACAGCACAGGGCGCCATTTCGACGGCAAATGTGCAAAGACCCCGCAAGTACGTGTTCTGCTTGCCTGCTTGCTTCTGGCTTGTCCGCCGAGGTCGCTCGGCCGAAGAGCACGGCATTGTCCCACTCTCGATCGCCATCCCGTGGATATCGCTACTGTGTTAATGCGTTGGTGGGGGAGGGGAGACTTCTTAAACGACGCAGCTTCCCGCTCGCGGCTGCAACTCTTGAACCTCAATTGAAACTCTACAGTGCTGAACGCTTTCTGCTGGATCAGAACCAAGTACCTATTCCTAAACGACCATTCACACCGTGGGAAGAGAATCATTCAAGATGGCCGCTCCACTGGATATCCCCCACTACAAGCTCAATGACGGCAACGAGATCCCGGTTGTACGTTTATCCTCCAAGAGTCACTGTTCCAGACACACAAGTCAGGAACTTGATTACATCTGCGGAACAGCATCAGCTTACACCCTGTAGCTTGCTTTTGGACTGGGAACTGCTCAGTACAAGAACGACCCCAACAGCGGCCTCGATGCTCATGTGATTGACATCACCACCAAGGCCATTGGAGTCGGCTACCGCCATCTCGATGGTGCCGAAGGTCAGTTCAACTGCAAGTCAATGCTGAACACTGCTGACAACGACTAGTTTACGGCAACGAGGAGGAGCTTGGCCAGGCCATCAAGGCGGGTGGCGTTCCCCGCGAACAGCTCTTTGTCACCACCAAGATCCCCGCCGAGAAGAAGGGCTCCGCGATTGAGTCGTTTGACGTCTCCCTCAAGAAGCTCGGCCTTGACTACGTTGATTTGTATCTCATCCACGGCCCCTGGTTCGCCGAGACCGACGAGGACCTGCAGAAGCGCTGGGCTGAGCTCGAGCAGCTCCAGGCGTCTGGTCGTGTCAAGTCCATCGGCGTGTCCAACTTCCTGCAGGTGCACCTCGAGGCCGTCCTCAAGACGGCCAAGGTCAAGCCCGCCATCAACCAGATCGAGTACCACCCCTATCTCCAGCACGGCGATCTCGTTGCCTTCCACAAGAAGCACGGCATTGCTGTATCCTCCTACGGCCCCCTCACCCCTCTTGTGACGGCCAAGGGTGGTCCCGTCGACGGTCTTTACACCGAGTTGGCCAAGAAGTATGGTGTCACAGAGTCTGAGATTGGTCTGCGATGGGTGATCGATCAAGACATCATTGCGCTCACAACGAGCAACAAGGTGGAGAGACTCGAGGGCTACCTGTCCAGGCTTCCCAAGTTCAAGTTGACACCTGAGGAGATTGCCGAGATCTCCAGACTCGGAAGCCAAAAGCACTTCCGCGGATTCTGGAAGAACAAGTTTGATGAGAACGATCGGTCCTAAGCCGCTGGAGCTTCACGTTGTAATGTGTCATGACAGAAATAGCAGTCGACTGCTGTAAGCGGACGCTGAATCCGCGTAAAGTAGATTTATACAATGACTACTTGAGAGACATATCTATGCATGGCTTTGTACCTCGACTCATAACTCATAACTCATAATTCGTCATCAGAATCTGTATCACTTCCTGCAGGCGGGGGAGCAGGCTTAGCAGATTTCTTCCTGAGCGCAAATGGAAGTTCTCGTCGCGGAGGAGGCTGCGAGACTTGTGGTGGAGCATCCTCTTGAGAAGCAGCTGATTCCGAAACAGCTCTCTGCTGAGAGGAGCTGGAGAGCACTCCGGCGTCATCCTCATCGTCACCAGACACTGATGCAGTTGCTTCCGTTGTGTTTCCAGGATCGGTGTCCTCGGGCTCTTGCTTGATGTCGACCTCCATTGGTTGAACATCCTCTTCTTCCGATTCTTCTACCGGCTTTGGAGTCGGAGCCTTTCGTTTCGCTGTCCTTGATTTGCCTGCTTTGCGAACCGGTTTCTTTGGTTGCTTGACTTCTGGTTCCTCGACCTTTACCTCAACAGACTCAGCTCGTTGTGATTGACCCGGCATACTGGCGTTGAAAGTCGTCGATGCCAAGACCTGTTGTTGCTCACGGATCTTGACCTTCTTCTCGTTCAATAGGTCTCTGAACTTTCTTAGCAAGGCTGTCTCATCCTCATCTTTGGCTCGGAGCAGTTCCTCCAGCTGGGACTGAAGCTGAGCTACGGCAGCCTCCGAATCGGCCGATTTGGCCGTCAAGTCGGCCACGGCTTGCTTACTGGCGGCGGAGCTCTCAACAGCTGCACCGCACCATTCAAACAGCTCGATGGCCTCATCCGGATCATAGTTGAGGGTGACGGCGCCAAGGCGTTGCTAAACTGGTTAGTGCCTCATTCGAGTTTCAGAGATAGCATCATAGACTCACAGTGATGCCTTGTATCTCTTTTCGAATGGTGATTGAGATGCTCTTGTCACCCTGAACGGTGGCTGTGGCCTGGATGTCCGGAACCGGCTCCTGCTGAAACAAGGCCTCGAGGATGCTCTGCCATTCGTCCTCTGAAGCTGGACAATTCTTCACACGGAGAGACACAACCCTATCGTGTTTCACTAACAAGAAGTCAGTTTACGTCAGTGCTGGAAATTGCGGACCGGGGTCCTAGATTGCGATGCAATGGAGGAGAATGGGATGACTTGCATGATGCGACATATGGCGCCTCCCCCTCAGTGCCCACCAGCTTGAGATCCAACGGCTTTGAGCCCTTTGGAGTGACCTGGACGAGGACAAAAGCGGACTTGTCATCGCTGCGAGCGAATCTGAGGATGCGAGTCTGAGCCATGAGTGGGGGAGGGACTGATCAGTACTGATGTCACTTGGGCCAGAAGGATTCTCGTGATTTGGATGATACGAAGGGTTTAGATTGAGCAGGGTGGAATGATGACAGATGACGGCGTAGCGGGAATGATCTCGGGCGGAAAGACGGAAGCCGTTTGAGCCCTTGTTGTGTCTTAGAGGTGAGCGAGACACGGGCCGACGAGATGGGCGCGTGGGAACCTGGGCTTGTTTGAGGAATGATGTTTCTCGTTGTCGTAGCTCTCGGATCTGTGGCAAGCCAGAGCAAACGACGGGAGAGACAAGAGGGAGGGGGGCGTGAGGATAGGTTTTAGCAAACTCGATCGTGAACGCAACGCCGCCTGCTGCTAGTTGGTGATGATCTGTTGTTGTTGGTGGTGCTTGGACCTTCGGCTGATCCGCAGAGTCTAGGATATGAGGCGAGCGCCCGGGCGCAAGATTCAGACAGGGGAGTCGAGCGAGGGCGAGGGAGAGGGGCAATTGTTGGTGGGAATGAAGACAAATTGTTCTTGTTGCTGATTCTGTTTCTGCTAGCAGAATCAAGCGGCGAGTTTGATGACGAGAGGCGTCGTCCTTAAATGAAGGTGATTCGATCTTGAAAGGATCAACACTGCCAGGCAGCTGTGTCTGGGGATCTTGCATTATTGGCCTGCGTAGGTAGCTGTCTGTATGTAGGCAGGAGCGGGCGGCTGCAGCCTGCAGGCCGTCTTTAGTCCAGGGCATCTCCAGGCCACATGGCCGCCCGCTCCAGGCACCTCCCGCCGCTGGAGAGTGCCCATGCCCGTGTAGGTCCAAGTGGAAGATTCGCGGTGGGGAATAGGGGACCTTGGCCCCCGAATAAGCTGATCTGGATCAAGAGGCTGCCCTCCCAAGACCCCTAGAGGCCTGGGCCTGGTCTAGGGAGGACCTGGCAGCTGGCCTCGAGATCGTGCCCGCGCCCTGGTGGAGTTGAGTGCCGGCATGACAGTCGCATGAACAATGCGACCACATTTCTTCCAGAAGGGAGGGTAGTTAATCTATTCTGGAGATGACCAAGGCAGAGTTTTCCAGTGACAAAGAGAAGAGGTCAGCTAATAATGAACGCCCCGGGCTCCTCGGTTAGGATAGTCCAGGAACAAAGAATGGAGGCACAAAGCTTAGGAAGCTGATGATCCAGCCTCCCGAGTCCCGCTTAACAGAAGCTGACCTGACGTCCGGCTCGCAACCTGAGCGTTGTCCCATCAAGCTTGGCTTGGCTGGCTTGCTTGGGCTTGGGCTTGTTCCTCGTCGCGACCATGACGCGTGGGAGACGAGACGGCGCGGTATTTTGACTCGGGGACCAATCGGACAAGTCCCCTGAAGCAAGCCGCCTGAGCGTTGGAAGGAGACACTCACTGTTTCCGCGAGAACATGATCACGTGCTGCTGCCCGGCCTCCGAATTTTCCAATTTTTTTTTCCTTCCGGGGAGCCCAGCTTGGTGTAGCGTCCCCTGTAGTCCTGGGTAGCGCAGTGACCAACCTGGATGGGTCAGAACCTGTTGCCATCTTTAGTGACCTCAGCGCCCAGAATCCGGTGGCCTCAGTGGACGTAACCCCATCGTGGGAAGGCACGTCCCTTATGAGTTAGCGGGAACCTGGGTCCTCCAGCCACGCCCACTGCGACCCCCCCAGCCTTTCTCTTTACAACACAACCCACCATCCGCCGACCTTTGAGCACGCCGGCCGACCACATTCCTGACCTTCGCATCTGTCTCGCACGTCACCCTCTCGACCGTCGAAAAAATCCTCAGCTATCAAAACCAATTCCCCCTGTTTCGCGAGACCCTTTTGGCCGTCTTGCTTTCCCTTGTCCTTCGTCTGTGGCCGTTCTTTTCCACGAGACCGCACTGCGACGTTGTGTTGTGAGGCCAGTATCGCCCGCCCGCAAGCAAACAAATCATCTACAGTCGCTTCTCCGCACACCGAGCTTCTTTATCACCGCCGAGACGCACCGCAGAGAACCAGCCCCCTCAACTGCAGAACCGAGAAAATAGCTTCCCACACTTTTTTCGAATTTTCTCTATTGCTGAAACTCAACTTTGGAAGCCGCATCGTCCACGCCACTATCACGCCTGGGGGAGATGCTGCTGTATGCGGGGAACTGTCGCCGTTGACAAGAATGACTGTGCGCAATTGACATCGCGTCCCAACAGTCGTCTCAGCTGCAATTCCTGCTATTTCTTGGACTTTTGCAATAGATTGCGCACCATACACATATTACACTCGCTACCATGGAACCTTTACGACTTAAACCCCGACAACCAGTGGAGGCCGACATCGAGGACTGGGACGATGACGACTTTGTCGTTGAGGGCGATGACTTGACTTTCCGCAGCCCGTCTACCGCCACAAACGTCCCCTCTCGGCCATCTTCTTCCAGACGTCGCGACTCTGGCTCGTCGCACTTTTCTTTCCGATCTGAGTTGGAGGGCGAGGAAGAGAAGCACGTCCATATTCCTGGAGACGACGAGAAATCAACCCGAGATGCCATCGCCGCAGCTCAAAATGCCGGCATTCCACTACCATCAAATGTACCATCATCCGCTTTGATGGGCGGCACCATCAAACGTCTGGGTGGAAGAAAAATACGAAAGATTATTCAGGACGATTGGGAAAACGACATGGAGCTGCCCGACGCCTCTCAAGGGTTCAAGATCAAGAAGCTGGACCAGTCTGCCTTCCCCGAGAGCCTGCGACAAGTTAGCATCGGCTCCTCTTCTACACAGACCAGCCCGGGTAACGTCATCAAGATGGCCTCCGCTCTTGACAAGGATGATCGGAGAGAGTCTATCCAGTCTGCCACAAGCAACTTGTCCGCCGCCATAAATCTGGACAGGTTCAAAGATGCCGAAGAAGATGACGACTTTTTCGGAGACGGCGGAGACACTATTAGGGTCTCCAAGAGCCGTCAACCTAAACCTGTTTCCTTCATTACACCACCTACCCCCCAGAAGGAAACAAAGCCCACAGATGCCGAGGACGATTTTGAAATGGACCTCGAGCTCCCATCAGACGGAAAGCTCAAGCTCTCCACAAGAAAAGATATCCCCAAAACCCCCCTCAACCAATCCGAGGATCTGGATTGGGGAGAAAGCAGTCTCGGAACTCGATACGGTGGGACGCG
Source organism: Fusarium phalaenopsidis (assembly GCF_050370095.1). Taxonomy (NCBI): domain Eukaryota; kingdom Fungi; phylum Ascomycota; class Sordariomycetes; order Hypocreales; family Nectriaceae; genus Fusarium; species Fusarium phalaenopsidis. The sequence goes on from NW_028145404.1 coordinate 3,594,694, forward strand.
ACGGGATGCACGATCTGCCCGAAGCTCGTCAGCATCGGCTCTTAGCCCCAGCGTGTCTAGTTCGATCACCGCTGAAAGCGAGGATGAGACATTCGATGGACTGGTCCTCCCCCCGGGACCTGTCAACTGGACTGAAAGGCTGCAGCAGCGCCGGAAGAGCCGGTCTCCACAGCGAATTTCCGAGGAACCCATTGTACCTCCAAAGAAGGCGTCTGCAGCTGAAGCTGATAGGCCTGACTTCCTGGACGGTCTGGACCTTGGTGATGGCGATGTGTTTGACTCGAGCAAGCTCACTCTCCACAAGAATGTTAGGGTCAAGGAGACGCGGCCTGCGAGTCCCGCTCGGCCCAAGGCGGCAGTGTCTCTCACATTCACAAACAAGCCTGTCAACACTCGGATACCTCGGCTGAGCCATCATGAACGGACGCACTCGACATCTCTGGAGCCCGTGTACGAGAGTGGTGGTCCTGCCCCCCAACGAAGTCGTCACTCTCATTCTAGGTTGGGCCACTCTTCACAATCTTCCATCGCCAGCCTGCCCACCCCTACTACGACTTCACCCCAGGGTTTGCCACCAACCCCTCGAAGAAGGGAGCTTGGTCTCAGAACATCGACGAGTTCGCTCCGAACTGAGCCAACTACGACCAGTGCTCAGCTTCTTAAGCAAAAGCGTTCCCTGCCAGCTATTAGGGCTCTGAACTCGTCGACCAAGCCATCCAGCTTCCGCAATGAACGGCCGCCATCGAGGTCGGAGAGCAACCGACCATCGTCTGGGGTGCGTCCCAAGACACCTGTGGAACGCCAACGACAGAGTGCCTCGGAGAGCCCTGCCACCACTCGCAAGTCTCAAATGCCATTCTTGCCTGCTGGAGCCTCCCAGTCACAGTCACAACACGCCTCATCAAAGAACCTGCGTAGCTTCCGTCGTCACGACTCTGACAACTCGATTGACCTCCGACCCAACTCTCGCACAATATCCAGGTCAACAATGCGGTCTCCCAGTCCAAATCACCGTTACCGAGTCGCTGCTGACACGTGGGAGCGACTGAGCAAGCCAAAGAACAAGAAGAACTTTGGTGACGGGCATGAGTTGGACGGCTTTGACGATCTACCCACCTCCAAGGAGACCGAGACCAAATACTTGAAGCAACCTACGACATCGGGGCCTAAGGCTGCCATGCGGAACAAGCTTTATCATAACGTTCTTCCGGATAGGACCTCGACAATATCTCCATCAATACCGCAGACGCCGCGGCCTTCTTTTACGCCTCACTTTGCTCGTGACACGGCTGCGAGTAGGATCGCGAGGGAGACAGCTCTGGCCCAACGAGTCCCTAGCAGCGGCTCGTTGACCCCTTTAAGCACCCAACGTGCTACCCAGCTCAATACGAGGGCCAGCAATCTTAACCCTTCTCTTCCTCAGTCGACCGTCCGATCCAAGAAGCACAAGAGGCACCAACAGACGAAACCCCATCTCATCTCGAACCTGAATAGCGGAAAGGAGTCGAAGAGTAAGTTGATGATGATGAGGCCTTTTGGAACTAATGCTAACCAAGCCACAGTGGTGAACGGGATGTATTATAATGCAGACACATACCGGTGGGAAGGCAATGAGAATGCTCTGCATGTCTTTGACCCACCAGTACAAACGCCGACTCAGGTCGCAAACAACACACGCGAAAAGGAGGCACCAACCCCTCGGCCCGCGCTGATCACCAACATTAGCGCAACCAAAGGTGTCCAGGTCGTCGGTGGCATGGTCTTTGATCCCCAAAACATGTGCTGGCTCAAACTTGACCAGCCCACAAAGCCAAGCTCTGAGCTCAGTGACCCCATGGACGGCTTCGATGCCCTCGACGACGAGGACGTTTTTAAGGATATTCCTGATCTCGAAGACAATACTGCCGATGACGAGGGTATCCAGGGCCGTGTCAGCGACATCAAAGATGACTGGCTCGTGGGTGAAGAGTTTGATGTCGGACCCGAGTTCATCAGGCGACAGCGCGAAGAAGAAGAGCGGTGGCGGAAGAAGTGTGAGAGATGGATCGGCCGAGGCACGAGAGATCGTGAAGCCTGGCGATGGACGATCCGAGAACTCGTCTCTCAATTCGACGACTTGGCCATGTGAGAGTTCAAGCCCTCGGGCCTTCATTCATTCCCGAATTTCCTGTTTCAGCAACACTTGTAACACCACGCACAATCACCATGCCGGATCTTTGTGGATACACAGCACAGCACAGTACACTACACTACACTACAGTACGTTAGACATGTCGGAAACGAGCACCGGTTGTCATGGAGGCATTATGGCTGGGTACCCTGGGTGGTTTGGTTTGGCTGAGTTTGTGTGTTGATGACACGGCAACGGAGATTCTGTTTGTTTTGCTTTGTCTTTTTGATGGATTTAATGTTTTGATGCCAGCGCCCCAAGGAGGGAAGGGCTGTTGACGGACGATATGACCATGTATTCTATGGAAATCACTCAGGATGGGTGGGCTGGCTTTCGGTTCGGTTCGGCTGTCATGATAGAGAAAAAACGGTGGGCGGGACGGGATGGATGGATGTGGAAAACCCCTACGATCTGGGAGTGGGGGATCTAATGACGAGACGAACTTGATGACTTGTTTTAATTGCAGGATACCTACCTACCTACCTACCTACTTTTTGTTCATTCCTTTAATTTACTTTCATTTGTTTCGAGGCGTTAGGAGTATCGCGAGGCGTCAATGGTGTGCGAGGTGAAAGTTCGGTGGCTGGGACGCCTTGACTAACACCCGTTTCTCAGTGTTACCGAGACAACAAGTGGAACAGTAAAAAACCAAGAGGTTGGTCTTGCTGGCGTTGTGGTCCCTCTTTTGCTGGCATGATGTTGTGATGTACAGATGCTTTGACTTCAGGTGATAGCAACGTATGTCATCTGGTAGTGTCATGAAGCCAAGTTTACGACTGACAAGACAAAAAGAAGAGGTCCGAGGTCGTTTATAAGCCAGTTTACGACCTGTCTCAGACCTCAAAAAGAAAGGTCTCAGAGGGAGTCGAACCCTCGCTGGCGGAATCAGAATCCGCAGTCATAACCGTTAGACCATGAAACCAATCGATGAGTAAGTGGCTCAGAATTGGTAATTATAACCGCCAACCCTTGAGTGACTAAGACCGTTGCCCTCCCCGTCTTTCACAACATCACAACGATAGTTGAAGCGATATAGGTATTATCGCCTCCCGCGGCAGCAGAATTATCTTACTCGGCGATTTAAGGGTCTAGATCGAAACCAGGGTCCCTCCCTGGAGATGGGCGATCATACTGTCTCAGAGTCACTGAAACATTCCTTTTATCCATAAAAGGCTGACTTTGACTTACACTCCGCCCTTGACCCCTATACGTACACGCTCGGAGTTTTCCGAATTTGTCGTCTGGATAGTGTTGATGCTGCTACAAATGAATAACTAAGCCTTGTGTCGAGTGATGGAGACGCGGAGACGCTGAGGATGGGCAGTGGAGTTTTGACTGCTATAGTTGTTGACTGCGGGACATCCATTTTCAGGATGATATCTGCCTCACGCCCCTGGGAAGAGTCAATGGTACTTACCCCGATTCCCTTCGAGGCCTATTGCGAGCCGAGATGACACCGGAGAAACGGGAGGTTTGCTCGGTGGCCTTTGTTCTTGAAGGTAGGTGTCTACTTGAGTGACCTTTACGGGGGCTGAGACCATCGAGAACGGTTTCGATATGAAAGACAGAAACTACTTGATACTTGTGTCAGGGGGAGGGAATTCCATAGGCGTGAATATTAATTCGGTCGTCTGGCCCGAAAGAGCCGACCCTATGATGGTCTCGCCCATATAGTGAGACTTGAGCCGAACGTAGTCTACAAACGCAGGCCGCCTTCTTCCTTGAGTAAAGACCCTGTCATATATAATATCTTCGTTGATGAGCCCGACTTTGAGACCGGTAGCTACCTGGAGCTGTGATATTTGTGTCTCGAAGATTGGTAGACCGCTGGGCCATTCGAGGTTCGTCAGGGGCAGAATTGAGGCTGAGACCGTTGTAGGGAGGTATGAGTCTGGGTTGAACCAGAGGGGCTGAATTCCACTTAGGCCTACCCACTCTAACATACCTACTGGGAAATCAGTTGTCCCATGAGGGGTGTCATGGTTCTGAAGAAAACACGATGCCGAAGCCCTAGGTAGACGAGGACAGAGGTTGAGATCCTTGACTTGAGCCCCTGAGTTTGAACACTCTGGCCAGGCAGCTTTTAACCTTGGATGTCCAGTGCTCGCTACTTCAGCCCCGGATCTCTTAAGACGTGAGGTTGATAATATTCAGAATACTTGAAGCTCCTACTCCTTTATGAATCTTCTACTTCCATCATGTAGACTTCACTTATTCTCATCACAAGTATGAACAATGGTGGGCAGAATATTCATCCACTTAAAAGACATCACTCTTGTATTATTCCAGCCATGAGATTGAAAGCAGCACAACTCTAAGATATAGAAACAGTTTACACCCAGACCCCTTTTTTTGGACAAATAAACGCCCGCTCCAACGGTTGGTATATCTACTTTTTGCTCTGCTTCTTGGCCTTTTTGCTGTTACTCCTGGGATCCAGACCTCTCCTGCGCATGGCGTTCCTCCTGCCCTTCTCCATGTACTCCTGGTCCTCGTCCTCGTCCCAGCCTCCAAAGTCGTCATCGGCCTTGGACTTGGGCTCCTCGTCGTCATCGGTAGCGATGGGCGTCTTGTCGATGACCTCTTCCTCTTCATCTGCAGGGCCCGAGGAACGGTCGCGGGGTGCGGACGACTTGAGGGGTGTAGGTCCAATCTTGTGGAACTTGGCGACGAAGAAACCGTCGACGTTGTAAGTGTGGGGGTAGTATCGGCGGGTGTGGCGCATTGAAGGGTCAAACTTCTTGCCCATGTAGCTCGTGAAGCCCTCCTTTCCAAAGGGCAGACCGGACTCGACGAGACGGACATTGGGACGGCGAGAGAGGGCGTACTGGACGACCTGCTCGTTCTCCTCAACGGTGACGGAACAGGTCGAGTAGACAATGTAACCACCAGTCTTGGAGGCGTGGTTAACCGAATCGATGGCGGCGAGGACAAGCTGCTTCTGGATGTGAGGCAGCTGCATAAAGTCACGCTCCGTCTTGTTGGTCTTGACGCTGGGATCCTTTGCAATAACACCGGTACCGGAACAGGGAGCATCAAGCAGGACACGGTCGAAGCCGCCCATGGGCTTAGGGAACTCCCGGGCGTCGTAGTTGGAGACGACAACGTTGCGCGTGCCGAGACGGTGGATGTTACCGATGAGACCCTTGGCTCGGGCCTTGTTGGGATCGTTGGCCACGATGACACCAGTGTTCTTCATCATGGCAGCCATGTAAGTCGTCTTTCCACCGGGAGCAGCGGCCATATCCAGCACGCGCTCGTTCTCCTGGGGCTCGAGGGCCATGCAGGGCAGGAAAGATGAGGCAGCTTGGAGGATGTAGTGGCCGGCGAGGTACTCGGGGGTAGCACCAAGGGGAACGTTGCTCTCAAAGACCTGGAGACCAACCTTGGACCACTTGCCGACGGGCTCGAGAGTGACACCACGGTTGATGAGGGCCTGGGCGAGGTCACGGCGGTGGGTGCGTAGGGTGTTTGTGCGGATGACGACAGGTCTCGCCGACTCGTTGGCCTCGAAAAAGGCAAAAGCCTCGCGGGGTGTAAAGAGGTTGAAGAGCTTCTCAGCCAGGTACTCGGAGTAGCCGTAGTATGCGCAGATGTCCTTGATGAGCTGTGTCGTGTACTCGGTTCTCGAGCGGCCGTCCTCGGAGAGGTTGGCAAAGTCGTCGAGGACGCGGATGGTTTCGGTGATTCTCGTTCGCAGGAGCTGCAGATCGGGCGCCAGCAGGGCATTGGTCTTTGTGAGCTCGTCCTCGTCCTCGTCATCGTCTTGTAGAATGTGAGGCTTGTCGCCGTGGATGTTGGTCTGCAGAGCGTCCTCAGCCATCTCGGCCTCAGCCTCGGCAGCGTCCTCGGCCATTTGAGCGTCCAGTTTCCTTGAGAGACCCTCAATGTTGGCGGCTGTGAGCTTCTCCTCGGCGTCCGACTCGTCTTCATCCTCGGACCACATGGCCTTTGCAGCGCCGCCTTCCTCTTCTGAGTCGAACACAGAGTCGTCGTCGGACCCAGAGGCGAGGAAATCGTCCTTCAACCCAACACCAGCGTCGGAAGATCCATCCTCCAGATCCTCCAGGTCAAACTCATCATCCATCTCCTCATCAGAGAGATCCTCCAATGCCGGCGCAGGGGCCTTGCTCTTCTTGCTCTTGCCATTCGCCTTGGGCGCGGGCGGCGCAGCCTTCACAGCCTTGGCTCCCTTCTTCTTGGTAGCATCCTTCTTAGCAGAGTCCTTCTTGGCGACTCCATTGCTCTTGGGCTCGGCAGCCTTGCTGGTTTTCCGCTTCTTCTTCTCGGGGGCCTCAACGACGGGATCGGCAGGCAGACCGGCCTTGCGCTTGAGCTTTGCAAAGTGCTCTTCCGACAGGGGTTGGGGCGGGCCCTGCTTCTTCATGCGACGTCCGACACCCATCTTGAAAGAGTGTTATCAATCGGTTGTGGGAGTTATTAAAGAAAAAGATTGAGACGAGACGCGAGAGGCCGTCTTGTCTTTTTTGGCTACCAAAGAAAAAGGCAGTCCCCGCCGAAACTTTTTTCTTTGCGCAACGATAGCAAGGGTCCGATAAGATGGTAATCTCCACGTGATCCACGCTGTGGTGGAGCTACACCATTCCCCAAGCCCAAGGCGATGCTCAATGACGATGATCTGGACACGGTCAACATTCTTTGCTTGGACTCGAGTCTCGATATTTTGCCTAAATCTCCCCAAGAAGCTTTATTAGGACTTGGGAGTCTCGTTTACCATCATCTTTAACTCTACCACCTCCTACTACCTCTCCCAGCTCAACCCCACCTCGAGCTTACCTCCCATCGCGAGCTCACCATGTCTGAAACCGCCTTTGCCCAGACCTTCCTCGGGTCGCTCCAGTCGCGACCTCTCCGACTCTCTGCCGACCATGTTGAAGATCCCAAGACCTTCCCGGCTCGGCCACCTGTACGAACCTAGCATATACCGCACCCGCGACTCTTCTAACAGCCATAGTACATCATCCCCCGCATGCCCAAGGCCATGAGCAAGCCCACCCACCTCGCTCCCGGCTCCGAGCGAAGCGTCACCGTCTCCCTCAAGTCTCTGCGCAACCCTCCTCTGAGCATCAAGCTCAGCTCGCAGCCCCTCGACACGTCGGTCCTGGACATCAAGAGCAGCGTCCAGAAGCAGACCAGAATACCCGTCGCAAAGATGAAGCTGTTACACAACAAGAAGCCCGTGCCGGACAGCAAGATCCTCAAGGACCTCCTAGGGGATACGGACATGTCTATCGAGTTTACGGTCATGGTCATTGGCGGAGCCGCTGCCATCCCCCCTGAGGAACCCGAGGCCGCCCCTGAAGTGCTGCCTACAGGCAAGGAGGCATTGGAGACGGAAGAGTTCTGGAGCGACCTCAGGGGATTCTTGATGCAGCGATTAAAGGATGAGACTCAGGCGGAGGAGCTATCCGGTCTCTTTAGATCGAGTTGGCAGTCCAGCCAAGCAAGTCCATGATATATCTCGGAGCGCAGACATGATAGACGACACGATAGATGAAAAATGGCAATAATTCCACATACCAGCATGCGAGTTTATTCCCGTGGTACGGTACATGGTCAGGGCTGGCAAATCTGAGAATTTACGTATCCGCCCAGAAGTAAACTCGATGGCTCACGTCCCTGACGGACGTCCACCATCCCCGTGCTCCCATCCACAGTTGCACTCTTACATCATGGTTGTTTTGGTCTCTCAACGCTTGAAACGACCCTAGATATGCTCAGTTATGCCGGCACCGCTTCTATAGAGTGCGGGGCGGCTAGTGGGTTGATTCGTGACAGCGCGCTTAACCAGCAAGACCCTTGCTGACGGTCTTGATGATGGTGTCGTATTCGATATCATCAGTGTCGTTGGCCTGGAGCTCGACCGCAATGCCAGTGAGTGATCGCTTCAGAGCCTCTTTGGAGGAGGCGTAGATCATCTTAGGCTAGTGGGGTGTCAGTTCATGGTTCGCAGCGAGGCGAGGACAGACAGGGGTTACTGACCTGGATGCCGGCATCATCGGGAGACCAGGCAATGAAGGCGAGCTTGTTTCTGAAAAATTGTTAGGACATGTGCCTGTGCCTGACTCTGGGCTATTCAAACGCACCGGATACCGTCGCCAGAGGCCAGGCTGTACTCAAAGTCGTAGACGGCGTATCGGGGACCCTTGCCGACAGCGCCCTGCAACCTGTCAGATTCTTGCCCGGATTCCTCGTCAGTTCATGAGCGGGGCGTACCGTTCGGCTCTTGGAGGTGGCGTTGATGAGCTTCTCACGGAACTCTTCCCAGTCCTTGTCCTCGGAGGCGTGCTCGACAACAATCTCCTTGTAGTCGTCCGAGAGCTTGTAGACGATGTACTTGTACTTCTTGTTGAGCTTCAAGTCATTGTAGGCAGTTATGCACTCCTGGGAAACGGTGGCTCTGGAACACGGAGGCGGCGGGTTAGCGCGGTTGTCTCAAAGATTTGAAGCTGCGTGTGTTTTGTTGTGTTGTGTTGTGTTGCCCCGCGGCGGCGGCGTCATGGTCGAGGGGGAGGGGGGGAGCATCAGGCGCGGGGGGGAAACGGCGCGCGAATAAAATGGAGCGAGGGAGAGAGCGAGAGGACGAACCCGGATTGAGACTGAAAAACATGGTTAGATAGAAGATCTTGCTGGAGGAGACGTCGGTGAGCTTACCATGGTTGCGGTCTACGTCAGGAGACGGGCGAGATCTTGGGAATGAGGGGCGGACGGGCTGGCGGGAGCTTTCGAATTAGCTATCAGGACAGAGAGGATCAGGCGCAGCAGAGGTGCAGAGGGGGAGATGCAGGTGCAGGGCCAAGTGGGGAGGCGTTGGCGTACCGGGAGAGGAAGAAGATCGAGGTTAAGAGTAGTCGAGGTTCAAGATGAAGAAACAAGATGGAAATGGGCGTTGTAGGGAGGGTCGTTTGTATCTTGGGGGTTGGGCGGATTTAGGCGGTAGGGGGACTGGGACTTGTCCCATAGAAAGGCGGGGCCAGACCTCTTGCGGGAGAAAAACACCACCTGGCCTACCTACCTTCTCCCCCACCACAACCACCACCCATGAGGAGGCCTTCCACGTGACTCCCCTGGCGTGCGTGTCAATTGTGGCTCGTCAGCTTATCATCTCGTCCAGAGCTATGGCGAGGCGAGGCCGTGCTCCTGTCTGTGCTGTCTCGTTGTCGTTGACGACGACGGCCTCAGCAACTCATCATCATCTCATCAATGCTACAGACCCCTGCCTGTTGTCCCGCCCGCCGAGCCCGGCCTCGTTTCGGTGAAGCCTAAACGAGGCATCAGCTTCCAATCAACCCCTTACGAAACACAGCCCAGGCAACCAGAGACAGATGTATGTTTATAGATTTCTTTTTTTATTCTTTCTTGATCTCATGTCTTTTCATGCTAGTGCTACACAGTCAATGCTATTATACAGGGCTCAAATGTGGCCTGAAAATCTGCAGGGGGTATGAGGACAAGGCCGTCGTGGTGGTCGAGAAAAGGTAGGTAGAGTAGAGAGAGGGGAGATTGCAAGGCCACTGTCCCATGATAACACGCAAACCATGTGCGCCGTCCGTCCAGCTTTTTTGTTGTACATCATATCATCCCAATCACATTATTCCGTCTCTTACATCATGCCTCCCATGCCACCCATGCCGCCCATACCGCCCATGCCACCCATAGGAGGTCCAGCAGGACCCTTCTCCTCGGGAGCATCGACGATGGCGACCTCGGTGGTGCCTAGCAGAGAGGCAACACCGCTGGCATCAATGAGACCAGTGCGGACGACCTTGAAGGGGTCAAGGATACCGGCAGCAATCATGTCGACGTACTCGCCCTTGGCGCTGTCGAAGCCCTTGTTGAAGTCGTTGGCGTGCTCGTCGGTAAGCTTGCCAATGACGACGGAACCCTCGAGACCGGCGTTCTCAATGATGGTGCGGGCAGGGCGGGTGATGGCGTTCTTGACGATGCTGACACCGAGCTGCTGGTCAAAGTTGGCAGACTTGACCTCGCCAAGGGCGTGGGCAGAAGCCTTGATGAGGGCAGTACCACCACCAGGCAGGATACCCTCCTCAACGGCGGCGCGGGTAGCGTTCAGGGCATCGACGAAGCGGTCCTTCTTCTCGCCGACCTCAACCTCGGAGGAGCCACCGACCTTGATGACGGCGACACCACCAGAGAGCTTGGCGAGACGCTCCTGGAGCTTCTCCTTCTCGTACTCGGAGGTGGTGGGGTCAGCCATGACGCCACGGATCTGCTCGCATCGCTGAGCGATGTTGTCCTTGGCACCGCTGCCGTTGAGGAGGATGGTGTCCTCCTTGGTAATGGTGATGGAGCCAGTGGAGCCGAGCATGTCGGGGGTAGCCTTCTCAAGCTTGACGTCGAGCTCGTCAGTGAAGACGGTACCGTCGGTCAGGATGGCGAGATCGCCGAGGATGGACTTGCGGTTGTCACCGAAGCCGGGAGCCTTGACGGCAGCGACCTGGAGCTGGCCACGGAGCTTGTTGAGAATGCAGACAGCGAGAGCCTCACCCTCAATGTCCTCAGCAATGATGACAAGAGGTCGTCGCTGCTGGGTGGAGACCTCAAGAGCAGGGATGATGTCCTGGACAGCAGAGATCTTCTTCTCAGAGAGGAGGATGAGAGGGTTCTCAAACTCGACCTTCTGGGACTTGGTGTCGGTGATGAAGTAGGGGGAGACGAAGCCACGGTCGAATCGCATACCCTCGGTGACCTCGAGCTCATCCTGGACGGTCTTGCCCTCCTTGACGGTGATGACACCCTCCTTGCCAACCTTCTCCATGGCGTTGGCAATCATCTGACCAATGTGGATATCACCGTTGGCGGAGATGGTGGCGACCTGAGCGATCTCGGCGCTGGTGGTGATATCCCGCTTGTTCTTCTGGAGGAACTCGACGACGGCCTCGACGGCAGCCTGGATACCGCGGCGGAGATCCATGGGGTTGCAGCCGGCAGCAACGTTCTTGACGGTCTCGGAGAAGATGGCGCGGGCGAGGACAGTGGCGGTGGTGGTACCGTCACCGGCGACCTCGTTGGTCTTGGAGGCAACATCCTGGAGCAGCTTGGCGCCGAGGTTCTCGAACTTGTCCTTGAGGCTGACAGCGCGGGCAACGGTCACACCATCTGTTTTAGTTAGTTAGATGCCGATGAAGACGAACAGACTGCTTGTACGAACCCTTGGTGATCTTGGGAGAGCCGAAGCTGGACTCAATGAGGACATTTCGGCCCTTGGGTCCGAGGGTGGTAGCGACGGCCTTGGCGAGGGTGTCGACACCGGCGAGAAGAGCAGCGCGGCCCTCAACACCAAACTTGAGCTCCTGTAGACATGTCAGTGACCCAATTCGCAAGCCTAGGATCTCAATTCATCATCTTCTTACCTTGTGAGCAAATCGGACCTGCTGGCTAAGACCGCCCGCTCGGTACTTGGTGGCTGCCGAGGACAGGACAGAGGCCCTCGCCCGAGTGCTCAATGCGCGCTGCATGATGTGTGAATTAGGGGGGTATAATGTGACTGAAGAGAAAAAGGAAGAGGAGGAAGAACGCTCGGGAGGAATTCGACCTTGGGACGAGGACGGACGAGCAGGGCGAAGAGACGGGGAGACAAGAGGTTGATATGATGGCAAAACTGGAGAAGAGCTCGAGGTCCAAAAAAATCGTCGCTCGGAGCGTCGGCAAAACATCCACCCAGAAGCGAGTCTAGGCCTGAAGAAGCCTAGCGCCATCGCCGGCCGCTTTCCACACCTTTCCAACGACGTCCGTGAGACTCGCTGGACGAGGTCGCTAACCCCCTCCAAGAGGCGGCGTTTGGGCCCTGGAACTCATATTACCGGAGCCATAGCCGAGGCGACAGACCTCTGCGCACCGCTGCGAGCCCTCTGGCGCCTTTTGACGGGTCACGAGCGGCTTTCAATGTCCAGCGAACGGCTCCACCAACGACTCCATCATGACAAATGTGTTGGCTGGGGTTCGCTCTTGTTCTCTGGGGCTCGAGTAACCATGCCTGCACTATTATTCGGTAGATGCAACATGGGCGTTGAAGGTGCCGTCTATGTGTGAAGAAAGCCGAGGAGAAAGAGGAGACGGTCGGGGACGCATTGGCTACAGCTGCTGATTCTATTTACTTGTGTAGATCCTCTGTCACTTCAATTCCAAGTTCCGAGACCTGTTGCAATCTTTCTCTGCTCGGCACAACTCTTCTCTCCCAATTCTATACCTCAAAGCCCAGCCACAAGGTGCTCTCGGCTCCGGCTCCACGTAGTAGTTTGTTCACTTCTTGTGCCAAAGGAATATGCTGCATAGGCCCACTCTCTGCAGTCTGCAAGGCGCGAACAGAGCATAATTGGTGGCTGGACAAAAATATTGAGGCGATGACGGGAAGTAAGCATTGGCTGGAGAGAGGAATAGGAACGGGAAGCAAGAAGAAGCAACGATGGCAACATTAAACATTGAGCAAGGGCTATCGCCTGGATGGAATGAGTCAATCGTGTCACTGAATATGACTTTATGAACAAGACGCCCACTAACAAGCTAGTCCTACTTCCAAGAACAGGGACCTCGGCTCCAGTCACCAAGCGAAGCCTGCAGCTCACCTTAATTGAACTACCACTGGGATAGTCACTGCCGCCGTAGTTGGTATTACAAATCCTGTGTATTGCTCATGGGCATCAAGGACTTTTTGGTGATAAATGTTCAGATGTGTCATCCAAAAGCATATCTGTGGCTCATCCATGATGATGCAACATACATTACCTTCAGCATTAGAGCGCTCATGTCGTCAGCCTGCGCCAAGCACTATTGTTCTTTGAGCGACGAGGAACCCTAGAATTGGATCGTCGGGCGAGTTGTTCCAGAGCCAAGGGAAAGAGGTTGTTAAACGCATGTTCCAGGCTGAGATCCGGGATGCCTCGATCCTCCAACTTGGCACGTTGAGAGAGAAAGTCCTTGCGGAGTCGGACAAATTCGTCATGAATCTAGAACCAAGACTCATGAAATGGCAGTCGAAGGTGAGTATGGTGGGTGTGGTGTGTGGTGCGTGGTGTGTGTGATGGGCCAGAACGGGCGGTCGTGGTGTTATGGCCCGTCTATTTATATGAGCGAGTCAGAGAAACCGAGCCTCTCTATCATCCTGTTTCGCATCCATCTCCCAGGGAAGAGCGAGATTGAGGAGCTTCAGCAATTACAAAGAAGCAGCACATTCTCCCCCTCGGACTCTGAAGCAAAGACCGCGGCGGTAGACATGCGCGTTTCGCTCATAGAAAGACTGCGCTTGATCTAGGTATGATAAAGTAGTTCAGCACTATGTTTTACTAACTTAAGTCTGTACACATGTTAGATATCCCATAGAAATAGAATGTATCCAGAGAAGCGTCAATAGTATCAAAAGACTCAATACTTGGCAAAGGTAGTTCACGTCACGGCAGTACTTGATAGTGGTGATGCGATACAATCATAATACACTCTGCCATGGACAGATGACTCCGAGTCGGTATTCCTCTATATGACCAAAATAAAAAAAAGAAACAACAAAATTACAAAGTCTAAAGCCCAACTCCTGTTCCCTCTCGGGGAACGAAACGGAACAGCAACCAGCGACATCCTCTCTCTCTCTCTCTCTCTCTCTCTCTCTCTCTCTCTCTTTTTTTTTTTTTATTTTTATTTTTACTGGGGGATAAACCACCCAGGGCAACCCCTCTTCGAAGGGGACTCCTCTCCCTCTCCCTCTCCCCGCTATTGACTGATGTTAGTTGTTGTTCGTTCATGTAAAGCATTCAGGGGAAAACTTACCATCCTCTTCAGGTTTTGCGAAAATGCGGGCTGGCCTTGGCCACCCGCCCCGAAGAAGACATCGTCGGCGACAGAGCCTGCGACAGGGAACTGGTAGGTTAGGTCGAAACCATAACCTTGGCCACCAGCTGGGAAGCTGGCAACCCCAGTCCCGCTGCCGAGGATGTCTCGCGGGATGTCGAGTCCCGCAAACAGGTCGGTCTGGTTGATCTCCTCTGCCGCCGCGAGTTGGGCGGCAGGGAACCAGGACCAGTCGGTGATGTCGTTGACATCAAAGGGGGGAGGGGGAGGGAGGGAGGCGGCGATGGCCTCGGCGTCGAACGGAACTGCCGGCCCAAAGGCTGGCGCAACAAAAGTTGCGACCGGACCTGGGCCGGCGAAGTTCTGGACGCTGTTGTCGGCGAAGGGGGCGGCGACGGGAACAGGCTCAGTCTCCTCTTCCTCGGACACTGAAGACTCCTCAGGCCCCCGCGGGTCTAGCTCGACCAGCGGATAGCCATCAAAGTCTACAGTGTCCGATTCCGAGTCAGACTCGGCCGGCTCGATCATGAAGGCGGCGGTGGAGGCTGTGATGGGAGAAGTAAACACCAACTGGTACTCGGGGGAGGCCTCGTCAGAGAAGGCTCCCGCGTTGTTGGTGAGAGAGTCGGTCTCAGGCCCATCGAGGTACGCTCTGGGAGACTCGTCGTCGTAGTCGGCAGGCAGTTCAGGAAGATAGTCGTCAGCAGGCTCGGACAGGAACAGGCCAGGAGACTGACACTCGGACTCTGCAGATGCCGGGAGGGAGGAAGGGCAAGACACTTCGGAGCCAGGAGGAGAGAAAGGAGAGGAAGATACGACAGACTCAACGACGGAGGGCTGAGGAGTGTGGTGACGGCGGCGTCGGCGACGAGAGACAGGAGTGGGAGTGACAGGAAGTTGAGCAACAGGAAACGTATGTGCTTCTGGGGCGCCAATGGCAGCCTCCATCTGAGAAGTGAAAGGGTCTTTGATCTCAGGAGCATCGCCTAGGCTGTACTCAGGGTGATAAAGAGGCTCGGTGAAGAGAACTTCACGAGTGGTGGTTGTGTCGTCGCCGTCAAGATCTGCACGCATGACTCCGCGAACAGTTCTGTCGGCGCGAGGGGAAAGGGGAGGAGGGACGATGTGACCTTCAGCGATGAGGTCGTTGCGATTTCGGCCAAGCCACTGAGTGATCGAACTTCCACTGGAGCCGGGATTGAGTCGATGAGCAACTTGGTCCCAAGGCAACCTGATCTTGGCTCTGTTGCATTCATACACAAGGACTTGGAGTAGCTTGTCAGACATCCGAGGTCCTAAAGTAGTGTTAGAATTGAGGCAAAGGGTCAATCAAGGCGAAATACTTACGAGTCCATGAAACAAGGTTGCGATCCTTCTTGCGGCCGTTGAGAGAGCGTTGCTCGGCGGTAGGGAGGTGATGAGTGTGAGTCCAGGCTTGCTGAGACTTCTTGCTACGGCGGCGGGAAGGGGTCGGCGCGGAAGCAGAGGAAGATGAGGAAGCAGACTTGGTGTGACCGTACATAGACATCGTGCAAAGTGACTTGAAGACGTAACGTGAAGTAAGTGATAAGTAAACGTGACAAGTGACTTGAACGACGAACTGAGTGAATGATGAATTTGAATCGAAGATTGAGTTGAGTGTGAAGATCTCTTGGATTCAAATTCTGGCGAAGAGGAAGAAGAGAGCAAGGAGGAGAGGAAGAGATGAAATCTCTTATGGTAAAATGTGCGAAGCTGCCAGTGCTGGAGCGTGCCCTGAGTGAAGCCATCGCCGGACGGTTGACAGCTGCCAGACGGCCGTCGAGGAGGAGTCGCATATCTCGACGACCATCAACCCAATCGCTTGCGCCGTCACTGGAAATCACCTAATCTGGAAGCGCACAACCTGAATTGGAGAATTAGGTCAGAATTAAAGGGCAGCGCGTCTCGTGGAGGACGGCCCTGACGGAGAGGATCGCGGTGGTGAGGTTGGTCGTGATGCTTGGTGGTCGCATTTGATATTGACATTTTGCAACACCACCACGTAGAAATTTTTGCGATGATGATACATATAGTTGAATTGAGATGATAAGCTTCGAATGTAAGATCTTTTTAGGGCCATGATTCCAAGCGCCTGTCCTGTTTGCGCAGAGTGTTCCGCATTGGCGTCACTATCAAGTTGACCCAAACGAAGACGTTTGCACGTTGATTTGCAGTCACCGAATTGCGTAGCCGATAAAGTGTCGCGAATACTCCTCTTTATTAAAGAGAACTCTTCTCATGGTGGTGACAGGTCTTGGTTACATACATGAGGATGCTTCAACCCGCACCTCTGCTCGCATCCGTAGTCATGTCCGAACCCACCCAGCATAAGCACCCTAGTTCGTACGTCCAAACTTCTGAAAGATTCTCTGGATCTTAGAACGGTCTCTGGCACTCGCGCTCGAATTGTTTCTGCTGCGCATGGGGCTGTCTCGGGCCTCGGCCTCACGGTTCAACTCGTTCAGGCGCTGAGTGCGCATCTCGATGTCGTGGATGGCCTGGCGCTGGGCCTCGAGGAGCCCGTTGAGTGAGGCTTGCGTCTGCTCCTGTAAAGCCGAGGCGACAGCTTGATTGACGGCTTGTGGAAGCTCAGTGGCGATCTGGGAGAGCTGGTTGGCAAGACCATGGGTCATGGCGAGGTTCTGGGTGGTGGCTTGGATGTTGAAGGCCTGAGGCTGGATCATGGTCTGCAGGGCCGAGACGGTTTGTTGCTGCATCTCGATCTGCTGGCTCATGGTGTCACTCTGGCGTCGAAGCGTGTTTGCTTGAGCGTCCAGCTTGCCCACGTTCATGCGAAGAGGACCGGTGGCGTCGGCGATGCCTTGCTCGATGGTCTGCTCGACCATGGAACGCATCTTCTCGTCAGAACCATTCGCGTTGTTGCCCTTCGTGGTCTGGCCGTTGTAACCGTCGTTGCCTTTGTGGGCGTTTGGTCCACGGCGCTGGGGCATGGCCTTGTTAGCAGCAGCAAAGTAACGGTTTTCATGCTGAACAGCCTGAAGATATGTGTCGACCCGACGGACTGCTGCACCCTCGGTCTCATCCTCCCCACTCAAGACATCACGTTCTCTGATGCGGCGGGTGATTTCAATGCGAAGGTGGTTGTAAGCCTCAGGGGCAGGGCACATGGGATTACCGCGAAGTTGCCGAAGCCGTGTCAGAGCCTGGTAGTCCTCGATGGTTGCATCAACGTCCATGGGAGACGCTTTGGTGGTAGGGAACTCTCCATTGCGTCTCGCC
This sequence comes from Fusarium phalaenopsidis, assembly GCF_050370095.1. Classification (NCBI taxonomy): domain Eukaryota; kingdom Fungi; phylum Ascomycota; class Sordariomycetes; order Hypocreales; family Nectriaceae; genus Fusarium; species Fusarium phalaenopsidis. The sequence goes on from NW_028145404.1 coordinate 3,611,948, forward strand.
TCTGCCAGCTGCGACGCCATCATCTGCAGCTGGTCAGCTGGATAGATGCTACAGCCCCGTGTCGACGCCATGAAGTTGGTGTTCTCCCTGGGGGTCTCGGGCTTTTGGAGAAACGCCTCGATGGGCGACTCGGGATTGACGGCGGTGGTAGCTTGGGTGTGGGCTCTCTCGCGGGCCACGAGATCATTAAGCTGCGATTTGAATCTCTGCAGCTGAGAGGCCGATGATGGGATATTAGAAGGTGGCGACATGAGGGGGTCTTCTTAGGCAGAGCCAAAAGGTGATAAGGGAGCGTTGGTTTGTTGATGTGTTTTGGTGAAGCAGTAGATGTGCTTTGACAGGTCAGCATGGCGGTGCGACAAAGGATGGGAAGAAACTCACAAGATGTGAATCAATAGAATTCTTGATGCTCAAGGCTGGATTAACGGGTGTAGGGCACCTTTTGCGTGATGGAGATCTGCCTCGAGATAATCAAGAGAAGGAAATGTCGTTGCACATGTTCAAAGGAGGGACGCGGCGGGAGCCATGACGTGAATGCAGAATGAATGAATAAAGGTGAGTACCGAAAAGAGAGAAACAATAGAGAAGAGATGGCGTTGTGCGGCCACGAAGGGAAGAAAAAACACAGGAATAAAGGCCTACAATGGAGATGAATCGAGGCCAAGGCGGTGGAGAATGGTGATGGAGAATGTGGTTCACAAACGACCTTCACCCACGCCTCGCATTATTCAATAGCTTGCAGCGTGTTGCCTGGTAGATATATAAACATGGAACCCACGGTCAGGATGTAAATTAACGCGTGACTGCGCCAGTTCGGAGAGAAATCAAAGAGTGTTGCCTGACAGTTTGTCGGGAGGGGGATCACTTGGTGTTGACAGTCGGGTTTGTTTGGAGCATCACGAGACAACAAATATTCACTGGAGAACACACAAACTCAAGAATTAAATGCTTCAACTATGGAACATTGTCCACTCGATGCTAAGATGATATCATTGTCATTACTTCGTTCATCCCCCCCGACCATATCCTCGACGATGCTGCTACTCCGACTGTCACATCCTAATCAGATAACTAGGTAGTTGCAACAGAGATCTCGGAATAGGTGTACGAAGTCAGTGCTTTACTTCCAAAAAAGATCCTCCATCAGACGATCATGCGCTTGTCGCTTTGCTCTAGGAGCTGCCCTCCTCAGAGGCGGCGGGAGGCTCTGCCAGGGACGTTAGTTGATGAGCAGAAGCGACAAGACACTTGAACGTACCGGTGAGGGAAGAACCACGAGACTCGCCAGAGTCGCTATCCTCCTCCTCCTTCTTGACCTTGTCCGTCTGCTTGCCACGCTTAGCCTTGGGCTTGGACTTAGCCTCAGCCTCCTCGTCCTCGTCAGACTCCTTCTTGGCCTTTCCGCGAGCAGGCTTCTTCTTGGCGCTGCCAGCACCCTCGGCCTTAGCCTTGCGCTTGGTGGGAGTGGCGGGAGCGCTGTCGCCTCCAGCGAGAGCGCCAGGGCGGCTAATTCCATGGGCCTTCAGCATTCGCTCATATCGCTTCTGACTGTTGGTGTTTGTGTCAGTGTCTGCTTAGGTGAGGAGGGGTGGTACTTACGCGGCGGCCTTGGAAACGATGGCAAGCTCATCGGCGACAGCCTGGAAGTCGGGCTATGCATGTCAGTTACTGTGAAGAGATGCGAAAAGAGTTGAACTTACTCGGCCGTTGGACGTGTGTCCAATGCAGGAGACGAGGAACTTGACCTGATCGGCGGGGTCTTGCTTGGACATGGTGACGGGTGTTTGGACTGCAAGCGCGTCAGGATGAACAGAAACTCAAACTCGAGAAGACGAATATGCAAGGGGAGGGAACGCAGAGTGAAAGCGATGGGAAAACTCACGATCGTTGAACGAAATGTTATGGTTGAGTGTTGCGCTGTGTTGCGAGGCGAGAATGTGCGTGGTGAACAACAAAGTGTGGATGGTGAAAAATAAAAGAAGAGAGGGAGGCGATGCAAAAAGTCGAAGGACAGTTTATGTCGAAAAACAAACGCGTCGTGTCCGCCCAAAGAGGAGAATTACGACTGGCAGTGGCCTGGCAGTGGTGAAGGTGAATATGAGCACCAGGTGAGGCGAGCCAGGCGACGATTAACCAAACAGACGACGTCCACGATAAGTCTTAACGGCCAATGAGCGAGGACTAGGTTTGGATGCGCTGAGAGACGGGTTTACAGGGCAGTTTGGCACTCATCAGGCTCTGCAGTGCAGTCTCCGGGGCGACGAGCTGCCTCTAGTCGCCAGCTCATTGCCTTGTGGTGCTGTGAACTCGGACAACAAGTTCGAGCCTCAAGAGATGGGTACAAATGAGGTCATAGATATTCTCAGCCCACGACCTCAGGTCCTCTAGCTGTGACATGCGCTCTTCAGCCCGTGCCTGTGTCCATGAAACCAGTGCATGGGACATTCAGGGGTTAACCTGCGTCGCCTGTATCAACGCCTACGGGCAGGAAAATGAAAATGTGACAAGCCCTAACTCGAGATTGCACAACCAGGTAACCATTTCATTTGATTTTGCAAAAACCGCTCTGCGCAGCTGCGCGTAAAAGCCGAGTGTTGTTCGTAGGTAGTCACCTCACCTCCAAGTGTGTGATGCTAGTTGGATCACAGGCACCACAATCACAAGTCAAGAAATTCAAAGTGCAGAAACAACTTAGAGTAATGTCCGAATGCCTCCATTTCATCTTAGTGCCACATCTCGATAAGATCGACAACTACTTGAGCGGATATATCATGAACCCCAAGGATGCGGCCATACCGCCATCATGCTTGCGACACCACATATCAACAAACCCGCCAACGAATCTCAGTCCGATCCAAGCAAGTTCACTCAGTGTCGTCGTCAACATCCTCAGACTTGACCTCCTTCTTGTCCTCGGCCTTGACTTCACCCTTGGCCTCCTTGGTCTCCTCGTCCTCCTCGTCCTTCTCGGCCTTCTTGGCAGCAGCCTTCTTGCGAGGAGTGGCGCGCTTCTTGGTGACCTTGTCGCCGGCGGCGGCCTTGCGGGGGCTGGCAGCGGCGCCGCTGCTGGACTGATCGCGCCAGCCGTGGCGGACAGACATCTGGCGGAAGCGTTCTTTGGCGCACTTGGCGTCCTTGAGACCGAGAGTGGTGGCGACGGCGTCCCAGTCGGCGTCAGGCTTCTGGGTCATGTTGTCGAAAATGGCCTTGATGAAGCGAAGCTCACCGTCGGTGAGGCCAGTGGGGGCACCCTCCTCAGTGGTGGTCTTCTTGGGAGGCATCTTTGTTGATGTGTTTGGGGCTGCGGATGGGTCAGCTGTGAACTGGGAGGTGAGGCGCTCGAATGAAAGACTTACTGTGATGAAAGGTTTCTTAAAGAAAGACGGAGCTTGGAGAGAATCCAGGTGGTATCTTCAGATTTTCTGAAGGTTTGCTTGCGGGAGCGTAGAGAAAGGTGTTTGTGGGATGGAAAGTGTTTGGAGGTGAATGTTTAGGAGGGGAGGTTTTATAGCATGGGGGTAGGTAGAAGAATCACCAGAAAAGAGAGACAATAGCGAGGTGCAGCCACTGTAAAATGGAATTCAATAGCTATTGTTATTCTGTATCTGTGCTGGAGAGCATTAGCTTGCAGTGTCAGGTCGGCAGTGAAACTGAGAGGAGCTGAATATGAGGCGGGGAAAGGAGGCATGGAACTGAGATCGGTCAAAACGGGAGGAAAAGAGAACGAGTGCCTTCATGGGCACAGAATAGGTAATTAGGGCTTTCCATCGGGGTGCTCTCTCAGAGAGCAGAGCATCGCTCAGTAGAGTATGGCAATATCACCAAAACTGGTGTGGAGTTGTGCTTTGGCCACAGCCTTCACTCGACTGGCACTGTTTGACCATGTTTGCAGTCTATGTCTACGAGAGGTGAAAACAGTGAGATTAAGTTCTTTTTGCTAGGCAAATGCTTTCATGTACCTAGATCATCGGTTTAATTCCTCATGATGTCGTATCTTGTGGTATAGTACAGCCACTTCAGCTATCATCTACCTCCAGATCACACGTCCATCCTGGTTCAGTGAATCATTCCAAAATTCATCCACCATCATAACGGAGCCCATCATCCGAGATCAGCACTCTTGGTCGGGACCATGCTGCAGAAGGGCAGATTTAGAAGGGATCAGCCTTGGTGTTGTTAGGGGCGAGCTCGTCCTGCTGCTCGTCCTTGACGATGGGCTGCTCCATCTCCATCTTCTGGTCCTCGTCCTCTTCAGCCTCGGCAGGCTTCTCTTCTTCCTTCTTGACCCGTCTACGGCCCTTGCCCTTGGTGGTGCTGCGAGGAGTCTTGGCCACCTTGGAGGCGCCCTTCTTGGTAGGGGTGGTAGGGGCGCGGGGAGTGACACCAGTGTCGGTAGAGATACCAAGCTTGCGCTTGACCTGACCGAAGCGAACCTGAGATTTAAATGTCAGTACGCGATATCAAGTGAAGTTGTCCAGGCGACAATGGAGGTGGTGGGTAGTGGATGGGGCAGGAAGGGTGCTCACCTTGGCGACATCGGCGTTCTTGAATCCAGCCTCAAGGGCGACAGAGTCCCAGTCGACGTCGGCCTTGTTTCGGGTGTGCTTGACGATGCTGAAGAAGAGCATGGCCTCGGCGGCAGTGGGTTCCTTCTTTGCGTCGGACATGATGTTCGTTCAACGTCGAGTCTTATCTACAAGGTCAGTTCAAACGATCATCAAAGGCCAAACGAGAACAAAGGCGATAAAACTCACGTTTGGTAAAAGACTATGAGTCGCCTTGCGATGTGGTTGCGGTGGGAGGTGTGAAGACGGCGAAGTGTTTTGGAAGAGGGGAAGTTTTATTTCACCAGAGGAGGAGAGATTGTTTTCGTTTTCAGGCTTAGGCAGAAGGTGGAAGCAAATGAGGAGAAATTCTGCAATCACAAGGGCAGGCCTGTGCTGTTTCTTAGACGAGGTTTGTAGAAAAGGTGGTGAATCGGCCAGTCAGGTGCTCAGCATCAGAATTAACCAATCTGGGTTGACGATGCAAATACTCGAGACAATGTCGACGAATAGGGACATTTTTCCAGTCAGGGAAAAGGTCATTTGCCAAGTTAGTGTGAAAACATATTCACCATATTTGTCTAGTCGCTAATGAATAGGCACGTGGGAGACGATCCTGCTAAACACGAAGTCAGTTGGTTGTATCAAGGAGTTCTCGGAAAAGAAGAGCATCAACACATGACGAGCAGAAACAGATGGAAGGTACGCCGCTGCAACACCAGAACGCTCAATTTCAGACTGCACCTACGGGATGCTATTATACAACTTCAATACCAAGCAGGCAAAATCCAGCAACCCAAGCACGGCAGCCATTCCATATTTCGATTCCATCTTGGGAGCATGTTGTAGTAGAGATGTTTCAAAAACAAGCCATTGCAGAAACAAATACCAGACGCGAGCAAGCACCAGAGAGAAGGTCTCCATCTCAAAGTAAATCATTGTCATTAATCATGAAAAGCAAAGGCAAAAGCATTCTACCATATCTCCAGTTTTGTACATATGTCATCCTCTATCCGCAGTGTTTTTTCTTTTCCGTGGGTATCAAAAGTGATGGTCGTTGAAGTGATCGGTCCACTCGGGGCTGCAATCTGCCAGAGAGGCAGCGCCGAAGTCGATAGTCCCCGGACTCTGGCCGCCGCTGACGGCAGTCTTGTAGGCCGTCAGGTCGTAGGCGGCGTCAAACGTATCAAAGGTTGACTGCCCCAATGTGAAGTCATGGGAAGGCGGTGCCATAAGGTCCTGGGGGCAGTCCATCGAGGGACCAAAGCCGTTGCGCAGTCTGAGGTCCTCAAGGGATGCAGGGTTGATGGCAAGACCATGGGTCATGTCATCGCTGCAAGGGGTGAGGAATCGAGGGTTCAAGTCGTCTCGGTTGTCGGTGAGGTAAGGTGATGAAGTCGACGCGGGAGAGAACTGGGCAAGATAGCCAGGTTGACTAGGTTCCTGCTTGATCTTGGGACTCGGGCGAACTTGGGCATACGACGAAAGGTTCACGCCCGTCTCTGCCTTGATGAGGCTTTCTCTCTTGGCCGGTTGCGTCTTTTTCGACTTGGTCACCCGGGACTTGTCGGCAGTGCGGTTCCTCTTCTGCGGTTCATGTCCGTTGACGGTGGCACGGAACCTAGCAAAACGCATCCTCGCAGCGTGTCCGTTTGTGATGGGCTGGAGGAGGACGGGATCCGCGGCGACTTGGTTCCAGTCGATCTGTCCAGGATGGTAAGTGGGAGTGTCGGGGGTTATCCGCAGCTGAGGGACTTACGTCTTTGAGGTTCTTCTGGTTGAGGATGGCCAGAAGGAACCGAGCCATGGCGTTCTCGCTGTTGGGAGTCATTATGAATAGAGTAGAGTATAGATAGTGTTGTCGAGGACGAAGCAAGGATGGTATTGGCGACGTGCAGCGAGAACGAGGCTGCGGAAGCAGGCAGAATAGAAAGGACGATGGCGAGTATATAAATCAGAACATGTATTAGGCAGCTGTGGCAGCAGTTGCCTCAACGGGAGCGTGAAAATTTTGGAATCGGGATCTAGTAGCGGCCCGAATGCAAGGTTGCGGGTTGAACTGAGTCACAAGTGGTTGTCACCGAGAATCTCGATGCCGTGAACTCAAGGTTGCAAGGTTCGACAGCAAGGCTAAGGCACTCCCGAAGGCGATCGACTGGTTGCAAGGTGTTACAGGCGAAGGCGTGTGATAGGAAGCTTGCAGGAGGAGTTGAGGGTTTTCTGGCCAACAGGAGAACCAGTAGATGGACGAGGCGGAGGGGACAACGGGCCGGGCAGGGCCTCTCGGCGGGAAACCCGTCGGGGGGTGTCAGCTGAGCTGTGCTAGGGAGAATTTGACGTGTTGGAGCTGGTGTGCATGTGTAGCGTAGCAGTAGCAGATGTGGTCATGTAAGGAGTTGAAGCCTGAGGAAGCGTGAACTGCAGAGGGAACAGGTAGAGAGGTAGAGGCGCAGCACAAGAGGGAGGAAGGAGAGCAGAATGGAAAGAGCCTCTGCTGAAAGGGGGCGGCAGATGCTTGCATTATGTATGTACCAAGACTCCCGCTCTCTGCGATGCCACCATCTTCTTCTGTGGGGGAACAGCGAATACGCAGCCCAGGCAGCCCAGGGGATCCATGGATCCAGGCACACATGGGATGGGGATGGGGCCTGTGTAATCGCACTGTAATGCGCAAGCCCATCTAGGGCCGAAAATGTCTGAGATGGCGGTCATGATGCCCCATAGTTGCCTGGTGCTACGACTTTTTTTCCTTGTTGGCTCGAGATGATCCCTCCCGCTGCTGATGGATGGATGGACAAGGAAAGTAAATGGGGCGCTCGCGACGAGGGGCTGTGACGGCCGCGAGCACCGCGTAAAGTGGTTGCCCACCCCCCGCTAAAACCCACTAAATCAGAGTCTAAGACCGCCCCCCATGTCCCCTGCCGCCGGGGCTAGGTGTGCTGCAACCACTACATTACAGCGGCTCGCCGCAGGTCCCAGCAATAGGTTTGCATCCAGATTCGGTTCGTGAGAGACAGATTCGACAATTGAGACAGCAAACTTCACGCTCTCTCTACGGGGACTTTTAATGATGGAATGAATGGAGTTTTTCTATTGCGACTCATCTGCGACATGTCCAAACTTTGCCATGTCCGTCCGGGAGCTTTGCCGACTCCTATCGCTCAATTGCGCCACGACAAACGGAAGACAAGCTTTTGGTCCGGATCTCAATCGACAGAGGCAAGCTAAAGCGGGCTCGGACAGGGGTGTCAAAGCCTGGAATGGAGTGAAACCACAACGTGTGACTCATTCCGCGGGCCACCGACGAATTATCTCTAGCACATCGGGCATCCGACATGTAAGAGCGCAGGGGGGGAAACGATATGGGGTGGACATGGTTGGGCGGCCTGGTTATCCCATGGCGATACAGTAGCTTGGACGGCCTCGTGGCTTCGAGTTTGCCGATGGTGTCTATATCTATTCTACAATTGGCTCGGGCATTTGAATTGAGCTGGAGCTTGTGGTGTGCAGGGAAACAAAGAGTTGATCGTTCAATGCATGTTGGGCAGAGTAAATTGCCTGAATCGCAAGGAAGTAAAAAAGGCAGCTGAACAGACCTCACCCCCTATGACAAACCCAAACAGCCTCGAGAATGAGAAAGAAATGATTGCGCCATGCAGCCGATCCATCCAGGTTTGCTTTGCCCTTTTCTGACGCTCGGCTGAGGGGTGTGGCCTGGAAAAGTTGGAGGATGGTGCTCTGCCGGCCAGCGTCGCAAGCGGTGACGAGCAACACGACGAGCAGCAATTCCACCGCCAGACGAGCTCTGAGAGCCTGGAAAATTCGCAGAGGGAATAACCTAACTCGAAAAATGCATCTCAAGGGCAAACGGCCGCATCTATGGTCGCGCATGGGCCCCGAGAAGACATCAACCGTCGTGGAGGGCATGGGATGAAGTGGGATGGGAAACGCGACGGGCGCGAATCTGGTGGGACACTGTGCTGCCTGGCTCCTCGCCAAGTCACCACGAAAGCACGTGAGCCCCTGGCCCCTCGTAAATTGTCTTCTCCCTGGGCTCCACCCGCGTGTCCTCTTTTCTTTCCCCCTTGCAGGAGCTGACGCGAATTGACGCCTGGCTGACGGGGTCGTTCCGTTGCCACTCCGTCAATGCTCCGTTTCCGAGCCGTTCTCCGTCTTGAATGTCTGGACCGTCGCTGAAACGCCTTTGTCTGTGCAGACCGTCCTTGACTCGTAACCTCTTCTCGTGCGCCCGGCTAAACCATGGTATACCCTCGGTTAAGCCAGAGCATCTAAATGACAGAAGCATCATCGAGTCTCGTCATCAGAGTGTGATTTGACTTTTGTCCTGGCGAATTGCCTTTCAACAAGTCCCTTGTCGTGATGATCACCCTCGTCGACCGTCTACCGTCTCAATCCCTCGTGGATTTACAATTTTCCCTGCAAAAGCAAATGCTGTGCAACACCAGCCTTCGGGACAAATATTGATCCGCTCCACCACTACCCCATGCCAAGGCGACGCTCGGGCCACATGCCTTCCAAGGTCCCCAACCTCCTGCCTCAGTGGCTCCCTTAGCAATTTCTCACTATCAATTTTCCCATTGATCCAGCCGTTGCCTTAACAGCATCTAACCACCTCGAGTCGTCTTGTCGTCCATCACACTTCTGTGTTCCGTCCTGCTTGCCCCAGTGTCTGTTACTGTCCATCGTCATGAACAACAAGAATTGGAACGACAGAGCAGACAAAGATCTGTTCTTTACTATACTGTCTGTCAAGAACATTGGTGTCATAAGCGGCGCGGAATGGACCACCATTGGCAATCACATGAGAGGCCTTGGATATGGCTTCACTAATGAAGGGTGTCGGTAAGTTGTCGTGATCTCTTCTTATCAAAGTGTCATTGGAATTACAACACGTGATGGTTCATCATCTGATCGTGTTCCGTGTTGCTTCTTTATGATGGATGAGTGTTGCTTGCGCTTCTTCTGGGTACCTTACACGCGCCGTTGGCGTTACATGTACTTGCCTCATATGAGACATGTCGATCGACCGAGGCCAACCAAGATACTCGACCCAGACATCCTACTCTTCCAATTTAACATGTTCTTCATGATACTGCTAGACATGCCACTAACACTGGTCCAGTCAACATTTCCAAGGTCTCCGACGAGCCCAGAACAAGGCAGAGTCCAATGGTGGCCTCAACGAGAACTCACGCAAGGTTGATCCAACCCTGAACCCGATTACTCGCCGTCCAGGTCCTGGTCGAGGCCGACCCAGGAAACAGCCTCCTGTTCCCGTCGCCGGTGTCCCCGGGGAGGGTATTCCCAACCAAGCCATGGGTCTTGTTACACCAGGGCCGCACGCTCAGCCCGTCCAAGGCTATGGTGTTCCTCCTGGTCAAGCCATCCTCCCTCAGCCAATGCCAACCACCACAGCTGTTCCTGGTTCTGTTCCGGCTCCAACTCCAACTCCTACTGCGGCTACAGTGCCTGGTCCTCCTGCTCCCGTTGCTGCTGGTCCTCCCGCTGCACCTCCCACTGGCCAGTTGGTATCTCATGCGACATATCCCAGCCCGCCGCGTGCCCCTGAGCTTCCCCAAAATCCCCCACATCTACACCCTCTTCAGCATGGACCGCAAAATCAGGAGCCCCGACAAGAACCTCCCCGAGATCTTAGAGAAGGCACCAACACAAGTTCAACCTCTCAGCCTCCAGCTGCGGAACCCAATCATCAGCCACCTTCAGAATCTGTAGGGCCGTCGGAACACCTTGTGGAAACGAACGAGGATCTCGACGCTGATGCTGATGCCGATGTGGTGGATCCTATCGCCGACGTGGATGTCGATGGCGATGCTGATGCTGATGCCGACGGAGACGAACCTGCTGCCAAGCGACCACGACTAAGCTCACCAGATCCGTCCAAGGAGGTGATGGACGATGAGGCTGTTCTGGCGCTTGCAGCCCACAGCGGCCCTGCTGACCCATTCCCTTCTGAGTAAGCCATTATCAGTCCAGTCTTGTCGTGGTTGGAGATGCTAACTTTTATAGTTTTGCTACGTACGGAGAGGCATGAGAAGCAGCAATCTGCAACAGTGATACCATGGGCACAGGCGTTAGAAATCGGTAGAAATCGGGAGTTGCTCGAACTCGGTCTCTTGTTGTCGGGAATCAATAGGTTTAAGCGGGAACTGGGTCTTTTTGCGCGGCGCACACGACGCCGCAGGGTACTACTACTACTACTACTACTACTACTACATACATGGAACGAGCCTCGATTGTTTGGAGTTTGATGGCGGATACATGTACGGTTACATGCCTATCTACTTGCCAGGAGTGGTGAGTTTGATGGGAGATGTAGATTACCTATGGCAGCTATCATAGGTTCAACGAACGAACGAACGAACGAACGAACGAGTTGGCTTTGCCGGTGACTTTAATGATTGTGACTGATAGAAAGGTATCCTAAATATGTACTAGGTTGATTCACCCGGCCTTGATCCTGACGGGTATAAATTCTCGGCTTAAAAGAGCAGCCTAGACTTGTTCCTCCTTTCTCCTGCATCCTCACTTTGCAACAACCTCATCGGCCAACACCAACCTCACAACAAAGCCAAGATGCCCAACACCAGTGACTGGGACAACGCCGACTTCCTGATGGACCTCGGGATCGCGCTCTTCACGGCTGCGCAGGCCAACAAGGCGCTCCCCGTCCCCGTCAAGGAAGCCGTCGAGGCTTATCTCAAGGAGCGCGGCTGGAAGACCTCCTTCGACGCAGTTCGGTAGGTGACCACTTTTTCTTTCTCTGGAACTCAAACTTGAGGGTCGATTTGGCTGTTGAGATTGCTGCTTAGCCGGGGCAAACACTCGCTCTCTTGAGCAGCAACTCGAGACTAAACCCATTTCCCTCCAATTCGAGCACGCATTCCCCTGCACATGATTCACCGAGCTTCGAGCTGCACCTGGATTTGGAAGCCTAAATCTTAGGACCTGAATAGGTGATAAGTCTTCTCCTCTCTCATCTCATGCATCACATCTCCTCATCCATTCTCCATCAGCCCTGGGCTGCACCACGTTCCCTCATCATCACCACCTCTTTTACCCTCCCCAACACGTCCAAACTTGTCGATATACACAATGGCCAAGCGTCAGACCATGCAGTGGGACGCCAATGTCCACGAGGACATCCTCATCTGCATGTTCCAGCATCTGAAGCTGAGCAACGAGGACTGGACCAGTGTTATGGCCGAGTTGCAGAAGCTGGGGTATACATTTACTGGAAGTGCTCTTCGGTATAAATTGGCTTGATTTGCATGCATTTTCTTTTACCCCTCCATGTTTTGCTGCCTGGCATTTTTCCTTGCTCTGATTCCTCTCGCTCTATTGTCATTCACCTTTTCCCACCACCACCCCTCTTCCAAACTTCACCTCCAATCTTTACTTCCCACTTCTCTTCCCCCACTACCACTCATCTCTTATTCCTCTCCCATCAACCACCTCTACCATCATCCCGACCCTTCTCCCTCTTCATCAAACATCATCATGTCTGGAAAGCCATCGCGTGGTTGGGATGCCAACTCCCACGAGGACCTCCTCTTGACCCTGCTGGAGGAGATTAAGCCCTCCCGAGCCATCCTCATCAGCGTTTCCGAGCGGATGCGCGAGAAGGGTTACTCGTACTCCTTTGATGCCATCAAGTACCACACCCCCTCGGTTGCTGTTTCTCTTATCGCCAAGCACACTCCTGTCTGACACCAAGCTAACCCATCAACAGCCAGCACGTCCAGAAGCTTCGCAAGAACCGCGACACCAACGCCAGCAACGCCCTCAGTGCCATCCAGGCTGCCGGCGCCGGCTCGGCCACGACCACCCCTCGCAAGAAGGCCACGACCACTCCCCGCAAGCGCAAGAACGCCAAGAACACGGCTGCCGAGGAGGACGACGCCGAGGACGAAAAGATGAAGCTCAAGCAGGAGAACGACGACGAAGGAGGTGATGAACTCGGCTCTCCTTCTCCCATGAAGCGCGCCAAGAAAACCCCCAAGTAAGTCTGGACAGGTATACACTTCATCTCCTGTTCACTTGCTGACTACTTGGCAGGCCTGAGTCTAAGGATGAAGAGCTCGAAGCAGGGATCGAAGGAGACGTCTAATTCTCTTCCTTGTGTCGCTATCAAGTAAGCTTACTCGTCCTTTTCTCGCAATATACCGCCGCTGACTTCCTTGTAGTTTGGTAGTGGAGAGAGTCACATGGATCGATCCAAGACTTGTATTTGGACGTTTGTCCCCCTCGCCATCTTCAGATCAACAGGGACTGCGCAGGACACGTCTCGCCCTTGAGGATATGCTTTCTATGGATGGATGGATGGCGGGCTTCTAGGCCTATGAACGAAAGCGCGAGAAAACATGGTAATGGCACAGGCACACGCCTCTGGATGTAACAACAGGATTGCCATATGAGGCGATATCACGAGATTTCTATCACAAATTGATGACATGAACGACAACCCTGGACTAACTTGCACTTTGTGATGTCTGACTTGGCGGGTGCTGCTATCTTGGACGAGCAGTCCAGCACTTGATTCCCCATGAACGGAATAGGGGTATTTTGATTTCCACGAAATGGGTGCCGAATTGGCTGCAGACTGCGTAGAATCTCTTGTCGCTCATTCAGTGCATAGATAATCACGCGTTCAAATTGAGCGGATTCTACAATGGACATTTATCATCCATAGTGAGAACCAGATGCACCCACAATGGTGAGGCGAGAGGTGATATTACTCTACCTTGAATCCTTTTCTCTAACAATGCACCATTACCTATGCCATCACTTAAAATACCATGATGGGGATTCAATGAGTATACAATGCTTTATAGGGCAGTATTAGATTATTCCCAAATAATCAAGATGGTGTTCAAATATCAGGCTTGACAGAATTGGCACTGATAACGAGTATTCTAACATAACTGTCACTGACAATAGGCAGCCGAGCTCTCTTCCCATTTACCTTATTCACCATTTATCCTCACTTCCTTTGACTTCTACTCTCCCTCTCTCTTCCATCTCCCTCCCTCCTCTAAAATCTTCACATTCTTCTTTAAAACCTTCATCCTCCCATTCCTCACCAACACTCTTCATCCTTTACCTCTCACACAACTCTCTCTCTTCCTCTCTCTCCCCACCAACAAGCAACAACTCCCACCCTCTTCATCATGCCTCCCGCCGAGAAGAAGTGGGACGCCAATGCCGAGCGCGACCTCTGCGTCGCCGTCATCATGGGCGCTCAGGATGGCGATCGCATGCGCTACAACTGGCCCAAGGTGCACAGCGCCATGGAGGCACTGGGCTACTCCTTCACCAAGGATGCCATCTCGTAAGTTTCTTTCATCTTCATTCTCTCCCGCCTCTTTGAAGCCCCATCACAACCAATCGTTACTCACCACTGAACAGCCAGCACTTTAGCAAGTCCATCATGCGCGACTTCAAGGCCCGCCATGGCGACACCACCAACGGCAGCGCTTCCAATCCTACCTCCGTCCCCAAGAAGGCAACCCGAAAGCGCACCACTCCCGCCAAGGGTCGCATGAAGAAGGTCGCCTCCGAGGAGGACGACGACGACGAGACCAACGACCCCTTCGCCGACTCTCCCCTCGCCAAGAAGGTGAAGCGCATGCAAGAGGATGAGGAGAAGGACGTCAAGCCCGATGACGTGGGTAACCGTAAGCGTGAGCGCAGGTATGTTTCCACCTTTCATCTGTCCAGCACCAGGGACTGACTGTAGACAGTGCCACTGCCGCCAGCCATGAGGCCAGATTCGAGGCTTGGCTCGATGCTAGCAAGCAGGAGGAGGTCTAGGCTCTCACTGCGAGGTATAGGCATTTCTAGTTCATCTTTGAACCAGCTAGTCTGTGTATTTGAGGGGCCATGACGCTTTGGGGATTTCAGCAAAATTGTAGCCTTGGGAGGGCTGGGCAGGAAGATACTCAATGCCACTATTAAATGGAAAAGGATTCATGATGATTCTTTCGTGTGTGCCGTATCATCGTGTCTCCTATAAGTTGAAGTCATCAGCAACAGGTCGCAAGATAGACGTTGTCCGTCTGCTGCCAAGCTGTAAACCACCGCTAACACTGTCTCACCATTACCCAAATCATCAAATGGCCAATCTCCGTCATTCATATTGTCGCGGAATTCGTAAGCTTCCGGCCAGAATCCTTGAAGCTACATACACAAGTCCCCATCCCAAAGATGACAGCCGTGTCCGATACCCTCCAAAACGCCGCTCAAAATACCGAAAGTGTCACTGCTTATCTAGGTCGTCGACCATCAAGTCGGTTCCCCTCACTAGTGCCCTTCTTTTCGGGCGCCTTGGACTTGTCATCTCCTTCGCCCTTTCTCTTAACTGCGCCTCGGAGGGTCTGGCCCTGGCCGGCAAAGTGAGGCCTGTTGACGTTCTCCTTCTCTTGCTCCTTGTCTGCTTCTGTCTTGACCGGCTTAATCTCATATCCAAAGAAGAGCTTGTTGGGTGGCAGACGGAGAGCTGCCGGGGCGCCATCGCGTCGCTTGGGCAGTCCCGGGATGTCTACTGGGACAGGCACAGGAGTCGCCGGCTTAGGGGTCGAATTCTTGCTGCCCTTCTTCGCCAACTTCTGACCCTCTCCCAGGAAGTTGGTGATGTTGCTGGTTACTGATGGGGCCATGGCGCTGTAGTTGATGGCTTGGGCCATGGTGCCCTGGCTGTGTAGCAGACCTCCAGCAGGAACGCCGCCGCCTCGTGTGCTCCTCGGGGTGCTTGTGCCACTCTTGCGCTCGGGCTCGACGTATCCGACAGGAGGGGCAAACTCTACCGACACGTCCGTCTCGATCATACTGACACCCATCTTGTCCGTCTCGGGCTTCACGTCGAGGACAGCCACCTCGTACACTTCGTCGTTGTAGGCAAAGTTGAAAACGTCACCCTTTGTCAGGGTAGCAAAGTTTCGGAAGGCCTTCTCCAGAACAGCCTTGGGGTCGCTGATCTCGAGAAAGCTAACAGACTGCGGCTGCAGCTTGACCATCTTGGCCAGCTCCAGGGATGTGGTCCGAATCTGAATCATATCACCAACGTCCATGCCCAGTGTTTCCATCATCTGTACCAAGTCAGTTCCCGGCTCTCTCTAGAGCGTATAGCGAAGGAGGACAGTACCCATTGCGGAATGTATGCTCGACCCTCCTCTGCGATAAACTCCAACACACCCGCATGCGAGTGCTTTCCCTTCTCGCCGTTGATCAACTCCATCAGCAGCGGCCACTGAACGTGGAGCTTGGACACCTTGTCAAGGGCCGAGGGAGGGAGGATGATCTTGGATCCATAGTTGAGCTCCGGTCGTTCGGCTCCGGGTGCCATGATGAGGGGATAGCATCGATAGTATTCGTCGAAGCGTTGCACGATGGGTCGTCGTCCATGGCGAGCCATGTTGTAGAGGTGATCCGGATTAGCGGGATCATACCCGCGGCCAAGGCCTGAGTACTGCGGACTCGTTAGAAGCTATTCGGTGCCGATACGGGAAGTCTAAGAGACATACCATAGCGACGGCTGCTTTCTCGTGGACGGATCGTTTGGTGATGTGGCGGGGCCAGGTTCGAGGTATTCGGGAGCGGTCAAAAAAGGATCGATCGAGACTGTGCCAGGCTCGGATATATAGGACGATTACTCTCTCTGAATCAGCAGAGGCGAAGAGGGAGTGTCGGTTGGTGACTGCGTTGGCTTGTGGGTTTCAAGGTTAAGTAAGAAAGAGCTTCTTGATGGTGGTCGCAGGTGTCTCCAAGGACCACCATCACTCACGGTAGGCACAGGCACAGGCTCCTGCCGCGTGGGGGGGTGGAGGCTGCGGAAACGGCAGAGGCAGCTCTTGGATGACGCAGTTGGGGCAGGCTGACAAAAAGAATGAACGTTGGTAATTGGTTGAAGAAATAAACCAGCATCTTTATTGGGTTTTTACTATTTATACGTCTAGTTCTTAATGTCACCTAGGCCGATGACGCAGACTTTTAGACCGTCTTCTGTTTTGTCTAAAGTACTGTGAATATGAGAACCTGCCTTGTAATGAGAGAATAGACATTCCAACCACAGGCCAACATTGATGGTAAATATTTCGATTTAAAGAGTACAAAAAGAAACAGTGAATATTATGGCTCATAATGCAGAAGCAAAGAAAGCCAAATACAAAACACTAGGCATAGGATCCTCGGTGTTTCTGGACTCGTTTCTTTGTAGACATTCTTGAATCCCCACCCTGTAGCAGCCTGGATGGCTGTCACTGCTCCAACCAGCATAGCGCGTTTGTTACCCACCAGAGACGGGCGCCAACGTCCAAGCTCCTTCAAGCTTTCTACTTTTGTCAAATTCACTTTGCGCCTTCGCCCCAAATCATCCATTTCCTTTTCCTACCACATTCACATTTCCAGGAAGCAGCTTATTCACGTATCCCCTGTCCCATAGCGACAATGGCGTCACGCTACTCGGCTGCGCGACCCAAGCGCGACGGCGAGAACTTTGCGCGAACTCACCACAACGAAGACGGCTCCGACTCCAAACGGGTCAAGTTTGACGTTCGAAACCCCTCGACTCTGGCCCCTGATGCCCGCGAAGATGATGCAATCCTCGATGCCGATGTCATTGGTGGCTCTGCTGCTACGAAGCGAGGTGCTGTCAACCTTGACGGTTATGACAGTGACTCGGACAACGAAAACTTTAACGCCCGAGCCGAGAGTCGCAAACGAGGCAATGTCAATATTCTGGAGCAGCTTGACAACTACGATGCCACCAGTTCTGGCCCAGCTCCGGGTGCTGCTGCCGATGACGATGACGACGATGACATGTTTGCTGCCGACGACGATGAAGAAAAGGAAGCTCCCGAGGACGGCGACTTTGACAAGAACGGTCGCAAGAAGGACAAGGTCCGTTTCCTTGACGATGATCAAATCGTCGGGCAAGAACAAGCAAGCAGGGACAAGGACCAGATTCGGCTCGACAACGAAGCAAGTAGCGACGACGAGGAAGACGTGGATCTGGCTATCCAGGAGGAGGGTGTCGACGAAGAGGTTGGCGCAGGAGGGCTTAAGAGAAATGCTCCCAAGGTCGAGGCGTTTAACCTAAAGCAAGAGATGGAAGAGGGTCAGTTTGATCAAGACGGCAACTACGTCCGCAAAGGCGGCGACCCCGACGCCGTTCATGACAGCTGGCTCCAGGGTCTTAGCAAGAAGGAGATGAAAAAGGCTGCGGCAGCCCATGAGAAGCGGGAGGCTGAGGCGCGAAAACGACGTATGGACGAAGACGAGGTTCTCGTGTCAGACCTCCTCAAGACTCTGATTCTCAATCTGGACCGAACAGAAACACCGCTCGAGGCGCTGGCCAGGCTTGGCAAGAAGCAAACAAAGCCCAAGAAGATCCCCAAGTGGAAGCTCAAGAAGATGAACAAGGGCGCTGAAGGCATGGACGTGGACGACAGTGCTGACAGCCAAGATGCAGAGCAGCAGCGGATAAAGGCTTCAATTGATGCCATCACGGATGCCGCAGACAAGCTGCTAAGCCGGGACCACGAGGACATTTACGATCAAGAACGGGAGCTCCTCGTCCGAGAATATCGCAGAGAGACTGGCGAGGATTGGGTGGAGCCGGAAGAGGCTGACCGGGATCAGGAGGGGGAGGGGCAGAAGACGGCGGTGAAGCCGGGGACGATGTGGGAGTTCCGATGGGTAGATGGACGAGACGGAGGCGCCAGTCAAGGACCGTACGACGGGGCTACGATGAAGGCGTGGCAGGATGCCGGATACTTCCCAGAAGACGCGGTCGAGTTCCGAGTTGTGGAGGAGGGCCGGGAATGGAGATCGCGGGTCAAGGCTTTTGAATGAACAAGATTGCCACAGGAGGTCAGCCGAGGCATTGGATATCGGTATGCCGTGTTAGTGCGGGCGAAGCAGGCACTTTGGTGCACCAGGCGCCTGTCTGATTTGCCGCGAGACAGCTGGGCTGGGGCGATGGGCAAGTTCCAGGTTAAAAAGGTGCAACGGGCTTCCAACATGTTCCAAAGATGGACACCAACCGGCTCTTCTTGTGAGCATGTGGGTGCTCGGCCAACCAAGTGCATGTGTACATGGAGATGGACCGTTCTGGAGACGCGACGCCATGACGGCTTGTGGAGCCCGTTTCGCGTCGAGAACTCGAGAGCCCACTGAAGAGGCATGAATGCATGACACCAGACGGACGGCTGCGACGTTGTGGCTATTGGTTTGGGGCCGGGGAGAGCCACGTTGGATGGACGGCGGGCGGCACCTTGGAGCGGCATCTGCGACGGACATGCGACGACGAGCATGCGGGCCCCCGGCGAGGCGTGGCCGTTAGCCGGGGTCCTGGATTCATGACGGTCAATGGTCAATTGGCATGATGGTGCATGATAGATGCCGCGGGACGATGACGAAGGAGGGGGAGGCTAAGAGCCGAGACGGCCTCCAAGGTGCTGGAAAGGGCTGACGCTGGGCAAGGACTGGCAGCTTGGTTCCTGGGGATCCCGATGCGCGGCCGGGGGGCGGGTGAGGCCGGGCGAGTGGGATCTTGAGGGGGCACGAGGGCTGAGGAGGCTGAGAAGCCGGGGCAGGTCCCAGCGTGGAGTATGAACGATGGAGAAGCCGGGGGCCCAAGGTGAGGTTGGATGGAGCTTGAATGGGGTTGGACGGGGGAAGTTGGCGACTTCATAGGCGAGGCTTGAGCCGACCCAAGCCCGTGATCCCGTGATGCTCCGGCGCGTGGAGCGGAAGCCGGGGCCGCAGCCGTAAGGTAGGCCGTAGCCGAGCGGTTACCGTGGGAAAGGGCTGGAAGGGGGGAGCGGCCGGCGGCAAACGGGCTGAGTCGGAGGGAGCAGGGATATTTGGTAACAAGTTGCACCTATGCATGCATGTAAGTGGTGTTTGATGATCGGAATAGACTCTAGACAGTGATCACTGATTCTCGGCGCCTTCGTCATGGTGTCTGTGTAGCATCGGACGTTACCATGTGGGTGCCTTGGTAGGCGCCGAGCAGGGCCTCAAAGTCGAAGCAAAAGATAATTCTTCCGGTGAGCAAGGTGAAGCAATTCATGAACTGATGTTGGCATCGACGACAAGCTATCTGTGGTCTAGCCCAGATTCAAGCTAGATGCGCCCAGGATTAGAGTGGAGGGATCGAGCAGGAGGCTCTGTGGAGGCGAGCGCCGTCTGTCCAAAAAGGGACAGGGGTTCGGTCAGGCCAGGTCGATCTTAGGTGAGGATCCTCGGTGAGATTAGAGATTTGGAAAGAATGAGACCACGTCCACAGACAGCGAGGGCCGTGCAACGCAGCCAGCCTCGTCTCTGATGGGGGTTCAGTCGTCCTCGGGGATCGGTACGCCCCCCTGGGTGTCTCCAAGAGAGGTTGTCACAGATAAGCGGCATGAGGTGAGGCGGTGGGCTTTTGGCGATTGAATTGACAGATGGACTGACAAAAAAGACCAGGGTGAGAGGGAATTGATACGGCGTTTCGATGGCAGAACTGCGAATGCAGTCGGTCCGTCAAGGCCCGTGGCCTATCAACGGCCCGACACAGGCCCGTCTCGGTGAGCTGTTTGTCCATGATGGATGTAATTTCTGATAGCCAGGCTCACAGGAGAGCTCAACAATTTGAGGGTATGGACCCATGGCATGTCTGAGGGAGGGAGCTCTGATACAGAGAAGAGTCATCATGATTGAGGCCCTAGAGGCCTCACCTCGACGGGATAACAGGGTGGTCATGTCTTGTCTTGTCTTGCCGCCACCGAGCAGATATCTTGTTGCTACACCTGTGGCCGCATTAGCTGCAATAGGCATCATGGACTGCTACCGTACGCAACCAAACCACAGCGATTGTAAACAAGTTGACCAAGACTGTATCTCAATAATAGCTCTCAACACCCCCCGCGACCCAGAACATGCTGTCGCCCCGCCGCATTGCGTAAAAAGACGCAACATGATGGTAAAGCCCGCAGCTAGAGTTGAGCGAAGATCAGGTACTAAACCCTCTTTGGGGCCAAGCCGTCTCAGTGGTGAACTTTCTAGCTCAGTTCTCCGGTATAAGTGGGCAAGGGCGAAAAAACGTAATAACCACGACAGACAGAGATGGAAACACGTCGAACACCAGTCGAGTTGAGCAGATAGAGAGGAAAAAGGTGAGGCGGAATATGATATCCCAGGAGGAATACTGGGACAAACCGTACGACACGCCGGCGCGGTGAACAGGGCGCCCCGAGCTTTCGGGAGGCGAGAGAGAAAACGTGGGTGCGTGCTACGGCGGCGGTAGGCGCCGGGGAGCCCGGCCGTTTGTGAGGATGGATTGGATGTCGGGCTGCATTACGGGAAGCACATTCGCATAGGGATGGATACTGGGATTGGGGATATTTAGGCGGTAAAAGGCAGAGAAACCGTAAAGCACAGACAACGGTGGAGGGATCATAGGGAAAATCAGGCAAGAAGGGCAAAAGCCGGGGCCAGGGAGAGGGACGATGAGATCTCATCGTCGAACGCAAGGCGTAATACCTACATATCGGACGACGTCGTCTGCCCATTCGGCGAAGGTTCCGGGGCCTCCCCCTGGGCGAATGCACGTTGGCGGTTGTCGTCGTCGTCTCGGTGCGGCGTCGTTGTCAACTCCCGGGCGCAGAAGGCCTGTGCCTATACGGTGAGTGATACTGCAGTGGGCGGCAAATATCGAGACATTCAAGGATGGATGGATGGATGGATGCGATGGAATGGAATGGGATGCGTGATTGATCCTTGTCGCTTGCTTGCTCATCCCCTCCAGGATGAAAAATGATGGAGTGAGGTGGCGGCACCTCCAACGCCAGGATCCATGGAGGGGCAGAAGAGGTACTTGGGTTCCTACCAGGCCCGCCTCGTGTTGGGAGGTACCCCTCTGGACGCATCACCCCACCAGTCAGTGACGCCAATTGCTGGGTACCTCGAGCTCTGGCGGGGTCTTTTTTGTTGTAATCATGGGCGATGGAGAGAATGGATTCACGCTGTAGAATGGGTGAGTGAAAGATTTCATGGAGAAATGAAAAAAGACGTAAACATCGGAGTAATACCATCGAACTAGTCGCGGCAATCAACCTCCAGTACTGCTCAATGCAAAGGGCGCACTAGACAGCTTGGTTAGCACGGTAGTAAGGCTGGGCTGGGAATTGGTCATGATGCCTCATCTGGAGTTAGCACCTCTCACCTTCATTTCTCTCAGCAAGTCCCTCACACCCTCCCTCTCACCCGATATTGGGAATATGGGGCCCCCCTGCCAGCTATGGATGCTGCTATTGCTGTCCAGTTGCTGTGCTGCTGCCCCTCCCATGCCCATCTTGCTCTGACACAGCCCACGCCCCTCCCCGCCCCCTCCCCCTCTGAACGACGGACGGGAGGGACGGAGAGTAACGGGGGGCGTGGGAACAAGGGGAATGCGTCGTGTCGTGTTGTCGCTCTGTCTGGTCTGTGTGTGTTCGTGGGATGGATGAGATGATGTGGTGGTGCCTCGTTAGAGGTGTGGACAGACCGTCTGGACGGGCGAATGGCCGCAACTGATAATCCGGAGCCCGGAATTCATATTTGTACTTCTAGTCCCCTCCTCCTCCTCAAACTCGACTCTTTTTTCTTTCCTTCTCTTCTCTCCATACTCATCACCTTCAGTCAACAACAACCTCAAGTATGTGAACCTCACTTCATTCTCCCTGTCCTACCCTGCCCGCACCTCCATCACAACTCAGTCGACATGGGCATCATAACATGATGTCTACCTGCCTACCCTGCCTACCCTGCCTTTCCCACCACCACCTTGAACCGTCATATCATTTTCCTACCCATCACCTTGATGATCAATCCCCGCTTCCGGCGGGATCCTGCTGGCTACTCACCCGCTTCCTCCCCTCCGAAAGACCGACGCGACAACGATACAACGACACGTCAATCGGGGGACGGGATGTCGGGCCTGGGCAAGCAGAAAACATGAGAGCTCTAGCTCCTGTTTAGCTGCCCCAGCCAATTGCACTCTGCCCCTCTTTCCGGCGACGTCTGCCCCCTCCACAAACCCCAGCAGGCATCTTCCCTCCCCTGGCAGAGCTCTTTCAGAGCCTGGCATGTGGCGAGCGTTGCCCGGCTAGCGTCATACAATATAAATTACCCCGCCCCCTCACCTCACCCAAGCTTCACTCTTTCGACCCAACCCATCTTCTTCTTAGCTGGTCAATCTAACCGTCTTTTCAACAGAAACATTATCTCTACACTACTCAAAATGGCTCCCATCAAGGTCGGCATCAACGGTTTCGGTCGTATCGGCCGTATCGTCTTCCGCAACGCCGTCGAGCACCCCGAGATCGAGGTTGTTGCTGTCAACGACCCCTTCATTGAGCCTCACTACGCCGTAAGTCCTTGCCGACGAACACGATATAATCATCAGCCAAGCTGACCAACCTCTCTACAGGTCTACATGCTCAAGTACGACTCCTCCCACGGCATCTTCAAGGGTGAGGTCGGCAACGAGGGCAACGATCTCGTCGTCAACGGCAAGACTGTCAAGTTCTACTCTGAGCGTGACCCCGCCAACATCCCCTGGGCTGAGACCGGCGCCGAGTACGTCGTCGAGTCCACTGGTGTCTTCACCACCACCGAGAAGGCCAAGGCTCACCTTGTTGGTGGCGCCAAGAAGGTTGTCATCTCTGCCCCCTCTGCCGATGCCCCCATGTACGTCGTCGGTGTCAACCACGAGAAGTACGACGGCTCCGCCGACATCATCTCCAACGCTTCTTGCACCACCAACTGCCTGGCTCCCCTCGCCAAGGTCATCAACGACAAGTTCGGCATCGTTGAGGGTCTCATGACCACCGTCCACTCCTACACTGCCACCCAGAAGACCGTCGATGGTCCCTCCGCCAAGGACTGGCGAGGTGGCCGTGGCGCTGCCCAGAACATCATCCCCTCCAGCACTGGTGCCGCCAAGGCTGTCGGCAAGGTCATCCCTGAGCTCAACGGCAAGCTCACCGGCATGTCCATGCGTGTCCCCACCGCCAACGTCTCCGTTGTCGACCTGACTGTCCGCCTCGAGAAGGGTGCTTCTTATGACGAGATCAAGAAGGCCATCAAGGACTCTTCCGAGAACGAGCTCAAGGGTATGTTTTCCACTGATGTGACATTCTACGACGTAGAGCTAACCATGACTTTACAGGCATTCTCGCCTACACTGAGGACGATGTTGTCTCCTCTGACCTTAACGGCAACACCAACTCCTCCATCTTCGATGCCAAGGCCGGTATCTCCCTCAACGAGAACTTCGTCAAGCTGGTCTCCTGGTACGACAACGAGTGGGGTTACTCCCGCCGTGTCCTCGACCTCCTCGCCCACGTCGCCAAGGTCGATGCCTCCAAGTAAGCGTAGATCGCTCAAGGGGCTGGAAGCAAAACCAAACCTAATTCGCCGTGGCTGGCCGGCCACCCGCGCCTGCCGCGTGTGTTAATGATTCAAAGAGACGAAGAAAGTAAAAAAATACCAAAACTCGATCCTGGGAGAAATATCGGAGGGGGTGTAACCAAGATGTTGGCATCGGCTCAAGTCCCTTACTAGGCAGAGTGTCCTTAGTATAGCCGTGGACAGAAAAAAAAAATATAGATCCATCCCTCCCATTGAGATGATGTTTCCCTCTGCAATTCCGTGATGATTGTATATCTTGACTGTGATGTTGTTTCTCGTCATAAATTCTTGCTACCCCGCCTCTGAACGATGTTGGAGATCGCGTCACATGTCAGCCCCACTCGATCGGGGACATGGGGGCAGGCAACTTCAGTCGATCAAAGAAAGGCCCTGGTCATGATCAACTCCAACTTGTACAAACATGTACCATCACCACATAATCCCAGAGACTTTTCGAGGTATTTTCTTCATAATCTTGGCCTTGGTTTCACTACCAATACATTGCCAACCCTTGATTCCTCCACCAAGCCAAGAGAATACTCTTCGTGTCGTATGCCTCCATTTCCGCAGCCCATGCGGATTACATGCCTGCCTGCCTACCTGTTCCATGATATCAAGTTCCTCCTGAGATGCTTTTCATGCGTACCTCCCTCCCACTGCCTCTCTCGTTCCCTTGGATCGCTTATCTCCTTACTCCTCGAGTCTCCTTTTTGACCCCTCAACTC
Source organism: Fusarium phalaenopsidis (assembly GCF_050370095.1). Lineage (NCBI taxonomy): Eukaryota > Fungi > Ascomycota > Sordariomycetes > Hypocreales > Nectriaceae > Fusarium > Fusarium phalaenopsidis. The sequence continues at coordinate 3,636,687 of NW_028145404.1, forward strand.
CTCTGGCACCCTCCTCTCCTTCCTTGCCAAAAACAAACAAAAGTCCGTGGTGAAACACAGACACTGAATTCCCATGTTCCCGTGAGTGTGATGAAATAAAATAGATCGCTTTCCGTTTTGATCCGGGGGATATCATTGTACAAATCAAAAAGTCTTGCTTCTCATGAGGGACGTTGGCCGTCAGAGGTCCAGCGAGAATGCAACAAAATCTCAACAAAATTCCAGCCCAGCGAGTTGAGAATGATGACCATGCAAAAAGAGCTAGCCACATGGGTAATGGCGTACTCTCAATGCTGTCGATGCGCTCTGTACCTCAATGCTGCTTCTCTCGGTACTGCAATGCCTATGCTTGGTTTCTGCGCTGCCGATCAAGTCAAGGCTGGTGATAAGCCCTCTTCCGGGGAAGCCCTCGGTGTATGTCTGCTGCGAGGAGCAGATGGATATTGTAATGGTGGTCGTAATACATGTAATCAAGTCTTAGTCGTAGAATAACTGTAGTGTATGCTCTGTGCGAGGGTATGCGAAGTCTGGGGTGTCTGGTCATCGGCTGACTCTGATGCTGGCCTCCCTGGGATTGAACTCGGGAGTCCAATCAACATTCTCGTCAACACACCACTGCCGAATGACACGCATCGATGCCTGGCAGACCTCGTCGACAGTAGACCAGGGGGTGATGTCTGCTCGGAGGTTGGAACTGTCAACTGTGTCGTAGACCTCGCGCACCGTGGGCCAGTTGCGGAAGCGAGTGGCTTGGTGCTGATAAATCTCCTCTTTGGAGATATGCTCAAAGTTGCTGAATGACTTGATAAACTCGTCCGCCGCCACAGCCTGCAGTATCAGGACAAGGGCAAATATCGGTGGGTATCGCCGCGAGTCCCGACGTATCTCCTTTGAGAGGTAGTCGACCATCTTGATCAAGCTGGACCAGCCGCTTGGATCACACGGCTTGCTCTGTAGGTTGCGACTGACGTTGAGGAGGTGGAAACTGGTCATAAAGGCAATGGTGCTCTCCACCGCGAGGGCAAAGTACTTCTTGCGGTTCGACTCACTAGCCCGCGAGTCACCGGCAGCAAGCTTCATGCTATGCTTGTTCGCGACATCACCTTCATGCTTAAGTCGCCGACCCAAGTCTGAGAAGCGAATATGTTTTTCATATGCCATCCGGGGATCGGCTTTGTCGCCTCGGGGAGCATCAGTACCGTTGGTGGTTGGACGATCTGACGATCCGGGGGGTACAGGCGTTGCGTTAGTTATCTCGCCAGGGGTATGAGCTTGTGAGTTGCTCGAGCTGACACGGGACATGGCAGTTGTGCCCTTCTTGGACGGTGTCGAGGGCGGCGGTGGGAGACTCGAGACGGACGGCATACGGGGTCGTTTGACAGCTATTGTGTCACCCGTGTTCTCAGATGTGACGGGACGCTTCTTGGCCTGAGCAGGTGGCGCCTCAGTGCTGACCGAGCGCTCACGTTTGCCGGCTGGGAGGGCTAGGATTCGTTTTAGTGTCTGGCGCATGCGTTTGGATATCCGCAAAGTCACAATCAACCGCTTCCTTTCTTTGCTGCCCGAGGCTTCTTCCTCTGGTTCGACAGGCGCCTTTCTGGCCGTCGTCGACTTCGATCTCTCTTCGCTCCGCTTCTCAACTCGCTCGTCCTTGTCTCTGTCATCTCGCGCCTTCACATCTGATACCTTGGCAGAAACCTTTCTTCGGGAAAGCTCTGCTTCCAGGGCGCTGGGTAGAGTTGGGGAGAGTAACGCGGGTAGTCGAAGAGGAGATTTTTCTTTGTTGGCGTCGTTCTTTGCCTTCAGAGGAGGTGGCGGGTCGGGTTTCTTGGGTTTTGTCGGCCGTGTGCCATCTACGGCGTCCTCTCGGGCCCTCTTCTTCTCTCCCTTATCGGCCGCGTTCTGGCTGTCCCAGCTCAAGTGCAGTGGCGATAGTAGAGGGGGGACCGACGATCGCGAAGATTGGTCGATCTTGGTCGGCGTGTTCTTTGTGCTTCCTGAGACGTTGGGTCGGACGCCATTGACTGAGTCACCCCGTGCGCGCCCAGCTGGCGAGGGATTGCGAGCTGCAGCAGAAGCATTGGAGCTTTTGAGGAGACTGCGTCCATTAGTGAGCGATGAAGAGCTAACCGGTTTGCCGTCTCGAGAAGAGTAATCGGAAGGCGCCAGAGAATCACGCTCCTTGCGGCGCGGGGGTTCGTCGCGGGAGGGTCGCGGCCGGTCCTCGGCTGCACGAGGCAGGTCTGGCCTATGCCGTTTCTGTAAACGGTGGTCGTCGTCAATATTGGCGGAACGCTTTCTGCTGTCTGGTGATACGGGCCGAGGCGGAAGCGTTGGCGGTTTCGGAGGTAGTCTGCAAGAACATCAGTACATGAGCCCTCGGGGCGCCGAACCCAATCAAGGCACAGAGCTGCAACAAATATGTCTTACCTCATGTCAACAATGTTTTCTCTGTGTTTTTGTGGTTTAGCGTCGAGAGAAGGATGAGAATCCCTTGAGCGATGGGGATCGGGTTTCCTGATCTCGTGAATAGACTTGGAGTCTGAATGTGCGCGCTCGACATCTCGCTTTCGGGCGCTGGGTGGCTCTGGGGTGGTGGTGTCAGAGGCAACACCCGAAGTCTTTTTATTCTTGTAGTCGCTGAGCGACAACTTCTTCTTCTCGCCGCCGCCCTTTGCGAGGAGGCTCACATCGCGAGGGGGCGGCTTCTGGGGCTCGACACGCATGTCGTAGTATGATCTTGTGAGGAGGACACCGCGGTCGGCTTCCGACACGAGTGTCGAATACTGCAGACGGGTGTTTTCCCATTCCTCAGGGTTCTTCTGTCTGGATTCGTTGGCGGGAATGTGGTATCGCCAGTCGGGGGAGTAGGAGAGGTGGTGAGGCTTCTCGGGCAGGATGCGCTGGGTGAGCTGCTGGACCGTCTTCGCCGCGGCTTCCATTGTTCGTGGACGTGGGCATGCCGGGAGGACGAAGACGGGCGGTGCGAAGAGTGAAGGTGGGCGATCGCAAGTGACGCGCGGGGGGACGTGGGTGTAGGCGTGGGAGCCGCAGGGAGATCGAGAACGCGACGACAGCAGCGAGGGCGGTGGATGCGAAGGTGACGAGGGAGTGTGGATGCGATGATCTAGGTCGACGAGACGCGAAACACGAAAGTCGGGGAGTGCCTCGGCTGAGCGATGGCGGGCGTTGATTCGCCGGTCGTCGCGATGGTGATGATGATGCTGGTGGTGATGGCGGACTTGACGGGGCGGCACGAACCAAACCAAACCAAACACACAGCAAACCGGGGCCGAGCGACGAGTCCAGTCGCAAGACGATGGCGCGCTGGGGAAGGACGGCGCAGTGGATCAGAGCCCAGAAGCTCCGTGTAGGGGCCGACAATGGTATGGGATTGGACAAAGAGAGCGATTGCACAGGGGGATGAGGAAGAAGGGAAAATATGCAGGTAGCGAGCGTCGTTGATGCGGCTCGCGATGGGGATGAACAAGGTCAGTCACCCCGTACTGTACCTGGAAGGAGTGGTCTCGGTCTGGCCTCGTCTGTTGAGGTCGGTCGCTTTGTTTCCCCCGGATCCAGAGAAGGGCGAGGGCGTCCAGGTGGAAACAGGAACCCGACGGCAGGAAAGACAAGGGGCGTGGAGGTGCAGGTGCTGAGTGCCCAGGCCAGGCCCTGTAGCGATAGAGTTGTAGCGGCAGTGGTAGCGGTAGATGGCGGTAGTAGTGTCAGTGTCAGCCAGTGACGGACTTTTTGTGGCTCCCTCAGGTCTGGGCAGGTCCCGTGTGGTGTGTGGCTGAGGGGGAGTGCCGGCTGTCTCTGTCTCTCACGTTTTCTTAGCGGGCTATTGACGGCATTGGCGTGAGCCACGACAGGGCGCGCGCTTGGGGTAAGCACGTCAGTCGAGTTACTTACCCTGTGATGACGGACAGACGATTTGAGACGGAGAGTGCTGAGATTGAATGATGATGATGATGTTTTTGTTGTTGTATATGTTGATGGGTCAATCAAGGTTTGGTTTGAGGTTGGTGAAATACACGGAAGGAGAGAAAGGCTCGGGTGTATGCAGCACGAGAAATGGCTGACTCGTTGTTTGTCTGGTCAGGCACAACGCGCGCGGGCATTTACAGTGTTAACCCAGCGCCAATGTTCCATTTGAGGCAGAAAGTGCGCCGACAATAAAGGATCAAGGAGACGAAACACTGTTACCTAGGTTCCATCCCAAAATGGTACATTCTTCTCATCGTCCGTCCGATGCTCTATTATTATTATCCCCATTGAGTTTATGCGCCTTCCACCTCTCACACATTGGCGATCGTCTCACCTTTCACATCACACACCATCTTCTCTCCTCGAACCACACATGCAGCAGCACTCGCCCATGCACCCATTGTCTTGGTAGAAGAGCTTCTCTGCTCACGTGCCCTGTCAGGTCTGCGCTGTGTTTGCATTCATCAGAGAAACACGGGCTAACATCTTACACTAGGGACCTAACAAAGACGGCATCAGAAACCCTATGTGCGCAATTCCACCTCTACCAGCTCATTGATCAGCCTAATCCTATTACGCCTTCACTCCCGTCGTCGCTTCCCCTGCATCCTAATGCGCATCATTCGGCTCCGAGCCAGAGCCGCCTTCGGACCCGCTCAATTCTAACCTCATCTCACATCCCCGCGTTCAGAGTCTCACTTGCATCCCTACGCAGCTGCTCGAGACAGCAAGAAACATGGCACAGAAACATACACTTGGTTTGTCCTACAGTCGACAATGCTTGAATATTCACGCGACGCCGTATTCATGATGAGGGTATATGCCTTTCTGCCAATATCCTTCCTTTTCCCAATTTCCTCCTCAGCCTCTTCCAAAAAAGACAGCAACCATAAGCTACCATGGGAACGCCAACTCGAGGCTTCGCTCACACATACCGCCGCCACACTCACACGTCTCCAACAAAAAAAAAGCCACCCCGACCTCAATGGTTGCCGTTAACCACCATCGGGCTCCCGTTAGTCACCTTGCGCTTCTTGTTGGAACCTTCAGGGTCGTTGAACCGTTTCTCAATCGCCTCAACCCGCGAGGAGATGTTGTCAAGCTGACCATGGACGTGCGTCGGTACATGAGCCTGGATCTGCTGCACCACCTCCCTATACCAGTTCTTGGTGCTTAGGTTGTTAGCCCAGTCGCTGAGATGCGTCAACTGCATCTGCACGTCGTCGAGCCCTCCCTTGGAGGCACCGCGCACTGTCTCGAGTTCTCGACCCAGCCCGGCGATGTTACCCCGGATTGAGTTTATCTCGACAGCTTGCTCCTGAAACTTCTTATCCAGACGGCCCGAGAGTTCCTCAACTCCCCTCTTGCCCGACTTGCCCGAGTCGTTCGACTCCACGGCCCGTTCAAGTGCTGAGACCCTTTCGTCCAACTTCTTGATACCTGCCTCAAGTCCCTTCACCCTGTTGCGCTCTCCATCGATGACTTCCCCAAATCCATTGGCCAACTCTCCGAGTTTCGCAAAGAACGCCTTCCTTAATATGCCCTCCACTCCCTGGACCCTGGTCTCTATAATTTGCAATACTTTCTCTTCTGCCATAGGTGTCTCAGAAGACCTAGGGCTCGCGCGCGTCTGCGACTCCCTTATCTTAGGAACCTCTGCAACAAGTTTCCTCAAGTCCTCAGCCGGTGGCATCTCATCGATAAGACGTTTCAAGTCTCTGGGCACTGGCGGGTCTTCGACAAGTCCCCTTAAATCCTTAGCTGGTGGCAATTCTGCCAGAAGCTGCTTTAGTTCCTCGCTCGGCCATTCCGATGTGATAGTACGTAGCGAGGCAACGTCCGCTGCTAAGGATTCTTGCTTCTCTCCTTGCTCCTTGATAGCGGACCCGAGAGAGGATACAATGTCATCAAGAGACTCTTGCTTTCCCCCTTGTTCCTTGATAGTGGATTGCAATGAGGAGACATCCTCGGTTAGAGAATTTTGTTTTTGCTGGTATTCCCCTGCGATTGTGGCCTGGTCCTCAAGCATCTGCTTCAGTTTTTCCACCTTGGCCACAACCTCATCTGCATCCTTGGTCGTAAAGTACTGAGAGGACTGACTTTCTGACTTATCCTCCAGTCGCTTAATGCTTTCAAGGATGGGCTCAAGCTGGCCTTGAAGAGTTGAGACCTTGTCGTCTTGTTCAGCTGTCTTGACCTGATCTGAGATGTCGACTTTTGCAACAGGTGCTGATGCAGAAGGTCCCAGGCCAGCCAGCTGTTTGAAATGATTCTCGGTCGATTCCCGGAGTTTCTGTAATGCCTGTTCATCGGATGATATCCTCCTCTCGAACTTCTCATCCATTGCTGTGATGCGGATACCCTGGCCTGTGTTGATGCCCTCGAGTCTGCGCTCGAGCCTATCGAGCCTTTCCTCCAAGAGCTGATTCTTGCGCTTTTCCTCGTCGAGATTATCCTTCAACTCCTGAACCTCAGACCCGTTGGTTTCATTCTGTGTCTTGATTGACTCCCTGACTTTGCCAATTTCGGTGTTCAACTGTGTGTTAAACAATGTAGAGGTCGACTTTTTTAGTTCCGTGAGTCGCGCATCGAGACCAGGGAATGTGCCAATTTGTGGCGACTGTGCACCTGGTTGACTGTTGGGGCTCGCGGCCTGTGGCTTCTTCAAGTAGGTATCGAGAGCTGACTGCAGTCTATAGTCGGCCTTCTCAGTCTGATGCTTATACTTGGCTCGGCCGATCTCACAGCTTTGCACTTCTTTCCGGAGCACTTCGTCCACTGACGCGAAGTCTGCAGGCCTAGTAGGCGTGCGCTCCAGGTCAGCTCTGACCTGCTTGAGTCTCGTCTCTACGCGATGCAACTGCATGCGACAGTGGACGCTCTCGGCCAGTAGCTCTGCTAATGGCTTTGCATCAGAGGCGTGCATGCGCTGCCCAGATGTGCCGCCTGCTGCGGACGACGGTGTCCTCGACCCTGTCAGGCGCGAGTTAGCCATGGCCTTGTCGTGTCCTTGTCCTGGCATCAGTGTATACTGACCTTGGTCAAAGGCATTGCTGGAATTTCGAGAGAGGGACCTCTCGACAGGAGATATGACAGAATATTCATGGGCCGTTTTGTTGTCCCTTTCTGAATCTCTATCTCTGTCCCTGTCTCTGTCCCTGTCCCTGTCTCTGTCCCTGTCTCGCGAGCGCACCGATTCGTCTCGTTCGTATGAGCCACGCCTTGAGGAAGGCTCTGGCGGGGAGCGGTGGAATCTATCCGAGGTTCGATCGCGGTAATCGACATCTCTGGATGTTCGTTCACGGCCGTCGCGGCGGTCGTAGTAATCCGAGGATCTTCGGCGATCGTTGTTACCTGGTCGCCTATATACGCCCGCCATCGTGGCACTGACAGTGTATTGGGGGCGCCAACATCCGGTGAAGCAATGCGAATTAAGGCGAAGATGACCAAAGAAAAAGGTAGGGAGATTGGCGGTGCAATAATGAATATTTGGGGCAATATCTCAGGAACCTGATACAGTGGGGGAAGGATAAGGATTAGATGCGCGCTAGATGGTGGGCGTAGCTCGAGCAACGATAAACGCGTCGCGCCGTGGAGAAAGTTTGTATAGAGAAGAATCCAGAATGTAGGAAGGATCTGTTTATGATCGCAAGGGGATCAGCAGCGCACGGAGGAAATTGGATGGATGGTGATGTGATGGGAGAGAGAAAAGGGAGAAGAGCAAACACAGGACAAAGAAAGGTGGGAAGCGTTGTTCAGTGGAGGTGGGCGGTTTGCGAGTTGGGGAGCGAGCGAGGCAGGCGCCAACTGGCCGCCACTGCCAGTGCGGTCCCTCGCACCTGCTGGCATCCATCCAGCGGCCCCTCCCTCCCCTAGCCGTCATGGAATCATCATGGAGGAAGCTGCGGCTGGCTGCTTGTAGAATCGTATGAGAGCAATCAGAGAGTGGGAAGGTGCATCTGGGCTTGTCATTGCCGGTTAATGAGGTTTCGAGTAGGTTGCCGTGTAATCTAATTCGGCTAGCCTTTACTGTAGGTAGGTAGGTAGTTTCCATTGAGACCGCTTTCCACAGTACGTACTATTACAATAGTGACATTGTAAACGAGCCTAGAGACCCTTGCACAGGCAAGCTGCATGTTGGGCTCCGGTCTGTGGAACAAACAACGCATGGCGTTTTTGTTTCTCCAACAGGTGGAATCCCCAGGGTTTCACAAGAGGTTTCTATTCCATCCGCAACGTCAGATGGGGTACCACGCTTTTCCGTGCACAGTGCACTGGTCATTGACTTAGGTATTCCGTAGGTAAGAGACATCCATTTGGAGCTTTGGAGATGTGGCGGTGCGCGCTAGAAATGTGGCGCAGCTAGGCGCGAGCCGCGTGCATGCCTTTTTTTCCCAGGTGCAACAGCCAGGAGCTCGCGAGCTTCCAGCCTCATCCTGCTGGCTTCCTCTGTCATTGACACAGCCTTGCAACACAACCCTTGATAATCCCAGACATTCTTTGCGCAAAACACGCGACAAGATGGCTGCTGTGAGTATTGCGACTTGTATTAATATGCGATTGAGCGCTGACGATGGATACGATAGCCCGTGATGACCGTGTCAGAGTCCAAGGACCTTCGAGGTCTGAACCTCATCGCAGCCCATTCCCACATTCGCGGCCTCGGCGTCGATGCTACAACCCTAGAACCTAGAGCTGCCTCTCAAGGTCTCGTTGGACAGGAGAAGGCGCGGAAGGCTGCTGCCGTTATCCTCCAGATGATCAAGGATGGCAAGATTGCTGGCCGCGCAGTTCTCATCGCCGGTCCTCCCAGGTTGGTTCAGCGTCATTGTTTTTGCGACGCACGCTGATATGCTTCAAGCACCGGAAAGACAGCCATTGCAATGGGAATGGCGCAGTCTCTCGGCCCCGATGTCCCCTTTACAACCCTCGCATCGTCAGAGATCTTCTCCCTTGAGATGTCAAAGACCGAAGCCCTTACCCAAGCCTTCCGCAAGTCGATCGGCGTCCGGATAAAGGAGGAGAGTGAGATCATGGAGGGAGAGGTTGTGGAGATTCAGATTGACCGCAGTGTTACGGGTAGCGCCAAGCAGGGCAAGCTGACCATCAAGACGACCGACATGGAGGCTGTTTACGACATGGGCAGCAAGATGATTGATGCCATGACCAAGGAGCGCGTCATGGCTGGCGACATCATCTCGATCGACAAGTCCTCCGGAAAGATCACTAAGCTCGGCCGGTCCTACGCTCGGTCACGCGACTACGATGCTATGGGCGTCGACACCAAGTTCCTGCAGTGCCCTGATGGCGAGATCCAGAAGCGCAAGGAGGTGGTGCACACTGTTACATTGCACGAGATTGATGTTATCAACTCGAGGACACAAGGCTTCCTGGCACTCTTTTCGGGCGACACGGGAGAGATCCGCAGCGAGATCCGAGACCAGATCAACACCAAGGTCGGCGAGTGGAAGGAGGAGGGCAAGGCCGAGATCGTTCCCGGCGTCCTCTTCATCGACGAAGTTCACATGCTCGATATTGAGTGCTTCTCATACATCAACCGAGCCCTGGAGGACGACCTGGCGCCTGTGGTGATCATGGCCAGCAACCGGGGCAACTCGCGCATCCGCGGCACTGATTACCGCAGCCCTCACGGTCTGCCTCTGGACTTCCTCGACCGAGTGGTCATTATCAACACACACACGTACAACCCCGAGGAGATTAAGCAAATTCTCTCTATCCGAGCACAAGAAGAGGAGATTGAAGTCCACCCCGACGCCCTTGCGCTTCTGACCAAGATCGGCCAAGAGGCAGGCCTCCGATACGCCAGCAACCTCATCACCACGTCGCAGCTCGTGTCGGCCAAGCGGAGGGCCAAGCAGGTCGAGATTGGCGATGTGCAGCGCAGCTTCCAGCTCTTTTATGACCCGGCGCGCAGCGTCAAGTTTGTGAGCGAGTCAGAGAAGCGGCTGATCGGCAACACGGGCGCCGTGGACTTTTCGGCTGCGGGTGCGGCACCGGCTGCGGGCAACGGCGAGAAGATGGATCTCAGTTAAATTTTGTCGGCAAGTAGAGCCTGGCGTTTAAGGGAAATTGGGACGTGGACGCGTGCGCGGAGTGGTCAAGGGCGTGTGTGAAGTGTCAGGGATAATTGTACCATACTGATCTGGCGTAGAATGGGATCCGCGCGTCTAAAGCTATAAAAAAGAGAGTTCAAGAAAGAAAGAGAATGGTCATTCTTCTATGGGATATCAAAAATACATGGTCACATATCTCGTGGTGTCATTAAAGGGCATACCATGTTGCTCCTCCTTGCCCCTGATTATCTGGTATAAGTCCTCCAAGAACGCCCTTCGTACATGTTTTTCACCAAACATATTCCTCTCCTCATTCGAAACCTCATGCCACTGGTTCTGCGTCATCCCAATCATCGCCGTCGTTCGCTGACATGGTCAACCTGCCGCTCTGGTAGTAGAACAGGCGAACATTGTCCTGCCATCCTACAGCCGTGATGCCACTTGCCGGACGACCCCGCGCATTGTCATTGTTTGACGTCCAGTCTGCTTGGGCACCGTTTCGAAGATATGATACGATAGTCCCGGATGAAGGATTCGTGTAGAAGACGCGGTACGAGTTTAGGGAAGGGATGTAGGTTGCGTCAAAGAATACTGATGCTCGCCAGGAGGAGCCGGGCTGGTCATCGACGACTTGAGCTGCAAGGAGTAAGCAAGGAGTCTTGTATCTGATACGCAGATGACTTACAATCATCGGAGCCAAGGACATCGGCATAGTTGAATGTCCTCATCCACCCCGTCGAGTTAGCAACAAAGAAGACGTGTATATCAGTCGCATTAGACCTCGTAGCCGCAATAGAGGAGCCAGGCCGGACACCGCCCATAAGGTTAGACCCAACCCATCCTTCAGCGTCAGCATCGTCGCCGTTGAGGGCCCAGATATTTGTCCCGCTGGCTTGGAAGTAGACACGGGTCGAGTCGTTGCCTAGACGTAGCGCTGCCAGCTTGGAGTCTGGGTGGACGCCGTTGGTGAGGTTTGTCGAGATGATGGAGTTGGAGGCGACGGCGCAGGCTGCTGTGCCGCTATTCGCAGTTCCACCAGCTTGATTATCATCATCATCGTCTTCGCCGTCATCGTCGTTGTCATCATCTCCATCATCATCGTCAGCATTGAGGTTTCCGCAGTTGAGAGTAACTTGTGCGATCTGCGTCTCATTGTCTTCCGTCGTCACGTAAAACAGCTGAGTAGTCATGATAGATGAAGCGAGCCTGAGAGTAGCTGCAAGAGGCGTGCCGTAGTTGGGCTCGATATCCAGGTCAAGAGTGTGCTCGGCGCCTCCATCGTCGTCGTGCATGCGGCGGTAGAGAATGTTGGTCGTGTTGAGGTCGTTGTAAAAGACCTGAAAGTTCTCGTCGTCGTCGTCTGCCGCGACAACAGCCGCTAGGAAGCGCTCGTCGGCATCAATCGGACCCGTCTTTCGAGGGACAGGGCCAGTGTCTGTAGTGGTTGGCGTTGAATCGTCATTGCCGTCTCCTCCATCTCCTCCTCCTCCACCACCACCTCCATCCTCTTTGCCGTTGTCGTCGCCCTTGTTGGCATGGATGCCACCTACTGTACCACCGACGGCGGCAGCGACCAACATGAACATGATTGCAGCAAGCACAATCAAGAACTTGCGCCTCTTCATGCCAAAGATTCTGCGAGGGCCTTTATCGATAGAGTCTGCTGCCTCTCCGCCCCTGGTTCCTACACCGGCAGCCCCAGCCATGTCTTTGGTTTCCTTTTCTCCTCCGGCAACCTCCTTCTGCGCGTCGTCATATGTTGGAATCATCCCGGGGTCTTGTATGTCGCTCACGACCTTGTCGCGCCCATGAGGGTCGACTTGAGTGCCAGTGACCACTTCTGGTAGAGAGTGATCCGGAGGTGGATCGACCACTGTGGGATATCTCTCATCGTCGCGCTGAGCCACAGTTAGTTTGCGTATAAAAGAAAGATTGCGACAGAGGATATACCATGTTTGATTCGAGTGTCACAGAACAAACTCGTTGTGCAACAATGTACGAGCAATCCTATTCTCAAGCAGGTAAAGACCGAGGAATTGGGTATCGTCCTGCCCCATTAGAGATCGCCATTTACAACGTCTGCCGGACTCAAGTAGACGGGCTACGGGTGACATTTTCAATAAAAAACTTGCGGGGGGGCTCGCCATGGAAACCTTGATACGCGGGTGGGTAGTGACATTGATCAGTGTGTTAGTCGAGAGGACCAGTCTTCCCCCCCTGGTAGATCTACACAGCCCTCTGGGCGGTCGAACATGTATGGCTGGAGCTGGCCCGAGCATACGTACTCGTTTGCTTGGCTCTGGACTTGGCTTCCTCGCAAGCTTGCTGGGCCTTGGTCTTGGGAACTTGGCAAGCGAGGGAGGCTTAGCAGAGAGGGGACTGTCAAGGCTTGCTCTAGCAGAAAATGTGCAGAGAGGATGTTTCAGGACCCATCTTCTGTCCCCATATCTTCGATCCGAAGGATTCTGGTGGTGTGACGATCCCTCTCAAGGCCACGACGACCCTGTCTTGGCGAGGCGGGTCATTTCCATCCCATGTGGCCAGCCAGGCAAGACAAGGCTTCAGCTCGCAGAAGTGCCGTGAATGGAACATGATGGACGATCACAATGACCTTTCTGTAATTGTATAAAACTTATGGTTCTGTCTCGACTCTATTTGGGGATACGATTTAAAAAGAGTTGGATGTGCTCGAATTAAGGTGTGGCAGGAACAAGGTTAGCGCGGGGAATTAAGAAAACGTCACTTTCCCCCGGTTGCGTCGCCCTCGATTGGCCATTGGATAACAAGGTAGAGTAGAGGCCTTTAGTGCGTGCCTTGATGCTCAGCTCAACTGGGATCCCTTCTCTTCTCTAGCTCGACACGAGATTGTTTAATGAGGTGCAGTTCATCCGCTCTTTGTTAGGCATCCTTTGTATATGCCTGAAGATTGAGGCATTTTACAAGAGTCTTGGTAATGTAATTAAAGCTTCTTGACTTGGTTTAGATGAGTATTCATCAACATCATATCTCCATTGTGACGACAGTCAAGATAACTCCTGACCACAGCTACACCACAAACAATACTAATTCCGTCGACTGCATAAGAATCAAACGATGTACTTGCCACTCAGCACTCTATCTCGCCCCCCTGCCCATCATCTCATTAACTTGTCACCAGTCTCAAAGCACGAGCTACGTAATCGCCCATCCTTGGACTGAGGCTGAGTACGCCATGGCCCACATTCCATGATACAAGAGACGACCACGAGATGCAACACCAAGCCCGAACTTTCCGATAACTTATTGCAAGCCATTTCTATTTTCTATTTTAATTCTATCCCATCTAGGTTTTAAAACCCTTGGCAAATATTCACAATGAAATGACACTTTTAGGTGGTCAACACCTTTCAGCGATACACCACCACCCAGTATGAGAACTCACGCCTTGGAACATGGCTGAGCCTCGGTGGGCGTAATGTTGAAATGCTGTGAGAATGGATCATCCGTCGCAGCTCGGGGAACATGCTCGATGATGCTCGCAATCCGCTGCGACTGCTGGGCGCCCCAGAAGGTTTCGATAAAGGCAAAGATGAGGTCAAGGCCAGAGGTGACCTGCTAACGTTAACACACTTTACTTAGTCTAAAAAAGACAAGACTTACACCCGATGAAGACCAGATCTTGCCGTCAATCACGAACCGCGCCGGTGACACCCAGTTCACCTTGGGTCCCATGGCCTTCATCGTCGCCCACGCATTCTTGTTGGTAGTAGCCAAGTGCCCATCCAGCACACCCGCCCTCGCCGCGATGCCCGACCCCGTGCAGATAGTCATGAGGATCTTGACCTTTGGCGCCATCTTGGCAATGTAATCGGTGACGGCTCCGAGATTGGGGTTCCGGGCTCCCGGTCCGCCAGGGACGATGAGAAGGTCAAGGTCAAGATCGTCGGCAAACGTGTTTGTGGGGGGAATGGTCGGCCAGAAGCTCGAGTTGAACTTGTTCATGGCGACGGGTGCCGTCGAGACGGGATCAAGCGTCTCGGCGATGAGGTGCAGGTTGAGCTGCTGGACGCTGAGCGAGACGAGCTGCAGGGGGTCCAGGGGCCCGAACACGTCGATCATGTCGAGAGCCTGGAAGAGAACGACGCCGACATTACGGATGTCGGAGCCCTTGAGGTCAGGGATGGCTCCGGGCGTGATGCATGTCTGCTCTGTGTTGCGGTGCGCGATGGCCGAGGCCGAAGTGGTCGTGAAGAGGGCGAGGGCGCCGGCGAGAGGGGACAAGAACTTCATGGTATTGAATGACAGCCAGCGTCAATGGATAACAGAAAGAGTAGAGGCCAGCTTGGTTGTTTAACTGTTAGAGAGAGTACAATCCAGATAATATATACCTTGATAAATCTCCATGTCTCACCTTCAAGCAGCTCCTCCATCCCCTGTCAAAGAAAACCTTCTCAAAACCTCGCATCCATCCTCAAGGCTTACCAATCTTCATCCTTCGTGCATCGCAAACAGAAACAATTAGTTCTTCCGTCGTACAAGGCATTGTGAGAACCAATCGTCCTTCGCTCCCTACGGAGTAAACCTGAGGTTAATTACAGTCCAGATCCTTCAACTCGGGTATAGTGTCGATCAAACACTAGACCCGTCAAGCTACCTTGTCTTGCCGCGCGCGAAATAGGATGACTCTGCAACAAAACCTGGGCTCTAAGCGACTCGATTCACTTTGCCTTTGCTTGGGTATTCTTTAGATCATCCTCTAAGCTTCGTATGACAACCAGAAACAATGTTGAAGCCAACATGCTCAGATGTTGGGCTCTCAACAACACTAATTGCTCTTGATGTTACTCAATACCACACAGAGCCTCACTCACACTGGCAAAATCGAGTCAACTGCATAAACCATGATCCGTTCAATCATCAGAGAAATCCATTGCTGCAAGCCTTGCCCCAAGTTTCTGCACAGTATATCCAAACCGTACCAACTATGCGAGCTTAAATCAGCCCCCAAAGCCCACGAATCGCCATATTGCATCCATCCGTCAACTGAAGGATTGCCCCAGGTTCGCTTCACCATCCCCCTTGGCAATCCTTCATTAAGCAACCAACCAACCAAACATACAGATAGGCAGATAGACATACAGACCAGGTAGGTAACCGTCATGTGTCGACGGGAGAGTATCTCGTATCATTGCCATCTAGACTCTAGGTCCTTCGTAATTGAACTTCCAGCTTTCATTCTCGCCCTTATCATGCATCCATGCCATGCCATGCCAGACAACTGTGTACTCCATCAAACCCCCTCTTAACACGGCATTTGAAGCCAGCCTCTCTACCCCCAAGACGAATGATTACCGCCATTACACCATGCCCTCCCTCTCACCTTGGGTATACAATAGGTAATGTCCACAGCCGAACCCCTCGACTGAGACACGAGCCCCCCGCCATGTAGAAATTTCATCAGTCCCATTCATCAACGCCATATCCGTTCCGGAATTGCCATTCCGTGTAGTCCATTCCATCCTATCCCATCCCCCCCCCCCCCCAGTCCGAAATATTTCATCACCGTCGCTGTGTCAGAGCCACCACACCCGGCACCACCGACTTTATTTTCCCCCTTCCAAAGCCGCCAGTTGAGCTGACAGCGCTTCGTTCCCCTTGAGCAGATCGTCTAGCCACTCTGCTGCCATCGTCAGCATTGTGCTTTTACTGAATCCACCCCCACGGAGCCCAGGCACGAGGTCACAGAGGTCCTCAAATCCCTCCTTAATGAGTGTTCGTCGTTTCTGCTCGCTTCGTATGTGGTTTTCTCGTTTTTGTTCCTCTGTAAGGTTCTCCCGCGTTGCCTTGGCCCCATTAGCCATGGATTTTCGACGTTTGCCCGTTGAGACTTCATCTGTCGGCCCAGAAGATGTTGA
Organism: Fusarium phalaenopsidis; assembly: GCF_050370095.1. Classification (NCBI taxonomy): domain Eukaryota; kingdom Fungi; phylum Ascomycota; class Sordariomycetes; order Hypocreales; family Nectriaceae; genus Fusarium; species Fusarium phalaenopsidis. The sequence goes on from NW_028145404.1 coordinate 3,652,642, forward strand.
GCCTAGCCGTTCCAACTTGGACTTTCGTCTCCTGTTCGACTTTGGTGTGGTTGTCTCGTCTTGTGCATCCTCGTCCGGTCCTTCCTTACTATTCCGGCTCTTCCGTCTCTTGCGCGGAGGCGCGTCTGTCTCTGGCGGTGGCTTTACGGCCTGTGCCAGCCTATTTTGAGGGGGTGCCATCTTGGTATGGACCGGGCTGCTCGGTCGCGTATTATCGGCACTCTGACTCGGCTCAAAACACTCAAGGTACTTGAGCTGCTCCTTGGTCAAAGATTCCGCCGTTTCCTTTTCTGAATTTGGCATGTACCCTTGGACTCGACTGAAATTCGCGTCGGATCCCCACTGATACTCAGCCGGCGGTGCTCGATGTTGACGCCTTTCCTGTGGTCCCGACATCCAGCCTGGGTAGTGCTCTTGCTCGCTGGCCGCTACACTGCGTCGATGCTCTTCACGAAACTCTTCTAGTGGCTGATGTTGAAGGTGTCCCACTAAGGGGGCTGTCATCCGTCGTTGCAGGGATGCATCAACTCCGTTAGAAGCTTGCCGTTGAGTGGATCCATTATGAAGCAGCGTCGCGGCGGCATGAAGGACGTCGTCGGGCGTATGTCGATGATCTAGTTGGTGCTGTGACTGAGGTGGCGGCGGGGGAGGCGGCGGCATCATGTTCGGTTCCATGGGCATCATGCCGTGGAAGTCGCCAAGGCTATTAGGAAGCCCTTGGCCTGTCGTTTCAGGGAGGGAAGAGCCTGGGTGATGGCCGAAAGTAGTTGAAGTCCCCATAAACTGTGGTGGAAGATCAAGCCAAGTGTCACTGAAGTTGAGTCCCTCGCCAAACGAGGGCATGTTGTAGTGATCAGCATTGATGTCCTGAAAGAATGAGTCCAGGAGTCTGTTGTCATTGTCTGTTAGGAGCGGATCGCCGGGCGCGGGCTCGGGCGGATCGGGGAGAGGAGGATCTTGAGTCGAGTCGAGGGTGTCTAAAGTCGCATTCCAAGTTAGCAAACAGTTCGCATATTCTCCGAGAAGCACAAGACAATGGGTATGGGAGACGAGTAGTTGGTTGACGTACAGCCAAAAGGCAGAAAAGGATCTGAGGGCGGCTGCGACGAACCCATCCTCGGAGCTTGCTGTACGGCGAGCATGGGTGCGTCTTTGTAATATCGGGGTTTTTGCGATGTGCTGAGCTGGGATGGATGCCAGCGGCCAGAGTCGGTGGGAGAGGAGCGGCTGCTGAATCGGGATGGCGATGAGCGATGAGTGCCAGAGATGCTGAATTCGATAGTAGAAAGAACGTGGTTCGTCGTCAAACATGAAGCGTGCAAGTGCCAGGAACGATCGAGTTACGAGTAAGTGCCTAACACATGATACAAGCGCGACGACGGAAGTGGCAGGTGCCTTCAAAACGAGAAGGCACACAAAACTGAATGTCGCCTCAGGCAAAGCGCAGGGCGAGGCAACTTGGGCGAGAGTCGACAGTGAGCCAGGAGCTTGGAAACTTGGAGTCGCAGAGGCAGAGGCGCGGAAGGAGATCAGGGTGATCAGGTGAACGAGTCTGCGGCAGGACGCGGTTCGTGGGGTAGTCTTGGGTGCTTGGCGACTGGGGAGGCTTGAGCTAGACTTCTTGATCCAGATGCGGTGGTGGGCTTGCGGCGAGGAGCGAAGTAGTTGATGTCGATGCAAGTATGGACGAGGTTTCCAGGAGTAGAGCAACTATGTAGGCAGATTGGAGGAAGAAGGAGCGTCGATTTGCGGTTGTGGAAGAGAAGAAACGTGGAAGATGGTATATGCAGATCTAGTGAGGATGAAGAGTGACTAGAGAGCAACAGGAACAGAAGGGACGGCGCATGTGCTAGGACCTGCACCAATGCATCACATCACATCCCACTGTCCCAGACAAGAAGTCGGGACTGGAGCCTGATGTTACTCTTGCTGAAATGCGTAGAACAACGAAGCGCTTTTCGCCGGAAAAAGGCTGCGTGAGGAGCGGGTGGCAGCGAGCGTCCAGGTGAGGATGGATGGAGGGATGGGGATGGAGCTGGTGGTGGTGGTAGTGGTGGTGGTGCAGGTGGAGGAGGAGTGGGTAGAGGAAGAAGGCCAGGCCTGGACAAGCAAGGGTGGAAGGCGGAAAGCCCACCTGCACCTGCTGTGTCGACGGGAGCGTTATGGGCAAGTGGCAGGGCTTGCAAGGTTAGAGGTACCCAGTACCTGGGCGGCGCGTACCGGACATATTGGGGAAGGGGCGACCTAGACCCCTGCTGCGGGGCCATTGGCCAGTTTGGATCCGAATTGGGCAGGTTCTTTGAAGACTCAGCCGTGTGGAGCAGCCTCGGAACTTGGAAGAGGATTGTTGAAAAAGTACCGTCTACATCGCCTCCAACCTGGCGCTGCATCCTGACAGAGCATGTTCCCCCTCCCTGGGTCGCAAGGTCACCTGCATCTCCCACCAAGTTCCACATTCGACGTCGACTAAAAATCTCTGGTCTCCAAGTTGTTGGCCCTTGTTAAGAGTCTCGCCGAGTTCTGATCAATCTTTATTCATCTAACAAAGGGATCATTACGAGAGAAAGAAACAAGATTTATTAGCCGAGTCGATATCGTTAAACTGCAGCAGCCGGAATTCGTCAACATGTCCCCCGACACAGCCGAAACATGGAGTGAGACCTTGCCATGACGTACGTACCTACTTACTGATGTTTGCTTGGCTTGAATATGCATCTAGGGGACAATCACATGCTTCTCAATTGCCAAACAACAGCTCTCTCACGACTCAGCTCCAGCAACAAACCAGGCGCTGGCTGCAGCTCTTTAAGCTCTCGGGCGACTCCGCCACCTTTTATTGACGACCTCCTCAGGCGGGCGGGCTTCTTACTTGCCGACAAAGAGGTTGGAGAAGGTCGAGCCATCTTGGTGTAGCATTGATGATAGGCAGAGACGCGGTAGATGTCTGGTCACTTGACCCGGGACTATCGTCTGCCGGCAGATAGACAAAAGGTTATGCCATCCCGTCTGAATAAGCATGGCCAAAAGAACCAACTCTCAATTTCCATACACGCCTCTGCCGCCCGTCAGTCAAGGCTGGTTAGCTGGGTCTGGTCTGATGGCTTGCTGGGTCGTCTCGTGACCAGCCCATGACCATGATCGGGCCGTGCCAGCATGACACCGGCGACAGCCAGCAGGGGAATGGCTCCCACTTGGACCACCTCCATGACATCTCGGGGAGCAAGACCTCCTCCCTGGTACGGAATGACTTTCCAAAGGAACCATGCTGTAACGGGAACGGGGCATCCAGGCAAGGAAGAAGAGCCGAAAACCGTCCAAGGGCCGAAATTCGTCGTGGGGCTGGCTTCCCCTGTTCGTCGAGGTGCTTCTGGATGATTTCGTGCCTGCTGGCTCCCCCACATACACGGAATTGGGTGCGAATTTTTCATGCGTCGGCTTACCTGAATGGGGACGTCAAAGTACGGGGTGTAACACTGCATAAGCAGGGTATGGTAATACTGGTAGTTATTTGAAATTGGCAGAGTAAAAAGGACATGAAGCATTTGGACGTTGGAATAGCTTCAAACTGGACAAAAAGCACCAGCGCTTTGATGAGAAACCAAAAGGCACGTGCCAAATCCACAATACGCACATGCTCTTTACCCATTTCAACGGTCACACCTCATTACCCCAGAGCCTCTGGGCAGGTACCCGCCGTGCCGGTGACCAAAGGGGAACTCAGGCCACATGCATCTCTGCATGGCCGGTGATGATCTCAGCTCTTCAACTTCCATCCATCTTTGCAGTGGCTTTGGCCAGAAACCAAGCTCTCCTCCGCCTCCACGCCATTTACAGTTTGACTTGACCTGTGCCTTGCGTTGTCATCCATACACACGAAATCCTCGTGTCCTATCAGATTCAAAACGGTCCCCTGATCTACTGGGCTCTCACGCCCCTCCTGGCATCACCACACCTCCAGCTCGGCCATCATCCGTTTCATTCTTCGTGTCTTTGACGCCATCGCCGAGCTCATCTTCCTTCCTGCGGCGATCGTTTCATACGTACAGCTCATAGTTGAGGGCTGCCCCTCAAAACACCATTCCCCAGGTTAGTCGCAGTATCCACACTCCTATACTTGTCCCTTCCGATTCGCGACTCCATGCCAGTCTGTCGCCTCCAGCCTTGCCAGGGGCCTACGATCTCATACCCGCAGTGGCAAGGCCTTTTACTCCCGAGTACCGAGAGTTCAGTTCAGCTCCCCTGTATTTGTTCCGAGCATGCCGCGTTGGAATCGAATCGTCTTGCCATGATTGTCCACTTTCACACGCAGCCTCGGTGTTGAGCCGAGGCTCAAGATCAACGGCCTTGCAACTCGTCTCCACAACTCCACAGCCCTGAGAGGAAGTTCTCTTGATCAAACTCCTGATTGTTCATTGTTTGATTTAAACAATCTCAAACTTCTGCAACCATTGTCTCAAGCCCTGAGGTCCAGATTGCCCAGTGCATGATGCGGTTGTATTCCGCCGTCACTCCAAGTCCTTAATCCTCTTGTCAACCTCCTTTTCACACCCTCTTCTTCTCTATCCTCATTACACTCGACAGGGGTCTTTGAATTGACCGCTCATCCGTATCCAGAAACCCCGCCAACATCTTCTCAGGAACCCACCTCCTGAGTGCCACCTCCGCATACTAGCCTCGCCTCATCAATCCCACCGGCTGCAGGTCCCGTAGTCCTGCTTCGGTCTGCTGTTGTATGCGGGGGGAGTATGGCTTCCCTTGATGTGCGCCCTGTCCGCAAAGGTCCCCTGAGGCTCGATCCCGTCCCCGAGATCCTCCGGCCTCTGATCCGCGCTTATCTCCTAGGCTATGCGTCTGCCGTGGCTCCTCGGCTGTTGACGTTAGTGCTACAACATGTTGCCAAGAGGAGACGAAAAGCGGCCAACCAGCTGTCTCTAGACTCAGATGACAGCTCCTTTGTCAAGTCTGCAACTCACATTGTGAAAACAGGGTTCAACCTCCAACGCTTTCCGACGTTTTGTGCCGTGTTGGTCGGTGGTGGCACTCTCTTACAGGTAACTGACCCCTTTCTGATCCTTCAAAGTCTTCACATGTAAGACGGGTCCTTCTCTATGCCGAAGGAGCGGTGCCTTGCAGCTTTGACTCACTAGAAGCCTATCGTCTACCCAACTCATCTGATGCTAACCGGTCAACAGGAACCTATCAAGAGCATCTTAGAAAAGGCTGCCAAGGGTCTCAGCGAAGCAGCTCGTTCAAGGTGAGAACACAGCTCTTGGCGCTCTACTCTGGTCTGACATCCACTTCTCCAGGCTAGCAAGATGGCTATCCACGTTCCTTGCTGGCTGGTTCGGCCTTCGTCTACTACACTGTTACGAAAGTCGAGCGTATGAAGAGACAGTGCCTGCAAAGGAGGACTCTTCTCCTGGTGATGAACCTCAAAAGGTCAAGTTTGCTGGTCGAACCTTGGACCTAACGTTGTTCGCCGTCACCCGCGCCCTTGATGTTGTGATCGGCGATCTATGGTCGAGGCACAAGGCCCGCCGCGTGGCTTCCAAGAAGTGGTCAAAGGTAACCCCTGAACTAAGTCTGACTGCAGTATGCCCTCTTGCTGACTCCTTTAGGCCGAACGTTTCGTCTCGAAATTCGTTGACCCCCTGGTGTTTGCCGCCTCGTCGGGTCTTGTCATGTGGGCTTGGTTCTACCATCCCAAGCGTCTTCCCCGCAGTTACAACAAATGGATCACCTCGGCTGCATCTGTCGATTTACGGTTGATCGAGGCTCTTCGCCGTTGCCACACGGGCGAGTTCCAGTATGGCAAGGAGACGGGTCAGTCATCCCTGCTGCAGGGGATGTGCGTCGACTACGAGTGGCCGCTTGCCTGGGGAGATCCTGCAGTGGTTGTGCCCATCCCCTGCCAGATGGTGCACATGGCTTCTGGCCCTTCGTGCGAATACCACGCTGTTAGCCGCTTCTTTCGAGCCTGGAAGTGGTCTATGGCTACATACCTGCCCCTGACACTCGCCCTTGCGCTCCGGAACCCGTCTCACAAAGCCTTCCGCCGAGCCCTCATCTCTTCGTGCCGTTCGTCCAGCTTCCTCGCCACCTTCATCACTCTCTTCTACTACGGAGTTTGTCTCAGCCGCACGCGTATAGGACCCCGCCTCCCCGGTGGCACAACCATCGAGCGACGCCAGAAGATGGATGGGGGCATCTGTGTTGGCACCGGCTGCCTCCTGTGCGGCTGGAGCATTCTGATCGAGACAGCCAGCAGACGCAAGGACATTGCTCTGTTTGTCGCCCCACGTGCTATGGCTACGGTACTGCCAAGGCGCTATCCGTTGGATAAGCAGTGGAGGGAGACTCTTGTCTTTGCAGCCAGCACGGCTGTTGTATTTACTTGTGTTATGGAAAACCCCGATCGAGTTCGAGGCGTCTTTGGCAAGTTGCTGAAGACGGTGCTCGCGAAATAGGGGGATGGATTATAACTTTCTTTTTGGTTTCCTTAGGTATACCCGGCGTGGGAGGATGTAAAAAGGGGTCTGTCTACATAGTCATATAGTATTGTAATATGTAATATGTTACTATACTTACGTTTGTCATGGCAAGATATCACCGAGGCACATCACATTCACGTAATAGGACAGTAAGAGTTGAGCCCATGATGACTCTCAAAGCACATCCATAACTCCATAAACCATGCAAAGATATTACGTCTTATTCCTCATGAAGCATCAAGTTATCCCTTGAACCAAGATACAGCCCCCAGCACAAAGATGCACGCCAAAATGTCCCCTCGCACCGTCGAAAAGATCTGCGCATACCGCAGCGCAATCTCGACGTACCCCTTTGCCGGCTGCGGCAGGAATCCCACGACAGTTCCCACGATGCCCGCCGGAGGTGTGCCCCGCTTGTCGAGGAAGAAGCGCGTCGTGAGGAGTACCGTCTCAGCTGTTGCAAACGTCCAGAAGAAGAGCTGCTTACGGTGCTCGAGCTCCGTCTCGAGCTCGGGCTCGGAGGCGGCGGTCAGGGGGTCGGCGGGAGTTGTGCCGGCGAGAGCGGCGCGCTCGCGCTCGACCTTTGTTCCAGTGAAAGGGGTGAGGATTACGATGTAGAGACCAAGACCGAGAGCGACGAGCGCGTGGAGAAGACGCCAGAGGTTTGTGGACGTGCTCCGGACAGGGGCGGCGGGCTGAGGAGGCTGAGGTACGGCGCCCGGCATACCGGGGAAGGGAGGTGCCGAGCCCGGTGGGAAACCGGCGCCGGCCATGAGCTGGGACATCATTTTCATCATGGGGTCCTCGTCGAGGCCGCCGGGGGTGCCGGGGGCGGGAGTGCCATTGCCACGCTCGAAACCGAGCATCATCTGGCGGAGCTGTTCCTCGGAGATGGTGGGCTCCGGCGTTGGGGGTGCATCGCGGGCGGAAGCAGTGCGCTTGGGCTCATAGTAGTGCTCAGAGATGTCAACCTCTTCAGGATCGGCGTGGTCTGCTGGAGCAGAAGGTGCAGTGGTTGTGGCGGCTGCGGGTGCTGGTGTGGGAGCTGAGGGAGAGTCTGTGGCGGTCGTGGTCGCAGTGGCAGGTTCTGGCTCTACAATGTTGATGTCAGCGGCGATACTTCTTCTCACAACTCTCGAGCTGTCACCCACCTCCTGGAAGACGACCTCCAAGACCAGTGATCTTGTTCAGTCTCGCGGAGCCACCAGCCTTGATCTTGGCTTCTCGTCGCTCCTTGCGCAGGCGCGCCTGCTCGGCCGCTCTCTTTGCGGCGGCATCTTCGGGGCTTTGTGCCGTATCGGACATGATGGCGGTATTTGTGAGAGCTCTTGGAGGGGAGTAGAGCTTGTGGTCGAGATGTGGAGGGCGATGATGTGGTATGTACTTCTTGGCGGAGGTGGGAGTTTTAGTGGGACCAGATGACAGCTGGCGGTGGAGGATACCGACTTACCCTAGATGAGAGTCTCACCAAATTTAATTTCATGGAAACCAATAATTGCCTTGAACATCTACCTTTGCTTAAAGGATGGGTTCCTAGTATTTGGCTCAGGTGGCGTCTCACTTCTTCTTACATGGGAGACTCGCGAGCATCCAAAAAAGTAACATAGCAACAGGCCATGTTATCACGTATCAGCGTCTTTACAAAGAGAGAGCAAGCCACAACCATAGTCAAGGCACCACGTTCATCAACACATTACATAAAGGCACCGCATTCATCATATACTTTTCTAATCTAAAATGAGTCCAGCCTAGGTGTGGTCGTGAATGTCATTCCCAATCATACACCTCCGCTAAACTATCCGACCCCTTCACCAACATCCTTTGTGGTTGTCCACAAGCAAGTTACATTAAGACATGTCGCGTATTCCAACACTTACTCACGGCGTAGCCCTGCTCATGCTGATAAGGCGCTTGACACCAACCTAGTATTCGAGTTAGCTTCTGTGCAATTCACAAGACCATATAAACTTACCATCCAGTTACCACACTCCTCCGTCTTGTCTCGCTGAACCTCGACCTGTAGCTTGTGGGCCAAGTCGTAGTTCTTGGCCTCAATGGCTTGCGCAAGCTCCGTAAGCTGCTCGATCGTGCCGGGCTGAACCAGCTCCTCATTGTTGAGGTGGTCGAACAGAATGTTGAGTCGCTTCTGCGTATCCTTGACCTGGGGGGCGAAGTTGGAGGGGGCCTTGACGGCAACTCGCTGCATATCCTGGCTCAGAATATCCACCAGACGCTGCGCGCTGGCAGGGATATGTGATCGGTCACCTGCAGGATGTCGGGCCTTGGGCGGCGCGGCTGGCTGAGGCGGAGGAGTTGGCTTAGGAGAAGAGGCAGCGGGAGGTCCAGATCGGTTCATAGGAGGAGGTCCAGTGGGAGGAGGCCCGGTTGGAGGTGCGGAAGGCTGGGTCGGGGGAGCACCGTAGGATTGGCTTGGAGGAGCGCCGTAAGGAGAGGGCGCGTATTGGTTGTGGGGAGTCGACTGCTGAGGAGGCGCTCCAAACGAACCAGTTGGCGGGGGACGGCTAGCAGCACCTGGAGGCGGCACCGAGCCTGGGGGCTGACTGAACTGCTGCTGCGCTACCGGGGTAGGGGCATACCGGTTGGAAGGAGGTGCTGCGGCAGGAGGGGCATTGTAAGGAGACGCCGTTCGAGGGACGACATGGGGCATTGGCGACGGGATCGCACCCGCAGCTGGAGGAGGCGCGTATGGGTTGTGAGCGCTGGCAGCCGGAGGAGGGGGCTGGAAGTTCTGAGGAGGGGCGGCCAGGGGCGACGTGACTCGAGGAGGTGCTGGTCCCTTGGGAGGAGGGGGAGGAGGAGTTGCTCCGGCTCGCTGTCCGTAAGGGGTCGGGCCTCCAGGAGGAGGGGGAGGGTGAGAGGCCTGTTGGCCAGGGAAAGGCGAGGTCAGAGGTCCGACGCTGGGAGTATTCCTACGTGCCGGTGGTGCCTTAGTGACCAAAGGAACATCGTTCCAGTTGTCCATGTTCTTAGCCTTAGAAGGAGGTGGCACAGAGGAAGGAGTCGTGTTTCGAGGAGGTCCAGCCATGGGCGGAGGAGCACCGTATCCATGCTGAGTGGGCGGCTGGTAGCCACCAGGGGCTCCATAGCCAGTCTGAGCAGGTGGTGCGTAGCCACCCTGAGGCTGGTAGGTGTTGGTGCCCTGAGGCTGATAGGCGTTTGTCGGGGGCATGTACTGCTGGGCTGGTGATCCAGTTGACCGAGGAGCCGGGTTCTGGGCGATGTTGCTGTAGGGGTTGGCCGCTGTCTGAGCGGGAGCCGGAGCCGGCACTGACTGGGGAGGCTGATAGCCCATGGCAGGCTGGATCCTGGACGAAGTGCGGCTCGACGACGCTGGTACTCTGGCGCTAGGCTGAGCAGCAGGCTTCTTGGTGGCAAGTCGCACACGGTTCCTGGCCAGTTCCGCAGCGGGATAGTTGGATGGGAGAAGGTCGAGATACTTCTGAGCAGTCTCAAGCTGACCATGGCCAGCCAGGATGTCAGCATACTCAGTGTACTTGTCGTACAGAGTGGCGAGCTTCCAGTCCGAGCTCAATCCCTTCTCGCCATCCTCGAATTTGGTGACATGACGGAAGACGGTGACCTTCTCAATGAAGTTTTGCAGGGACTTGGCATGGACGGAGAAGGTGGAATCTCCAGATGGCTCCTTCAAGCCAGCCTGCTCTGCCTCGTCCAACTCGGCAGCCCAGATCGACACAACCTTCTCGAGCTTGGAACCAACCAAGTAGCAGAACGAAGCATCCTTTCGGGAGCCTTCATCGTTGATCCTGTCTCCCAGCGCCTCGCAAAGGTCCGAGAATTCGGCAGGGTCAGAGAAAGTGCAGATAATAGCCATGGTCTCCTGCCAGTCCTCAAGGTCGGCGTTGTAAACGACGTCCCAAAGGTTCTTGGCAATGACAGAGCCAAGGAGGCGCATATAGCTGGGTTGGCCGCTCTTGCGAGCCAGATAAGCGGACTGGACCTTGTCAACGAGCTCCTGGCCGCCACAGTTGGCGATCAAGAATGCATCAGCGAAGCGCTCCTCCTTCAAGCAACGTTCAGTGGCCTTGGCGAAGTTGCCCAGCATTAGAGCTCTGGTGATATCCTTTTCAACTGGGCTATCAGATTCGCTGAACAGTTGGAAGGGGTTGTCAGTCTTGGCGTCCTTGGTAGCAGCAAGGTTGGACAGGAAATCGTCGTCCTCGGCCTCGGCGCCGTCAAAGAAGCTAGAAACACGCTTCTTCTTCTTGTCTTCGGCATCCTCCTTGGTCTCGGCCTCATCATCATCAGCCTCTCCCGCTTCCTCCTTAACACTGCCGTTGGCAAGATCCTCCTCATTGAAACCGAGATAATCGACAATCTTGCTTCGAGGGTTGTCGCCAACGAGAGTCTCCATCACCTGCCAATCGGCCTTTTCCTCCTCAGTCTTGGCCTGCTCAATGCGGTCGGCGCAAATGGAAGAGATATCACCAGAGGCGATGGTCTCCTGGAACTTCTCGGTAGCAGAAGACACATCGGAATCGATTGAGAAGTTGGTAATCATAACCTTGGAAGATCGCTTCTGCCCAGCCTGAACAGCGTTGGCCTTGAACACCACAACCTTGCCTCCGAAACCGAACGAGGCGCCAATGGGTCTCTCGAACCAGTTGGGAGCCTTGGCCAGGGTCCATGATGCGTCCTGGGGCTGGTCTTGAGCGGCGCGGAAAAAGTCTTCGTCATCCAGGTTCTTCTCGGCCGCGGCCTTGGATGTGTCGGGGTTGGTGTTTTGTAGTGTCTGCACCGTGATCTTGCCGTCGAAGCTGGCAGTCGCCGAGAGGTTGGGGTTATGAGGGTTGAAACGAGTGAGGAAAGTCCAGTTCGTCACTTCAGGCAGCTCGCCATAACGCTCGCCGGTGTTGGGGTTCCAGACAATGGTGCGGTTATCCTTGCCTGAGGAGAGTAGCAGGTCGCTATCTTGTGAGCACCATGACAACGACAGGACACCTGACTCATGACCCTGGAGTGTTCTCTCGGGAGCATTGGAGTTTCGGAGATCCCACATCAGAATGACGGGGGTGTTGTCATCTGGAGTCGCCGTCAAGAGCTTTGTGGAGTGGTTGGGGTCCCAGGCGATGGAACTGACGGCCTTTCGGCTGTTGTTAAGAGTCAATGAAGCTTTCTTGGTCTTCAAGTCCCACACGGTCACGAAACCACCGTTACCGCCAGTTGCAAGAATGTGAGAGACCTTCTGGTTCCATGCAAGGCATTCGATATCGTCGGATCGGGCGGCCGTGTTTCCTAGCCTGAAAGGGTTCGCGATGTCGTTCACATCGTAGATGAAGAGCTCGCCCTTAGCGCCAGCCGTGGCCAGGATCTGCGGCTTCAGGGGGTTGAATTGTATTGTCTTGATTGGGCCGGTGTGCTTGGAGGTTTGTGAGATCAGGGCATCTGAGTCCCCAGCAATGAGCTTCTCGGCGTCCCAAAGATCCAATGAGCCGTTCTCGAGGGCACCTGCAATGATACCCTTGGGGTGATCATCGTTGGCGGGACCCCAAGCAACATCGTAGAACCTGAATTAGATCAGCATGTTGTATTCCCCTGGAGCTGTCATGGGTATAATTCTACCTAGCGTCGGTGGTGATGCTAGCGACAGGTTGCAACTCGAGGCCTTGCTCTTGGTCGTCCAGAGCAAGATCCCAGAGCTCCAGCTTGCTCTCGTCAGAAAAATCGGCATCGACAGCGCCGGCGCGAGTACCGGTGACCAAGACAGGCTTGCCGGCACCTGGCGACCAGGCGAAGGCGGCCGTTCGGGGTATCTCTCGAAGGCGCACCATGATGGCGATGGCGGGGGACTAATGCGACGAAGGACCAGCTCAGGATGACGTTTAGAGGTGGCGGTCAGTGTTATAAAGACAAAAATCAAGCAATTCTGGCTAGACAAGGGCCAGTCAGTATTAAAGAAGTTGTTGCCTCTGCCCGCGAGTATAGCTTCGAAGTTGATCGAAGCAGGGCGAGGTTGGGCAGTCGGTTGTCTTTAATTGGGAGGTATGATGCCAGATTGCAGGCTGCCCTCCATGCTCAGGAGCTCCTAACAGCGGACACGTCCGTGCCCCTGAGTAGTCGGCTGTCCTTGAGGTGGGCCAGCTATCACGTGATGACTCAGCTGGGAGCTGTCTTTAGGGGCTTTAATTCTTGTGACCGTGGCATCTTTGGGGACAGTGAGGAAATGGGAAAGGTCAGATGTAAGCTGGATGATAGCTGAGCTTATTGTTTGTTCCTTGTCCATTGTCATGGCGCTTCAGGGTTAATGGCCACACGAACTGGAGGATGTACCCGAGCGATCGTCGGCTCATACCGTCGATATTCCAGCCACAGAACTGACTTTCTTGACGTTCTTTGCAACATGCCTTTATGAGACTGTTTGATAGCTAGGGTTCTCTCTTATACGCTATTGGGTGGTGGGTGATATATAGGTAGGGATGGACTTGTGCGTGAGCACTTGTAAGAGGTTGACTTGATGATATACAGCTCTTGAGAGGATCTAGCAAGCTTAGCCTTTTTCTTCATGGGCACTTCTGGATTGAATCTGTATAAAATTGACTATCCATTGATTCCCTGTAAGAATTTTTCTTCTAAACTGCCCTTGATGGACAACTGACTTTGAAACTGAAAGCTGTTCCTTTGAGCATCAAGCTATACGTCACGTGACAAGCACGGAGCTTACCACAACCAAGGTAACCGTTGCTCTGAGCCGCCAGCAGAGCTGTATGAGATTCACGACGACAGCTTTACACGACCTTCACCACGACTCCTCATATTCATCATCTCCAAATCTCATATAAAGCAGAAATGTCGGACGCAGCTCGATGGAAGGCGACCGTCTACGTTGGTGGACTCTCCCAGGTGGTCACCACAGGTCACATCCTTGACGCCTTCATCCCGTTTGGAGAGATTGTCGACTGCAAGTTGCCAAAGCCTGAAGCACCAAACTCTGGAGAAGCCCACAGGGGGTTCGCATATGTCGAGTACGAGGACGCCGCCGATGCGAAGGAGGCAATCGACAATATGGATCAGTCGGAGTTTTTCGGAAGGATCCTCAAGGTCTCACAAGCCAAGGCACCCAAGAGCGCCGACGAAGGACTGGGCAGTAAGACCGCTATCTGGGAAAAGGTACGTTTGACTATATCCCCTCTCACTCATTCGATGCTGACTGAGCGTGCAGGAAGGTTGGCTGGCCGAGCATGCGGCGGATGAGAATGACAGGCTTGGAGATGATGCAAAGGTAGTGCCAGATGCTGGCCCTGACCCCATGCAAGGGTTGGAGGGACTCGACGTTGCAGGGCCGAAACCTGAGTGAAAAAGATAAGGAAAATTTCGGTTTGGTGTTGACTCTACTGCTGGCATAGCGAGGGCGTTTTGAGGCATTGGATTCACAGGTTACAGGTTGGAGGGCATGAGATATATATCATCACCGAGAATATTCAAGATTTATGCCTGATGGAATTCACTGCTACCATTCTCCCGACATGTACAGTACTGCCCCCCGTTGGCGAGTAATCATTTCCAATTCCCAGTCTTTCAGTAAGGGCTTAGTGCTCCTGCTTCTCCTCCTCGCCGTGGTGCTCGACGCGCCCAGAGGGGCCCTGTCGCGACAGGCGGAGGTTCTTGTCGACGATGAACTTGCGGCTGATCGAGTAGGTGGCAGCGCCGAGGGCGAAGCCAACGACGACGGCTGGTACGGGCGGTTAGGGCATGGCAAAAGGACTCAATGGGGGCAGGACATGGCTTTACCGAGGGGGTACAGCTCAGGAGGGATCTGCTTGAGCTTTCGGAGTCGCTGAGAGACGGTGTGGCCTTGAGAGATTCGGTTAGTTCCCAGCCCATTGACATAGTTTCGAGTCGGTATTCGAGTCTCGAGCGGCCCGAGAGAAGCTCGGCGGGAGCTCCCTAGTTTCACGTACCGGCCTGGTCCTCCTTCTGCGAGACGGAAGATGGTCAGCATTGATGTCATAACCGAAGATTCCATCCATTGCACTCACGGGAACGGGTCGCAGCATGCGAGGCGTCTGCCTGAACATCCGGAGAACAGCGGTGGAACGCATCTTGATGAGTGGGGAGGGTCTGTGAGAGGTCCAGAGGAGGTGATTCAATTGGAAATTATCGGCCTTGGGAGGGAGTGTTTGGAGTTGGCCGAACGAACATCTGATGTGCAAGCAATTGCCAGCCAGCGGGACCCACCAATCCGGGTTGGGTGCCTTACGCCATTGGCCCGTGACGGCCTGAGGCACAAAACCCAAGCTCTCCCGGGAAATCGAACCACCTGATTCGAGCCGACAACGTCGACGCATCAACCTCTCTCCATCCAAAACCGCCCGCACCGAGCTCCATCCGGCATTGACCTAGACAAATCTCCCCTCCTTTCCCAAGTCAATTCCCTTCGAAACCAATTCACAATGGCGGAAGACGGTCAGGAGCTTGTCACCAAGCCCTTCAAGTTTGTCACTGGTACGTTCCCTAATAATCCCGCTGGGGCGGCTGCCAGCGCCGCCCTCGAAAAAATGACCTGATTCGATCCCGAGGCTAACAATTCCGCGCAGCTGGTAAGCACAATCAATCCCTCCCACGACCGACGACTATCGACGACGACCCGACGCACGATCGATACTCAATTGCACTATCGCCAATGGCTCCAACCAGACTGGATCTGACATGATGACCTCCTAGGCACCGACGCCCGTTTCCCCAACCAGAACCAGACCAAGCACTGCTGGCAAAACTACGTCGACTACCACAAGTGCATCCTCGCCAAGGGTGAGGACTTT
This sequence comes from Fusarium phalaenopsidis, assembly GCF_050370095.1. Lineage (NCBI taxonomy): Eukaryota > Fungi > Ascomycota > Sordariomycetes > Hypocreales > Nectriaceae > Fusarium > Fusarium phalaenopsidis. Next base: position 3,667,931 of record NW_028145404.1, read on the forward strand.
GCGCCCTGCCGCCAGGTACGCATCGCCAAAGACAACGAGGATCCTATTCGAAGCTCCCGGTTACTAATTGGCCCCTAGTTCTGGCTCTCTTACCGATCCCTCTGCCCCTCCGGCTGGTACAACCGATGGGATGAGCAGCGCGGTACGCTCCTCCCTGGACAATTCGACCCCCCAAGCCATACTAACGCATCGTGCAGAGGCCGGAAACTTCCCCGTCAAGCTGGACGCTTAAGCTGGACATGTAGTCTTGGAGTAGTGGATGGTTTAGAAGAGACAGAGCAGACACACTGCAATTGTATCATTTGTGAAGCTGCCTGCTGTATAAAATCCTCGTAAACGCTAAGTTCTGTCTGAATCCTTCATCCCTTCAATCAATAACATGGATATCGTGACGTTTTGCCGACTCATGCCATTGAGTGGACTATTATTGGTATCATGTGAACTATCAAACTTCAACCGGAAGCGCTGGCAATTCAAATCCAAAAAGCACCAAGGGTCCCATGCGCCGTAATCCCATTAATCCCGGTCGTCATTGGCCGGCCCCATCCGGCCGTAGCAACCAGAGACCAAACTCATGAAAAACGGTGTGAATATCACTTTTCCTCGGCCTCTTCGTCGTCGGAGCTCATAAACTCGTCATCCTCGTCAAATCCAAAGAATGCCCTCGCCTTTTCCTTCTCAGGCTTGGCTTGTTCCACCGGGGGCGGCGTTGATCCCTGAGACGAGGCGCCCTTCTCCTCATCCGAGCCGGATTGCTCATTGCTCGTCTGCGTAGAGTTTGACTCGTGAGAGGTGCTCAGTAGGTTGTCCTTGTAGTTGCCAGCCTTCATGGCAGCTAGGACAGCATCTCGGGTACGCTCGCTGCTCTCCTCCTTGTCCTCAACCCACTTGCCATCAAGCCGACTCTTGCTTCCCGACTTGATCTCAGCCTCCTTCTGTTCTGACAGCTGGACAATCTGCTCCCAACGCTCGCGGCGCTTCTCCTTCTCCTTCTTCTCCATCTCGGGTTTGATGGCGAGGTACTCGGCCAGAGCCTTGGCCTCGTTCACCGTGCGTAACCGTCGGCCATCCAAATTGCGGCTCGAACCGTGATCTTCTTGGTTCTTCTTCTTCCGAGAAGACATGCGACCACCCGCAGCTCTCAGCTGTGATCCGAAACCACCCTTGCCACCGCAGAGCGGCACTGCCAGTCGCAACGACAAGAACTCACCTTCACTTGTCGAAAGGTATTCAGAGATTGGCAAGTCCGAAGCCGATGGCAGTTGCTTATTTGAAAGAGTTGTGAGGATGAGTCTGGACTGAGTTGTTGGTAGTCGCTCGTCGATGCGATCTCGCAGTTCTGTGACGGTGGTTGATGGAGGAAGAGGTAGAACGAGTGTAGGTGGCAAGCCGAGACCGGCAAAGCTGGTAACCAGCACGTTGAGGTTTCGCGACGGCATTCTAGCGACTGTATGGACCGCGAAAAGTCGGCAGGAGGAGAATCGGAGGGTGTTGTAAGTATTTGCCTGATGTTGACCTAGAAAAACACTGGGTTGACGAAGCTACTAGGCCGATGGCGATTCAAGGTGCCACCTCACCAGCCACATCGATAACCGCATCGGCACGTGACAAGGTCACCAGCCACGGGCACACAGCAAACCCCCACTTCGCTACGTCGAATTTCAAGTAGGGTTTCCGCCCACAAAAGTTATCCAATTTGAGATCTGCCTTCGTCCCTCCGAAACCTGCCACCTTCCAACATCGACCCCTTCGACGAGCAGCAATACCGCCACGATGTTGATTCCCAAGGCCGACCGCAAGAAGATCCACGAGGTAATACAGACTCACCTGGCGCTCCCGGCGCCGCCGCAGCAGCTCCCGCCCGCGCGAGAATGAGCTGCAAATTGGCAGTGCACAAGAAACACCAAGACTAACAATTCCGCCAGTACCTCTTCCGAGAGGGTGTCCTCGTCGCCCAGAAGGACTTCAACCTTCCCAAGCACCCCGATATCGACACCAAGAACCTGTTCGTTATCAAGGCTCTTCAGTCCCTCAACTCCCGAGGCTACGTCAAGACCCAGTTCTCGTGGCAGTACTACTACTACACCCTGACCCCCGAGGGTCTCGACTACCTGCGCGAATGGCTTCACCTCCCCGCTGAGATCGTTCCTGCTACCCACATCAAGCAACAACGATCGCACGCTCCTCCCCGTGGCATGCTCGGCGAGGGCGAGCGCGAGCGAAGACCCTTTGGCCGTGGCCGTGGTGGCGACCGAGGCGACCGTGAGGGCGGATACCGACGAAGGGATGCTGGCGAGGGCAAGGAGGGCGGTGCTCCCGGCGAGTTCGCTCCTCAGTTGTGAGTTTCCCTGACAGATTAGCATCGACGACAGCGCAATTGGCTAACATTAATCAACAGCCGTGGTGGTTACGGCCGTGGCCGTGGCGCTGCTCCCCCCTCTTAAACGAACCCAATTTCCTTGCGGTGGTGAACAAATGGGCTGCATGGCGAACGGTATCGGCATGTACTCATAAAAATGGAGGGCAATTTTCACCATGGGTTTCGCTCGTGTGACAGGTTGCGTGGGAGACAGACAGACACCATGGGAGTTTGAGGGTTAGAACCTCGGAAATCATTTGCATCAGGGTCGATTGTTGCCGCCGTCAAAACGAGATAATTGCTCGGGAGATAACGTGAAGACGTCAAATCTTTAAAGTGATCCATGTGAAAAACGATACGAATATCACCTACCTACCTTACCTCTGTCGCCTCCCCTCCTAGACCGGACACTGTCCGAAGGGACCGATCCGTCCCGTTGCCCTTTGCTGGAAAGGTGTGTCCGCTGAGTGACCTGACCGTGACCTCACCCTTGATCCTTGATCGGTACGTGCCTCGATGAGCGTGGGAAGGGAGCTCGGGACTCGCTGGAAAGGCAGCGTCTAGAAGCTTTCTCGGCTGAACGGCGAGGACTCGTTTGTGCGTCCGAGACTTGCTTGTCACGACGAGACAAGAGCAGCAGCTGGCATTGGGCTCGGGGTAATCGTAGCTAATTATTCGGGGTAGAGTGCAAGTGTCGGACGGTGGGTTGACTCTTACGTCAGATGCTCCGTTTAAACACGTTCTTCTCGTGAGGCCTACACCTCAGGGACACCTTGGCCGTCACCTTGAACACACCACCGAGCTTTCTTGCTTCGAGGCTGTGGCGGCGAGTAAGGTGAAATTCGAGGATGCGGAGCCGCGAATGGTAGGTGAAATCCTGGGGAAAGGGACATATCAGGAGCATCCAGATTATTCCATGCGTCTTCTCCGCACATTCTATGGAAGGAGAGCTGAAAATGGAACTCGCTCTGCGGCTCCGAGTCGAAGCTTTACATGTTCTCTCCACATGAGTCAAGGTGTGTGTTGGTGAAGACAGAGGCGCAAAGTCCCAAAACAGCATCTCCGCCACTTACCAGGGTGTGTTAGTGGTGAGAGTCTGGAGGAGATGGACGTTGGGGCGGGTCGTACGTGGGAATGCCCTCAATCATTCACATCGACATGCTCACCTCCGCAAATCATGCAAAAGGGGTATGTGCCGCTCGCAGGCCTCACCACTTGCAGGCATCGCCTTCCGCATGCTGCCACGGGCTCATCTCTCATCCTCGGTGAGAGGCATATTCTCCCCCTGTCCACGCCAGCATCCAACCAGGAGCCAGAGCGCTGCTGCGCCGAGGGTTACGTCGTTGATATGACAATCCACATCACGAAGTGAAATCGGTAAACAAGATACAAAACGGTACGATACCGTTGCCCACGGCTCACCTTCTCACCTCACCGGAAGGTTTCACGGCCTCACCGGATACCGGCACCACGGTCCGGGCCACTCACGGCGTCTGGAGCAACGGCAACGGCTTATAGAAAACAGACCACCGTCCAACGCCCGTTTACTACCAACGGCCGCTCGGCTGAGTGTCCTGGGTTTCCCTTGCCTTTCTGACCTTGCCTTTACCTTGGGTCGCCATGCGTCTTCGCGCCCAGCTCTGTGTCGCCTTTCCTTGCATTGAGAGGCTGCGCCGGTCTGGGCCTGGCTGTTGTATCATGCATGTATCGCCATGTTTGTCTCTCGGTGAAACCGAGCCAGGGAGCTTCCCCATGGGCGATGAGGTGCATATGCCTGCACTTCACACTTGCTTACCTAGGTAAGCCTGGTGAAAGCAGGTACCCAGCCGTGACAATTGTCGTTGCTGCTGGCCCGAGCTTGGGAGGCGTTGGAGTCGAGTTGTCCGTGTAAGTATACAGACCTGAAAGAGACGACCGCGTATGGTAAGCCTCTACCATGGCAGCGCTGAGCTGGGCTTGTTGCAGTGAAAACCACTCAAAGAGGCACGCTGCAGCCATTTTCCCTTCCTTGTTTTCCCGATATCTCCCCCTTTTGGAGGCGTCATGACGATACGGTCGAAAGGACCGAGGGCTTTGACAGGATCAGGGGATGTTGGACTGGGGAAAACGGGCTCGAGCTTTCACCATGAGGTGACTCTTCCACACTCAGCGCCCACCATGCTGGTCGAGATTGGGCGCCCTCCAAGATGACCGCACTGCTACTGGTGCGGAGCAGCACGAACCACTCGCTTGAGGGGGAGGCAGATCGATGCTTTCACCATGTTGGGCCATGGCTTCCTGGCATTTCCTGATGTCTGGTTCGGTGGCTCGGTGTCTCGCCGGGCATCGTGGAGGTGGGCAGAGCGAGATACCCCTGGAATCATGGGCTCCTGGCCGACTCCTTGCGAGTCCCGACGATACCTTGCGACTCCTGGCGACTCCTGGGCCTCGTCCTCTTCCCTTTCCCCTCGGGAATGAGCGTGTCCCGGTTGTTGAAATACCCGTTGTCCTTCGATAATCTCCCCATCTTGTCTTTATCTCTCGTCAACAAAAACCCGCCTTTCCTCGCTTCGATCTCATATCTGGCTCTGTCAACAAGCTTCCTCTTCTTCTCTCAACTCAGCAAGCTCAGGGATACACATCTCCCTAGACACTCGACTTGTCCTTAACACCTCGTCATCAGCACCTATCCCGACATTGACGCCTTTGTTCACTTCACTCACCTCCATCCCACCTCGTTCAACCCCTCTTCAGTCAAAATGGCGACTCTTCCCACAGAAATGAAGGCTCTCAGGTATGTCAAGGCCTTAGACATAGGCACTCGTAGCTTTATATACCCGCGGAGGAGACCATCAAGGTCATCCTTTCGCTTGTCATTGGCTCGACAGCTTGGACTCCGACATCCCCTTGGCTAACACCGATCTCCACCCTGAATATAGATATGAGAAGCCCGAAGATTTCTCCATCGTGACCGTCCCGCTCCCTGAAATGCGGGACAATGATGTCCTCGTTCAAGTCAAGGCCTGCGGTGTGTGTGGAACTGGTAAGTCAATACTACCACTTCGTACAGGGGATATGTAGCAGCTGACCTCGGATCTTAGATCTGGTGATTACCCCAACTCACGGCACTCGACATGCTCGTCAAACAGGGGCTGACAATTGCACTAGCATATCCATGAGGGTGAATTCATTGCCAAGTTCCCCTTGATTCCTGGTCACGAGACCGTCGGTATCGTCGCTGCCGTTGGCAAGGTTCGTGTTCCGATCTCGATAGACCTTGTCTGGCAGATCTCGCTAACCCACATTATCTAGAACGTCAATGGATTCGCTATTGGCGACCGTGTCGCTGCCGACAACAGTGAGCTTTGCAATGAGTGCTTCTACTGCCGAAGAGGCCAGCCTCTTCTCTGCGAGAACGTCAGTAATAATGGCAACTCACAACTAAGGACAATACTAACAATATGCAGTTCAACGCCCACGGTGTAACAATGAACGGTGGCTTCGCCGAGTACTGTGCCTATCCCGCGGCCAAGGTCTTCAAGATTCAGAACCTCTCCTGGGTCGATGCCACTCTTCTTGAGCCCGCCTCCTGCGCTTGCCATGGCCTTGAGAAGATCCGACCCAAGCTGGGCTCCCATGTTCTCATGTTCGGTGCCGGCCCTACTGGTCTGGTAGGTCGCAATTTTAACAGTCGTCGCTGACCCAAGGCTAATCGCATTATAGATGCTTGCTCAACTCCTCCGACAAAACGGTGGCTGCAAGGTCACCGTTGCTGCGCCCGGTGGTCTGAAGATGGAACTGGCCAAGAGCCTCGAGGCTGCTGACCAGTATATCGAGCTTTCGCGATCCAACCCCGACGAGCAGTTTGCTCAGCTCAAGAAGGAGAACCCCTATGGCTTTGATATCGGTAGGTCCGCATTGGATAGACAGCCAGTCCGGAACTAACATTTGTATAGTTGTTGAGGCTACCGGCTCCGTCAGAATTCTCGAGGACTCCATCAACTATGTCCGACGTGGTGGTACTCTGGTCGTCTACGGCGTGTACGCCAACGCCGACCGTGTCTCTTGGCCCCCATCCAAGATCTTTGGTGATGAGATCACAATTCTGGGCTCGTTCTCCGAGACCTACATGTTCCGTAAGTCATGCCATGATTTCAGCTCACCGTCATTTGCTGACTTCTGATTACAGCCGCCACCATTGACTACCTCGACTCTGGCAAGGTAAAGACCAAGGGTATCGTCAACAAGACCTTCAAGCTTGAGCAGTTCGGTGAGGCTCTTGAGAGCATCAAGAACAAATCTGCCATCAAGGCAGCCATCGTCTTTGACGATGAGGAGCCCGAGGCCACCCCCGAGGAGGTCGAGGTTGCTGAGTCCACAAAGGCCGAGGCTGGTGATGAGCCTGAGGCTGTTGAGCCCGAGCCCGTCGAGGCTGAGAAGCCTGAAGAGGAGAAGGTCGAGAAGCCCGAGGTTGAGGAGAAGGCTGAGGAGAAGACAGAAGCTATCGAAAAGCCCGAGGTTGAAGAGAAGAAGCCCGAAGAAGATGAGAAGAAGCCTGAGGCATCCTCGTAAGCGGCGTTCTTGATTCTTTCTCGTTTGGCTTTTGTTCTCCGGGTTGTTCCTTCCGAGATGGTTCCAGTTCATGTAAGAGGGGAATCTACACGATGATTTAACGGAGCAAGTGGGATCGGATACAGATAATACCTGCCTAGGCTGCCAGAGACGCCTTTTATCATTAGCATTTGAATTTCTTCGCGCATTCTCAAATAGACCCAGGATCTCTTTTCGTCTTTTCTTTTGACGGATGCTTCCCCGCAAGACAGCTGCATCTGCATGTATGTATGTGGTGGAGCTACTTGGCATGATTTCAAGACCAGATCCATGCTGTGCAAGTCAGGCCATGTCCTGAGCTGAGGGAGCTGAAGGATAGCGGTGAATAACTTGGCTTTTCTTTCCTTCTCTTTGCTCCTTTTGGCAACTCAGTTGTGAGATGGCCGCTTATAGGATCCTATCAGATTTAGAAATAGTCCCGAACCACCCAATAGGATCCGGAAACATGGTGAGCGCGGCTTGGTACCCAATTCGCAAGCTGACATGAGATCAGATTAAATCAGACTTGGCCCTCCTTTTGAGGTTGTCATAGCCACAAGAGCGAACACCTTGTGGTGAATCCCGGTCCCGCTAGGCCACTTTGACTGCATGCTGAAGCTCGTCTGCGCCTGTTGGTTCAACTGCAGGGCGCATTGGTAGTATCCAAACCTCAGCACATGGGTGCATGGCTGTACGTGTATAGAGACGACGGGAGCCTCCGGGTCGAGTGGGAGGGCCCTTGTCGATGTCTTGCGCGATGAGTGATGGCCTATGCAGGAGGACAGCTGATAATGTTGGATGGATGGCTGGGTCGTGGACATTCATATGTAGGTTGACGCTGGTTCATGTTCTCAGCTTATTGCTTGCACCTGCCTCGCACTTCCAGACTGTCTACTCTGCACTGCTCAGGATCCGTCTGTCTTGTTGTTTGCGCACTTGTAATTTCTCGCGCATGCAGATTCCAACTTGGCCAACGCTTTCAATCATCATACTTGCCTCGGCCGAGTCGTTCCAGACCAACCTCACCTCTCCTGTTGAGCCCAGAGATTCCGGTCTTGCGTTCAGATACCAAAGCACGAAACTGTCTTCGAAGAAGTTATCAGTTCAGTCGCCATGAACATCGCCAACTCGCCACTTTTCAAGGCCTATGCCCGGCCGATTCTCGACTCAAGACTTGATCCGAGACCCCGTCGTCAGAAAGCACGCTTCTCCCCGTTTGGCATCATGGACACAGTGATGCAGTATCTATTGGACCGCGCAAGTCTCGAAGTTACCAAGATCAAGATCAGTGATGCTTCTGAAAGGTGAGCATTGTTGCAGTGCACAGTTTTATGGGGTTAGTTGATTCATGTACCAGGTCCTTCTGTCTTGCCATCGAGAGCCGCCTTGTCGATTCTGGCGCCATTTCCAGTATCATCGGCGCTATGGACGTCGAACTTTCCTTCAATGGCTTCAGCTTTGGCACGGTGGAGTTGCCTGAAGTCCAGACGAGCTTCTGGGGCACCAAAGTTCTGGTCAAAGAACAGCGCATCGACATTACCGATATGACAGCATTTCGCACATTCATCCGAAGCCTCATGCTCGACAGCGATAGCAGTTTCCAGCTTGATAATGGCTGGTGCACTGTTGGAGCCTTGGGCACCTCGTCGGGTTGCGAAATGTGCCTCGATATCCCACTGAAGTGTATGAACGGGCCGCAAATGGAGCTGAAGAAGCTATCACGCTCCAGTGACAATGGTATTGTGGCGACCTTTCACGTAAATAATCCGAGTCCTGTGGAGATCGATCACGGTCGCTGCATCTTTGAGCTGCGCAACACCCGAGGCGAAACCATGGCAGAGCTGAGGGGCGATCTGAACATTGTCCGGGGGCAGGCCGACTACACGCTGCATGGCACGACGCGACCTGGGGTGGCACCATCAGATATGGCCAGGCTGGTGGGAGTCGGTGTGGAGGGGAGCTCGTGGTGCAGCGAGACGATCAAGGAGATCGATGTTATCTTTGGGTTGAGACCGGAGTTTGCGGAGCTGCTCCAGCATTGAAATGACATGATCTCGGGAAGTATGTCGCGTCATGACCGGCACGGGCGGAACTGTTTGAGGGTTCATTTGGCGTTGCGGTGTAGGCTTGGATAACAAGAGACTGGTTTTGATGACGGTGAATTGAGCACACTCTGGATATATCTATTAGCATGAATACCAAGCGATCACAGCCACCGAGTTGCAAGGCAATCGAATGCACGAGAATAAAAGCCTACAGTGATTCTACAAACATAGATCCTTGCATAAAAACTGCACAGACTTGTGTTTAGACCCAGTGTCTAGGGTAGTTTCTCGTGTTGTTGTGAGGCTCAGGTTGACTTAAGGTTAACTAGAAACCCAGCTTATCTGGTGTTTGTGGATATCAGAGTTAAGTCCTGTTGATAGGCTAGAGTTGGTCAGCCAGTATCCGTATGTGCAGCCCGTATAATTTCCTGCGACCTACTGGGGTTGATGTTGTTCTGTTGTGTCAAGACAAACCCCTGTTCTACCTGTTGATTCATCAACGCAGAGGGTAAATCGCCGATTGGACTCTCAATTACCACATTACCACGCCACAGTGTTCCCGATTACGTCTGCGAAGATGCTGTATTCACACTGGCTTGGGAATTGAACCGCTAGTGATAGGTTATGGTCATCATACTTTACGCAACCGAAGGTCGGCTATCAACATGGAGATTAATCATGGATTGCTGTCCTCGGCTAACCCGCTGAGACGAGCGTGTCAGGTAACTCGTCAAGAAGGCATCATATATCATTTGCGTCCAAATAAACGATAGGGGAAATACGACATGGTGAATCACTGATTAAAGACGCGAATCGTGAGGTGATAGACAACAAACTTCAAGGCCCGGCCGGGTGCCGGCTTCGGCCGCTTCGCTGGCGCCCTCCACTGGCTGCCCGTGATGGACGGGTCCCGTCCTTCGGCCGCCACAAACATCGGCCGCCAGGGGTAATTTTGCGGGGATCGTCAATGGCTTAACAGAGCCCCTGCATCTCGTTTCATCTCGTCTCTTTTTTCGGATCCGGGATTTGAATCTGGTCCATGTTTGCAGGTCAGCATCTCCTGGAGATTACTCCGAGCAGTTCCCCTTTAAGGAGCGTGCAGTCGATGACATGAGCGGGCAACTATCATAGAAACTGTCGTGCTACTATCCTTGTAGTAGCAAGTCCAGATGCGGTGACGGCTCCCACGCTCATTGGGCGAGGCTATAAATGAAGCGAAAATGGGAGAATACGAGGTCCAACGCTGCACTCGAGATCGTGTATAAGCGCATTCCTGGTAGCAGCCAAGGAGGAGCCCGTCCCATGGTGCGTCTCCGTCCAAGCTCGGATAAGCAAATGTCAATCCTGCATTTTGCTTGTCCACTTCATTCCTGAGCGGCCGCTTGGAACTCCACGTCTCTTTGGCAATGCCCGTCCGTATTTGTCGCGGTTCCTCTTGACCCCCTGCTTCTGGGCGTCTAAACCCGACCCTCGATTGGATTCCCATGCCTGTGAATGACGGATACGGCGGAACGCGCAAGACGCTCTGGACGAATTCGTCCACCAGAAGCCAGGATATCTTGGTCGCAGTTGATAAGCCGGAAGCCGGTCGGCCGCTTGTAGCCCACTGTATCGTCACCACGTCGAGCAAGCTATTCTTGTACTGAGCTGGCTTTCGTCCATTGTTTCACCAACCGCATCCGCGGGATTGTTTGACGACATCGGTTCACCACTCCTTCGCCTGAATGTTGACCTTTTCTTTCCATCCATCCCTGGAACTCGACGGGGACAAAGCTGAACTGAACGTCTGTGTACCGTATCCCTCGAGGTTGCTTATGCCCGGTTCCCCTGACATCCTGGCGTACCTGGCGTCGACGAGGCTTGCTTCCAATTTTGGACTCGCAGACTTTTGATGATGCTTTCTTGAGGGAGAAGAGACACTCTTCTTTTTCCTTCCGAAGTCATCATCTTTCTCTTTCCTGTCACCGCCGCCAAATTCGAGCTCAAGGGCTCTCCCCCTAACTAGACGATCGTCCCGTGACCATCACACCAGCTCCCTTGATCCTCGGCGGCTTCCCTGGAAATGGCTCCCTGGTCGACTCGTCGTGGGTCTCAACCCAACAACTCTTCTGGTGACCTCATCAGTCGAATTCACAACACCGCTCTACACACACCCACGACTCTCAACGCAGTCTATTCGACAGCGCTGCCACCGACACCGAATGGTCGCAATTTTGACCTGTCCATCTCCAATGCCAACGCCGACTCGAGCTCCGACGACTCCGACTTTCACCCCTCGCGACCGCCGTCCAAGCCTGCTCGCCGACCCCAGCACACGCGCTCTATGAGCCAGCCCTTCCCTTCTCTTTTTAGCAGCAAGAAGAAGAGGCAGAACTCTGTCGGCGCGCCTCCGCCCGACTTGGGCTTTACAGATGATGACGCCGCAATGCCTCGACAAGCGCCCAAGAACCACGCCCGGAATCCGTCCCATACTCGAGGGGGTCCTGCAGGGAGCAAGGACTTTGCGACGGGAAACTGCATGACCTGTGGTTCCCTAGTGCGGTGGCCGAGGGACCTCAAGGTTTTCAAGTGCACCATCTGTACCACTGTCAATGACCTGGAGCCGCTAAGTGCGGACAATGTCACCTCGAGAACGCGCCGCGATGCAAGCCAAGGCCCCCCTGGCGCACCCCAACCCTCTCCGGCAAGAGGTAGGCGTTCGCGGAAACGGTTTGGATCAATTGCTGACAGCGATGCAGTCCCGCATATCTCGATCGAGCAAACGAGACGACTTGTTCAGCAATCCATTCGTTCGTACTTGTCCAAGAAACTACATCGAGTTCCTAAACCCGCGCACGATGCTCAAAATCATTCGAAGAATAGACTATCGTTCAGCAGCCGAATGCAAGCTGCTGGCCATAAACCCGTGGTGATAGATTCAAGACGGGAGGTGTCGGCTCCCTCCAAATCTCCCACTATACATGTATCGCATTATGTATTCGATGAGGAGCCAACCCTACGAGCCAGCGCTCAGCGAACGAATTCTGCGCCTATTGCTCGATCTTACTCGTCTTCGTACACAGAAAAACCCCCAGTACAGAACATCTTGTCAGGCGATGGGTCCAAGGATCACCACACTCCACCCTCGACGACAGACGACAGCGATCCTAAGCGAATATTCAAACCGCTGGAAGACTACTTAGTTGCCTGTTTCGGCTCATTTGAATGCATCAACTCGTCATTCATGACCCATAACCATCGCCATCCCCCAAGAGGGGGAAGTGAATCAACCCGCCGGAGGCCTGTAGCGCAACACGAGCATCGAGAGCAACGAGAGCATCGTCGAGAACATTCAGAAAACCGGAAAGCGCGCGAACAGCGAGAAGAGCGAAGCAGCCCCCAAGAAAACGATGGAATGTGGGATCTTGATCCAAAGCTGCTTCTACTGGGCGACTTTGCAGAGAATGGAACGTGGTGGACTGGCAGTCAGGAGGAGACGCGATCTCGGAGACCACCAACGCATCGAAATGAGCGTAGCTTTTCAAGCGCTCCAGCTATTACCAAGACCCCACAGATGAATTGGGGCGATTTGATGGGCTGGTACAGCGCTGTCGTAAACACTGCAGCCGGCTGGTTCGTTATATATGAAGAGTTTTCTCGGGCTGATGACTTCCAGACGCCTACTACACAAGAACTGGAGTCTTTCGAGCGAGATCTTTTGCAGGGCCAAGAGCATGCTCGACGTGTGCTACTCAAAGCAACAGAAATGCTCCTTAAGCGACCCGGGAGGCCCCTGAAGGACCCGGCAGACCTGCGGTTTCTCCTCATACTGCTTGAAAACCCACTCCTTTACGAAGACCAGCAATCATTTGGCGGAATCCTCCAGCCAGATACCAAGCCGCCAGCAACTAAAGAGACACGATCTGGGAAAACGGGCACCCCCGAAAGTGGCCTCCTTTCTGGCCAACATTCTGGAATCATCAAGCGCATCGTTGGGCTGATCTCCAACTCATCGGTTGAATGCCACAACCAATTTATCACCTGGTTTGCGAGACATCACCCCTCTCGATTTACAAGGACGAAGGATCTGGCTTCTGGCTTCCTCACATACCGCATGCTGCGTCAGAGGGAAAAGAAACGAGAAGTCAGAGTTGACATAACGGCTGGCCTGATCCCACAGATGCAAGAAGGACGCTCGGGGGCCTATCTCTACGACGAAATCAACCGCTCTGGCTCCTCAAAGAAGACTAAGGAGCCTGAAAAGAAGATTGTGTACGGCGACGATTGGCAGATAAAGGCCTCTTCACGAGTTCTGGCTCTCCTCTTTGCCGCCAACAACCTCCCCCATGGGAGACGGAGTGAAGACGCACCGCCGATCACTAGCAAGAACGGCACCGGGTCGAGCCGAGATGCTGTTCATTCTCATGGACAGGTGCTTCCGACGAGCGACTTTTATAACTCCATGATTGATTATACTGATCTGATTGCCGACTTTGAGAACTGGGAAGCTCGGAGAGGAAAATTTTCGTTCTGCCAGTATCCATTCCTCCTTAGCATCTGGGCCAAGAACCACATTCTTGAGCATGATGCTCGTCGTCAGATGCAGAGCAAAGCTCGAGACGCCTTCTTTGATAGCATCATGAGTCGCAAGGCCATCAATCAGTTCCTCGAACTCAACGTACGACGAGATTGCTTGGTTGACGACAGTCTCAAGGCTGTCAGCGAGGTCATTGGAAGCGGGAGCGAGGACATCAAGAAAGGCCTTCGCATTACTTTCAAGGGCGAGGAGGGAGTTGATGCTGGCGGTTTACGCAAGGAATGGTTTTTGCTTCTCGTTAGAGAAGTTTTCAATCCCGACCATGGTGAGGGAAGCTGCTTTCGGCGTCATCAAATCAAGCTAACATTGTGCCAGGGATGTTTATCTATGACGAGGACTCTCAGCATTGCTATTTTAACCCCAACTCGTTCGAGACGTCAGATCAGTTCTTCTTGGTTGGTGTTGTCATGGGCTTGGCTATTTACAACTCAACCATTTTGGACCTGGCTCTCCCACCTTTTGCTTTCCGGAAACTGATTGCATCGGCTCCAACTCAGGGTACAGGAGCCTCTTCGCACCCCAGGCCCCCTATGCGATATACTCTCGAGGATCTTGCTGAATACCGACCTGGATTGGCTCGAGGGCTTCGACAACTGCTCGAGTATGAGGGTAATGTGGAGGAAACTTTTGCTCTCGATTTTGTTATCGAGACGGAGAAATATGGCACTACCGTCGAGGTTCCCCTTTGTCCAGGAGGTGAACGCATTCCCGTCACAAACAATAATCGGCGAGAATATGTGGACCTTTACGTGCGGTACATCATTGATGTGTCCGTGACGAGGCAGTTTGAGCCTTTCAAGAGGGGCTTTTACACTGTGTGCGGAGGTAATGCCTTGTCCCTGTTCCGACCGGAAGAGATTGAACTTCTTGTGCGCGGGTCAGACGAGGCCCTCGATATTGATTCCCTACGGGGTGTTGCTGAGTACGACAATTGGGGCAGCAAAAAGCCAGATGGCTCCGAGCCTGTTATCGACTGGTTCTGGGAGACATTCAAAGCGGCCACGCCTGAAGACCAGCGCAAATTGTTGCTGTTCATTACCGGTAGTGACCGAATTCCCGCCATGGGCGCCGCTGTGTTACCCATCAAGATTTCCTGCCTCGGAGAAGATGAGGGCAGGTTCCCCATTGCCAGAACATGCTTCAACATGCTGTCCCTCTCACGATACGAGTCCAAGGAGAGGCTGGAGAAGTTGCTGTGGACGGCCGTCCGTGAGAGTGAGGGCTTTGGACTAAAGTAAAGTATACACTTGACGAAATTATGAATTGGCATTCCGTTTCATCTATGGAGTTTGGAAGGGTTATCAACTGGGAATATATATAGACTATACCGAACTACATCAACGCCACGATGTGGTGTTTAGAACATGAATTCAAGCTGTTACAAGTACCCTGAATACAGTGAAACACAGATGAAATATGTTATGGGGAATATCACCCCAAAGGTAAAGCCCAATAAGTAAAATTTGATCATTTTCTCATCATGCTTCAACATTAGCCCATTCTTAACAGATCAAACATTGGTGGTATTGTTTTATATCCCCAACTTGTACACCTGCCAGATTCAAGGCGTCGAGTAATACATTTATTGTACAGCGTCATATCCATCTTTTCTGGTCCGTCGTCACTCATGACTCCTCCTCCTCGGCAACGCCACCAGCCGCTCGGGCTCGCTTCAGCATGTCCTCCTCGCGCTTCTTCTCCTCCCGGAGTTCCCTCATGCGGTCCCGGTCGACCTCGGCCTGCTTGCGCATGGCTTCAATCTCCTGCAGCTCTCGGATCTCCTCCTTGGTGGGCTGGATGACGACGGCGCGGGTCTCGGCCAGGACGTACTCGAGGATGTGCGACGAGTGCTTCTCGCTCATGTCGATGGTGACGACCCTCTCGTCGGCGTCCGGAGGAGCGGCCTTGGAGAGGTTGTCGCGCGAGGAGGCGGGCTGGTTGCGAGTCGCGGGGGCTGGAGAGGATGCGTCGGGTTTGCGGAGGTAGATGGAGAGGGTGGGCTTGTTCTCGCTTTGGGTGTGGCGGTTGACGATCATAGGGACCGAGGGGTTGTGGTACTTTAGCCGGGGGAGGTTCTCTCGCCAGAACTTTCTGTTGGAGGGGACGTTAGATATGATATGCTTCTTATGTGGACGGAGTGACCAACTTGGCTCCCATATGGCCCTTGAGGCTCTTGGCAAAGTCCATGTGTATTCTAGTTACCTCCGGAGGGAGGACTGCAGCGCCGGGACCGCATTTTATGTTGATCAGCTGTACAAGGCGTAAGCATTGGGTCGTCTTTCGGTCGTTCAATGGCGAGATATATCTACCTTCTGTAAAGCTTGTCAGCGGTCTATTCTCAAGTCATTGTGCACAATTGACTTACCCTACGAAGCGTGTTGAGACGTTCGCCGAGAGACCTCATCTTGAACCACGCAAACCCTCGATTGGAAATGCGCTAATGTTCTCCCGAGATCCAGAGGCTTTCGCGATGGCTTCGAAAAGTCGACGCTCGAGACCCAGAAATTCAACCAGACCCTGCCCGTCTTTCGACAAAGTGCGGGCCGAGCGTTGACCCGGGATGGGAAATGTTTAAGTGGGACCACCCACATGTCGCGTGCCAAGGATCTTGGAGTGGGATGGAATTTTTTGGAGGCGGATTTCTTCTAAGTCGCTTTTTTTGGTTTGCGATCATCTTCAACTTGAAGTTGTTTCGAAACGCAATGCACCGAGCATTGTCGGCCCGATGGCTCAATCGGGCACTCAGCATCGGTGAGGCATCGGCTTCATCGAGTGTTCCTCTTTTCTTGTGTCCTGCAGTAGGATCAGGTCGTTATATCAGAACGCCTAGAGTTGCGCCGTCTTCAAGAACCACGACACTATATTCTCGACGATTCAACCATACAGAGGCTGCCCCTCAAGATGTCCCCGCTACCGAAACCGAATTGCCCCCAAAAGAAGCTCCCGCAGAGCCTCGGAGACGACTGCCATTGAATTGTACGGGATGTGGCGCCTTTTCGCAAACCGCCGATCCTCAGCTGTTGGGGTACTTTGACTTGAATAGCAAAAGGGTCAAGAAGTGGCTGAACCCAGAGGCATATGAGCCTAAGCGTACGGCGAGCGAAGAGGATGGAGTTGTGGATGATGTGCTCAAGACGCTGGATCAGAGTCAGCTGGAGGCGCTTGGCTTGAAACCGTCCCTCTTGATGTCTGGGGCAGAAACAGAGGGCGATGTTGCTCCCAGTGGGTACATTTCCTGACTATTGATGTAATTGAAGCTAATATACTGGTAGAAGAACCTCCTCAGGACAAGCAGCCTGTATGCGACCGATGCCACAATTTGCAGCACTACAGCACGACGAGTGATACGGCCAAAGTCACCATGTATCATCCTACGGTAGAGTCGCTGCGCGAAACGATCGAAGAGTCCCCGCACAAGTATAACCACATCTATCACGTTATCGATGCCGCCGACTTTCCCATGTCGTTGATCCCGCGACTCAATGTTCTGCTTGGAGACATCCCCATAAGGACCCGCAACAGACGATCAAGAGCGGGCAAGTACCAGAAGGACCGTCAAACAGAACTGAGCTTCATCATCACCCGCGGTGACTTGCTGGGACCTACCAAGGAGATTGTTGATTCCATGATGCCCTACCTGCGTGAGACGCTGCGGGACGCTTTGGGTCGAGTCGGAGGCCGTGTGCGACTGGGCAACGTCAAGTGTGTTAGTGCGCGACGAGCATGGTGGACCAAGGATGTCAAGGAAGATATCTGGCGTCGTGGTGGTGCGGGCTGGATGGTTGGAAAGGTTAACGTGGGTAAGAGTCAGCTTTTTGAAGCTGTCTACCCCAAGGGCAGGATGAATATGGGCAAAGATGCGGAGCGGGCATCGGTGTCGACATATCCTCGGGAGGCTGTCAACACAGAGTCAATTGCTGCTGATCAAGACGGAGAAGGCGACTGGGAAGACGTGGACGTTGGAGATTTGCTGCCCCCGGCACAGCCCGCCAAGAACTATCCCGATATGCCGCTGGTTTCGTCACTCCCTGGAACAACCGCATCGCCGATTCGAGTACCATTTGGCAACGGAAAGGGCGAGCTGATTGATCTACCCGGTCTGGCACGAAGCGACCTGGACTTGTTCGTCAAGGAAGAATGCCGGCAATCCATGATCATGAAGAAACGGATCGTCCCTGAGCAGGTCTCGTTGAAGCCGGGGAAGTCGCTTATCCTCGGAGGAGGACTTATTCGCATTACACCCAAAAACCCCAACATGGTGTTCCTCGCTTATAACTTTACACCCTTGGAGGAGCATCTCACACAGACCGACAAGGCGATTGCTTTCCAGGAGCAGACGCGCGAGTCTATCGGTGTCCCGAGCATCATGCTCCCTGGTGTTGGAGACAAGATGCGGCATGCTGGAACCTTCAAGTTGTCTCACGACGTCACCAAAATACGAGCGGGCCCCCTGACGAGGAAGAACGCAGTCGGACTGACGGTTGATCGGTTACCGTTCCGAGTGGTTTCGACTGATATCCTCATTGAGGGCGTTGGCTACGTTGAGTTGGTGGCTCAGGTTCGGGCTCAGGACCTCGCTGTGCCTTTGATCACCCCACCCCGAGAACCACCGCCACCACCTGTAGAGCGAGTGACGCAGAAGGGGGAATTCAGCTCTGATCCTTTCCTAGCTCTTGCTGCGAAGAGGAGAGATACCAATCCAGTTAAGGCGAAACCTGTGAGACCCAGGGAACCTGAGCCACAGCCGGAGCCGGACTGGCCAGCCGTCGACGTTTACAGCCCTGAAGGTCGATTCGTTGGATCTCGTCGACCTATCAACGGATGGATGAACAACAAGCCACGGGTGCTTGCGGAGCACAAGAGAGGCCGGCCACGGAGGAGCATGAAGGGGCAGAAGAAGAAGGCCAAGGCGGAGAGGCGAGGAGCCCAGATGAACTCTGAATGAGAGCACGGCTGAGGAAGTCATGATGAATGACGAGTGTAAGATTTGACGCTGTATAATGTCACATGTATACTATTTGCATGAAAGCATAGACTGTAGTACTATCTGTATAACACACCCAAAACAAAACAAGGAACTTAAAGAAAGGTATATGCACTCCATGAGCGGGTGGCTTAAACATCACCTCATTGACAGGAGATGACGTGGGGGCAAACCCCGGATTTTTTCTTTGGGCTCGGCCCCTCCATGACCGACGACGATTCATTCCTTTGCCATCCGCTTCCATAACCAGCGCGTGACAAGGTCTTTTGTAAACAAATATTTCGTCCAACTCAACCTACGCTCCTTTTCTTCCTTCTCTACAGACAATCCCTTGACGACCATCACACGAGCAAATACATCATGTCACAACGACAGCAGCAGCAGAGCAATGCGCCGGCCCCTGCGCAGACGCAGACCGAGACCCCGAAAGAGCCCGAGACTGGCGAGCCGGCGCCGCGGATTCTAAGACTTCGAGGCGCACATTCTTCCAATGGGCGGTCGGTGCAGTGGGCAGAGGACGTTGTAGATAACGAGGGTCTCGGGCGGAAGAGCTCCAAGGGTATGTTCTGATTGCGGATATTCTCGAGCACGTGCTAACAAGTTGTCCCTCTAGTGTGCTGCATCTACCACAAACCCAAACCCGTCGACGAATCCAGCGACGAATCCTCCTCCGACTCGTCGTCCGACTCAGACTCGGACTCGGAGCCCGAAGGCGCGCGACCGGCGGGCGGCAAGCGTCAGAGCTGCGGACACGGGCACGACCACGGACGGCGGGGGCGCAAGAGCGGCAAGGGTAAAGAGAAAAGGGCGCCGAGTCCCAACGCGTACGAAAAGGTGCCCAAGCCGAAACCAAAGGATGGACCCGAGGGCACGTCGTCATAGGATGGCGAGCGGTCTGAGGGGAAGGGGAAGGATGGTGGTGAGCGGTCATGACGATATGAAGTAAAGATTTCTGGGTTCATACACACAACACACACAGTATTAGAAGGGTATTTCGGAGGAGGGCAGATGCTCTAGATTCATGAGCGTGCAATTACATGGCGAATGATATACTTATGCCAATGCTTTTTCATAATTGTCCAAGGGTATCATATCTGCAACTCATGTTCCATCATCATTCTATCCCCTCAACATCCTTCTTCCCACTCTCGACAACAAAATATCTTCCCGCCGTCCTGCCCGCGGTACCCAAAGCATCCCACTTCTCAGCTTCCGACTCGACCTTGTCCCTGACCCTCCTCGCGCGCTGGTAATGACCCACGAGGACCTCACTGCTCAGTGCCTCGTCCAAGTTGGCGAGTCCTATGGTGGCTTCGCCGTGGGCTGCATCTGTCTCGTCGCGGATGGCACGTAGGGGCTCTACACCACTGGTGTCGACTCGCTGCACAGCACGAACGAATTGTAGTTGGTTTTGTAGCGTGTTGATCATGGCGGCTTCGTCGGCTGGTGTTGGGGGTAGAGGGAGGGCCGATAGACGGAGGAGATGGTGGAGCTGGGCGGGTGTGATGGTCTCTGCTGGCGCCGACGAGGGTGATGAGGGGAGAAGACTGCGAACGGACCAGGTGGGCTTCTCAAGTATAGAGGCGGCGGTCGATTTCGAGCTTGAATTTGTCGTCAAGGTGCGAGTTGTCGCCGAGTTTATAGATCGTGTGGTGATGGCACGCCGGAGGGCGAGACGGCAAGATGAGCAGAGTGCCATTGCGGCTGATTGTGGATCAATTGTCGAATATATATGGGCCCCTTCAGTGTCGTAAACTTATCAGAGTTCTTGCTCGTGATTGAGAGCGTATCATTGAGTTATCAATCTCTCGTGATACCAATTCCAATCTTTGAAGGGATCTGCGCTTGGCGGCAGCGGCTATTTTATGCGCCGGTCCAAGGCAGCCAGCAACCCAACCCCCACTAACCGGGCTCTTGTGCCAAATGTGGCTCAGGCAACCCCGTCGTCATAGCTCAGCCGCAACTTTACCTCCATACCTACATCCTCAATCGCCCATCCCAAAGCCAAGCTCATCTTGACGTGGCTCCTTCTTTTTACTCTTCTCCTTTGACATACTTCATTTGATACCCAGATAGCGAACCCTCACAGCCATGGCCCAAGATCCTCGAGCCCTCCTCCAAAAGGTTCCGTAACCCCTCCCCCGCCATTGTCTGCGACCCCCCGACACGCCATAAGCACACGAGTCGCAACGAATACTGACCACGTTTTCTGTCCACAGGCCCAAAAGACCCTGCAGGGCGCAGGAAGCGGCTTCAGTTTCTTTGGTGGACGCGAGGAAAAGTACCAAGATGCCGCCGACCTCTTCACCCAGGCCGCCAACGCCTTCAAGATGCAGCAGCAGAGTGCGTCTTTGCTACCCTGAAACCGATACACACCGAACGCAAGCTGATTAGACAACTTGAAAAAGATATCGAAGCCGGCAAGGCCTTTGAGCAGGCCGCCCAGATCCAAACCGAAAAGCTCAAGGAGCCCGACGACGCCGCAAACACCCTCGTAGACGCCTTCAAGGCCTACCGCAAGGACGATCCCCAGGCCGCTGCCAGGTGTCTGAACGTGGCCGTCGACCGATACTGCGCCAAGGGCAACTTCCGCCGCGCTGCTTCTCACAAGGAGAACCTGGGTGAGCTGTACGAGGTGGATCTCGGCGACGCAAAGAGCGCGCTCGAATGCTACGAGCTGGCTGCTAGTTGGTACGAGGGTGATAATGCCATGGCGTAAGTTGTATATTCACTTGTGTTGGTGAGTAACTGCTAACGTGACAAGTCTTGCCAACAAGCTCTGGCTCAAGGTGGCCGACGTGGCCGCCATCGAGGGTGACTACTACAAGGCCATCGAAAAGTACGAGCGCGTGGCGGAGCAGTCCATCAACAACAACCTCATGAAGTACAGCGTCAAGGACTACCTCCTCAAGGCGGGCATCTGCCACCTGGCCAGCGGCGACCTGGTGGCGGCCCAGCGCGCCCTCGAAAAGTACCGCGACATGGATCCCTCGTTCGGCGCCCAGCGCGAGCACCAGCTCCTGACGGACTTATGCGAGGCCATTGAGGCCAAGAGCCAGGAGCAGTTCACCGACCGCCTATTCCAGTTTGACCAGATCAGCAAGCTCGACAAGTGGAAGACGACCATCCTGGTGCGCATCAAGAACTCTATCGAGGAGGCGGACGATGAGTTTGCGTAGAGGATAAGAGATGGAGATGAGGGCAAGACGGACTGAGAGGGAAACAGTTGAATAAGCCAAATGGACTGGGATATATCACATGGAGCAGCCCGCCGGGACTGCTATCCAAGGAGGAGGGAGATGGGACTTGTATGTGTCAACGATTATCATGCGTTTTGGAGGGAGGCAGCAAGTCAGGCATAGACACATCAAATGAATTCATGTCAAGAAGAAACTATCAACATTTTTGAAAGTTGCGAACGGGTCATTGTCAATCTGAGAGATGAAAGCCCCTATCCCCAACCACAGGCCGCGGAATATTGACAAGCTCGAAACAGCAGAACCAACGTGAAAGAGGACGTAAAAAATAGGCATTCAACAATAACTATGGACAGGTGAAATTGACAAAAAGCATCCTGCCTCTCCTATTGAGGTCCCTCACAGCCAACTCGTAGTGACGTTTCTTGTGAATCGCGGAATAGGGGGCCTAGTCGACCTGAGCTGACAACGCGTTCCAGGAGGCAGAAAAGGGAAGACTATATACTCGAATGGGATCTTTGTGCAGTAGATTGAAATTTTGTTGAAGCGTCTGCGTCGTCAGAATGTGCTATTGTGTCATGACATTGTACAGATATGTTGTCCAAGACTCGACTACCGGCTCTCCCGCTGTAGAAGGGATAGAGGTATCACCCTTTCTCCTTTCTATCAACCGTAAAGCAGGTATATATTTGGCCCTGGATCGCTCCCCGAGCTTATCCTTGCCACTTATCTGACTTGGTAGCCTTGGTAGCACAAGTCTTGGGAACAGTGTAAGAGCGGTTCGGGTCACGCTCCCACACCAACGAGCCGTCCTTCTTGATGTTGATGTACTTGTACTCAAAAGCCTGACCGGCCTTGAGGGGGATCGTCACCTTCCACAGGGGGTTCGACGCAGTGTACTCGGAGGCGCTCAGGGAGATGGCCTTTGTGGTGTCCCAGCTACCCAGGGCGTCGATGCTGCCGACGATCTTGATGGTGTCGCCATACTCGGTCTTGACCACCTCCTCAAAGGTGACGTCGACAGATGTAGCGATGGCGCAGCTTGTTGGGGAGCTAGTCGGTCCTCCGTCGGTGGGAGTTGGCCCTGTGGGAGTTGGCACGCCGTCCTTGGGGGTTTGCGAAGGAGGGAACGAGGTCGCCGTGGCCGACGTGTATGATCCAGCGACTGTGCTTGATCCACAGCTGTTGGGAACTGAAGGAGCACCGTTTGCCCAAGCTGGAGGAACAATGCCGGCTCGACGTTCAGTGGCCGATAGGAAAGCGGCATATGACCAGGTCAGATCATCAGCGGACATGGGCGTGCCGTCGTTCTTGGAGAACTGCTCAGCCAGGGCGCCGTTTGGACCCACGTACTTGGCAACAATGCTGACATATCCGTCGGCGTATGTCGAGACGGCGTCGATAATCTGCTTGAAAGTGGTTGAGTCACTGGCATATGTGCCAGTGGAGACACTCGACACCAGGTCTTTGAAGAACGACAGAGATGTATCAGTCACAGTGATGGATCCCTTCTGCTTCCAGACGTAGACGGCATCGTACAGCTGCTCAGCCGCGGCGAGTGTGGTGAGGTACCAGGGGTTGCCGTTGTAGTAGACATCTTCGATGTATCTTCCGATAGCCAGAGCAGTTCCCTGTGCGATACCCTTGTTGATGTTGTAAGAGCGGAAAGAGTCAGTGACTGCCTTGTGGTTGGCGAGGGCCTTGTCACTGCAGGGCTGGAAGGTGGCAGCATCACAGCCAATGCTGGGGTCAAAGTTGTGGATAGATGCGAGGATGCTGTTGGCGTCCTTGCCGGTGCGGCCATCGTTCACGTTGACTAGAAGTTGTGAGTAAACGACGTAGTGAAGTCTCTAGAGGTAAAACTTACTGTTGGAATCGACATATTTACCGTTCGAGACCCAGTAGGTCTGCAAGAAGCAGAGTGTTTGGGGCGCGATGTTAGAATAGCTGTCACTAGACTTGCCAAGAGCCTTAGCAAGGGCGCTGCCTTCGACGAGAGCTGTGATATGGATTAGCATCGCGACTGAGAGTAAGACTTGGGATGGCTAGAGCTGACCTCGGTATTGGGCAGCAGTCGTGAAGAATGAGCTGCCCCTGACCTCTTCCCACAAGTCGAAGCCAGTTTGGGTCCTGTAGAGGTTAGCCTTTGTGGCAACGACTGCACAAGAGAACTCACCAATACTGAGCAACGTAGTTGAGATCGTTGCGAATAACGGGCCACACAATGTCATTGGCCGTAGAGGTGTAGCCGTTGGAGATAAGCCAGTTGGCATAAGTGATCATGGCGGTGGCTCGAAGGGCAGGACCGTCACGTTGAGGTCGACCTAGAGTCTGTTAGTACATGTGTAAGTCATGGCACGTATCTGTCGACTCACCCCAGCCACCAGTGTAGGGGCTCAGGTTGACATAGAACTTGGCTTCACCCAGGCCAGAGCCATCTGAGAGGGATCCAGAGGGGTTGGAGACGCCCTGAAGCTTGGCTTGGGATGCAATGTACTCTTGGATGCGCTTCTGGAGCCCAGCATCGTACTGGTGCACGAACCTGTCGACAATATACTTGAAGACAAGAGCAGCATCTCGAGTCCAGGTATAAAAGTCTGACAGCTGTTAGTTGAGGTGTTGCATGTTGGATCACGGAACTCACAGTCAGGATCTTGGGTGTCTGGGGAAGCAATGACGATGCCAGCGGGAACATTCTTGGCGTGGCACCCTTCCGAACCAATGTTGCAAAGAAGCTGCTCGATGGCAATCGGGCTCTCGGACTTGATGAAGTCCTCGACGCCAGATTGCCTCACTTGGATCTTATCCGCCGGTCTACCCAAGACGCTCTGAAGAGCGAGGGAGCCGAGGAGGAAAGCAGAGGACAGAATATACATGAAGGGCTGTATCAGAGAGGCTGTTGTGTTGACCGATAGGCTTGAGACTGCCTCGTCAACATCGATGAGGTCCATCGTGAGGATCTTATAGACGGCGGGCATGCCGGCCAGAGGTTCGAATACGGCAGCTCTCCACGTCCGAGTTGGTTAGATGCCGAATGGGGAGATGCGGAGACGCCCATGGGGAGTGATCGTGAGCCGTTGCGGGATAGCGAGGTGTGGTTCAAAGGGCCGAATGTTTAGAATGAGGCCGAGTAAACGGTTGATGAGTGCATGCGATCCCCAGCCGTTATGGAAGTGGAAACTCGTGCTATAATCGTCTTCACCCGGGGTATGCTGCAGAAGGAGAAATCATTGTCAACATTGACTTGTGGTGGTGGTTTTTCTCTCTTGAAGCCATGGAAGCTCACAGCTTGTCCTAAGACGTCTCATCTGACTGTCTTGCGGCGGATAACACTGAGACATTGTCTACAGTCAGAGACCATGTGACGACATGTTCCAGTGATGTTCAGTGATGGATGTGACAGGGCAGAGCTCGGTAGCTGTGGAGGAGTGTGGGGTACCCGCCCTCCTTCACATGCCGCCGACCAAATCTGCACGATCTCATGATATTCATATTCACCCTAGAAAATTGACAAGACAAGCCAGCATTAGTGGACGGATGAAATATTGCTCGGCTTCAAATGGCCGAGTGCAACACACACCAGCAAGGCACGGGGGCAGGCAGGTCAAGAATAAGCAAGACACCAGAACATCAAGGTAAGTTTACTACTCCTCTCAAACATGATGAGTAAATTTGTAGAAGATATAACAGGATGGTTAAAAATCCATCATAATGAAGGTAATGTCTTAGATCTGCTTTATCCACTCTTCTTATACTCTATCCATTATTTGTACAAGGGGACAAGCTAACATGTTTGTCCTCGTGTCTCTTTTTCCCTTGACCCGCGTGGAGGGATCGTTAGACTCCATGTTAAGCTTCACTGACAGCTTAGACGGGCTACCCTATGCATGCAAACCGTCCAGCAGGGGTCGCAGGTCCCATCCAATAACTCGAAAAAAACGTGCTCATGACAGGCCCTTCAACAGGAGACTCCGACTTCAACTAGATGCAACCTAGTCGCATCTGGGGTCTCAGCACCGAGGACGGGCCGTAGATCGTGGAAAGTGCTTGCTTTTACTCCTGCCGAGGTGACATTATCCCCAGATTCAGGCCCAAGACCCGAAGCCATGCATCGTCACCAAGCGTCGGTCCGACGAAGTGATCAGCATCGTCTGGGGTTGAACGCAACCGTCAGGCCGGAACAACGGCGATTTGACAGTGACCAGTAGGAGGCCCTGTTTGACATTGCCCTTGAGCGAGGCTAGACCTTTGCCTGCCAAGAGTTGAACGTCTCTCATTGTGGCAGAACAGTACCAACACTGACATCACGTAAAGAATGAATGTAAAAATCTAGATATGTAGGCAGACCATGGTTTTCCCCAACCTCACCGACCGACGGCCTCGGAAAAGGGGGGTGGAATATAGCGTCTCGGATGCAGCGGCCAAATCACTCAAGCCGTCTTGCGACAGCGAATGAAGCAGCCAGAAGCACCCGTTTACTCTTGGACCTGTCGATAGGATGATTGACACCATAGCAAGTTGATGGCTCCCTAGAATTATCGAGCTGCACAGCAATCGACCCTAACTCCGAGGAGAAGAGGATCGCTGGGCACAGATCCGTGATTGTAGAAGGAAAAGAGAAGGGAAAGAAAATTTCCTCGCGGCCTTTATAAAGGAAATTCTGGAGGCATATCACGTGACCACTGATCCGCTTCGCAACCGCAAAGTGGTCCGTGCCAACTTCAAGCGCGTCTGCCTGCTCCATCCCGTCATTTCTTTATCGTAATGCAATGCATCCTTGATCAAACCCGAAAGTCGCCTTCGCGTAACGATAGCAAAGATGGATGCCGCGACTATCGAAGAGACGAACCGCATTCGAATCTCCCTGGGCATGAAGCCTCTGCCTGTCCCGGGAGCCGACACATCGAATAAGCAAGAGTCCAATGACGCCGACAGCGATGGCGAAGTGGCCAGCACCCTCGAGAGCCGCCAGGCTCAGGCCTACGACAACTACAACAAGGCCATGGACGCTGAGAATGCGAAGCGCAAGCGCGAAGAGAAGGCTGCCGCCATTCGGAAAGCGCGAGACCAGGCCCAACTTCACGCCGTCATCGAAGGCAAGGGTTTCGGAGAAGCTGAGGAGGGCGGTGATCTGAGCGCAAAGGACTGGCTTATGGGTCAGAAGAAGCGGCAGAAGAAGATCGCCAAGACCAGGAAGCTCGAAGAGGAGTTGGCCGCGGCCGAAGCTGCTGCTGCGGCTGCAGTCCAGTACACCTCCAAGGACCTTGCGGGCATCAAGGTTGCGCACGACACGGCTGATTTCCTGGACGGAGATGATCAGATCCTTACGCTCAAGGATACCACAATCGAGGAGAATGAAGCTGAAGGCGATGAGCTGGAGAACCTGAACATGCGAGAGGCCGAGAAGCTCTCCGAGAGGCTTGACCTGAAGAAAAAGAAGCCTGGTTACAACCCCCATGATGAAGAAGAAGGAGGTGAACGGAGTATTCTTGCGCAATACGACGATGAAATCGGTGGCAAGAAAACCAAGAAGTTTACTCTCGACATGGATGGTGCCATCGCAGAGCTCTCAGACATTCTGGATAAGCCGGCTGAAAAGGCACGGAAGATCCAGAGTGTCAGTCTTGACGACATTGTTGGTAAGTTCTGCTCAAATCATGAATATCCAAATCCAGAACTAACGTACCAACCCGCAGGCGACACCCCTATTTCTTCAGACTACCTGGATCCCTCAAAGATCAAAGTCAAGAAGCCCAAGAAGAGCAAGAAGAACAAGGGAACAAGACAAAAGCCTGTTGATGAGGATGATATCTTTCCTATAGATACAGCGCCTGTGGACAGCAATGCCATGGATGTCGATTCCAGTAACGGCGCAGCTAGCAAGAAGCGAAAGACGGGAGACGATACTTTTGTGGACGACGATGATCTTCAGGCATCGCTCGCAATTCAACGAAAGAAGGCCTTGAAGAAGCGGAAGAAGACGAGACCAGAGGACATCGCCAAGCAGCTCAAGGAACAAGAAGATGAGCCGGAACACGCTGAGCAAGAGGAGGGAGGACTTGTTTTGGGCGAGGTATCTGAGTTCGTGGCTGGACTAAGCAAACCTGGCGAGAACGAAGAGCGCAAACCTCGCAAGCCAAGGACAGTATCAAAGTCACCAGAACCCGACGAGGATCATCCCATGGAGGACAACGCACGCGAGCCCGAAGACGAGAAGCCAGCAACATCGGCGCTCGACGAAGTGGACGAGACTGGCGTTGAAGAAGAAAAGGCTGTTGGAGAGGGAATGGGCGCCGCTCTAGCGCTGCTAAGAGAGCGCGGTCTCGTGGAAGATACACGTGGTGACACCGAGTACAGCAACTTACGAGACCGAGAAGAGTTCCTGGCCAAGAAGCGACGTCTGGAGGAAGAGCTGGATGATCAGGCACGTCACCAGCGTGAGCGTGACCGCATGAGCGGTAAACTCGACAGGATGTCAGTACGTGATCGCGAGGAATGGGCCCGACAGCAAAACACATGGCGCGATCAGCAACAATCGCGACGCATGGCCGAGCTGTTCTCATCCGGATACAAGCCCAACGTCGAGCTCAAGTACACTGACGAGCACGGACGAGCCCTCGACCAGAAGGAGGCCTTCAAGCATCTCAGCCACCAGTTCCACGGCAAGGGAAGCGGCAAGGGCAAGACGGAGAAGCGCCTCAAGAAGATCGAGGACGAGAAGCGACGCGAAGCCCAGAGCATGTTTGACGCGAGCCAGTCTGCCGGCATGAGCCTGGCGGCACAGCAGCAACTCAAGAAGCGGCGGGAAGCAGGCGTTCGACTTGCGTGAAAGAAAAAATTACGATACAGGATTATTGGGAGTACTGCGAATAGTAATACCGGGCAATGGACAGTTTCAGATCAAAAAGGTGCTTTTACCCTTATTTCATGTGCTCACTGAGTTTGTTATTTCCTGCTGACACGATGTGAAGATAGCTACAGGTATGTGTGCCGTCTTGATTATCTACCTAACCACTCTGTCTAGGTCTATTTCGTGAATCTCCTGAGAGTTCTGGATCCTGACATGCTTGCTACTTTCTACCGCCAACAGGTTGTTCTCTCCTGTTACTCTATCCCACTCCATCCCTTCGATGATTGTCAACGATATAGTCATAGAGAGCTATACTCTTACCTTTCCGAGATCCAGTAACAGAGCATCCCGTTCTGATCCTCGTTCATCTCTTGTCTTAGATCATCCGCCGCCAACAACATAGCGGCCAGCTCCTCTTGCATAGCTGCCGTCTCGTCGCCCTTCTTTCCACGTTGGCTCTCGCCCTTGCTCAACGCCTCTCCGGCTATCTTGTAAGTGTGAAAGCGGCTTTGGTTGTTTGTGTGAGAGGCCATGGTTGATTGCTTGAGTGTAGATTCGGTGTGTCGAATGCCTAGGTGTGTAGTACTTGTGTTGTATCCAAGAAGATGTGTGAATGATCTATCGAACCCATCGTGCTGTACGGACACCCTACCCTTCTTATACGGTGGTAGGAAGATATCATGAGGCAGGCCATTATCATTCCTATTACCTATTGTATTTGGCTGTAGATGTGAGCAGCTCTGGACTCATGGCTGAACGAAGGTCTGTGCTCAAGCTCAAGCTTCAACTCGTAGCTATGAACAAAGTCTTGAGCTATGAACAAGTTCTTGATGTATGAACAAACTCTTGAGCACAAATCGGAAGTCTCTGACGCTGATTTTCATGGATAGTGAGAACATGTATGAGTCTATAATGGTGACAATTACTATAAAGAAAAGAGAACGATGTTTAAAGAACAAGTTCTTGAATCTCCATGTTCTGTGCCATTCGAGCCATGTTTACACGCTCATCCTAAAACGCTAACCCATCGTTGATCAATAGTTACCCAAACTCCAAAGACAAAGAGCCGATAACTCCAAAACAATCTTGAGATAGTTGCAATCGATCTAGAGGCTGACTTTTGCCCCGATGCCCTTGCCCCGATAATGAAGATTCTCGGTCCAGCTCCCGAGCCTGACAGTCACATTGGCTACGGCGTCAAGCTTGAGCGTTCCGCCCAGCGCCTCCTTGAGCTTGCCGTAGCCCACGCTGCCAGGGGACCATTCCACTGGGAGACGCGGAGTCTGGGATCGACCTGGTGTTGCTGGGAAGGGAGAGTCGTGGATTATCTGACCGACTGGTTCGGTGTGGTTGTAGAAGGCGGTGGCGTTGATGTGTTCGATATAAAGAGTGTTGTACTGCAAAGGTGAGAGCAGGGTGAAGGTGGCTGTAGATGATAGAATGTGAAAGGTGGCATCGGCGATGAAGCGCGGCTTTTCGTTCTCATCCTCGCCTGGAATTCTTATCCGTGGAGTAGGAAGAGTGATGTTGATCTTGGAGAGAGCATCTCCGATAAGGGGTATGCTTGGGATACTCCCTTTGTGCGTTCTTGCTGTCAAGGTCGTGTTCTTGCCAGAGACATAGTCTGATAGCAGCTTCCGGCCAACTTTATGTGCCTTGTCTCCTCCAAACCGTGTTGGATCCCAAGTTGCGTGGACGAGAATGTTTGTGTTCACGCCCTGGCCGAAATCGACGTTCCTGGATACAGCCTCTCCGAGTACTTGACCGTCATGGAGAATATGTATGTTGAAATAGGGGACCACGGCTGTGTATGGCGTAGGGTTGGTGATGTTGACAAAGCCCTTCATTTGAACGCCCGTCTCCGAGGTTTCCACAATCTCAATCTCTCCAACCTGGGGATTGAGCTTGCTGAGCGTGTCTCCAGGAACTCCTACAGCCTGGTCAGCGGTGGCTATCGACAGAGTTGCGAGGCACATCAAGGAAATACTTCAGCGTGTGTGTGATGGAGGACTGTGATCCTCGAGGGGGGTGCAAGAGATTACCACAACGAAGACGAACGTTTTACTGGAATCTTGCCCTCTGCGGGAACCTTCTTGACCGTCAAGATTCCGAGGACGGTAGAGACTTGGACATCGACTTCGGCCTTGATGTCGAGGATGATATCCTCGTCGCCGAAGAGCAGCTTCTGCATCACTTCGCTGAATACGTCGCCGTCGGTGATTGTCAAGGGTACGTCGACTACTCTTGAGGTGATGTTGAGTAGGACTTCATCGTTCGCGTCGTCTTGGATCTTTGTAGAGTTGGCCTTTTCCCAATGTCGCAGGTTGAGCTCGCCGAGCTTGCGCTTCTCGTAGAACAAATCCGCATTGGCGCGGAGTTTCTCGACCGCCAGATCAACGTTCAGCTCAGGCGGAAGAGCTGCCAACACTTGTGTCGTTCCAGAGACCCGAGGTTGGCTGTTTGGGTCGTTGGCATCGGCGAAAGGATCTGGTAGCTTAAAGTCGACATCTGTTAGTGAGAAGTTGCGGATAAAGTTGTCGAATGATCGCCCGGGAAACTCGACGGGAACAGTAATGCTCTCGAGAATATTCGAGATCCATTCTGGAGTATCCGAATCATTGAGCTTCTTTCCGCGCACGAAGACCTGGGCTTCCTCGCCATGGAGGTAGCGATCCATAAAGTGGTCTAGGGGAGAGGTCTCTGAGTGAGGGCACGCTCGTGTAAGGGACTCTGGGATATCACGGATGACTCCCTTGGCGTCTGCCTTGACGTCCTTGTTGGCACGAATGTGAATGGGGTCGGTAATGGCGTCTGCAACACTGATAGAGGGCAGTGATGAGTCGCAGTTGGGAACTAGGACCTCAAACCCGAGAGTCGGGACTTCAAATGACACTGGGTAGTCATTGTGCACAGTCAAGGATACGTCTGCCTCAATCACTTTCCGTCCGTGGCCGTCTACCGGGCGATCGTGGAGATCCAGACGTTCTATCTTGTAGTCGGGCATGGACGGAATCTTGTTGGCTGTGAGGGCATTAGTCGAGCTCTGAAGAAGGGAAGCACTTTTGGTTTGATTAAAGCAGGGTTTTCTGGCCCAAGTACAAAGAGGCAAAGGAACGGTAGAGAGATTGACCTTCAAAAACCATGGACTCGGCCACATCATGGGCTCCTAGTGGGAAGATGCCCGACTTGAGGTGAACCTGGGTCTTGCCCACCACCTTGAGTTGCTTCAACTTGCCATCCAACCAGTCGTTTGCGATCTTGCGGATGTCTTCAGCCTTGCCGGGGCTAACCTCGGCCACAAAGTCCAACTCATTCTTGTGTCCGTCTACAACATCGACAACCAAAGGTGGGATAACGGCGGTGCCGGCAAGAGCCTCGGCGTAGTCGGGGAGGTAGACTCGGACGGTTGTCTCCTTGGTCTCGAGCTTTCGCATAATACCGGTAACGGCCTTTCCGATGCGACGAGAGTTCAAGTTGTCGACACGCGAGCCGTCGAGGTAGACATTTGCACGGATTCGTGCTCGGATTCCATCGGTCGTGATATTCTCGATGGACAAGTTTGTGGGTTCGAGGACGGCGGCTTTCTCGGCATACTCTTTGACGGCGGGAGGAACGAGGAAGCCAAGGACTATAATAAGAATGACAAGGATGCCGAGGAAGGCCATGGCAATAATCGAAGGCCATCGCCATGATGACCGGGCGCTCTTATTGTCCTGAGACTGAGGCTGGGCCGAGGGTTCTTCATGCTCATCGACCTCGCTATGTCGATTATCGCGATCTCTAAGAAGAGGTGAATTCTCGGTGGGCTGTTCCTCCCGCGTTGGCGAGAGGAGAGGCTCGGTTTCGTCGGGGGCGGTCATGGTGGGCTGTTGTCGGTGGTGAGGCCGCCTAATGTAGTGGGTTGAGGTGCGCACAAGGCGCGTAAGTTGTAGAAGTGGTCGCGGCTATGAGGTAATCCGATAGATGTGAGGATAAAGTATCACAGACGCCACAGAAGAGAGAATGGAAGATGATGAGCAACAACGTGATGGTGTAAGACAGTTGATAGAGGCAAGTTAGCACGGGCGACTCGTCATCGATGGTGAAGTCGCAGGGTGGGAATGGATTGATAAGGATGTGGGGAGGTACGGGGTATGATTGGTTCGCAATGGCCCGCGCCAGGAACCAAGCCCCACACCAAACCTAAAGAGGAAAGTTCGCGTGGCGATTGGCCCTGGAGATCGGGGTTGGGGCCTGTTCCGAGCTCAGTGACCCTCCCTCAAGACCCTCTCATGTGAGGACGTCATATGGCGAGTGTTGCAAATATTGGATGAAAAGGTATAGTATGTGGTTGATGAAGAGTGATTCTAGGCCTCAGAATTCATGCCATCTCTGGCGTGTAGTAACCCAGCACACAGGTTATTCTAGGGTTTCTGACGTCAGCGGGCACGTGACCCGGGAGATGGAATGAGTGAACTTGTTGAGCTCTCCATTCTTTACATACACCAACAATGCTCTTTTCAGACTCACATTTCAGAAACTTCCCAGTCACTCGGCTCATGTTTCTCACTCTTCCCTGCAACGTCTCACCGCCAACAAACAGGGACCTCATTGTCACTGCAGAGAGCGCGCCCTTGTCACCACATTAGCGTGCAGGTTAGTGGACCAACAGGGCCATCGCCATTGGAAATCCGGCTTCTCGGTGATGGTTCTTTACATCGCCCTCAAGTACGAAGTGCCATTGAATATGAGAATTGTAATATCTTTAAGATGCTGTATATAGTTTAAAAAGCTAGGAAAAGCTCTACGGTTATGAAACAGCTGTGATAAAATATTACAGAAATTGTACGTTGAGTAAAAGATAAAAATGGGTCTTGATAGCTCTCGTGGTCCCTCATTGGTTAGAAGGCGATCCGCGGTCCGGGAGCTCGCTCTCTGCATGCAGCATGACTCTTCCAGCTGTTGGCTCAATAAAACTTCGTCACTCGATCTCGCATAAACTCTTTCAATTCTTTTCATTGATATACCTAGACATCTGATCTGTAAGTGCCGTACTCCTAGAGACCATATAGACCTCTGACTGACCCCGCCAGCCCATCCCCTCACCATGAAGTCCACTGCTTTCCGAATCGCTCGAGGTGCCGTCAATGGCCTTCAGAAGCGAGCCTACTCACAGGCCACTACCCCGAGGCATCTCATGACCATTGCTGATCTGACTCCTACCGAGTTTGCCAACCTGGTCCGTGATGCCAACACCCGAAAGATTGCTGTCAAGGGCGGAGCTCCTCATAGCATGCTCAGTGGTGGCCTCGCTGGCAAGGCCGTTGCTATGATGTTCAGCAAGCGTAGCACCCGTACCCGAGTTTCTACTGAAGCTGCTGTGACTATGCTTGGCGGTCACCCTATGTTCCTGGGCAAGGATGATATTCAACTTGGTGTGAGTGGTTTAATCGTGACCACCAACGTGGTTTAGTGCTAATACTCGATAAGGTGAACGAGTCCCTCTATGACACATCTGTTGTCATCTCTTCCATGACCTCGTGCATGGTGGCTCGAGTTGGACCTCACTCCGATGTCGCTACCCTTGCCAAGCACTCGAGCGTGCCTGTCATCAATGCCCTCTCCGATGACTTTCACCCTCTTCAGACCATTGCCGACTTCCTCACTCTCCATGAGACATTCCCGGCCAACAACACCACGGGAGCTAGCCTTGGTCTGAACGGCCTCAAGGTCGCCTGGGTTGGAGATGCCAACAATGTTCTTTTCGACCTGGCCATTGGCTGTGTCAAGATGGGCGTCGACATCTCGGTTGCCGCTCCCAAGGGATATGAGATCCCTGATGTCATGAGGCAGCTCATCAACTCTGCTGCTGAGGGCGTCATCTCCCCTGGCAAGCTCCTCGAGACCAACGTGCCCGAGGAGGCTGTCAAGGACGCCAACGTGCTGGTCACCGACACCTGGGTGTCTATGGGTCAGGAGGCCGATACCCAGAAGCGACTCAAGGACTTTGCTGGTTTCCAGATCACCAACGACCTTGCCAAGCGAGGAGGTGCCAAGGAGGACTGGAAGTTCATGCACTGCCTTCCTCGACACCCTGAGGAGGTCGCTGATGAGGTCTTCTACAGCCCTCGATCTCTGGTGTTCCCTGAGGCCGAGAACCGTCTCTGGGCCGCTGTTTGTAAGTATTCATCACAATCTTTATCAGACCAAACACTGACAATACCCAGCCGCTCTCGAGGGATTTGTCGTGAACAAGGGCAAGTTCTAAACGGAAAATGTGTACATGTCTGGTGTCTTTTTTGTTTCTACACTGGGTTGGAGGCGGAGCATTGGCGTACGAACAACAAAATAGTCATTGGAATTAAATCAACTAAACCAAATCCTTTCCTCGCCGGACGCCATGGGGCCGGGCCACCATCCATGATATCGTGACTTATCCAGGGGGGAGCTGGCTGGCGTCGACAACCTCGTCAGCCTCCTTGACGATGGTCTCCTCAGGAGCCTCAGTCAGGGGTGATCGGGGCAGGGCCATAAGACCAGTGCGGGCAGACTCGAGAATGCCGAAGGGGGCAATCAGCTTGAGGAACGAGTCGATACGGGACTGCTTGGCGGAACTACAGTGGATGTCAGTATATCGAAAAGGTAGAGTAAGGGGTGGATGACGCACATCTCGACAATGCAGCTGTTGGTGCTGATATCCAGAACCTTGCCACCGAACTGGTGAGCAAAGTAGGTGATGGACTTGAGATGCTCGTGCTTGTGTCGGAGAGCCTGGCTGATGGCCAGCTTACTGGGGTGGAAGTCCTTGGCGGTATCCGACAGGCTGCGCTCGATGGCCTCGTGGGCGTAGTCGACCTCGAGGTCACCAGCAGCGATCTCGCGGTGGTGGGCCTGGAGCTCCTCGAAGTACTCGGGGCCAAGGATGTTGATCTTGCAGAGCAGGAGCTCACGCTGGACGAGGGCAGCGTTGGTGTAGTCGAGGACAGCCCAGACGGGGACGAGATCCTCAAGCTGTCGGCGGGCCTGCTCGACAACACCGTCCTGGCCAGTGAGGACAATGGTCATGCGGGACAGGTCCTTGACCTCGGTGTTGCACACGACAAGAGAGTCAATGTTGAAGCCACGGGCAGCCAGGATACCAGAGACACGGGACAGGACACCGGGCTCGTTCTGGACCAGACAGTTGAGGATGTGGCGCTTGGGAGGAGCGGTAGAGGGGACCGGGGTCTCGTAGAGGATGTTGGAGACGGCGGCCTGAGCAGACCAGACTGGAGGGCTGTCGCTCACGGGCAGAGGCGCAGAGCGACGACGAAGGGCCTTGTAGGCGATGGCAGAGGTCGACGAGGAGCTATGCCGCACAGAGACGACACCCCTCGTGGAGACTGCCCTGCAGAGGGACGCGGCCAAGGGCCGTAGAGAGGCCATCTTGAAGAGACAGGAGAACGGGATGGTTCTCTAGCCAGAACAAGATGCTTCCCAGAGGCGGTAGAAATAGCAATTGGATCGGCAAAGGATGGATAGAGATCGTGACTCAAGGGGAGGAAAGGGAAAGGCCGAAAAAATCAATGGGCCACCGATAGGCCGGTGACCGGAGGAGGTGTGGATGGGGTAGACGGTCGGGGTTTGCGGGCACGGATCAGCTCAGCAGGGTTCCGCTGGAGCTTGTTATCACAGCCCCGCGAAAGCGCTGAAGCCCAGCGGATGGATGGAGCTTTTCGCTGACGAGAAGGTTGTTTGAGGGTTGATAGAGGCAATCTAACGGGTTTCTGAACTTTGGAAAATCAAATTTTTAGAGGTGACGCTGTCCATGTGACCGCACAATGGCTGCCGTTGTCTAGTCGCACAAATGTACAGCTCTCAATCCAACTGCCATCAGATTCCCCAGATCTGTCCACGAACCCATGCAAGGCTGCGCCACAGCAGCATCCATCGTCCAATGAGGGCACA
Source organism: Fusarium phalaenopsidis (assembly GCF_050370095.1). Taxonomy (NCBI): domain Eukaryota; kingdom Fungi; phylum Ascomycota; class Sordariomycetes; order Hypocreales; family Nectriaceae; genus Fusarium; species Fusarium phalaenopsidis. Next base: position 3,704,437 of record NW_028145404.1, read on the forward strand.
TTTGTTGCTCACCTTTCGCACTGAAGCCTGTGCTCAATCTCGGCCTCAAAACTGCTGCCCGCTCTCAAGGGCGCCGGTTTCGCGCCGACGCATGTCTCGCACCGCCACATGTGGCGGAAGGCTGGCAGGAGGTCCGTGCATGAGGCGACAACCTTTGTGAGGCTTTGGCGCCGGAGAAAGACCCTCACCAACCAAATCAAACCAAACCAACCAGCCTTTCTTTTCGCATCTACGAGAACAGCTCCACTTCGATACACGAGCGCTTCGGTTACCGATTTTTTACGCAGACTCTCGAAGAATCGCATCATTACACGACGACACGGATCGTTCGCAATAGACTCTTTTTCTAGAGATTCACAAGGGCAGACACGCCTCGTGACAGACGGCCCAATCTCGTTCTGAGCACACACGTGCTTCGCGCGCCATGGATGATACCGAACGCCGAACGGTGAAGCGCTCGCGCTTCGACCAGACCGAACCAGAGCCCAAGAGGGCCTCGCGATTCGACCGCCGCTCTCGATCTCCTCCGGCGCGTCGATCTGAGCCTGGAAGGGACCGCAGCCCCCTTGGAAACGATGGAGGTTCTGATCCTAAAAAGTCACCTGCCGATGCCGCCGCTGCTGCTGGTACGTGTGTTGTTTTGCTTCGCGGCCACTTTCGCGACCGCTTCTTCCTTCAAACTTGTGTCTAACGTGTCTCCCAGCTGCCGCTGCGGCTAGAATCAATGCGCAGCTCCAAGCTCGCAAAGGAATCCAACACGTTGATGTCCCTCCGATCAAGCCCGCCGAATCCTCCCCCGCCATTCCCGCGCCGACTTCGCAAAGCTCCTCAAAGACAGCTCCTGCGCTTAACGGGGAGATGTATGTCGCAGATGGCGACTATATCCAGGACATTGAAGTAAACGACTTGAGGAACCGCTACCTCCTTACCAAGGGGTCCACGCAGAAAATGGTAAATACTCATTGAAATCCACTGATCCTCCCAGACTCGCCATGTCGGATTGCCTCTTGCACTTTGAATCGAGGATATCATGCTTACACAGCCTGATAGCTCGCTTCGACACCCCCTTCGTTGCTCCTGCTGACTCCCGCTTGATTTAGATTAAAGACGAGACCGGCGCTGGTACGCAATTCCTTTCACTGTTGTTGTAGGATTTCATGTTGACTTTGCAAGATGTCACCACTCGCGGCAATTACTATCCTAATAAGAGCATGGCCACAGCTGCTGTAAGTGTGCTTTCGTTCAGAGAGATATGTCGCTGACGAGTCCTACAGAACCCTCCGCTCTACCTTCACGTCACAAGCACATCCAAGCAAGGCTTGGAGTCGGCTGTCGCCAAAATCAATGAGCTAATCCAGCAGGAACTTCCCCAGCTCGTCGATGAGCGACGTTTCCGCCGCCGAGACCAGGAGCAAGTGGAACGAGACGAATTTGGACGAGTGAGAAACTACAGCCACTGTGTAAGATGGACAAACTGACACATACCACAGCGCAAATGGCCCGAAGAGAAGATCCCGATCACCCTAGAGCCTGTTCATGGATTCAACCTGCGCGCTCAGGTTGTTGGACATGGTGGTGCCTACGTCAAGCACATTCAGCAAGAGACTGGATGTCGTGTGCAGATCAAGGGCCGAGGATCTGGCTACTTGGAAGCAGCCACGAATAGAGAAAGTGACGAGGACATGTTCCTCCATGTCACGTAAGGGAATCTCAATGGGCATCTCGACACAATTGGCTAACATGCTATTAGGGGACCTGATGCCAACATGGTCGAAAAGGCCAAGGAGCTCTGCGAGGATCTGATCGCCAACGTCAAGGAGCAGTATGAAGAATTCAAGAGCCGCCCCCCTCGCTATGGAGGTGACCGCTATGGAGGTGATCGTAATCATTCTCACGGCGGCTCTCACGGAGGTTCTCATAACTCCTATGGCGGCTCTCATGGTGGTAGCGGCTATGGTGGCTACGGCTCTGGCTCCGGCGGTGCTTCCAACAACAGCCCGGCACCTCCTGGTGTCAACAGCCCAACCAATGCCGCCGACTACGCTGCTCAGTACGCCCAGTACTATGGAGGAGCAGATCCCTATGCAGCCTATGGCGGATATGCTAAGTGAGTACCCCTCTCTCAAGCCCCTCGTGTTGACTCAACACTCTGGTTGACCGATGCTAACCACGTTCTGCAGCTATGTCGCCATGTATCAGCAGTACTATGGAGCCCAGGCACAAGCTCAAACGCAGGGCCAGGGCTCTCCTGCAGGCGCTCCTGGGCAATCGGCTTCACCGCCTCCTCCGCCCCCGAGTGAGGCAGCTCCTCCGCCGCCTCCGCCGCCCAGCTCGGCGCCTCCACCACCTCCACCCTCCGGGTCTCCCCCTGCGGCTGGAGGGAGCTACGGCGCGGTATGTGGAACCCCGAGAGAGTGGGACTCCGTCCACTCTCAAGCAGCCTGAATGCATCTTGCGCCGTGTGCAGCAACTGACTAACATCTCCTTGCAGGTTCCCCCTCCTCCAGGCCTCTAAAGGGCGTGCCCCCTCCCTCCCCCCTCACAGAAACGGCCACGGCCCTCCTTTGAAGAAAAGAAAGACTTGCTTGCTGGTGTTGGAATGCTTTGGTTCTGTACGTAAACGCTCCGGCTTGCATTACGAAAAAGAGGGCGTTGATTCAGGTTCTCGTATGCGAATTCTAGTTGCTCGGTACCTAGGGAACAGTCTCGGCGCGTCGTTTGGAATGGATGCCGCCGTGCAAGCTAGCACGCACCGCATTGCTCTCTAGTAGGTCGCAAAAGATTGTTTTTGAAATAACTATTACAGGTTGAGACTATCTATCTATCCTGGCCATATCAACTTGATCCAATTGAGGGGTCGTCAAACTATGACGACCCAGGACGGTTAATCTGCTTAATATCATTCTAGTACTCGTAGTGAATCTGTAGATTTCATGAGAAGCGATTCGGACTGTTCGCATGTAGCTCGGTATGATTGAAGGAGTGTGGCTGGTGAGGGGCAGGTCTTATCGATAAGACCAACCTTTGGTGGCATGAGCACCATCGCAACTCCAACCTCTTTTGACCAAGACAAGACCATCACCATTGAACACGCAAAGACCACAGCTCTGTGCCGTCCCCGTAGTCGCTTTAGAGCTGCAACATGGCAAGATGAGCCATCAACGATACCCCTCTCACGATCCCGTCAAGGAACCTCATTCCATCTCTCTCAAGGTCCTTCGGTGAGCTATGCTCCTGTCTATCTTACGCGGCTCCATATGACTGCTTCGGGTCTAACCTGCAATGGTGCTGCTCAAGACTATCTCGCCCTTCGCTTGTCACTCAGTATCCCATCGATCCTCCCTCCTCGATAGGCGCGACCATCAAGCCAGCCCCAGCTCCGGCATCGCTTGCTTACCGCTCCGGAACTACCTCGAACCCGTCTCCATTCCTCCTCAGCCCCATCGTCAACCTTCCCGTGTCGTTTGGCTCGGCATACGTTGGCGAGACGTTTAGCTGCACGCTCTGCGCCAACAATGACCTTCTGCCGGACGTACCCAAGAACATCCGCGATGTGCGCATCGAGGCCGAGATGAAGACGCCCGGCTTGGGTGCCGTCCAGCGCCTCGAGCTCGGTCCGCCCACCGACAAACCTGAGGCGGACCTCGATTCTGGCGGCACGCTGCAGAGGGTCGTCTCATTCGACCTCAAGGAGGAGGGCAACCACGTCCTGGCGGTGACGGTCAGCTACTACGAGGCTACTGAGACGAGTGGGCGCACAAGGACGTTCCGCAAGCTCTATCAGTTCATCTGCAAGGCGTCACTGATTGTGCGCACAAAGGTCGGACCTCTCAAGGCTGCGGACGGCGACGGACAGCCGCGGCGGTGGGCGCTTGAAGCACAGCTGGAGAACTGCAGCGAGGACGTGGTGCAACTGGAAAAGGTGGTGCTGGACACAGAGCCCGGGCTGCGGTACCGCGACTGCAACTGGGAGGCGAGCGGGAGCACCAAACCGGTGCTGCACCCGGGCGAGGTGGAGCAGGTGTGTTTCGTGGTGGAGGACAGCAGCGGCACCGGGACGTCGGGCGGCGACGTCGAGGTGACACCAGACGGGAGGATCATATTTGGGTCACTGGGCATTGGCTGGAGGGGTGAGATGGGCAACCGAGGATTCCTGTCAACCGGCAAGCTGGGCACGCGAGTGGCACGGTGAGGGCAACACGGCAGAAACAAACCTTGACCCGGGCTCTCAACTTGGAACCATCAGGACAATCCCGTGATCTCGTTCTACTGCCTGCGAGCTGTGCCGCGGCGCAGACGGGTTCACGCACTGCGACATTCAGGTCTCGGACTGTCAGCAACACGGCACAAGAATAGCACAACCGCTAGGAGAGAGGTCGCAGGGATATTGAAGGATGCAAAGTAAAGGCAAAGCACCGGCCAGTTTCCGACAACTTGGTCTCAATGGCATATTGACTGTCTCGAACCTTAACTAGAGGCTCGGGCAGGGAAGACAAGGGAAAGGAAACGGCAGGGGTCACGTCACGGCCGAGAGATGGGGAGTGGACACACGGTTCACCAAGGTCAGTTGGTGTGAGACATGGGGCGCTCTCTCTTTCTTTTTTTGGGGACATGTGAGTCTTGCTTGGGTCTGAGTTTCGATGGATGTCAAGGACAGGGTCTCTCTCGGGGTTTCTGTCAGTTGTACATGGACATATAAAAGGATGGATGACTGATGTCGAGCCAGAATAACTGGGGATGGATGGTACGTCGACGACGGGAGTTGAAGGCAGTGGTGAGCCCACTGCCGGGTTCACCCTCGTCAGCCGTCCCAAACCACCGGCTGCTGGTATTGGGTGATATGATACGAAATAGACAAGCCATGACGTGTGCAGCAAGCAGCATGGGAATCTGGGGACTGCAGAAGGCAAGGCAAGGCCATGCCATGCTTAACAATCTATCTACTCCATAGGTGGCCAAGAATAGAATAATATTATTACAGATATTATGCGACCTGTCGTGCGTCCCGTCCCAAGCTTGATCCCACGTCTCTGGACCGGGTTTCCCAAAAGGGATGCAGCAGGAACACTGAACAGGGGTTCTGACGGTCATGGCCGTGGTGGGAGACAATGTTTGCCTGCCTGTAGATCCTCTTCTCTCCGCTGACCACATTGTTTCAACCTTGAGCAAGAAAGTGCACAACTCGAGAGCCGGAGTCTGGGATATCCGTAAGGGCACTGACTCGCCTCCAACGGTGCGGCGGCGATCTACCAGGGTGAGCAAACACCAAGCGAAACAGGGCCTCACACTAAGATCTCTGATACCCGCAAGGGAAGGGAACCAAAGGGTAACACACGGTCCAACGTGGAGAGCGACCTGAAACAAGACGACGCGATGGATATCCGACGCCGATCAGCGAGCAGAGATATGCATAGTGGTTTGCCGTGATCGGAAACTGGGCGCAGCCACGATCTTGAGGCGCGCCGTCTTGTGTCAGGTAGACAGAGGTTGAACAGACTGCTTGAGCGCACCTCATGCGGAGACGTGCATGAGCATGATTACCCAGACGGGCGAACAGAGTGCCTTGATTAGCGCAGTGCAGCATGATGAGCAGTTTTGGGTGAAGCACAAGGAATCAAAAAGAATGCTCAAGGGACAAAAACCACGTGGTTGATCCAGCAAGACACACAGCTTGGTGGACCATGTGTGGTGGTCCTCTTGGTGCAAGATGAGTTGTCAGTGTCCAAAATACACTGACTTATCAGCACTAGATAGAGGGCCGGGAGACGTGGCTCACTCAACCTGGAGAGGATGGCCTGGTCAGCCATCTGGTCTGGCTGCTATGGCACACAATAGAATCTTTCAAACAACACCATGGCGCGCTTGGTAGGCGGCCAATCCGATTACCGACTGGCGTCCAAAGATGAATAGGAGGTGTGTGCGTGCCTGTGGCTCCACGAGGTCGAGGCCAATTGAGGCGTCAAGGTGACGGACGGGATGGCAGTGGGAGAGAGCCGAGCCTGGACCATCGCATCGGGACAAGGAAGTTGCTCGTCTTGATGGCCCCAGGTTGTTGTTTCTGTCCCTGATATCCATACTGTTTCTTGTCTTCTGTTTCCTGGGCCGGAGCCAGGCCGACGAGGGGATCAGATTGGCCGACAACACGAACCATGTACTACGGTACGAGGCATAAAGTATGTTAGTTCGCCCCACACAACAGCAGGGGTCAAAGGGGTCACTTTCCCGGGTCGCGATGTAGCTTCTTGCAAAATTGGCTATGGTCTTCATCTAGAATCGAGTATGCATTCCATTAGCATCAATAACAGCCTGGCAACGGTCCTTCATTGATTCTAATAGCTCAAGAAAGAAGCTATCATCAATTGCCTCCCAAGCTTCCTTCACTGCAGCCCTTAGCTGGTCATATGATTGCTGCTCTGGGAAATGCCTCTCTATATAATCCTTCATCTTATTCCATACGGTCTCAATTGGATTCAAGTCCGGTGAAAAAGGCGGCCATTCAATGATCCTGATACCTCGAGCCTCAAGCTCAGCGATAGTCTCTGCCGCGGCGTGGGCAGGAGCATTATCTTGCATGAAGATATGACCCTTATCCGGATGAAGACGATGCCATCCACATACAATAGGGATGATATGTTCTATATAGCTAGAAGCCCGTATCGAGCCCCAATCCTTTTCCCAAAAGACCCCGGGGCCCTTCCCTGAGAGCCCAGAAAAGCAGCCCCAGAACATCCACCCCTTCTTCCGTTGATGCCGATCAACGATGCAGGTTGGATCAAGCTCTTCGCCGGGCCTACGAGTGACCCAGGTTCGTGTGTGCCTTCCCCTGTAACCCAGGTCTCATCAGACCATAAAATAGCCATCCACTCATCAAGAGTCCAGTCAATACATCGCTCAGCAAAGGCAAGTCTTTTCTGCTGGGTAGCCTCTGTGATTGGGGGCTTCCGGCGAGCTATGCATCGTTGGAAGCCAGCCCGACGAAGGGCATTCTTCACAGCATAGACCGAGCAGTCCCAGCCTAGCTCCTGTGGAAGCCGCCAGTAAGCCATCCGCCTTCCTCTCCGAGAGGCACATACGAACTCAATTAATTCCTCTACTTGAGCTTGTGTAAGCAAGGGAGGCCGGCCAGAGGGGCGCCGAGGTGTTGCTTGGGTTGTAGCTGCGTGTTGGACTTGCCGAAGCGTAAGGCGAAGATGCGTAGCTATTTGTTGATAGGTCCAACCGGCTGATCGAAGCGTTCGAATCGATATACGGGTATCGCGGCTTGTATTGCTTGCGCGGTTTGAAGGCTGCGGCGAGGGGGTTCTTGGAGGGGCGCTTCTGAGCTGCGTAAGAAGCTCCTGATGCTGCCGGGCAAGTTGCTCTTGGAGCTGCTGTTGAAGCTGTTCTTGCCGTTGCAAGATAAGCTGCTGTTGCTCTTGAAGCTGCCGTAGCTGCAGCTCGAGGTCCTGACTAGAAGCCATAGCGAAAACGCGATCAAAGAAGGGCTCAAAATGTGTTGTGTTGGTGTTAGGTTGAGATACGCGAAGAACGCGAAAAGTGACCTCTCTGACCCCTGCTGTTGTGTGGGGCGAACTAACATACTTTATGCCTCGTACCATAGTACACAAACAAATCATCCATCCATGGGTGGAGATACTCGGTCTCGTTCTCGTGTGCCTCGCTGCGCTGCGCTGCGCTGCGTCTCTGGCGTCGTCCGTACCTGCATCAGAGCCTGGCTCGTGCTTTCGTATTCCCACCAGGGGCCCGTCAGGGGCGCATTGCTTAGGGCGACCTGGCGTTGGCGCGCTCTTTGGGCTGGGCTGTCTTGGGTGCAGGTAGCCCCTGGACTAGGACCGACGAGGGCGGCGGCGGCGGCGGCGGCCCCTCAAACGATTCTGTGCCCGATTTATCCACGGGCTCGAGGTCACACATGAGGTGGATTATGGGAGAAGGGAGATAACAGGGGCAGCGTCAGGGAGAAAGGAGAAGCGCTCGTATTGAAGAGCAACATCGGATGCAACAAGAGTTGGGGTCCAGAGGCTCTGTGGACAGAGAAGTTCAGCATCGCTCTGTAAATCGGTATCATACAAGACTGGCCAATCAACGCTGTGCCTCAAGCAGGCGTCGTGTAAGAGGCAGGAGATGCCCGAATTCGAAGTGATCTGCAGGGTTTTATCGACTTTGGGTCCCTCGAGGGCGACTATCCCACGACGTACCTGCCTCCCTCGTGCAACTTTCACGTCGATCAGGGATTTGGGATGGATGTCAGTCATGGTTGCCTACGCACGTGCAGAGAGCCCAATCCAATTCAGTTCATCTTTATCCTTGCTTAGCAGATGAAGCTAACATGGAAGTTACTGCCTCACGTCCACGGGATGAAGCCCAAGTACTGTGTACTTTCACTTCTTTAGGTTATCTTTTTGGCTGGCTGGCTCATCTCTGTCATTGCGGAGAGGGAGCCAGAGAGTCGAGCGGCGCTATGAAAAAGGACGCCATCGTCAACCCACCGCGCTAGATTGGGGGTCGGCTGTTAGCCTCGTTAGACTAGGACTGACGTAGGCCCAGCTGCCTTCAACAGTTTGTTCCAAAGAAGAAGCAAGGAAGAAGAAAAAAGCGAAAAAGGAGGCGAAATGGAGGGAGGAAGCGAAGGCACAGTAAGAAAAAAAAAAGCAAATATTGCAGAAGCGAAAGAGGGAAAGACGATCATGCAAGTACATAGCTGCAAATCCACAGCCAGCCGGACAGACACACTGGCAGTCCTGATGTCGACAGAGCGTTTGGGGCGTCGTTCTGCAGGCCCATCTGCACAAGAACGGTGAGGGTGGGATTGAGATGGGGGAAGGAGCGCCTTGCGTGCCCACCTGCGCACTTAGCCAGCCGAGGCGCTCAGCCAGCTCCAATCGGGTTTTTATTGGCAAGTCGATTTCCTAGGCAGGCAGGAAGGGGCGTTGGACAGGCAGGACAGGGCATGCCCAGACTTCTTGGTTCAACAACAGTCACTGCACATCTCCCACCCCGGGTTTCAGCATCCGGCTCATAATCATGCATCCATTTCTTGTTGTATTTCCCAAAGGAGCACAAACGACGCCTTATTCAATACTACATTGCACTGCACTGCATCAGTCGTTGCGCGAGCCGTGGTCCCGGGGTGATATTGCCTGCCCTTTTTCTCCCCTTCAGATCTGCCTGCCCGCAGCGGGAGCAGTAACAGCAACTGGGACTCAAGCCCGGGCCCGGACCCGGAAATATGGGTCCTGTACGAGCTCCTGATTCTGCTCCTGCACCCAGCGCTGCAACCACAACTGCATCGTAGTGCTGTCGGCCGACTAACCACTTATTGGATCCCAGACAAGGAGTTTCTCATCAGTGATCCGGAACCACAAGCAAACCTGTGTGTTGTGTTGTGTGGCTTTGCCTCAAAACGACAGCGCACCACACCACACCTATTTTTGTGCTGGCTGACCAGAATCCAAACAGGGCCGCATCGGGCGCGAGGGAGTCATAGCCCAGGACGGACAACTCATCGGTTGAGAGAGCCATCGAGCCGTGATGGGTGCCGTCTCGCCGAGTTACTGGCCAAAGCATGCATGTTCCTAGTGTCGCTGATGCAGAAGTAGAAGCAGGCGGAAGCTGTCGCAGGTGCACCCACTAGCGGTTGACGCCCATATCATCCGCAGAGTAGCATCCGTTGCACGGTCTCCTCTATCATGTTTACGACCAAGCATATTTCGTAGGGTCAAACTCGGGGCTTATATGTCGATGGCCAACGACCAACCAACTCCATCACCCAACCAACTTCGTCATGAGCTCTGGCTATGTTGGCTCACCTCGCTCAGCTCACAGAGCACCTTTGCCTTAGCTGATGGAGCCGAGACGGCGACCAAGTGGGACTCGTCCATGGGAAAGACAAGACATGGAGGTCAGACTGGGGCGAGACAGAATGAGGTACCTCCTCTGCCGCACGATAAACGCGCGACTCTGCAGGTACCTCGAACTGAACGGGTTGGTGGGGGAGAAGCGCCCACACGAGAGATACAAGTCATGGTACACGACTGACCCCGGCCAAGAGAACCAATGCATGCACCAACGGAGCACCACAGAAATCCATCATGGCCCGTGGAGCCGCTGGCGCAAAGGTTTGCTTGCTTGACCCCCTGAGGCTGATGGTACCTGGATCGAGCTGGTTTGGGGGGTACCTGATGCCGGGCGCAGGCGGCACTGTACCGCAGAACGGTCGGTACTGTACGTGGTTGGTAAGCGGGAGTGCTGCACTGTTTGGATGGGCAGATGTGATCTGGATGGATGCATCATCGAAAGGTGCGTAGAGACGGCGTGTTTCTGAAGATCGACGCCCATCTCCTTGGTTGCGGCCACCTACGGATATCAAACCGTCAGAAAAGGCACGGATACATTCCGACGCTGTACCATTTCATTCAGGGTTACGGCGACGGGAACGAGACGGCCATTGTTGCTGACTCGAATGCAGATGGTGTAAAGGCATTGGCCCCTTGTCAGGTATGCGTTGTGTTTAGGTGTGGTGGTGGGTGGTGGTGGTGATGGTGCCCAGAGCCCGAACCCAGCGGTGAGTCTCATCAGTGGTTGGCCCTAACTGATGATGGATGGTGGGTGATGGGAGCTTACTCCAGGAGGTTATCACGCCCTCAATGGACTGGTGCCAGGCGCATTTCTCAGTGGTCCCCTAAGATCGGTCCCCTACCACACTGCAACCCTACTTGGTATCGACGCTCTTGGTGGGTGGTTGCCCCTAGAAGCCGTCCCGGGAAGCCCCTGGACTATCAGTCGCCCAAATGCCCGGGCTGCCGTTGCTCCAGCCCCAGAGGCCGAAGGCGTCCCAGAGGTGACGGAACTGGACCCTACAATCCGCCATTTTACGACTAAAGAAGGCACCCTGCGTCAGACACCCCGGTCGCTTTTCTGATGGCCCAGGCTTGCTTGTTCGCCTGGGTGGATTGGACGTGGATGTATCGGATACCGCTGCCACCAAGTACCCCGTACCCATCCATCTGCTATCCACGGGCGTCCACGTCCCAGGCCTCGTCCGGGTCGAGCTCAGGCAGTAGGTACCTATAACCAGTACCAAGCAGGTACCGAGCACCAGCCAGCACTGGCACTGACGGACGGATCGACGCCAAATCCTCGTCGTCTCTCGCTCTCTCTCCTGTTCTATCCGCCCGGGCTCATCTCATTCTCCCATCATCATCAACTTCTCTTTTTTTTCTTTCTTTCTTCTTTTCCTTTCCCTATTCACTCGGCTCGGATTCCCGGTGTTATCGTGTCTTGCCCTATTCTCACTGGGGCTGTTGTTTGGGTTGCATCATTCGAACCTGAACCCGCCGACCCAGACCCAACTTTTGGCTCGCTCACGAACGAACGAACGGCGCTGGGCGACTGGCTCACCTCGCCAGTTTCTCGACCTCTGCCCCCTCCTCGTCCTTGTCGAGTCGAGTCTTTTCTGCCAGCCAGACTTAGCATAGAGCCTCCTGTCGCCTAGAGTAAGTCGCTCAAGCTTGAAATTACCGCCTGCCGCCGCTGCTGCCGCCCTCGCTCGATAACCCGTCTTTCGCTGGTCTTGTCGTCCATGGCCTAACCGAAACCCCAGCAACCTGAAATTTGTCGATCGCGGACCTCTTCACACCACAACCAGAGCGAGACGAGCAGCATAGTCGACGACTGCTCCCCCGCCGCTCTCCGCCCTCACGACCCCCGATTACTCCAACCTTGCCCATTTGCGGCCTAATAGCGACAATTGACATGTCATGGAGAACTCTTCGACCCCTCTCGCCGACTATTTCTGGATCGCCGGCGTAGAGTCGGTGTCCATCCACGACCCCGCGTCGCAGCCAGTCGTCCCTGTCGTTCCTGTCGAGTCCACCATCGCCGAAGATGGCGAGCCCGAAGACGATTTTGCCAACGGCTCCCAGGCCAAGGCCAACGCACGACACTCGCGGCACAGTTCCTCCAACCGACTCTCCAGGATATCTCTCACCGACCGATTCTCGGTGCACACACTCGAGGAGAACGACGGCAACACCAAGAGCAACCGCAGCAGCGCCACTATTCGCCCTGTGAATCCCCCCAACTTCGGTGCCACCAATGGAGGGGCTAATTCCACTGGTACCCCCAGCGGTATCCTGGGCGAGGGCCCCATGCTCATGGGCGACTTTGATTTTGATAAGGCCCTTGTCAAATTTGCAGCCGAGCGCGAGGTCTTTCTCGAGGATCTGACCTTCAGTGCTGGCGCAAAAGTCCAGGCTCGGGCACCGATGGTGAACCCTAGAGCCGAGAGGATCAAGGCGGAGGAGAGCGATAGCGGCAGACTGAGTCCTCTCAGAAGCATTAAGGGTAGCATCCGCCGCAAGATGAGCTTTAGGGACATGAACAGCCTGCGCAAGCAGCCCAGCACCAGAGCGAGTGCAAGCCGAGCAGGTTCGTCTTTTACATCTTCTCGGCGCTCCTGTTTGTGCGCCCCATCCTTTGTATGGTGACTTTGGCTAACTTGCAGATGCAGCCTCGATCCGCACTGCGAAGCGTCTCAGCAATTATAATTCCGTGATCCCACCGCCCGAGCCCCTCAACACCGATCCTGATATGCACCCCCTCAAGCGACGGTATGAGCCTGTTCTACTTGACCGATATCCTCCCCAGGAGGCTGTAGATGAGATTTCCAGGCGTGGAAAGTTCCCCGACTACGTGCCAATGTTTGCCTTTCCCAACGACATTCAGATTGTGTCCTCGGATGATCGGCCACGATCGACATGGCACGGCTTCACCATGACCTCTGACGATAACAGCAAGCTGTACGGTATTACCATCATCATCTGGACTGCTCTGACCGCCGACGTCGCCGAGGAGGTGGAACAAAGGTGCGAGGAATGGCGACAGAGCCACATGTCTGAAGAGGAGCGAGAGCTGGCGGCGAGCCTGGGAGTTCGATTGGCTGGTGAGCGGACACACCTCTCGCAGCTTCTCGCCAAGCTGCCCACGATCCCATCAGGCTCTCCGGCCCGTGAGAGGCTCGAAGACGAGATTAGCACGGTGGAGGAAAAGATCACCCTCATGACGGATATGCTTCGGCCCCTGAGACATGGTGCTGCATCCAAGATTGAGGGCCTCACCACCGGCGAGAGCGGACTCTGGACACCTCGTGCTTACGGTATTCTGGGACGAGACCCGGCCAACATGTCGTTCTGGAAGGAATGGCTCAAGGCCATTGTCACGCCCATGACAGACGGCGGTGTGCTGAGAATACCCCCGAGCTCGCCCAAGGTTGGGCGCTGGCAGCCCCTGGAGCGGTACGTTGTCAACCTGTGCACCGAGGCGTTCAACCCCCTGGGATCCAAGACCCAGGTCGAGCTGGGTGTTCGAGAGCTACGGCTCTATGCTCGAAAGGAGGCCGAGAACGAGCTCCCAGGCTCACGAACCATTGATCTCTATGCCCTGTTCAGGTGTCTGTCGCTGGAGAACATTGTTGCGCTGTTCGAGTACGCCATGTCGGAATCCCGCATCATTTTTCTCTCGTCTCACACAAGCATGCTGCACCTTGCATGCCATGCCTTGGCTAATCTGCTCTATCCACTCAAGTGGTCGAGCATCTTCATCCCTGTTCTTCCCGCACGACTCTTGTCGGCCCTCGAGGCGCCTTGCCCCTACATTGTAGGCATTGAGCGACGATACGACAAGATTGAGCTGCCCGAGGACGACTACGTCCTGGTTGACCTGGACAAGGATACCATCGATGCCACCTCGCAGCCGGTCCGCCTCCCACGTCAAGCCCGCAGGAAACTCATGTCCCTGCTGCAGGTTGCGGCGCCACACAAGCTTCGATATGGTGTCACGACAGGACCTCCTCCATATGCCATGGAGTCATTCCCCTACGATGCATTCTCTAGCGAGAACGGCGCCCTCTTCAGGTCACCAACTGCCAAGAGCACCCTGGGCAAGTGGGTGTCACAGAACTCTTCGGGCTTTGGAGAGGCGGATCCGACAAACGAGATCCAGCCGCCAGTCTTCAATGCTTTTGCTACCGCCTTGGTGGAAAATGGCAGATCAGACAGACCCAGCACTAGCAAGTCTGGCAAGACCAGCCCGCAGTCCTCGGTGTCTCCAGTCTCGATGACATTCCCTCCCATGCCTTCAACTCCAGTGTCCCGAAGCGACTCCGGGTTTGCGCTTGCAGCCACACTCCGAGAGAAGCGATCAGGACATTTCGGAGAAGAGAAGATGCGACGCAGCTCGTCGTTTGGCCTGGATAAGCACCAGCCATTCCACAAACCGAGCCTCCCGTTCCTCAATGGCCACCAGGCCAATCTGTCGATCTCGGCCATCTCTGTGGATTCCCAGACATCGTTTGGAGGAGGCTACGGAGGCGGATACGGCGGAGGTGGCTACGGAGGCGGATACGGCGGAGGTGGCTACGGCGCCGGCGGCTATGCTCCCTCAACCTACGCACAGTCAACGCTTGCCGCGTCAACCATCATGCCCAGCATGCAGATCCAGCCTGTGCAGAACACGGAGACAACTGTCTGGGTTGAGGGCCACTGCTTCAACTGGATCCCCAGGGATAACACATCCATCTGCACCATCTGCAACGAACACGCCGAGGGAGATGGCATCTACATGTGCAATGCCTGCAAGACTTTTTCTCACGGCAGATGCCTCGGCCACGTCTCCCTTGTCTGTCCCGAGGCCTTCCACGCAGACCGCGTCCGGGCGGCGTTTGTCCGCTGCCAGGCGAGTTTGTTGTACACATACCGCAAATATCTTGGACGGCCTTCGCGTCAGCAAAAGAGCAATGGCCAGCTGTATGCCTTTGATATGGAGGGTTTCATGAAGAGTCTACCGTACGAGCAGCACGACTACGCGGTCATGATGCGAGAAACACAGTGTAAGTCAAGTCACATCACATCTGTTTAACCTTTGGACGGTCTGGTGCTAATCTGGAACTAAAAAGGCTTCAACGAGTTTATTCATGACCGAGAGATCCACCCCGCCAATGCATCGGCGATCCGTCTGTTTGACGAGATCATCATGGCCAAGAGGGCCCGAGGCCGGACCGGTCTGTCGACAGGTCTCTCCCGTCTCTCCACCATCCGTGCCTCTCACGGTGCCTCCCTGCACGCTGGCAGCTTTGCTCCTCCGAACCGCGGCGGCAAGGTGCCGCAGTTCCTTGGCGACACATCCGACCACATTTGGCGGACAGCCTCAGTGCCGCTGCCCAAGGGCAACTTCCCGGGCGAGTACCGATCTGTGGTGACCCGTATTCCCGCCCGCCTCGACCGGTCTCTCATGCGGGAACCCCGTTCTATCCAGGGCATGCCCCGTGTCGAGCCACGAGGTGCCCGTGGCCTGATCCGCAAGCAGGTTCCCAGCATGCTTGGCACCACCCCTCCTACTTGAGACTTGGAATGTGCGACAGGAGAACATTTCTTTTAGTGATGGAAGCAAAGAGCCTGGGAGCTCGGAGCGGACCATCCAACCAGCAGCCCCCTTCCGTCGGTGATGCTGAAACCCATACACATAATGGTGTGACACCCCCCTTTTTTAGCTCAAAGGTAGCCTTAAGGGGGGGTGATCCAATGACAAAGATGAAGAATGGAAAATAGGGAGAAATCACCATGTACGATACCACGTTTGTAATTTAGGATGACGACCACCTCAGCAACAGAAAGTGGTGTATAGCTGGCCGGCCACAAGATGGAGTCGACAAGATCGAAGGGATGTCGGCGAGAAGGGACAACAAGCAGAAGCCACCCACAAGGAAGAGGTAGATTGAAGGGTGAGCCTGTTCGAAGGAACATGGAGCAGAGCAAAGAAGGAAGAAAAAAAGAGGACATTGCGCCCCCGATAGACACGTGTTTTGGATTCCCCGGGCTGTTTCAATCTGGCCCGAAGCCTTGCTTGGTTCGCATTTCTTGTCTGGAGCATACAGAAGAGGGGGAGAGAGGCATACACTGGAGTGAGCATATGGTATCGATCAGCATGAGCGAGCATACAGGGAGCGGGGGAACGGTGGTGCTGTGCACTCTGGGCTGGGCTGGACTGGTTTTTACATAAGACGTTTATATCTGTGCTTGAGCCATACGGACGCATACCTAGAATGTCCTGGCTAACTGTTAATCTTACACAAAGCTTCATCCTCGCATCAAACTGAAAGGCTATTCTCTTCCCCCTCAACTGCTTACCCCTGAGCAATGATACCTCCCCGTTGGGACCTAGCATGGCGGCCAGCACCTCCCTCATTCCAAGCGGTTCTGCGTGGCTTGTCCGCCTTCTAGGCGTCCATGCTCAAGTCCTCCCAGCCAATATCCTTGAGTATCTTGCCGGTCAGGGTCGAATAGCGCAAGTGTCCCTTCACAAGGTCGCTAACATTGTGGTTCTCAACACCATCCGCGCCCTGGATTTGCTGAAGGCCCGCCACACCAAAGTGGATGTTCGAAGTGCGATACAAAAAGCCAAGAAGATAGTCACTCTCCGAGTAGACATTGACCAGGCGGCCAGAGACGACGCTCTTCAGCGTCAACCAAACTCGACTCTCGGAGGGTGCCGGCGTGCCCATCAACACGACCGAATCGACGATACCAAACTGACGGCGCTCAGCTAGGACCATCAGACAGACATAGATGGCCCGAGCCGCCAGACTGTAACCCATCAGAGAGACGGGACGATCACCTTGGATCTTGCTGCGCATGATGGCGTCTGCAAGCACCACACCGGCCTTTTCAGCGCGAACCATCCCGATGCTCCAGGGGTTGTCGATTATTTTGCTGACTTTCATAAGCTCCGCAGGCCAAGACGCTTCGATGAGACTCGTGAATACTGTAGCGGTGTTAGGGCCGGCTTGATCGTACTTCTGAGGCTATAACTTACTGGTCCGCGAAGTGACGGCCTTCTTTGCTACTGCCCACGCTGAGCTTCGGACAACAGTCTCGAGTGCACCTCCCAGACTCTGAAGAGCACTCATTTCCCACCGCAGGACGTACACCTCTGCATGGTCGCCGAGGTACTTCCAAGGTCTAGCAATGTCTTCTTTCTCAGTGACCCAACCGTTTACAGCAATGATAACTCGGAGTCGTCGACTATTGGCTGGGATGGCTTTGGCGTCCACATAGTCCTCCTGGGGCGTGCCTCGGATGGGAACGATGCCAAAGTCCTGGATCTCACGAGAGAAGGACTCAATCATCTTGCTAGTCGGTCTCGTTCCATAGATTCCAAACAGCGAGCCTGCAGCAATGCCATTGTCAGACATGGGCCCCAACAAGCCCGCAGCCGCAGGTAGTCTTAGTCCATGACCGCCGTGGGTCGTTCCAATGCCTGCAGCAATGAGCTGCGCTCCGAGTCGAAAAGGGCCGGTCATAGAAGCCAAGCGCGCCTTGGTTTTCCCAACAGGCTTGCTCTCATCTTGCTTTTGCTCAGTGGCCTGCTCGGCGGCCACGTCGACAGCAAGCTGACTCAATCCCTGCGCAATGCGTTTTTCTTCCTCCTGAAGGAACTTCAACGGAAGGTTCAGAGAGGAAGTGAGGTTGAGAAGAAGAAGACGGGCGTAGGCGCTGTACTCTTGGAGCGAAAGTACCATAAGAAGCGAAATATGAAGCAACAGTTTTCGTTTCTCAACGGGAAGTGTCCAGAGCGAGGTCGGGATTGGTGGGAATCGACGGGATAGGTCACGGTCGATGTGATTTGAGGGGGTCTTGAGAGGGCCTAGCACACGTTAGATTCCAAGACTTATAAGTATTGTTGGGAACAAGGACTATTAGAATGTATACGAACCAGTAGTTTCATTTTCCGACTTACCAGTTGTCACTGTAAGCCCTCCACGACCGCCTCTACCACCACGACCAGCGCGACCACCTCTTACACCTCGAGTACTGCCACGCCCACGCCCACGAACATTAGTTTGAGGAGCATTGGCTTCCATGACACTCAAGTCCCGGAAACGCTGCATGGCGATCGTCTGCCACTTGCGGTAGAAGAGGAGTGCCTCTTTCTTGAGCTCCCTGAGTTGAGGTGTGATCTCCTGTGCATCCCCCTTCTCTCCAGACTCGGTCACCTTAGAACTTGACTGAGGCACCTGTGTTGCTCTCTTGACTTGAGACGAAAGCTTAGGGTTGGCATTCTCGTTTGTGTTGCGGAGTGACAGGGCCAACAATTGGTGATGGCCAATGTCCTGATCCCCAAGAACAGGGGTAACAGGAGGAGAGTCGAAGATGATGCTGATATCGTTGTGAAGCTTCTCGGTTATAGCATTGATCAGTGTAACTAAATCATTTCTCTCAACAGGAGAGATAGCTCCGGTCAAGTCAACCGGACGGCGAGGAGCCGGGCTTCCTCGACCACCTCGACCCATGATGCCGCCGTCGTGGGAGAGTTGGTGTAGTGCTGAACGAAGATAGGAGATGCGAGAGCCTGAACTGATGAAGACAACCGGTCGTCTCTGAACTCTTGTAGGCAGATAACGGAAGGGCTCTGAGTGATCAAGATGATGTTATCGCGGGAATCTCGATGACCAAGGGCGAACAAGTTGCTAAAGGTCGAGCTTTGGAAGTCCAGGGAGAAGCAGAAGCTGCATCATCAGATGAAAACCAGCCAGTACTTCTTTCTCCTGCAAATCGAGTTGCTGCCAATAGAAGTCATCTCATTCACGAGATTGAAGAGGGTCGGACAGAAGACGTAAACAAGGAGGAGATTGGGATGAATGAATGGTGAATGAAAGAAGGAGACAATGGGGGAGAACACAAACAGGAAGGAAGCAACGGACTCGCCGATAAACAGAAGGTACAAGGGAGAATAAAGAGAAGGAGAAGAGAGAAGAGGGAGAAGGTATAGAGTAAAGCAGGCAGATGCAGAGGCAGGCACGACCGCACATCAAACGATGGAAGGTGCGATGTGATGGTGGTGGGTGGGTGGCTGCCCCAATATCTGGTTGGGTATGCCAGAAGCCGCGAGTGACAGGTGAAGGGAAGGATCGGAAGGAGGAAGACGAGGTGAATGGAAGAGGAGAGAATATCGGGCGATGCGGTGCACCTCGATGCTTCACCAGCTCTCTGGTCCTTTCCTTGGCTGGGGCTGGCGTTGCTTTGCGTTGCCAGCTATCTGCCAGTGCCAGTGCCAGTGCCGCCAGCTGGCTGCCGGATGTGACCACATGATGCTGCCGGCTCTCTGGCACTCTTTCTGCTGCTCTCTACGGGACAAACGCGGATAAGGGAGTTTCACAATGTACGATGCATCCAAGGTCGTCATTCATTCAGTGCTTTGATCTGTGAGTGTAAGAGAGCAGTGCTTGGTCAGAGTCATCAAAGGCCGAGTCACTTGCACCCAGCTCTCTCCGCCAGTGAAACTCAGGACGTAAATTTGTTTGCTACAATGTCTGTTCATGGTTTCATTCAAGCTTATCGATACTCGTCACGACTCTTTGACTAGTCTACCGACAAGCAAGTGGCGAGATAGGGGGGCTTGCATCTCCGCAACTTGTGCGACTAGGGAACGGAGCTTGTTCAGTTCGGCCATCGGCTAAGCGAGGGAGAAAGAAGAAGGTATAGGCCTTTGAAATACATAGTAAATATTAATAGGCTTTTATATAGTTCCAAGTGACATTGCTCAAGCTCGAATCTCAACTACGAGCCCCCTCAACACTCAGCTCGATCCAAACCCCCATACCACGACGCCCATTAGTGACGCAGGAGGCTTCGGTCTTGTTTTCCGTACGTCGTGAGAAAGTCGAGGTGCCAGCTCACCCCATCAATCATGGTGCTGTGTAACCAAATTTCGGTAGAAGCATCGGTGAGCACGACGCCGGACGGAAGAGGGTCTGCCCCCGAATCGAATCAACTCGCCTGCCGTTGCCCAAGAGAAAGAAAAAGGCCGGTATCCGATCTTGACGTGCCTGTCATCAGTCTCGATTTGATTCGGTCGAACGAGTGCGTACAGGATGTTGGCTGGTCCTTGTCATGGCCATGCGGCATACCGGGCACATGGTACAGAGTCACGACAACTTCATTCTTCTCCCATTTCGTGGTATCTCTGGTGCGCCGCTACAGCAAACGGGGGGATCGCATGCCCACAGATAGGACATGAAACATTCTCCTCCATGCTCCAACCCGTCGCCTCCTCATCGCCATCGTCACACTCGTCCTCCGATCTCGCAGGCTCCTCTACCTCATCCTCCTGATCTGGAATTACCTGGAACGGCCTCAGCACTTCATCCTGACGCCTGAACATGGCAGAGATATCCCTGCCTGCTCCCGTCTTGTCATCCGCCGCACCAGCCACCATATTCGCCACGCAAATGTTGAGCATCTGCAAGTTCCATCGGTGCCCCTTTTCCGGGGAAAGGCGCCGCAAAAGCGGTAGCAGAGCCTCCGAAACGAGCCGCTCTGCGATGCGGTCGAGGTCATCTTTAACATCAAAGACGAAGCTGGGAAGGGGTGCCGATCTAGAAACCCGTCCAGAGTTGTGACTTTGAGCTGATTGTAGTTGTGCCCAGGACCTGACCGAGAGCCGCAGCGTCTTTGGCCGAGCGATCCATCTTTGAGAACCCGGAACGTCAGAGTTCTGATCGGGAACCAGCAGATCCACCCTCATCCTCCTAACCAGCGAGCAAGATAGCTTGTGGAGCTCTTCTGCAATCTGCGGGATGGTTTCCAGGCCTTTATAGGTGTCCTCGATACTGATCTGGCTTGGCATGTCGCTAGCCTCCTTGACCTCAGTCGGGTCGACACCGTGAAGCAAACCCCATATTCTAGATCCTACGCCCTTTTCAGCACCAGGGCCCATGAGTAGAGTCTCTATTGTCCCAGGTGAGATGTTGGGATGAAGCCGGACTTGGCCTACAGTTACGGGCACGTCTCGCAATTCCGGCATTTCTAGGATGGCCTCACTCATGTCAGCACCCACATGACCCCCCAGAACTTCGACAGTTTTGAAACCCAGACCAGGTATCTTTCTAAGTTTATGGTCATCCAGAAATTTGATAGCCTCGTCCTGGGTGAAGGCAAGCAGCGTCGTCTGGTTCCTGGGCTTATTCTTGCCACCCACGAGCTTGCTGAGCATCTTGTTGGTTGCTATGCCGCAAGTTGACGTAAACCCAAATTTCTCTTCTATTTCGAGACGCAAGAATTGGGCAAGATGCGAGCCCAGGAGGAGGCGCAGGTAAGCGGGACTCTCAGTGTCAAGGTCCTGGGAGGCTGTGTCCTGGACACAGCCCGCGATGCTAGTCAGATCGCACTGAAAGCCCCGCTCCGGATCTTTTTTCGAAAGGCAAAAAAACGAGTTTGCCAGGGATGCCTTGTTGAGGCAAAACAGGTTGTATTCGACGATATCTGTGACATCTGGCGGGCCATGGCCTTAGTTGAGACTACCTATTTTAAGCAAGACTGACGGGACAACATACCCATAAAGATCTCATCAAACCCAAGGCGTTCAACCTTGTGATTCCACGAAAAGGTCTTGAAATAGTTGAAGAGAATTTTGCTCGTATCGCGAAATGGCGTGAGATCCTCGCCATCCATCAGGACAAGCTCCGGGCACACGCGCTTGGCCTCGGAAACCGACATGAGCTTCTTGAGGCCAAGGGCACGAGCATTGTAGTTGCATGTCGACAGGCAATTCTTCTGCTTGACGCCCACCGGTAGCTTCTTGAGTGCCGGGTTCTTGTTCTCAAAGACCTGAGCGTAGAAGCAATCGTAGTCCTATGGCTGATGTGTAAGCACGAGCGGCCGATGGGGGCTGCGACGGATCGGAGGCGAGACGCACGAATTGTAAAATGACTCGGTCGTTGTTCCATCGAGGCCTTTTTTTATTCGGAGTCTCCATGGTTGGCCGGGATTCATGGAGTTGAAGAGATGGGGGCCATGCAGACGGGATGCGTGCACCGCGAGATTTGTCTTGAGCGGGAGAGGTTACAGGAGACGGGGAGAGATTAGAGAGGATCCAATAACCTCACTCTGACCGCCAAACAGAATGCTGGTTTTGTATGCGAATACATTCACATCAACAAACGCTTATAACGAGGATAGACAGAGTTGATTGTCATTGGCGAAGCATCCATCATCTCTCAATTCACGGTACCTCCCGTACCCGTACCCGTTGTTGCTCAGGGACAGAGGTGCCTGCCCGTTCGGGCCGTTGCAGCTGCCTGTGCCTAAGGCCCCGACCACTCAGCGTCCATGGAGCGTCGTGCAGCTTCATCCCTTACACGGATAGACCTTGACCTTGGCGATGCTCCATCCATCCCTCCATCTCTTTACTCAAAACATGATGGGATTTTAATCCAAAACGCGTTCATCTGTATTTCGACTGGCGGCGATGGCCCCTGCCTGTCACAAAGACTATCCTAGAGCCAAGTCACCGCCCCCAAGCGCGCCAAACCTCCAACGTCTCAACAAGCGCGCCCAACATGTGTTTCAATCGTGATCGACGAGCTGCAGGATGAACCCGCCAGACGGATGCGAGATAGCTGCGAGGAAACGGCCTCCAATGTCATCTGAGACATGGCCCAGCAAAGACATGGAGCAGCAGGTCAGATGTCGACGCCAACCTCCATGTTGATGCCAGTCATTAGTGCAGCAGGGTCAGACCGATACGATAGACGCGATGCGATGCGATGCCATGTCTGGCAAAGACTCTCAAGTCACCCTCCTTCCCCGGCTCGCTTCCGAAGTCAATGTCTCGGTCTCGGTCTCGTCCCCGCTCCGATTGACTGACCCTTGCACGCAAAAAAAACAGCCAAGCACCCACTACATGTTGCTGGGTCGTTTCGACCATCCACGATTGCGCTGTAGCCGCCGACCTGACGCCCGAGATGCACAGAGACGTCTAGTTGGATCCATCTGCTGCAATGTCGCCGGTCTTGCAGTCGAGCAAGACAGACAGACGTGCCCACCGCATTTTGACTTTCCCACCACCCAGTTTTGTTTCTCAAGTCTGCCCTATTGTCGATATCCGTGTCCGTCGGCACTCGCTCAAGGACACGCAGCCACTATCGCAAAAAATACAGATTACGTCCACCAGTCAGCCCTAGGCCATCCGTAATTTTACAAAAAAAGGTCTGGCGTGCTCAAGACATGGGAAAGCCCTGCCGGATCATGGCTTGGAGCATCGTGTGTCAGTAGGCTGAGCAGCAATTGACCCCACCGTCATCTGCTCGCCAAATGCACCGTCATATGGACCGTCAGATCTCCTTGCTCATGGCTTACTGAAACTCGTCCGGTTTTGGCTCCAACAATCGAAGGCGAAAATCCACCACAGAAGAGGCCCAGAGACTCGATCAGACGCAGCAGACGACCAGTCACTCTGTCAATCCCCTCAGAGTCAAGCCACCATGTCGCCTAAGGGAGGGGAGGGTTGCAAGAGGGGAATAGACGCCAGTGGGAGTGAAAAGAGCCGACCTGATAGCCGCGTGATTGGGCCTGGTTTGGAACTCAACAAGGGTGACTCTTCAACCAGGGCGCTTGCGCCTTCAACGCTTCCCCCCCTCAAGACTTCAACGAGCCAACCAGAGGAGGCGCCAATGCAACACCCCCGTCGCTTTCACCTCGCTCTTGGCAAGCCAGAGGCCCCAGGGCTGAATCCTTCTCAACTCTCGACTTCCGCGTTTAGTTTGTGAGCGAAATATCACACTGCATGCATGGCTAGGGGCGCTTGTCTCGGTGTTGGGGCTGGTCGAGGAGAGCATGGGTGCCCTGACCCCATCTCGTTTCCGCGGCCGGCCCAGTGAGATGTGCGCTTGGATCAATGCCGTCCTATATAGACGCAAGGCCCTCATTTCTCGCTGTTTGCTCGTGTTGTTTCTGCCGTTTTGACATCCCGTTGTTGCTTGTGATCCCTGGCGGTTCCAGTCTCTCGGGTACAAGTGCTGGTCTGTTGGTTGTATAGTCTCAGCCACTTCCGACAGAATCTGCTCTTTCCATTTCTTGGATGTCTGTGTCGACTTGATATATACCAACTTATTCGTCCCCCGTTACATCCGGTCATGGCTTCTACACAAGCACCATCTAAGAGGCCTCGGCTCTCTCTTCAGATCAAGACATCATGTAGCCCGGCCACAAGGTCGTCGAGGAGCTACGCCGTGGACCCCAAGGACCCAACTGCCTTCAACACGCTTTCCAATGTCTACGTTACCACTATTGAGAGGTCAACGCCAGTTCAGACTGAGCCCATGACCGCCATCAACACACTCGAAGCATTCAGCCTTACAACGCCTATGGACGCCAAGCACAGAGTTGTCACACCTTACGTTGCTTCATACCCGGAGACTCCTTTGTCAGAGAATGCCCCCTCACCAAACCGCCTCGAGATCAACTACCCAAGCACTATGACGGCCACGCCTCCTCTATCCGCTGGCCCAGTCGACTCACACACATCCAAGCCCTTCAGCTTCTCGGCTGCCGATACTTCAGCAGCAGATGGGCAAGTGGCTACCTCACGATCCGAGACACTCACACCTCTTCGGTCACAGAGCCTTGCCGATGTAGCTCTGCAGGCTCCATACACACACCCTCGATCACTTCACAGCATCCTCCGCAACTCGCCTCTTCCTCCGCCTACCGCCATCCCTCCCTCTTCTCCTCGACGACAATCTCTGCGTTTGCAAGAAAAGGCAAACAGGAGAGTCGGCTACAGCAAGCCCCTCACTCAGGAGATCATCACCAACAAATACACCAAGTCCCATATTGACCTTCTCGTCGAAGAGGCATCACCACACTCTCCCCCATGCTTACCTCCCCTGCCCCAAAATGCCGTGGACCTCGCCATGGCGTTCACTCCCAACGAAATTCAGGACGGCGGACAGACACCTGGACCCTTTACAGACACACAACGTCGGATGGGCATGTTGACTACTGGTACATCACCCTCGCCACAGGGGACTTCGCTGGCAGGACCAAAGGGTGTATTGAAGCGCAAGAGAAAGGAAAAGAAGCGTCGCTGGGTCTGGACTATTGGCCAAGATGAGGAGGACGATGAGAATGTCGGGGGTTCTATCGCCGCCCTCAGAGCGGAAGCTGCAAAGCCCAAGACAGCCGAAGAGGTCAAGACTCCTCTCACTGCCATCAAAATCCCGCAAATCACATACTCCACCATGCCAACACCAAGCATCGAGAGCGCCGATTCCGAAAGCGAGAGCTTTGATCACGATGTGGAGATGTCTGACACGAGTAGCTGTCTCTCAGTGCCAGACGAGTTTGATAGCAACATGGACGTGGATCTCAAGACTCCAACTGCTCCCAAGAAGCAACCCAACAATGTCAACAACAAGAGAGACACTCCAGTGCCGGCGGATTTACTGAATGTCGAGGGGGGCAGAGATGATACACCCATTCCCGCAGAGTTGTTGAACCCGAGTGGAAAGAGAGATACACCCATCCCATCAGACTTGTTGAGCATTGATGGAAAGAGGGACGATACACCCATACCTTCGGAGTTATTGGATGCGGATATCGCATCCGGGCTTGGACTTGTTCGCCAGTAGATGAAGGATCTTTGGGAGAGGGGAGGTTATGTACATCAGACGGGGTTCAAGCATATACACGCATGTTCATATTACCAACGGTCTCAGGACGTATGGTATCTGGCGTTGGTTATTCATATTTTAGGGGTGTTTTTGGTTATGACTGTAGATACCTTGGGCGGCGGCGGCAAGAAATCATGGGAAACAAATGAGCAATACGATAAATGAAGCCATTCCTTCTAGCATCAAACTTGAACATCAACAGAATGTGACCATTGTTTCACAAGACAGAGGAGACTTGTAGCGGCCAACCCACCTCCTAAGTCCGTCGAGACTACTGGCCATGAGCAAATGAATGAGTATGAATGATCTTGTAAGGTTCTGTTAGGCATGTTTCAACTCACAGCCGTGGTCTCGATCCCCATTTAGATAATATCAGACAGATCGGTGTCTTTTCGGAAGAAACGCATTCTCGGGGCACTGTAACGGAATTCTTTCTCATGTTTGGATCATTTATTCGTAAATCCCATCCAAGACGTACGTTCCAACAGGTTTAATGTACCAGCATATAGCAAGATAGCACACAACCAGCTCAGCAATACCAGCAAACACGCACACGCAATCAGCGCCTGCAAAAATCAATATTCCGAGGCTCCCATATTCATCCCAAGCGACACAACTCGATCTCAGCTCTCAACCGCCAGGGCCTTGGCGCCGATGAGCCTTCCATCGGCGTGCGAGACGACCCAGTACTCGACCCTCGTGGCGTCCCGGACGATCTGGTATACACGCACGTCGTTTCCCTTGGACGCCTCGCGCACCGCCTCGATGACGTTGGTGTACTGGCCGCGCGAGTCCCAGTTGAGGGGGTCGAGGATCTTGATCTCTGCAGAATCGGGGGAGGAGTGGTTGATGAGCTTGGCAAACTCGGCTAGAACAAGGTCAGTCTTGGGGTTTTTGTAGTAGTATACGAAGAGGTTTCTCTCACACTCGGTTGGTAGTCCGTTCTTGCCCTCCCACTTGAGCGAAACCTCCTCGAATGGCTCGTCGGCGTCCGAGACGTAGACGGCGCTCTTGCACACGTTGCGGATCTCCTTGGGTACCTCGCTGCCTGTGTCCTTGGCCTTGAACACGGAAGACTTTTGCTGTGTAGTCGCGTCGGCGCCGGTGTCCTGGTTCGCCTTGTTGAGGAAGGCCATGTAGTCGTCGTCGTTGGACATGTTGAAGGGTCTTGTTCCGCTGAGGGGTCTTTGGTGAGCTCGGCAAATGGTGTTTTGGATGAGGAACTGAGAGCGAAACTGCGTGCAGAGAGGGAGTGAGATTGTCTTTAGTTTCAAGAAGCGCCGAGAGCAGGTTTTGAGGGACATGAGGGAGGAATTGGAGGCGTCGCGCGGGAGCTGAGGTAGTGGGACAAGAGGATGATGCATGTACAAGTTTCGGGTGGGGGTGACGTCAGGCGACGATGGAATAAAGAACCAGCCACAAGAGACAACGACATCATGCAAATGATAGGTCCATGGACGCTACGGCATACACACACACACAACAGTACAATCATGCAACTACAAGTCACCGAGCAAGGACAGTATGATTAACATTGGGAATCTCGTTAGAATTTTTTGAATCCATCCCTCTAGCTGGACTTTTTACGTTCATGCCAGTTAACCTAACCCAGCCCCAAACGCAAGGCGAACGAACCAACCCTCGACACCGTGCAATGGTCAAGACAGAAAAGGAAACGAGCGACCGCCTTAAGCGGAGGCAAGATCCTTCTTGAGGGTACCCTGGTACTGCTTCTTCTCCGCAGGGGTCTGGAAAGCACCGTGTCCGAACTCGGACGAGGTGTCGATCCACTTGAGGCTGACCTTCTCCAGAGCCCTCCGCGAGGTCTGGGGGAACATGGTCTTTCGGAGGGTCATGACACGCTTCTTGACACCAGGGATGGAACCCTTGAGCATGACAAAGTCGTTGTTGACCTCGCCATAGCGGACGAAACCACCCAGACTGAGCATTTGTTAGCGTGTCTTTTATAGAAATGAACAACAGGAAAACATACGGGGTGATCTTCTTCTTGGTAACGTCGATCTCGGTGGCGGCGTTGTCGTCGGCATCGCCCTTGCCAATGCGGTAGATCTTGTGGTTGACCGAGGTTCGGTGGTGGTAACCCATCTGACCAGCACGGGCAACAGTCCACTGGACGTGCGAAGGGTGCCAAGCACCGATACAAGCAACCTTTCGGAGACCCTTGTGAGTCTTGCGAGGAAGCTTCTTGGTGCCCCATCGAGCGGTGACACCGTTGAAGCCGTGACCCTTGGTGACGGCAATGACATCAATCATCTCATCCTGCTCGAAGATGGAGGAGATGTCGACGGGCTTCTCGAAGAGCTCTTGGCCGAAGGCGACCTTGTCGGCAACGGAGCCACCGTTGACCTGGATCTCCATGAGGTGGGCCTTCTTCTGCTTGAGGGGGGTCTTTCGGATCTGGGTGTGGGCGAGGACACGGACGACGGTGCAGTACTTCTTGATGCGCTCGAGCTCGCGGGTGATGGAGGCACCGTTGTTCTCGGAGTGCTTCTTGGCGTACTTGGTGAAGGCCTTCTTCTTGCTCTTGTACCAGTTCTTGTAGAAGCGGCGCTTGACCTCGTCGCTCAGATGCTCGGCCCAGACGGTGGTGAGGGATCGGAGGCCGCGGGGAGTCTCGATGTAGCCCACAAGACCAACAACGATCATCTAAAAGATGTTAGCCATAGGCACATAGCCAAGCGGGCTGCATTGTTCGTACAGGTGGGGTATCCACGATGGTAACCGCCTCAACAATCTCCTTCTTGTTGGCCTTGGCGCCAGGTCGGTCGAGGTCGCGGACGATGGTGGTCATACCGGCCTTGTAGCCCATGGCGGCGGTCAGGTGGACGGGCTTCTTGGGGTCATCCTTGGGGAAGCTGTTGCGCCAATGCGTTAGCCACTGCATTGCTGCTTGAGATCCTCAAAGGCATCGCAAGAAAAAATATTCAGGAATACTCACGACTTGACCTTTCCACGGTGGCGGGCAGCGCGCTTCCGAGGCAGGTAAGCCAGGGAGCCGTGGCGGGGAGCCTCAAACTTGCGGTGCTATTGATCTATCGTCAGTCTCTGTTCACGATGCCATTGTCGTCGTCGTCTTCCGAACTCACACTCATCTTGGGCGGGCTGTGTGGTTTGAGGGGGTTAGTAGGAACCTGAGTTGACGAAGCCTGCGTGAAGAGAAAAGGCAAGAGGGTTCAAATAAAAAGTGTGGGCGAAATTTTAAGCGAGCTGCTTGGAAAAAAACAGTGGGTGGCCCGTGCACCACTGGGCTTTCTGACCTGAGCCCCACAAAATGCTTCACCGAGAAGTCACCGAGAAACTACTCAGAAAGATGAGAGACGACCTGGGCGACATTGGCACAGGAATATCAAGGATGTGTATTAATTGAGGCTCTTGTTCTTACGATACATATACATCATGTTCCCATATATCCCAATCCTCACGGCCGTTCAACGGTACAGACTGGCCTGCCGAGCCTTCCATTTTCCACCGAAAGACCTCCCTCACCGAGCTGATGACCTAGCCCTCATCAGGAACGGCAAGTCACGTGAGCATTGTCTTAGTGTTTCCCAAACCTCCAAGTCTTTTGCTGCGAGTGTGAGATTACGACGATTACTAGGATGGACCCGATTTAGGTACGATTTTCTCAATTGAATAGTTACTATGGAACCACCAACCAACAAGGAGATTGATATGTGTAATGATATTGTTCGCCGGTGAAATGTAGCCAAGAAAAGACCGTGAAACCCCGGTTTTGATAGTTCTGTCCCTGGCCTCCTCGCTTTGCCCACACAAATGAAACCGCGCCCCCATAAGAAAGTGGTGGTATACATGAAAAATGACAGAACTAATCGACTGTGAAAGGACTCTTCAACTCGTAACTCGGGCAAGATCAAAGCTACCAATCAATCATTCAACTTTTGGGGTGGGCCCCGACACACCGTTGACACTGGCGTTGGCCGGCGTTGATGTCTTAACATCCCCCGCAGCCGAGCCGGGGCCGGAGCCGTTGGTAACGATACCAGTCTTCTTCTCATCCTCGCCGCTGTCATCGTAGTTCTCGTCAACTTCCATCTTCCTTGCCGCCCTTTCGGGCTCAGAGGCGGGGGGTGCTGCGCGAGCAGGGGGAGCATGCTCAAGGCTTGGTGGACGCTCCTCCTTAGGGACAGGCCCAGATTGAGACTTCTCGTGCACAACTCCAGACATGGGGCTGTGGCCCTGCTGCATCGGTGGAAGATGGTTCGGGCCCGATGTGTGGCTTGGGGGGTGATGAGCAGCATCAGATGGATGGTAGTTGTCGGTGGGATGACGAGAAGATTCCTCCGGCCGTCGTGGCTCCTCTGCACGGCGAGGCTCATCCGCCCGGCGCTGGTCTTCCACACGTCGCGCCTCTGACGAATTGCGGCGATAGGCATCACGGGGAGGAGTGGAGGGTCTTCGGTGTCGCATGTCATCCAGACGAACCCGGTTCTCCTCGTTGGCCTGCTTTTTAGCGGCAGATTCCTCTTCCCATTCCCGCATCCGCTTGGGTCCCACCGAGGGAGGTCGCTCATCCATTCGCTGCATGGCAGCCTCAGCCACAGCAGGAGGAGGTGGTCCAGGGGGTCCCGGGGGTCCGGGTGGTCCATTCTCAGGAGGTCCTTGGCCAGACATCTCGGGATGAGGAGGATACAGCGGTGGGGCCTGGTGCTGAGGGTACGCGGACTTGGGCGAGGGCATGCGGTTGTCGTGAACAGGGCGCCCATCGGGACGAGGGCTGTTAGTTGGGCGGAAGGGAGCCATGCCGTTCGGGCCATTAGGACCGTTGACATTGCTGGAAGGGGGGGCCGATGCCGAAGGTGTCGCTCCACCCCAGTTGGGGTTGGCAACTCGGCGCTCAGAGGCCGGGGCCGCTGGTTGAGATTGCGGGGGAGCGGGGTGAGGTCCCTGAGAGTACTGATGGCTTTGAGGAGGAGGAGGGGTTTGGCCACGACGAGGCCCGTTCCGGGTCGGGTCGTTGTACGGCTGGCGCATCTGCTGCTCTTGCTGAGGGCTAGGCTGGCGTTGCAAAGGAGGAGCAGGGCCTCCACGGAAGGGCTCTCCACGAGCCTCATAGGGGTTGGGAGGTTGAGGTGGAGGGTTAATGTTGGAGAGCCTACCTACCCAGGGGTCTCCGGGGTTAGGAGTGATGGGAGGAGGACCAGAAGCTGGGGCCTGCTGAGCAGAGCCTCCCCACTGAGGAGGTCCGGCAGGGCCTGCGGCCTGATAAGCCTGCGGGTGGACATCGGCCGGCTGAGGAGCAGAGGGAGGCGGGCCACCGTTGGTACCACCAGAGCGGAGAAGCTGGAGGCGAGCCTTGATGTGAGGGTTGCCAGGGTCAAGCTCTGCAGCACGCTGGTATGCGTCCAGAGCATCAGTGATCTGGTTGTTGCAGCTCTCGTACTATGCCTGTGTTAGTCTGCGCCTCTTGAAAGATAGAAAGGTGAAGCATACCAAAGTGCCAAGGTCATACCAAACCTCAGAGATGTAAGGGTTCAAGCGAATAGCTCGAGAGTAAGCGTCCAGTGCATCTCTGTACTGGTTGATCTGGTAGTAGAGCACACCAATCGAGCACCAGAAGGTGGGGTTCTTTCCATCGCGATAAACAGCTTGCTGGTATGCCTCATACGCTTTGGGGTACTTCTGCTGCGACATGTAGCAACGGCCGAGCAGGTACCAACTCTGGGCATCTTGGTTGTCTATATCATGTCAGCGTCTAGATTCGGAATCCCAATGGCATCAAGATGATCATACCTGCGTTAACCGACTTCTCAAGATACTGAATGGCGCGATCCTGGCTCTCGTACGTGTTGCTCTGCTGGTGATGCAGCCAACCAAGCTGCTGGAGGACCTTGGCGTGGTTTGGAGACTGGTCCAAAACGCGCTGGTAAGCAGCCTTGGCATTGTCGAACTATGAAACGTCAGTTCTGTCACTGCGTGTGCGATTATGAATATGCACTTACGTCCTTCTGCTGTTCATGCACATGTCCAATCTGGAACCAGATGTCTTCCTGGGTCAACGGTCCTGGGGGAGAGTTGACGATATACTTGAAGCAATCAAGACTCTGAGAATACTTTGACTGTTGTTTGTATATTATACCCAACCGAAAGTAAATCTCGTTCGCCTTTTCGAAATCTGGTTGAATATGCATGACTTGGGAGAAGGCTTCCTCGGCGTAGTCATAGCTGCCATATCGGTCGTAGAGGATACCAATACCGTACCACAGCATGGGGTCCTAGACAATGTTTAGCTTCTGGCGTAAAGCGCGACAGAAGATTGCAGTGAATCATCGTACCTTCGGGTCCCTAAGATGGACCAGGGCCTGCTGATAGGCATCGTACGCTTTCTGAAGATTTTCAGTCATCAGGTAACAGTGACCTGTCGCGCCAGTCAGTTTTGCGCCGTCACACAGGGAGCACACAACAAACCTAGGTTTCCCCATGCCTCGCCACTGTTCTGGTCGATCTGGGTGATGGCACGGAAGAACTCGAGCGCCTTGTCAAAGGCCTCGCGCCCTTTGAGTAGCATTCCGATGGCGTTCATAGCGGGGATCGAGTTCGGGTTTGCGGTGAGAGCGCGCTCATACGCATGCATGGCTTCATCGGGGACGCGCAGCAATTCGGAAAAACTGCCTGTATGGATATGAGCAAGTGTGTCGAGTGGGACGCGACGCGACGACAAACCTATTTGCATCCAGACGAGCTCATTCATGCCCGCGATGCCAGGTGAAGGCGTATAGGGGCCGGGTTGGACGCCAGACTGAGGAGGAGGGGGGGGAGGAGGGGGCACCTGGCCCTGATGCTGTTGCATCTGCATCAGGGTTGGCGACGCGTGATGGTTCGCCATCTCTTGGGTGGTGATAGCAGCGGTGACGATGCAGCTTGCAATGGGCAGCAAGCCGACGTGCGACAGCTAGCAATATTAATACGAAGCCAAATGCTCTGACTCGACCGTGAATCAGGCACGTTGCGATGCTTGTGGGAGACGCGCGACGGTTGTGATGCCCAACAACTATCGTCAATGCCCCGAAGGTGTATGTGAGTGACAAGGTCAGGTCAAAGCGACACCGGTATGAGGCGGCGCGGCTATGTCTGTGAACAGGTGCGAAAGGTTAAGGAAAAAAACAACCACCAATGGAGACGCAAGTGGCTACAAGAAGGAAGTCAAAGTCGAGTACGATGGGTCGTAGACCATCCCAGGGCGCTGGCGGAGAAGAATGAAAGGTCACCGATGAAGCCGTTCGCAGGCGACGGAATGGGTGGGAGAGGAAGAAAGTGAGGAGTTGGGAAGAGGCACAGGATGGTGGAGGAAGGACCTGCGCTGGCCTCGCAAACTCCCCTAACCCATGAATGAAAAGGAAGGAACGGGCAAATTTAGACGCACGCCGGCGTGAGGGGCCCAGGCAAGGGCCCCACCCAGGATAACCCATGATTTTACTTTATTTACGGCCCTTGGGCATGCCCTCCTGGGAGTGCCACACTGGACCCGTCAACAGAACCATGCGGAGATACGTACTGGGGCAACCTTGGAGCTCTCGCACGCGCCCACCCACACACACCCTCCCCGTCCTCTCAACGCACGCTCTCACACAGAGTTCCAGCCCGCAAGCTAAGGTCGCTCACTTCCCGATGCCCTCCCCAGAAGGATGGCCTAGCGGGACCGGCCTTGGCCCAGCTGTACCCGCAAATCGTCCTGGTGGCAGCGCCAGAGCCAGCGCCAGGTGCAGCGGCCGAGAGTGGTGGCGGCGGCATCCCAAGTACCTCCGTACCTCGCAGGTATGAGATAATGTGAGCAGCTCTCGGGTCCTGTCTCGCCTGCGACGGGTCAGTGGCGCGTTCGGCACCTGGGGGCCCCTAGGCCCATCGCTGAGGCTCCAGGACACTGAAGGCGGCTGACACACAGACACGGACACACACACAACTCTCCATCACAAGAGACATTGTGAGGACTCGAGGAGTCTGCAGCGGAGTGATCGGCAGGTAAGCCGTGACAATCTCGGGCCTGCTCAGGCAGCTCGCTGCCTTTCCTTTCTATCCCTTTGCACTTTCAAGACAGATATTCGACGCTTCTCCATCAGATACCCATCCAGCCTGGGCCAAACAAAGAAACGTCCAGTGGCTGGCTAAATGAGTCGTTGATCCATCCATTTTGGGGAGATCTCCCCTCGTCAGGGGAGGGCGCTGACGATTGAGAAAATTCGGGCATTTTACGGAGTCAAACGATGGGAGACTAGCATCGATGCTGGTATCTCATAACATCCAACGTCCAATGCGCGACGTGCATATGCTCTCGCGCAGATGCAGTGGTGAGCGAGTGGAAGGCTGTCGAGTTTATGAAGGCATAAAGTCGCGCATCGATACCTGGCCGCCCTGTGGTGTTCATCTCTCTGTGCCAAGCGAAACAGCACCGCTGGGCGATTAAACCCGGCCAAGACGCACGTCCAAGCTCTGCGTGGCGCATCTGAATATGCCAAGAACCCTTGGAGACAGGTACGTACCGCTGCCCTGTCAAAGTCAGGCAGGACAGGGAGGCGAGACAACGGCAGAGGTAGAGAGCAACAAGGACGCTTTATCTGTGCGCTTTGGCAGGGAGAGGCACTGTTGTGCTGCGTATCTTGTCGCAGATAGCGTGGCGTAACGAGATGTTGTTCATCGTTTGATCAGAGCAACTCTCTTGGATCCTCTGTAGCCTGATCTGAACGAATGCGCATACAGACTTTAGAAATCTAACGATATATCCATAGTTGACGCACAATCAAGACGCGAAGGCGAGCACCAACACAGGCTTCCAGAAAGCACCATGAGAGGCGATGATGATGATAGCGGCAGAACGGTACCCGACAAACAAACGAACTGTGCGACCATCAACGACGATGAGGATGATGGTGGACTGCAGCACGCTTTGGGGAGGCTGGATGGCCACAGCCGGATCGAGGCGGTGGTGGCGCAGGAAGGGGAATGGCTAATCTTTTCACCGCTTCCCGGGGTCACCGCTAAGCTGTTCCGGAAGTCACCCACGTGTTTCGGACCATCTCTCTCGTAAGCCGTTCGGAGCATGGCCTCGGCTTGTTTTAGTTTTGGAGGGCTGGGGGAGAATGAGATTGACCAGGGAAACAAACGAGCGGGAGTAAAAAGGGGGTTCCCGGGCCCAAGGCAGCGCCATGGCCCTGTCAAGTGACAATGACGAAGATGCTACAACGTACGAGCAGGACCCGTGCCTCGATATATTTACCAAGGACAGCACGTCCCAGTTGAATGCGGATGCCTCCCTAGTAAAATGTACTTAATGAGTACATAGCCGCACAGTTTGCGTCGCGTAGTCATCAAGCAAACGAGGAGAGACGCATTGTGCGAGGAGATCATCGCCGCTCAGCGATGTCGACAACTTATCGCACAAGTGTCAATCAGCACAAAAGGTCTCGAAAACGGAGTTGATGCTTGTAATTCGATTCGGGAATTCGAGAAAAGCCACAATAAATCTCAACCGCAAGCGCGCATTGTTCTGGGGTCAGAAGAGATTGGATCGCGCTCACAAGAGCCGCGTCGTAATGAGCGGAGCCGTGGAGATTCACAGCGCGACATGACGGGATCCGCTAGAATCGAAAGAAAAAGGAATCACAAGGTAATCAGTGGACAAGTAATGATTCAGCCGCAATGCAGCGCGCAGGCTTCGCTGACAGGAGGGTTCAAACAGCAAAGGCGAACACTGGCTGACTGGTGTGCCTCAAAGGGCTGACAAGCTTTTCACTCCAGGTGCGATGCCGTCAGTCGGTTGAGGTGAGGCGCCGCGGCGGCAGTGCGCTTGTTGGATGAAGCAAAGTTTAACGACAAGGCAATTACATCGTATCGTGGCTGCTCCAAATTTAACCTCGAGTCGTGTATGAAATATGGATGCAAAATGTCGTATAGCTTATTCCTGGATAAGATCAACCCAACAGAAGTGCGCTCTATGCATGTGTTCTGCAAAGAAACTCCAGACGCTAGCAACGCCTGGATGAACAGCAGCAACGTCTCGCGAGCCTCGAAGTCGGCGTCGCGACTGTGACCGCAGCCGCCGGGAAGCTAATAAGGGAGCCAGGGCTGCAACGAGCCCCATGGATCAAGGGCAAACCGGGCCACAGGGGACCAAGGGGGACAAGGGGTGCAAGGGCGAAAAATGGACAAAGGTGTGGTGTGCAAGACCGATTCGTGTGGACGGGTGGATGGATGCCGGATGGGTGGATACCAGGGTTGGTCACGGGCGGAGGTGAGGCTCGTTGCTCGCTGATGGAGATGGGTAGCCACGGCAGCAATCAGAGGTGAGAGGCAGACAGGCAGACAGACAGGATGGAGGTGACGATGCGATGCGATGGATGGAGATGGACGGGAGGTGACAAAGTGGGCCGAGGGTGGGAAAAGGACACTGGGGGGAGGAGGGGGCGTGTGAACCAGAGAGACTAAGGCAGCTAGGGGTGGCTCCTTCTGAACAGGGGCCGCTGGACAAAGCTGTGGGAACGCAGAGCTGTGGAGTGGGGAAGAAAGGGTGGGGAAGGAGAGATGATGATGATGCTGGTGGTGTGGACATGCATATTTCTCTGTCTGTCTGGGCCGGGGGGCTGCCATCCATGGATCCATCCATGGCTGATGCAGGACTGCGGGCGGCGGCTGGCTGCCCGCCGATACCTTCCTTTGGTACGTACCGGCTTGGCCAGGATGGATAAATGAGTGGAGGTGATCTTTGAGTGGGACTGACGGATGGACTGGACGACGATAGTGTTTGGGCTGGGCGGCCAAAGAAGCACAAACACCCGAAACCTGAAAAAAAGCAGCGCGAGCACGTCGTCGTCGTTTATCGAACGGATGGATGTTCCACCCCCTTCCCGACCGCTGGCCAGGCCCTGTCTTCCCATCGGTTGCAAGTCTCCTGCTGCCGCAGCAGCGTGCAGCATGCAGAGTGCAGTGCAGTGTGCACCGCGGCGCGATGCAGCGTAGGTGTGCAGGTGTAACTGCAGGCTGGTCGCAACCACGTAGCCATTTGCTTTGAAAATAGGTACGTACGTAGAGGTAAACCGCCAGATCCCACATTGCGCGGGGGACATTTCACATCGACAGTACAACGCACGGCTGCTGGAGCTTGAGCGTGTCTGAATGTGGATGTCGTGGTGATACAGCTTACCTGGGTTGGTATGGATGCTCCAGCCTCTCTGCCTTTCCCCACGATTTTTAACCCGTAGTTCACCCAGAGATATTTACGGCTCGCGTTTTTCTCGGTTTTCGTGAAAACACCTACATGGGCCCAAGTGGTGAAACTACCCTGGAACATACATGTCGAAACTATGTTTATTCGTCTTCGAAGACTCGAATATATCATGGCGCGACTTGGCGGTATTGGCGTTGTCAACTCTGTCTACCATAAGGCTGCTCTCTGGATGTCTGCAGTCGGCTTCCGTGGCCGCTCCGCGAACGTTACACAGTACCACTTATGGCGCACAACAGCCAAGCCCTCGCTCCTCACGTTACGATGAATCTAACTCTGGCATCGATACTGCATCTGCTCAGTCATTTCCATCCCGGCGCAAGATATCGCCCTGGCCATTCACTTCGGTTCTTTCCCCACGAGCTGTGCTCGTTTCAGCGCGCCCAGGAATTGAATGCCCAACGGCCAGTGCTGTAAATGTGCTAGCTGATGAAATTGGCCTGTGCCGCACGCACGACACCACCACCACCATCCCACGTCCCTCCCATGCGAACTTGCTTTTTTTCTTCTTCCTCATCTTGTCTGCGCTTCGTGTTTTGCAAGCCCCGGCGACCCCATCCCATTCGCTCAGGGGACGCCCTAACAAGGAGGGCTGCCCTCTCCGTCATTGCCTGTGTCAGATTCGACGCCCACTGTTCTCTCTTGCATTTCCAGTTCATGCCCGCCCACTAGGCTTGGTTCCTCCTTCGGTTGGTTCTATTCTCTTCTGTTCCCCGTCTGGTTCTGCAATGGGATAGGCCAGAGGCGCCAGAAGTCGACAAGACCAGATGGGGGAAGTCGCCCCGGCCCGGGCCTCCCCAGGTGATCCAACAGCAAAAGCCAGCCAGCCAGCCCAGCCCAGCCCAGCAGCCCTGGTGGGCGTGGCCACCACCATGGAAATCAGCAAAAAGTGGATTCACGAGCAGACGGGGGAGTCACACGTGTTCGGCGCGGTTCGACGCATCTGTGCGGACGGCAACGTAGCTATCCTAACAAATGCCCGTCTCTTGCTGGCGTCGCCGAGGTCTCTGGCACTCCAATGAAGCCAAGTCTCGGGAGCCTCACTTGGCCCTGGTAGGCGACACCCTCATCATCATCCTTCGCCTCGGCCTGTACGGCTTAATTATCCGATGGGATGTGATCTGCCAATCTGGCCAGGGCCCAACGTTTACGTACTGGACCTGCCTGGGCCCTGCAGGACATGGGGGAGACATTCACCAGGGATCTCTCCACCCGACAGATCGCGCCAGCTCTCTTGCTTGCTTGGGCTGCCGTCTCGACAGGCAGGCTACGTACCGTACCGGCAACGGGTCAGCAGAGCCGTTAGGTCCCTGTCCCCCAGCCTCCATGCTTGGTCTCTCCACGCTTGGGACGGATGGTAGGTACCCATGGAGCCCGAACGCAGCGAGCAGCCTGCGCCAGGACCAGTCTGTTCCTCGAGAGGGCGGATTGGCAAAACGACTGGCCGACTCAAGATGAGACGGTCCTTGGACAGCTTGCTCCGTCATCGCCTCCGAGTCCCTGAACGGCTCCGTTCATTACCGGCTAACCCCAAAGACCCAAGGGGTCCGCTAACGCACGCCTGGAGGAGGCCGTCTCTGACAACTACCGACCCACTAACTGTGTACAGCTGTTCATGTGTGCTAGCGTAATCGCCTTGAAGCACCTCATCCTCAGCATCGAAGAGGCTGTCTCCTCATTGTCACACGGTCATGTGACTAGATGCCTGTCGACCAATGTCAACCATGTTCCGGAGTTCTTAACTGTTGTGCCATTGGACTCTTTGTCCATTGATCCAGATAGGCTTTCATCGTTTTTGTCTTCTCTTCTTTTCTTCTTGCCCTTTGTTTCCCCCTAGTGAACCTGGTTTAGGTCTCGGGATCTCGTTGGACACACAGATGTTGCTGCCCATTGATAGCCAAGGGTCCCTTGGGCACTGGCATGCCAATCCCCCTATGCCTCGAGAACTCTAACCTGAGTAATGGCTAGTGAATATAGTGTTTTATTCTGTCATGACGACCCCAGTCTTTCTAGAATCATGCTCGTCAAAGTCTCAGATCAGCCGCCGCCACTTTGGAGTCGGCGTGGTAACAGGGAGGCCAACCTCTCTTCCAACAGTTCAGTCAACGCGCTCAAGGCTTCGATGTCAGTTGCTCAGGAACAGCTTCCTCTGGATAGGTTTGGACTGGCTGAACTCTGTTGACGATGGCATATTCTAAAACTGGCCGGGTTGGCAACACCTGACGCACTCTCTCTGTGGCTTGCTTTTTTTCCGCGGCTACATCTCCCGTGCGTTGGGGCGGTGATGGCTTTTGGAAATCACATTCCGGCGCCAAAAAGCCATCTTGTCATTCACCAGGAACCAGACAACAGACCGCCACTGGGGCGGTTGGCCCGAAACTGATAAAGAAGGGCTGCCGTGCACATCCCTTGAATCTAGATCCACGGCTCTGACAGCCACAGAGCAGCCCAAGCTCCCTTGCCTCGCCCTGTACCGCACGGTACACGCTGCACATCTCTACCTGTCTCACCTTTGCCCGAAGCCTCCTTGTCCTTTTTGGCTTGTGTAATGATGCAGTTGTGGAACAGAGAGAGGTATGATGAGTTTGGGGCCAGGGGAGAAAAAAAGAGAGAGACGAGGTGAGACATGGCCATCGACCCGTCTACTGGCTGAGACTGGCATTTGGTTTGATGCCAGTGGGCCTGACAGCGGTTGCCGAGAGCTGGTGTCTCTCGCTACAAGATGCAGGGCCACTCACTCAGTCGCTCGCAACAACAAAAAGGGACGCTTGTCGAATAGACAAGCTTGCTTTGTCGGTGGAGAGGCTCGAACTCTCGACCTTTGGATTACTCTGACCTGGGGTCAAATCATACTATGAGACCAACGCTCTAACCAACTGAGCCACACCGACTGGGCACCTGGTTGCTGGACCTTGTGCTTGTGGGGAGCGGCTCTCGGGAAAGCTCTCAAGAACGGGAGCGAGTTGACAACCCCACGAAAAAAGAAACGACGCCATACGGGCCGTCGGCAAAAGGTTTGTCGGTGGAGAGGCTCGAACTCTCGACCTTTGGATGTCCCTGACCTGAGGTCAAGTCATATTATGAGACCAACGCTCTAACCAACTGAGCCACACCGACGAAGGCTGAATGGGGACTAGGCCCTATTCGGATGACTGGGAGTCAGACAATGATGCTCAAGAAGGGCGCAGATGTTGGTGTCTGGAGCTCTGGCTGGGTGAGAAATGTGGATTTCCAGTGGCTGAGCTGAGGGAGGCTCGTCGGTGTGGGCGTTGCCCATCTCAACGCGGGGTGCTTCACCTTGTTGGAGAAACGTGATCGGTCTTTGCGGGATGGCACGCCGTCAAGCTGCAATAGCTTCGGGTTAAGTCGTTAAATAGATGCGGACAAACTTCGTAGTTCGGCATTTTCTTTGCTCGACGTGTCATCGGGATGTTGTGTTGGAGCGATGACTGGGTGTGGTTCGGGATGTGCAGCGCTGCATGGTGGTTGTTGTTGAGGTTGAGTGAGGGTGGGAGGTGATGAAGTCAGCACCCGTGATAGTAAGCTTTACACGCAGTTAACGGTCAGCAGCTGGAAAAGGACACGACACAGCTTGAAAAATACACCAATAAATGAATATTGTACAAGACTTGAAACAATTGAAAATATCAGCGTCATATCAACAAACAAGCCAAACAGCTCACAAACCGTTAGCCTACAGGGTAGCTACACCCACCTCTGAATCATCCTTACCGTCCATCTCCCATTATCGGAGGCCCCGCCAATGAAAAAGACCCCGCACCTCCAAGTAACCCCGCCGCGCCCGTTCGGTATTTTACCGTGTGCAGTCTCTGTGTGGCCGCATTCGCTCGCTCGGGAGCCGTAACGAAATTTTTCCTCGAGCTACTATAACTACTTTTACCTTCGTTCCTCCCACACCTTTTTGTCCTTCCTCTCCTCCTCTTTATTCCATCCTCCCACACTCTCAAGAAACATCTTGACAGCTTCGATCCCTCACCCTCAAACCATCACAATGGCTCCCCTCACTGCCGACTATGCGCTCTCCGAGTCGCACAAGGAGGTAAGCTGCCCTGCCCCTCCATTGCCCCTCCAAACATATCGAATGACTGACTCACCTCTGTCCAGATGCTCGAGAAGTCTCTCCTCGACTCCGACCCTGAGGTCGCCTCCATCATGGTACGTCTTGACCCATTGGCATTAGCATTGGCATTGGCATTGCCACTTGACACGGCGACAATGGCTTACACCCTCCGCAGAAGGATGAGATCCAGCGCCAGCGCGAGTCCATCGTTCTCATCGCCTCCGAGAACATCACCTCCCGCGCCGTCTTCGACGCTCTTGGCTCCCCCATGTCCAACAAATACTCCGAGGGTTACCCCGGTGCTCGTTACTATGGTGGCAACCAGCACATTGACCAGATCGAGCTGCTCTGCCAGCGCCGCGCCCTCGAGGCCTTCCACCTCGACCCTGAGAAGTGGGGTGTCAACGTCCAGTGCCTCTCTGGATCCCCTGCCAACCTCCAGGTCTACCAGGCCATCATGCCCCCTCACGGCCGTCTCATGGGTCTTGACCTCCCCCACGGTGGCCATCTGAGCCACGGCTACCAGACTCCCCAGCGAAAGTGAGTGACGACAGACTCAATTGGACAGCTGAGCTTGGACTAACATGATACCTAGGATCTCCGCTGTCTCTACCTACTTCGAGACCATGCCCTACCGTGTCGACCTCGAGACCGGTATCATTGACTACGATACCCTCCAGAAGAACGCCATCCTCTACCGCCCCAAGGTTTTGGTTGCCGGTACCTCTGCTTACTGCCGTCTCATTGACTACGAGCGTATGCGCAAGATCGCCGACTCTGTCGGTGCTTACCTCGTTGTCGACATGGCCCACATCTCCGGTCTCATCGCCGCCGAGGTGATCCCCACCCCCTTCAAGTACGCCGACATTGTCACCACCACCACCCACAAGTCCCTCCGTGGTCCCCGTGGTGCCATGATCTTCTTCCGCAAGGGTGTCCGCTCCGTCGATGCCAAGACCGGCAAGGAGACCCTCTACGACCTCGAGGGCCCCATCAACTTCTCCGTCTTCCCTGGTCACCAGGGTGGCCCCCACAACCACACCATCACTGCCCTGGCCGTTGCCCTGAAGCAGGCTGCCAGCCCCGACTTCAAGGCCTACCAGGAGAAGGTCGTCTCCAACGCCAAGACCCTGGAGAACACCTTCAAGACCCTCGGCCACAAGCTCGTCTCTGACGGCACTGACAGCCACATGGTCCTGGTCGACCTCCGCCAGCACAGCCTCGACGGTGCCCGTGTCGAGGCCGTCCTTGAGCAGATCAACATTGCCTGCAACAAGAACTCTATCCCCGGCGACAAGAGCGCCCTCACCCCCTGCGGTATCCGCATTGGTACCCCTGCCATGACCTCGCGTGGCTTCGGCGAGAAGGAGTTTGAGCGCGTCGCCAAGTACATTGACGAGTCCATCAAGATCTGCAAGGAGGTCCAGGGTGCCCTGCCCAAGGAGGCCAACAAGCTCAAGGACTTCAAGGCCAAGGTCGCCAGCGGCGAGGTCGAGAAGATCAACGAGCTCAAGAAGGAGATTGCCGCCTGGTGCAACACTTTCCCCCTCCCCGTTGAGGGCTGGCGTTTGGATGCCGGCATCTAAGGTGTCTACACTCTCACTTAAGATGACCCTGGGACGATGGGTATCTAATTCAACACACAACGTACGCATTTAACATGGATGAGGCAAACGGCGAAACGTTTCAACAGCATGCATTTCATCACGGCGCAATACCTAGTTTGCTTTTCGTATGGTCTTTAAGGGTCGGGATATCAAAGAGGGAATCCTTCAACAAAAAATGGATTTGGCTGGAAAAAAGGTGGTGGGAGTTGGGAAATTCTGTTTCTTTATAAGTTTTTGATATCAAAGAGGATTGTCTTGATCTTCTCAAATCAGTCGTCTGGGGCTTCCCTTTTTTGCAAGGGACTCGGATGGACTAGATCACTGCTTCATTGAGAAGCAGTTGAAGCTGAATACAACAATCTTCAGCAACTTTGTGCGTCGTTGTGTCTTGTCATGAGCGTGATATGTCGACTTCACATCACCAAATATATGGACCGTGGTGTTTGTTTCAAGGCTTATTAGTTGCCTACCTATTCTAACCAAGAAAGCAAGCAAGCAGCCTCTGGAACACGCCGCCTTCAACATCAGCTTTCGAACCCGCACGGCCGTCCATCTCTCTCCTCCCCAAGGTATCCATCATCTCCTTCGTTGAATCTCCCAGCCGTGCGTTACATCAATCAAATCCGATCCATTCCATTCGTCCATCCATCCTAGCCCGACATTTCCTTAGCCAGGCTATCCAGTTCCTTCTAGCAAACAAGAAACAAAAAAACACCCATTCATCGTATATAACAAAACACAAGAGCCCGCCTGGGTCTCATCAAAGTCCAAAGACAAATAAAAAAAGGGGTGTTATCGGGCAACAACAAAAAAGAAACCTCGAGGGCTTCGCCTTCACTTCTTCCATCTGGCGTGAGCCTTTCCGTGCGCCGGGCAGTTGTGGAAAAGAAAGCCAAACCGACCCCCTCCACGTTTTGCTTTTGTCTTCTTGTCCAAATGGCCAATGTCGAGAGAGAAAAAGAAGGGCAAAGGAAAAAAAAAGGGGGGTAAAGAGGCCATCTCGAATAAATCCATCTCGCTTGGTGCTGTTGTAGTCGTTCAAAGGATGCTCATCTTCTCCCCTGTGTCGTGTAGATACTGCTTGGTTTACCGAAGCCTCCTGAAGATGAAACAAAGGCCGCGAATGGATGTGTGCTATGAGTCGACCGAGATAATAGGCAAGGAGAGGCAACGATGCCAGCTTTCGAATGGCAGCTGCCATATTTGGGGGTATGAGAAATGTTTGAGAGTAAATAGATGCAGGGGAAAATAATACATGATTATTGTGAATCAAAGAGAAGCTCGATGGGATTTGCACGCTCTCTTGTCTTGTTGGTTTCGCTGTCAGATAACATGGCCTGAACTGAGCGTAATAGTAAACATGGCCTGCCACATCCATCTCCATAGAATGGACAGATGGATGGACTAAACTGAGCACACATCGTATTCAAGGTTGCGAGCAACAGTGTCTTGGTAAACAAACGCCCTCTCTCCTCCATGATGCGAGT
Source organism: Fusarium phalaenopsidis (assembly GCF_050370095.1). Lineage (NCBI taxonomy): Eukaryota > Fungi > Ascomycota > Sordariomycetes > Hypocreales > Nectriaceae > Fusarium > Fusarium phalaenopsidis. The sequence continues at coordinate 3,748,370 of NW_028145404.1, forward strand.
TACCGGAAGCCCTGCTTGGCCTACTGTGCAATGCTCTCCGGGCTCATCATGCCGATGGTGTCGTCCTTGTCCGTCTGGCTGGCGTTGCCCTGGCTCTGAGTGCTGTCCCGCCTCTCCATGCTGGGGGCGAGGGCGAGCACCGCAGGGTTGGGCGCTGTGCCGGTTGTTACCGTCATCGACTTCTTCTTGCCGGGAGTATTGGAGGCTGCCCCCTTGTCGGGCGAGGCATTGGCCTTGGCCTCGGCTGCTGCCGCCTCCATCTTCTTCTTCTTCTTGGCGAGCGCCATCTGCTCCTTTGGAGACCGCTTCTGAGCCGTGACGATCTTTCCGCTTGCACCCAGACGAGGGCGGGGCTTCTTCTGCTTGGTTGGAAGGTCTTCATCCTCAACGAGAGGCTGATCGCCATTAGCGTGCAGCTTAGCCAGGAAGAAGTTCTTGACCAGTCCGATCTGGTCCTGAATGTTCTCCTTGGTGACTGGGTCTGAAGCCGACAATGGATCAAAGAGATCGGTTGTTGCCTCGCCAGTCGTCTGGGTTTGCATCTGGTACTGGTTGCGCACCCGGGTCTGCAGTAGGTGCAGGGGCACAGAGATCATATCGAGTCCCATCTCCTTGTCCAGACCCAGAGCTCGGAAGCCAAAGAAGTCTTCGCCCAGATCTTCGGCAAAGTCGCCGCTAACGAATTGCTCACTGCCATCCTTGAAGGCACCCACTCCGTCAGCGCCCGCATCCTGAGATAGAGCGGGACGGAGTAGATCTGTGAGATGAATCTTCATCCTCTCGTGAAGACCACCTAGCTTGGAGCTGAGTCTGTCGATATCATCCCGGGCGTACGCTTCCAAGGAGGCGATGTCGTGGCCGTTCTCATCCAAGGTGTGCAGGATCACCTCCTCTGGGGTGAACCGGGGTTGGAATTTGGACCCTTCTGCGGCCGATGCTGCCTTCTTCTCTGACTGGTTATAGACGTTGAATGTTCGGATCAACTTTTGGAAGTAATCAGATGCGACCCCAGTGAAGGTGTCAATAGCAGAAGGCTGGAGCTCCTCGAAGCCAGTGTGGTAGAGAATCTTGGCAATGGAACGCTTGAGTGCATTCTGGCAGGTCTCGGGCGCCATTACAGGACCATCATCGGATATGAAATGCGGTTCAATGTCCTGCTCGACAAAGGGGTCCGAGTTGGACTTGGGGAATTGGTTCGTATACACCTAAGCGTCATTAGTAGAGTCCATTGTTGCGAGCCAGAAGAATCTTACCTGAGTCTGGACTTGCATCTGCTTGATCACCGAAATCCTTGTTGCCAGTTTTCTTGTTTCCTGGATTTGGTGGATGTTCTCGTCCATCTTTTTGGTTAAGCGACTCTGCGGCGCAACGAAGCCCCCAGCGGGAACCAGGCGGAGGAAGTCCTCGTGTTGATTAATGACTTGCCCTTCTCCATCCTCAATCCACTGGAGTTTTGGGTGAATGTCGGGGATGTTGCTCTGGGCATCGTAATAGTCTGGGATCACCTTCTCCGCCTCCTCCTCAATCTCCTCAGCCAGGGTCTCGGTTGGTTTCGTCGCCCCGTCCTTTGTGGCCACGGCGGCCGAGTTTGCTTGGGCATTCGTGATGATGCCCTGTGCCTCTGCCTCTCTCTGGCGCTTCAGGAACCGTCGCATCCCATTCTTGGTACGGACCAATGCAGGAGCCTCGACGTTGAACTTGTTGTCCTTGAAGAGTTGGTATCGCTCTTTGGCCACCAGAGCTCGGTCTTTCTTAGTCGTTTGTTTCCAGACCTTGTACTCTTCGTCCTCGTATGCTTGCTCAGCAGCCTCTCCAAACGCCGAGTTCAAAGCCATTCCGTTGAGACTTGGCCCATCAATATCCATGGCATCGGCGTTGCTCGCAATTCCCGAGTGGCCGTTAACACCGCCTGGTGTGATTGATCCAGCGATCGGAGTGGCGAACCCGTTGCTTCCGTCTACTTCAGAGCCCTCCCTGACCTTTCCGAGAAGACCGTTCACTTGTAATATGGGTTTTTGATCAATGGCTGGTGTATCTTCCTTCTCGTTGTGTGCTTTTCGGGCTTTGGTTGTCCCCTTTGAGCCGGCTTTGCGGCCGCGCGATGACATGATGGGCTCATCGTCAGAGTCGTCTCCGCCGTCGTCATCGCCGCCGTTCTGTTTTCGCCGCTCTTCAGCTTCAACTTCGGCCCGGGAGCGGATGACGAGGTCGGGAATCAGGGGGATGAGCTTCTCTGCCTCCTTTCTCATTCCATTCGCCATACGCCGTAACGGGTGATTCATGTCCTGATTGAACTTCAGGCAGTTGTCCCAGATCAGGTTAAGATCCACGACAAATTCGGCCTTGGACTTGTATGTTAGACTCTTCAACTTCTTGGTCATGGTACCGAGGTCCATGGGGTTCTTGATGACTGGTAAATGTTAGCGGCGCGGGGGCTTGGTTGGGCTTGGTGCCTCACAGTTGTAGTAGTTTGGGGCATCTCGCTTGTTGACCCTGTTCAGGAAGGGAGTTGAATATTCGGTATGCGCCTTGAGCTCCGTCAAGACCTTTTCTAGTGCCTCGTAGAGCTCTTCCTGGTTCACATTCTCCTCGCTAGCCCATTTACTCCGATTCTTGCGGACCTCATTCATGAGAAGTCTCAATTCTGCATCAGAGGCGCGAACTTGGTCTCGCTTCATGTCTATCCGGGCGATGAGATGCTTCAGGGTGAGACTGGAAGCGCCGAGATTCGCGCTGCTGAGGGAACCTTGATTCGGGGCATGGTTGTGGCTGTGATTTGGGTGGTGGTTGTGATCCATTTCGGCTTGGAGTTGCTTCTCGGAGTCTTCCAGCTGCTGCTGCTCAAGCATAGCCGCACGGTCATTTTCGAGAGTATGAAATATGGTGTGGAAGCTCCTACGCGCTGCCTCTTCGGTGGCTGTGCGAGCCTCTTCCAATTTCTTGATGGCATCTTCGCCGGGTTTATCTTTGGACTTGTCGCCCTGCTTGCCCGGTGATGTCACCGAGTGAACTGGCGAGCTCCCTGATTTCGAGGGGGAGAGTAGCGTGTTGGCGGCGGCGGCGGCGGCGGAAGACTGCGGCTTGGGCGCGGGTTGCGCGGGCTCATCCTCTTCTTCGTCATCGTCGTCGTAGTCATCCTCATCGATGGCTCGCTTTGCCTTCTTGAGCGGAGGCTCTTTGATGGGCTCGTGATCGGTCGCGGGAGGGATAATGGTGGCGGAGGCGGCCGGCAGGCGGCGGAGAGCGTTGATCGCGGTATAGTTGTATGAGCCATCCTCACCAAAGAGCAGCGCGACCTTGTCCTCGGTCTTGCGATACAGATCGGCGAAGAGGGCGCGTCGATTCTCTTCCTCGATATCAAGTGGTGCCTCAGGCATCAATGTGACCGAGTTATCGACGGGGGTCTGCGTGCGCGCAGGAACATCATCGAGATGCGGTAGACTTCTATTGCTGTTTGCATGCTGTAAGGAGGGAGGATGCCAGACGGACTGGCCGTTGGGGAGCGACATGATGGGCCCGGGGCGATGGAAGCGACGACGGGGCGCGAGTCGCCATGCGCAACGAGATGCGCTCGCGTGCGGCCGGACCGAGGGCGATTGGGAGGATCAAGACTGCATGGGACAAAAGAGCGACATCGACAGAGATGGCGGGCCGAGTTTCGCGACGAATAGCCAAGGGGAAGGCGTTGTTTTGATGGATCGCGATGGGCCGTTTTGTCGTCTGTTCAAGAGGTGAGGTTGAGGATTTGGGGGGAGGCTTGCACCTTTCCCGAAGCGGAGACTTTTCCTTGACTGAGCTGGCGCGCGCTGGACTGGTAGGCTGCTAGGCCTCTTCAGGCGGGCTTCCAGGGCGGTTGTGCTGACTTTCGCGGGGGCTCGCGGGGGAGAGGTACTGGTACCGAGGACCTGGAGAGGCCGATTCAGGAGGAGGCCCGCCAAGACACAGTGCTGTAGGGCGATTGACGCTGTGAAAACAGTCCTCGGCCTGTTGAATCACTGCTCCGTATCTGTTTCTTGACGCGTTTAAACGACACTCGGCACGGTCTCCCCTCAGGTCGTTTGTCCGGGACGTACTCCGTACTCCGTGACTGGGGCTCCGTTTCGGGGCCGATGATGTACAAGGACCTCCGCTGTCTTTGTCATCTGGGTCATTGGAACAGTCACGTGAGCCATGCACGGGGTCTGCTATTCCAGCACCTTGTTGTATTGATGGTGAAGACTGTTTGGGTTGCCCAGCGTCCATTTATCCTATGCTGGATACTTTGTGCTCGACACTCCCTATTGTCCTCGTTCATGCTTCCTCCAAACAATCGACTATGCCCGATTCTCAACGTTTCCCCCCTCATATGCTGCTCACAAACACCGCAGGTTGACCCCAAGGAACAAAGCCAGCTTTCTTCCACCCCAGATCATCTTCAACCAGTCACACACGAGATTGGGAACATGGGGAAGTGCCTTGCAGTGGGATGGGGTCCATGAGATCACCAGCACCAATATGAAAAGGCACCAAATTGCCAAGTAAAAACGGAGCTACTGCGCCTGGGGCTGCCACGGCTTGCATCAAGTTCCCGCGTTATCGACCCCATTTGTTACCTTTCAATTGGTACCTTTGGTACGATCCCTGTCGTTCTGGACCTGCACCGCCACATAGCCTGACGCAAGCCACAGATGCAATGTGGCAGCTCCCTTGTTCTGTGCCTGGTCAGAGCTCCTGATCCCAGCCTCTCCGCCAACGGAATAGCTGTCGTAACCTCGCCCTCACGTCCCTCCACCTTCATTCTTGAAGAGTTGCTTCAGTCAACCACACGCTACCTATCCAGCCGGGCGTCAACTTCAATCAGAACACTTTTTAGTGTATAAGACTGACGTGCTTTAACGTCACGCCCCGGCTTTGCTCAAACTCTACCTTCTTCAGCTCCAGTTATCCACCATGAGAATACGACTTCCCTTCGCAGGTACGTCATCACCGTATGTTCGCGCTGATTCTCTGCTGGGGTTGGGCTCGATTGTGCTCTCCCGATCGTGAATCTGGCGTGGACTAAGAATGGCTTGTATGAAACTGACAGCCCCCTAGGCGCATTCGTGTTGCTATTATTTATCGCCGCCTACGCCGGCTTGACAACGGTTCAGCTCGGCCAATATGTCAACGACAAAGTGCTCCATTTTTTCACTCTATTCCTCCTTACGACCGTCTTCTACTGGGTTGTCGACACCAGCCGCCGGCGTACCTTGAACATGACTTTGGTCGTATGCACTCTCGTGCTCGGCGTCGGCTCCGAATTTGTACAGGGCTTCCTTGACAATGGCCGGGAATTCGACTTGTATGATATTGTTGCAAATATCTTTGGAAGCTTTGCTGGTCTTGGTCTCTGCACCTGGTACCACAAGCGCATGCTCGAGCGAAAGAGACAACGCAGACGGTACACTGCCGTCCCGGGCGAGGACCAGGGTGATGTCGAGCTTGGGGAGGGCCACGAGACTGGCGTCGTCGAGGCCCCTAGCCGGTCTCGAACTTTGGAGGAGGAGGTTGACAACTGGGACGAGAACCAGATTGATGATGACTGGGACGAGGAGGAGAGCCCCGAGGCCCACACTGCCGCCCAAGGTGGTGACAAAAGCGCTGAAACTGGCGACTTAGGAGAAGGGAAGAAGCGGACGGACTAAAGTGGTTACTTCCTTGCTGATTTAGTCCTGGTGGATGCGCTTTTACTCATGATTGCGCTGGATCATGCTACACGAGTTTATGTCGATTGGGTCGCACGTCATCTGCTTGTTTGAAGACTTTCTTGACAGGCGTTGGTGGTAGCTCACAAGAAATAGCGGGTTTATTTTCGGTTAGGGGAATGGGATGAGAATGGAGCTTCATTGCATTCATCTATTGTTACCAACAATGAATCATTTGGTTAAGAATGTTGAGAGACAATACTCTAGAGAGAGGGGTGGAGAACCACCTCTCGGAGACTGTAGGCCTGACAATTGTTGCTCTCAAGTCTGCTGGATCGTTTCCCAATAATCCATCCTAAGAGTGAAGCTGTTTTCTATTCCCAGCTGGTGCACGGGAGCGGGTATTTGGCGCAGCAACCTTGCTATGTGGTATTGAGGATATTCAGTATATTCTCTATCGTTCTCGATCGCAAAATTGAACAATTTAGTCTTAAGACAGAAGAATGGAATACGAGTAGAGTGTAGCTAGGCACCCAGAAACAGACCCATGAGCTCCATGAGAATACCCCTCCTCACCGCTCACCTCGGTGAACCCCACCTCGGTCAATCCCCCACTGACGAAATGTCACCTTGTCGCAAAACCCACCTGTGCTCGCCCAACAACAGCTTTCCATACCTCGCCCTGTTCTCGACGGGTCCATACCAGCAACATGGCGACACAAGGCAAGGCGGCGGCGTCAAGGTGAGCGCACAAAGGAGCTGCATGTCTCGATTCCCCCGCAACCGCTGACTCTGAACAGTAAAGATGCTACGCCCACCAATCCGCGGGGCATCCCCTACGCCCCGTTCGTCGATAAGGTCGAGGACTACGTCACCACCCGAGAAGACGTCGAACCTACCCTGCGAAGCTTCCAAGAAATGATCTCGTAAGTTCTTGACGATCCGGACGGACAGAGAAGCCAGACGGCACTCGCAGGTCTTCGGAAACCCAGGCGCGGCGATGGGACAGGTGCTGACGGTGGATGGCGGGCAGCAAGTACCAGTTTATGGAGATGAACCTGCAAAAGCGGATGGGGGGCCTCAAGGAGAAGATTCCCGACATTCAGAAGACTCTCGACTCGGTCAAATTCCTCAAGCTAAGAAAGGTTTGGGCTGCGCGACTGCTTCAAGATACCCCAACTGACAGGCGGCATAGGAGGATGATGAGCCGATAGAGACGACGTTTGAGCTTAACGACACGCTGTATTCGAAGGCGAATATCCCCGCGACTGAGGAGGTCTACATCTGGCTTGGGGTACAGTTACACACGTGACAGGTGTGCGTGAATGAGGCTGACTCGGTTTAGGCCAATGTGATGTTGTCATATCCTATAGATGAGGCCGAGACGCTGCTGGGCTCGAAGCTGTCGACGGCGAAGCTGAGCTTGTCGAACTGCGAGGAGGACTTGGACTTTCTTCGTGAACAGATCACGGTACGTATATTCACATATGTGTTTCCAGGTCCCGCAGCACAGTTGCTGATCAAGTACTTGTAGACCATGGAGGTCGCCATTGCTAGAGTATACAACTGGGAGGTGGTCCAGAAGCGAAAGGACAAGGCCGAGGAGGAAAAGGAGAGCAAGAAGAACAAGGAGTCACAAGATAACTGAGAGAGAAAAGCACTCAAGGCTGGTTCCTGGTGTATCTACGGAAAGCCATATCATACAAAAGTAGAAGCAAAAAAGGAAAAGGAAAAGTGACTTTACCTTGTTTCTTTTGGACTGGGGAGCTATGAGATGAATCGGAAAAGGTCTGCGAATGAAAGGGCAGGCTTCTGGTGAATCTATATGAAACCAACGCATAAACGAACATAGAAACTGAAAAACCCAATAAAGGAACTCTACCTATTCTTTGTTTCATCCTTCTCGGCCGAGTACCGTCTCGTGATGCCGAATGCTGGAGCTTGACTTCCATCGTCAGGATTGGCTGGTAATTAAAGTTGGGACCTGGTAATCCAATAACCCCGATTGGCGCATGCAAATTGTTAAACATCCCGCGGCCGACTTGGTTCCATCAATAGATCCTGGATTACACGAACAGACAGCCCGGTCTCGCTCGCCCTATCCCCTCCGATATAAAATTTCCGGCTTCGGAGACATGAGGGAGAAATGCTGAGAAGCGCCACTCGGGAGTTGAGGCGAGGGTGGCAGGTGTCGCAAAATGTGACAATCCACGCCAAGGTATGTCCGAGATCCTTGCTCGGTAGAGCGTTGCGCTGATAGCAATTGCTCGTAGATTGCTTGTTCCCTACATCCGCATGCGACTCGCCGATATGCGTCGACATCGGAAAGTATCGAGTCTGAGATACTTAGCGGCCGTCGAACTTGGGATCACCGCCCCATCGCTGGGTTGAGACAACAGCTCGCCGCCGAGAAGAAGCGCGAAGGTATCGATCAACTAGAAGACCAGGAGCACCATGAATCGAACAGAGCGCAGAGGACTCGTCGAACCGGGCCGGTATTCGAGCAGAACTACCTGCGCCACAAAGTCGAACGGAGACTGAAGATGCAGAAAGGATGGAGCGATCAGAGTCCAGCTGTTCTCCTCCGTCAGTATCTTGCTACCGAACGACCGAACCGGAGCATGCAGCGACAAATTGCCGCTATTCGCAGCATGCGCCTACCGATTGTCCTGATTCAGATGGACCTTTATCAACAGGTCGAGGCCGATCCAGAGAACAACGAGGACATGACCGACTTACTGCCTCCGAAGGAACAATGGGACAATTTGATGAGCGTCCTTCATCACAACGGGCATACAGAAGAGAATCTGAACAAGTACATGAACATTCTCTTTGCCGAAAGTGATGAAGAGAGGTGCCGGCTATTCTTGGAGGATGATCAGCCAAAGCCCACCTTTATCCTCAGCTATCTCTTGAGGCTGAGCTCTTCTTTCACTGAAATTTCGACTCTGGACGGCATTATTCAATACGTCAAGAAGCGATTAAGGGACACAACCGACAAGACTGAGCCCACATCTGCCGTAAAGAAGTACGCTGGTCGGGCAGCGACAGCCATGAGGAAGTTTGCACCAGAGGACTTCACACAGATTATGGAAAGGTTGGCTTTTCACTGCCGACGAATAGAGCCGAGGCGGTTGATGGAATTGGCCGATGCCGCGGCGGATTTCATCATGCGTTATGAAGCCAAGTCTGGAAACCCCAAAGAGACGTATCACGCTCAATGCAAGTTTTTCAACACGGCGCTCAATGCTGTGGCTGGACGTACGGGCTCTGGACCTCAGCGCAAGTCAATACCCTACGCCTACATTTGGGAGGCCCAGCGGATTCTATTGGGCATGTCTGGGGGCCTCCCGACCGCGCTGTTGGTGGACAGGACCGGATTCAAGGCAATCAGAGCGGTGCTGGCCGGAATGCCCAAGAACAGGGACGAGGTTCACAGCGCAAGACGTCATTCACAGACTTGGCCGCCTTATCTACAACCGGGAGACGGTATGGACGAGGTGATGGAGCCAGACGACAGCTGGACCCGAGTGGTTCGGGCAGGAATGATGATGCAGGAAGCTGGTTTTCCTAAGGGCGAAGTTGACTTTGCGCTCGATGTTCTGCAAGGCATGGCCCATGATGGGACACCTACAATCCAGCAACGGAGGCAGCTTGGCCCAGATCGCGACCTCGCTGCTTGGGCGGCCTCTATCAAGGCGACACGAAACGCTCATGAAGCATGGGAGAGATTCAGGCACCCCCCCAAGCCTGATATGAAACCAGGTCTGGACGAATACGCTGCCATGTTTCAGAGGCTCTTCGCTCGCGAAGCCGAACCTGATTCAAGTAGTCTACCGGGAGACACTACGCTCAACTATCCCACGCAAGAGGAAGCCAACTTGACGGAGCTCGAAAAGTCTCGGCTGCAACCCCCGACACCAGCGGAGCTTTACGGGATGATGAGACGTCAGAAGCTCAGGCCAGACGAACAGTGTCTCACGGTTCTGGTGGCGAATGCTCACAGTCTCGATGAGGCCCACGAGTATCTGCTTGATGCCAGCACTCCACAGCAGAACTATGCGAACCTGACATCGCCCAGCCCGATAGCTGATGCACTCAAGACCATTCCCCTCCCCGTCTTCTCGGCATACATTGATGTCTGCTCCAAAAATGCCAGCTACAGAGGTCGGAATATGCTACGTGCCATTAGATTGGCCGAGGCCCGTCTCAGTCGCAAGAATCAGAACTGGGCCTCGTATATTTGGGCGCCAATCCTGAAGAACTTGGGTCAGCATCACTATGGCTTGAAGCTTAGCCTCGAAGCCCAGCTTCGATTGCTGCTGCACCTTGTGGATCGCATTGAATCTACTCATGGCATGACCCTTCTCCTGTTCAACCGGTTCACACTAACCCTGCGCAAGATCTTGCGACGGGAGGTAGAGAAGCTGTCGGCGGCTGTGGAAACAAATAGTGCTGACCTGAGCGCGCTCGCCGTTCTATACGACATTGGCGCTGAGGAGGCGGGCGTTGCGTCTAGAAAGGTGAGCCCGGTGTGGGATGACTCGGCACTGTCCCTGATCAGGTCGGCTGGTTCACGAATAAAGGCCTTCTTCTACGGCCTAGTGCTCCAGGAGCAAGACAGGGTGCGGCAGGGGGAGATTACCGATGTGTCGCTTCTCGATGGCATGAGAGCACGTCGAGATCCCGTGATGGCGCCGCACGCCCACGACCTGATGCTGGCGCTGGCCTTTGCGGGAGAGTTTGAGGAGATGGCCGAGGTGATGAAATGGCTCATCCGAGAATGGAGCCCTACAAGGCTGCGGGAGGAAATGGAAGATCTGGATGAGATGCCCCGCGATCTGGACATGCTCGAGACGCTGTGTGTGTTCCGCGCGTTTGCGGAGCCCATGATAACACAGACGAAGCTAGACGCGGTACTAACCGACTTTAACACACACGGGGTGTATTGGGAGTGGCCCGACGATGCAACGGTGGAAGGGTACCTAGACGGACGGCATCACAGTAACTCTAATCGGGAGCTGAGTGAGGTTCTCCGATGGATACGGCGAAGAAGGACGACGCGGCGGGCTGAGAATGAGGGCTGGGCCATGGACATTGGCGACCTAGAGGTGGACTGGACAGAGACCAAGCGGGAGGCTCTGGATCCACAGCACCTGAAAGACCTTGGGAAAAGGGCCTATAGGTCTGATTAGGCGACATGGTGGAGGCGCAATCGGTGCAGACGGTGTGGCTGTTACTAGAATACCACGCTGGGAGCATCTGAACGGTGGCATATAGACGCGGGTGGCGTTTCTGACGTGTAAAAATACTGTACGAAATGAACTGAAATGAGCATGAGCATGAGGAAAGCAAGCATCCATGGAATGGAACCAGGCAAGGGCTGAAACAACGGCAGAGCAGAAGAAGAAACGACATGTTCGTGTCTTTAGTAGCTTCAGTACTAAAAGACTCAGCCTCGACTGGGTAATTTGGGTCGACGGTGAAGGGCCTCGGGCGGCTATGGCAGTTTGCGGCGATGGATGGAGTCAGGCCAAGCTTTTCGGGGACGACAAGCTCGACATCCGTAACCATTCAGGATATGCATCCGGGATCAGGGAACAAAAAGGGGAATTGATTGGGTTGATCCGGTCCAGACCGTGCAGGCCAGCGTGTTAGCCACAGAGCCACAAATGGGTCGACTGGCCCGAATAAGGCCTGACCTTTCTTCTTTTCTGGCTAATGTTTGAGGGGCCATCGTATCTGCTCGGGTGAGGGCATCATCAGGCATGCGACAGGTGGGAGTAATCGATTGGGCTGGGGTTGTGCAGAGCCGCCCGCAACGCAGGTACAGTGGGGAAGGCATGATTGGCCGACAGCGCACGCCGACCGCTGGCCGCTACCGGAAGGGCCCTAATGTAGGTACCCTGGTACCTGTGTAAAACCCACGCTAGCGGCAGGGGTGCCAATTATAGCGAGCCGCGCGTGTGGGGTCAGGGAAGTTGCGAAACAGCGCGCTTAAGCTTTCAAGGCAGGAGCCCTACACGTGATTGGCCCAGAGTTGTCGGACAGTTTCATTGCTGTCCCTAGGAACCCCAGGCTCTCCCTGGCTCTGTTTTGGGTTGGGCGCCTCGTGAGACTGGCGACTGGATGGGCGAGATGGACTGGCCACCAAGTGGCATGGGGGAAGCTTCTCGCTGCACGATACGATGAGATGGTATCCGACGCCCCATGAGACGAGTTTTGCTGCCGCCGTTGTCGTGATGCTGGGCGATGTGTCTTGGCCCTGGGGGGTCAGGGTCAGGTCACAGCGCAGGGCAGGGCAGCAGAGCGGGCATACATACCTCACTAACACCTCGAGATATTCTCTGAATGGTTTCCTCTCAATCTTCTTTTCCTCTGTTTCCTTTTGTGTCATTGTTTCCTATCTATCTGTGCAACTCTCTTTCATCTATCTCTTGTTCAACATCTCTCTTTCACGACCCGTTGACATCATCAATCTCTCTTTCACGGCTGTTTCGGAAAAAGTTTCCTTTCTTTGGTGTATCAGCTTCCTTTGTCATCCGCTGTGACAAGTTGTCCTCCTTTGATCGAATCGAGAACAAAACCGTTTTACACTTAATTGGCTCTGGGGAAGGAGGAAGCAAAAAAGAGGTCGTAAAGACCTTTGGTGTCACTTACGAATCTTGGATCTTATACCCCTTCGAAACGAAACGAAACTCGACCCGACGATCGAACGAACTACACGGCCGAACCTTTTTTCGATTTGACCAACACGTTCCTTTTCTTTTTTACTCTCTCTCATATCTTCCCTTCGACTGTCCGTATAATACTTTCCGAAATGCGGTACAACAGGAATGGGCTCGTAGTAGCCCTGTCCTTTCTTCTAGCTGCTCAGTCCGCCCAGGCTGGCCCTATCTGGACTGGCAGAATGTACGTGGAACTCGTTTATTGAGAACCGTTTCTGACTATATCGGCAGAGCCCGAAGAGCTCCTGGAGCTTTCCTAGATATTCGAAATGAAAACACACAAGCTGCCCCTACTGCGGCTGACCATGGGTATGTATTCATTGCCGTGAAAGTGTGGAGCATCATGACTTACACGAGGTTTCTAGGTCCGATGGCTCAGGCCAAGACAGCGAGTCGACCCCGCGACCCATTTTCTCGACTCTGGACTCAGACATAAATATCCCTCAGTCCTTCGCCTCTCAGTCTCCGAACGGCGAGAAGGATGCCGAGGGCCCTGCCGAGCCTGTCGAGGTTATCCCCATCGACCAGACCACCGATGCTCCTGCGCCTACGACAGTTGCTGAGCAGACTTCAGAAAAGTCTGTGGAGCAGCCTGCTTTTACTCAGAACCCCTCAGAAGCTATCGTGACGACTTCTATTGTCCCTAAGGAGCCTGCATCCGACCCACAGACGTCTTATGCCCCAGCGGTAACGTCTTCCGCTGCGCCTGAGGAGCCCGCCAGCAGCGCGCAGGAATCTTCTCCTTCGATTCTGACGACTTCTATTGTACCTCAGGAGCCTGCATCCGACTCACAAGAGTCTTCTGCCCCGGCTGTGACTTCTTCAGCCGTGGTTGAGGAGCCAGCTGGCAACACGCAAGAGTCTTCTCCTGCGATCGTGACAACCTCTATTGTGCCCAAGCAGCCCGAGTCGGAATCTCAGCAGCCTTCCGCTCCCGTCGAGACGACTTCAGTGGCGCCCGAGGAGCCTGTGTCCAACACACAAGCCTCTTCTGTCCCAATCTTGACAACCTCGATCGTGCCCAAGGAGCCAGTCAACACTCAGCCCGCGTCTTCTTCTGCCGAGGAGCCTAACTATACCACATCTGCCCCCGCCGAGAATGAGACGACGAGCAAGGCTGAGACTTCCAGCCAGATGGCTCCTGGCTCTGAGCCCGCTGTGGGTGAGACCACCGCCGCCGCAGAAGTTCCTACCATGTCTGCCCAGAAGCCCGAGGCTACAGGCACCGAGAGTCTTCAGTCGAGCGTTGACCTCGGCGACATGAAGCCTTCGTCTGAAGTCAAGACCGAGTCTGCTCCAGCTGAGAAGACCACAGCCCCTGAGGTGCCTTCCGCTCCTGCTACCTCAAGTGCACCAGCCAAGGAGCAAACCGAATCGGAGCCGCTGTTTAAAACGGTGCCTCCTCCTGAGCAAGCAACTTCTGCCGCCGAGACATCTCAGGCTTATGCTCCCAGCTCTACCGCCGCGGCCTCTACTGAGTCCATCGCCAAGCCCAGCGAGCCCGCCCCTGTCTTCTCCACGGTCGTGCCTCCTGGAAGCTCGGCAGTTGAGTCTGAGCCAGCTACTGCTACTACTAGTGTTGTTTCCGTGGTTGAGCCCAAGGAACCCGGTGTCCCAACTTCATCTGCCGCTCCAGCTCAGCCCGAAACACCTGCCACGACTTCTGAAGCAGACCAGCCCGGCAGCCAAGCCCCCACGTCTCAGCCGGCGGAACCCAACAACCCTGTCCCTACTTCTGAGGCCAAGGCTTCAACTGCTCCGGCTGAGACCTCGGTGGTTCAGCAGCCTGACACTCCGGCTCCGAGCTCGCAACCGGCACAGCCCGAGAATCCTACTCCGACTTCTGAGGCTCAACAACCTAGTGCTCCGGTCCCTACCTCTGCTGCTCAAGAGCAACCTGATGCCCCGGCTTCATCCTCGGCGGCTGCTCAGCCTTCAGTTCCTGACTCCAACACTCAGCCCGCCGCTGCTCCTCCCACCAGCACCGTCGTCGTCTCGGACCCATCCTCCCCCGAGACCTCATCGGCGAACAAGATCGTTCCTACTGGCGAGCCTGACCCAGCGGTCCCGACCGTTAACCCCGGTGGTATCCCCACGGGAACCAGTACCATCCCCGCCGCTGCCTACGCTAGCAACGTAGTCAAGGCACGGGAGTACAATGAGAACTTCGCCGGTCTGACCCCTGAGTCTGCCTGTATGGCTGGCCAGGCTGCTTGTATCAACGGTCAGATTGCCGTTTGCAACAGCGCGGGTGCCTACGACCTCCGGGCCTGCGGAAATGCTGAGGAGAAGTGCTTTGCTCTGCCCATGTCCAACGTCCCTGATGGTGTCAGAATCGCCTGCGAGGACCCGACTCTGGCGGGCAAGATCCTGGGTGGAAGCCCTAGCACTGGTGGCGGTAACAGTGAGAACGGCCAGCCGAGTAACGGAAACGACGAGGGGCTGCCAGCAACTACATCGGCGGCTCAGCAGAAGCCTAACCCTCCCGTGGTGACGGTCACTACTATCGTCACTATCGACGATGGTGCTCCTCAGCCGACCACCGAACCTGCTGCCCAGCAGCCTTCTCAGCCCGCTCAAGAACAGCCTAGCCAGCCGGCTAACGAGCAGCCTGCCCAGCCTGCCCCCGTACAGACAGAGTTCCCCATCAACCATGTGTCAAGCCAGCCTGTTCAGGAGCAACCTGCCCAGCCAACTCAACCTGTTCAGGAACAGCCTAGCCAGCCCACCCAAGAGCAGCCTGTCTCTCAGCAACCTACCCAGCCAGCCCAGGAACAACCGGCTCAACCTACTCAACCCGTTGCTGAGCAGCCGTCCCAGCCTGTCTATCAGCAACCCACTCAACCTGCTGCAGAGCAACCAACCCAACCGGTTCAACCTGTTCCTGAACAGCCAACTCAGCCCGCCCAGGAACAGCCAGCTCAACCCACACAGCCCGTTGCGGAACAGCCCTCCCAACCTGTTGCAGAGCAGCCTTCTCAACCTATTCCTGAGCAACCAACTCAACCTGCCCCGGTTCAGCCTACCCAGCCGGCCCAGGAACAGCCTGCTCAGCCCACGCAACCCGTTCAAGAGCAGCCTTCTCAGCCAGCTCAAGAACAGCCCGCCCAGCCGGAGCAGCCAACTCAACCTGCTCAGGAACAACCAGTTCAGCCTACTCAGCCGATCCCTGAGCAGCCGACTCAACCCGCTCAAGAACAACCACCCACCTCCGCTCCCGTTGTTGAGCAGCCCACTGCCGCCCCCTCCTTGCCCGGCGGCACAACTCTCACAAAGTCTATCAAGAAGCCCGGCGACACCCAGCCAACCTCTGCCCCCTCCAGCGATGAGCCCACGCCCATCGAGCTCATCCCCATCGACGGCCTGGAAAGTAGCGCAGCTCCGGCCCCGGCGGCCACGGAAGCAGCTAATGCCGGCGATGCTCAAGACAAGGACAAGAGCAAGAGCCCCGAGAAGGGCCAGGAGAAGGTGGCCATCACCAGGACCGGCGACGACGCCCACGCCACCACCATCATGGTCGACGGCGTCCCCACCGTGTCCGTGTACTTTACCGTGACGGTGACGGAAAAGGACCAGCCTACTGCCACGGTCACCGAGAAGGAGACGGTGACGCTGGTGATTAGCGCATAGACGAGTGGAACAATCTCTGGAAGATTGTTCTCTCTTTTTAGGTATTGTGGTAATGAAGTTGAAAGTTGCAAATGTTTTGATATATATCTCAGCGGCTTTAGGTTTGGTTCTTTGTATAATTGAGGAGGTTTGAAATATTGAACAAGAAGAGAAAAAAAATTAACAAAAAAACAACAACTCGGTCTATTCCTTCCGAAGCTGAAATAATTAGTTTGTACCTTACTCTGCAAGGAAGCGAAAAAAAGCATCGACTAGAATTCTTGATCACATCGCAAACAGCTTAATAGATATCCTTGACCTGTTCACAACTCGTTCTTTGTCAATCAATGATATTAACGGGCAAAACATGTTTGATTCCAATCTTTGCATCATGGAAACCTCCAGTACGAGATGGTAATTCTATGCTAATCATCATGAACCCGTGAACCTCGGTTCCTGTACAATCTCCTCGCCTAGTCCTACAAAATAACCCATCACCTCTTCCCAGAAGAGGCCTTCTTCTATAAGCGCAATGCGGCAAGATGGGAAACCGTTGCGCCCGCTACGAAACATATATATGTTAAAAAAGACCAGAGACCTCCCAAGCATGCAACACCGAAGATATCATGATTCAAAGACCAGCTCAACCTGGATCATCATCCCACAACTCCTGCTAATTACTGCAATAAACCCCAGACCGTATAACGCCTGCCGCCCTCGAAACCAAGTTTGGCCACCCTTCAGCTACTTGGCAATCCCAATCGCCAGGTTGTTGCTGCTTTGCTTGGGGTCCGGTAGTGAATCATCGATGAACGGATCGCCTACCTCGAGCCTCTTAGCTGCGGGCTCATTGCCCTCATCATCAACGCCGTACTTGTCCTGCCATAGCTTCCGCATGACCTGATAGATGAACAAGAACTGAGGCTTGCCCTGAACCATTCCCACACGTTGTTCTCGGAGGCTATCAACCGTTTCATAAACTAGATCAGGCCCTTCAGTGGGCTCATCGTAATTTTGAAACGTGCCCAGTTCGAGTTCGCGCATGAGGTGTTCGAGGGTGATGAAAGTACCGGTTCGGCCCACACCAGCACTGCAATGAATAATGCGTGGGTTGGTGGGGGCACTGAGCTCCCGAGATAGTCGCATGAGCTCAAAGAAGCCATCGAGATCTTCAAGTTCGGGTACGCCAAAGTCAGGCCATAACCGGTAGAGTAGGTGCCACACGGCTCGGGGCTCATCTTCGTCCTTCAGTTGCAAGAGTAGCTTGCGCTTCTCAATGGCACCATCCGCAAGCTCTTCATATGAGTCGTACGTAACTTCGCCCTGCCAGTCATCGCCCCAGGCATCATGCTCGTTCAGAATCAAAGTTGGCTGGTCTTCATTGTCGGGAAAGTATGGGTGACACTTGATGACTCCGCCCTCACACATGGTGGTCAGCTGCACGATCACGGCAGGCGACGCCATCTGCTCAGCGATCATACGCCAGACATATTCGATGGATGGCGGGGTCGGACCCTGCATGGCGATATAGCGGAGTGGCTCCCGGCTCGGGTCCGAGGGCGACGTGAGGACGATTTCGGAGGCATTGACGTAGTCGAGCTCGTTCGCAGGGACTTGCAACCTAATACGGTTGTGATTCCACGGTTTGATGTTGATGTAACGGTCCATGACACCCTTCTCTTCCACATCGAGTTGCTTGAAGTGCCCCCATTTGAAATCCTCGTCCGCTTCGTTTCTGCTGCCTTCAAGCACTCGATCACGTTCGGCCCATGTCAATTCCTGGAACTTGAAATCGATATCTGACGAGGTTCAGTACTAGTATCAATGTGTATAGCGCCAAAAGTTACATACCCTGCATCGAAGAGTCCAAGAAGGCAGGAATCCGGGGCCCGGTACCATCCTGCTTGCTCAGCGCAACACCTTCCGCCGTGGCGGGCCGGCTTTTTATGCCGTCGTGGTTGACGACGGCCGGAGGAGGACTGGAAGGCAACTCGACAGGAGGACTATCGCGGGCTCGCTTGGTCGAGCCGCGCAGACGGAAATTTCGGAAGGCAGCCCTCTTGGAGAGCTTTGCTGGTGGCTTCTGGGTTTGAATCTGTAGTCCCTGCTGTTGCAGCTGAAGGTTTGCGGCCTGAAGCTCGGAACTGGCGATGCTATCGACGGTATCGGTGCTTGAGCGCTCGACGGCAGTCTCGATCGTGGGGTTCTTGGGTTTGCGCCGGAACTTGGGAATCCTGTCCATGGCGCCGAGAGTCGGAGCGGACGGATGCGACGTCCTTGATGAAAAGGTGCGCAAGACGCCAGGAGCAGGACTTGACAATGTCGCGAATCGGAGTCTGGGTCGGGGTCGGGATGATCGAGGTGCCGGGAGCAAAGGAGAAGGAGATTTGCGCGCAAGAAGGGGAAAAGCGTCGGGTCCCTCTCGCCGGTGGAGGTCGGGCAGGGATCGGATCCGCGTCAATGAGGAGGGGGCGAAGACGGTGCTTGAGTAATCTTGAACTTGGGCCGAACGTTTGATAGTGGCGTAATCGTCGGCGAAACGGAGGTGGGCGAGAAGAGAATCAAACGTGATTAAGGAACGGAGAGGAAGGGCAAGGGGGGAAATAAGAGGGGGGAGAAGAGGGAGAGGAAGGAGAGGAGAAGAAAGGGAAGAAAAAGAAGAACAAGAATGACAGCGGAACGGACGAGGTGAGTCGCGATGGTGGTCGAGATTCTCACTGCCCGATGCGGCGCCAACGAAGACGGGCCCACGAACAGCAGAAGCAGCAGTAGCACCAACAGTCACAGCGGCGGTAACAGCTGCAACAGAAACGTGACCGTGGCCGCGGCCGTGAACGTGGGGAAGGAGTCGTCTGTGCCTTTGCCTACACCCGTCCCTGCGCCTGTTCCAAGAATACATCCGATCCTCGCCTCTTGTGGAGACCAGGCTACCGGGTGAATCTGGTCATGGGTAAGGTTGGGCCTGTAGATGATGTGTTCTGCAGAAAATGACTTCCTGTTTATTGTTCTGCGTACTACTATGTCTCGCGGCACGTGCCCATGCCACCCGATCCCGTGGTTCTGGGCAGGCACGACTTGTCTGATCATGCAGACCAGACCAACATGATGAGAGGCAAGAGCGCCTTCCGAAGCCGATGCCGTCTTCGGGAATTGGGATAGGCACGAAATACCGAAGGTACGTTGGTAGAATTATTTGTGGCTTCTGCTTGCCTGTTTTGCTGCTGTACCACCGTAGGGCAGGGCCGGGGATAATTTTAGACGTGAGCTGTCTAAAAGTAGTTCTATTTTAGGCTCGGGGAACCCTTTCTCATCATTTCCGATTCTTATTAACGTGGATATCCAAGACTTCAAGTGGCCTCTTACTAAACGACTCGACTCCTTGCGCCTCTCCTTTCTTGCCGATTACATGATATTCGCGATCCCCTCGCCACCTGCACATCACGTCCACCTGAACTTGGCCACTCGTGCTTGCGCGGCCAGTGAGACTCGTGTTGGCCCAAGTTCCCGTGGGAATGTCGGATCACCCCCTGTTTAGCTTTCGGTTCGCTGGCCCTCGCGGCAGTTTCAGAGGTTGCGTGCGCGGGTGATCAAAAATAGGTGCAGACGTGCGGAATCCTATCGATCTGGATCCTTGATGGCGTTCTCTTTCTCAACCGTGCTGGCTGCATTCCCTTGATAGGTTCGTAGTGTCCACCACGTATCAGGTCCATCTATGGTGAGACATGTCAACGGGTGCCTCGTGACCATTCCTTCAACATGCGTGCATCACGAATGTCCAATATCCATACTCAGATGAGTTGGTGTGTCAATTTCAAGGCATATTGTGCCAAGTTTTGTACAGAAGAGTTGGATCGTTGCAAAATCCGTCCCCAACGCCCCGTTCGTGTCCTCCACCCAGGACTTACAAGTACATGATTAGATATCTTAAAATACAACAGATCGATCCTTCTCGTCTGCAGGATCTCGTAGCCTCCTCGCCACAGACTGTTTTGCTTTCTTAGACAGAAGAGTATACGCCAGTCACATACTTGCCACACTCAATCTTCTGCTCCAGAGACACCTTGCGGCCTTTGCCTCCATCTAGACGAATAGTCGTTCGGGGTGTTACGCACAGCCGGTGAAAGTCAGGGCTGCTATCCTTGCGTGCCTCTGGCGCGCTGTCCAACGCCCCGATATACGCGGGTGTGTTCAAATTGGTTCGCTTGCCCGTGCCCAGCTGATAGTGTTCGTTTCCGCCCCAGAACATGACGTCGGATCCCCAGTTGGTTGCGTTGGCGCCCGCTGAGCCTGAAACGGACGTCTCGGTGACGTTGTCCATGATGACTGAACAGTGCGTAGAGCCCACGGATAGAGACTTGAGTTTGATGGGGCTCATCTTGTTCGTCTTCTCGTCAAACTCGAACAAGGATGAGAGACTCTTCACCTTGGTCGGCTTGGCTGACACATGCGACCACCGTCCCGTACCTAATGTGCCATAAACTCCCTGACCGCAAGCCCATAGGTCTGCAGTCAACAAGGGGAGCCTCTTGCTCGGGGCAAGGGCTTTCAAGTTGGTAGGCGTCTCTGTTGCCTTTGCATCCACAGTGAAGAAGGTGTTGTTTCCGCCTGCAGCGATAGTCTTGACTGTTGGGACAAGTCCGCTGCTGCTATAGAGTGTGTTGACAGGCATCATGACTGGTGTGTCGGAAGTCAAGAGTCCATGGTCGGTATCGATTCCAAGCTGCCCAAAGGAGTTGTCACCAAATGTGAAGATACGTCCAAGTTTGTCCAGAATGACCGAATGGTAATCGCCAGTGGCAACCTGAGCCACATCAAAGCCTCTCAGAGTGATAACTTCATGGGGTTGATCATATGGGCCCTTGGGTCGGTTGCCCCAGCTCAATCCAGGGACACCCATCTGACCCTTGGAAGGAAACTCGAGAGCACTGGATGCAGCAGAGAAGACGCGACCCTTGGATGTGAGCATGAGGCAGTGCTCCAAACCGCTGCTAATGTCGGTCACAGACTCTCCGTAAGAAAGACCAGATGGTGTCAGGTTTCGAAAGTTGATTCTCTCCTTTCCACCGCCGGATCCCCAGATGGACCAAGAACTCTTCTGCTGTTCTTCCTTGAGACCACCCTCCTGGTCATCACGAGAAGAGGGAATAGAGTAGACCTTGCCACTGCGAGACAGGGCAATAATTCGATCCAAAGAGACGTCGATCTTGACAAGGTCCTTTCCTGTGAGGGTAGGAACGGGAGATGGGTCCTCTTTGTTGTAACCCAGTCCCCATTGAACTAGATCACCCTTCTCCGTGACAGCTGCGCCGAAAGCTGAGGTGAGCTTCAGATCCCGGAGTACTTGATCATCGAAATAGGCAATTCGGTGAGGTAGCTTCACATATTTATCACTCGACTTGGGGTCGATGACCTTGCCGATATTGGAACCCCATGCGTAGACGCCAGGATGTTCCCAGCTATGCTTGACTTGGAGATGCTGCGAGCTAATGAGATCTCGGTTCTCCTCCTTGGAACGGGCTTTCTTGCGAGGCTTCTCAAACTCGACATCGGCTTTGGTGGGAACCTTCTTAACCGGAGTCTCGGGAGGCGACGCAAATTGTTCTTTGAGCTTGGGATAGTAGTAAGCTCCAGCAGCTGCAGCACCGAAGATGGCTGCGAATCCAACAAATTTACCTCCACGGCGCCGAGGACCCCGGGGGACATTGCTGGCGTGACGAACCCATTGGTGTTGAGTCGTGGCGATGGACTGGGGGCGAAGGGCAGCTCGCCGAAGAGCAGTCTGAGAAGCGTTCATGTTGTGAACGCTTAACAATAGACGATCAACTCAATGCAACTCGTGAACTCTTTTCGTGAAAGGGACAAGTTGCACTGGAATTGTCGTCAGTGAAATCGACTGTTAATCGAAGGGTAAAAAGGTTGTGAGGTCATAGAGCTGAAGCTCTAACCGTACTGGAGGTCAGCAAAATTCTGTGGACTGTGGCAGGTCGAGGTCATGAAAGTCACAAAGGGCTTCAGCCACAGGTCCAAGCACGCGCCACTGCAGGGACTAGCGGGGCGCACGGACATCCCCACGCCGTCCCGCCATGCCATGCCATCGGCGCCTCGGAGCTCACGCCTCCGACTTGAACTCCAACGCCTGCTGCGTGGCTTCTAGAAGACCCCAGCGAATCTCGACGTTTGAGCTCAAGGGAGCTCTATCGACACCATGTACGAGGATTCGTGGTACAGTATCATGCCCGACCTGGGCGGTCGGGGCCATTCGAGTAGCCACAGTCAGAGTCATGGACATCGTCGAAAGGAGTCGCTGCTCCAGCAGCCCAATGTACGCCTCCCTCGTATTGGATTCGCACCCCACCATGTTGGTGAAGCTCACAAGATGGTCACAGGAACCTGGACAGATTTCCGAGGTCGTAGCGCCAATGCCCAACGTTTACGAAGAGATCGAGAACACCAACACGCCCCCAGAACCTACCGTCATCCGTCGAGCGAGCTCTTACTCGGACTTATATCGAGTGGCGCAAGAGCAGCTGTCCAAGGACAGAAGGCCACGACACAAGAAGACGGATAAGAATAATCGAGCATGGGAGGCTTTGCTGCTCCCCGACTCTAGTGTCGAGGCAGAATTGCATGAACCAAAAGGTCTCGAGTCGTACAACGAACAATTACTCGACGCCAGCCAACAAGAATACCTGTATGAAATTGCGCCTCGGCCGTACCTTGATCTGGACTGTTCTGACTGCGTCTAGACTGTATCGCGATCAGCTTACCTTGACGGAGCGCCACTTGGACGGACTTATAGAAGATGCCAACGCGACACTGAAGCTACTCACCTCCCTCTCGAACTCGTTTGGATCCGTCGAGGCTCAAACGTCAACATTCCAAGCACAATGCGAAGATCTCCTAAACGAACAACGAAGATTGGAGGAATTGGCTGATGAAGTCGGAACCGACCTGCATTACTACGCCTACCTCGATGATGCGACAAGGCGCCTCAATGCCCCCGGCGCCAGTCGGCTGGTGGATGATGCCTCGTTTGGTGAGATGGTTGAGAACATTGACGCGTGCATTGTATTCATGGAGAAACATGTAAGGACTCTATCTCTAAGTTGAATTACCGGAACTAACATCCCTTTAGGAGACATACCGCGACCGTGATACCTACCTTGCCCGATACACTGCGCTTCTCACAAAGGCCCTGCACCTGCTCGAACACGGCTACAAGAACACATTGGAAAGGGTCTCGTCTGAGATTGGTCGCCAAATTACTGGCACAAAATCCGAGTCCGCTCGCCATGCTCTCGCCTACGGTCGTTTCCAAGAGATGATGCTCGACTCTTTCGGCTTGATTCCTAATGTGCGACAAATTGTGCGGCGCGCATACGATTTCTACGGCCAGCGGAATGAGTCTTGTACCCACTTTGAGACGTATGCGAATACTGCCAACAACATATTCTATACGCACCTGGTGACTAGAGATCGCGACCTCAAAGCAATGGCGCAGTCTGATGTTGAGGAGTTTCACAAAGAGGTCAAGGATCTCTCAGCTGAGACGGCATCGCGCAACTTCATCAAGCAATGCTTTGAGCGCATGTACAACGAGGAGAGTCTGTTTATGAAGCTTTTTGACGTGGAACCCATGTGGAACCAGGCAACGGACTCGGTTTTCCAGTCTATCAAGACCATCAACACATCCATCATGCATCCCGGCAACTTGACGCCTTTGGTGACGAACCTTCAAACGGTGCTGCACACAGCACCACTGGAGACTACCTGCAATGTGGTTGGGTTGCTTGCTAATGAATACTTTGGAGCCGATTTGGATGACATTGAATCCCCCTACTTCATCAAATGCAAGCAGTACACTTCGCAACTCCTGGCGCATCATCTCTGGACATTAACAGATAATGCTTTTGAGGCGGAGGTTACGAAATCAATCACAAGAGCACCAGTTCAGGATGCCTCGCTGAAGATTGGCCCTGTCGTGGGTGGTGTGGCGTCTTCAAACGCCCATCCCTTGGTGAAGCAGGCCATTAAGCTTCTTGGCATGTATGAACATTGCATGCCCAAGGAGAGAGCAGTATGTTTTTCAGCTGATACTTCTTGGACTCTACTAACAATGCTATAGGCTAAGAACAGCTCAGTTGTCTTCAAGATTGTGCGAGAGATGATCCAGGTACTCCAACGTGCAGAGACCAGGATAAAGTCTTTAAAGACAGGCACCGATCCCGACCTTTTCATGGTCAAGAACTTGCTCATTATAAAGAATGAACTTGTTTCTCTAGAGATTGGCGATATCAGGAATCATGCTTCTTCTATGCAGCACTTCACCCATATCTGGGACACACTCAGCCCTCAAAATTGGGTTGGATTCATTTCAAACATTATCGGTGGTAGTCTGTGGTCACGGGGTACACCCTCAGTAACTGCCAAGACATTGACAGCTGAGGACATGAACGAGCAGCTGGATGAGCTGTTGCGACATTCAATCTATGCCTTCACGCAGCGTTGGGGTACTTTGATGAGCGACTCACAGAACCGGAAACCTGGAGTCAAGCCGATCGCCAAGGTGGAGACTGAGCTGGAGAACATCCTCCAGACGGCATTCAGCAACCAGCCCGAGGTGGTAGGCAAGCTGATGGAGGCGATTGAGCAGCATGCGCAGGCGCAGAATGATGCGAGAGACGAGAAGCAGGGTGTGAGACGGTACTAAAAGAGAAGGGGGAGTTGTGGTGAGCATAGAAGCGAATGCCGCTTATTCTACGGATCTAGACTAGCAATGTATTGGGTTTCATGGAGGATCAACCTCGACGATCTCGAATAATAAAGAAGAGCTCCGTGATACTCTCAGCACACGGCTTGCAACGGAGCCGTCCCGGCTGCATGCGGCTCTTCAAGATAAGGCCCCGAGATCCGGTGTTACACCCCGATTTCGGGGCCACCTTCCTAATTCGCCAGTGCCGACTTCCAGCCCTCCTTCCCCGCCATCTCCATCTGGAAGAAGAAAAGATAGGAAGGTACCTCGAACGCGGGGCGCCAATGGACTGGATGCATCCCGGAGCAGACTCCGATAGAGTGTAGAAACACACGAGAAAAGTTCTAGACCTGAGCTCGACCACGGGCTTGCTCCGAGATCTACTTGTACCACGGTATCTGGTCGCCGAGACCAGTACGACTCGGGGCCCGATAGTCCGGGCGCCGGTAACGGGGCTTTGTAATCCTAGCACGTCATTTGCCGGGCGCCCTCCGCAACAACCCCAGATTGTGTCCCGTCGCTATCAGCGCCTTCTGCTCGCTATCTTTTCTCCTCCTTTTTCGCAATCTCTTCAGGGTCCTGCAGCTTACTGTTCTTTTCCACGTCTTTGCGATTGACTTTCTTTGTTGCGATTGCCAATTGCTTTCGAGAAAAGTCCTCACGCAAACAGGTCGGCATTTGAGGCCGGAGTTGTTCGTTTTTTTTTCTCCGTGTGCGATCGCAAAGATGGACGCCCTTGAGTTGGAGGTGGCCAAGCAGAGCAGCGGCATTCAGACGGCCAAGGATCTGTTCTCTGGAGCTGTGGGAGGAGTTGCGCAGGTCTTGATCGGTGAGTCTCTTATCAATGCAGCTGCGAACATGCTGCGAACCGCGCACCACATGGGCCAGAAGCTGGCTCGAGCGAGAGATGCGATCTGAGATGCCCAAGAGATGCATTGTCAAGTTCAATCGCTAACAGATGCGGTAAACAGGTCAGCCCTTTGACATTGTCAAGGTCCGACTCCAAACCACAACCCAGTACTCGTCCGCCCTCAACGCCGCCACCTCCATCTACCGCAATGAGGGCGCCCTCGCTTTCTACAAGGGCACGCTGACCCCGCTCATCGGTATCGGCGCCTGCGTGTCGGTCCAGTTCGGAGCCTTCAACGGCGCCAAGCGCTGGTTCCAGGAGCGCAACGGCGGCGCTGACCTGTCCTACGGCCAGTACGGCGCTGCGGGTGCTTTCGCCGGTGTTGCGAACTCGGTCCTCTCAGGCCCTATCGAGCACATTCGTATTCGTCTTCAGAGCCAGCCCCACGGAGCTGCTCGCCTGTACGACGGCCCCGGCGACTGCATCCGAAAGGTCGGCGCCCACGACGGTATCCTGCGCGGCATCTACCGCGGCCAGGCCGTCACCATCTGGCGAGAGGCCTTTGCCTACGGCGCCTGGTTCACCGCCTTCGAGTACATGATGAACAAGGACGCCGCCCGCAACAAGATCGACCGCAAGGACATCCCCGCCTACAAGATCGCCTTTTACGGTGGCCTCGCCGGTGAGGTCCTCTGGCTGGCCAGCTACCCCTTCGACGTGATCAAGAGCAAGATGCAGACCGATGGCTTCGGCCCCAACCAGCGCTACACCACCATGCGCGACTGCTTCTCCAAGACATGGCACGCCGAGGGTGCTCGCGGCTTCTGGAAGGGTATTGGCCCTACCCTGCTGAGGGCCATGCCTGTGAGCGCGGGTACCTTTGCTGTCGTCGAGATGACCATGCGGGCTCTCAACTAAAAAAGGAGACGTGTAAAAAAGGAGTAGGATTCTGCTTGGTGACTTTTAATGCGACAAAATGGGACGGGATACGGCGATTAGATCAACATTGACGAGCGCTGGTGAGATATCATAGAGGGTTTTCAACATGACCAGTTGGCGATACGGAACGGTAGATGATGACCTATGCAAACGGGTTCAAGCCTTTGCTTTTATTTCAACGTTTTGGACAAGTTGTATGGAGCGGGTAGATTGACTTTCGATATCTGGGATAAAGATATAATGACAAGTCTAGCATGATGACCCTTCAAGAATCTATTGAAGAATCGGTGTTGTCTGTTATACCCAATTAATCTATTCTCATCACCATCCTACATTCTCGTTGTTTTCGACACGCCGCTGCAGGATGTTTCTTGCGTTGTGTGGTGTCAACTCGTTGAGTCCAAGTTCTTCGAGCACCTTGCGTGCCTCGTCACTATCTGTGAAGACGCGATCGCTTGCTTCCTTGAGCGTAAGACCGCCTCCTTGGCCAGCCTCGACGGGGAGGCTCAACAGCCGCATCCCCTCTGTCAAGCTGTCGAGCGTAGATGAACCACCAGGAATGTACCGCTCAACAACGGCAACCAAGGCATCGCCATCACGACGGAACTGGGTTGCTCCATAGGTGGTGAAATTCTGTCGAAGAAGGACACTCTGCCACAGGTGATCTTGGATCTTGTTGAGAGCGTCACGCCAAACGCGGCGGAAGGCAGCAGCGGAGAGGGGCTTAGCCAAGAAGTCCAAGTTGCGTTGGAGGATACGAAGTGGCTCGTCGAGTTCCTGAGTGATGGCCATCTCGTCTATGCCGTGTTAGATGGGCTTCAAAGCGAGATTAAGAAAAACATACCAAGAATAGCCGCCTCACCAACGGTTGTCCATTGAACACGAGTCGTGTAGGCCCGGAACGCCTTCCCGTGAGACTCGGCCAGAGCGCCGACGAGAAGTTCCTCGGCAGCCTTGCGGCGCATGCTATACGCTGCGACTGTCTCGTCGAACAGAGCTCCGTCCTCATTATTCTGCCCTACAGCCGTAGAGGTGCGGTCCTTAACATCTTCATAGCTCATAGTGTTTGTGATGTTGCTCTTTCGTTGGGCTGCGCGAGTCTGCAGTTCAGCCCACAATGAGACGAAGAACTAGATTTGTTAGTATCATATGGTAGTAAGGGCAGTATTGCAGCCTACCTCTTCATTACTCCAGTCTTTCAATGTGTTGACAATATGATCGGCACTACCAATTACCTTGCAGAGCACCTCAAAACTACCCGTTCCTTCAAGAACTGCAAGATCTTCCTTGTTCCCGCCAAGAGTTCGGCCAAGGGTCGAAGACATGGTCTGGTATGCCTGAAGAGCGTCCCTGAGACGGCTATGGTAACCGTCTAGAATTTCAAGCTGGATGCCAATCAAGAAGCGAATTTTGTGTTTGAAGCTGCGCACCCTCTCGTACTGGCTGGTCACGGATCGCAGAAGATCTGTGACTTGCACAGAAGCGTATGTTGGCTTCATCTTCCCTTGAACCGCATAGTCATAGTCTATATTTCGGGCGTCTTGTGATTCCATGATAGTATGGAATCGCTCCAGAGCAAAGTCCTTCTCAGCATTGAACCAGGTGTCAAAGTGCTCGTCCAAGATGTGCGCTGACAGGCCAGGCCAACCGTTCTCCGCATCACCGCCATCATAGTTGAACTTGGAACGGACGCTATCGTCAAAGTTCATCAGTTGGGATATGAAGCTGCTCAAAAAGGCCGGGCTTTTGACAGCCTCGGCTGCCACAGCAGACGTCTTTTCCTTCAACACGGGCAGCACCGATGTAATGAGTGCAGAAACAGGATCGATATAGGCCAGGTTGGTGGCCACTGAAGTATCCTGAAACTTGGCCGTGAGTAGATATCCAAGGTTGTCCCGGAAAAAGTCTTCCCATTTTTCAATGAGAGCGAGGAACCAAGGTAGACAGTGCGTGCCGAACGCCTGGGGGCTGCTCGTCGCCTTGTCGCTGAGAAAGTGGAAACGAAACTCGGAGACAAAGATGGATGTCATGGTATCGAACGGCAATAGCGACACAAGACCCTTGCTATACTCAATCTCGGGAAGTTGAAGATCCAGGAGCTTCTCGAAGCAGTTGATCCACTCGTCGTCCATCTCGAACTGGGGATCAACCTTGGGCCATTTCCTCTGTTTCAGGATAGCCTCGAGCTCTGCCGACATGGTACTCTTCATCTCGTTCCAGAGAGATTCGGTTACCTTCTCGACATAGTCGACGAGGTGCAATCCCTCCTGACCAGGTAGGCCTCGCAACTTGTGCGCAAGCTGCTTTAGGTTGACGTATGGCTCCAATGCAGCCTTGGGACTTTGAGGCAGATGAGACCGTGCTTCGGAGCGGAACTTTTCGACATCTTGGAGGAGGTAAAGATACTTCTGTGCCAGCTCAACCATCTGAAGCTTTTTCATGGGCGCCTGGAGCCGGCCAATAGCCTGATTCGGAGCATCCGAGGCAGCGGTGATCTTGACACGGACATCGATGCTGTCCTGAAGCTGCTGAAACTCTTCTATGCGGGCGAGGAGAGAGCTCTGGCGGTCATCGGCTGTGCGTCGAGTTTCCTCAAGCTCCTTGACGGCGGTGTCCAGCTGGGATTGCAACTGGTTGCGCTGGAGCTCCACGTTGGCCAGTAGTGTGTCGAGGTTTTCCAGGTCCGTGGTCGACTGAAGCTTATCGTCTAGGAAGTCCTCGACTCGTATGTCGAGAGACGTGCCCTGGTTATTTGCAGCTGCGGTGGCCATTTTGATCATGCATGTGTCGTGTTCACGAAGCCCATTCATCGCGCGACGTTGCTACTACAGAGGATGACGTGGGGAGAGCTAGCCCCGCGGTACCCGATAACTACATGTGGCGGATAAACGCATCCCAGCATCTTGTTTCTTGTGGAAGCTGTCAAGCAACCAGCATGAACTGTTTCAATTTTAAAAGGAAGGGATAGACAATTGATTAGATGCGATGGCGATCGATGTGGAAATCAACTGGTTTCACTCGTCGAAATCGGGTAATGACGTGGAAGCAAGTAGATTGCGAGATCGGGGCGTGGCTAATAGACTTTTTACTCGGTGGCTGGGGCGTTGTGCCATGAGAGCTGTCATGATGACTTGCATCTCAGCTCACCCAGGACTCGATCTCGAACCGGTTGAGCCGGAGAAAAAGAGTTGCACATCCCGCCGATCTTGTCTATTTTCTACAGCACAAGCTCGTCGCGCATAGATCTCCAATATCAGAAGGCGGTCTGAAAAAGGAGCCGCCATGAAGGACTCGTCATCTCGTCAACGGCTTCGCGGCTTCGGGAGGCAGCAGCCAAGCAGCAGCCAAAGCTACTAGACTGCTACGGCGGAGATTTTTCAAGCCTCGCTTACCTGGAGCAAACGGGGCAAATGAATCAGGCACATTGGCAAGGGATACGGAGTGCCGAGGTAGATATACAGGCGCAGGGAGGCCCAAGAGGAAACAGACAGCGAATCAATGCTCAGCACGCACGTCGACACCGGGTGCATGAGGCCCTCCCCCTCTCCCCGTATCCAGAGAGCCCGAATCTGCAGCAGTAGCAGCAGTAATTAATTACACGGGGGAGGCAGAGCTCGCCAGCCAGGCCCGAAACGGCACCAAATCGTCATGACAACCGCATAGAGATCAAGACCCGCTGCTGCTGGCCGTAATCCTTGGCCTACATAGGAAGGAAGCTGGGCAGTCTCTGGGCGCGGCCAGGACCTCCAGGGGGGCCAAGGAGCAAACAAGGTGGTAGACGAGCCGAAGCGACTACGTAAGATCAGAGATGGTAAGGGGTCCAGGGACGAAGCGCCCCAGGCAGGGACGAACGCCATTGATTGAAGACCGAGCTTGGGAGGGGGGCAGCTCAGCAGGCTTCTGCAGGTCCAGCTTCTGGCTCCGGAAGCTCCAGGGTCTCGGGGACTAAAAAAACGTGAAGCCTTGCCTGAAGCAGCATGACCCCGGCCTCTACGGCGCCGGTGTGCGGGTTGCCCGGTGCCCATAGATGTCCGCACGGACCTTGAAGTGGCCCCACCTCGTCGCGACGTCACGTCACCCTGCCAACGAGGGCCCGTAAATACGTGGCGGGAAAGAGCTCCCATCTGACTCGTCGACTTCCCCAAAAAGTCAAGAGGTTGGTCAAAACCTACTGCATACCCAACCTCACCCAATTCCTCTCTCCCAGCCATCGCATATTCGCCCAATTCCTCGGTACCATACCATACTGACTAGGACTGGAACTAACTGACTGACTCTCCTTTCTTTCTCCCTTTTCTCCCAAAGGGATCACATCGCCTTTGGAGAGGATTAAGAAACTTCCAAGTATTGACCCTCGTTTGCAGAAAGTGTGAACTGATCTCAAGGCTCTTATTTGCGTTGCTCACCGAAAGGCAACTCTCTTTTTAACAAAAACTTATTCCCCCCTCCCAACGAACGTCTCACTTCTAGGGCCCGACTTTCGCTCGCTGTTTCTTCCATCGTCGTCTCAGCCCTCTCGCGCATTCCAGCGTCGACTTCGAAAGACTCCGCCCCGTCGCTCCCGCATTCCACCATCGACAGCATCTCGCCTGCTCTCCTGAGACAGCTCGAACTTCGCCGGTACTGACCCAGTGGAGGAAGTTGACGGAATAGAGGACCAGCGGCAGACTGTCCTGGCAGAAAGAGCAAGGAAACAAGGACCTCAGATTCTCGCGCTGAAAGGCGGCCTCTTGCGCGACTTAAACACCGTTCCCTGATCGGGGGCGAAGAGTTATCTCCGTTTTGACTTGCAAGACACACCATCTTGAGGGAGGAACGGTACATCATCACAAAAAATGGGCTCCAGCAGCGAGACGAGCACCAGCTCGTCCTCGGCGCCGCCCAAGGTGCGAGTTGGCTGGTATAGTGAGTGATTTCCTTCCCCAGACAGGCACCAGCTCGGCTGGAATGTCGGTGTCTCGCGAGCACATGGCTAACTGAACCTCGCTAGGTGCACTGCCATTTCTCGGCTACCATCATGTGTTGATGATTCTCATCGCCATCGCCATTATCCTACTCTGTGAGTCTCACCAGCATCAGAATCCAAGACAGAGCTAACCGTGCATAGCACTACTACTCGCCGGCTGTTCATCATCGTCTCCGCTCATCCCTGACATCTTCCTACTATCCATCTACTACAAGTCCTATACCGCCAAGCCCGACACAGCTCAAGTCGACTACAACGTGCACACAGCTATCGAGAACATCGCCGGTGACGCCCGACTCCAAGCGCGAGTTGGCTACTTTGGCATCTGCATCAACCCCGATGGCGGTTCATGGCTGTGCAGCAACAATGCGACTGCTCTTGCAAAGGAGGTCGATGTCGACCAAGACCCTCTCAACCTTATCTGGCTGGCTGCTCAGTTCAAGGACATGATTGTCTTTCCCTATCTGATGTGAGTTTCTGATCCAGAATTCCTTAGAAGTTGTAAACTAACTGGTTCCCAGCATTATTGCCATCATCTTCGCCTTTGTCTGCCTCCTGCTCCTTGCCACTTTCCCCGGCTGGCATGAGGAGGTCGACTCCGAGGGTTCTGACCGCGAAGTCAAGCCTTTCCCGTCTCGCCCTGTGTCGCAGATCGCGCTCGCTTTGATCTTCATCGCCGCCATCTTCGTCCTCGTTTCCGTGCTATGGCAGCACACAGCATCCGTTGCCGCATCAGTCATCGCACAAGACTTTGGTAACGGCGCGGTGAAGAGTGGCGTTGGAACCAGTGCCATGGTACTGGGCTGGTTCTCATTCGCACTCCTCATCGTGGTAACAATCGGTCTACTCATTATGATCCTCAGTATCAGCGTCCTGAGTTCGATGGTATAGGATACATCGCATAGTGTGGAATCAACGCGAACGATTGAGGATTGAGTGACCGAAAGAGGAACGAACGAACGAACGAATGTACATAGGTCGACAGTACATCATCTGGCACGACTACCCACGGTAAGATCAAAGACGGGTAAACGGGCGAACGGCATCGGCATCGGCGTTTCAGGAAATGATTTGTTTTCGAAAATGACAAGCGATTGGTGGTAATATTTGGTCTTTCAACCTCGGCTTGGGCGGTATATACACGGCACCGCACCATGACGCTTTGCTCGATTGGCAGGGACTCGCTCTCGGATTAATCGAAGGATGGTCCTTGAAAACAAGGGCCCTATGGCCGAGACTTGTTATTTTATACCTGTCCTCCGAGCAGACGAAGCGAACGAGACATGGATTTTTGTTCGCATATAGACCGCACCATACAGAGAAGAAGGATGGATCTTGGAGACAAGAGACGACGGAGATGAACGCGCCATGTGAAATTTTTAACTATCGGGGACCACGACAAGGCAAGGATGCGACACGAATCAACAAGAGGCATGTATCTCGACGCGCCAGGACAGGAGGATGGGAAACGTTCATAAGCATGTATTATCAAGACAGTGTTTTACGCGCGTGCGAAATTGAGAATTGGGTCTGATTTGATGATTTGATTTGTTCTTTAAACATGCATTGAGTTTCAGTGTGAAGAATCTAGAGATGACTTGATGTGATGTCGTGTCGAAGGTATTCAGGAGATTTAATGGGATGAAGCGTGAAGTTGAAGGGTCGAGTTCTTAGATAAATAGTTAGTTCCAGATTGTCAAAGTGTTCATCAATATAGGTATCCAACTTGTCCAAGGACTATCACATGGTCATTATTTCGTCGTGACATGAAATCATGTACCCACCCACAACCTCTTGATTCCTATACCAGCAGCTCTCAAGCTTACCCATATAACATTTCATTTGTGATGCATCCTCAGGATTCAACAACTCTTGCTAAATACCAGCATGAGTTAACACACAAAAGGTTGACTGTCTGTCCTCCGGTCCAGAACGCATCCCCCTTTCATATTACCACCATCAGGGCCGCTCTACTGAAAAGGAATTGTTTGTCCTAATACGTTGACTAACACTCGTTGGCTCCTGGTCGAATCCTCTGGGTTGTGCCATGGGTTGTTCTATATACTGTTCCGAGGGCAGTCCCCCTGACTGACTAGCCGTTCGACCATGCCTATTCTCAGATGGCGCAGATTGTCTTCGCAGAGAGTTCTTGAGGAACGAGTCTGTAGTCGCCGATAGTTCGATGGGTATCGTATTCAGCTGCTTCACAAATTGGACAACTGGGTTCTTGCCGTCGCTCCCTGGGTAGCCTGCGTCGCTCGCGGGCCTGACGACAGGTACCATCTGATACGGCGAACTGTCCAGCTCGGCTATGGGCTGCTGCCCCCAGCCGGTGCCGTCCATGGACATGGTGGATCTTGTGAATGTCTGAGGGAGGGAGGATACGGTTGCTGAGGAGGAGTTGGGCCATGCGAAACGTGCTGGGAGGGTTGTCGAAGATGTGTTTTGGTATTGTGTAACGCCGTAGGTGTATACGGGGAGCGTAGACGCTGATGCTCTGTTGTTCAAGGGCGGTGGAGAGCTTTGTGAGGCAAAGGAGGAAACTGAGGGTGTGTAGCCGATGCTCGCCCGTTGGCTGCGATCAGGGCCCATGTCTGATACGCCATCGTTAGTGTTGTAGAACGAAGGACGATGGTTCGACCCTGTCTGGACTGGTGTAGTCGCCCCTGGACGTGTTATCCTGTCCACGGGGTTGGAAGATGCTGTAACTGGTCGATTGGGCGGGGCTGTCGTGTAAGGATATCGGGGGGATGTTATATCGGGAGAGACCAATGTGTCTCTGAGGAGGTTCGCCAAACCGGTCATGTCCTCAGAGATGTATCCCGTTCCCGAGGTTTGCTGCGGTCTTGACGGGGCCGAGTGGTTCATACCCATGGGGAGAATCTCTGGCGCTGAAGAGTCAGGGGCGAGGCCAATCCTGCGTGTAGAGGGCATGGGCGAACTCGGTGGCTCAGTCTGATACCCTTGGTGCTGGTTGAGAGTCACGGGAGGCGGCGAAACTGGTGCTGGGGTTAGACTTTGGGGAATCGGGGGTAGAGGCTTTGTTTCTGCCGCGAGTTAGGTTGAGTCGTTGGTAGTGTTTCCATCTTCAACTCACCAACTGAGATATCTCCCAGTATATCCCCCAGGAGTGCAATATTGTCAAACACGGGAGCCTCCTTCTGCACAACACATCGCCCTTCTTCCTTTGAAGCTTCAGGAACAGGAGAAAGCATGGCGATATTCCTCAGAAAGTTGAGCTCTGCAAGCACGGCGTCATGATGCCGACTAACAATAGGCTCCAAGTTCCTAAACTCGCCCGAGTCAACAAGCAACCACGCAACACGACTCGCCAGCGGCGTCCTCCCGCTGTGAGCTTCAGGTCTGCACCTCTCGACGATGGTGCATGCCTCCTCGAGCCCCGCCTGGGCGGCCTCGATGATGGAGTGGACGCGCGCGAGGACGAGGGGGCGACGTTCCAGACGGGGGAGGCACTCGTTTCGCAGCTCAATGAGATGCTGGAGATCTTTGTCGCAGGTTCTCACTAGCTCGAGGCTTCTGCGGACGTCGCTGGGGACCTGGCTTTGGTCGAGGGTCCAGGCGACAAAGTTGTATGTTGCGTGGAAAGGGTTCGGCATTGTTGGATTTTAGCCAGGGGGATAACCCCTTGTCAGGTTCAAGTTCTAATTGTCTGGCTTGATTTGAGACAGGTATGTAGATGAAGAGTCTTGTCACTTTCAAAGATTCGAGCATATCTGATTTGAGTGCTTATGCTTGACGGACGCAAGCATCTAGTCTACGCTCTCCCATTTCCACCAAGTGAGAACTGTAAAGACGACAGCAGGAGGAGGGGAATGGGCTAGTACGTGAAAAAAGCGAGACTTGCACATTCACCATCCAAGACAGGAAAAGAAACAAGGCGGTGGCTGAGTTGCATAAATATATGTACAGTAGAAATCAGAATCAGGCTCGGGGATCAGGAGAGTCGCCCGACATTGGTGATTCGGTAGTCAGCTCGAGGACAAGCTCTCGAGGCTAAGGTAGTATTTCCTGCAGTCGAATCACCCTACTCTTAACTCACCTAGGTAGAGTGACATGGGGAGATAGACGTTGGTGGCGGCGGTCAGGTAGGTATGCATACATGGGATGGCGCCCAGGGCTGAAAAGACCAAGACAGCATCAGTAGAGACAACACGGGATAACCCATTGGGCGTTTGTGTTACATGACTAGGCTTTTTTCTACAGTGCGCATTTGTGACTGTTCAGCTCATTGGTTGAAGTTGAAGCTACCACCAAATCACATTACCTACATTAGGAAAGACAGTATTAGTTAGATAGATACAACCAAAGCCCATCAATAACAATCTGGGGACAAGTCAAGGGCTACCCTTCTCATACCGGCATGGTGACAACTGCCACAACCTCCCTTGGAGACCTGTATCTGGTTCCATCACTGTGACTCAGCTTCTCCAGCCCGGGACACACCACAACCCTGCGGCTCTGCTTGTCACTAAAGACAAACCTCCAGTCACTAGGCTGAGACAACAAAATGTAGCCGAGCTTGGTGCATTCTAAAATCACAGCCTGCAGATGGCTTGTCTGCTCCTGGCTTCCCGCGGCGTCTTGAGGCGCAAAGAAACGCAGGAAGCTGTTAAGCTCACTGGCCAGACCGCCAGCCTGCTGTGAAGCCTCCGCCACCGGCACGGGGAGAGGCGTCCGGTCTGCGGGGGTAGGATGAAGGAGCAAGGTTGACAGGCTGCGCCATTTGGACAGCGCGAGGGATGTCGCTGAAGGAAGGCAATGCGTCAGCCACTTACTACAGATCACACCAGAGGGAGGGCTCTTTCTTACCTTGAGCTGTGCCGTTGCTTTCGGCTGAGGGGATCGTGTTGAGGAATTCTCTAACGACTGGTGGTAGCATCGCCATGTTACTTTCCGAGCTGAAGTCGAGGCTGCTAAAGATGACATGTGACAGAACATGGCGCAGACCGACCGGGCGGCTACTAGGCTCCAGACATAAGGCAACAACAGTCATTTCGTCGAGACCTGAAGCGGCTGAGGAGTAACCGATATGAACGAGGCTCTGGGCCAGTGTTTGTGCGTCGAGATGAACTGGAGAGCGATGATAGTGACTCTCGACGTGCTGGTAGATGAGTTCTGACAGAGCGTGGAGTTCTCCCTCGATCTGCTTGTCGGGGATTGTATCCAGGAGGAACTGGTTGAGGTCGACGTCGCTCTTGGGATGCGTGACTGTCACCATAACGTCGTTCTTAGGCTCAATGCCTCCGTTGCTGACCTGGTGGAAGTTTGTCCGAGGCTGTCTCCGGCGTCGTCGGAAGAGAAGGAACATCGCAACGGCACCAAGAGCGATGCCCGCGACGATGCAGGCTATAGCGATGCCCGCAACTGCACCGCCAGCGAGTCCTTTGTCATTCCCATCTTGCGCCGGGGCTGATGTCGATGTTGAAATTGACGTTGTTCCTCCTCCGGATGAAGAAACCGAGAACGTCCCCGATGCCCCTTCTTCAGCTGCCCCCTCTGTTTCCGTTTGATCTGACCCCGCTGTTGAAGCTGCGGTTTCTGTTTCCGAGGCCGTTTTCACAGCCTTTGCTGTGTTTAGATTGCTTTCTTTCCTCGATGTTGAAGGCAAGAGATAGTAGTCTGTCCAGTCCACAGTAGATGTGTATATTGTGCTGTAAAATATGCCATCGGAAACAAAAGCATAGGTGGCACCCGAGGCCAACGGCCCTGCAGTCGCGATCAGACCTTGGGCAGCGACTGTCCCTGGGGCTTTCGTAGTGTCAAGTGTTTTGCTTGACATTCTGAGAGTTAGAAATGCAAAGGCCAAGGTTGGATCTCGAGTCTGGGCGAGACCGATGGCTTGGATGAGACGCCAGACAATGATTGGGAGGGCTGGGGTTGATATAAACCAGAATGAGGAGTGAAGAAAAGGGATGGGAGCCGCAAAGGAGACGAGGAACAGCTAGCTCAGGTCTCCGTCTAATAATATCGAGCAACCACAATCCCTCACAGGCAGATCCAGACTCTGCTCCGTCTCCTCCTGGAGCTGAAAAAGCCCCCTTGCAAGCCACCACATCGGCAAACAAATGCAATGCGAGTCTCGACACCAGGTTTAGCATGGGTTGTCTCACCATGATAATACAACTGGTCACTACCAAGCCAGCCTGCAGGAGGGGGTGTGAGTGTGTGTGTGGTAAGGTCCGCCAGCCTCGTTAGGCTTCTCGTAGGGAAACTCGGCTGTGAGCTTCTGCTTCTCCCTCCGTCTGTTCGAATCTGTCAGGACGAACAGACCAGATAGAGTCGAGCAAAGATGGAGGAGCAACCAGACTTGGCCATCTCGGTCGATCTGGGAACCACCTTTACAGGTAACTCCCCAATTCTCTCCCACATGTGGTCGACTCAAGCTCACCGTCCTAGGTGTCGCCTGGATGAGGCGAGGAGCTCCCGTCCAGATCGTCAGCGACTGGCCTGGTAGCGACGACCGAGGCGACCGCAAGGTGCCTACGACGCTAATATACAACGCCGACGGGAGCATATCATCTTGGGGCTTCATGTGTGCCGACGATGACGATACTTCGCCGGCCAAGACGCGCCGCGACTTCTTCAAGATCTTCCTTGATCCGGACATGCTCGCCGGCGCTCAGCAGCAGGGCCTGTCCAACGCGCCTCGTAGCGTCGACGAAGCTCGTCAATTCGTCAGCGACTACCTCCGAAAGGTATACGCTCATCTCAAGGACAGCATTGAGATGCGAATGGGCATCAAACACGTTGGCGGTTGGAAGTCAATGGCTGTGACCTTTCTGTTCAGTGTACCGACCACTTGGACGAGCATGGCCATCACCAATGTCTTCAAGGGCGCCATCCACGACGCTGGCTTCGGTACCGAAGGTCCGCGACACTCGGCTCTTGTAGATCTCACAGAATCCGAAGCCGCAGCCGTTGCGACTCTCAAGACCGGCGCCATCGACCTCAAAACAAACAATATCTTCCTAACCGTAGACGCAGGTGGTGGAACAACAGACCTAGCCCTCATGCGCGTCACTTCGACAGACGCCAACTTCCCGCAAATGTCCCCAGTTGCCGCTGTCAGCGGCGTAGGTGTAGGCTCATCCCTCATCGACCGTGCGTTTGCCAGACTCGTAGCCCAGCGCCTGGCTGCAAACCCAGACTTCAAACTACCCATCGACTTTGCGGCGCGGATGGCCCGAAGCCCGGGTTTCAAGAATGTCAAGCACAAGTTTGGCGAGCGAGTGTACATGCAGCAAGTATACAGGATCCTCATGGAGGGCGTGGGATACGACGTCAACCATGCTGGTCTCCAAGTCGAGAATGGACGGATGCTATTTTCCTTGTCGGTTATCCTTCCGATGAGGGACGAATTGGCGGCTAATACGAACCAGGCAAGAAATCCAGGCCCTGTTTGACGTCCAGATAGAAGCCATCACCAGGCGGATAAGAGAGCGGCTTGACTGGCTTACAGAAAAGGGACACAGGGAACAAGTGGTAGGACCCATCTACCTGGCTCTCAGTCATAGCTGACACCATAACAGGAGTATATCATCCTCTCGGGAGGCCTAGGGAGCTCAGCGTACGTGCGCGAGATGCTCCAGCAGCATCTAACAAGCCTCCAACACCCGAACGCCCGCAACATCATAGTTATCCCCTCGCAAGAGCCACAACTCGTCGTCGCCCGCGGCGTCCTTGAGAACAAGAGGCAAATGATGGAGCCAGGCAACAAGTCGGTCCTCTCAAATTGGATTGCCCGCGCAAGTTACGGCGTCATAGTCCAAGAGGTGTACTCGCCAGCCAAGCACTTTGACGAGGACGTCCGGGTAGATCCTTTTGAAACAGGCAAGAAATGGGCAATAAACCAGATTCAGTGGTTGATCAAGAAGGTATGTGCAGTTTGCTCGACGGCTCCCAAGACTTGACATGTTGACAAATATCAGGGGGACAAAGTCAGCCCTGATGCTCCCATAGCCCACAGCTTCGAGATCAGATTGAAGGAGGGAGACACGACAAGAGCTTGGGACGCCGAAATTGTCGTCTCCAACAACGAATCAGACTGGCTACCCCGAAGCCTCAGGCAAGGTACGTCGACTCATAGCCAAGAGGCCAAAGTCTCTCCGTAACTGACATGTGCAGCCGGGGCAATGAAGCTCTGCTCGGTAAAGAGTAACCTCGCCGGTATCCAACAGCACCAGCTTGTTCTCAAGGAGAAGCGAGGAACCTGCTTCCGTCGTGGTGTCAAGTTCTATATCTGCCGTTTCGACGTCCGTGTTATCGTGGCCCCAG
Source organism: Fusarium phalaenopsidis (assembly GCF_050370095.1). Lineage (NCBI taxonomy): Eukaryota > Fungi > Ascomycota > Sordariomycetes > Hypocreales > Nectriaceae > Fusarium > Fusarium phalaenopsidis. The sequence goes on from NW_028145404.1 coordinate 3,788,172, forward strand.
CAGATCTCAGATTCGAGCTGTGGTTTGGCGGCACAAAGTTCTCGGGCAATCATCAGCCCATCGCTGTCCAGTGGAACGCTGCAGAGGAGCAAATGTCGAGCAGTTGAAGTTGTAACAGGCACACAAGAGAGGTCATTCCCATCAATGATAGACAGGTCGCTGACACGACACTCCCCGGCTGCCTTGGAATAAATGACATTACTATACCCAGTTCGGTTGCCTTTCTAACCATACTATAACATCCCATCCATTTTCCTAAACGCCGTGGTGCTTGGTCATATGGTACCTTTCCCAGTAATTAGTACAACCTGTCAGCACTCCCCTTCCTCGCAATCATAACGGCAACACCTCCAAAACATGGCATTCATTCCTCCCAACATGTTTCCAAAAATACGCATCGAGCGCTTAGGATGGCCTCTTGAAAGGATGGGCCTCGGTGTTGAGCACCCACTCGTCAAGGCTGATGAGACTGGGCTCGGAGAAGAGGAGAAGGTAATACTTGAGAGTCTCGGAAATCCAGAAGCTCTCCATCTCGTCCTTCAAGCCGGGCTCTGAATTATTCAGCACGTCGTCAATAGCACTGTTGGCAAACTCGGTCCGAGTCGCCGTGACCGTGGCCTGGAACATCTTCCAACCCTTGTCCATCCACGTAGTGTCGCCTGTAATACGGTACATATACCAAACAGACTCAATTGCCTCAGGTCTGCATCAATGTTAGTCACGTGTCAGACAAGCTGAAAACGAACTAGAACTTACCGGAGGATATACGACTTGTTGATAATGTCGGTGTATCCTGGGGGAAGCTTCTCCCTCTCAAGCTTAGCCTTGACGAACTCCTCGTGAGACAGGGGCTTCTCGGGTGGCTGGTTGTTAGGGGCTGCGACTTGCTCGGCATGCCTGTTCGCAAAGCTGTCCGGCACGCTAGGGGGTTGTCCGCCAGTGGTGCTCGCTCCTTCTTGCGCAGCTTCAGGCTTCTTTTCGGATCCGGCCTCGCTTGATTCCGTCTTCTCAGTCTTTTCCGTCTCGTCCTTGTTCAGACCCAACTTCGCCTTAAGAGAGTCAGGAAGCTCTGATCCGAACTCCGAGTCGTCCTCTTCCATTGATCGGTCCAGTTCAGGCATGGGGATACCAGCTCTCTTGACGGGCTTCGAGAATCCCTCTCCAGCAGCTGGAGCACCTTCGGCCTTGACAACGGGCTCAGAGCCAGTGCTCAGGTCATCCGGTCTATGCGGCTGCTCTTCCGGCTTCTCGGCTGCCGCATTCTCCTTGGGCTGGGGAACCAGGGGATCAGCAGCCTTCTTAACTTCCTTAGGCTGGGGAATCAAGGGCTCAGCTCCAATACTGAGGTCAACCGACTCCTCAACTGCCTTGGCCTTGGGGACCACGACCTCGAAGTCAGCTGCTTTAGCACCCTCGGGTGCAGCCTTGCCTGGGATCAAGGGCTCAGGGGCAACCTCTTTAGCAACTTCAGGGTCAGCCTTCTCAACGAGCTTTTGCTGCTCCTCACCCTTCTCCCACTTGGTGAGTTGGTTCTGGCGCCATTCCAAGGACGGGTCAAGGTCCTCATACCATGTCGATTCATTGAATGGACACTTCTCCAGCGCGGGGCACGCAACCAGGTGAGCGTACTCGGGCATGAGGCCAGTAGGAGTGGACTGGTAAGCCCACACGCAGCCATCAGTCAGCTTCTTGGCCTTGTCGATGTCGCCGTCACGTCCAAAAATCTTGCCACCCAGTCCGTACATGCCACCGATGAAACATGTAAGATGCGTCATTTCATATGACTTGGACCACTCGCTGTCGCCCTTCTTGGAAGTGGTCATCTTTCCGGTAAAGAAGACGTCCCAGCCATCCTCCTTGACCATAGGGCGGTAGAGCAGCCACTCGTTGATCGCATCAATGGTATCCTCGTAGAGCTTGCGGTACTTGGGCTCAAGGCCGTTCAGGAGAAGGTATTGCTATCTCCAGTCAGCTTATGTTTGTTACAGCTTAAATATGCCGCTTACCTTGGCGAAATACTCGTAAGCCGAGTCCTGTGCGCCTCCCATGTGAAATTGGCCATATGCATAGGAACCAGGAACAAGCCCTTGAGGCTCGCACTCCCAGTTCAATGAAGTCCCGTCGGCAGCGAGAGGCGGGGGCTGGTTAGTAACAGGCTTGGACTCTTCCTGCTCCTCGGCCTTGTATGGCTCACCAAGCACAGGGAGCGCGGGGGGCGCATCACGGCGACGCAGCTTATCTTCCCAGCGGCTATCCGCCTGGGGCAGTTGTGCGGGGGTTACTGCATCAGCCTGCTGCTTGTCATCCCCGGGGATGAAGCCTTGAGGTTGCTTGGTCAGGTCGGCACCTTCAACCTGTCCCTGTGCCTCCTTACTAAGTGTCTGCTTGAGAGTAGCCGCCGTCTTGTTGCATCCTGAAGCATTGATTTTCTCAGGGAAAAGACCCGGAATCTCGGTGCCGTCCTCCTGCATCTTGACGAGGGCGTTGGTAATGCGGGCAACGGCATCATAGTATTTGGCCTCGCCCGTGAGTTGGGCGAGACGTGTGAACTCCATCGAGAGTGATGCAAGCTCTGCAAAGCTGACGACGCTGGCGCGGTGCGGCTGAGACGAGTAAGGAGCACGCCACCGGTAATAGAGAAGAGGCATGCGGTTGGGCGTGTCAAAGGCGCCCATGAGAATCTCGGCAAGCTCAACGGCCTTGTCAAGCAAGATCTTGTAGTTGCCGTTCGGACCGCCACTGACATCGTAGGCGCCGATAAGCCCTCCCAGGTAACGAATTGTGGTCTCGAACACGGGAATATCGTTCCGATCGGTGAAAGTGAAGTCAATCTTGGCAACGGCATTGGCGGCCTCGTCAAACTCTTCCTTCATATCGGCGATCCAGAGGGTATCGAGCGAGTCAACGAGAGTTGCACCCCAGCCACCAAAGGTCTCGCGGAACCCCATGGACAGAGGCAAGAGCTCATCATGCATAAAGGCATACTTGCGATAACCGGCCCAAGCACGCACCAGCTCCGCCTTGACACGCTGCCTTCGCTCAAGACGGACTTTCCTGGTTCCTTCATCCTCGAGCTGGAAGTCAAACTGGATCCTGTTCATGTCGGGGGCTGTGCCAGTCGGGATGGGGATGATGGACTCGGCGGGGAGAGGGAAGTTCTCCTTGGGCTTGGTCCAGTGAATCTTGGAACCATCAACGTTGACGCGAGGCTGGTCTGGGTTATCGGCTGTGACGGGCGGGTCCTTGACCTGTAAGGGAGGTATCTCAGGAGAGGTCTGTTCCTCGGGCTTCTTAACTCCTTCGGTGCCGGCATTGGCTTGACCTTGGGCGTTTTCCTGGGCAGGCTTCTCGGCATCGGGAACGGTCTTTTCAGCTTCGGGAAGAGTCTTGTCCTCGCTGGTCTCAACCTTTTCAGGCAGGTTGCTGTCTCCCTGGGGCACGGCGGGCTTCGGGATAGAATCCGAGTCCTTGCCCTCTGAGTTTGGCAGCTCTACCACCGGCGGCACAACGGCAGGCTCAAAAGCTTCTTTAGAACCTTCAACCGGCGGTGGCTGAGCGACTGGAGGCGGTACTGGAGGCTGTTGTATCGCATTGTATTCGGCCGATCGTGCCCATGAGTTCTGGAGGAATCGATAGAGGATGAAAACCAGAAAGATAGAGATTATGGTGTAGAAGCGACCACGTCGACGTAGTGGAAGCATTGCGGCGGATCGCGGCTCGCCGAGGCGAGGCTTTTCGAGGCTTGTGTCGACGTGGGAGAGAAGAGTCGAGATGGGGTGTCTCGAGAGCAGAGAAGGGGTTCGTTGGTCGGAAGCTCGTGTATTACACTGGGAGCAGCATGCCGTAGCTATAGGTCCTCAATACGCTTCCCCCCATGTACTATAAGCAAGCAAAGATGCAACAATACAGAGGCTAGCTGGAAGACCTCGAAAGAATGATGGCAGAAAGAGGCTAAAGCGAAGATGAAGGAACGGCGCAAGGGACACAGAGAGGGAGAGTGGTCGCGTCTGCTGCAAGACGGTTAAGTCAGATTGGATCTAGAGCCAACGAGGGAAGGCAGTTGATTCTTGGCAAAAGAGGGACGTCTTTTTACAGGCGCTGGTTGGTTGAATGGCCCGGAGCAGCCCCCTATTCCTGCGCTAACATTAGCATCCTCTAGCAGGGGCTTCCCGTGCCTGGGACGTTTAGGGGCGTCGCAGATGGATCAGCAAAACGTTTTTGCAGCAGCAGAAACGCTAAACCTAGCAAAAGGATAAATTTAGAGGTGGTATTCCGTTGTTATGGTTATTTGAAAGGAATGAGGTCGCAGCCAGGTACGGACGGATAATTGACAAATATTTGATCCGGTTACGATAGGTACTTTCATCAAAGTAGCACACGTGCACAGGACTCGAGCACCTCGTGTTACACCAAGGAACACCAGAGGTCCATGTGTTGGCCAAACAACAAACAATCAAGTGAATAAACGGGCATTTCGTGTTTCGGTTTCCTCTAGATGCTTCATAGTTTATTCACAACCGCCTCGACTCCATATTATCATCCACAAACGCATCATGTTCCTGCAGACGCGCAACCTCTCCACTCTCAAGCGCTGTAGTCCCCTATTTCCGACGTCAACTTGGACCTCAAAACTCCACTCGCTGCCAGCAATCCAGGGGGTCTGAATCTCTGGCCCTGGAGCCATGCCTAAACGGGCATTCCGACCATCTAGCCCGTTCCTCCTCATCGACGCCATTGCCGCGCAGTTCTTGGCGCGTGCCTCTGGTGAAGATGCTTCTGAAGGTTCTGAATCAACGCTGTGCCGGTAGACCGAGACAGTCGTCGAGCTCATGGTGAGGCTTGAGAGGCTGAGATATAGGAGTCTTCGCAACCTATCAAGTTCATATTTGCCTCAAGGAGAGAATGCTATCATCCGATCTTGGCCAATGAACACAGCCATCCCGCAACCGATGCAAATGTCTGAGACTCAACTCCCTCTGTCAAGCTCAGAAACATCGCTGCGACAGATCAGTCTACGACATTGAGATATGGTCTTTGACACAAGTCATGGCAACTACATATAACCCTTGGAACAAGCCAGCAAAGAGGATAGGCAAAGCTCCTCTTCCCCATTGCTGCTCCACCGCCAGCAACATAGCTGTGTACTAGTGGGCCTCGGACCTCAACAACAACAGCCTAAATCATCTCCCCTGTGGCTTAGTTGGCTAAAGCGTCCGACTGTTATTACCAGACAATCGGGAGATCGGAAGTTCGAGCCTTCCCGGGGGAGCTATTCAGCTGAAGTTCATTTTTTGAGGATGGCCATTATTTTTGGTGTTTTGTCTCGAGCCTCCAGATGCTGCCCACCATCGCCAGAACTTGCACGAGCCAGCACTAGGCAGCTGGCAAGTCTAAACCTTTGCCCTAGCCTAGCAGAGTCGACCGTTAGCTTGGCCAATGCGGACAGGATGTCGCCTAAACAGTTGGTGTGCGTTCGTCTTGGGTGTGTTGAGTACCCTATACTGAAACGAAGTCCTATCGCAACTCGACATATCAACCCATAGGATAAACGAGTCAATCGTGTAATGCCTGGATTTTTATGATCTGAAACTGTGTGAAATTTGTATCGGTACTTGGCAAGACAGGTGGTACATTGCAGAGTCGATATGACATGGGCAACGGGAAGTTCAATAGGTGAGAAACGAGACAGAACACTACCTGCATGACAACCACATGAAATGGAGACGAAAGCAAACAGGTCTTCACGATATTCAACATTTAACTAGATTCGTGTCATTCAAGCCCACGGGGAATTGGTGTTAGGCCAGCTCAGTGAATATTTGGCTGAAGCAACGACCCGAGCCTGAATGTCAACATGTAGACTGAGATTCACCTGGGAGAATTAGGGACAAATGTCTCGCATATGTGAAAGGCAAGCCAGCCATTCCTCGTGTGACCATGGGATTGACACGGCCATTGAGTAAGATGGGTTGCTGATGAACTGTCTTGGTGGCGTCTTGGTGAGAAGTCAAGTTTCAACAGGGCTTTTTGTTTGCAGCCAAACGGGGTCCAAACACAGACTGGGAAATCCTTTGATCTGTTTAAAGCTTGCCTGTTGTCAGTGCGATCAATTGCCCAACCTGGTTGACGCAGCTTGCTGTCTGTCCCAGCTCCGAAACTCAGCGACAACCTACCTACCTACCTCACAAGGTTTCATCTTCCCGGCTATGGCAAACGCAGAGGAGCACTGTGTAAAACAAGAACCGGGCTGCGTCTCTACGGAAAAGTGTAACTAGACTGTCTCCGGCAAAAAGGAATCAGTTTGTGAGAACTGCAAAAAAATCAACTCCCCGAGGTGGGCTCGAACCACCAACCTCCTGATTAACAGTCAGACGCGCTAGCCAATTGCGCCATCGGGGAGATGCTTTATTTGTTGTTGAAGGGTGGTGTGTTACCAGGGACTATGATGTATGTGGGTGGGGAGACAAGGCGATCTGACCGCAACTCACACATCTGGTGTGAAACCTTCTGCAGTGGATTATGCATTGTTCTGGGCATAAAACCATTTCATAATCTCTCAAGTTGTCTGGGCAATTGGTAAAGTTTAGCTTTGTTCCACCCAACATCGCCATTGGCTTTGATCAGAACTCAATAGTGTTGGATAGTTCTGTTTTAGCCAGATCAACTCATGTGAAGCCAGTGAACCCCTTTGCATCTCCGCAAATGAGAGCCCAGTTGTTTCGTTATGGTCATCGCTGGGATTCGCTCTGTTAACCAAATTGAGATGATCGCCGGATCTGCGAGAGCGGAGCTGGCAATTGTAACGTTTCTCTGCATGCCAAGCTAAGGAACAATCGCTTGGAGGACATGGAGAGAGCTGTGATTAAAGAGACGTGCCAAACAGCTAGAAAAAGAGCGATAAAGGATCATATTACTGCTTGATTTGCGTATGCCATGATAAAAGATTATCCACCCTCTTGGGCCCGCCTCTGATCTGGCTGGCTGAAACTGACAAAAGCTGAGCTGAGCTGAGTGCTAAAATGGTGGCATGGAGAATGGCGCACACGCTACGGATATAACCCCCTGCGAGAGCCCCCAGTCTTGACTTTCGATCCGAAAGGATTGCCGAATTGCGTGGCCCATGGGAATCTGGTGGTTTTAATGCCACCCTGTAGTTAGCACACGGATATCATGTCACTTTCTTTTTCCGAGTTGTTCCTCTTTTCCGCCCTTATCAACCATCTCTCACGTCAATTTCGGTGACGCTGTCGTCCTCTTGAAGCCAGCTTGAGCCATGGCAACCTCAAGCCCTCAGGAGCAGAGGGTTGCAGTCATTGGCCTTGGTGCGTACAGATCACCGTCTTTATCGAACCCCCACTGATTTCTGAGTTCTCGCTTCCCAGGGGCCATGGGGATCGTCGCTGTCAAGAACCTGCTAGAGGAAGGGTTCAACGTCACTGGCTTCGACCGCAATGGCTATGTTGGAGGGCTTTGGCACTTTACTGAAGATGAAAACACTTTGAGTGTGCTTGAATGTAAGTTTAGCACCCAATTGCAAGTTGTGGTGGGGGTTCTGAAGGATTCTAGCAACTATTGTGAACGTCTCTATTGCTCGGGTTAGTAGCATCGCCTGTTTCTCATGGTAGCCTAAGCAAAGAGCTCACAATGCCCAGGGTTGTTATACAGATTTTCCCTTCCAAACGGGTATGTATTAACATGCATATACATACAAGCCTCCCTTGGGCTAACTTTTCTAGGAACACCCCCCTTCTGTTCTGCAAAACAGGTCAATGAGTACCTCGAAAATTATGCTGACCATTTCAACCTACGACCTCACCTGCGGTTGAACACGGTAGTCAAGCACGTCGCAAGAGAAGAAGAATCTAACAGATGGCGACTGGACTTTGAACTTGCACCCTCAGAGTACTACGATAAAGTCATCATCGCCACAGGGCCGCATCTGAACCCTGTCATGCCTGAGATCTACAAATCGAGCTTGTTCGCGGGAATGATCCTTCACTCAAAATCATTCAAGAGGTAAGCATAAACTCACAACTTTTCAGTATGGAAAAACCTAGATGTCTAATGACATGTAGACCTGAAGCATTTACTGGCAAGAAAGTCGTTGTTCTAGGACTTGGCAACACGGGAAGCGATATTGCTGATATATTGGTCGGACACGCTTCGAGCATATGCATCTCTCATAATCATGGTGCCATTGTCGTAAGTCCCCTACTCTTTCATCCCTTAAGCTCTGCTCTTATATACTGGCAAGCTTCCCCGTGATATCGACAAGGTCACCGGATCCAAAGGCTTCACTCATCGATTCTCAATCATTGTCGGCTTCCTCGAGAGATGGTGTCCATCCCTTTCGGAAGCTCTCTTCAACCGCAAGGCCAAGTCTATTATGAGCAAAGCTTTCGGCGACGTCGATCCAGCGTGGAGATTAGACCCAGCACCCTCCGTCAAAGTGACAAACCCGGTAGTTTCGGATACCTTGATCAACAGACTACGTGCTGGGGACATAAAAGCAATCCCTGGGATTAAGAAGGTCACGGGTCCAAAGGAGTTGGAGCTGACAGATGGGCAAGTGGTGGAAGCTGATGCCATCATTTGCTGCACGGGATACAAGAACGGCTTCGACATTCTGGACGCTCAAGTAGACCCCTCCGACAAGCCGGCCATAGCCTGGCTCAAGGCTTGGGGATCCAAGGACCGTCCCTTGCCGCGTCTGTACCAAAACGTCTTCTCCCTCAAGCAACCGGACTCTCTCGCGTTCCTTGGTTGTGCTTGGTTCATCACCAGCGCATTCTGTCTGGCTGACTTGACGAGCATGTGTATTGCTCAGGTATGGGCCGGACACTCCAAGTTACCTCCGCAGCCTGAAATGCATCGCTGGATGGACCAACAAGAACAGCGTATCAGTAGGCTCGCGCAACGAGGGACGGTTATCCCAGCCTCGGTGCCTGCGCGGGAATGGCTAGTTTGGGCTGACCGAACCGCTGGCATGGGCGTGGAGGAGCATCTTGGATGGGGATGGAAGGGATGGTTGTTCTGGTGGAGGGAAAGGCCTCTCTGGAAGATGCTAATGGACGGACCGCAGACCGCAGCAGCATGGAGACTCTTTGACGGGAAGCGGAAGAAGTGGATTGGAGCAAGGGCTGAAATCGAGAGGGCAAACGAGGTTGGTGAGCTTGAGAAGGAGAAACGGACATGATGTGTACGGCTGTCACTCGTTGCATGAGATAGCATGGCATCAGTTCTGGCCACGCTCAGCTTTTGAAGCTTGATCGCCTTGGCCGGACAATGAACTATTTAATATTGCCGCGTCGCCCTCTGTCGAAGACATTGTCATCTGATCTGATCACTTATGGAAGTCCTTACGTAGTTCACTTTGGTTCTAGCTGATGAGTAGGTTTCAGCCTTGAAAACCTACCGGATTCATGCTAACATCGCAGCATCGAATTCTCGTAGTACCATAATTCTGGAATTGGAAGAGCTGAAAATTGAGGCATGGGCGTCGTCGACCGCAGGCGTCGTATCCGCCAAACCACCATAGGACACATCTTGACTACCGCATCCCAACCAATAAGATCACAGAATTGGCTCAATCCCCTGTGGCTTAGTTGGCTAAAGCGTCCGACTGTTACTTGCAGACAATCGGGAGATCGGAAGTTCGAGCCTTCCCGGGGGAGCACATGTGCTCACATCATCTTTTTGCATGGCGATACACCGTATTATTTGCTCGTTTGTCCGAGCTGTTCCTCTGCTCCTTTCCGTGATCTTTGATCCAGGACATAATGTTCAGTTGCGTCGGGTGGATTTGGTGGACATTCTTTTTGTGCTCCCTGCTTGGTGTCCATGCCCTCACGCCCCACTGGGATCGTCACAAGCCCTGAACTGGCGAATAATGAATCCTCCAAAGATGAAGTTCAGTTAGTCGAGTTTAGTGATGGCTTCGACATAGTTTAGAAGAACTTGATCCTGGTCTGCTCTGACAGAAAGTAGCTTCGTAAGAGCAAGACTGGAGCGAGTCCGTGTCGGTATACTCAGGGATGACTACAGCAGCTTAGAAAAGGCCTGGAGAAATTGTATAACGATGGGGAATTACCGGAGAAACCAGTCCTTTACAAAGTAACGCAATATTGTCATTTGTGGTGTTCAATTGCCGACCGTGCCATTGATTCTTTAGTGTACTCATCCTTAAGCCTTCACCAGGATGGGCCCCTGAATAGTATCCAAGAGAAGCTCACTCTTTTTTAAAGAATAGCTACCAAATTACTACATAATTAGGCGCTGGAATTGATAGTGGAATACCACTGAGAGAGTTAAGCTCTCATTTGGCATATCCTTATTCAACGTGTGCCCGCCCAAAGCTTATGTGGAAGTCATGGGATGTGAACTTTCCCGTCTGTTTATCTGCTGTAAAGTCTAAGAGGGACTGATATAAACAGACGTCTTCCGTCACGGTTGCCATTGTTTACTTTGCGCCCAACACTTCAACCTCTCATCTTGAGGCCAACCTCAGAAACAACCACGGCATATTCCCATCACAACTACTCATACCACTGCTCATTTTGAGGTCTCAAAACCAGACATCATGCCTTGCTCTCATGTTTCACACGGATTATTTCTTGGCAACGACATCGAGGCCCATGATCCAGTCTGTGAGGCCCGAATGTTTCAGTCATGGATGGAATGCCGGCAGGCTAAAGGACTTTTAACCCCCTATCCTCCCGAGATTCGTTTTGCTCAGAGCCTTGGAGATTCAGTTCGACAATGGGCCATGTACATCGCCTGTACCCAACTCATCAAGTACCTAGACCGCTCACGAAGCAGCCATCGGAGTACATGCGATAGTCTCAACACATGTAACTGCTGTAACCACCAAAAGAAGCGTGACCCCGTGCTCTACGTTCGAAGCAACGAAGCCGAGTTTGTGAGGATCCAAGGTTCCCCCAAGCTGCTATCTATCAAGTCCCAGGTCGAGATCCCAGGGTATGGGAGTTTCGTCCGTCAACAGAGTTGGGTAGATCCGCCGGCGGAACCCCCCTCAATTAATGGATGGAAGAGAGTCAACCGGGAGATATCTCCCGTATATAAGATTTGGTTTCCCATTTCTATCACTATGGTTGAAAAGGCGCCTAAGTGCGGATACTCGAAAGAGACTTGGTTTTCTTTAATTGGAAAACCACGGCCGATGTGTGGTTCCGTCATTCGCAAGACAAGTCACTATGGGATATGCATCATTCGCCGTGATCGAGATCTTGACCTTGGCGAGCTGGTATTGGTTATCGAAAACCCAGGTGGCCGTCTCTGGGCATACTGTTGCGCCTTGGTCTGTCATGGATTCGAGAGAGGCAAGTCGGCCATGGAGGGTCTTCTATGGGGCAATGAGATTGTTGAAAAGCTGTCGGAAGAGCTTGATTAGACATGTTTGAATGCACGATGACATCAACCACTGCCTCAACCTGTCGGGCTTACACGAGCTGGAATGATGGCTATGGGACCTGTCCTTCAAAAGGGCCATACCACTATGGATAGTTAACCTGGGAGCACCTTGAGTTCGAGCGAAGGATCAACTAACTACTTGCTCATACGACATTTCTAGAAAAGATCGGCATCAACCTAAAGCATCAAAAGACCCTGAATCATTCCTCATGCAGCCGGCCCACATGGCTGTTGGAGTAGGGTGGACCCCTGAAAGGGTTTTTCGTATTCAGGATAGTTTTTCGGAAGGACGATCTTCTTGTTGGTTGGAGGTGTTAGCTTCTAGAAAAAGAAGGACCTTTAAAATAGAAAGGTTGCGCGTCATGACGGAAGATGCGGTGGTGGGTTTGAGGGTGGACAGGTATATCAGTGAGTCTCTTGTCGTCCATTTTGATCTCTCATCTATGCTCGACATCAATACACAAGACTCCTCTTTCATCTCACAACTTGGACTACCTGTTTCATAAAAACTCTATTTATCATTGCATTGTCAGTCACCAACATGGCCCGCCAATGGCATCCCCGAGCAGTCTCTCAAGTTACTCTCCGCGGCCTCCAATTCATCTTCGCAGTCATCAGCGCAGCACTCTACGGCGCCGACCTCGCTAACTGGTCCGCAACCAACACGCATGCCCACGCAAGCTGGATCTATGCCGAAGTAGTCGCAGTTCTAGCTGCCCCCAGTTCAATAGCTCAATGGTGGCTAGCCCTTCCCCGCCCTGGAGCCGTGGTCTGGGACTGTGTTATCGGCCTCCTTTGGCTTGTCACTGTCGCAGTGTTTGCCCAAAACATCTCCAACAGTGCGGATATAGAGCAAAAAATTTCGACCAACAGAATTAAAGTCGCCGTGGCGATCGATGCCGTCAACTTGGCTCTCTGGCTTGCTTCAGTCGTGGAAGCTTGCTGGTGTTGTGGCAGACGACAACAGCAGAAACAACCCACAGCCGAGGAAGCCATGGAAGAGGTGGATATTGCCGAGAAGAAGGATATCAACAATGAACAAAGTGTCACCAAAGAAAAGGATGCGAAAGTGGCACTTGATCCGCCACCATATGTCAAAGTATGATATTGGGCCAAGGTGATAGGGACGCAAGACGTTGTAGGGGAAGGGGCCAAAACATAAGCAGAAGTGGAATCCTGATATTTAAGTCTGTTCTGTTTAACTTGTTTATACGCTGGCTTGAAACTCCAATGATTAGATGTCTTCATGCCCTTTGCTTGGACACTTCTAGAGGCCATTCTAGCCACCCCAACAAGTCTGGACTAAGTAATCCCCGTATTGCATCGAGAAGATGTGCCGCCCACCCATCCATATACCAAGATCGTGTCATCGTGTTAAACAAAGGGACGTAGTACGCCAATAAGAGAAGAGCCGGCGGTGCTTTCCGCTGAAGACATCCGACAAAGAGATCCTGCAGGCGGTAGAACCACCCAAACACAAGCTTATTTGTCATTGGGCCGTTGTAGCCTCCATCCGCATCACCATAGTTGGCTTCGTAAATTTCGCAGAGTGACTTGTGGGCCCTCAGAAATAACACGGTATCAGGTGTTTCGTTGGATGCAATCCATGCCCGCAGCTTCTCGAGAGGCTCGATCCACTGGAGGCGAGGGAATCCTTTGACGAGATACTCGGGTCTTGGGTCCTCCAGTTCGGGATCTGCGCCACCGCCAAGGGGAGACATAAGCCCCGTGAATAATGTCGCGGGCTCAATGGATTGTCGAATCAATCTCACGCCGTGTATTAGTGGTAACCACCGCTGCGCGGCGACATCTCCCACACTGCAGAGGAGAAGGTCTTCAGGACCAGTAGGTCCTGCTGCAAAGGTACAATAACAAACAAGTACGGAAGCGACATATAGGGCACCGCAGTTTGTCTCGTTTAGATTGGACAAAGTCTTGTTGAGCTCGGTCAATCCCAACTCCGCGTGTTGCGCTGCAAGGGTGCGATTCCGAGCATGGCGTTCTGTCCCCTTGGGTTCTAGATAACCAAGGTGGTATCCGGCTAGAGAATACGCAAGATGGAGGACAAAGTGGTATGATAATCCGATCTGAGGAACATTTCGTGACCAGAAAACCGCAATGCTCTTCTGAGGGTCATCAGAATCGTGCAGCGTCCCAGCGGTGTGGGTAATGAAGTGGAATAGGAATTCAGCATCGGCAACGTTCAAAGGACAAGCTATTGACGTTGAAGCTGTTGAAGACGACGCCGGAGTCGCGGCGGCGGATGGCGGAGAAGTCCCGGCTCGCTCCGGTTGATGCGGGAGCGGTCTCGTCAGGGCGGCCCAATCTTTTCGTGGCCGGCCCGGGCCACGGCGCGGCGTCGTGGAGACCTCTCCTTGGACGGCACTGGAGTCGGGAGGTGACCTTGACGATGACGGGTCCTCGCCAGTTGGCGGCAAGGGAGCGAAATCGCAAGGGATACCGAAGCGCACGCAGTTGGCGCAAGCAGGCTTCACCTCGTCGCACTGGCTTGGTCAGCACCGGACTGTAGTTGGATGGCTCGGAAGTCGTGGGTGGATGCCAAATCGAAGGAGACGAACCTTTACTTTCCTCCTTTTACAGTTGAAGCAGCCATTTCTCGACTTGCGGTGAGGTCTTCTGGCAAGCTTAGAGACCCTTGCAGAGGAGAGGCTCTCAGGGCCAGACGGTTGAGGCGTCATGGGCTCCCGCGCGACACCTTGAAGGATGTATCGGTGAATAATAGCTTCAGGAGATGCAGCCAAGGCCACCGAGATGCCTGATGCTGATACACCGGCCCTCTGGTATGCTGTTTGGCCAGATTTTGTGATTTGAGTATCTTCCCGAGAAGCCGGGGATGTCTCAGAGGTGCCCGGCGGAAGCGCCGGACTGCTTCACCTTGGCGACCCCGAGAGATCAAGACAAAGAGTCGATATCTTTTGGCCCTAGGATGATACTGACAACTCAAGACTCGGGATCAGAGTGCCGAAGACGGGCGTCGTGAGATGCAGGGGATGGTCGGGTTGTCTGTCTGTTAGTTCAGCCACGACCGGCACCTCGGGTATTCCAGAACAAAGACCGAAGGTGTGGGTCAGATATTGAGGATCTTGCGAGATCTATGATACAGCGCAATGCAGATCCTATCAAGGGCAAGCGTAAAGAGGACGAAACAGGCTCTTGTCAAGTTATGAGGCTGGTCGATTTATGTGAAAGTGAAATGAAATGGGGATTGGTTGAGCGAGGGGAGTACTAAGTCGGCGGAGTTAACGGGCGTGGGTTTTTCGGATATGCTGGAGCGAAAAATGTCCGATTTGCGACGGGGGCGCGCTAATCCTCATTCAGCGACGGCTACGACGATGCCAGTGAGATGGAAGCCGATGATGGGCTGCAAGCACGCGACGAGGGTTGTGGGGTTTAAATGAGCTTACGAAGCGATTCGCAAGCTGCTTGTTTCCCGCTTCCGACCGTCGTCATGTAAATCGCGACCCTTTTTTCCCCCGTACCTATAAATGACTACTGCCCCTGATTCCGCAAGACAAGAAGACTATCCCATCTATTTTAGAACTCGAGGTCAAGAATGCTTACACACCAATTACCGCTGACTAACGATGAACTGCATGTTAGCGCCAGATTCATCAAACAAAGCCCCATCGCATGACGAATATTCTTATTAATTCTCCGACACTCGTTTTTTTTTTCGTCCTGAGGTTATTTTCCCCTTGAGTTCGGAGGTTTGGAACCTGGTTCGAAGACGTGATGAACTTTTTATGCGTCTTCTCGGTTCCGGCGCCCCGCTGCTCTTGACAAGATGATTCTTCAACTCAAACTGTCCACGATCGTTTAGACATTTACGCGATTCCGCATGACAACTAAACAGATCTGAGCTCAATTTCATTCTGTCACCCTCTCGAATGGCATGTCGCTCTCGCATTCGAATTCGGAACCACGGACCGCATCGGCTGATGTTCGGGTTCTTGGGAAACCCCGGGGCCGGAAGGTGGGGGAGTCGAGACGAGACCGCTCATCGCGCCCTCATGACCTTTGTTAGAGAAGGTACCTAAACGACTTGGAGTGGCAGTTGTCTTCTCATTCTTCCAACTCTCGAGACTCACGTAGATCCAACTGTTCTTATCGCAGATTTTTGTGCAGAAATACTCCCAGTTATTGGGTTCGACCTATATCCGGCTGACTAACAAGGATCCAATTATCCCTGTCATTCATCTAGACTAAATGGTCACAGTGCCTTGAACGTCATCGTCAAGCATTGCCCCAGCTAGCTTGGCTTGTCCCCAAATTCCCCCCTTCGACTTGCCCAACCTCCCTCTCTCGCTCTCGACAAAGCGGTCGATACTGGACAAGCCATGTCTTCGTTCCGTTTACTCATCGAGGACGGTCAGTTCCGCGATAGCCATGGGCGTCAAGTCGTGCTTCGCGGCATCAACGTTGCTGGCGATTCGAAACTCCCCAGCGAACCCGATCAACCTTCTCACGTCGGCACCGACTTCTTCGACGGCGATAATGTCACCTTTCACCAGCGACCGTTCCCAAAGGAGGATGCGCGAATGCATTTTGCGCGACTGAAGCGCTACGGCTTCAATACCATTCGCTACATCTTCACGTGGGAGGCGATCGAGGCGGCCGGGCCTGGACACTACGATGAGGAGTTCATCCAGCACACGATTGATATTCTGAGGATAGCCAAAGAGTATGGGTTCTACATATTCATGGATCCCCATCAAGATGTCTGGTCTCGATTTACAGGCGGCTCCGGCGCTCCCTTGTGGACTCTCTACGCTTGCGGACTCAACCCTCAGAGCTTTGCTGCGACCGAGGCGGCTATCGTTCAAAACACCTATCCCAACCCCGACGAGTTCCCCAAGATGATTTGGTCGACAAACTACTACCGACTTGCTGCCGGCACCATCTTCACATTTTACTTTGCTGGCAAAGACTTTGCTCCGAAGTGCATCATCGATGGCGTCAACATTCAGGATTATCTCCAGAATCACTTCATGAATGCCTGTGGCCATCTGGCGCAACGGGTACACGAGGCCGGCGATCTTGAGGATGATGTTGTCATTGGTTGGGAGAGCATGAACGAGCCCAACAAGGGTATGACGGGCTATAAGGATCTCAGCGTGATCCCCAAGGAGCATCCATTGAAGAAGGGAACTTGCCCAACGATGTGGCAGACCTTCCTGACCGGCATGGGCCGTGCTTGCGAGGTTGACACATGGGACATGGGAGGACTTGGCCCTTACAAGACTGGAACCAAGCTCGTTGACCCCCACGGTGAGATTGCCTGGCTGCCTGCCGACTATGACGACTCAAGATACGGATGGAAGCGTGATCCAGGCTGGAAACTCGGCGAATGTATCTGGGCACAGCATGGCGTTTGGGATATGGAGACGGACACGCTTCTCCGGAAAGATTACTTTGCCAAGAACCCACGTACCGGCAAAACCATTGACTATCCCGAGTTTACCAACACCTACTTTATGGATTGTTGGCGCAAATATGTCAAGACATGCCGAGGAATCCACAAGGACTGCATAATGCTCATGCAGTTCCCCACCCTGGAGCTGCCACCTGAGATCAAGGGGACCGAGGACGACGACCCGAGAATGGCCTTTACTCCTCACTATTACGATGGTATCACCCTGATGACGAAACATTGGAATAGTACCTGGAACGTCGACGTGGTGGGTGTGTTGCGAGGCAAATACTGGCATCCAGCACTGGCTATCAGAATCGGAGAGACGGCAATTCGCAATTGTCTCAAGGAACAGCTTGCAACACTCAGGAAAGAGGGCCTTGACCGCACCGGGAAACATCCTTGTGTGTTGACAGAGTTCGGCATTCCCTATGACATGGATGATAAGAAGGCATACAAGACTGGTGACTACTCTAGCCAGTCAGCAGCTCTTGATGCCAACTACTTTGCCGTTGAGGGTGCAGGGCTTGAGGGCCATTGCCTGTGGGTGTACTGTGCGAGGAACGAGCACCAACGAGGAGACTTCTGGAACGGCGAGGACCTGTCGATCTTGTCACTGGACGACAAACCTCTGCCGGAATCACCTGTGCCAGACTTTGGTCAGTCATCGTTGAACCTCGTCAAAACGGCGACCGCAAACGCCAACAACAATGCCAGCAAAGACGTGGCTGACGACCGGACTGTTACACCTGATAACCTCAAGCGAACACTCACAAACCCGTCCATCAGCTCGGCGCCTTCTACAAAGGATCCTCAGCTGACCAATGCCCCCGGATACCGTGCCGCCGAAGCTTTTGTGCGCCCTACCCCTACAGTAGTTTATGGCGATGTTCTCTCGTCTGGGTTCAATCTGCGACAATGCACATATGAGCTCAAGTTGAAGGCACCAAAGGATGCGCCCGATGAGGCGCCCACTGTTGTGTTCCTGCCGGAGTATCACTTCCCCAAGGACCAATGTGAGGTGGCTGTGTCATCTGGCAAGTGGGAGTTGAGTACGGATGATGATGAGGGAACAACGTTACAGAGGCTCAAGTGGTGGCACGCAGAGGGAGAGCAGAGCCTCAAGATCTCAGGCCTGGTGCGAAAGCACAATGTTCCTGTGGGCTCTGACGAGGAGGCAGGGTATCTGGAACAGTGCCAGCAGGGCTATGGATACAATTTTGGCAGCTGTAGCGTTATGTAACGCTTTAAGAGGAGGGGTAAAGGGCTGGTTACTGCAATTCGGGTTTGGGTATAGGTAATTGATAGCATCTTGAGATGTGTATGGAGTTTTGGCTTGCGGTTTGATCAAGAGGAGGAATCACACACGACTACACAGGTTGATAAAGTAACGTTAGAGATACTGTCCCTCAGATGCAATCCACTAAGACATTGGGAAATTAACGATACGATTTCAAGACCGGATACGAAGAGAGCTGCCGATCCATGGGTTGACGACGGAGGGCGCCAGCAAGGTCTGAAGTGCATGTAGCCAGCCCACTACAGTACTGTATCTCGGTCTACATCACGAACTTGGCCCTCGGTAGACCCCCTGCTTATGTTGCGGACCTCCTAGTGTGACGCCACCGTGAATTGCAAACCAATTGCTCGGTCGGCGGGCAATGAATGGCACGGCCATGGTCTGTGGAGAAGGCCAGGACCCAATGTCTTGGGTTGAAGAGTGGCCCCGGCTTTGAGACGACTTTGAATCTGGGTCAGCGGCCCCTCGTATTTGTCTGAGTTGACTTTGTGCCCTGGAACCGATCCAGGGGGGCTTGCGTCAGTTAAGGGTTAAAGGCTGAGCCGAGCCAGGGCTGAGAACTGCTGGAGGCGACGCGGAGCAAGGGGCTCGGTGCCTTATCTAGGCTGTGTCGGAGTCGGACATTGAACGGCGAGGTTGAGTTCATAGTTAAAACGTCACCCCCGAGGCTTTGCTTGCGTGCGCGCGTTCCTCTCCTGCGGAGCACCTCACGATCCCATCTGCTGTATGCCTCTCAACCTCGAGCACCCCCGTCAGCAAACGGCCGTACAACTGGCGGCCCCCCTCTGAGAGACAGTTGGACGGACCCGATTCGCCAGGGACCCCCCCTCCACCAGGTCGCACAGCTAGCACACGTCTGCGAGTGCTCTCTATCACACCCTGCCCGCGCACCATCCCAACTGTCGCCAAGCGCTAGGCGCCTGCGGGTGAGCGAGACAGAGTAGTGGCTGAGTTCCTTTGAGGGGACGTGAGGAGAAGGATAAGGGCTTGAAAGAGTCGCCAATGCCACGGGGCCGAGCGCCCTCGCCCTCCATTCTGTCAGTGGTACAGCACATTGGGCTCTTGAGTTTGCGACTTATATCTGAGCCATTACACGTGGTGACTCGGAGGATAAGCAGGCCGGCCGCAGATCTGCTGCTACTGTGCGGTAGGTAAGGCATCCATCCATCTCTATCTCTAGCTGCTGGATCCTTCTCCCCGTCCGCCGAGCAACACCAACACACCATCAACATCAATCAACAACAAAAAAACAATAATCCTCAATCCACTCCTCCAGCGCCTATCCTGGCCAGGCCCGGCCCAGCCCTGGTATCCTTGTCCATCCGACCCACTCAACTCCACGCCATGTTACTCCACCGCAGGCACAAGCCATGAATAGCGATAGCTTGCGACGGGTTTCCCGTCCCGCTGCCAATTTCGACCTGCCACCGGCTCCGGGTCAGGCTCAGGCACAGGCACAGGCCCTTCATCCTCAACCTCCAGCGACGACGACGACAGCGACGACACCAGCGGCTACAGCAGCAGCGTCTCACCAGGCTCTGGCAAAGGCCAGACTCCAGTCCTTCTCGCGGCCCAGCCTTCAGGACCTCGCCCTCGTCGACGGCTCCTCAACCGACCACACTCCCGCCTATGCCCTCTCGTCGACGGCTCCGTCCTCCTTCTCGTACCCTCCCGCTGTCGCCCCGGCCGTGAGCTCGCCCCCCCGGCCGCTGGGCTCATCCTCCTCCGAGCTGCCGACGACCTCCGCACCCGCCCACTTCCTCCACCCCGTCTCATCTGCCTCGAGCTTACGTCCCCGAGCGTCGACCGCCAGCGCTTCCTCCTCCTTGCATACGCCTCCGTCTCTGCCACGAATTCTCACGTCGCCGTCCCTCTTTGATCCTCAGATCTCTGCCCATTTTGTTCCTCGAGGCGGGCTGCCCCCCGCGCCGCCCAACATGTATCCGGCTGGCCAGAGACATGTCTCGGGCGCCGATCCCACGAGGCCATTCCAGGTCCCTCCGCCGCCGCCGCCCATGGGAGGTCCGAATGCCGGCCAGATGGGAACCATGATGAACCTGCCGCCTCCGCCGCCTCGATATCCCGCCGCGCCAGGCGCCTCCGGCGTAATGATCCCCCCACCTCCCGGTCCGCCTCCGGCGAGTGCCCTCGGCCAGCAGCCCCCGTGGCACGGCGCATTTGGGCGCATGTACGACGGGCGGCCTGGCTTCAACATCCCACCGCCGCCGCCCGGCCAGCACCAGCCGTACAACCCCAAGTTGCACGCCCAGATCGCCGCTGGGCAGACGGTTTCTATCCCTCCTCCGCCCCCGCCGACTGAGGCCATGAGTGCGACCTACATACCGCAAGGCGACACGTACGGAGAGGGCGTTGGTATCCCCGCCTTTGGTCTGGAAGACGGAACCCTGACTGCCAACTCGCAGACATCATGGCCAGTCACGACGCCTCAAAGCGGAACTGACACAAATGCCACTACCCTCATGGATGGCCTGCACCCGGCCACCAACTCGCAGCCGCGTGGCGCTTCCAACTCGTCCAACGCGACTGCCATCCCACCGGAGGTTGCTTCCCAGTGGCCCCTCGATACCGTCTTGATCTGGCTGGCCAAGAACCAGTTCTCCAAGGACTGGCAGGAGACCTTCAAGGCTCTCAACTTGCAGGGGACACAATTCCTTGAGCTCGGCAGCGGTCACGGCGGCCGCGGCAACTTTGGCATGATGCATCAGCAAGTATATCCTAGACTCGCCCAGGAGTGCACCAACAGCGGTACCGGCTGGGACCAGCCCCGTGAGCGCGAGGAGGGCAAGAGAATGCGACGGCTCATCAGGAGCATTGTGACGGGTCGACCAGCTGATACGTCAAAGATTTCGAGCTCCCACGGCCATAAAGAGTCTCTCAATGGTGGACATGGGAACAATTTACCAAGTGCTGGAACTGACCCCATGGACTCGCCCAACGTTTGTTCCCCCAATTGGCTTGTGATTGTTCCGTACTGACTTCTTTGCAGACGCCTCTTACGGCACCTGGCCCTGGCTTTAGCACTCGGCGCTTCTCGCAGACGAGGGCGACGACAATGCCTAACAGCATTAGCAGCACCAACATCGCCGCAGATTCAAATCATCGAAATATTCTAAAGCATGTTGATACAGATGGTGCTCGTCGCCACAGCCCCAACGTCAGCGAGTCGGGCGAGGGAGCAACATTCCGTGGAGCTGCCGCACGATCAGCGAGCCCCAATGGTAGTCCTGGCATTCCGCCAGCGCTATTCACATCCTCAACTACACCTGTACTCTCACAGTCCCCGAACACAATCAAAGCTGGACATCGATCGCGGAGCAGTCTGGATTCTGTTTCGTCAAGTGCCGCCATCTATGGATCTGGAGTTCCCCCCGATGCTGCGACCATGCTTAGCCGAGGCATGAATTTGGGAGATATGGTTCATGGTGGTCGAAGTCACGATATTCGGTCTCGTCAGTCTCCTCTGGAAGCAGGAGAGAGGTCCGCAGGCGGCGAGACACCAGCTTCAGCCAAAGACTCCAAGAGCTTTCTCAGTTTCCTGTCAAGAAAGAAGAGGCAAAATCCCGAAGAGATGGACTCTCCAACTTCGCCTCAAGGTACCATGAAACCTATGGGACTGGGGGTACGAGGAATGAACGGCAGCGACACCAACCTAGATCATCCAGGAACGGGCTTTGGGCCTGATGATAGAAACGGCTACATGGTACATCAACGACCAAGACGAATTAACCCCGTTAGAACCTATGTTCTGGCTACTATGGACTATTGGAACTTCAGAATGTGCGACATTACTGAGGCGGAGTCGGCTGCAGAGGTCCGACAAGTTATCTGCATGCATCTGGGTCTGGGCGACTTTGAGAACTCTTATATCTACCTCACTGAAGTTGGAAAGTTTGACCACATGGATCCTCTGGACGATCAGAGTCTTCTGACGGTGAAGAGAGCCAAGGGTGATCCTCTTGGAACACTAAAGTTTTTCGTTACTCCGCCTGGAGTACCCCCCACTAACAGTCTGAATGTGTCCGCAGATGTTCCAGCATCGCTGGCCCCCGGCTACCTTGCCCCAGGAACATCACCCGATGATACGCAACGAAATAGCAGGCAGCGATCTAGCTCATCACCGCCGACGTCTCGGTCCAACACGCTGACAGATGACAAGATCGACGAGAAGACTGAGAAGACTCTCGCACAGGAGGCAAGCACCTACAGGGCTGAGATGGAGAGGAAGCAGCGCGAGTATCTTGCCAAGCGGAAGCTGGCTGCAAAGGGCAGCCCATCTGAGTCGATTGGTCCTGGTATTGTCGGCAGAAATGTCGACTTTGACCAACCTCGAGAATCGCCGTATGAAGACAAACGCCCTGATCAACTATTTCCCCAGAGAAGACCCCCGGCACCGCCCAGCGACCCATCTGCCACACTGATCAAGGCCAATTCCTTGAGCAAGAAGACAGGCCAGGGTCTACGATCATCCAGCAGTAGCCTCGAGGGCTATCCTACGCCTAGACACCCGCCGATGGTCACTGGAGAGAGCGAGATGACGGAGAAGGGCAAGAAGGCCAAGCTTGTACCTCAAGCAAACGCTGGAATTGGCATTGGAGCAGCGCTCGCAGGCATGGGAAGGAACCTGAGCGCGATTGGACAGTCCAATGTCAAGAATAATCGTGGTGTATCTCCCAACCGGATGTCGACACAGCCAATCCCCGGAGGTAAGGACAACAACTCTAGCGTTGATTTCTTTCAGCACAACATGGGTCGAAGCAGTCGTGGTTCGGTAGCGACGCCAGGTTCTGTAACCTGGAGCAAGGGGAACATGCCTTTTGTCGTACCAGACTACTCACCCAGCGAGACGCCCCCGCCCGGCGATAAGCCAGCAGGTGTATCAGAAGCTAAGTTATATGAAACAGTGCCAAGGGCATCATCCCCGGCAGATATGAGCCCCAGCTCGATGCGGACGAGGACGACATTCCCCCAGAGGTCACCGCCGCAGCCGCAGCAGCCACAGCGGCGCCCGTCGCATGGCCCTGACACAGAGTTTGAGGACTCGGATGTCCAATTCTCCAAGCCTGCAGCGCCGCCACCACCGGCTGATGACGACAGTGGAGACGACTCTGATGATGGTCTCTTTGCGATCCCTCTGGCCAGCAGAAATAAGGGCAAGCCTGCTGGTAATGGCGCTGTAAACGGCCATAGCCAGAAGCCCAGTCTAACCGTGGAAACATCGCGTGCAAAGAAACACCGGTCTGTGACCATTTTGTCCCCCACAGTCTCTTACGGCCCGACATCAGAAGGCAGCGAAGACCGTGGCCGCAAGCCCACAACCCCTCGATCTGAGGGCTGGGAATCTGAGGAGAAGGAAAGCAAACTTGGTCGACGGAAGTCGTTCATTGAGAAGGACGTCTGGGCTAACCGCCCTCCGACGGATGCCCTTATCAACAACCTCGATGACTTCTTCCCCAACCTTGATCTCGATCAGCCCGTATTGGAGGATGGCGCCGAGGGAGGGATGCCCCCGTCGCCTATCGCTGAGGGAACTGAGAGTAGTGACCCAGGGACAGCACAAGCTCCGCTGTCAGGGGCACCAGAACCCCCAACACAACCACCGCCTGCCATACCCCCGGCCCGACAGCCATCCCTATACAACGAGAACGACACGCTGGGCTCTGACGAATCGACCCTCAAGGCCTTGGACCAGCAGCGACCTACATCGGTGGCACAGAGGAGTCTTCGACGGTCTGGCGGTCTCGGCCGCATGAAGTCTATCCGAGAAGTAGCTCGTGGAGCTCACGAAGCTAACAAGAGGTCCAACTCGACAAACCTGGGACAAGCGTCAGGCAACATTATGCGCCGGAAGAGTACAAAGATGTTCAACGCCAACATTGTGCAAATTCGACCAGACAGGCGTGGCAGCGTAATCATGCCACAGATCCCCCAGGAGACGGCACCAAAGCGACAAACAACGTTTAGGTGGTTCAAGGGTCAGCTTATTGGAAAGGGTACCTATGGTCGTGTGTACCTCGGTATGAATGCCACCACTGGAGAGTTCTTGGCTGTCAAGGAAGTTGAGGTGAATCCCAAGGCCGCTGCAGGAGACAAGAACAGGATGAAGGAGCTTGTCGCAGCTCTGGACCAGGAAATCGACACCATGCAACATCTGGATCACGTCAACATTGTGCAGTATCTTGGTTGCGAGCGCAAGGAGACAAGCATCAGCATCTTCCTTGAGTATATTTCTGGTGGCAGCATTGGATCGTGTCTTCGCAAGCACGGCAAGTTTGAGGAGTCTGTTGTGTCTTCACTGACGAGACAGACACTGTCTGGTCTGGCATATCTGCATCGCGAAGGTATTTTGCATCGCGATTTGAAGGCTGACAACATCTTGCTGGACCTGGACGGAACGTGCAAGATCAGTGACTTTGGTATCTCGAAGAAGACGGACAACATCTACGGCAACGACAAGACAAACTCGATGCAGGGCTCAGTCTTTTGGATGGCACCCGAGGTGATCCAGTCTCAAGGCGAGGGCTACAGTGCCAAGGTTGACATTTGGAGTCTGGGCTGTGTGGTGTTGGAGATGTTTGCGGGCAAGCGGCCATGGGCCAAAGAAGAGGCGGTTGGTGCCATTTACAAGCTTGCCAATGGCGAGAGGCCACCAATTCCCGAGGATATTCAGGATACTCTTGGCCCATTGGCCGTGGCATTCATGATGGATTGTTTCCAAGTGTGAGTACTCTTTGGCAAATACGGGAAGCGTCGACTAACAAAACTGCTAGAAATCCTTTTGATCGTCCTACAGCGGATGTGCTCCTATCTCAACATCCCTTCTGCGAACTGGACCCCAACTACAATTTCTACGACACGGTGTTGTATGCCAAGATCAAGTCATTCAAGTGAGCTAGCCATAGACTTGCCGGCCTGTTTCAAAGATGGATTTTTGCCAGTTTCGAAGCATTGGTTGTTTCCTGCTGCTGCTACTGCTACTGCTTTTGCACTGTATGTATGTGTTTGACGGTGGAATTGGATTGATTACACGCTTTTCAAGAAGAGAGCGACGGCGCATGCATGGGGAAATGGGCTCGAATTCTGGCCGGTGGCGTTGTTTATTTTGTCAAGATAGCTACAACTGGGGGTTAATGAAATGAATTGACTGTAGGACTTGTCATGATGGTGAAGCTCTTTTGAGTCTGCTTGAGTCAACTTTGTGACAAGAAAGTGAATTTGTGTTTCTGAGATTCAACATGAATTCATTGCTAGCTTCCATAATATGCATGGTAGAAGCTTAACCAAGGCCAATGTGAATCCGTATGGGGTTAATAGACTTAATTCTATCCCAACCGTGTTATTTGTCTCGTGATACTTGTGACGGAGGTTAATGGTGTTTGTGGTTGTGCTGGTGGGGGTGGAGGTGGCTGGAAACGGTGTATCTTCGGTTATTGATATGCAGCAAAATGACATAATACTCTCAGCCATAGGGCGATGTCAACCGTTGCCCACCTTCAACAGCATCTCATATCCTGCCCTTTCACTTTCAATCCCTCCTTTCAACCTCTGTTGCAAACTGTTATAAAGAATATTAAGTCCCGTGGAAATATTGCCTATGAGACTCGTCACTAGATAAGCACGCCTGCCTGATCATCACACCCTGAACCTCACGAATCGAGCGTGGTGGGGTTACTCCCACAAACAACACAGCCTGGGCAATCATGTCCGGAACCAAGGCAGCCCTCAAAGCAATCAACGATGCTATTCGCCAGCAAAAGTTTGACGATGCAGTGAGCAAGGCCCGAGAACTTATAGAGAAGGACTCAAAGAATTATCAAGGGTGAGTGAGGACCTAATAGCTACCCCGCCATGAGCAGCCTATGCTGACATCTATTTCAAGGCACATCTTCCTGGCATTTGCCCTGGACAAGAAGGACAGACTCGATGAGGCTCAAGAGACCTATCGCTCTGCGACATGGCTTCGTCCCCAGGAGGCACAAGCTTGGCAGGGCCTGATCAAGCTATTTGAGAAGCAGAACGCCAAGAAGCTGATCGATTACCAGCAGGCTGTCGTCAACCTGGCCCAGATCTACCACGCTGCCGAGGATCTATACAAGGCCCAAGACGTGGTGGACAAGTTTGTCGATTTTGCTCGCGTTCACGGCGACGAGCTACAGTACGCCGACGCTCTCTGGATACAGCTTCCCGAGAGCCCCCTCTACGGCATCCTCGAGGGTCGATTTCCCCACCCCGCAAAGTCCTACGAGACCATTGCGCACCTGATCGAAAAGTTTGAGAAGCACCGGATAAACACCCTCATTGGAGAGCGCCGGACAAAACTGGGCGCGAAGTTATCCGAGGTCACTATCGAGGCCAAGCGGGAGGTCTACAGCCAGAGCAAGCTCGAGCACGTCTACCGGCAGCTTATCAACTGGACAAGCGACGATGATCTCAGAAGGACGTATGAGGAGAAGCTCTTGCAGCTTTGCTACGACCGGCTGCTCGTTGCGCCAGCTGGTGTTGAAAAAGACCAAGAGCGTGAGAAGGTGCTTGACATTGCCAATGGCATGGTTGCTATCAAGCACCCCTACAGACTTGCCTGGGATATCGCGATAGAGTGGCAGGACAAGAAGGAGACCAAGGAGTGGGATGTTGACATCCTGAGGGCGTATTGCTCATTCTTCCCCGAGAGTGATCTTTACAAGGTTATCACGAGCTTCCTGACGAGTCCCATCTCGCCCTTTCCCCCAGAAAAGCCCCAGGAGAAAGCAGCACCAGATGGTACTGGGTCCGATGAGAGCGAAGATGACGAGGATGGCGGAGTGCCTACCCTTGTTGTTCCCCTGACCGACGAGGACCGTCTGAACATGATGACAGAAGGCATCACCACTGCCGACTCTGTTTTTGCCTATCGGCTAGTTGGTCAGTATTTGCTTCACGTTGGAGAGTATGAGAGTACTGTCGAACTGATGCGAAAGGCGCTGGCCCTCCTTGTCAAGGAGCGCAAGAAGACAGGGCTATCGTTTACCTACACTGAAGATGCCTATTACCTCTCGCTTGGTACAGCCTTGGTGTACTACCAATCCCCGCGGCATCATCAGGAAGCCAAGAACCTCTTCGACAAGGTTCTTGAGCGAGACACTACTTCTACTGCTGCCCTGATCGGCGTTGGCCTCATTTACGAAGAAGAGGAGGAATACGACCAGGCCATTGACTTCCTTAGTCGTGCATTGAAACGCGATGAAACCAACATCCGAGTCAAGTCGGAAGCCGCTTGGGTCAAGGCGCTCAAGGGAGACTGGCAAACAGCGAAAGAAGAGCTGCAGGAGTGCCTTGAGCCCCTAGAAAAGCAAGGAGCTGCCTCGAAGGAGTTGCTAGGCGAGACTCAGCACCGTCTGGGAGTTTGTGTCTGGAATATCGACCCAAGCAAGGCAGCGCGGAAACAACGCAAGGGAGAGTGCGCATATGCCTACTGGCTGAGTGCACTCAACAATAACCTCAGCCACGCGCCATCATACACATATCTCGGTGTCTTTTACGCCGACTATGCCAAGGACAAGAACAGATCGCGAAGATGTTTCCAAAAGGCACTGGAGCTTTCACACGCCGAGGTGGTTGCAGCCGAGCGACTGGCCCGGTCCTTTGCGGATGACGGAGACTGGGATAGAGTTGAGCTGGTCGCTCGCCGCATTGTTGAATCGGGCAAGGTGAAGCCACCGCCAGGATCTAAGAGAAAGGGCATCAGTTGGCCATTTGCAGCGCTGGGAGTGGCCGAGCTGAACAAGCAAGAGTTTCACAAGGCCATTGTATCATTCCAGGCGGCGCTTCGTATCACTCCCGAGGACTACCACTCTTGGGTTGGTCTTGGAGAGAGTTACCACAACTCTGGCCGGCATATCGCTGCCACCAAGGCCATTCTGAATGCCCAGAGGCTCGAGGAGGAGACCGAGGCGGACATCTCAGGGGACACCTGGTTCACAAAGTACATGCTTGCCAACATCAAGCGAGAACTCGGCGAATACGACGAGTCCATCTCTCTGTACAAGGCGGTTATAGAAACACATCCCGACGAGGAGGGCGTCATTATTGCTCTGATGCAGACAATGGTGGACAGTGCTCTTACGTCAGTTGAGAAGGGGTTGTTTGGAAAGGCAGCTCAGCTTGCTGTTGACACAATCGAGTTTGCCAAGGCGACCGAGGGCGGCGTGCTTGAGACGTTCAACTTTTGGAAGGCCGTGGCTGATGCTTGCTCGGTCTTTTCGTTAGTACAGAGCCGTACCAAGGACTTTCCCACTCAGTCTATCCGAGAACTGCTTGAAGGCAGCTCGCAAGAGGCCTACGAGATCTTTGCGAGCGTGGACAAGGTGGGCACTGAGGTGGTTTTTGCCAAGGGCCTGTATGCAGATGATGAGCAGCCAGGTGTCGACCTCACTCGATGCATCCACGCGACAATCTTGTGCCACAAGCAAGGCGTGCACATCTCATCCAACGACCGTCACGCTCAGGCGGTGGCCTACTACAACCTTGGATGGGCAGAGCACCGTGCCCACGTCTGCCTCCCCTCGGAACTCAGGAAGAAGTCGAGCAACTACGTCAAGGCTGCGGTGAGGTGCTTCAAGCGCGCTATCGAGCTTGAGGCTGGAAACTCGGAGTTCTGGAACGCTTTGGGTGTTGTGACGAGCGAGATCAACCCTTCAGTGTCTCAGCACGCCTTTGCAAGAAGTCTCTATCTCAATGAGAGGAGCCCTGTGGCCTGGACAAACCTGGGAACGCTGGCTCTCTTGTCTGGGGATATTCAACTTGCCAATGAGGTCTTTACACGAGCTCAGTCAACAGATCCTGACTACGCACATGCTTGGTTAGGACAGGGATTCGTGGCTCTTCTGCATGGCGATGCGAAGGAAGCTCGAGGACTATTCACTCATGCCATGGAGATTGCGGACTCATCCTCTGAACCGACTCGACGGCACTACTCGAGCTCCATGTTTGACCACATCCTCACGGTGACTCCCAACGACCTCAACGTGGCGAACCTCATCCAGCCGCTCTTTGCACTCAACCAGTTCCAGAGCCTCAAGCCGCAGGACTTGGCCTTTGGACACCTGGCAACTCTCCTTCAGGAACGTACACACGAGAGTGGACGGGCTGTCGATACACTTGAAAAGATCTCTTCGACTATCGAGGCTGACTATGAGAGCACCGAGTCATCTGAGAGCCTTGCTAAGTTTGCCCTGGCCAAGACGGATCTGGCGAGAGCTTACCTCGCGGCAGGGTCTTATGAAAAGGCTATTGAGTGTGGTGAGCTGGCGCTTGGTCTTAGCAGCGAGGAGGCAGAGAACGAGCTTTCCAGTGAGCAGCGTAAAAAGGCGCGACTTTCTGCTCACTTGACAGTCGGTCTCGCGCAGTACTTTGACAGTCAGTTCGATGAAGCTGTCTTATGCTTCGAGTCTGCTCTGGAAGAGTCTGATGGGAACCCTGATGCAGTTTGTCTCTTGGCTCAGGTTCTCTGGGCTCAAGGATCCGAGGCCTCGCGAGACAGGGCACGGGAAGCATTGTTTGAGGTGATTGAGAGCCGGCCTGATCATGTTCAGTCGGTGCTCCTCCTTGGTGTCATTGCCCTGCTCGACAATGACGAGGATAGTCTCGAGGCAGTTGTGGAGGAACTACACGGCCTCCGCACAAACGACAAGGTGACGGCCTCAGAGCAGTCCAAGATTGGCCAAGTATTACGTGCGATCGCCACACTCGGTGAGGGCAAGACAGAAGACGACATGAAGACTCAGATCCAGACGGACATTATGCTGTACCCTGATCTGCCCCACGGTTGGGCTGCTCTGGCAGAGTCTGCGGGCGACGAACACGCAGCGCAGATGGCGCTCAAGGTGGCAGCCAGGGGTATCCCTCCATGGGGTCTGCTCGAGGCCCAAGATCTGGCCGAGGCGTATGCTGGAACTGAAACTGCTGGTGATGCTCAGACAGCAGCGGTGCTGGCGCCTTGGGAGCAGAGTGGATGGAATTCGCTGGCCGTCGCAACTGAAGGAATCTAAAGAAAGGAGTTGGTCTAGATGCTGTACGAAGAAACGATCGTGAAAGATGTCATGGATAGCGGAAAAGAGTCATGTCTTGTCATGTAGAAAAGGGGGTATCTACCTGTATAACGCCAAACACATCATCCCAAGACCTTTCATGATGCCTGCTGTTGCTCATTTTGTCTGATCTCCTCCTTCAACCTCGCCAATCTACCATCCGCCCACGTCTTTTGCCATGCTTCGATCTTGCCGCCCAGCAAGACGCATTTCTCGGGCTCGAGCAGGAGAACTCCGCGAGCGAGTACCGTTCCAGCCTTGAGGAGCATCTTTTCGCCAATTTGGGTCTTTCCAACGCTGATACCGTCGATACGCTTTAGTTCTAGGGCGTATAACTTGGCGCCCTTGCAATCCTGCACCACGAGCCTGTGCGTCGCCTTCTTGCTCGTAGCCCTCGCGTTGGCTGCTGCTGCTGTCGTTGGACGCTGCTGAGTCTGCTGAGTCTCAGGATTATCGTCATCTTCTGCCGTGACGCGGACAACCTCCCTCCCACGCGTCGTCTCTCCCCTCGCAACAGCCTCCATCTCTTCGACCTGCTCCCACCGACTCAGCGAGATGTTCTCCACATCTAGAACCTGCACGTGCACAGGCCTCGGGAGACGACGCTCGCGAGATTCCGGCGAGTCTGCATCTGGTGGTAGACTTTGTAGTGAGGCCGTGTTTATGAGGGTGCTGTTGGTGATGTCTGCTGCTAGGAGGCGGGCTTTTGCTGTTGCTACAAGAGAAGGCAGTGGAGGTGGAGGAGACCTCGCTGTGATGAGGGAGTTTAGAAAGGTTGTAGATGGGTATGGGAGATTCTGAGCCAGTATAGAAGCTCTAAGCTGCCCGCTGAGGTCCATTTTCAAGGCTGTCGAGACTCGAGGTTGTACCATCGCCAAGTTAATCTGTGGTGTTTTTGCAGCCTCGCTGAACAATGACGTTCCAGGCGGCTGAAAGTGGGCCCGCCCCTATAACTTAGCGCCTCGACCCCCTGCATTGTCCACTGAAGGCCTCCACCGTGTCCCCCCGAGCATCTCAGCCTCAGCCTTGTCCCGTACATCCCCCTCGAACGTTTAGATCTAGACCGCTTCAAAGTGAGGGCATCACCAACTATCGAATTCATTCACCGTCAGCCAAAAATGTCCACCATCGCTTCTCCCCGCGAACCTCCCCGCAGGACACCGACATCATCTACACGTCCATCCTTCGAGACAACCCGGTCGGCCATCGCATCACCCGTCCTCGGCCAAGCGCCCGCGTTCACTCCCCAGCCGCGCAAGACCTCCTCCAATCGAGCTGCCCTTAGAGAGTACTATAATCTAAGAGCACAGGCCCCACGGATCGAGATACCTGACTCGGAAGTGCCAGCCAGCGAGCTTGACGGACCCGACTTTGACCCTGAGGAGCATGTCAGCAAGGTTGTCGCAGGGAGCAGCCTTGAGGAGCTGCTGAGGCTGTATACACGCGTCGTGGGTGAAGTGCGGGCGCTTGATGCGGAGAAGAAGGCGCTGGTCTATGATAATTACAGCAAGCTAATTACGGCGACTGAGACTATTCGCAAGGTACATCTCCCTATTGCCATTGCGATACTGCAGGTATGCTGACTTGGACCCCCTAGATGCGAGCGAATATGGACCCCTTAAATCCAATGGCCTCAACTCTCGACCCCGCCATTGCCCAGATCTACAGTCAAGCATCTTCTATACGAGATGCCCTCCGCGAGACAGTCCCAGCACCAGATTCGGACCAAGGCAAGAAGCGTGAAACAGAGGCGAGGCAGCAACGCACAAGGGAGCTGGCAGCACAGGTCCTAGCGACGCCAGAGAGGATACGCAATCTAGTCAAAGAGGGCAAGGTTGCGCAGGCGCGGAGAGAATGGGTCATGCCGAGGAAGTTGCTAGAGTCATGGAAAGAGAAGGGAATCGGCGGGAGCGACGTCGACGAGTGCATCCAAGAAGGCGACGAGGCCCTGAAGCAACCAGAGCTCAAGAGCAGCACCCCTAGTCCAAGGATATCAAGAGACGAGCGCCTATCCAGGGACGGACGACTATCGAGGGATAGTCGAGTTTCCAGGGATGAACGGTGATATATGACGGATCGAATATACCCAATGCTTTTAATAGTAATCTTCTCATCACCTAACGCCCAACCATGAGATGTCAGCTCCAACCGCCTCGCCTCTAATATGACACAACGCATGGTATCTTGAAAACCGCCCCTCGTATCACTTTAATTCAAGATCGTGCACGTCCAGAATGGTAAACGGATCCTTGTCATACTCGCTTGTCACCACTTCGGCTTCGGGCACTGATTTCCTCAACTGCTCCTCCAGCAAGGGCCCAAGTACCTCCTTAAGGTATCCGCGCTCGGAATTGCTGTGAAACACCTGGACGAGAGTGCGGCCCTGCTGGATGGCCCGCAGCGCAGAGTGATGGCTCGTCTCACCCGTCACCAGCAGGTCGACGTCGGCCTTCTTCAGAACATCATAGCCGCTACCGGCGCAGACGCCGAAACTCTTGACCTTGGTGGTCTTGACTTCGGCGCCCACAGGCGAGGCCACCATCAAGTGCTGGAGACCGCCGAGCTTATCGGCAAGGCGGATGAGGATCTCGGGAAGGGCCACCTCCTTCTCAAAGCGGCCGATAGCACCATAACCCGCGCCCTCATGGGTCTGGGGTGCAGTCTTGCAGGGGATGGCGACGGACCGCTCCGAGCTGTGTGGCCCAGCGACGATGTTAGCGAGCCACGTGTTGAGGCCCTCAGGAGCGGCATCGACTGCCGTGTGGGGACAGTAGACGGCGATGCCAGCCTTGGCCAGGTGTAGGAGGGTGGCCTGCTGAGGGTCGTTGTTGGTGATGGACTTGAGACCGCCAAAAATGAAGGGGTCTGCGCAGTGTTAACAAGGTTCAGAAACATGAAGAGTTAGACGTACGGTAGCTGACAATGACGCTCACGCTCTGGGCAATGGCATCAACGGCAACTTGGAAGGTCAAGTCGTTTGTCACCAAGACACGAGGACTCCTTTTCTTAGCGTCAGTCTCCGAGTTGCCAACAAGTAGGCCAACATTGTCCCAAGCTCCGTCAGCCAGCTCTTCGGGGTACCTGATATCTATCAGTATGTCGAACTTTGACGGTGAAGAGAGGGGCCATACAGCTTCTGCATGGAGTCCACAACAAGCTTAGTGAAGGTGGATGGCTCAACCTGCCAAGCACCCCAAGCTCCAGAGTCAGGCATTTTGGGTGAAGGTGAGTTGGGATGTTGGTGAGATGAAGTTGGACCACGACAAGAGGAGCAGGATCTGCTCAGAGTTGTCAGAGACGTGAATCGGGTTGAGAATATGGATCTAGCAGATGCTGAAGATGTTGAGCGGAGAAGAAGCAGTTGACGATTCAATCTCAGAACAGAGCCTCTCATAGTAGAACAAGCCCGTGAACAGCAGAGAGAAGGTGTTACTGGTCAGTATATCAGCTCCTGCCTCATGCAGCTTGCACCAAAAAGCAAAGGGTCCAATGAGCTCATACCGTGCCAATTGGTGAGAAGCACACACTGTCCGATCAAGTGGTCGGTGCACCCGCTCCAGGTGCCGAGAAACTCTACCTTACCCCACGATGATATCTAATCAATCAATCTTTCATCGCCAACAGCCTCTGACTCCTCCTTCCCACACGCTCCTTTTTTGACCCTTCAACTCTTAAACACATACACAAACATGTCGCAAATCACAGACGAGACTATGCGCGAGGCCATCAAGGAGCGCCTCGGTGCCGTTCACGTTGAAGTCACAGACATGTCCGGTTAGTAAACCTGCCCAAGCAACCCCTCCATGGTTTACCCCTCCACGCGCCCTCTTCCAACGTCACATTGACAGCCCGATCCCGGAGAATTCATCGCTAACCCGAAAGACAAGGCGGCTGCGGACAAGCCTTCAACTCCCTCATCGTCTCCTCCCAGTTCCAGGGCCTCAACTCCCTCAAGCGCCATCGCCTCGTCAACGCCGCCCTAAAGGACGAGATCGCCAACATCCACGCCTGGACTGCCAAGTGCCAGACCCCGGACGAGTACGCCAAGACCAACGAGGCCAACGACGTCGAGATGCAGTGATATACCAACAATGGACTTGGGCTTTACGAGAGGAAAAAAGGGCACGCGACACGAATGAGCAAGAATCACACGAGGTTGAGGTAACGAGATATCCGTACAGGGGCCGTCTTAAGGCATGCCGCCGTACACACTACGAGGAACAAATTCATCGACTTGATAATTAGAGGCTCTTTATTTGGCAAGCGTTCAACGCGATAACAAGACGATTTGGGTGGTCATCTCATATCATCTCATCTCTTTTGCGCCAGCACCATGTGTCAATGTTCTTTTCCCACCCAAGGGCTTCTCCAACTCCTTTATGAACTAACAGACAGACGTTTCCGACACACCACGCTTCTACAGGAGGCCTAGCAAATCATCACTGTCCTTCTTGGGCTGCTGTGGTGCCCCGCCGTGGGCCTGCTGCAGCTGCATCGCCGCTGGAAGAGGCTCGCTGGTGGCGGCACCTCCAAAGTTCAAGCCCTCGAATCCATTCATCAGATCGTTCATGCCGCTGCTCGGTCCAGCAGCAGGTGCAGCGCCGCTGCTTGAAGGCGCCGGTGCATCAAACATGCTCATCATGTCTGCCATAGCACCAGAGGGGCCACCAGATGCTGGGCTTGCCACGCGGTCAGGGGTTGCAGATGCGCTGTTCTGTTCCTGAGATGCAGGCGCCGCGCCGTCAAAATCGATATCCAGCAGGTTCTCAATGTTGTTCTGAGATGCGCCGCTGCCAGAGCCATTGGCCGCAGCGGCAGCAACGGATGCCGCGATGGGGTTGTCGGCGGCGTTTTGCCGTTGCTCCTGGATGGCAGCCCGCTGGATTTCGTCGGCGCCGAAGCGGCCCTTGCCAACAAACGACTCGGGAGGCTTGTGGTATACTGAGGCGAGAGTCGATAGCTCTGTAAGGAGCTGCTCGAGCAGAGCAGGGGGAAGGGTGGTCATGGTAGTTGTGATGGTGGGCTTCTGAGACAAAACGATGTTCTAACAGCTATTAGCAATTGCACAAACTCTTCACTTCTAAAGTCTCTTACCTTGGCAATCTCTGGGTCCGAAGACAGCAGACGCCAGTACACATACGCTCTGTCGCGGATATCGGGGTTATCGTTCTCCGCTGTAGCCGCCTGGAGCACCTTTTGCACAAGAGCTTGGTTGCTGCCAGGCTTCTTCAGGAAAAGCTTGACCACAGCTGTCAATATTTGGAGTTGTGTCTGCGTGCTCAGTCAGCGTCTGTCTCCAGGCCTTCTAGTCAACGTTGCTCACCTGTGTGAACTCCTCCATGAACGACTCGACGAAGCTCTCCAAGATCTCGTCGGCATTGTTGATCTTCTCAGCATATTCACCAACAATCCAGATCAGCGAACCGCGGGCGTTGGGCTCATCCAGCTCATCAATGTACTGGCACAGCGTGGGGATCACACCCTCGTAGCCAGGGTACTTGCGCAGGATATCCTTGATGACGACAACGACCTCCTGAACCACATAGTTGACCTTGGTTGAGATGAGGTCCTCGAGAGCGGCCACGCACTTCTCGCTGGCGCTCTCGATCTTGATGGCCACCTGACCGATAGCCTTGACAGCTCTTCGGACAAAGTCCATGTCAACTTCCAGGGCATACTCCTTCAACTCGGCAAGTAGCTGCTCGTAGTTGCTCTCATTTGCTATCCTCACCATAATCTCCAGCTTCTGGAGCTTGACATATGGTGGGTCAGTGTACTTGCAGAAGAAGACTCGCATCTCCTTGCTCAGGATGTCGGGCTTGGCTTGGAGGAGGAGATCAATATTTCGCAGAGCGACATACTGAACCTCGGGTGCCGAAGCAACCAGGGTGACTATACATATGTCAGTCAAAATTCCAATGGGGCATTGCGGTAGACATACCCAGTGGAGGGGCCATCTTCTTGAGGTATGACCTCACGAGCTCAGGGTTAAGCGCCTGCATGTGGATGAAAACAACCTTGACCGCAGCAAGAACCACACTAGGGTTGACATGCTGGAACTGAGGTGCCACACGCTCACAGATGTGCTCCGACTCCTTCTGATCCGTCGCGCCGTAGTTGGCCAGAGTAGTCAGGATGGTAACTCGTCCCCATTCGGTACATTCGTTAAGAGCCATGAGCAGCTTCTTCAGGGTCACAGGTGTAACGATCAATGCCCTCGTCTCAGGCGCCGTCTCGGTGATCTCAGACAGGGCCGTCACCGAGTTTGCGACGACCATGGGGTTAGGATCACCAATCAGCTCCTGGAGCATCTCCAAAAAGCCGTTTTCGATGCACATCTGCGGGTTGAGATCGAAGAGCTTGGCGACGCAGATGGCGGCCGTCTTGCGCACGTATGGTGATTCGTCCCGTAGCGTCTTCCTCAGGGGCTCCTCCATGTAATCCACCATCTTGTCTACTCTGATGCATCCCATCGTTCGGATCGCCAATGCTCGTATCAGTGGATTCGGGTCTTCAGAGTCTTGGACAAAGGTATTAACGGCGAGAATGCATAGATCGGGGTGCGACTTGGCGTAGTTCCTAAGTCCTCCTGTTAGCTCCTGACCCCACGAACACAATCCCAACCAAGCTCAAGCAAGGCCCAGCAGCTGTCAAGATTCATCCACCTACATCAAATAGAGATATACAAGCTTCTTCTGGTCGAGGTCGCCGGTTGCAATGTTCTTGAGCACGTCGGGGAAGAGAGCCGAAACATCCTTGCCAAGTGTCATGGCCATGATGGTCTTTTGGATCGACTCCTTGCGCTCGTAGGCATACTGCGAGACCAGGCCGGCGCGCAGCTCAAAGGTCTCGCCCTTGCGAGGCACGGCAAAGGCGCCGCGGATGCGATTCACCGCCATCGTCGAGGGAGTTCAAGGATCGTCGAGGGGCACGTGGCGGAAGAGATAGCTGAAGGAGGACGGGGGTTCTGACGTCCAGAAGGCAGCGGTGACAACGGGGGTCGAATTCGATAAGGCGAGTATTTCCTTTTAGCTGTCCTGAAGCGCAAAAGGCCGCATCCGCCGACGATGCTGCGTATCGGAGGATGCGTAAAAGATGGGAGGCGTCGTCGTCGGGGAAAGGCGACGTAAGAAAGGAGTTCGATGACCGGGTATGGATGAGGCAGACGCAACTGTCACTGAAGATGGACGCCAAGGCCACGAGGATGTGGACGGGCTGCCACCCACTGAAGTCGCAGCCTGGGCCCTGCCGCTCAGTGGACATAGTGGCACTGCCAACTCAGGTTCCCCCTAACTCTAAATTGCCGCCTGATTTCCGTTCCCGTGCAGCGTGGCTTCTATCGCTAACAATTATTTTTAGCCGCACACGGCTTAGTCACCTCCCGACATCGCCAACTCGAGAATCCAGTATCTACATCATCACGAGACCCTTGGTTGGGCTCTCCATGTGTTGATAGAAAATTAAACGACCTTGGTTGTCTCTTGGTAATAGTCTCGAGTTCTCTTCAATTCTGTCCGAGAAGATGCAGATGCCCTGAAGCAACATACCCCCTAAAATGGTGAGCAAGCTCTGTTCACACTCCAGCTTGCACCTCTCACAGCTCAATAGGCCAGTTTACCAAACCTCCGTCGCCTCTTCATCGAGGCTCGAACTGATGATGAGGAGAGAGAAATCTCTCGAAAGGCGGTGAGTTGGGCTGAAAATTCCGATGGCAAGACACTCACATAAACAGTTCTACAATGCTGTCCTCTTCATGGGATCAGTCGCCATCTTTAGTCTGATTGCTCAAAAGCTGAATGCTGGCAAATAGCCTTACATATGGCACTCATCGAGGTATATAAAATTGTATGGTTGGGGCAGCCATCATGATCAATTCAAGACTTCTTTGTTGCTCACTCTTCAACCTCGTCTGCCTCTTCCACTTCCTCAGCCCCGTTCTTATTCTCTTTCGTTGATGAAGCCTTTGCTTCCTGCTTCCGAAACAGTCCAGCCAAGAAATCGTTTGTGCTCGCCTCCTCCAGGCTCTTGTCCTCTCTCTTCTTCAAGAACCTCGGAAACCGTAGACTCAGCCCTCTCTCCTCACTGACTAAACCAATCGCTGCCGTATAAGTCGGGCTGAGCGTGATGTCTGCAAACGCCATCTCCCATACCTCCTGAGGTTCAAACCAGACATCTGGTCTTGGGCCTGAGTACTCCACAAAGCTCGGTTGTTGTGATCTTGTGTTCTTTGGCTCATCATTCTCCTCTCCATCATCGTAAAACTCTCTATTAGCCTTGTAAAAGGCATCCGTGAAACCAGACATGCACTTGCATACGGCTTCCAAGGCTCCCGTCTCCTCATTGCGACAAGCCATGAGAATAGGCGACCACCACTTCGATTTACGACCCTGTCCATGCCAAGCAGCAACGGGGATGAGGTCCAAAGTGTCGAAACTGGAACTATAGTCCTTTTTTACCTTGAGCCACGAATCAAGTCGCTTGTCTGGTTCATACGTCGCCAACAGTGGCTTTCGGCGAGACTTAGTCTTTGTTTCTCCTCCGTTCTCACCAGAAGAGTTCTTTGATTTGGCCTTTCCCTTCGCTTTAGCTTTTGATGCCGGCTTCTCGGCTTTTTCGGGCTCCTGCTCCTCAGCATCTCCAACGTATGGCAGTGCAGGCAGGTTATCCAAAATCTTGACCATTATTCCCTCACACTTGTTCTCCGTTGCAGATTTGAAGAAGTCGAGGACAGTTTCTGAGTCTGCTGACGTAGCATCAAGGCTCTTTACCCAAGTAAAGTGGTGAGGAACCTCTTTGAAGAGTGACCGCAGAAGCTCCCGTCGTTCTCGAAATGGACGGTCCAGTAATGGCTGACCATTCAGATACATGAGATCAAACGAAAACAGACACACGTCAATAGTGATGCTCCCGATGGCAACGTCCTTCCTTGCCCGGTTGGTGAGAGTCTGGAAATTCTTGAGCTCCCCGGTTGCTCGATCGACAGCCACCACTTCGCCTTCCATAATGAAGCTGTCGACGCTCTCACCACGGATTTTTGGCATCAACTCGACCAAGTCGGGGTACTTGTCTGTCATCAGCTCCAGATGCCGAGAGAAGATTGTGACTTTTCCGTGTTCGTCGCAGTGAATCTGAGCTCTCTGTCCATCATATTTGTATTCACAAGCAAAATCTCTTCCCTGGAGTTTAGTAAGCATCTCAGCCAGATCCCGTGTGATGCTTCCCAGCATAGGTCTGAGCGGGATGTGTAGAGCAATGCCACAGCGAATCAACAACTCTTCTGAGATGCCAATCTCGAGGAGGACTGGAACCAGGTCATCGTAGTTAGGACGTCTGGCGAAGCAAGCCTTGACGAGCTCTTCACCTCGGCCCCAGATCTCAGCCAATTCCTCCTTTTTGAGTTTGGACAATTCAGATGCTGATCTGAGGGGAAAATCTGCTTCCGGTGGGCGTGAAAGAAGAAAGGCCCTTGAGAGGGCGATGAGCATTGTTGTTTTGACAGCCCCAATACGCAACTAGACTTTCATTAACAAATGTGGTGGCACTGGCAGCTCCGGTTTCGTGCTCTTACATGCTGACATAGAGTTCTCACAATGAATCGGCTCTCCTCTCCGCCACGGGCATCCTGGAGCAGCCGATCCACCAGTCTTTGCTTTGCTTCTCCGCTACCTTGTCCTTGACTATTGGCGATCTTTACCAGAGACTGATACACAGCCTTGATTGTCAGGGGCTTTGGCTTCCTTAGAGTGAAACTCTGTTTCCTCTTTGCTTCGAAAGCCACGTCTCCAGCGTCGCCGTATTTGTCGTAGATGGCTTTCAGCGACTTGCTGTCGAGTCCGCAAACGTTTCGCAACGCTTTCGATATGGCGGATCCGCCCAAGCCCAGCTCTAGGGAAATGTATGGGGGTGATATTGAATTAGTCGCCAACCAGACCTATAGGAGTGAGCGACATTCTTGGAGAGGATTATTTGAGCTTACTGCTGGCAATAGGCTTGTCGGATCCCCTTCTATCAACACTCTTAGACAGTTGACCAGCGTGTCAACGATCTTTATGCGGCTTGTTGTTCCGCTAATCAAGACGAAGCAGCGAGTAAGGAGGGCGTAGGAGGCGTT
This sequence comes from Fusarium phalaenopsidis, assembly GCF_050370095.1. NCBI lineage: Eukaryota > Fungi > Ascomycota > Sordariomycetes > Hypocreales > Nectriaceae > Fusarium > Fusarium phalaenopsidis. Next base: position 3,828,527 of record NW_028145404.1, read on the forward strand.
GCCGCCTTCTGATGCCCAATGTTCTTCGAGCTGGGGGATATACTTGGACGGCTCAAAAGTGAGAGGAGACTCGTCTAGGGGTATCGATGTTGAAACCGTATCCTCAGCCATGCCAGCAGACTGTAGGCCGAGTGTAGGTTTCTTCGGGTCTCCGGATGCACTGGGCTTGGGCATTGTCGGAAGTGCTTTTGGTGGTTTTAACTCTGAAGCAGCAGGACTTTCGTCTCTGGATCCTGACCCATTCTGTTCGCTTGGCGTTGAACGAGTTCCCGTCTGGTTAGCCTGTCGTTCATTCGCAACTTCTTGATCCCATTCAGCCTGAAGTTTTCTGGCCAGTTCCTCGTCTGTAAGATTCTCTGGGGCATCTCTCGCTGTCTCATCTTTATCCTGAGCCTCTGGGGTTTTATTGGAAGCAGAACCATTCTGTCTTTGCTTGGAAAAGAAGTATTCCAGCCCTCGTGTAGGCACAGCTGACTGAGCACCATTGTTCAGCTTGCGCTTCTTAGTCGGGCTCGGCATGATGATTATCAGCGCTCAATATTAAAATTAAATCGTAAATATCTTGACGAGCAGAAGAAACAATCCAAGATCGCCAAGGATGCATCCATTCACGTCCATCAGTTCCAGCGCCAGGCACGCGCACCTCTATGACGATGGCACACGCGAAGCCACGTGACGTCCACTCCCGCTCCTCGAATCTCAGGAACCAGCCCCGCGACTCGACGCTAAACCCTTTTGGCACCCACAAACGAGTCCCTCACACAAACCATCGAAATCTTTCCTCTGCCCCACCATCGCGAGAACCTCCCCCCCGACATCCCCCTCTTAAACGACCACCCCCCCCTCACTCGCCCATCATGAACGGAGAAGACCCGCCTGAGCGACCCAACGAGATCGCCGACATCATCAACGGCCTCGAGCGATACAACCCCGAGGCTGTCGGCGCTCTCGAGACGTACCTGCAGGACCAATGCGAGCAAAAGTTCACTGACTGCAATGCCAACCGGACGCTGCTGAAGCTGTGAGTGCCCGACTTTGATATGTGCTTACCCTGGGTTATATGATGACTGCTTTGTCAACGTTTCCTATTACCTGACTTGTGGCGGGTTGAATCAACTTGGCCACAGATGAAGTCACCTATAGTGTATCTGAAATATCCAACGCCTCATCCCCAGCTGTCACTATCACCCCTGCCGAATTGAGGCTAACTTCACTCTCAGCTACCAGCTCAACCCCGACCGCATCAGGGATGAGGTCATCACCAACATCCTGGTCAAGACCATGACCCAGTTCCCCTCGTCGCAGTTCTCCCTCGCCCTCCACCTCATCAACCCCTCATCCGTCGTCACTGGCGACCTCGGCGAGGCCATCACCAAGCTCCGCTCCCTCAACGGTGAGCTCGAGGGTGCCCAGTACGCCCGCTTCTGGGCCGACCTCGACGACGACATGGTTGCCGACCTGATCGCCGACATCCCCGACTTTGAGGACCTCATCCGCCACCGCATCGCCCACCTCGTCTCACAAGCCTTCCGCGAGCTCAAGCTCAGCCACCTCGAGTCGTGGCTGGGTCTCGACAACGAGGAGGCGACTAAGAAGTTCGTCACCGAGGTTGCTGGCTGGTCTGTTGAGGACGACGGTACCGTCAAGGTGCCCTCGAACCCTGACAACGAGGCCAAGAAGGCCGAGATCCGCGAGGACGTGTCCGTGGAGCAGTTCTCCAGGGTGCTCCGGCGGTCATGGGAAGACACCGTTTAGGGTTTCGGTTGCAGCGTGTGAAAGGGTTCCTGCACACCTCCTCGTCGATGGACCTGACATGACAGACGACTTCATGATACGGGATGGCAGGAAGGGCAGGCAGGAATGGCTTGGCTAGGCTAGCATGGCAGCATGGAGGGGGTTACAAAATCTAGGCGTTTAATCGGACATGAACATGTTATTGCTAAGCATCCAAGGATCTAGAGCATCCATAGAACTTTGCGATCTGTTGGAATACCCTTGCTCGGGTTCACATACGAAACGAAAGTGGCTACCGCCGTCTATTGTGCTTTTGATCCCTTGGCTTATCCACTGGCATGTCCAAACATTTACTTGCCCTTGGACAACTCCTCCCACTGTACGCCAGCCCACTCTTCTACATATCCAGGCTCTCCCACCGGTGTGCCACGCGGCGAGCAGTCCTTCTCGCACACGCCCACGATGATAGTCCCCCACTCCATACCCTCCAGGCTCAGATCATCCGCCTCCAGCTCAGCGATGGCATTTGGCGTAAGTTGGACCTCAAACACCCTCCTGGCGGTACAGTTGCTGCACCGAGGAATAGCACCCTTTGTCAGAGCCTCGCCAACAGCGTCCTTCTTGGAGTACAGAAGCGGCGTACCCGCAAACTCATAACGAATAACCTGATCCGGGTTCTGCGCCAGACGGTCCGCAAACTTCTGGAAGGTGGCGTCCATGGAGGACTCGAAGGCCTCGCGATCCAGCACAGAGGGCTCCGCAGCATCAGCGTCCTCGAGTCGAGCGTTGGTTGGTACCTTGCTAGGCGTAGGGTCGAGCGTCTCGTAGTCTGCGTCGGCGAGGTAGAGGGTGGGATAAGGCTTTGCCCGGGCGTCCAGCGCGGGCCAGGGTTCAGCGGCGGGAGGAGGTGTTGCCGGTGCGTCCTTGATGTTGAGGGACTCGGCAAAGGTCTTTGTGAATGTGGTAGTGGCTGGTTCTAGTGATGCAGGCTTTGCGGGCTGTGAAGAGGAGGAGAAGGGGTTCGCTGGTGCCCCGGAACTGAAGGGGTTGCTTGAGGAGCTGAAGGGATTCGCACCGCCGCTAGAGAAGGGGTTTGCGCCAGAAGCACTTCCAAGACCCTTGGCTCCAAACAGCGTCTCTCCCAAGCCGGGACCCTTGTTCTCCGATTCCTTTGTCTCTTCCTTCTTCTCCTCCTTGGGCTCTTGCTTGGGCGTCTCCTCCTTCCATACTCTCACGCCACGCAAGGCGCGAATGCTGCCCTCCTTGCGCCGACAGGTCTCTCGACGGCAGGCAAAGACATAAAGACGTCGCTCGTGCTCGGGGAATCGCTCAGGTAGTTCGCCATTAAGCTGAAGGATTAGGGCCATGAGGTCCTTGCAGACCTTGCATCGTGCATAAGCTGCGCTGGGAGCGCTCTCGGGGTCTAGCCATTCCTAGCTACCAGTTAGTCTGGCAAAGGTCTACACATCTATTACACGGCGCCCAAGTACGTACAGGATGGCCACCGAGTTTGCTGATGGTGTCTTCCTCGGCATCCTTGGAGGCATAGCCCAGGAGGACGTTCGTCTCCTCAAACTCGCCGCCGTCCGAGGAATCGGAATCGTATGAAGCCATGGTTGTGATATTGGGTTGTTGCTGGGCTGTGATGGCGGGGTCAAGATTTTTTTTTTCTTGGAGTTGATGTTGAATGCGGGGCTTAGCGTGGTGTACATACAACCCCTGATAACAGACATACACGCACTCTTGCAAGAGAGATATTGGATCACAGCAGTTGAAATATTAAGGACGCAAGTCGTAATCATGTCAATTACGCCCCAGAGCCTTTTATCTAGCCTCTTTTTAACGTGGTATCTCCTACATGTGATCGTTAGGTCCATCCATGCCAGGCCCCGGTCCGCCTGCTCTACCCATCTGTCGAGCCTTCAACAACTCGTCGCACAGAAGAAGGTTAGATGCGATACTCGAGCTAGAGGCGATGCAGTTTCGGAGGACTCGGTAGGAGTCAAAGACGCCGGCCAGCTCGGGGTCCATGGGCTCTCCGGTCTCAAGGTCCAGGCCAACGACGGCGCCGTCAGCGTGCTCGTCCTGCATATCCGCAACTATAATACCATTAGCCAGTGTCCATGCCTCAATAAAAGACAAGCACTTACGAGCATCCTGAATGTCAAGACCGGCGTTGGCAGCCAGGGTCTTGGGAATAATAAGCAGAGCATCGGCGAAAGCCTCGACTCCCCACTTGGCCTTGCCCTTGACTGACTTGCCAAAGGCATCGCTCTTCAGGTGGGCAGCGCAGGCGACCTGGAAGGCACCAGCTCCGGGAACAACCGACTTGTCAACAATCATGTTGTAAACACTTCGCAGACCATCTCTCACGGCGTCTGTCACCTGGGCGATGGTGTGCTGGTTGGGTCCCTTGATCATGAGGGTCACCGACTTGGGATCCTTGACCTCCTCGACAAAGGTGTACTTCTCCTCTCCAAGGGTCTGCTCGTAGACGAGACCGGCCCAGCCCAGAACATCCTCAGACAGGTCGTCAACGCTGTTCTGAGCAACACCACCGCACACGAGCTGAAGACGCTCCATGTTCCTTCGCTTGGCTCGTCGAAGAGCAAGAATGTTGTTCTTGGCGAGGACGTCGAGAGACAGGGGGTCAATGCCCTTCTGGTTGATAACGACAAAGTTCTTTGAGCCGTCAGTACCGCACAGCTCCTGCTTGAGCTCGACAATCTTCTTCAGCTTGGCATCGACAAATCGGCGCTCGCTCTCGACAAGCTTGTCGCGCTGCTCGGCGCTCGAGTAGAAGAATCCAGAGTTAATCTCGGACTTTTCGTACTCCAGGCTGACGTTGAGGGTCAGGATGTAGCAGTTCTCGAGTCGCTTCGGCATATCGGGGTGTCGGGCACCATGGTCCAGGGCCAATCCACGGATCAGCCGGGTGTCGGAGGCTGTTCGGTGCTGCATCTTCATAATCTCAACCATGTGCAGATCGGGCTTCGCGGGCTCCTGGTAGATGGCGAGGACGGCGTCGACGATATCGGGAGTGAGCTTGGCGGCCAGGGTGGCGTTGAGCTTGGTGGCGAGCGATGTTCGCGCGACGCTGATGAGGAGTTCTCGGTCGACCTCCTTGGGGAGCTTGAAGGAATCAAGGAACTGCGACGTTGAGCTACAGTCTGGAGAGTGCGATCGCAGGACTCACCTTCAAGGCCTCGATCTTGGCAACCTCGAAACCATCGGTGATAATACGAGGGTGCAGTCCCTCAGAGATGTATCGGTCTGCCTGCTTCAGGAGCTCGCCCACCAACATAACGACAGAGGTGGTTCCGTCACCGCAAATGTCGTCCTGCGCAGTCGCTGCTCGGGCAATCATGACGGCGGTGGGATTTTGTATTTGCATCTCTCGAAGAAGAACGTTGCCATCTTTGGTCAGCTTGATCTGTAGTTATCGGTGAGTAAAGGGGTCGTTTTTGAGGAGCACTTGGATAGGCAACGGTACCTGTCCCGCACCGTCGACAAGCCTGCAAAGGGGTCAGCTAGAGCGCAGAAAAAGTGACATGAGTGGCGCTCACATCTTGATTGTGCCTCGGGGGCCCAGGTTGGACTTGAGGACATCTTGAAGACCTTCACCGGCACTGATGTTGACCTTGAGAGCTTCGCCCCTCCTCTGCGACAACGGGGTTAGCAGGCGGCGAGGCCACTTGTCTGCGGGGGGTATAACAGGAACGCACTCGGGACTCGGCCTTGGGGTTGAGAAGCTGGGCAGCCGACATAGTTGAGATCGGGGCGCTCGATGCACACGGATACTATGTCGAGAAGTACGAGGTCGGGGGGAGAGGTTGAGATAGTGGGAGGTTTGCGATTTCGTAATCCCACAAGCTGGAGCGAGCAGCTGTGCTATTGCCTGTGCGTGCTAGGCTGGACATTTTTTCTGCCCCTCCAGAGGGTAAAGGCGGTGTAAGGTGAGGGCACCGAGGGGTACTGGGCTCGGTGAGGGGCCAATCATAATGGAGAATTTGACTTGATCTGGACTCACCGAGAACATATCAAGAACTTACAAGAGCATTGCACCTGCTAACATGGGAATTCAATGCTCTTCTTCATCTATATGCGCCTTTATCATAATTCAACTAGCTATCCGAGTATGTCAAACAATAATAACACGGCATAAAAGAATTCTGGACCTCAGCACCCATCATGAGAGCAGGCAGCTTTGGAGACATTGGTGCCACCCTGCTAAATAGCTTCATTCTATGGGTTCATCATTGGCGCGACTATGTTGGTGTACAAATGGTGTGAACAAACTGCCTGCTCAGATCAGATCAGAGTGAAAGAGAAGAAAAAGAAAGGACCAAAATTTAAGAAGCGTGGAGCTTATATACGCAGAGAAACCAAGCTTTCCAGGCTGCAGCCGCATGGCGGATGTTAAACTCAAAGCCCGGTAAAGGACGTAGAAACGGGGAACCTAGGTACTGTAAGGGAGGATAAAGCATCAAATCCACAACTCGTGTTCAATGCACCAACTACCTATTCACACTTCACTCCAATCGCTCCTACCATCTCGACACAATATCGCTCCCATACTCCATGCTTTTCACATCACATCCCGCATCTCATCATGAACACCCCTTCACCTCAACACCATTTCACAATCACCACAGCTCCTAAGACTCGTCACACTCTCCACGGTGCTTCCTCCAGTCCTTCTTTTGGCACTCTCCTGAACAATACTTGACCTTCTGGCAGCGCATACACTTCTTCAGCGTCACGCTATCACTCTCGGGTTTTCCGCAGTTTCTGCATCGCTCCTTTGGCGAGGTTACTTGTTCCATGCTGGGCATTTCGGAAGCGTCAATGACCTCTTCGACGAAAGGAACCGCATACGTCGGGCTGATTGCAACACGGACAGCATTGGGAGCCGCGCTGTCCCACTCGGGAAGTGACATAAAGTCCTTGGGGAGGCGACCGTTACCGCACGAGCAGATGACTTGCTCGCCATCCTTCAGGCTTAACGGGATGGTGGCCCCCTTTCTCTTGTACTCGCACTTGCGGCCGTGAGGCCAGGTTCGGCATCGCTCCACGAACGACGGGAGAACATTCTTCCAAAGAGCCAGTTCAGCGTCGTTCACAGTGATTGAGGCACACTCGAGCGTCCGAAGTATCAAGAGGAAGGCTTCCATCCTGCCGGACTCGACGAGGTCCATGGTAAAGGGGATGATGGCAGCATCGAGAACGACCGAAGCAGCGTCTCCATCGAGTCTGATGGCGGATGCAAAGACCAGCATGTGAATGCCTCCTCGATCGGGGTGGGTGATGGCAAACAGGCCTGTCTGGCCTCCTTGAAGACCCGAGGCAAGCATGAACATGGTGAAGATTGACTCCTTCAGGTTGACAACTGGGTTATCCGAGATTCCGCTATCATCTCTAACCTCACGCAGATGCTTCTCTCTGGTCGAGAATTGCAGAGAGGTGAGCGTGGTCATCCAACGTGTCTTCTCCTTGTTCCGCAGATCAATAATTGGGAGATTATCGAGGTTGAAATGCGGCGTGTTGAGCGTGGCTGGGACACCAGAGGAAGATATTTCCACAGGGTAGACAAGATCAAAGAGCTCTTCAGATACCGCAGGCTCAGCCAACGGTGCAATCACTTCGATGTAGCCCGTGGTTCGAGCCACGCGTGACCTGATACCCGTCTTGGTTACGGGCACTGGGAACTTCACAGGGCACACCAGCTTGTTCTTCCCAAAGACAATGTCGATGACGAAAGGGTTCTCCTGGCGCAGCTCAATAGGAGCCTTTTCCTTCAGGAGCGTCTTACCCTTGGTCGATGTGATGTCCAAGTGACCAGTGATAGTGGTGATCTTGGACTCGGAAGGTGCAACATCAACCATGATCTTCGTCGTCTTGTCATTCTGGCCCGGGTTCGTTTCCTTGTCAAGAGGCTTGAGAGCACCGCAAATCAATGGGTAACCGGTTTGTCCAGGTAGGTACTTCGTCACAAAGACTTGAGATCTGTCATCCAGCTGCGTCTCAAAGACAGTCATGTCCATGCCGAGAATTGGTCCAAAGATCACGGAGTTCTGACCGGTCGGTGGGACACAGACGCCAGCCAAGGCCGTGTTGGGTTCATTTTGCAGCGTCGACGTGGGTACGTAGAAGGATGCGATCAAAGGGGAGTCGCCTGCCCAGCCATCCTTGTCTGGTTCGACAGTGACCTGGAAGTCATCCTCGTTGGGCAGCTTAGACGTCTTGAGGTTTCCAAACACAACCTGGATGTCTCCAAAAATGTTCTGCCATGCCTCTGTCGCATCATGACTTGACCGAACTGATCCGACAAGAGGCGGTGACGCGAGTCTGAGCTGTTCGTTGTCGTGCTTATACAGCCGAGCAATTTGGCTTCTCGGAACCACCACGGTGACGGCAACCGCTGGAGGAAGAGACTTCCAGAGATTGAATGTTCCGTTCTCCGGCAGCTTCCTGTTTTCCTGCAGCATCCAGGGCTCGGTGTTGACTCCGTGAAGATGAAGCTGAAGGCACAGGTCCTGCATGCCGTTGCTGGCCAGGTAGAATCGGTGATCCTGAGCAATCGTGTCGACCAAAGTTGAACACATAGTCGGCCAGTCCGTAGCAACTCGATTCATTACAACCTTGATAAAGGCAGCAAAGCTTGTACGGATAAAGTGCGTGTAAGTACTGATCCGACTCTGGGCGTTCTCCAGAGCTTTGGAGACGTTCTCGGCCTCAAACATGTAGTCGTAAAGCGGTGACAGGAGCTTGACAAGCTGCTTCGCTTCGATGTGCAGCTTTCCATGACGCACCTGGCCAGAGAACTGGGTATCGCGTTTCCAGGCAAGTCGACTTCGGACCTGGGTATCCCTCTGAGCCCCTTTGTTCATGAGACCCAGGAATATCTCATCGACGTGCGATTCGGCTTTGGCGTTGGTCCAGTACTGAACCGGGCTGAAGCCAAGCAGAAGCGAGATGGTAGGTGCATGTCCGCAGATGAGCTGCTCAAGGGCATTTTGAAGAGTGCCTTGTCGCTTGATCAACAACTCGGTGAACAGGGACGCCCACGGCTCGTCCTTTAGCAGAGGGCCCGCTGCGATGAGAAGATTCAGGGCACCGATGTGATCACTGAGGTTTGAGGTGTCGATCATATCGAAAGTCTTGGGTCCAGAGCCTGCTTTGCCATATTCCTTGACATCCAAAATCAACGGACGGGCGTCCCAGACTCGTCGGTAGAGGTTAGCCGACTTTCCAGTTGCAGCTGCGGTCTGCAAGCTGTGGCAGAGAGTCAAGGCATCCGAAATAGCAAAGCGAATAACAACGTTCTTCCTAAAGTCGGACTTGAACGCGGCGATCCACTCGTTAAACTGAGTTCGGGCGGCAGCCGTAGCAGGGAACCCCTCGACGGGGTTCTGAGGCTTTAGCGGCGATGACTCGGCGAGAGGAGCATAGCCCGTAGCTAGGTGGAAGCCCAGAATCGGGTCAGTCCCGTAATGCAAGAGCTGGTCCTCTGAAAGGAGCGAGGCAAGCAGCGGGTTCGGAGTATTCTCATCAGCTCCTTTGGGCATCACAGTGCCGTCCTTCCAATACTGCTGAGACATCTCCCACAACTTAGGTCCAGCCTGCAGAGAGAGGGGAGCAGCAGAACGCATGGCGGTGATGTTTATGCCCTCCTCACCGAGCATCCCATCACGGCAGTCTCGAGAGGGTTGGACGTTCTCCTCAAACGCCTTCCAGTAGGTGCCGGCCTGGCACTTCTCTGCAGCATCCTTGATGACGATCCATACGCGGCGGGCATCCTTGAGAGTGTCGGCATCGCAAAACTTGATGGCTCTGCCGTAGATGTTCTTGTTCCAGTCCTCGAGATTCTTGGACATGGAGACCAACTTGGTGGCTTGCTGGAGCACAGCAGCAGCCGTCTGACTATCCACGAAGAGATGATAATAAACATCCCATAGCTTGTCACTGCTCAATTTACAATCACCATCAAGGAGAAAGGAAAGAAGAAAGACATTGCGAGCTGTGTGTTGTCAGCGGCTGCCATGTGTCATAATACAGGGTAGCCAACTCACCGACGATCTTGTCATCATAATCACAGCAGGTAAAGTCGAGTTTTCTCGATGCTAGGCTCAATCAGTACAACCAGGATATCATGAGTCTCGAGTAATACTCACGCAGCCCTTTCTCGGTGTATGCGGTATACAAGATGTTGCGCAAGTCACCGCAGCCTAAGGACAAAATGGTGGCATCTTGGCCTTGGGGCACACATCTCGTCAGGCTGGTTGCCGGGGTGTTGCCAGCAGCGTAAAAGAAGCCGACTTTATTAGCGACAGTCGGAGTCAGCATGATGTTCGTTTCTTAGAGTCCTGCCATGCCAATCGGGAAAGGAAGCTGAAGATGGGGTGTGAAAGATGATTCTATGCGTGGTAGTTGTTGTTGTGGAGAGAGGCTTTCAAAGCTGCCTCGCAGTGGAGAAGTATAGGTTACTAGTAAGCTTGATGAGCGGCAACACGCATTGCATGTAGGAGCAAACAGGCAAACAAATGTACAATTTTGATGGAAGGATGATAGGTAGGAGTTTGCATGTTGATAGTTAATAATGGCTTAGAATCATCGCAAAGTATTCACATTCACATATGCAGTTGACAAAGATGAGTATCAGAATGACGCGTCTCTTGAACTATAACCAAGTCTTCACTTGTTCAAATCAAATCAAATCATTGTCGTCAATAATGTTTCCATTCAAATGCCATTTACCCAAGAGCATTCACCAATCAACTCCATTCTCGGCCGTGTCGAGACCATATTTTCCCTTTGAAACCCAATGATTCCCATGACACCCAATTAAACTCCATCCGCCCTCCCATTTCTATACCTTATTCCTTCCCCTTCCCCTTCCCCTTCTCCTCCTCCGTTCAGATTACTCCTCCTAGTGTACAAGAGGCACGTAGGCCATGTCCAAAAACTCCGTTTTTATGTTCTCCCAGATGAACCCCAGATATGATGACCAGACCAGTACATGAGCGTCGTCAACACATGGTGTAGATAAAATGTGAAAAGTACAGGGCTAATTAGCCTGAGAAGAAGGAAAGACGCACATGACAAGACGGGCTATGAAGTGCCAAAGAAGTCATCGCCATTGTTCATAAACAGGTCGTTGTTGTCAAGGTCTTCCTCAAGCTTGCTCATCATCAGCATCTCCGGGTCGCGGTATAGCGACACGCAGTCGTTGTCGTCGTTGGAGAACTGAAGGAGCGCATCGTGGTCTTGCTCGCTCATGACTAGGGGAAGGGTGTCGGCCATGGCAGCCGATGTCATCAGGGTGCTGGTTCCGGAGAGTGTGGACAGGTCATCCGTGTTGAGAGCGTTGTCGACATCAAAGAAGCCCTGCGACTGCAGTGGCGGTGATGAGGACTGCGACAGTGCAGGGGGTGTGTTGGATCGGCTTGCGTTGCTCTTGGCAGGAGATCCCCCGTTCGCTGGGGTGCTCTCCATGACTTCTCCAGGGGAGACGTAGTTGTTCGGGGGGGTGTTTTCCATCAGGGCTTCGGGGGAGACGTAAGAGTGTGCGCTGACGGCCGAGGGAGAAGAAGCATAGTCGTTCACGTTCATCGTCGCGGTGGGGAGGGAGGACATGGGGGCTGAGGACATGGAAGCAGACGACATGTGAGCAAGGGTCTGGGTTTGCGAGCCCATTCCAATGTCCATCATGGCGTCGTCAAGCATGTCCAGGTCGTTCTCGGGCGAGTTGACAACAGAGCTGTCAGAGTACGCCGAGAACGATGATGTTGAGCTGATGGACATGTTCTTCTTGCGAGTTCGGGTCGACTTCTCGATGCGGGCCTCCATATCGGGGCGGCGGTTCTTGGGGGGCCTGCCTCGCTTGGCGCTCTTTCGCACGATGCCATCAAAAGCACCAATGCACATGCCTCGTTGGCGATGTCGAGTCAAAGCATCGTGGCGGGCAAATGTGTTGCCGCACTCGCAAGGGTAGGGCTTGATGCCCGTGTGAATCTTGGCGTGCCGCTTGAGATCGTGCTGGCGAACGAAGCACTTCTTGCAGGTCGGGCACTGGTATTGGCGATCGTTGAGATGAGTCTGGACGTGTGACTTGATGTTCTCCTTGCGACCAAAGTCCTTGCCGCATCCCTCAAACAGACAGTACCATCGGCCATTCTTGGCGTCGGGGCCGCTGATGTGCTGACTGATTTCTTCTTGGCTGACTCCCGTCTCCGTCTTTGTATCCTCAATGTTGATACTGGCGATGCTGGCAGCGCTGGCTTGGCTTGCCACGGAGTCTGTTCGGCGATGATGAGGGGATTGGCGGCGGGATGGCGTCTGCATGGGGATGGCGGAGAGAGTGTGAGCGTTGAGAGGGTAGGGTCGCAAGTCAGGCTTGTTGTCAAGAGACGTGTTGTCAAATGGCATAAAGTGTGTCGTCTGGGGAGTATTGGGGGTGGTTCGCTGGGCGAACTGCTGGTCCACGGGGAGGCCGTTGGGCGCATCCCTATCGAACGAAGCCTCAATCTTCAAGAACTCGTCATTGAAGTTGCTCATGCTCATCAAGTCGCGCGAGTTGAGAGGAATCGAGAAGGAACCAGCCCCGGAAATGGGGTTCGGCTGTGCCGAACGAGACGGAGTCTGCTCAGACTGTTGTCTTATGTCCTGGAAGATGTTCTGGACTCTAGGGTTTCCTCCTCGATTCCTCACGGGCTTGACCGTCTCCTCCATCGACTCATCATAGCCGTTGGCGAAGCGGTTGGGGCGGGGCTCGTCCTTGACGGTCGGGTCCTGGGGGGTTTCGATCGGTGTCGGGGGGAGGTAGCCTTCCTCCATGTCAGCCTCGTTGCGCAGTGGCATCGCCCAGCCGAGAGACTGACTCTGTAGGTTCTGGTTCGGGGGAGTCATGGGCCGCGGGAGGCCGTCTACGTTCAGGTCGAACCTGTCGGCGCGGTCCATGAGGTCATTGCTCATGCGCCTCGAGTTCCTCCGCGTGCTCGAGGTATCTCCCTCCGAGACCCAGCCCGGGGCGGATGGGCTTTCGGCAAAGTTGGCAAAGGTGGGAGTGGAAAAGGCACTGCTATTGTCAAAGACATCAAAACCCTTACCTGCTGACATGTTGTCGGCGTAGGCCGCTTGGCCCCTGCCCAGTAGCGCATCGAGTTCTGGGTTGTAGGACTGGAAGGACATGGAGCTGGGGTCAAACGGTTCAAACGACTGGGCCTGCTGCGAGGTGAGGTAACTTTCACTTGCATTTGCTGCTGCTGTCAGGTTTGTGTAGGGGTTCTGATGGGAGCCAGCGCGGGCTCGGAACTGTTCTTGAGTATAGTTCACTAGTCCTGCATTGTTAGTATTTGTACTCACGTAGGCTTGCCGTGTTGCCGGCGATGCCATGTTGTGATGTCCTCGGATATCGAGGCTGAGGCCCCGTCGGTGGCCTTGGGCTGCTTGTCGAACGTTTCGCGGGAGTCTGTTTGGGACGTTGGCGCCTTCGAAGCCGCTGGGCGTTGAGTTCTGACGACGGTGCTGCCTTATCTGGGCGTGACACGCCGAGTGATCGGACCGCATATTGTCGAAAGGAATGGATTCGGATCAAAGATCTCGTTTGTCGGAACGTGTCCGTTGGGAACCTGGAGGTTCGAAGCTGGGCGTTGTTAGATGACCCCTTTTCAGTTCCCTCTGCAACTTACTTTACTTCACGCAAGCAAGCAATGAATGCCGAGCTTGGGAAAGCGTTTGGTCGTGCTCGGTCGAGTGAATAGCCTCGGTCGACTTGTATATCGATGAATTGTGGTGCAACACCGTTTTCAGGTGATGGATTGTTTGTAGATGGATCTCTCTTTGCTCTTGCTTGAGATGAGATGGGAGATGAGAAGCTTTGCTTCCCTCGATGTGGTAGCTGTGATGCTAGAGATGGAGATGGAGAGCAAGAGTGGGTTCGTAGGCCAGAGTAGTAGGCCAGGAAGCTCTGGGAGGGATAAGAGACCATGTTGAATGTTTTGACGGTTTCCACGGTAACAAGTCCATCGGACGACCTACTGTCAGCAGGGATCCATTGGTAGCCTAACATGGAAGCTGTGAGACAGGAGTGACCAATCAGAAGCCTTGTCCAACTTGTGCTGGAGTGGATTTGTGCAGCTGAGAACCCCTGTAATGGGGATCAGGACTGGAGCTCTTCCCTGTATAAACTTGAGGAGAACATCTAAATGCACAGTACGGAGTATAGCACTCACTTTATCTGCATCACCGGGAGTACCAAGCAGTTTGCTTCATCGCACAAAGACTCGAGCTTTGACGACGGGCGGGAAGCTCCCAAGCGCGTGCGTGGCGCTCAACACCGAGGTCTGATGTGGGTGCCATTCAGTACCTAACTAACGGGCACGGGAAGCAGGGATCTCTCTACTGCGCTAACAGTGAAATGGAACCCTCATCACAATCACTTATCCTATGGCATCTAACAAAGCTCAGCTGGTCATCTTGAAACCCTAGACGCTTCCCATCCGCGGCACCCATAGCTCGACTGCTCATCCAAGCGCCGTCCCCATGACACGGCGCTTGCTGAAGATGCCCTGCCCTGCCCTGCCCCGTGAGGAGCTAACATTCCAGTGCCGCTCGCAAGAGGCATCCACGGATCCTTGCATCCCTCTCATATCGTGACGACTTGTTTCAGGCTCGTCATCGCTACCTAGTCAGGGTGTCTCAGCTGCGGGAGCCCCTCTTGTTGCATGCCAGGCAATCTCGCATGGTGGGCAAGGATGTTGCTGCCCAGAAGCCTGCCGCCTGCATTCCATATCGCTCTGCTCTTCGCCTGCCACGTTGGACGGGTACTGCCCGCCTGAACTCGTTGTCTGGGTTTCCATCTCTTGGCGATGCGCCTAGGTGAGACCTGACGTCTTGTTCTCGCCCGAGTTGACTGAACGCTAATGGCCAAAGAGTGTTGCTGGGTGTTGAAGATAATCGCCCGCCTATGTACACGAAACAGATATGTGCCACACGTTCTCGCACGTGTTCTATGTATTCTTGTGAAATTTATCGTACATCATCCTCAAGAGCTGTCGGCTGTAGATTGTTTTTACTCTCCGAGATACAATCCGAGTTTTGTTTACTTTCGTTTCCACACACCGCCCCTCCTTGGTATGTGGATGAAGCTCTAATTCGACGACAGCTCGGCAAGCCTTGATACACAAAGCCTTGATACTAAACTTAGCTTTCGTCATCTTTTCCCTTTCCCGAGCTTCCGCTACTGCCTGGGAAACTTTGCTCCTCTCTTCAGGTAGCGTGGGGATTCGGCAACGAGTTTGTGGATCTCATGTAACAGCCACTGCCGAGCCATATTTCGGTTGATGCCGGCGATGCCGTTGATAGTCACATGATTGACCAGGAAGACTTCTATATCTAGATCCATGTGCAGTTGTTCATCGCCATATGGCTCTCTTTGCTGGTTTTGGTGGATGATGAGAGCATCAATCAGCGGTAGAAGGTCGAGGACATTGACCCTTTCTCATTCTTACATTGGATGGATCCATCTTGACACCCATGCCTCAAGTTACTCGCTACACTATAGGGTTTATAAACACATCGTTCATTGTATCTGTTGAATCAAGGCAGACACGCTCTAGGGTCTACTTTCGGTTGTTGTTATTGAGTGCTCTGGAGCGTCTGCTTTAGATGATAGGAGGTGGCTTGGAGGCTCACGGTGTGTGTCTGTCTCGGTAACATTCCTCATCTCGGTGAGCCTCGACACAACTCGACGTCAATACTCGGCAATCCTAGGCAGCAACGAGTCCGCCCGGGAGCGAGGCGTCTTTAATTCTCTAATAACCCCCAACGACTGCCTCGTTGCCACGAAGGCGTTTCTTCTTGCTGCTGTGCAGTTGTAATACGGGAAGAGGCTGACAAAATAATCTTTGGAAGTTTGTGCCTCTTCAAGACATCTTCTTGTGGTCTATTGTTGTCCTAGCTTTGATGATGTAGTATTGTGGTTGGCTTATATCAGAATGAGAGGTTCCGCGTGGATGATTCTGACATTCTCGCTACCCAGGTAGACGAGAAATACTACTCGGAAATACTACTTGGAAGTTCACATGAGAGACTTTTCTGGATGAGGCAATATTGGGGCTGGAACAAATAAAAGAAAGTTCCCATCAGGATCCGAGGGAATGGTTTCTGATCTTTGATGTTGTGATGACCCGCACGGTGTATAACAATAGTGCCGTCTAAGTCCTCTTACTGCACCTATCTGTCTCAGCATTGCTCAAGCGATCGGCAAGTTCGCAACACAAATAACATAGTAAAGTATCCAGATGGGGAGGTCATGCTCGGAAAGGCATTGCCGAGCAAATGGGAGTAGCCAACAGCCCGTCTGAACTCTTCCTAGCCATGTGCCGAGCCTGGGGCAAGTCTAGCCCTGATCGCATGAACTCTTCGCTGGCTGTATGCACAGCTGGACTGCCCGCATGTTATGGGATCTCTACTATTGCCGTCTGAACAGACCTGTAGTTCATCGGGGAGGGCCCATCATGTCAAGCCAAGATTCATGCAAACCAGGGCCCGTGCTATATTGCGTCGACTCTTATAAGACGGAATGGGATGGATGACGAATGGGCTTGCAGGAAAGAGTGACAAGGGCTGACCCACAAGAAGCGATATGCGGGATAAGCTGCACCAACATTAAAAACTTTCTGATGGAAGAGAATGAAGAACAAGAAAACAACTGCCTGTAGTGATGTTTCCTGTAGTGACCTATACTTGCCGGTGATACCTGAGGAGCGAATGGTGCGGGCACGTGCTTGGCCAGTGATCAGCCAAAGTCAATAAAGCTCACCGGACAACCAAGACCAGGGGTCGGTGAACTGGGCCTACCAGGTTCTAGGTTATCCATCCAGTCTTGACATTTCCAACCCGAGGGTCACCCCATTTCACGCCCGCCCGCACAATATCTCTGGTGCTGCGATTGGCCAGGCGCCTTTATAATTTTCTCTTTCTCGACTGCCGCCTCCGCCTGGCAGAGAGATATCCGTATACATCATTAGGTGCCCCTTCGTCTGCCGCCCGCCGACCCCTCCGCATCGAGCCACTCCCGGCCGTGACAACGAGCCCGACTCCTTGTTGACCACCCTCGACTCACCCGTCGCCATGTCGGGAAACACATACAGAGGCACTCCCACCCGCAACCAGGGCCGCGGATCCGCGCCTTTCGGCAACAGCCCCGGCGGTTCCAGCATTCCTCGTCCCGTCCTCGAAACTGCTCAGGCCGAGACAAGCTCTTCCCTCAGTGCGAGTCGCCAGAAGCAGTCCAAGCGTGATGAGGTGCGTCACCATATATATACCTCTTTGCCAGAATACTCTGTCATGGTCTATTCAATGGCACGATCCCACTTTCGAGCCCGTCTTTGGAGCGCTCCCGCTGCCTACGAGCTCGAGGGTTGCCCGAGCCAAATACACCTCACTTCACCGTAACTTGCATCTGCACCACCGATCTCTAACCTCTAGTACAGGCGATCCGAAAAAAGCTCGAAAATGACCTGTCCAAGAAGAAGCACCTCACGAGCCGAGCTCGACACACCCGAAAAGCTCCCCCGGGAACCGTCCTCGCACTCAAGCCCAGCCCCGCCCTCCAGATCAAGCCCGCGACCACTGTATCTGAGGCCGCTCAGCTGATGGCCGCCAAGCGAGAGGACTGCGTTTTGGTTACCGACGATGACGACCGAATTGCCGGTATCTTCACTGCCAAGGATCTTGCCTTCCGTGTTGTGGGAGCTGGTGCAAAGGCCTCGGCCATCACCATCGCCGAGATCATGACCAAGAACCCTCTGTGCGCTCGAACCGACACTAGCGCCACCGATGCCCTGGACCTCATGGTTCGCAAGGGTTTCCGACATCTGCCAGTTATGGACGAGAACCAGGACATTTCGGGTGTGCTGGACATCACCAAGTGCTTCTACGATGCCATGGAGAAGCTTGAGCGCGCTTACTCGTCCTCGCGAAAACTGTACGATGCCCTCGAGGGTGTTCAGTCTGAGCTGGGTTCTACTCAACCCCAGCAGATTATCCAATACGTTGAGGCTCTGCGCAGCAAGATGTCCGGGCCTACTCTGGAGACGGTCCTCAACGGCGTCCCCCCCACCACCGTCAGCGTGCGAACCTCGGTCAAGGAAGCTGCTCAGCTCATGAAGGAGAACCGCACCACCGCCGTGCTGGTCCAAGATCAGGGTGCCATTACCGGCATCTTCACCAGCAAGGATGTCGTTCTTCGAGTGATCGCGCCTGGTCTGGACCCGGCCAATTGCAGTGTTGTGCGTGTCATGACTCCTCACCCCGATTTTGCCCCAATGGACATGACCCTCCAAGCGGCGCTGCGGAAGATGCACGGTAAGTCGCTCAAACAGGGAGGGGTATGGAGCATAAACTGACGGTTTCATAGATGGCCACTACCTGAACTTGCCGGTTATGAACGACGGAGGCGAGATTGTCGGTATGGTCGATGTTCTCAAGCTCACGTACGCCACTCTGGACCAGATCAATGCCATGTCGAATACCAACGATGAGGGACCTGCGTGGAACAAGTTTTGGCTTTCGCTCGACGCTGAGACCGAATCTATGATGTCCGGAGAGGGTAGCGCCAGCCTTCAGCACACAAATCTGGGCTCGCGCCTCACTTCGCCTGACGTAGCCCGGGATCGCATCGGTGATAGCCTCGCCCCAGGAGATTCGGCATCTCACATTGGCCTCGAGTCGCCTCCTCGCTCGCTTCTGCATGACGGTGCCGAGACTCGACTCCCCGAGGAGCGCCCATTCCCCTTCAAGTTCAAGGCTCCCTCTGGCCGGGTGCACCGTGTCAAGGTCATCGCTACGGAAGGCATGGATGCCTTTGTTGCGGCCGTGGCTGCAAAGCTAGGCCCCGAGGCGGACGGCATTGGTGGTGTCCCTCCTGTGGAGGAGGGCAAGATTACCGGTCCGGGCTTTGCGCTCAGCTTTATCGACGACGACGGAGACTCCATTTCCATCACTACTGACAACGACCTGCTTGAGGCGGTTCTTCTCACTCGCCAAGCCCACCGAGACAAGGTTGACCTCTTCGTTCATGACCCTGAGAAGCCCCCAGTTTCGGAACCCGCCGAGGTGCCCACACCTTCGATTTCCACTGGTGCCGGCCTTCGAGAACGTCGCAAGTGGTGGCCTGATGAGGAAGAGGACGAGGAGGATGAGGATGATGAGGATGATGACGCTGGATCTACCGTGCGGAGACCACGGAGAGCCCGGACGGCTCCTGCGCCACCTATCCAGGAACAGGTCATCGCTGGCGTGCCCAACGAGTTGCTTTTGCCCGGTGCTATCGCCATGTTGGCCGTTGCTATCGTGGGCGTCTTTACCATCTCCAGGCTCACCAGCCGGTAAAGAGATCTGGTGCACGCACTCTCCTAACGACATGATGAAGATGGGGGCTGAAGACTGTAGATATTTAGTAGAGATTACCCTTGCAAGTCTAATCCAGAACATTCCCTTTGTAGATTACTTAAATGTCTCCATTCATTGGACGATGCTGTAAAGTCCAATTCTTACCGAGGTGGTGGTTCTGAGCTGTGAGCAGGGGTTTGGTTGTTGGAGTGCGGGCTCGGAAAATCTCGCACGCCGGACCTTAAGCCATGGCCAAATTTTGGCTGTCGTCGAACGACCATCACGACTACCGAGTAACCTCTAATCCGTCGCCATGATCCTGAGAAACGCCGCCGTGCGGCAGGGTGAGCCAATTGGCCTCTGCGTACCTCAAGTAACCATCTGACATGCTCTAGGCCGCCGCACATTGGCTTCTCCCATCTCGAGGTCCCTCCTGCGGCAGTTGTCGACCGAAGTTACGACCGAGACTCAGACGGACCAGACCTGGAAGATCCCCCAGTCTGCCACCGGACCTCCCAAGATTGTCTCGGCCGCACGAAAGAAGCAGAGGGTTGTACAGGATGGCATCATGTCTCTCGGAACCGACTCTGCGCATGAGCACAAGGGCGCCGTGTGGACGACACCCCACAAGAACTCGAACTCGGCCACACCTGCCCCGCCGGCTCAGCAGTACGCCGAATTCAAACGTATACAGGCCAATACGCGAAGCCTGGGATCGAGGGTTGAGAAGCGGTACATCCCGTCTGAGCTGGTCAACAACCCCCCCGGACCTGAGGATATTACTCTGGAGCTGCTGATGGCCTCGCAAACGCACATGGGTCACAGCACCTCTCTCTGGAACCCCGCCAACTCGCGATACATCTACGGCGTGCGTCAGGGTATTCACATTATCTCCCTAGAGACGACTGCGGCGCACCTTCGACGAGCGGCTCGTGTGGTGGATGAGGTTGCGTACCGAGGCGGCCTGATCCTCTTCGTGGGCACCCGCAAGGGACAGATGGAGATTGTCACCAAGGCCGCCGAGATGGCCGGTGCCTGCCACCTGTTTACCAAGTGGACGCCTGGAGCCATCACGAACCGAGATGTGATTCTGAAGATGGCCGGAACCAAGGTGGTGGACGAGAAGGACCAGGAGCTTGACGGCTTTGAGAAGTACAGAGGTTCGGCTCGCCCGCTGATGCCGGATCTAGTTGTCTGCTTAAACCCCCTGGAGAACTACACGCTTCTTTACGAGTGCGGTCTGAAGAGCATCCCCACGATTGGTGTCATTGACACCAATGCGGACCCCTCATGGGTGACTTATACCATTCCCGCCAACGACGACAGGTAACGTTTCTTTTAATCCGTCCATCCGATGATACTAACAGTGCATAGTCTGCGAGCCATGGCTGTTGTTGGTGGTGTTCTGGGCCGAGCTGGCCAGAGGGGACAGCAGCGACGTGTCGAGGACGCCAAGAAGGGCAGAGTCCCTTGGCACAACCCTCATGATATCGTCCAGTACATGCAGCGGGAGAACAAGGCGGCTATTGCTGAGCGCAAGTCCGTCATGGGCCGGATGCAGCACAACATTGAGGGATTCAGCGAGGATGAACAGAAGATTCTGCGCGAGCAATTCTACGAGGAGGACATTCAGGTTTCTGAGGAGGACATGGTCGACATGATGGGCGAGACTGCTCTGGGAAGCCCCAAGGAGGCCGAGTCGACGCACGGCGCCAGGCTGGAAAACATTGAGCAGCAGCTAGCGAGTCTCAAAGAGGAGGCGGCGGCGATCGAGTCTGCTGTCAAAACTCCTGCTGAGGCCAAGGTCGAGTCAACACACGGCGCGAGGTTGGCAGACATTGAGCAGCAATTGGCAGGTCTCAAGGAGGAGGCGACAACCATTGAGTCCTTTGTCAAGACAGCTCCCGTCGAGACTGCGGCCGAGCCGACGCACGGCGTCAAGCTAGCGGGCATCGAGGAGCAGTTGGCGGGAGTCAAGCAGGCTGCCACGGCTATCGAGGCCGAGATCACGGGCAGCAAGAAGGAGTAAAGTAGAAAAGCTGTGTACAATATTTCAGATGTATAATAGCGTATGAGTGGGCATGTATACAAGGAATAATGTAAGTTGATGTGAAATGCATGTACGAAAGATAGCTTTGCTCCAATCCATGGTGTAAGTGATGGACGACCTTGGTGGGATGTCTTGAAGGGAGGCCGATGACGGCGGGCAACTCGGATAAACGATGGGCCTGGCACATTGACAACAACGGGCAGGAGCGGGTTTCGGTGGCTTCCTGCAGGTGCCCCGCGATTGGATTCTGGAGGCAGGCGGGGTCCGGGAGGTGCCTGCCAATGCCAATCCATGCCAAATCTCGGCCTCCACTGCCTGGGCTGGGCTGGCCGCGCATTTCCCCTCACCAAAGAACATTTCAGCACAGTCACGTCGGATTCACAGCACATCACAGCACGCACCGCGCAGCGACGACGGGCACAATCCAGCACAGGCACAGGCGCAGGCACGGTCACGGGCACAGCGGAGCACCCAACGGCTGCAGGCAACGCCCAGTGAATACCAGGGCAGCCAAGGTCCATAGCGATAGCGGAAACACGCCCGCCCACAAACGAGAACCCCCCCAGCCGATAAGCAGCGGGGGCAGCTCCAGCGCCAGAGAGCCAAAGCATACAGCGCACCACAGCGGGCACCCTTGGTCGTTGCTGGCTGCTCTACGGGCACCTGGAGCGTGAGATAGCGTTCGGTGCGAAATCGGGGTCTGGGGCTCGCAGTGCCGTCTCATATCCACCGAGTCGCCCATAGTGGCTTGGCCTAGAGGTTGGAATATTAAATTGGGCTGGCCTTGCTCTCGCTGCAGTTGGTATGTGCTTTGTCCTTTGCTTTCTGCACTTTCAGTCTGGTTGGTGGGTGTTTGTGTAAAGCGACAGCGGCTCTGAGCCGCAAAGACGATAGTGAACACTTTTTAGAACTGATATGCTAACTGATCGTCTATAGGACAACAAGGGCCTTTCCTCTTTCCAACTGCATCCTCACTCTTCTCTTTTATTTTCTCACTGGTAAACAAGGGCTGTGACCCTCCCACCACCAAAATGCCGGCCATGCTCGATGATCCGGCGAGCCCCACTATCTACCGGGTCTCGGGCCAACCCCCGTACCCGGATCCGAACAGCCCCGGCTTCCCGGCCGATATCGTGCCCCGGCAGGTCACCCTCCGAGACCGTCAGACCGTCGCCACCATTGTCCCCTTTGCGTCAAGGCACCAAGTCCCGGAGTCCCTGCTCGCGTACTTGTGTGACCAGATCAACAAGGAGATTGAGGGCGGCGATACGTACCCCATGATGGAGCCGTTCGCCGCCGACAAGTTCGCTGCTTACTGGTTCCAGAACTTTGGTGCCATTATGCTTCTTGGAAACGTCGAGCGGGCCGAGGATGTAGTCGAGGGCAAGGACTGGTCCCGGGAATGCCTGGGAAGCTTCTACATCAAGCCCAACTACCCTGGCCGCAGCAGCCATGTGTGCAATGCTGGCTTCCTCGTCACTGACGCTTCGCGTAACCGTGGTGTCGGTCGTCTGATGGGTGAGGCGTACTTGGACTGGGCTCCACGCCTCGGCTACACCTACAGCGTCTTCAATCTCGTCTACGAGACCAATGTGGCCTCGTGCCGCATCTGGGACGCCCTGGGCTTTAAGCGCATCGGACGGGTCAAGGGGTGCGGCAACCTGAGGAGCTATCCGGGACAGCTCATCGACGCCATCATCTACGGGCGGGATCTGGCTCCGCGTGAAAGCGAGGAACTCGTGAGTGAAGAGCGTTTCGACAAGATCAAGTTCTACCTCAAGTACGGCGAGTACCCGAACGGCGCTGACCGAGCCGAAAAAAGCAGGCTCCGCAGCGCGGCGACGCACTATAAGCTCCTCGACGGCGACAAGCTCATGCTCAAGGACAAGGAGGTGATATCCGACCCGGCCCGCCAGTTTGAGATTGCCCGTCGTGTTCATAACCAGCAGCATGGGGGCATCAACAAGACCACCGCCACTATTGCTGAGAAGTACCACTGGAGCCGCATCAAGGAGACGGTTAGCGACGTCATCCGAAGTTGCGTCGATTGCAAGGAGCTGGGCAAGACACCTAATCCAGGCGGTGCAAGGAAGTCTGCGTCTGCGAACAACCATGGAGCTGGACGAAGATCAGGTGCTGGCGCAGTTGGTGGGAGTGATCATCAAATACAAGCAGCGAGTCCGCCGGTACAAGTGCTACCGCTACAAGATCATAGCATGATGTCGACGCTATCACAACAACCAAGTCCAGATCATACTCCAAGTCCTTATGCTAACCCTGCCGACATCTCTCTCATCGCGCCCCCTCACACTCTACAGGGCAACTCGATCGACCATACGCTTCACTCACATCAGCATCATCATACACTTCCTCAACAGCATCATCCTGCTCACCATCAACATAATCCACATCAACATCCGCACCATAACCCCATGCTACAGGATCCTCCCGGCCACCATTCTCACGACCACTCCGTCTACCAGCCCATCGACCCGCAAATCATCAACCAGACCTCACCACATGACCTCACGCCTTTTGACCAGTACCACTCACCAGCTGACTTCCAAGCCTTGCTCAACGCTACCGAGGATGTCGTACCTACCGAACCTGACGCAGTCGATCGTGATCTTGAGATGCTGATAGAGCACCAGGATGACGACGACGTTGTGGACGGGACGGTGAGCATGAGTGGCATAAGCATGGGTGTCGGGACAGGGACGGACGATAGGGGGCTGGATCACAAGGAGAGGAGCTTGTATGATGTTGGGTTTGGGGGGACAGGGGGTTAAGACAATGAATGGGTTTGCGATGTTATTCGTCAAGGCATAAAACGGAGCGGGCGAGTTTTGGATATCTTCTTTTCTCATGAGCATGATTTTTGTACACCAGAGGTATTAAGAAAAAAAGTGAAATACCCATTGACACGGCTATGCACTACTCAGTCACGTAGGCCTAATGGATACTCGTTTCAGACAAGTGCCATGATGCTTCTCCAGCGCTGTCAGATTGAGGACATTCAATTTTCCAGAGGTCAGATATCGTAAGTCTAGGTATCATACAGATCCTCCAACCCCCAGCCACGACAACACCACCAAACCCGCTTTCCATTTCTATGTTCCAGGATTGTTTTTATGTTCCCCTCATGACTGTCCTATGTTTCTCTTTAGGGCTTTGAGCGGGTTTACCTTCTAGGCATTCCCCGTCCACGGCCCCTGAGAGCTCGCTGCGCAGCGCCGGGCGGTAGCTGACCAGGAGCCTGGGGCTTGGCGCTCTCCTCGTTGCGGATGGTCTCGTCGACTCCGAGGATGAGGCAGCTGGCCTCGGTGGCGGCCTGGATGGCGTTGATCTTGACCAGGGCGGGCTCCCACACGAAGCGCTCCATCATGTCGGCAACGCCCTCGTTCTGGAAGTCGACACCAGCCCATGTCTTGCCCTTTCGGTGCTCCACGCGGAGCTTGTTGAGGATGTCGGTAGCATCGAAGCCAGCGTTGTCGCAGAGCTGGCGGGGGATAATCTCGAGGGCCTTGGCAAAGGACTTGATGATGGCTTGTTGCTTGTGAGGAATGTTCTTGTCGGCGAACTGGTGAAGGTAGGCTGACACCTCCATCTCGGCGGCACCACCACCACCGACAATCAGGTGGTTTCGGATCGCTCGCTTGACGATCATGATGGCGTCGTGCAGAGATCGCTCAACCTCGGCGATGAACTGCTCCGCACCACCACGGAGGACCAGAGTGCAGGTCTTGGCCTCGGGGCAATCCTCGAAGAAGTTGAAGCGCTCACCGCCGATCTGGCGCTCCTCAAACTTGCCGCAGGTTCCCAGATGCTCAGGCAGAATGTCAGAGCATGTCGACTGAACCACAGCGCCGGTAGCCTGCACCACGCGCTCCATATCCTCAGCAGCGACACGACCGGCGCAGAAGATATCTCGGTCGGCAAAGAACTGGGTAGCCAAATCACCAATGGGCAGCTTGCTCAGCACCACCTTGGCACCCGTCTGGTAAACAGCCTCGAGCTTCTTGTAGATAATCTGCCACTCCGCATCCACGATAGCCTGGTATTCGGAAACCTGCTCCACACGGACCTCGGCGTTGTCCTTCTCGGCCTTGAGCTCCAGCTCGACGTTGAGGCAGACGATCTTGGGTTGCTCGAAGGACTTTGGTTGTTGCTCGAAACCGGCGTAGGAAAAGGTCTTCTTGAAGGCGACACCGTTGATGAAGAGGGAGTCAGTAAGCGAACCACCGGGGATCTTCTTGATGCCGATAAGCTTCTCGTTAAGGTCGTCTTGGTCGAGGGACAGGACGGCGTCGACAACCACTAGTCACGTTAGCTTGATATTCGAACCTGCAGCCTCATATTCGTACTCTTGGTGAAGAAAGGAGTATTCCGCTTGATCAGCTTGCTGGTCATGGCAGTCGAGGCCAGCTTGGCCAGGGTATCGCGGCGGTTGCCCTCGTTGGTGCTGACAGCAACCTCCTTGACCTTGTTGACGGCCATCTGCGACGCTCTCCGCAGACCCTTGATGATGATCTGAGAGCTGACACCCTGCTCGACGTGCTCCTTGACCTCCTTGAGGATCTCACCGGCGAGAACCACGACTGAGGTGGTTCCGTCGCCCACCTCAGCGTCTTGCGATCGGGCGATATCAACGAGAATTCGAGCGGCGGGGTGGACAATGTCGAGGAGCTTTGCGGTGTCAGTCAGGTCTTGGTGTATCATGGAGCGCATCGCACCTTCATGACGGTCGCGCCATCGTTGGTAATGGTCTGCCTGCCATTCTCATCAACCATCAACAGGTCGCCTCCGTAGGGACCCAAAGTGGACTTGATGGTGGCCTGGACGGCGAGACAGGCATTAATGTTGGAGACGATCTGTCCCTTGCCCTGGGAGGTATCGGTTCCTGTTTCAAAGCGCCATAGTCAGCGAACTATCCGTGTATCGCGTGGCGGTCTGGCATCTCCTCTCGAGGGTGCTTCTCCCCTGGATTTCGACTTCGAGGGGTGAATGTCCCTGAAGCGGGCGGGCGGTGGGGTAAAACGGACCTTCCTTGAGGACGATGATCGTCGGCGTTTGGCCTCCGAAAGACATTTTGGAGAATGGGATGCGGTCGGAATCGGTAGATGATGGTTCTTCTCCGTCCAAGAAATTATAGAGGAGTGCAGGAGAGGGGGGTGGAGGAGGTCGACGGAGTTCAGAATGGGAAGGAGCTGTGATGGAAGCTTCCAAAAAAATGTGGCAGCCTTCTTTCTCATCATGTCCTTGCCCCAGTCGTGCACGGGCCATCTTTATAGGAGTCAAGGGTCCCGTCGTGTCCAATCAACCACTTCAACCAGAACTTCAACTCAACAATAAAAGAGACTTGTAAGTCGAAAATGAGAATATTCTCTTGAAAGTAGGTCTCGATGAATATTGGCGGCTTTATTAAATGATTTTGGAAGTTCACTGGTCTGCGAATTGAAGGACCAGTGAATGCCCTCACATCCACGGAGTGAGTATGTGTAAACGTGAATGCCTAGATGGTTCTCAAGGCCAATACCGATGAAGGCTCAGTGCCACCCTTGAAAACAATGGCATGAATTAACAATAGCTTAGCGTACCTACAGCTTCCTTGAAGTGAATTTGCAGATTACAACTGCTGTACATTGACGTCCCTGACACTCCTTGATTGATGGAGTGCAACATCTACAATTCCACGATGAGAGCAAAGAAAACGTTTCATTTTCTTTCTCACCTGCTCCCATTTTTTAGGCATATTTATATGTCATTGCAAAAACCTTTGGCCCAGTTTCTATTGTGTATCAACACTTGTGAGCATCTTGGGCCTAGCCCCCGACACTCGGCACTTGAGGTACAGGGTTGTAAGCTTGGTAGCACCCTGTGTAAGTCTCGACCAGGATAGACTTGTCCATTCATCAAGTGACAAGTAAGTGAAAATTCTGAATATTTAACCAGGAACCAAGACTGGGATTGCTCTGATTTAGGCGAGCCATCTTATCCATTATGGAGACTAGGTTTTAGATGTTCATGGGAGTAGTGCACTCGCAGTCTGCAGCAAGATCGTCCGCTTTTCCTGTTGCGTTTGTATAAATTACACATTATTTTATTACTGCCAGTATCCGTGATATACTGTAGATTGGTAACCCAACCCGGGCCGATTCAGCCCCATGTCCCTCGGCCCCTTGTCCCGTCAAGCCTTATTCTCTCAAGATCGCCCTTTATCAGCCTGTCCCTTGCCAGGTGCAGCATCAAACTTGCTCTTCCACACATCCTCTTGGTTAAACATGGTGATACACTCGGCGGCACTCGGTTTGCCGTATTCGGGGTCAGCGCCTCCGTCCAGTAGTACCTGTACACAATCAAGTCAATAAGATTTCCTTTTTCTCAAAGGCATTCAAGGTTCATATTAGATGAGGTTAGGCTTGCCTGAATGACTTCGTCTTCCTTCTTGAATACTGCGCCGGCAAGAGGACTCTGGCCTCGGTCGTTCAAACGGTTCGGGTTGG
The DNA here is from genome assembly GCF_050370095.1 of Fusarium phalaenopsidis. Taxonomy (NCBI): domain Eukaryota; kingdom Fungi; phylum Ascomycota; class Sordariomycetes; order Hypocreales; family Nectriaceae; genus Fusarium; species Fusarium phalaenopsidis. The sequence goes on from NW_028145404.1 coordinate 3,856,211, forward strand.
CACCGTGCTGGATGAGAAGGTGAACGAGGTCAGCGTGACCGTGGTATGCTGCAAGCATGAGCTAATATTGTTAGTCTTGAATACTGTCTGTAATACTCAGGGAATATGAGCTTGGCTGTCCTACCAGGGTGTCGCCTTTGTCGTTGGTGAGGTTCGGGGGCAGCCCTGCGGGCAGAGCTTGCTGGAAGACTGCCACATCGCCTATCCGAGCCGAGTCATACATCTTTGTCGCAAGCTCGATCATCTCCGGGGTAAGGGAATCCGAGCGAGCGGCCTGGTTTGAAGGATCGCTCATCGTTGCGGTTAGGATTAGAAGATAGCTGCTTGGTGTGTTCGCTCGACCAAAATCGGGCTTCTGAGTTGAGAGCGAGGTGGCAAGCTCTGATATAGCAAAGGTATGCTGGTCTCTTTATCCTTTCAAGTTTTTGTCGACTTGAGTGTCATCGGTTTGAACGGAAGTGAGATGGAATTGAGAGGTTTAAGTATGACGTACGTGAAGTAGCCACGAAGGGGTCGGCCCGGCATCTTCATCCGGTGCATTGGGACAAAAGAGGGTTTATCACTTATGACCATCAAGAAATACATGTCAAATACTTTAAAAAATGATCAATTGTATGGGCTGTGCTAAGATCAATTTCCAGCCATTTGGAACGCTTCAATGCAGACTTCCATCATGTTGCGCCAGTCCCAACCTTTCTCGTAGAGTGACCCCAAACCAAGCTCTTACAGAGAGAAAGCACAAATCACCAAAAGAAATCGTAAATCCATCTATCAACACAATTTCTTCGAATCGAATTTCCCCAAATAAACCCGTAAGAGAGTCGACATAAAATAAAAAGGTCGTCGCGGCATATCATTGTACAGTGGGCAATTCATGGCTCAAGGGCCGCTTGGTATCATCATTCCCCGCCCTCACCAAAACGCCGTGGAAAAAAGAGGTAGCATCGATCTCATCCTTTCTGCACTCTCTCATCAGCCGACAGATGAAGCTGCGCTGCCGAGAACCTACCGTGAAACAATCTGTCGTGTCAGAAATACTCGTATTTGTTTAGTTGCCTTCAGCGTAGATAGTCGGTGATTCCATCGCCCTCACCGTTGTCGGGCTCGTTTGGGACTGGCGGGTCCGGCTTGGGCGTCTCGGGGCGATGGGGGATATCGAAGCTTGGGCGCATAATGATTGTGTCAATCTCTTTTTGTGAAACCTTTTTCAATCTCTATTTTTTTCTCGAATCTTTTTTCGATCTGAATGATTATTATTAAAGATGCAAACAGACAACCTCCCGACCGAGGGTGGGAGCGAGGCGTCGACGGATTATATGTAAGTCTGCTGGTGGCGGGGGCGCGTTACGTCAGGCTTCCGTGGGCAGCTCAACTCGACGTCTCGGCATTGGATGGGGGCGAAGGGATGAGCATCAAGTGAGGGGATCGTTGGATTGATACAGAGGCACAACATGTGGTTTTTGGAGCGGAAGCATTCCATTTCTACGCTGTCTGCGAAGGGGAAGGGTTGCTGTTGGGCAGCGCGGGTGCCGATCAGGCGATTCTAGAACTGCATCGTGGGATGCGACCATCAGGGTTACAGCAGCAGCAACAACAAGAAGACAGAGACATGGTTTCGTGCGTTGTGATAGATGCCGTACTGGCAGCTGTGGCCTTGTGGGGATAGATTGTGCTTTTTCTAGATCTGTTATGCTTGTTTTGAACCGACGTCAAGGTAGTTTACGTAGGTACGCGACAGAGATCTTGGCGATGGGGAAACACGATCTGGCTGAATCTCGCCTAACTTACTGCTGCTGTCAACGCAGATGAGGCGGAGAAGGGTATTGATGATGCATGATGTATGATACATGTCCAACCTCCTAGTGACACGAGATATATCATCAGAGGCGACGTACAAGGTCCGTTAAAGTAAACGTGTCCTACCGTTATCGGTCCTCCTCGTCGAGTCGTGCTACTTTTGCCGTATAGTACCCATCACGGTCTATCCATTCTTACAACGCCGTGAGCCATGCCATTCCAAGGAGGAAGCGAGCCGCAAATTCCCCATCCAGAAACCAGAACCGCACAAGTCAAAGTTTCGAGAGCAGGGATGAAGGGTCCTCGCAACCCTGGCGTCTTGTCATCAAGGATTGGCGCTTGAGAGGATTCTAGTTAGGTTTTTAGGTGCAGAAGGCGGATCGGCATCTTCAACGGTCGCAGAACCCCCGACACCGACAGACAGCACGGGCTTTCAGCTGTCACGGCCGCTCCACACGCCAGAGCGGCGGCGCCTGGGGGAGGACATGGAAGAGCGCGTGCATGGCATGGCTGGCGTCTGCGGGTTGGGGGGGCTTTTTTCAAAACATCGCATTCGGCAGGGGAAGAGGAAACAAAGAAATGCGGTTTGGGGAATTGCCCATGGCTACGGTTCCGCGTCTGGGGAGTGGGCTTGTTCTGCTCTGCTGTTGGTGGCTGGGCGTGGGATGGAGGGTGTGGTGGATGGGATGGAATGCTTCCAAGATTCTGCTTCTGCTGTTGCTGCGAGACCGAGCATAGCATCCATGAGTGAGGGGTAGCTACTTTCCTACCACGTAAGTATCTACCACGTTACGGACAGCCCTCTCGCACATGGGTATTCCGGATGGATCGCATCGAATTTTGCCTCGAGAGCTCTGCCGCCGGTCGTATTTCCCTCCAAAGGAAGCTCTGCTGCCCCTCATCGGGGATCGGAGCGCCGAAAGACGTAATATCAGATCAGGGCTGGACGTGGAACTAGAACTAGTCCTGTAGAGCCCCCGTCCCGTCATCATTGCTCTAGCTGCTGGTGCTGCAGCATCAAACAAGCGAGCGAGGGTTTAACGGCGGATAAAAAGGCCAGAACCCAAAGGTTCCCCCCCTAATCCCTGGAGGGTGTGCATGAAGAGTATTCACTCGTATGAGGATGTACAACTATATCTACATAGGTTACTACCCCGGGAAGCTCGGGGCCCATGTTGATCGTTTCCCGAGACATGAGATGTGATGTCTGAGCTTTGCAGAGCAACTGCCAGAAAAAAACAGTAAAAAATGAATGACGGCGTCATCGTGGCTTAGAGTCAATTAGGATTGCTCCCAGTAAGAGGAGGAGGAAACAAGAGACTCGAGACACGGTCCCGGAAATCGAGGGGAGGGGGTCATTGACCCGAAGAATGCAACCTGGGTGAGGCATTGGGCTGAAGCAGCAACAATCTGGTGGCACAGCTAACATATCATATTTCACAAGCTGGGCCACGCTCGTTCCGTCCTCTCTTGGGAGACCGAATCCAATCGGCTGGTCAACGGCCAATTCTGTCTCAGGCCGGCCCACCCACAGAGAGATTTGACTAAGGATAAGGGCGACTGGCTATCCGTACATAGAAAAAAGTGAGATGATGAATTGAAAGATAGCAATAAAAAAAAACAGGCTCGTACAGTCAAAGCTAGGGTCAAAGTATCATGACGCCGCCTTCACCTCGGGCTGAGCATCAGATGTTGGATCATGGCGAGCCGCTAGGGCGCTGGTCGATGGGTACCTGGCGGGGAGTTGCGCGCGTTAGCAGGGTACTCGGTCCGCGAGGCAGAATTGTGTGCTCGGGGTGGGTACCGCGCTGACTTCCACCAAGTAACGCCGGCATTGACAGCCGGCAAAACCGCAAGCGGGTCTCCACCTCCGTCGGCGGCCGGCCGTCGCCGCCTCAGGCAAGGCAGGCAAGGCCCCCAATCACGACAAGCTTGACCAGCTTGGGGATGGGCTTGTCAGATGTCAACCATCCGAACGTCTTCTCACGCTGCTTCCTTCATCAGAAAAATCAATCGACGACGACGGACGACGTCGAATAAGGCCCGACTAGGGTTCAACATGCCACCTCCCCCTACAGTAGCGCGCCCAACCACGGGTGAGGCAACGGCCATGCGCCGCGCCGCACCGACCGCACAGCACCGCAACGCATCATGGCGATGACAATGACTCTGATGCTATGCAGGCCCTCGTTGCCCCTAGCTAGCCAAGGGAGGCCGTCGCCCGTCGACCCGTCGATTCGACATCGGTCTCGGGCCTCTTGCACACGGCAGTGGGGCATGGCGTTCGTCCTTGAAAGACTATCTGGATCAGACCACCTCTGTCAACCACCATCGCCAACCAAGCAGCTGCCAGCAAGCTCCCCTAGCTACCCACCACACGCAATGCCGTCCTTCTTCTCCCAGAGTGACGACCACTCGCAGTCCACCTGCCGCCCATTGTCCGGCCCGTCTTCCTTGACGGCCGACGTCCTCCCCGTCCGTCGGTAGGGTAGGGTACGGTACGTTGCTCTGACGAGCCTCCCCCACGCACGCCACCATCTCGCTTTCGGCCAGGAGAGCATAACTCGTCACAATTGCACGCCGATGAGCAATTACATACACGCCCTGTTAACTTCAGAGCTTCTCGTTCCAACCAATGTAACCCGTCTGCTGATCCATCATCCTGCCAACGCCAACGGCCGCTGTTGTTCCTTGTCTGTTTCTGCTGCCCGTACCCAGCCCAGACCCCGACCCAGGCTTCCGGCAGAAGCCCTGTGTGTGCCTCACTCTACCCTTCTCTGCTCACCGCACTCCCCGTTATACTCTGTAGACCTCTCCTCCTCCTGGTGATTCCTTGGCAACCCCTCCAGCTCCTGCTCCCGTATAAGAAGTCTTCGGAGCCTGTTGAGCTCTCGACCCTTTCCTCTGTTCTCTTCTCTTCTCATCTCTTATGCAAGAGTTCAACCATAACCACAACTTCAACAATTGTCTCTTACAACAACATCCCAATGGCTGAGGTCAAATCTATTCAGCCCTTTGGCATCGCCCGCTCTACTGTGAAGGGCACCCCGCTCTCCGAGGAGGAGATTTCCCAGTACAATGACTTCTTCAAGGCCAGTTGCTACCTGTCCTTGGGTATGATCTACCTGAAGGAGAACCCCCTCCTGCGAGAGCCTCTTAAGCCTGAGCACCTCAAGCTTCGACTGCTCGGTCACTTTGGCTCTGCTCCCGGCCAGATCTTCACATGGATGCACTTCAACCGTCTTATCAAGAAGTACGATCTTGACAGCATCTTCATCTCTGGCCCTGGCCACGGTGCCCCCGCTGTCCTCTCTCAGTCCTATCTCGAGGGCGTCTACACCGAGGTGTACCCCGACAAGACCCTCGACACTGAGGGTCTCCAGAAGTTCTTCAAGAGCTTCTCCTTCCCCGGAGGCATTGGCTCTCATGCTACCCCCGAAACCCCAGGATCCCTCCACGAGGGTGGTGAGCTGGGTTACTCAGTCTCTCACGCCTTCGGTGCTGTCTACGACAACCCCGACCTGATTGCTCTTACCATGGTCGGTGATGGTGAGGCCGAGACTGGTCCCCTTGCCACTGCCTGGCACAGCAACAAGTTCCTCAACCCCATTGTCGATGGTGCTGTCCTCCCTGTCCTTCACCTTAACGGCTACAAGATCAACAACCCCACTGTTCTTGCCCGAATTTCTCACAAGGAGCTTGAGAACCTCTTCCTCGGCTACGGCTGGCAGCCATACTTTGTCGAGGGTGACGATATCGAGTCCATGCACCAGGCCATGGCCGCTACTCTCGAGCACTGTGTCAACGAGATCAAGAAGTTCCAGAAGCAGGCCCGTGACAGCGGCGAGGCCTTCCGCCCCATGTGGCCCATGATCGTCCTCCGAAGCCCCAAGGGCTGGACCGCCCCCCGCAAAGTTGACGAGAACTACCTCGAGGGTTACTGGCGTGCTCACCAGGTCCCCATTACCGACCCCGCCACCAACCCTGCCCACCTCAAGCTTCTCGAGGACTGGATGCGGAGCTACGAGCCCGAGCGTCTCTTTGACGAGGCTGGTGCTCCTATTCCTGCTCTCCGCGCGCTCACCCCCGAGGGCAACCGACGAATGAGCGCCAACCCCGTTGCCAACGGCGGTCTGATCAAGAAGCCCCTGAAGATGCCCGACTTCCGGGACTATGCCATCAAGGTCGACAGCCCCGGCAACGTCAACAACGCCAGCATGACCAACATGGCCGTGTTCCTCAGGGACGTTATCGCGCAGAACCAGAACAACTTCCGTCTGTTTGGCCCTGATGAGACCGAGTCCAACAAGCTCGGCGGTGTCTACGCTGCCGGCAAGAAGGTCTGGATGGGTGAGTACTTCGAGGAGGATGACAATGGCGGCAACTTGGCCAAGTCCGGCCGTGTCATGGAGATGCTCTCTGAGCACAACTGCGAGGGTTGGCTCGAGGGTTACATCCTGAGTGGTCGCCACGGTCTGCTCAACAGCTACGAGCCTTTCATCCATGTCATTGATTCCATGGTCAACCAGGTATGTGAACATGACGTCCATGTATAGGTTCTCACTAACAGCATGTGCAGCACTGCAAGTGGATCGAGAAGTGTCTCGAGGTTGAGTGGCGTGCCAAGGTCGCCTCTCTCAACATTCTCCTGACTGCCGTCGTCTGGCGTCAGGACCACAACGGTTTCACTCACCAGGATCCTGGCTTCCTTGATGTTGTTGCCAACAAGAGTCCCGAGGTTGTCCGCATCTACCTGCCTCCTGATGGAAACTGTCTGCTTTCCGGTACGTGTTGACTCGCCCTTGATATTAGATCCCCCCTTCTAACACACTACAGTCATGGACCACTGCCTGCGCTCCGTCAACTATGTCAACGTTGTCGTCTCTGATAAGCAGGAGCATCTCCAGTATCTGCCCATGGACCAGGCCATCGAGCACTGCACCAAGGGTATTGGCATCTGGCCTCAGTTCTCCACCGATGCCGGCCACGAGCCCGACCTGGTCATGGCTTCTTGCGGTGATATCAGCACACACGAGTCCCTGGCCGCCATCGACCTCCTGCTCGAGCACTTCCCCGAGCTCAAGATCCGATGCGTCAACGTCGTGGATCTGTTCAAGCTGATCCACCACACCGACCACCCCCACGGCCTGCCCGACTCTGAGTGGACCAGCCTCTTCACCGATGACAAGCCCGTCATCTTCAACTTCCACAGCTACCCCTGGATGGTGCACCGCCTGACCTACAAGCGTCCCGGCAGCCTCAACCTGCACGTCCGCGGTTACAAGGAGAAGGGCAATATCGACACCCCTCTTGAGCTGGCCATCCGCAACCAGACCGACCGCTTCAGTTTGGCCATCGATGCTATCGACCGCATGCCTCATCTGAAGAACCGCGGTGCTGCTGCCCGCCAGACCCTCCTCAATGCCCAGATCCAGGCCCGCAACGAGGCCTTCGAGACGGGCATGGACCCCCCCTTCCTCAAGAACTGGACCTGGAAGCGCAACGGTCTGTGGAAGAAGATTGGCGACGGTCTCGCCTCACGATAGATGGGGGATATTACATTGGTCTAGAGAAAACAAGGCAGCGATCATTCGCTGAAACTTAGACATTCTAGAATTTTGGTGGGAATAGACCAGGAGGATGGATTCTAACTGAGATGAACGGTGGAGGAATAGGGCGTTTGTTATGAGGGCGGTTTATCGTGTCACGAAGAGTTTCTTTTGATGTCATTTTCTTTTCCCTCTTTTAAGGAATCTCTCTTATATAAATGAAGCGCGAATGATTTTCCTCTTTTTATTAACGAAATGGTCCAATCATGAACTTGACTTTGCCGCTCTCTTCATATGATACTGCACGATATTGAGCTCTGGAATCTCAGACTCGTCGACAACTTGAAACCCAAACTTTTCGTATAACCCCTTGCCTTCAGGGGAGCTGTTGAGATATGCCATCCAACCTTCTTCGTCTGCCTTATCAACACCAAACTGCATCAGCGCCGATCCAACGCCACGTCGCTGTGCTTCCTTGGCCGTGGCGATAGTACTCAGAAACCAGTACGACTCTCCCGCCGCGTGCTTGTATGTAGCATCGGCATTGGCCTGGAACAAACGCACAGCAAGGGCCGGGTCTCCTGAGGAAGGGTAGTCAGACTCGGAGAGGATTGCCCTCTTGGACGGAGCGGCGGGCCGGCGGACCCAACGGGCCCAGCCGAGGACGGAGCCGCAGTCGGACTCGGCGATGACGACGTGATTGCCCGGGGCCCCGATTTGAGACCGGAGCTTGTCGGCGGTCCAGGCTTGGACGTCTGGTGATGAGGACGGGAAGCAGCGTTGGGAAAAGAGGCTGGGAGAAAAGGCGGAGAAGTAGACTGATAGCATGGAGGGGAGGTCTTCTTCAGTTGCAGGGCGGATACTGATGGAGGCCATGGCTGCGTTTTGAGTTTGGCGTTGGGAGGTTGAAGTAAGTTCCAAGATGATTGTCAAAGTTGAAGATCAGCCATCCAGCGTTGGATGAGTCATGCCGGAAGAGGAAGCGTGATGTCTCCATCACGACTACATCGCCTCGAAATACACGACATCTCACGTCCAAGCACGTTGAAGTTGCAAACTTGCAGGCACAAAGACCCCAGAATAGACACGACTTGTATCTCACATTGCTTCTCACATCTGTAGTACCGACATATATCTCGACTATGCCAGGCTTCTGCCTGACAAACGCCCTCAAATTATTCCCATAGTTGAACCCAAGCCCCAAACGCCTATCCCTTTACCCTTCCAATTCCATTTCCCTAAGTCGTCCCTAGTATCGACGCACATTACAGAGCCTTGACCGACTGGAAGAAGGGGTTGGCCTGAAGATCGGCATTCGCTCCGACGAGCTCCTTGAGGGCTGCCACTTGCTCCTCGCGGCTCATGTTGCCCTGATTCACCTTGTCCTTCCACTCCACCAGCACCCTCTTCAGCATAGCACTGCCCTGTTCCACATCCTCCTTGCTGTACTGCAGCGCAAGGTCCTCGTGCTTGGTCGTAAAGTCCTCGAGTTCATCTGCCTTGCGCTTCGCCATACGCACCACCTTGTCCGGGAACCTCACCAGCTCAGCGACGTGGATGCCGAAGCTCTGGTCGCACACGCCCGGAGCCACCTTGTACAGCAGCGTCACCTCCCGTTTAGCGTCAGCCTCGGAGACTGCACCGCCAGTGCCACCGATGTGCGCTGTCACATGGAGGTTCTGTACCTGGGGGTACTGGTCCGCCAGGGCTGTGAGTTCGTGGAAATGTGTGGCAAACATGGCCGAGCAGCCAATCTCCTTAACAATGTGCTCCGAGATGGCCCATGCCAGACCAAATCCGTCGTACGTCGACGTGCCACGGCCGAGCTCATCAATAATGATCAGGGAGTCCGCGGTGGCCGACTTGAGGATGTTGGCCGTCTCCAGCATCTCGGCCATGAATGTCGAGACGCCCTTGAGCTGTGAATCACTGGCACCAACACGCGCCAGGATTGAGTCATAGATGGTCAGTTCGGCCTCACTACAGGGCACGAAGCATCCCACTTGAGCCATGAGAGCAATGACGCCAGTTTGTCGGATGTACGTCGACTTGCCACCCATGTTGGGGCCAGTGATGATAAGGAACGACGACTTGTCGCGAGTAAGCTCGATGTCATTGGTAATGAACTGAACGTCGTCCTGCAGCTCCATGCAGGGGTGTCGGGCTTCCTTCAGAATTGTTTGGCCCTCACCGCGGGCATGAATCTTGGGTCGCACATACGATTCAGGGGCATGAACCGCAGCGTGTCCGAGCGAGACGATAACATCGAGGTGAGCAAGAACGCCCGCAAGGCGCTCCAGAACTGGGCAGTACGATGAGGCGACCTGGACTACCTCGTGAACAAGACTGCTCTGGGTCCTGTTGTAGTTTTGTGATAGTTGGTCATGCTCCCGGCGGTATGCCTGCATCTTCTTGGTGGTAAAGTAGACGCCGTTCTTCTGTGTAGAGCACTCCTGGTAACCGGACTTGTTTCGAATGCAGCCAGCCTCCTGTCGGGTGAGGCGCATGCATACCCCGTGGACTTTGTGGTTGGTCTCAAGGAAGATCTTCTTGTCAGGCTCCTGACCGAGGTCCCTTGCTGAGGACAAAAACTCAGCCCGGATATCCGAGTCGAGTTGATCGAGCTTCTTGCGGATGATGCGCAAGCCCTTGTCAAAGTCGGCCTTGATGATGTACTCATGGCGATCCAGAGCATCCAGGTCGACTGTCTGCTCAACCATGTCTTGCAACTTGCCCAAACTATCTGACAGGTCACGAAGCTTGGTGGTGTAAGCCTCATCAAGAGGATCCTTGTAGTTTTCGTCCATGACACCTTCGAATGTGCCAATGAAGCCAGGCAGACGGATCACAACCTGGTATGCACGGACAACATCTTCCAGGTTTGCCTTGCCGCGCTGGAATCGCTTGGACAGTCGGTAGAGATCGGGGATGGAGCGCAGATGCTCCTCTTGTAGGGTCTGGCGGAGCTCGGTGTCGACGTAGAAGGCCTCCACCAGTTGCTGACGCTTCTCGATCTCTTGCTTGCTCATCAGGGGCTGCTTCAGCCATTGGGCCAAAAGCCGGCTGCCCACAGGGGTCTTGCAGTGGTTGAGAACACCATAGACGCTCATGGTCTTGGAGCCATCCCGTGGGCCTGGCATGAGGTTGAGGGCCTTGAGAGCCGCGGCATCCAACTTCATGAACTGAGCCAGATCATGCTGGTAGAGCTGGTACTGGCCAAAGTTGGATGGATCTTGGAGTACGCCGAGGTACTTGATAAGAGAAGCAGCAGAACCCATGGCCAGCTTGAGGTCTGTCTGGGGGAGGAGAGTAGCTGATCGCTCGTCTTTCAGTAGACGAGCTAGATCCTGCTCGATATCTCGGGTACCAAAGTCGCCGCTTGGCCGCTCAGCAATGGCCACGCCGCAGTTATCAATGATCTTCTTCAACTTGGCCAGCTCGGGGTCCTTCTCCTTTTCACTCTTGTCGATTTGAACCAGGCACTCCCGGACACCAAGTTGGATAAGGAGAGCCTCAAAGTTGGAGTATAGGTCGTTGTCAAGAAACTCGCTGACTCCCAACTCTCGAACACTGGCATCGGCGAAGCAGACACCAATGTTGCGGGCTTCAGAAGCCTTGGCGGAGATCTTGACCGCGAGAATCATAGGTGCGGACTCGATTTGTCCGCCCAAATCATCCTCGACATCTTGCAGGTTGCCAGGGGATGCTTGCTTGACGCACTTCCAGTTCATTCGTCCACTGGTGCTCTGCCAGATTTCTATCCGCTTGCCCAGTTTGAGCAAGGCTTCTCGGAGGAATTGTCGGAACACGGTCATGGTC